>NC_138344.1:146438196-147790696 GCF_046562875.1 Panthera onca | reverse complement strand
AGAAACATATACACTACCAAACTGAAACAGGAAGAAATATAAAAATTTGAACAGACCAATAACCAGTAAGGAAATAGTATTAGTAATCAAAAATCTGTCAAAAACAAGAGACCAGGGCCAGCTGGCTTTCCAGGGGATTCTACCAAACATTAAGGAAGAGTTAACACCTATTGTCTTGAAGCTGTTCCAAAATATAGAAATGTAAGCCAGAATTACCTTGATTCCAAAAGCAGACAGAGACCGCACTAAAAAGGAGAACTATAGACCAATTTCCCTGATGAACATGGATGCAAAAATCCTCAAGAAGATATTAGCCTACCAGATCCTACAATACATTAAAAAAAGTATTCACCACGACCAAGTGGGATTTATACCTGGGATGCAGGGCTGGTTCAATATCTGCAAAACAACATGATTCATCACATCAATAAAAGAAAGGACAAGAACTATATGACCCTCTCCATAGATGCAGAAAGCATTCGACAAAATACGGCATCCTTTCTTGATAAGAACCCTCAAGAAAGTACGGATAGAAGGAGCACACCTCGACATCATAAAAGCCATATATGAATGACCCAACACTAATATCATCCTCAATGGGGAAAAGTGAGAGCTTCAATGTGCTTAGTGTTACTACAGTAGTGAAGAACTAAGGTTTCTCTGCACAGCATTCTGGGGCCTAAATTCCTTTTTCTGGTGCTAAGGACATTTCTCCCCTCCTGGTACAAAAAGGGTGTATTTCACATAGGAGATTTATATTCTGTTTAGGGAACAAAGGATGGTCAGTGCGTCTCTGCACTGGCTGTTTCTCAAGCATGTTTCATTCCAGCGGCATATTTGCGGTGGCACATTCTGCTCCCCTCCACCATGTAATGCTGGAGTAGAGACACTGGAATAAATGTCCTGTGAGTCTTGACAGGACCCTCCCTGCAGGGCCGGGCCTAGACTGCAGGGAGCTTTCAGTACTACCCAGCACCAGGCTGCTACCCCAGGTAAGTAGGTGCACAAGGGGTGAGGAAGGCTTTTCTGTAGAAGCCAGTGTTTCCTTTTCCAGAAAGCAATCTAAAATATGAGCAGGATGATGGATGCCAAAGGGTGTTTAAATATCCTGTTCCATCAGAGCACTTAATGAACTCAGGCAGTGAAAAGACAGTTGAAGATGCTGCTAGTCCAGGGCTTGTAGATATCTTCATCTAAGAGATGGAAGCCAGGACGCATTTATTACCCCATTTTGTGCAACAGTTTGGAGTCATGCTTATCCAGGAATAAGACGTTCAGATATCAGAGCCAACAACAGGTTCAGGTGCTCTCTGCCTCATTCAATACTGGTCCACAATGGGGAGAATATTCTGTAAGGTCTTATCACTCAGTGGCAGGAGCTCAGTCTGCACACAGTTCAGGAACCTGGCCAAGGACCCATGTCCTCAAACAAGGATTAGACTAGTGCTCTATGAGTCCCAATGTACACGGTCTCTGGGACCATCTCCAGATGGTTCTGGTCCTGTGTATGAAATACTCTGTCTCATGACTATGCAAATAGTCCTAAAAGCACTAGGGTAAGTACAGGTGTGTCTGTGCCCTGAGAGCATCACCGGAAAACGCCATCCTCTACCGGAGACCATGAGACACATCCCCTCACTATGGACTGGAGCTGGAGAATCCTCTACCTGGTGGCAATGGCTACAGGCAATGGTCAGCCAAGTCCCTGGACACAGGAGAGGACCAGGACCAGTCAACATTGATTTCATCCACTCTTGTCCCCTCTCTACAGGTGTGCACTCCCAGGTTTTGCTGGTGTAATCTAGGGCTGAAGTGAGGAAGCCTGGGGCATCAGCGAAGACCTTCTGCAAAGCATCTGGATACAGTTTCACTGATTACTATATGCACTGGGTGCAACAGGCTCCTGCACAAGGGCTTGAGTGGATGGGAGGCATTGACCCTGAAGATGGTGCTACAAGCTATGCACAGAAGTTCCAGGGAAGACTCACTCTGACGGCAGACACATCCACAAACACAGCCTACATGGAGCTAAGCAGTCAGAGGTCTGCAGACACGGCCATGTATTACTGTGCAAGGACACAGTGAGGGGTTGTCAGTGTGAGCCCAGACACAAAGTGCCCTGTAGTAGAAGATCAGGACCGCCAGGGGGTGCACACTATGCACCATTCTGTTTGTGTTCCCAGGAGCAGGTGCAGGTAGGGGTTGCTGGAAGGTTTTATGCCATGGCCTGGGGCTTCCTCTCCATACAGCAGTTTCCCCCAGGAAGCCTCTCTGGACACATGATTCTGTGCTTACCTACTTGGGTCTGGTTTACAAAGTCTGTTTTACCAGGAACATTATACTTACATGAACAAGAGATAGAGTCTCTTACAATTGCTTACCCTTGTACTAAATATCAATGGTTTACACGTATCCTGATGCACATCAACTGAACATTTACAGGAGTCCCAGGTGCGCTCACTTTGCATCTAGGACCACAGGATCCCATAGCTCCTCGTTATCCTCACCCTGCTCTTGTCCCAAACACCATGACACTTCATTCATGTCACATTGCTTCTCAGAACTTTATATGTGTTACAGTTTTCTTCAAATACTTGAAACTACAAGAGAAAAAGCATCTACCTATATTAGTCAAGATAATCCTGAGGAACAGAACACATAGCACATTGGCTTACATGACTAAATAGGCTGAGAAGTCCCATGATATACTATCACATGCTGGATACCCAGTAAAGTCAAAGGTGTAATTCTCATCTGATTCCAAACTAGTGTCAATTCTGAGAACGTGGGGACCTGATGGTTTAACATTCACTCCAAGGGCAAGAGGAAGCCAATGTTACAGCTCAAGCAGGCACACAAGAAGTAAAAATGAGAGAATTTGCTTCACTTTTATTTTTATTCTATTCATAACCGTAATGGATTGGGTGATGCCCACTTCCCAAGACACCAAAAAGCAAGAACACATGCACACAGCACTCACCACAAACCCTTCCTGAAGCGCCAGTCTCCGTACAGCATATGAACTCTTCTTAATGTAGCCATGACTCTCAGAAGCAGAAAACATAACAGGTTTTCTAAAACACAGAAGAAGACAGAGACCTAGACAATATGAGAATATGGAGGAATTCATCCCCAAAGAGAGAACAAGAAAGGATCATATCCAGGGATCTTATCAAAACAGAAATAAGGAATAGGCCTAAAACAGAACTTAAAACAACAATAGTAAGGATAATGGATGGGCTTGAGAACAGCATAGAAGACATCAAGATATGCATATATGCATACCACAGAGATAAAAGACATAAAAACTGGTCAACGGTGAAATTTAAAAATGCTATGAAAGAGACATGAGGCTTACTGCACATAATAATGGGTGGAAGCAGCAGAGGAATGACTAAGTGATATAGAAGATAAAATTATGGAAAATAAGGAAGCAGAAAAGAGAGGGTAAACTAACTTCTTGGGTTATGGATGTAGACTTAGAGAACTCAGCCACTCTGTACAGTGTAGTAAAATTCCTTTCATAGGAGTCCCAAAAGAAGAGAGGGAAAAAGGGACAGAAGGTTTATTTGTGCAAATTGTAGCTGAAAGTTGCCCTAACCCAAGGAAGGATATGAACATCCAAATCCAGAAGGCACAGAGACTCCTATCAAAATCAACAAAAGCAGGCCATTACCAAAATAAATCATAGAAAATTGACATAATATAGAGATAAAGGAAAAATCCTAAAAGCAGCAAGAGAAAAGAAGTCCCTAAGAAGGGAAGGCAAATAAGGTTAGTTCCATTCACAGAAACTTACCAAGAGAGAAGGGAGTGTCATCATACATTCAATGCGATATGGGAAAAAAATAGGCAGGCAAGAATACATTATCCAGGAAGTTTGTCATTGAGAAGAAGGAGAGATAAAGAGCTTCCCAGACAAACAAAATCTAAAGGAGTCTGTGACCCCTAATCCAACCCTGCAAGAAATACTAAAGGGGACTCTTTGAGTGGGAAAGAAAGACCAAAAGCAACAAACATTAGAAAGGAATAGAATAAATCTCCAGAAAAAAGATTACTTTACAGAAACATTGTGATAACACAATTACACTAATATCATATCTTTCAGTAATCACTGTGAATGTAAATGAACTAAAAAGTCCAGTCAAAAGACACAGAGTATCAGAATGGATTAAAAAAACAAGATCCATGTATATTCTGCCTGTAAAAGACTCCTTTGAGACCTAGAGATACCTGTTGATTGAAAGTGAGGGGTTGCAGAACAAATTATCATGCTACTGGACATAAAAAGAAAGCTGTAGTACCATATTCATATCAGGCAACCTGGATTTAAAGTACAAAGACTGCAAAAAGAGATAAAGAGGGGCATTATATCATAAAGTGGTCTATCCAACAAGAAGCACTAACAACTGTAAATATTTATGACCACACATTGGGGCCTGAAATATGTAAAGCAATTAATGACATAAAAAAACTCATTGATAATAATACACTAGTAGTAGGGGACTTTCACTTGTAAGTAGGGGACACCCCACTTACAACAATGAGCAGATAGTGTAAGAAGAAAATCAAGAAGTAAACAATGGCTTTGAATGACACAGGTGCAGATGGACTTAACAGATATATTCAAAACATTCCATCTTAAAGCAGCAGAATACATTCTTGTCGAGTGCACATGGAACATTCTCCAGAATAGATCACACACTGGGTCATAAATCAGCCCCTACAAGTACAAAAAGATTGAGACTATGGCATGCATATTTTCAGATCAGAACACTATGAAACTTGGAGTCAACCACAAGGAAAAATTTGGAAACACCACTAATAGTTGGAGTAAAAGACCATTGCACTGAAGAATAAAGCGGTTAACCAGGAAATTAAAGAAGAAATAAAAATACATGGAAGCAAATGAAAATGTTAGCGTTGACAGTCCAAATCCTGTGGGATGCAGCAAAAGCAGATTTAAGATGGAAGTATATAGCAGTACAGGCCTAACACGATAAAAATAAAATTTTGAACACACAACCACTTTACACCTAAAGAAGCTAGAAAAGGAAGAGCAAATGAAGCCTAAAGTCAGACGAGGAGGGTAAACAATCATAGAGTACCTATAAATGGCATAGAAAGAAACAAAAACAGTAGAACAGATCAACAAAACTTTTAGGTTGCTTTCTGAAAGAATGAATAAAATTGAACTTCCTGGACCAGATTATTCAAAAGAAAAGAAAAAGAACCCAAAGAGACAAAATCATGAATTTCATGGGACAGATCACAACCAACACCAGAAATACAATCAATTATAAGAGAATATTATGAAAAACTATATACCAACCAATTAGGCCATCTTGAAGAAATGAATAAATTCCCAGAAACATGTAAACTACCAAAATTTCAACAGGAAGAATTAGAAAAGGAGAATTACAGACCAATTGCCCAGGTGAACATGGATGCAAAAATTATCAACAACATACTTACAACTTGACTCCAACAGTACATTAAAAGAATCATTTACCAGGATGAAGTCGGATTTATTCCTGGGGTGCAAGGATGGATCAATATTAACAATCAATCAAAGTTATACACCATATCAATAATAGGATAAGACCCAAATGATCCTTTCAATAAATGCAGAGAAGCATTTGATAAACTACACTATCTTTTCTTGATAAAAACCATCGAGCAAGTAAAGATAGATGGAAAATTCTTCAACGACATAAAGGCCATATACAAAACACGCACTGTTAACATCATCCTCAATGGGGAAACACTGAGTGCTCTCCACATATGGTCAGGGACATGACAGGGATATCCACTGTCACTAATTTTGTTCAACGTAGTACTAGAAGGCTTAGCCTCTGCAATCAAACAATGAAAAGAAATAAAAGGCATAGACATTTGAAAGGAGTAAGTCAAACTTTCACTCTTTGCAGATTACATGATACTCTATGTCGAAAATCCAAAAGATTCCACCAAAAGACTTCTAGGACGGAGACAAAACTCAGAAAAGTTGTAGGATACAGAGACAACATCAAGTTATTGGTACTATATACATACACCAAAAATGAAGCAGAAAAGAGAGACATTAAGGAATCAGACCCATTGACAATTGCACCAGAAATCATAACATACCTAGGAATAAACCTAACGAAACATGTTAGAGATCTGTATGCTAAAAACTATAGAAAGCATATGAAGCAAATTACACAAGACACAAAGGAAGAGCATTCCATGGTCATGGATTGGGAAACAAATATTGTTAAAATATCAATACTACCCAAAGCAATCTACACATTCAATGTGATCCTTACCAAAATAACACCAACATTCTTCACAGAAAAAGAACAAAGAATTTTAAAATTTGTATAAAACCAGAAAACACCGAATTGGCAGAGCAATGTTGAAAAAGAAATCCAAAGCTGGAGGCATCACAATTCTAGACTTCAAGCTGTATTACGAAGCTGTAATCATCAAGAAAGCATGGTAGTGGCACAAAAATAGACACATACATGAATCGGACAGAATAGAGAACCAGATGTGCTGAACAGTCTGTTCAGCAAATGGTGCTGGGAAAACTGGATAGTAACATGCAGAAGAATGAATCTGGCACACTTTCCTACAGCAAACACAAAAATATATTCAAAATGGATGAAAAACCTAAATGTAAGAGCAAAAAACATCAACATCTATAAGAGAAAACAGGCAGAAACCTCTTTGACCTCGACCTCGGCAACTTCTTAATAGACATGCCTCTAGAGGCAAGGAAAACAAAAGCAAAAAATGAACTATTGGGACCTCATCAAGATAAAAAGCTTCTGCACAGTGAAGGTAACAATCAACAATATTAAGTGGCAACTGACAGAGGAGTGAAGATATTTGAAAATGACATACGTGGTAAGAGTTAGTATCCAAAATCTGTAAGAACTTAACAAACACAGAAGAACAAATATCCAGTGAATGGTCAAAAGACATGAGCAGACACTTTTCCAAAGAAAACATCTGGATGGCTGAGAGACACATGAAAAGATGCTCAACATCACTCATCATTGGGGAAATACAATTCAAAATCATGATAAGATACCACCTCACACCTGTCAGAATGGCTAAAATGAACAATTCAGGAAACAACAGATATGGGCAAGGATGTGGAGACAGAGGAAACTTCCTATACTCTTGGTGGGAATGCAAAGTGGTGTGGCCACACTGGAGAAGAGTTTAAAAAGTTAAAATAGAATTGCCTAATGTCCCACTAATTTCTCTACAAAGTATTTACACAAAGGACACAAAAATTCTGATTCAAATAGCTAAATGGGTGATGGAGATTATGTAGGTCACTTGTGATGTGCACTGGGTGTTAATGTTTGTGATGAATCACTAAATTTTATTCCCAAAACTAAAACTACACTACATGTTAACTAACAAAGATGTAAATAAATAAAATTTTCAGACATAAAAAACAGGGAAAAAAAGGAAAGGGACAAAATTTGTTACAAAAGGTCATAACTCGTGGGATCTAGGGCAGTGAGTCTAACTACTTGCATTTACCCATTTTATCCCTGACTGGTAATGGACATTAATTAACAAACATACTCATGATTCCCAATGTTGGTGCCACGTGAGTGGGAATTCAAACCCCAGCTTCCCTTCCCAGCTCCTCATGTGGTCCCAGTGACCACATCTCATGGGCAGTCTGTCTAGACAGCTGGCATCTATGTATTCCTGTGTATAGATGTCCTTGCTCCTGGAATAGGCTCGTTCACCCAGGTCTGCTGGGTACTCAGGAACCACAGGCTAGTGTCAGCTGACATTCCTTGTACTTCCCATTCCTCTCTAGGGAACAAGCTCAGTCTTGAGGATGCATCTTTACATGGGCTGTTCCACTGGTCTACACCACCTGACACCACCCATGTATTCCAGTACTTGCTTCTGAAGGGAATTTTCAAACAGATGACAATTTCACTAGTGATTTACACCAAAAAATAATTGGGTCCAAGTGAGGGCACAATATTGGATTTTAGCTGCATGTTAAGGGTAACTTTGCTTTCATTCTTAGAAGACAGAGAAGAGGTTTATACCAGAGACAAGGTCACAAGGATGGATCCTCCCAGAACCAGCAGTGGACCATCGCCTTACTGAGAGAGGGTACATTTCACATACAATAGAAGCTGTGAATGTATAACATCTGGAGGGAGTGACCTCAGAGGGTGGAGGGGACACAGGGTGGCCAGGACATCTCTTTACCCTCAGGTGAGGGACCTCCCGAGTCATGTCACTTGTCCACAATACAGTAAGCTTTGAGACTGGCTATGGTTCTGTTCTTACATCCCAGAGCCCAGTTTGTAGGGCTGCCTCTGCCCTCCACTGGCTAGGGTCCAACATCGTCCCATCAAGGCTGCAGAAAACAGGATGCATGTCAGCCCCAGAAGTCCTCTCTCAATGACAATGACTCCTTTATGTGTCTTTCCTTGCTGTTATCTGTCTTTCTTCATGTTTCTTTCCTTACTGTTTCTCTTCACCTCAGAGCATTTGGGGGACATCCATGCATATCCACCTGGGTTCGGTTAGACACTCAGATCCAGAGGGAGACATGGACTTCATGCAAGAAAGTGTCTGTGCCTGGTGATGAGGGGTTTCTTCCCACAATTCTCAAGGTATTCCCTCCCACAGATGTGCTGTCTTCAGGACCCACTCATCTTCAGTTCAGAGATGGACATTTGGTGACTGCCCATCTGTGTCCTGAACGCCATCCCCTGACTCATACACATGGCAGTAATATCAATGTGTCAAAATTAATCTCATGTGACAAGTCCCTTTGGCCACATAAGTTATTCTACACAGGTTCAAGAATGACATAGACGAACACAGTCCACACTGATGTCAGGGAAAGTTCACCTCCCTCCCACATGACACATTACTACACCCCCAAATCCTCCAACATGTCAAATCATTAAATATTAAGTCAAGTCCAAAACGTACCTAAATTTCACTACCTCTAAAACCCCAAATCTAACCATGTAGCTTGGGTAGGGTGAGACTGTGGTACCTTCCATCCTGGGGTGATACTCTCTCCATCAGCCGACCTGCATTTCTAGAAAACCATTTTTGTTTTCTGAATGCTTCTGCATGGTAACCATAACATAACAGGTACTGACATTCCTATGCCAGAAGAAATACAGTGTAATTTAGAAGTGCATCATCAACAGGAAAAAATTTGATTATCAATCTGGGGAAACCCGTTAGGTTCAAAGACAGAATGCTCTGAATCTCAGACTCAAACGTGTCTCTGGGATTGACACTTCCTTTTTTCTTAAAGGTGGTACATGTCTGAAGCTGAGCACATTTATCCCAGTTTCATGAAAGTAGAATTTCTGAGCCCAAAACTCTTTCTTTTGTTCTCTCGATTATCAAATGAAAAGTTCTTCTGACTATTGCCAGCTGATAAGGATAACTATTCAAGATTCTTCCTCACCAATGATTAAAGGAAATATAACTGTATATTTATAGGCAAGAAGCAGAGTGAAGGGTTCAAAGATGGAAAATATGTAGGAGGAGACATCCTGTGAACAGAAGGGTCTGCAGTGCTCATGATGGAAGGGTCTCACCCTTGCATGTTGCATAAATGGGGAGGGAAGGAAAGGAGTCATTTTATCTCTGCAGGGGTCTGTGAAACAACAGGAGCACGGGGACCACCGGGGGGCAATCACAACCACCAGGGGTAACTCAGAGACCACGGAGTTCAGGATCCAGGACAAGAGATTGGTTGAGGACTGGTCTCCTCTCAAGGGCTTTCAGATCCAGACTCTGCACACTTATTCTGATATGAACACAGCAAAGAGTTTGTAAAAGCTGTGGAAACACACAAGTGTCCTCCCTGTTTAAATAAACCATGATAAGGGGAATACACAAATTTTCCCAGGGTCAGACACTGGGATAAATACATCTTTGATCATTCTCACATTAACAAGAGTTTAGAAGAATAATGATCCATTTCATAGATGAAGAAATATTTTTAATTAACATCATCCTTCCTGATCTCAGGTGTTTTGCCTTCAACATATTTTAATAAAATTCAACCATTTTAACGTTATTGAAGCTTTCTTTTTTTAATGTTTATTTATTGTTATGGGAGAGAGAGACCGATTACGAGCGGGCAAGGGGAAGAGAGAGAGAGGAGACACAGTATCAGAATATGAAGCAGTCTCCAGGCTCTGAGCTGTCAGCACAGAGCACGACACAAGGCTCAGACTCATAAACTGTGAGACCATGACCTGAGTCAAAATCGGACACATAACTAACTGAGCCACCCAGAGGCTCCATATTGAGGGTTTCCATTGATGTCCACATAGGGTTCATGTGTAAATGACCCCTTGTGTTTGTAGAAAACCCCTGGCATCTACATCAGCTCTGTGAGTCTCTGTCGAGGTTTCTCACTCTCTCCAATTTGTGACAGAATAGACCTGGCTTCCATCCATCACTCTCCTGGGACTTCTAGAAGGTCAGGAACCTGCAAACCTCACTGGGATGTCCAGCCTTCTCCTGCATGTGTTTCAGGAGGCCGGTGTGTCCCCTGATGGGGAGCACAGGTTCAGATACTGGGACTACTCTCACCTCATACGTGATCTTGGACATTCACACACTCTGTCTCTGCGGCAGTGTATCTGTTAACCTGTACAATGGTGGTATACTGATTCTTACCTCAAGGGTTTGGTTGCATATGTGAAAATAAGGATTATCATGGGTACTTATAATCACTGCAGCAAAATCACAAATTAATAAATCACAATGTTCTGAAAGATATTGTGACACCAAACACTGCCCCATCCCTTTCACCTGCCAAGGGTCACTGGTTTCTTGAGGATTCTATTGCAAAATTTGCTATATTGTCAAAGGACATCTGTATGCTGATTAAACCCATCCCTGAAACTGTAGCTGGGTGAAGAGCCCCAGCCCCTAAGTGTTCACATTCAGTGATCAGAACAGAACACAGACATCTCACCATGGAGTTTGGGTTCACTTTGGTTTCCTTGGTTCTATTTTAAACAGTAATTCATGATGAACAAGAAACACTGACTATGATAGTGGATAAGAGTGAGAGAAACAGTGGGTGTGTGACATTTTCCTGACTTGTATCTGTAGATGTCTTGTGTGACGTAGAGCTGTTCGAGTCAGGGGGAGACCTGAGAAGCCTGGCAGGGGAGGGGGTCCCTGAGACTCTCCTGTGCAGTCTCTAGATTCACCTTCAGAGGCTAATTGATGAGGTGGGTCTGCCAGACTCCAGGGAAGGGGCTGAATGGGGGTCTACATATCTGTATGGTATAAGATAAGGACCAAATGTCATCATTTTACTCACTGGAATTCAAAACCATTTGTGAAAGAGGCCATTTTTTCCCTAATTTTAATTCTATGAAATCTCATGGAGGATTTGCTGACTCCATCCAGACACATTTCACTCTGGTCTCTGTAATCTGCTCCACTGGTCTGTGTGTCTGACTCTGTGCCAGCAGCACAGAGTTATAGACAATGTACCTCTGCAATATACTTAGAAAGGAGGATGTGTGCTGTCTCCAGGTTTGTTCTTCTTTCTCAGGATTGTTTTCTCACTTCTGTGTGCTTTGTGGTACCATATACATAAGAATTTCCCAGATACATTCATTGGCATTTTTATTAACTCAACTAATATTAGAAATTATTAGAACAGATAAAAGGAATAAAAAGTGTAATAACACAAAAAAATTAACAAATTGAAATGGATATCTGGAAAGCTAAATGCAATTGAAAAAGCATCTCTACTAGGAAATAGGTAAAACTCAAACAGATACAATCAGAATTAAGGAGGGGACATAACTGATACCATAGAAGTGAAAAACAATAACAGAAAATGCCTAGATAATTATAGACCCATTATTAGATAACTAAGGGCAACTAGGCAATTTCCAGAGACAAACAATCCGCAAGACTGTACATGAAGAAACAGAAAATTAACAGAATTAAAACAAATAAAATTCAATCTATAATCTAATCATAATCCGCCCCAAATGAAAAAAGTCAGCTTAGTACACAGGGCTTTATCTATGAATTATATCAAAATATAAAAGAGACTTAATGACAATACCTCTCAGACTCTTACCAAAAACTGAAAAGAAAGGAATATGCCCCAATTCATCTACAAGACCAACCTTACTATGCTGCAAAATCGAAAGACACCGTAAGAAGAGAAACTAAAGGCCAATATCTCAGATGGACATACATACAAAACTCCTAGCATAGTGAATGCAACAGCACAATGAAAGGGTCATATGTGACAATGCAGTCACATCTGTGGATCATCTAGATCATCATCTATTGACACATATAAAACTAGACAAAATTCAACAAATTGTCATTATTAACAAATCTCAGCAACTGAGGGAAAGAAAGAAATAACCTCTACAAAATCGTGGCCATAGATGAAAAGGCCACACCTGACAGCATATTTAACAGTGAAAAACTGAAGCTTTTCCTGTCAGATTAGGAGCCGGGCAAGGATGCTCATTCCCTACATAGGTATTCCACATGGTAACATGAAGACCAGTAAAATATGGCACCCAATGTATGTCATCTTGTCACATTGCTTATTTGGAGGAAAGTCACTTGAGTAACAGCTAGTCTAAGGAAACTTTGACCCTTCTTTGTCCCCCTGAGAGCAGGAAATAACTCTCTCCTGGGAAACTTCTTCCCCTATACCAGAATGGGAGAACGATCCTTAGCACCAGAAATGGGAACTTAGCACCAAGAAGGCTGTGCAAACAAGCCTTGTTAATTCCTCACTAATTGACTTGCCCAAGCCCAAATCTCTGTCTTGTTAACTCTTCACAAATCCATTTTTTTTTTCTAAAAGGCACAAGGGCCACCTACTTTCTTCATTCTCTGGGTTTCGTATTATTAGGAAGCTTGTGCACCTGGAAATGAAATTTATTCTCTTCTGTAGATCTGTCTTATGTCAATTGAATCCTTAGACCATACAAAGAACACAGAAGCAAAGAAGGAAAAAGCTTGCTGCTCCTACAAGTTGCAGATGTACCCATAAAAATTCGGTAAGAAAATGAAATAAAGACATGTAAATCAGTAAGAAGAAAATTATTTGTTTGAGAATCACACGAACTTACATATAGTGAAACCTTAGAAACTCCACAAAAAAAGTATCAGAACTAATAAACTCAGGAAAAGTTCAGGATACAAATCAACAAACAAAAATATGTTGTATTTCCATACACCAAAAACATAGTATATGAAAAAACTAACAACATCACACAATTGAAAATGGCACAAAATGGAGCACCTGTGTGGCTCAATCCGTTAAGTGCCTACTGTTGATTTTGGCTCAGGTCATGATCTCATGGTTCCTGAGTTTAATTCTGAGGCAGGGTCTGCTGTGATTGTGCAGAGCCTGCGTGGGATTCTCTGTCCCTTTCTCTCTCTCTGATCTCTCTCTCCTTCTATCTGTCACACAAAAATAAACACACATTAAAATTATATGGCACAAAATAAAGTATTTAGGATTAAATTTCACTAAAAAGTAAAATAACATACCAAACATGACCTGCTGGGAGAAAGACATGTAAAATGGCAAACACAGATGAAAAGATAACTGTGTTCACAGATTAGAATTATTTATACTGTCACAGTCCCTTCTTCAAGAAGTGATCTAGAAGTGCCTCTCAAACACTGGTTTTAAATTTGAAACAAATCTAAGTCTGGAGCTTGATATATAGTCAGAGGATATGCAAATAGGGCGCTCCCTGTGCTGATTAAACCAGTCCAGCTCCATCCCTGCAGCTGGGAGAGGAGGCCCAGCCCCTGGAGTCCCAGGTGTTCCCATTCTGAGATCAGCACAGAACACAGAAACCTCACCATGGAGTTTGTGCTTGGCTGGGTTTTCCTTGTTGCTCTTTTAAAAGGTAATTCATGGTGAACGAGAAACACTGAGTATGTGAGTGGACATGACTGAGAAAGAGTGGATGTGTGACAGTTTCCTGACCAACATGTCTTGTGTCTGCAGGTGTCCAGTGTGACGTGCAGGTGGTGGAGTCGGGGGGAGACCTTGTGAAGCCTGGGGGGTCCCTGAGACTCACCTGTGTGGCCTCTGGATTCACCTTCAGTAGCTATAGCATGAACTGGGTCCGCCAGGCTCCAGGGAAGGGCCTGCAGTGGGTCGCATATATTAAATATGATGGAAGTAGCACAAGCTACACAGACTCCGTGAAGGGCCGATTCACCATCTCCAGAGACAACGCCAAGAACACGCTGTATCTGCAGATGAACAGCCTGAAGACCAAGGACACGGCCACATATTACTGTGCAAGACACACCGTGAGGGGACCTCACTGGGAGCCCACACACAAACCTCCCTGCAGGAGGGCATCAGCACCACCAGGGGGCGCACACTAGGCACAATTCTGCTTTGTGTTCTCATAAGCAGGTGCAGATGGAGGTTACAGGCAGGTTTCCTGTCAGGGTCTGGGGCTTCCTCTCCACACAGCAGT
Organism: Panthera onca; assembly: GCF_046562875.1. Taxonomy (NCBI): domain Eukaryota; kingdom Metazoa; phylum Chordata; class Mammalia; order Carnivora; family Felidae; genus Panthera; species Panthera onca. The sequence continues at coordinate 147,776,177 of NC_138344.1, read as the reverse complement.
TTCTCTAGGGAGCCTCTCTGGTCACAGCATTCTGTGTTTATCTATTAACTCTCTGAATTAGCAACTGTGTTGTCATAGGAAAACTACCCTAATATGCACAAAGACACAGTTGTTTGCATTGCTTACTCCTATCCCTCAGTATGAGTGAATTGCAGATTTCCTGACGCACAACACCTGAACCTTTACAGGAGTTCCAGATGCACTCAATGTGCAGCCAGGCCTACTGGAACCCCCAGACCCCCCATTATCTTCACCCAGCACTTGTCCCAAACAACGTGACACTTCCCTCCTGGCACTTGCTACTCAGGACTTTAAATAGCTACAGCTTTATCCAATTCCTCTAAAGAAGAGATAATTCATCTCCATGTATTAGTCAGAATTCTCCCGAGGAACAGAAACCAAAGTACATTGGTTTCCATGACTAAATACATTGATAAGCCCCACATTCCACTCTCACATGCTGGAGACCCAGGAAAACCAGTGGTGTAATTCTCATCTGATGCTGAACTAGTTTCTAGTCTCAGAACGTGAAGAGCTGATGATGTAACTCTCAGAACAAGGCCCAGAGGAGACCAATGTTCCAATTCAAACATGCACATGGGAAGTAAAACTGAGGGAATTCCTCCACCTTCTCCATCAGTTTCTATTCAGAACCTTAATGGAATGGGTGATGCCCAGACAGACAGAAACCTTGGATACAAATGCCAGTCTCTTCTGGAACACAACACAGACATCCACAGAAACAGTGGGGAGTCTGGGCACCCATGATGCAGTCAAGATGACACATAAAGGTAATCATGACAAGTCAACCTCCTGTAAATGTGCAGTTCAAAGACTGAAGATTTAAAAGTCCATGCCATGACTTGCATGGAGCCTGGTGGGCATAGCTGTGCTTCTGTGGAGAAGGAGGGCAGAGTTGCATAGGGAGAATTGTGGTCTGAGAATCCCCTGGGAGACTTGGAGAGAGACAGTTCCCTTCTCGGAGTGCATTTCATAAAGGGTGTATTGTCTCTCGTGGGGCAGGAGAGCTGAAAGGCACCATTGCACTGCCATGGTCATTAGCATAGGAGCCTCTGCTGAGAGCAGCTAACTGAATGCTGCCTCCTTGTTCTTCCTCACCACGAACTCCAAGCCCCTAGTGTTAATGCAGCTGCCCTTCTGGGATAAACAGCTCCAGCCACAGCACAGCGATACCCTCTCACAGAGGATCACTGGGGTCCCAGTCATATTGAGTCCATATAATTTGGAGTTTTCAAACCCAGCTAGAGCTCCTGAGATAAAACATAAGAGCCCTGTGCCACCAGGAGGGCCAATGGTTTGGACACAGACAGGGTGAAGGCAGGGTTCTGATGGAAGTCTGGGACGCACAGGTACAGATTGTTCTCTTTGTGGGAGGGCTTCCTGAACAGGGGAAGCTGGGAACTCCAACTCAAGGGACTAGACAGGGAGCTGATGCCAATATTTCCTCCCACCAATCAGCATGGACAGAATTCAGTGAGCAGCACAGAACCTCCCACTAGAAGCTGAGCCACTGACACCAAGCTATACCCCCGCTTGCCTTCCTCAGGTGCTTCCTTACTAGAGAAAGAGGGCCTGGAAACCAGATCAGCACCGCGCCCCTCCCTCAAAAGACGACATATACCCCCAAAGGCACCAAGTTTACTGACCATATAGTGAGGCATAGCTTCACCTCTAGGGGAAATAGGAATTAGCCTCTTTTAACAGGCAGACAAACTCACCTGGTTAAAACTCACAACATGTGGACAATGTCTAAACACTCATCAATGGAGAAAAGGAGAAACTCTGCAGAGGACTTAGCTGAGGGACAGAGCAGCCAATACACAACACCACAGTGCACACAGAATATTCAACAAATGCTTCCTAAAGTGTCAAGCCCTCAATAGCAATTGAACACTTCTCAATAAAGACACTACTCTAGAAGCAGAAAACAAAACAGGATTTTCTACAACACTTAAGAAAGCAGAGACATAGACATACACCATGATGGAGGAATTCATCCCAAAAGAAAAAACGATAAAAGGTCATTGCCAGGGATATTATTAAAGCACATATAACTAATATGCCTCAAACAGAATTTCTAAAAACTCTCACAAGGAAAAATAATTTTTAACAACTATCATCAGGATACTTGCTGTGCTTGAGGAAAGCATAGGAGACATGAAGGAAACCCTTACTGCAGATAGAAATGACCTAAAACCTAGTCATGCTGAAATTTTAAGTGCTGTAACCAAGATGTGAAACTGATGGTATATAATGACCTCAAGGAGGAAAGCAGATGAAGGAGCAAGTGACATAGAAGATAAAATTATGGGGGAAATGAAGCAGAAAGGAAGAGAAAAATTAAAATATTGCATCACAAACATATACTTAGGGATCTCAGCAACTCCATAATGTGTACTAAAATTCTTTTCAAAGGAGTCCCAGAAGAAGGAGATGGAGAAAACAAGGGAAGAAGAGTTATCTGAGTGAATTACCATGGGAAATTCCCCAAAATGGGGAAGGAAACAGACATACACATCTAGGAGGCACAGAGAATGCCATTATTTTAAAAAAGCAGGCCAACACTGAGACATATCAGAGAGAAATTGGTAAAATAAACAGAAAAAGGAAAACCCTATAAACACCAAGACAAAAGAGGTCACTAAACAGGGAAGAAAAAAGAAAAGATTATGGTAGATGTATCCACAGAAACCTTCAGGCAAGAAGGGAGTAACATGATATCCACAACATGCACAGTTGAAAATTATGCAGCAAGAATACTTTCTCCAGAAAGGGTCATTCGGATACAAGAAGAGATAGAATTTCCCAGAAAAGCAAAAACCAAAGGAGTTCATGGCCTCTAAACAAGCGCCCTGAAAGAATTATCAAAGGGGACTCTTTGAGTGGAAAAGGAAGACTAAAAGAAACAAAGCCTAGAAATAAGCAGAGAAAATCTCCAGAAACAGGGACTTTAGAGATAACACAATGGCAAAAGTTTATATCTATCAATAATCACTGTGAATGTAAAAGGGAAAAATGGTCCAATCAAAAGACATAGGATATCAGAATGGATTAAAAAAATACAAGACCTTCTGTACACTATCTACAATAGACTCATTTTCAACCTAAAGCAACTGTAGATGGAAAGTGAGGGGAGGGAGAACTATTTATCAGGCTAATGGACATCAAAAGAAAGGTGTAGTACCAGACTCATATCACACTAACTAGATTTTAAACCAAAGTCTGTTACAAGAGATGAGGAAGTCAGTACATCATCATGAAGGGGTCTATCCAACAAGAAGATGTAAAGCTTTAAATATTTATACACCAAAAGTGTAAGCAATGATATATATAAATCAATTAATAAGAAACATCAAAAAACTTATTGATAATAATACAAGCATAATAATAGAGAACTTCAACACTCCACTTACAGCAATGGACACATCACTTAAGCCAAAATTAATAAGGAAACAATGGCTTAGAAAGGCACACTGGACCAAATGGACTTAACAGATACATTCAGAACATTCCACCCTATAGCAACAGAATACTCATTCTTTTTGACTGCACATGCAACATTCTCCACAACAGATCACATACTATGTCATAAATCAGCTCATTACAAGTTCAAAAAGACTGAGATCATACATGCACATTTTCATACCAAACACTATGAAACGTGAAGTCAACCACAAGAAGAACTTTGGCACACCACTAATACATAAGCTTAAAGAACACTGTGGTAAAAAATGAATGAGATTTTCAGGAAATTAAATAAGCAATAAAAAATACATAGATGCAAATTAAAATGAAAACATGCCAGTGCCCCATCTGGATGCAGCAAAAGTGGTTGGAAGAGGGAAATATATAGCAATACAGGCCAAACTCAAGAAAGAAGAAAAATCTCAAACACACAATCACTTCACAACTAAAGAAGCTAGAAAATGAACAGCAAATGAACCCTAAAGCCAGCAGAAGGTAAATAAAAAACATTAGAGCACACAAATGATAAAGAAACAAACAAAACATTAGACAGATCAATGAAAATATAAGTTGGTTTTTGGAATCATAAATAAAAATGATAAACCCAAGGCCAGATTTACCAAAATCAAAAGAGAAAGGACTAAGTCAATATAACCACAAATTTAAGATGAGAGATCACAACTAATAGCACAGAAATACAATTAGAAGAAAATATTTTGGAAATTTATATGCCAACAAACTGGTCAATCTGGAAGAACTGGATAAATTCCTACAGTAATGGAAACTACAGTAACTGAAATAGGAAGAAACAGAAACCCTGAACTGACTGATAATGAACAAAGAAATTGATCTGTAATCAAAACTCTACTGAAACACAAAAGACCAGGGCCTGATGGCTTCACAGGTGAATTCTACCTGATATTTAAAGAAGAGTGTAAATAATCTATTTAAGTGGCATAGAATATTCTAGTCTTATCAAACTGTTCCAAATAATAGAAATGGAAAGAAAACTTCCAAACTCATTCTATAAGAACAGTATGACCATGGTTCCAAGTCAAATAAAACCCCACTAAAAAGGAGACTTAAAAGCCACTAGCCCTAATGAGCATGGATGCAACAATTATCAAGAAAATAATTGCAACTTGAATCCAGAAATACGTTAAAATTATCATTTACCACGATCAGGTGGGATTCATTCCTTGGTTGTAAGGGTGGTTCAATATTCACAAATGACTCAATGTCATACAACACATCGATAAGATAAAGAATAAAAACTATATGATCCTCCCAATAGATGTAAAAAAGGTCATTTGACAAAGTACAGCAAACTTTCTTATTAAAAACCCTCAACAAGGCATAGAGGAAACATACCTAACATCATAAAGACCATATATGAAAACCCCACAGGTACTATCCACAGTAGGGAAAATAACCTTTACCTCTACTGTCAGGAACACAAGAGGGATGCCCACTCCCATCATTCTACTTAACACAGCACTGGAAGTCTTATCCTCACAAACAGACAACAAAAAGAAATAAAGGCATTCAAATTGGCAAGAAAGAAGTCAAACGTTCACTCTTCACAATGACATGACACTCTATATAGAAAACCCAGGAATCCACCAAAATATTGCAAGCACTGATACACAAATTCAGCAAAGTAACAAGATACAAAATCAACATGGAAAAATCTATTGCATCTGTATATAGTAATAATGTAGAAACAGAAAGACAAATCCAAAAAAATCCCATCCCCTTTACAATTGTACCAAAAATAATAGGATAACTAAAGGGGTAAAAGATCTATACTCTGAAAAATACAAACACGATGAAAGAACTGAGGATGACACAAAGAAATGGAAACACAGTCAATGTTCAGGATTGAAGGAGCAAGTATTGTTGACATGTCTATGCTACACAAAGAGGCAGGAGACTTTATGATTGCAGACTTCATGCTATATTACAAAGCAGTAGTCATCAAGACAGTATGCTACAAGCACAAAAGAGACACACATATCAATAGAACAGAATAGCAAGCCCAGATATGGACTCACACATGTATGGCCACCTCATCTTGAATGAAGTAGGAAAGACTATGTTATGGGGAAAAAAAGACAGTCATCTCAACGAAGGGTGTTGGGAAAACTGGACCAGAACATGCAGAAGAATGAAACTGAGCCACTTTCTTATACCATACACAAAAATAAATTCAAAATGAGTGAAAGACCTAAATGTGAGACAGGAGACCATCAAAATCCTAGAGGAGAACTCAGGCAGCAACTTCTTTGACATCGGACATCACAACTTCTTACTAGATGTGTCTCAGAAGGCAAAGGAAACAATAGCAAACATTAACAACTGAGGCACATCAAAATAAAAAGCTTCTGCACAACTAAAGAAACAATCAACTACTCTAAAAGGCAACCTACATAATTGAAAAATGTATTTGCAAATGATATATCTCATAAAGCCTTACTATCCAAAATCTACAGACAACGTATCAAACTCAGCATCCAAAATACAAACAATCCAGTGAAGAAATGGAGAGAAGACATAACTAGACACTTTTCCAAACAAAGCATCCTGATGGCTAATGAAAAATACTCATCATCACTCAACATCAGGGAAATACAAATCAAAACTATAATGAGATAGGACCTCACAACTCTCAGAATGGCTAAAATTAACAACTCAGGAAACAACAGAATTTGATGAGGATGAGGAGAAAAGGGAACACTTTTATACTCTTGGTGGGAATGCAAAGGCGTGTGGCCATTCCAGAAAACACTTTAAATACTTAAAACTGAAACTACCTTGTACTCCAGTAATTGCTCTACTAGGTATTCACCCAAAGGATACAAAAATTCTGATTTGAGGAGGCACATGCACCCCAATGTTTATAGCAGCATTAACAATGAGAGCCAAAGTGAGGAGAGAGACCAAAAGTCCACCGAGTGATGAATATGCATGTATATGTATAGACTAGAATATTATTCGGTCATAAAAAAGAATGAAATCTTGCCATTTGCAAAGATGTTGATGCAGTTAGAGGATATCATGCTAAGTGACATAAGGCACTCCAAGAAAGACAAGCATGATATTATTTCCTTATATGGGGAATTTAAGAAACACAGCAGATGAACATAGGGGAAAGGGAAAAAAGAGCAAGAAAAAATATAAAAGACTCCAAGGATAGAGGAGGAATTGATGGTTGCTGGAGGACAGGGGTGTAGGGGATGCTTTAATGGATGATGGGGATTAAGTAGGCCAAGTGTTCTGATGCTTACTGGATGTGAATGTGGGTGATGAATCAGTGAATTCTACTACTGAAATTAATATCACACAGTATGTAATCTAATAAAAATTTAAACACAAACTTAAAAAGTTAGAAAAGTGGAAAAAAAGGAAGGGAGAAACATTGTCACAAATTGTCGTGAACATGGAATCTAAGGTAGTGAGTCTAACTTCTTGCATTTACTCATTTTATCCCTTACTGCTAGTGGACATTAATTAACATACTCATGACTTTTACAGTGGTTCCAGGTGGGCTGGAATTCGAACCACAGCTGCCCTTCCCAACTCCACTGTGCCGACACCCTATGGGCAGCTTGTCCAGACACCTGCACAAGAACCCAGGTTGGACCACAGCAGGGACCCTCATCTGCAGAACTGGAAAGTGTGGAGAGATGACCATTCCTGCCAGGCTCCAGGTTTCCTCCTGCGACTTTTCTGACTCCGTTTCCTTATATTCCTTTCCCTTCTCTTTGAAAAGAAGCATGTCCCCTGTTTCTGGTGCATGAAAGTGAGGGGCTATGTGTTCTATAAAAGTTCAATATGACCGATCACTTACATGGGGACAAATAAAAACCCATATGGTGCAGCCTGTCTCATGGGCTCCTATCACCCAAAGTGGCAGAGTACAAATAAACCTAAATATGCACTTAGTGAAACACTGTACAGCACGTTGCAAAAGCATTAGGACATGAGAAGCCTGGAATAATTCCACAAATGCTGTATGAGCTCCCCTTGGAAGGAAGAAGAAATCTTATACTCCCAAACATGCAAAACAAAAAATAATTTCAGGAAATGATAAAACAGTTTCAGTGTGTTCTATTCATGAAGTGTCTGACAGTGACAATGCACAGAATGAATTGTCAGTCTTTCGCATAGAATTGTGAAGGAAACATCTTGAGTCATGAACTTGGTTGTGGGCACAGAGCTCAATGGCTCCTGACACATATAGAAACCCCAAAACTTGGAAAGGTTAACGTGTTTTTTGGCCCCGGAGCACATCTATCAAATCTGATGAACAATCTGTCCAAAAAGACACACACAGCATATCTTGTGAAACTTGAGTTCAATTTCAGCATGAGAACAGAATTTCCATATATTATGAAAAAACCATGCCATGAAAATGAGTTACTACACACTATAAACTTAAAAACAAACAACAGAGACCAGAGACCAGTTAGGGAACAAGTCAGCATTGAGAGAAACCAGAAAAAAAAAAGATTTTAGTTATATCGTAAATCAAGAAATTACTGGGGTGCCTGCGTGGCTCAGTCAGTTAAGCATCTGACTTCAGCTCAGTTCACGATCGCACAGTTCATGGGTTTGAGTCCCGTGTCAGTTTCTATGCTTACAGCTTGGAGCCTAGAGCCTGCTTCTGATTGTGTCTCCCTCTCTCTGCCTCTCGCCCACTTGCACTCTCTCTCTCTCTGTCTCAAGAATAAAAATTAAAAAAAACATTATCAGTCACAAGCAATCAATCATTATGAAAACCAAAATTATACCTAAGAACCAAAGGCCCATAAAAAGAAATACGATAAATGGGCTTTGTGAAAAACAAATAATTTTTTCTGAACACGTGACAATCAATAGCAGTAAGACAAGTTACAGAGGAAGAGACAATATTCACAAATTGCATAACCACCAAGGGACTTGCATCCTGAATTAGCTAAGAACCCTCAACAGTCAATAGTAAGAAAGGAAACAACCCTCTATAAAACAAGCACAGCCTTGCGTAGTAAACATCCCATCCTAGAGGTTGTAGACACATTAGGTAAGGACAGGAAAAGACTCTTCACACCATCGACTGTCAAGGAAATTCAAATCAAGAATGCAATAGATGCCCTATGCACTCATCCTGAGGGCTCAGGTATGAAGGGAACATTGGCAACACCATCCAGGTGAGCATCAGCACACGTGGGGCCACAAACACTGCAGGTAGGAATGAAAGACTAACACCAGCTGTGGAAAACCATTGGCTGTTGCTTATGAAATTATACATGAATGAGTTAACATGTAACCTGGAAATAACACTCCCGACTGTCTGCTCCAGAGTGTAATACCATGCTCACAAAATAAATGGTGTGTAAATATTTATAGCATCTTAGTGTTAGAAGCTAGGAATAAGGCAAAAGTCTTTCTAAATAAAAAGGAATAAACCAAGTATGAAACTTCCATCAATGGGATGCTTTTCCACAGAAACGTGACGCTATTGATGCAGAATTGAAACTAGGAGAACCTCAAAGACATGATATGAGGGAAGGGAAGTCATCTCAAAGTCTACAGAGGTGGTGTGGCCTGAGACATTCACACAGCCAGCCCAGGGTGACAGTGTTTGGTTGGGTTTCTTTATCTCTTTCTGCCCAACACTCACATGATAAATTCCTCTGCCTCATGTTGAATGCTGTCCTGCGTTCAACAATGCTCTCATGTTTGAACTCTCCACAGACTAAACCCTACAACCTCGGACCCCTCTGAATGGAGAGTTGTTGAGGCCATAATCTCACATGTGTTCTGACAGGAGCCGTTCCCTCAACTGTCCCTGGCTCTGGCTCTCTCCTGCAGGTGAGGAGGAGTAGGTCAGGAATCCTCCACTGAAACCATCTGTCTCCTGCACCTGACTCTCCCACAACATGAGGCCCAGACCTTCCCACACTCAGCTGGAAATGAAGTCAGTTGTGCCAGAACAGATCTGCACCTTGGTTTAGGGAATTGCTCCAGCTCCCCCCTGCCCTGGGCAAAACTCTGCAGCTGCAGGTGGGGACAAAATAAGGGCTCAGTTTAGGGGTGAGTGGCAGCTGCATTTCTTTGAGGCTTGCTTGTCCTGGTGGCATGAGACCCCTGCCGTACAAGTCAGGTCTGGGGCGACCAGGCTCCCAGCATCCCGAGTGGACTGCGCCCAGGGCAGAGTTTCCATCCTGGGAGTGGGGCTGCAAACAAATGACTGAGTCCCACAACCCAGTGGCACCTGCTGGGGCTTGGCCTCAACAGCAAACAGCTTAGGGTCACTGACATCCTGTCCCTCTGGGAAAGAGTCCTCTGAACAGGAGCTGGTCACCAGGAACCCTGGTATTGGTTGCAACAGTCTGGAGGGGAGGTTGCAGCCAGGATCAGTGGCACATGCATATAGTCCCAGCTACTTGCACTGGAGTTTCCATTTGCTGATCTGGGGTGGGGAAGGAAAGGCACATACCTTAGCTCAAAATTCTAGCTTTGCTGTCTGCCAGTATATTTTCTGGAATAAATGTTTCTTCATGGGCTGTATGCCAACAAGGCCATTTGCAGACACTGTAAATACATCATTTGAGATTTTATTCATATTCCACATAGTAAACATTCAATGTAGTATTACTTAGAGGTGTAATATATAGTGATTCAACATTTCCATTAAACACCCAGTGCTCATTATGACTGCGGCCCTGTAACCCCATCACTTACTTCCCCAAACCTCCTTCCACCTTCCCTCTGGTAACCATAAGTTTGTTTTGTATAGGTAAGAATCTGTTTTGTTGGGTTTATATGTTCCATGGGTTAAGCCTAAGACTCTTGATTTGGGTTCATGTCTTGATTTCATGGATCCTGAGATCAAGCCCCATTTTGGTTTCTGCACTGATAGCAAAGAGACTGCTTGGGATTATCCTTCCCGCTTCCTCTGCTCCTCCCCCCATTCTATCTCAACATAAATTTAAAAACATTGAAAAAAGTTTATTTCTTGGTGTAGCTCTTCTCTCTTCTTTGTCCCCTTTCCCATTTGAAGTTTCTTAAATTCTACATATGAATGAAATCATATATTTGTCTTTCTCTCACTTGTTTCAGTTAGCATAATACTCTCTAACTCCATCCATATCATTACAAATAGCAAATGTCATTCCTTTCAGGGCTGAGAAACATTCCAGTGTATGAGTATGAGTGTGTATGAGTGAGTGTGTGTGTGTGTGTGTGTGTGTGTGTGTGTGTGTGTAGATATACCACATATACTTTATCCATTTATGAGTCAATGCTTACTTGGACTGTTTCCATAGCTGGGCTGTTTTTGATAGGGCTGCTATAAACATAGAGTTGCAATCCCCTTTAAATTAGTATTTTTGTATCCTTTGGGTAAATACCTAGTTGTTCAATTGATCAATCATAAGGTAGTTATATTTTTAGCATTTTGAGGAATGCCCATGCTGTTTTCCGGACAACCTGCACCAGTTTCCATTCCCACAAGCAGTGCAAAAGTGTTCCTCTTTCTCTGTATCCTCACAAACACCTGTTGTTCCTTGTGTAGTTGAGTTTAGTCATTCTGACAGGAGTGAGTTGATATTTCGTTGTAGTTTTGATTTATATTTCCCTGATGAGTGATGTTGAGCATCATTTCATGTGTTTATTGACCATCTGTATGTTGAATTTTGGAAAGTCTATTCATGACTTCTGCTCATTTTTTTAATAGGATTATTCAGTTTTGGAGTTGAATTTTATACTATATACAGAAAACCTGAAAAACTCCACCAAAAAAAACCCCACTAGAACTGATACAATAAACCAGTAAAGCTGCAGCATACAAAATCAACATACACAAATTTGTGCATTTCGATACAACAATAATGAAGAAGGAGAAAGAGAAATCAAGGAATTTATCCCATTTACAATTACAGCAAGAACCATAAGACACCTATAAATAACCCTCACTAAAGAGTTACAGGAGCTTTAATCTGAAAAACCTGGGACATTTATGGTACAAATTGAAGAAGACACAAAGAAATGGAAAAATATTCCATGCACATGGATTAAAACAAAAAACATTGTTAAAATGTTGATACTACCCAAAGCAATCTAGACATTCAATGCAAATAATTCAATGCAAATATCCCTGTCAAATAACACAAGCATTCCTCACAGAGCTAAAACAAATAATTCTAAAATTATCATGGAACCACAAAAGACCTTGAACACCCAAAGCGATCCTAAAAAAGAAAAAAAATGGAGGCATCACACTTCTGGGTTTCAAGCTATATTACAATGCTGTAGTCATCAAGACAGTACGGTCCTGGCACAAAAAGAGACACATAGATTAATGGAACAGAGTAGAAAACCCATAAATGGACACATAACAATATGGTCAACTAATCTTTGACAAAACAGGAAACAGTATCAAATGGAAAAATGACAGTCCCTTCAACAAATGGTGTTGGGAAAACTGGACAGCAACAGGAAACTCTAATGGAACTGGACCACTTTCTTACAATATACACAAAAACAAATTCAAAATGGATGAAATACCTAAATGTGAGACAGGAAATCATCAAAATCCTAGAGGAAAACACAGGCACCAAACTCTTTGACCACGGTCAGAACAACTTCTTACTGGACATGTCCCAGATGCAAGGGAAACAAAAGCAAAAATGAACTATTGGGACCTCAAGATAAAAAGCTTCTGTACAGCAAAGACACAATCAAAAAAACCAAAAGGCAACTGACAAAATAGGAGAAGATATTTGCAAATGGCATATCAGATAAAGGCTTAGTATCCAAAATCTATAAAGAACTTCTCAAACTCGACACTGAAAAAAACAAATAATCTGGTGAAGAAATGGTCGGAAGACATGAACAGACATTTTTCAAAGACTTCCAGATGGCGAAAAGACACGTGTAATGAGGCTCATTGTCACTCCTCGTCAGGGAACATAAATCAAAACCACAATGAGATAACACCTCACAGGTGTTATCAGGATGGCTAAAATTAACATGGTGGGAATGCAAGCCGGTGCAACCATTCTGGAAAATAGTGTGGAGATTCCTGAAAAAATTAAAAATAGAACTATCCTGTGATCGAGCAATTGTTTTACTAGGTATTTATCCAAAGGATACCAAAATGCTGATTCGAAGGGGCACATGGACCCCAATGTTTACAGCAACCCTATCAACAATAAGCAAATTGTGGGAGAGCCCAAATATCCATCAAGGGACGAACGCATAAAGAAGAGGTGGTAAATATATACAATGGAATATTACTCAGCCATCAAAAAGAATGAAATCTTGTCATTTACAACAATGTGGGTGGAACAACAACGTATTAACCTAAGTGAAATAAGTCATTAAGAAAATGTCAAATATCATATGATTTCATTCATATGTGGAATATAAGAAACACAACATAGGGGAAGGAAAAATAAAATAAGAGAAAAACAGAGAGAGAAGAAACAGGAAGAGACTCTTAAATACAGAGAACAAACTGAGGGGAAGTGGGGAAGTTGGGCTAAAAGGGAGATAGGCATTAAGGAGGGCACTTGTTGAAATGAGAACTGGGTGTTATATGTACGTGATGAATCACTAAATTCTACACCTGAAATCAATACTACACTGTAGGTTAACACACGTATATTTAAATTTAAAATATTACAAGAAAATTAAATACATACATATATGAACTCTTGGGAGTACCGCAAAATAGCAAGCTTCTGCACAGTGAAGGAAACAATAAACAAAACTAAAAGGCAACCTATGGAATGGAAGAGGATATTTGCAAATGGCATAACCCCAGGGTTAGGACCAAAGTATGCACGTTTTTTTAAATTATTTTCACTTATCAGTACAGAGTGTGTGTCCATGCATACTTGTGTGAGAAGCAAAACTCATGTATTGCGGTAAGATCTCACTGAAACTGAGATCCACCCTCTTCACTAAATATTAACCGTACAGTACAATATTGTTAACTTACACATGTAATGTTGTGGAGAAGACCTCTAGAAATTAGTCGTTTTGCATAACAGAAAATCACACCCCTTGATATCTAACCCTCATTGCGCCTCGCTGCCAGCCCCTGGCAACCGCCACTCCACTCTCTGTTTTATTGTTATCAAAACCTGAATTCAGCTGCCTGTTGCTGGAAAGGTCAACGTTCAAAGTTTTAGTTTTGGTAAGAAAGGAATTTGAGCCTTATGCACAAGGCCAGCCTCTGGTGAGAATGCAGACTCCTGTCCAAAAGCCAACTCTGAGGTTTCTCCCTGATGCAGGGGGTTTTAAAGGAGGAGAGCATATTTAATCAAACAAGGGAGTTCCATGGCTGATAACGTCTTTTGATCATGTGCAGACTCCACGGTGCAAGCTGCCAAAGCTACCTCCACTCCCTGGCATCTCCAGCTGAGGAGGGAACCACACATGCATGGGAGGAGACTGCCAGAGGCCAGGAAAGAACCCCAATAAGGGATTAGAGCGGAAAACCCCGGGGGCTCACACATGGTCAGAAGTACTTTCTGTTCTCCCCAGCTGGCATAAAAAAATACTAAAATACAACCTTGTACTTCACCAACCATGACAAAATACTGGGAAATGTTTCCTCAGTAAACTCAGAGGAAGCTTCAAACCAAAAACCAAAAGGATCAAATGGCTTGAAAACTAAAGTCTAACCAGAATGAGACATGAAAAACGACAAAGCTATTTTTTTAGTCACCTATAAAGGTAAAATTGACAATGTCCACCTCCACATTCCAAGGAAATAGGAAGCATTGGTCTCCATAATGAGGAAAAGCAGTCGTCCATAGAAAGTGACCCAGCAGTACCACAGGACTTGGAATTGGTAAAGAAGTTCAGGGTGTTAAAATTTCAATCCCATATTCACTAGCTGGAGGAAAGATGGAATGTGTTCAATAGAGCCATGTCTCTTGGTCCGAGTCCTTACTATGTCCATGTGAGCACGGCTTGAACTGGCTCACCTACTTCTCCCACATCCACCCCAGCTGAACTGTTGTGCAGGGTCACACAATGCCACACCCTGGGACTGTTACCTAAACCCACAAGTGGATCCCAGGTGCAGGGTGCTGGCCACCCGGTACAGCCCTCTGTTCTGTCAGATGGCCTAGACCTCACTTTCCTGAGGATCCTCCATTTATCCACTCTCACTGGCAGATGTCCCTGAACAGGGGCATGAGAGTGGCAGAGGGCCAGGTCATCTTGAGGGCACCCCTCTTTCAGTTTGCACTCTGGGCAGTGCTGGCTCCTGTCCAGGGTTCTCAGGGTCGTCCCTCATGGCGCTACATCTCCTTGAGGTGGTAATTACAAAGAAGGAGCTGCACAATGGCAAGGGCATTCAGATGACTGGTTGGCTGTCCTGTAGCCTGTGTTTTGGGACAAAAGACACGTTATCCACATGTGGCCAAGGAAACCCTTTAGGTCCAGACATCTGCTGATGATCACTCAGGATGATCAGGGAGACTTGCAGATGGACTACCCCTCCATGCCTCCAGACTGTTACTACCTCGGCTACCTGGAGGAGATTCCTCTTTCCATGGTCTCCATGGACACGTGCTATCGGGGCCTTGAAGATATCATGAAGTTGGATGACCTTGCCTATGAAATCAGACACATCAGCGATTCCCAACATTTGAACACACTGTTTCTCAGATACTGACAGACACCAATGCAATGGGAGCTACTTATAACCTGGGATATAAGGAGCATAGGGACCCCTGATCCTCAAGCAAATGCCAGTGCAGGGCTCAGGATCTCTAGTAAATTGTAGTCATCACATCACGTAATTTTGCTCTCAGACACTAAACAATATACAGTGTGTTCAACCACGTGTCAATCACGTGTCAAAATGTGCCCAATTCTTAAGAAGACTAGTTAGCTTAATTGACTCATTGTTTCATGGGATTCATGTAAGTTACTATATTGGTTTCATGATAATTTATAATGAGAGAGATCCAGCTAACATGGGCAAATATGTGTTACATCAGAGTCCTTTTTTTTCGACACTATGAGTCCAAGGGTTTTCGAGTTCTTAAACCACATTCATCCTCAGTTCTGATTTGAGATGGATCCCATGAAGTTAATTTCAGTCCAGTTTTATGTAGTGTATGCCAACCACAAAGACCCATCATGATGGGTTATTTAGGCAGATATTGTTTACTCTTGTCTGTCATAGCAACACATCAGATTGCAAAAAATATTGGTTTGTGGGTTGACACTGATGAATATGCTTGCCAGAAAAGGTCCAACTGCATTAGGACCCAATTCTCTTGTATACCTGAAGCTTTCAGTAAGTGTTCCTTCATTCATACACAGTACATAATCAGTGGCAGATTAGGCAAGTGCCTCTTCAACATCTAAATGGTGCATTGAAATAAAAGCCTGACCCACAATCATTTTGGAAACAGCTGACCCAGGCAAACATTGTGACTGCAGCTCCTTAGAGCAGTGCTATAGCAATCTATGCTGTATGAGTGATTGTATTTTAACCCCTCGGGACAAATGTAATACAGGCAGATGCTATACATACTGCACCTATTTCGATGCTGGGACACGTGGCAGGCCAATCCAAAATATACTGAAGACACACAGTCATAGAGGTTTAAATATATGTGATCTTCCAGAGTCCTGACGTGGGGTGTCCTTCGCATACCCTGATGACTTCCATATGCATGATGGAACCGCGTGCACTGAAGAGGGATGCTGCTATCATGGGAACTGCACTGACCACACTATGCACTGCCAAGAAATATTTGCAAAAATTCTGGAAAGGGGAAGATGTCTGCTATATCATAAATCAAAAAAGCAGCCGATATGGACACTGCAGAAGACCCTAGGGAATTCAACACTGAACCCTGTTCCCACACAGACATGCCATGTGGAAGGCTGCAGTGTAGGATTGTCACACATCTCCCTCAGCTGCAAGAGCATGTTGGATTCCATCCTTCTGAGATCTCAGGGTTCTGGTGGTTGCGGCTGGGTTCATTTCATAGCACAACTGATATTGGTCATGTGAGAACTGGTACCCCCTATGCTTCTGGAAAGCTCTGTCAGGACACCTACTGCACTGGCAGTGTGGCTCAGCTGAATTATGACTGTATCCCGGAGAAATGCAGTCACAGAGGGTCATGCGACAATAACAGGAACTGCCATTGCCACATAAGCTGGGATCCTCCATGGTGCACTGGACGAGGCACTGGTGGGAGCACAGGCAGTGGACCCCTCCAAGAAGAATGCGGCCAGTGAGGCAAAGTGATGAATCCCTGTTACATCTCAGAGCGGTTTTTGGTCCCATTTAAGCCATAATAGTTGCATTCCTTGTGGTGTCGCCACAAATGTCAAATTATCAACCCCGAGAAAGTTAAGGGACTGATTGTTGCTGACGACAATCCATAATTAGCCTCCTGACTGCTGAACAACTATAGGCAATCCAACTGGCACATGTGTGACAATACAGTAATGAGGCTGCAGAGCTGACATCCACGTTTCGGGGGTCTGCAGGAGACGCAGGGGTCCACAGGCACATCACGGTTCTGACACACATCTCTCATGGCTCACACACCAGAACGCTGAAATAAAACTTAAAAACTGCATGCTTGTGGCCTCTACATATATATCTAAGCTTCCAAGAGCCCAAACTGAGCCCGAGATTATGTGCAGAGGACCTGAGTCAGCATCTGGGTCTTGAACTGAGGTATATGCTTCCAGAATTAAGAGACGTTCACACAAGCTCTTTCCGGGACAAATTCATTAGTTGTCTCCAAAACTGTGCTGTTGCAAACTGAACATTTTCTCATTCTCAGGTAATCTGTCTTCCCCCAGTCCCAATGTGGGTTCAGGATAATGGAGGGCTACCACCCACCCACACTGCCTGTTCCACACTGGGGTGTCTGTGGGCTGTGAGGGAATGGGACTGGCATTAGGTTCCACCTGGCACAAGCTGTGCCTCCCTGGAGAGCAAATTTTCAAATGTGGGAGACTGAGACCATGAGGTTTAAAGGAGCACCAAATGAAATGAATAAGAAAGGTAGGCACAAGTGCCTATGGATGACTCTGGCATCCAGTTGGAGCCCGGTGAATGTGAATCCCTGCTCTCTTTCTCTTGCCTACTTTTCAGTGAGTTTAACCTTATATAAGGATCTGCCTAGGATTCCCACTTTTGTTTTCTGAGAGCCTTCTCAAATAACCACACAGAGGTGAGCCTGTGAAAAGTTAGGGACTTCAGCCCCATCCATTCTCAAGTAATCAGGTACTTGCTACCCTGTTTTCTATGTCCTGATCACTGGGACTGTGGAAAGGAGGCCTGCCCTTCCCAAGGTCCTTGTGTACCCTTGCTTCTGGGCCTTGTGAGTCATAAATCCTGTGCCTCCATTTCCTTTGTTGGGGGTGCACTGAAACACCACCTTGAGTCAGAGGGCCCCATGCATCTCATGTTTCCAAAGCCAGAGCGCAGATGCCTAGGGAGCCACCTGTCCACCCCCTGAGCAATGGCTCAGTTAGGGGTCCTTGGGAAGCAGTAGCCAGGTTTTCTTAGAAGCTTATGCAACTGCATTTTTGTACCGGTGAGAGGGATGTGAAAAACTGACAAGACACTTTGTGGGGAGTTTTGAAGCACTGTGACATAGTCCTCGTTGGCAGTAGCTGTTTGCAACCGTGGACATTAAGAAGACAGGAGGGTGTATGGCCCTGACCGGCTGGTGCTTTAGGAGGGTGGGGGAGTCTGCAAGGGCTCTCTGACTCCTTTGGTAATAGAGTGACAAGTCACAGACATACTAAACAAGATTGCAGCCTTGGGTGAAGGCACAGAATGTAAGTTGGCTTCAAGAACTTGGAGTACTATTGAGCCCAACTTAGTTGCCTTCCCCAAGCATACATGGAAAGAGAACTTGTGAATCAGAGTGCAATGGCATTGACAAGAAAGTTGAGCAGATGTTCATTCCAGGAATGCATCTTCATCACCAGGAATTGAGGCATGAGTGGCAGCCATGTTAGGGACAAAAGATGGGGGTGGGGCTAATAGATGACAAAAGACTTTATGGTTCCTACATTGTACAAATCGGTAGCTTTGTCTTCTGAATCAAATTCTGTTCTTTCTTTACTCACAAGATCGGGGTGTTACACGGTGAGGAGGTAAAGCAAGAACATCCTGCGGTAACAGAGTATCACAGGGTCAGGTCCTCCCTCTGCAGCAAGACAGGGCATCTGGCTACTGATGGGTGGGGCAGTTCCTTTCTCAGGCCCCCAGAGCACAGGCTCTGCACTGGGGGCAATCCATCCTCTTGTGCATGTGAGGCCCAGACACCAGTGGGCACATCTTTAAGACTCATCCTCTGAGGAGCACTTTGAATGGAGGTGGGTCTCCATTAGGGAAAGGGGGAAGCTTGAGGTGTGGTCTGATGGCTGGGAAATGAGAACACCTTATTGTCCCTCCTGCATTTTGGATATTAACTCCTTTTCAATATTTTTTTATTGTAATGTGTACCCTCCCATAGACTGCCTTCAAGCTCTACAAATATTTGCTTGCCCCTTTTCTAGTATGGTGTAGTCCCTCTTGCATGCTTTGTTCTCTGTGACTTTGCTTTTATATCAAATCAATCATTCTCAAGTGAATGTCATATTTATCTTTCATGTTTTCTTTGAAGGCATTTAGGTTCAAGTGTTCTTCTTAATCCTTCAACCATTTTGAGATTTTTTTGTGTCGACGTATATGTATGAAGCAAGGTATGGCCAAATGTTATTATTTTGCATGTATATATCAATACTATTTTTTAATTTTTACTTTGTTTTTGAGGGAGAGAGACAGATCATGAGTAGGGAGGCACAGAGATAGAGGCAGAAACAGAATCCAGGCCCTGAGCTGTCAGCAGGAGCCTGATGTGAGGCTCGAACTCACAAACCGTGAGATCATGACCTGAGTGGAAGTTGGATGCTTAACTTACTGAGCCACACAGGTGCCCCTAGTCAACACCATGTTTAAGAGACACTATCCTACCCCCACTGTGCATTGTTGGAAATCTCGTGCAGGATTTGCTGAGTGCATCTGCAAACTTCTACTTCTGGGCTCCGTAATGACCTCCACTGGTCTAAATGTCTCATTTGATGCCAGCAGCACACTGTTGTGGTTAATGTACCTCTGCAATGTCTTTAGAAAGAGAGAAGTGTGATGTCTCCAGGTTCTCTCGACGTCATGATTGTTTTGTTGCTTCCATGTGTTGTCTGCTTTCATATGAATTGTATATTTTTCAGATTCCTTAAAAAACTCATTGGCATTTTTATTGACATAACAAGATAAACATGAAAATACCATAAAAATATAAAGCAGACAGAAAATAGAGACTATCACAAATACAGAAAAGAAATCAAATACATCAAAATTTGTATTTGGAAAAGTATGTAAAATTTGAAACAAATAGGTAGCCTGGGGAAATAAGGAAGACTCAAACAAATGCAATCAGAAATGAAAATGGAGACATAACTGAAATAAAGACATGAAAAGGATCATTAAAGAAAAACTTAGGTATTTATAGGCCAACAATTAGATCACCAGGAACAAATTACACATTTTATGCCATAATGTAGTCCACCAAGACTGCTTCATGGAAAAATACAAAATGAACAAAAGAAAAATTAATAAGATTTCTCTATCTAAAACCTCACCCTCCAAAAAATCTGCCTAGGAGTCCATGGCTTTATTAAAACTTCTACTAAGTGTTTAAAGAGGAATTAATGCCAATATTTCTCAAACTATTACAAACCACTGATAAAAAAACAGCACTCCCAAATGAAATTTGTGAGGACAGCATTGTTTTCACACCAAAACCAAAGAAAGACACCACAAGAAGGGAAACTACAGGTCACTATCTCAAATGAACTTACATGCAAAATTCCTTCACAAAATCTGAGCATACTGAATTCAACAGAACATTGAGAGGAGCATACAACATAATCCAGTGGGATTCATCCAGGGATGCAAGGATCCTTTAACATACACAGATGCATAAATGTGATGTCCTCCATTAACAGAGGGAATGAGTGAATCAAAGCCATCATTAATTGTTCAAAAAAACATTAGACAAAATTCAACACATGTTCATCATTTAAAAAGAACCCAATTAAAAAGGGACTGAAGGAAATTACCTCCACATGATCATGGCCACTATGAAAAGCCCACACCTGACAGCATATTGAACGGTAAAATGCTGAAGGCTTTCCTGTCAAATCAGGAGCCAGGCAATGAAGGTCACCCCTAACATAAGTATTTCCCATGATAACGTGAAGAATACATATGCCACCTCAAACTATGTCATCTTGTCACACTGCTTATTTGGGTGAAAGTCACTTGAGAAAGAGTCCAAGTACACTCAGACTCCCCATCGTCCCTTGACAGCAGGATATAAATCTCTCTCCCGTGTACCAAGAGGGAAGAACCATCGTTAGCACCACAATAAAGAATACAGGGACAAGAAGGCTATGCAAACAAACTTACTTACTTACTTGGTGACTAACATAATACCCCAAACTTAACTCTTGCCAAATCCAATGTTTCGTTGTCTGAAAGACACAAGTGCCACCTGGTTTGTCCTTTCTCTGGGTGTCATGTCATTAGGAAGGCCATGCACTTACAAAATGAAATTTATTCTCTCCTGTAGATATGTCTTATGTCAATTGAATCCTTACACTGGCTAAATCCCAGAAGAAAAGAAGGGAAAAGCTTTCTTCTCCTACCACTGGAAGACGTAACCAGAAAAAAAATAGGGAATAAAAAAAATGAAAGACATTTAAATCAGTAAGGAGGAAGGAAAATTACTTGTTTGCAGGTGACATTGATCTTAAACATAACAAAACCCTAGAGATACCACAAAAAATTAGAACCAGTTTTTTTTAATGAGGAAAAGAGCAGGATGCAAAATGAACAAAGAAAATAAAAATAAACCATCTGTGATTCTACACACCAGCATGAAAATAGATGCAAAATAAATAACAAAATTATACAAGTGAAAATGGCACAGAATGAAGTATTTTGGGTTAAACTTCAAAAAGTATGTAAAATACTTGTAGAGTGAAAATGATCTATGTTGATGAAAGACCTGTAAAAATGCACACAGGACTGCAAATACACCTGTACTCACTGAATACAATTATTCAAATTGTCACAGCACCATCTACACAAACTAAACTACAAGTGCATCCCTAACCCTGTTGTTCACTTTTAAAGAATGAAATCTAAGACTGGAGCTTGATATATATGTCAGATCACATGCAAATGGGGTCCTCTCTATGGTGATAAAACCAGCCCATCCCAGACTCCGCAGCTGCGAGAGGACCCCCAGCCCCCGGAGTCCCAGGTGTTCCCATTCTCTGATCAGGACAGAACAGACACCTCACCATGGAGTTTGTGCTTGGCTGGGTGTTCCTGGTTGCCCTTTTAAAAGGTAATTCATGGTGAATGGGAGACACTGAGTATGTGATTGGATAAGGGTGAGAAACAGTGGATGTGTGACAGTTTCCTGACCAAGATGTCTGGTGTCTGCAGGTGTCCAGTGTGACGTGCAGCTGGCGGAGTCTGGACTAGACCTGGTGCAGCCTGGGGGTTCCCTGAGACTCTCCTGTGTAGCCTCTGGATTCACCTTCAGTAGATATGGAATGAGCTGGGTTCGCCAGGTTCCAGGAAAGGGGTGTAGTGGCTCACATATATTTATGATGATGGAAGTAGCACGTACTATGCAGACTCAGTAAAGGGCCGACTCCCCATCTCCAGAGACAACTCCAAGAACACGCTGTATCTGCAAATGAACAACCTGCAGGCCGAGGACAAGGCAACATATTACTGTGCAAGAGACAGGGTGAGGGGACCTCGCTGGGAGCCCAGACACAAACCTCCCTGCAGGAGGCGATCAGCACCACTTGGGGGCGCACACTATGCACAATTCTGGTTTGTGTTGCCAGGAGCAGGTGAAGATGGAGGTTACAGGCAGGTTTCCTCTCAGGGTCTGGGGCTTCCTGTCCACACAGCAGTTTCTCCAGGGAGCCTCTCTGGACACAGGATTCTGTGTTTACCTATTACCTGTGTGAATTAGATCATTGTTTTCCTAGGAAAACTACCCTAACATGCACAAAGACACAGTTGTTTGCATTCCTTACTCCTGTCCTTCAACATGAGTGAATTACAGATTTCCTGAGGCACAATAGCTGAACATTTACATGAGTCCCAGATGCACTCCCTGTGCAGCCAGGACCACAAGCTCCCACAGCTCCCCAGTATCTTCACCCAGCCCTTGTCCCAATCAAACAACGTGACACTTCCTTCATGGCACTTTGCTACTCAGGACTTTAAATGAGCTACAGCTTTATTCAATTCCTCTAAACAAGAGATAAATCATCTGCACGTATTAGTCAGAATTCCCTCGAGCAACAGAACCCAAAGCACATTGGTTTCCATGACAAAATATGTTGAGAAGTCCCATGATCTACTGTCACAAGTTGGAGAGCCAGGAAAACCTGTGGTATAATTCTCACCTGATTCTGAACTAGTGTGTAGTCTCAGAACCTGCAGAGCCTATGATGTAACTCTAAGAACAAGGGCAGGAGGAGACCAATGTTCCAGTTCAAACAAGCGCATGGGAAGTAAAAATGAGGGAAATCTTCCTCCCTCTGCATCGGATTCTACTCAGAACTATGATGGAATGGGTGATGCCCAGGCAGAAAGAAACCATGGATGGAAATGCCAATCTCTTCTGGAAACTCATCACAGACATACACAGAAACACTCGTGAATCTGGACACCCATGACGCAGTCAAGATGACACATAAACGTAATCATGACAAGTCAGCCTGCTGTAAATGTCGAGTTCAAAACCTGAAGATTTAGAACTCCATGCCATCACTGGGGTGGACCCTGGTGGGTATAGCAGTGCTCCTGTGGAGAAGGAGCCCCGAGGTCCATAGGGACGGCTGCGGTTTGAGGATCCCCTGGGTCATATTGGGTGAGACAGTTACCTCCTTGGAGTGCATTTGGGAGACAGGGCATTGCCCCTCATGGGGCAGGAGAGCTGACAGGCACCATTGCACTGCCCTGGTCATTAGCATAGGAGCCTCTGCTGAGAGCAGCTAACTGCATGCTGCCTTCTTGTTCTTCCTCACCATGAACTCCAAGCTCCTAGTGTTCATGCAACTGCCCTTCTGGGATAACCAGCTCCAACCACATCACAGCAAGACACTGTCCCAGAGGATCAGTGGGGTCCATGTCGCATTGAATTCATACAATTTGGTGTACTCACACCCAGCTAGAGCTCCTGAGATAAAACAGAAGAGCCCTGAGCTGCCAGGTGTGCCAATGGATTGGACAAACGCAGGGTGAAGGCCGGGTTCTGAAGGAAGTCTGGGACCCATGAGTACAGATTGTTCTATGTGGGGGCTTCCTGAACAGGGGTGGCTGGAAACTCCAACTGCAGGGACTAGAGAAGGAGCTGATGCCAATATTTCCTCCCACCAATTATCATGGACAGAATTCAGTGAGCAGCACAACACCCCCCAGTAGATACTGATCCACTGACACCAAGCTATACCCCCCTTGCCTTCCTCAGGTGCTTCCTTACTAGGGAAAGAGTGCCTACAACCCAGACCACCATTGAACCCCTCCCTCCAAAGACCACCATATACCCCCACAGGCACCAAGTCTACTGACCATATAGTGAGGCATAGCTTCACCTGTAGGGGAAATAGGAATTAGCCTCTTTTAATAAGGAGACCAAACTCACCTAGTTAAAACTCACAACACTATGGACAAAGTTGAAAAGCTCTCCCCTGGAGGCAAGGAGAACTCTGTAGAGGACTGACCTGAGGGACAGAGCAGCCAATACATGAAAGCACAGTCCACACAGCACATGCAAGAAATACTTCCAGAATGTCAGGTTGTCAACAGTATGTAAACATTTCTCAAAAAAGACACTACTCTTGGGGCGCCTGGGTGGCGCAGTCGGTTAAGCGTCCGACTTCAGCCATGTCACGATCTCGCGGTCCATGAGTTCGAGCCCCGCGTCAGGCTCTGGGCTGATGGCTCGGAGCCTGGAGCCTGTTTCCGATTCTGTGTCTCCCTCTCTCTCTGCCCCTCCCCCGTTCATGCTCTGTCTCTCTCTGTCCCAAAAATAAAATAAAAAACGTTGAAAAAAAAAATTAAAAAAAAAAAAAAAAAAAAGACACTACTCTAGAAGCAGAAAACATAACAGGATTTTCCTAAAACACTTAAGAATGCAGAGAGGGGCACCTGGGTGGCTCAGTCGGTTAAGCGGCCGACTTCAGCTCAGGTCATGATCTCGTGGTCCGTGAGTTCGATCCCCGCGTCGGTCTCTGTGCTAACAGCTCAGAGCCTGGAGCCTGTTTCAGATTCTGTGTCTCCCTCTCTCTGACCCTCCCCCATTCATGCTCTGTCTCTCTCTGTCTCAACAATAAACATAAAATGTTAAAAAAAAAAAAAAGAAAGCGGAGACATGGATATACAGAGTGATGGAGGAATTCATTCCAAAAGAAAAAGCCATAAAGGACATTGCCAGGGATATAATTAAAACACATATAAATAATAAGCCTCAAACAAAATATAATACCTATCATAAGGAAACTGAACTTTTAAAAACTATCATAAGGATACTAGCTATGCTTGAGAAAGCCTACAAGACATGAGAATACCCTGACTACAGATGGAAAAGACCTAAAACCCAGTCAGGCTGAAATTTTTAAAATGCTGTAACTGAGACGTGAACCTGATTGGATATAATGAACTCAAGGCAGAAAGAAGCAGATGAATGAGTAAGTGACATGGAAGATAAAATTTTGTGAGAAACGAAGCAGGAAAGAAGAGGAAAATTAAAATATTGCATCACAAACGTATACTTAGGGAATCAGCAACTCCATAAAGTGTAATAAAATTCTTTTCAAAGGAGACCCAGAAGAAGAAGGGAGGGAGAAAAAAAGGGGAGAAGTTTTGTCTGAGTACATTAGAGTGGAAAATTTCCACTAAATGGTGAAGGAAACAGACATCCACATGTATGAGTCACAGAGAACTCCCATTAAAATTTTTAAAAAAAAGCAGGCCAACTCTGAGACATAACATAGTAAAATTCACAAAATACACAGATTAAAAAAACCCTATAAGAATGAACACAGAAGAGTTTGCTAACGAATACGGGAAGATAAAAAAAGATTATGGCAGAAGTGTCCACAGAAACCTGCAGGAAAGAAGGGAGTGGCATAATATCCTCACATGTTCAATTGAAAATTAGGCAGTCAATAGGGAGGAGACAAGATAGCAGAACAACGTGGAAGATTTTTGTGTGTCTCGTGTCCGTGAAATACAGCCAGACCAACACTAAACCATCCTACACACCTAGAAAACTGATCGAGGATTAACACAACAATCTGCACAGCCTGAACCACAGAATTCAACAAGTACGTGGCGTGGAGAGGGGACCTTGGGGAGCAAGAAGCTGCAGGAAGGGAGGTGCTTTTGCGGGCGGAGAGAGGAAGGAGACTGGGGAGTGGGGGAGAAAACAGGAAAAGCACCCCTCCTCAAAAGCAGCTGGAGAGAAAGTGGAACATTGGAAATAGCCACAGGGACTAAACCAAAAAGGGAGAAAGGAGAAAGGAGAGTATTGTAAATTCCACTAAGACTGTAAACAAGGGGAGTGCAAAGGCTGCAACTCCACAGCTTCATACCTGGAGGTGCTCTGGTGGGAAGGGAGAATCCCAGGAACAGAGTGGGTTCCAGGATGTTCTCAGGCCACACGGGGAGAGGCAGTTGCACTGCTGGAAGGACATTTGGAGGAGACTGCCAAAGCTATCTGGTCCCAGCAGACCCCCGAAAACGGCCACATTCACTGGTGCTGGAACAAGGTCGTTTAGGGTGAAGCCTGGTGCCAGATGTGTGTTGTGATTTTCCATAATCCACGAAACGCTGCTGCTACACTCTCTTGCGAATTTTTTCTGGGGTGGCTGGCACCTGGCCACAGTCTCGGGGCACCGACAACAACAGGGTCCAGCAAGCGTTCCTAGGTGCAGCCAATATTTGGCCATTGCTCATTCGGACATTGCTTGGTGAGACCCTCCCACAGAGGGGCAGAACAGGTCAAAGCCGCGGTCCTTTGGACGTAAGGGACCGGGGAAAACAGCCGCGTCTGTGACAAAATTTGGGAGAGAGGTGCGGCCTGGGGCCTGGTCATGGAGAGTGAAGGAGCAGGGAGTGGACAAGGGCTGAAGACAGAGGATGGGTGCGCAATTGTTGATCCAGGAGAACAGACTGGGTAGCTGGGTGGTGCCATTTTCACCTCTCCCGCGCATGTGCATTCGCACCTACAACCACCGCAACTATCCACCTCAAGAGCCTAAAAGCGCCATCTAGTGGAGAGCGGAACCATTACACTGAGCCCCCCCCCCCCCCCCCCGACCCCAAAGAGGCCAACAGGGCTCTTCAGGAACACAAGTCTCACTGCCGCTTACTTTATGGACTATAAAGAACTACGTAGACTGACATCTAGGGGATAAGGGAGTAATTTCAGTTCTACTTCAATCTGTTAGCCAGTTCATCTAGTCAATTTTCTTTCTTTTTTTTCTTTTTCTGTTTTAAACTTCTTTTCTTTTTCTTCAATGCAGAAACAGAAAAAAAATATTTTTATTATCAATTATTATTAAAACTATTTTTCTTTAATTTTTATTACTATATTTTTTACATTTCTGTATTTTTTTTTCAAATTCTATTTTACTTCCATCATTTTATTTTACTCTACCTCAGTGTATTCCCGTTTTCAAATTTCCAGTTTCCTTTTTATTTTTTCTTTCTTTTTTTTCTCTTCTTCGTTTCTGTAGTTTTTCTTGAATGCAGAATGAGAAAAACTTCATTTTACTTTCAATTTCTATTAAAAATATTTTTCTTTAATTTTTTTACTATATTGATTGCTTTTATGTAAATTTTTTCAAATTCTATTTTACTTCCATCATTTTATTTTAGTCTACTATGGTGTATTCACTTTTTGAATTTTCCAATGATTTCCTTTTTTTCCTTTTTGTATCTTTTTTCTCTTTTTTGTTTCCTCTCTTTTTTCTAGAATACAGAAAAAGAAAAAAATCACATATATTTTTAATTTTTATTAAAAATATTGTTCTTTATTTTTTCTACTATATTCTTTTCTGTATATTTTTTTAACTCTATTTTACTCCCATCCTCTCATTTTAGTCTACTTCTGTGTATTCATTTTTTCAAATTCTCAAAATATTTCCTTTTTTTTCTCCCCCTCCCATTTTTTTCTATAATCTGTCAAACCACTTTAAACACCCAGAACAAAACATACCCAGGATATAGCATATTCCATCCAAATTGTGTGTGTGATTAATTTTTAATTTTAATATTTCTGTAATTTTATCTTTTAATTTCTATTTTTCGACCTCATTAATTCCTTTTCTTTCCTTCAAAATGACAAAACGAAGGAATTCACCCCAAAAGAAAGACCATGAAGAAACGACAGCTAGGGATTTAACCAACACAGATACAAGCAAGATGTCTGAACCAGAATTTAGAATCACAATAATAAGAATACTAGCTGCAGTCAAAAATAGATTAGAATCCCCTTCTGCAGAGATAAAAGAAGTAAAAAATAGCCAGGATGAAATTTAAAATGCTATAACTGAGCTGCAATCACAGTTGGATGCAGCGGTGGCACAGATGGATGAGGCAGAACAGAGAATCAGCGTTATAGAGGACAACCTTATAGAGAATAATGAAGCAGGAAAAAAGAGGGAAATTAAGGCAAAAGAGCAAGACTTAAGAATTACAGAAATCACAGACTCATTAAAAAGGAAAAACATGAGAATCATAGGGGTCCCAGAAGTGGAAGAGAGAAATAGGGGTGGAAGGGTTATGTGAGCAAATCATAGCAGAAATCTTTCCTAACCTGGGCAAAGACACAGACATCAAAATCCAGGAAGCACAGAGGACTCCCATTAGATTCAACCAAAACCGACCATCAACAAGGCACATCATAATCAAATTGACCAAGTACTCAGGCAAGGAGAGAATCATAAAACCAACAGGGAAACAAAGTCCATAACTAACAAGGGAAGACAGATCAGGTTTACCAGACCTATCCACAGAAACTTCGCAGGCCACAAAGGAGTGGCGGGATGTATTCAGTGTGCTAAATCAGAAAAATATGCAGCCAAGAATTCCGAATCCAACAAGGATGTCATTCAAAATAGAAGGCGAGATAAAAAGATTCCCATACAAACAAGAATTAAATGAGTTTGTGACCACTAAACCAGCCCTACA
Organism: Panthera onca; assembly: GCF_046562875.1. Classification (NCBI taxonomy): domain Eukaryota; kingdom Metazoa; phylum Chordata; class Mammalia; order Carnivora; family Felidae; genus Panthera; species Panthera onca. The sequence continues at coordinate 147,747,364 of NC_138344.1, read as the reverse complement.
AGAAATTTTAAGGGAGACTCTCTGAGGGGAGAAAAGATGAAAATACATCTATATAAATAAATAAATACCAAAATCAACAAAGGTTAGAAAGACCAAAGAACACCACCATAAACTCCAACTCTACAAGCATCATAATAGCAATAAACTCATATTTTTCAGTACTGGCTCTAAACGTCAATGGACTCAATGCCCCAATCAAAAGACATAAGGTAACAGAATAGAGAAGAAAACAAGATCCATCTATATGCTTTTTACAAGAGACCCACTTTAGACCTAAAAACGCCTCCAGATTGAAAATAAGGGGATGGAGAACTATCTATCATGCTAATGTTCAACAAAAGAAAGCCGGAGTAGCCATATTGATATCAGACAATCTAGACTTTAAAATAAAGACTGCATCAAGAGATGCAGAATGGCATTATATCATTCATAATCAAAGGGTCTATCCACCAAGAAGACCTAACAATTGTAAACATTTATGCGCCAATTGTGAGAGCACCCAAATATAGAAATCAATTAATCACAAACATAAAGAAAATCATCGATAAAAATCCCATAATAGTAGGAGACTTCAACACCGCATTCACAACAATGAACAGATCACCTGATCAAAAAATCAACAAGAAAACAATGGCTTTCAATGACACACTGGACCAGAAGGACTTAACAAATATATTCAGAACATTTCATCCTAAAGCAACAGAATATGCACTCTTCTCCAGTGCACATGGAAATTTCTCCAGAAAAGATCATATACTGGGACACAAATCAGCCCTAAGTAAGTACAAAAAGATCAAGATCCTACCATGCATATTTTCAGACCACAATGCCATGAACTCAAAATCAACCCCAAGAAAAAATTTGGAAAGGTAACAAATAATTAGAGACTGGAGAACCTACTAAAGAATGAATGGGCTAACCAAGCAGTAAAAGAAGAAATTAAAAAGTATATGGAAGTCAATGAAAATGATAACACCACAACGCAAACCTCTAGGATGCAGCAAAGGCGGTCATAAGAGGAAAGTATATAGCAATCCAGGCCTTCCTAAAGAAGGAAGAAAAATCTCATATACACAACCTAACCTTATGACTAAAGAGCTGGAAAAGGAACAGCAAATAAAACCCAAAACCAGAAGAAAGCAGGAAATACTAAGATTAGAGCAGAAAATTGTGCTATTGAAACCAAAACACAGTAGAACAAATCAATGAAACTAAAAGCTGGTGCTTTGAAAGAATTAACAAAATTGATAAACCACTATCCAGTTTGATCAAAAAGAAAAAGGAAAGGACCCAAATGAACAAAATCAAGAATGACAGAGGAGAGATCACAACCAACACAACAGAAATAAAAACAGCAATAAGAAAATGTTATGAGCAATTATATGCCAATAAAATGGGCATACTGGAAGAAATGGACAAATTCCTAGAAACATATACACTACCAAAACTGAAACAGGAAGAAATAGAAAATTTGAACCGACCCTTAACCGGTAAGGAAATCGAATTAGTAATCAAAAATCTGCCAAAAGACAACAGTCCAGGACCAGATGGCTTTCCAGGGGAATTCTACCAAACATTTAAGGAAGAGTTAACACCTATTCTCTTGAAACTGTTCCAAAATAATAGAAATGGAATGAAAACTTCCAAACTCTTTCTATGAAGCCAGCATTACCTCGAATCCAAAAACAGACACAGACAACACTTAAAAAGAGAACTATACACCAATTTCCCTGATGAACATGGATGCGAAAATCCTCAACAAGATATTATCCAACCAGAAACAATAATACATTAAAAAATTATTCACCACAACCAAGTGGGATTTATACCTGGGATGCAGGGCTGGCTCAATATCTGTAAAACAATTAACGTGATTCATCACATCGATAAAAGAAGGACAGGAAACATATGATCCTCTCCATAGGTGCAGAGAAAGCATTTGACAAAATACAACATCCTTTTTTGATAAAAACTCTCAAGAAAGCAGGGATAGAAGGACCATACCTCGAGATCATATAAGCCATCTATGAATGATCCAATGCTAATATCATCCTCAATGGGGAAAAACTGAGAGCTTTCTCCCTAAGGTCAGGAACAAGACAGGGATGTCCACTCTTGACACTCTTATTCAACATAGTATTGGAAGTCTTAGCGTCTGCACTCAGACAACACAAAGAAATAAAAGGCATCCAAATTGGCCAGGAGACGGTCAAACTTTCACTCTTCACAGATGACATGATACTCTATATGGAAAACCCAAAAGACCCCACCAAAAAACTGCTAGAATTGATTCATGAATTCAGCAAAGTGGCAGGATATACAATCAATGCAGAGAAATCGGTTGCATTCCTATACACCAACAATGAAGCAACAGAAAGAGAAATCAAGGAATCTATCCCATTTACAGTAGCACCAAAAACCATAAAATACCCAGGAATAAATCTAACCAAAGAGGTGAAAAATCTTTACACTGAAAACTATAGAAAGCTTATGAAAGAAATTGAAGAAGACAAAATATGGGAAAAGATTCCATGCTCCTGAATAGGAAGAACAAATATTGTTAAAATGCTGCTAGTACCCAAAGCAATCTACAAATTCAATGCAATCCCGATCAAAGTGACACCAGCATTCTTCACAGAGCTAGAAAAAATAATCCTAAAATTTGTATGGAACCAGAAAAGCCGCCGAATAGCCAAAGAAATCTTGAAAAAGAAAACCAAAGCAGGAGGCATCACAATCCCAGACTTCAAGCTGTACTTCAAAGCTGTAATCATCAAGACAGTATGGCACTGGCACAAGAACATACACTCAGGGGCATCTGAGTGGACCAGTCTGTTAAGCATCCGACGTTGACTCAGGTCATGATCTGGCAGTTCGTGAGTTAGAGTCCCACATCAGGCTGTGTGCTGACAGCTCAGAGCCTGAAGCCTGCTTCGAATTCTGTGTCTTCCTCTCTCTCTGACACTCCCTCGCTCATGCTCTGTCTCTGTCTCTGAAAAGTAATAAATAAATGCCAAAAAAATTAAAAAAAAAAACAAGAACAGACACTCAGATCAATGGAACAGAATACAAAATCCACAAATGGAGCAAAAATGTATGGCCAACAAATCTTTCACAAAGCAGGAAAGCCTATCCAATGGAATAAAGACAGTGTCTTCAGCAAGTGGTGCTGGGAAAACTGGACAGCGACATGCAGAAGAATGAACCAGGACCACTTTCTTACACCATACACAAATATAAACTCAAAATGGATGAAAGACCTCAATGTAAGTCAGGAAGCCATCAAAATCCTCGAGCAGAAAGCAGGCAAAAACATCTTTGATCTTGGCCGCACCAACTTCCTACTCAACACGTCCCAGGAGGCAAGGGAAAAAAAAAGCAAAAATGAACTACTTGGACCTCATCAAAATAAAAAGTTTCTGCATAGTGAAGGCAACAATCAGCAAAACTAAAATTCAACTGACAAAATGGGAGAAAACATTTGCAAATGACATCTCAGATAAAAAGTTAGTATCAAAAATCTATAAAGAATTTATCAAACTGAACACCCAAAACACAATCCAGTGATGAAATAGGCAAAAGACATGAATAGACACTTCTCCAAAGAAGACATCCTGATGGCCAACCGACACATGAAAAAATGCTCCACATCACTCATCATCACGGAAATGCCAATCAAAACCCTAATGAGATACCACCTGACACCTGTCAGAATGGCTACATTAACAACTCAGGCAACAACAGACGTTGGCGAGGATGCAGAGAGAGGATCTCTTTTGCATTTTGGGGGGCAATGCAAGTTGGTGCAGCCACTCTGGAAAACTGTATGGAGATTCCTCAAAAAACTAAAAATAGAACTCCCCTATGACCCAGCAATTGCACTACTAGGCATTTCTCCACGGGACACAGGTGTTCTGTTTCAAAGGGACACATGCACCCCCATGTTTATAGCAGCACTATCAACAATAGCCAAAGTATGGAAAGAGCCAAATGTCCACTGATGGATGAATGGATAAAGAAGAAGTGGTAAATATACACAATGGAGTATTACTCGGCAATCAAAAAGAGTGAAATCTTGCCATTTGCAACTATGTGGATGGAACTGGAGGGTATTATGCGAAGTGAAATGAGTCAGTCAGAGAAAGACAAAACTCATATGACTTCACTCATATGAGGACTTTAAGAGACAAAACAGATGAACATAAGGGAAGGGAAACCAAAATTATATGAAAACATGGAGGAGACAGAGCATAAGAGACTCATAAATATGGAGAACAAACACAGGGCTACTGGAGAGTTGTGGGAGGGGGGATGGGCTAAACTGGTAAGGGGCACTAAGGAATCTACTCCTGAAATCATTGTTGCACTATATGCTAACTAATTTGCATGTTAATTTTTAAAACTAGAAATAAATACTAATTTATAATTTTAAAAATTAAAATATTTTAAGAGAAAATAATGCGTGATCATGCTGTTGAGGTAAATATTTCTTAAAGATTATGCGAAGCCTCCATTAATAAAGGTAAAAATCCAAAAATGAAAAAAAAAAGAATTCTTCATATTGTCACACCGCCATCCACACAAACTAATGTAGAAGTGCGTCCCTAACCCTGTCAACCACTTTTACACAATCAAACCTAAGTCTGGAGCTTGATATATATGTCAGAGGACATGCAAATGGGGCCCTCTCTGTGCTGATAAAACCAACCCAGCCCGATCGTGCAGCTGGGAGACAAGCCCCAGCCCCAGGAGTCCCAGGTGTTCCCATTCTGTGATCAGCACAGAACACACACACCTCACCATGGAGTTTGTGCTGGGCTGGGTTTTCCTCGTTGCTCTTTTAAAAGGTAATTCATGGTGAACCAGAGACACTGAGTATGTGAGTGGATATGAGTGAGAAACAGTGAATGTGTGATAGTTTCCTGACCAAGATGTCTTGTGTCTGCAGGTGTCCAGTGTGACGTGCAGCTGGTGGAGTCTGGGGGTGACCTGCTGAAGCCTGGGGGGTCCCTGAGACTCACCTGTGTAGCCTCTGGATTCACCTTCAGTAGCTATGCAATGAGCTGGGTTCGCCAGGCTCCAGGAAAGGGGCTGCAGTGGGTCGCAGAAATTGGTAGTACAGGTAGCACATACTACGCAGACTCCGTGAAGGGCCGATTCACCATCTCCAGAGACAACGCCAAGAACACGCTGTATCTGCAGATGAACAACCTCAAGACCGAGGACACGGCCACATATTACTGTGCTAGAGACACGGTGAGGGAACCTCGCTGGGAGCCCAGACACAAACCTCCCTGCAGGAGGGGATCAGCACCACCAGGGGGCGCACACTATGCACAATTCTGCTTTGTGTTCCCAGGAGCAGGTGCAGATGGAGGTTACAGGCAGGTTTCCTGTCAGGGTCTGGGGCTTCCTCTCCACACAGCAGTTTCCCCAGGGAGCCTCCCTGATTATATGATTCTGTGTTTACCTATTAACTCTCTGAATTAGCAACTGGGTTGTCATAGGGAAACTAGACGAACATGCACAAAGACACAGTTGTTTGCACTTGCTTACTCCAGTCCCTCAACATGAGTGAATTACAGATTTGCTGAGGCACAACAGCTACACCTTTATGAGATTCCCAGATGCCCTCACTGTGCAGCCAGGACCACAGGATCCCACAGACCCTCCTTATCCTCACCCAGCCCTTGTCCCAGTCAAACAACGTGACAATTTCTTCATAGCCCTTTGCTACTCAGGACTTTAAATGAGTTACATCTTTATTCAATTACTCTAAAGGAGAGACAAACAATCTCCAAGTATTAGGCAAGATTTCCCTGAGGAACAGAACCCAAAGGTCATTGGTTTCCATAACTAAATATGTTGAGAAGTCCCATGATCTACTGTCACAAGCTGAAGACCCAGGAAAACCAGTGATGTAATTCTTGTCTGATTCTGACTAGTGTCTAGTCTCAGAACGTGGAGAGCTGATGATGTAACTCTCAGAAAAAGGGCCAGAGGAGACCAATATTCCAGTTCAAAAAGCACATGGGAAGTAAAAATGAGGGAATTCGCCCTCCATCTGCATCAGATTCTATTCACAAACTTAATAGAATGAGTGGCGCCCAGGCAGAAAGAAACCATGGATGCAAATGCCAATCTCTTCTGGAACACATCACAGACATCCACAGAAACAGTGGTGAATCTGGGCACCCATGACACAGTCAAGATAACCCATGAAGTTAATCATTAGAAGTCAACCTCCAGTAAACGTGGAGCTCAAAGACTGAAGATTTAAAAGTCAATCCCATCATTGGGGTGGAGTCTGGTGGGCACAGCAGTGCTCCTGTGGAGGAGGGCAGAGGCCCATAAGAGGAACTGTGGTCTGAGTATTCCCTGGGTCGCATGGGGAGAGACAGTTCCCTTCGTGGAGTGCATTTGGGAGATGGGGCATTGCCTCTCATAGGACAGGAGAGCTGACAGGCACCATTAAAATTCCCTGATCATTAGCACAGGAGCCTCTTCTGAGAGCAGCTAGCTGGACGCTGCCTTCTGGTTGTTCTTCACCATGTACTCCAAGGTCCTAGTGTTCATGCACTGCCCATCTGGGGTAAACCAGCTCCAGGCACAGCACATCAAGACCCTCTCCCAGAGGATCAGTGGAGTCCCTGTCATATTGAGTTCACACAATTTGGAGTTTTCAAACCCAGCTAGAGCTCCTGAGATAAAACATAAGAGCCCTGTGCAACCAGATGGGCCAATGGCTTGGACGCAGACAGGGTGAAAGAAATTCTGATGGAAGCCTGGGACCCACAAGTGTTCTCGCTGTGTGATGACTTCCTAAACAGGGGAGGCTGGGAACTCCAACTCAAGGGACTAGACAGGGAGCTGATGCAAATATTTCCTCCCACCAATCAGCATGGACAGATTTCACTCAGCAGCACAGCATCCCCAGTGGAAGCTGAGCCACTAACACCAAACTCCACCTACTCCAGCCCCCATCAAGTGCTTGCTTACTAGGAAAGAGTGCCTGGCAACCAGACCACCATTGCACCCCTTCCTCCAAAGACCACCGTAAACCCCTACACGCACCAAGTCAGCTGATCATACACTGAGGCATATCCTCACCTCTAGGGGAGATAGGAATTAGCCTCTTTTAACAAGCGGACCAAACTCACCTAGTTAAAACTCACAACACTGGGCACAAGGTCCAACACTCCCCACTGGAGGCAAGGAGAAAATCTGCAGAGCACTCTCCTGAGGGACAGAGCAGCCAAAACACGACAGCACAGTGCCACGGAACATAAATCCTTCATGAAGTGTCGGCCCTGGACAGTATGTGAACACTTCTCAATAAAGATACTACCCTAGGGCGGAGGGGCGGCTCGCCGGCCAAGCAGAGCCCCCGAGTCGGGCTGGCAAAAGCGGAGGGGCCGGACAGACTGTGTTCCGACAGCAAGCGCGACTTAGCGTCTGGGAGGTCATAAGTGAACAGCTCTGCTCGGAAAGCGGGAAGGCTGGAGGACAAAGTGAGGGACAGCTGCTGAGCACCCGGACGGCAGAGCTCAGCTTGGCGGGGAACAAAGGCGCCAGCGCCATCTCCCCCGCCCATCCCCCAGCCAAAATCCCAAAGGGAACCAGTTCCTGCCAGGGAACTTGCTCGCTCCGCGCAAACACCCAACTCTGTGCTTCTGCGGAGCCAAACCTCCGGCAGCGGATCTGACTCCCTCCCGCTGCCACAGGGCTCCTCCTGAAGTGGATCACCTAAGGAGAAGCGAGCTAAGCCTGCCCCTCCAGCCCCCGTGCACCTTGCCTACCCACCCCAGCTAATACGCCAGATCCCCAGCAACACAAGCCTGGCAGTGTGCAAGTAGCCCAGACGGGACACGCCACCCCACAGTGAATCCCGCCCCTAGGAGAGGGGAAGAGAAGGCACACACCAGTCTGACTGTGGCCCCAGCAGTGGGCTGGGGGCAGACATCGGGTCGGACTGCGGCCCCGCCCACTAACTCCAGTTATACACCACAGCACAGGGGAAGTGCACTGCAGGTCCTCACCACGCCAGGGACTCTCCAAAATGACCAAACGGAAGAATTCCCCTCAGAAGAATATCCAGGAAATAACAACAGCTAATGAACTGATCAAAAAGGATTTAAATAATATAACAGAAAGTGAATTTAGAATAATAGTCATAAAATTAATCGCTGGGCTTGAAAACAGTATACAGGACAGCAGAGAATCTCTTGCCACAAAGATCGAGGGACTAAGGAACAGTCACGAGGAGTTGAAAAACGCTTTAAACGAATTGCAAAACAAAATGGAATCCACGATGGCTCGGCTTGAAGAGGCAGAGGAGAGAATAGGTGAACTAGAAGATAAAGTTATGGAGAAAGAGGAAGCTGAAAGAAAGAGGGATAAAAAAATCCAGGAGTATGAGGGGAAAATTAGAGAACTAAGTGATACACTAAAAAAAAATAATATACGCATAATTGGTATCCCAGAGGAGGAAGAGAGAGGGAAGGGTGCTGAAGGGGTACTTGAACAAATTATAGCTGAGAACTTCCCTGAACTGGGGAAGGAAAAAGGCATTGAAATCCAAGAGGCACAGAGAACTCCCTTCAGATGTAACTTGAATCGATCTTCTGCACGACATATCATAGTGAAACTGGCAAAATACAAGGATAAAGAGAAAATTCTGAAAGCAGCAAGGGATAAACGTGCCCTCACATATAAAGGGAGACCTATAAGACTCGTGACTGATCTCTCCTTTGAAACTTGGCAGGCCAGAAAGGCTTGGCACAATATCTACAGTGTGCTAAACAGAAAAAATATGCAGCCGAGAATCCTTTATCCAGCAAGTCTGTCATTTAGAATAGAAGGAGAGATAAAGGTCTTCCCAACCAAACAAAAACTGAAGGAATTTGTCACCACGAAACCAGCCCTACAAGAGATCCTAAGGGGGATCCTGTGAGACAAAGTACCAGAGACATCACTACAAGCATAAAACATACAGACATCACAATGACTCTAAACCCATATCTTTCTATAATAACACTGAATGTAAATGGATTAAATGCGCCAACTAAAAGACATAGGGTATCAGAATGGATAAAAAAACAAGACCCATCTATTTGCTGTCTACAAGAGACTCATTTTAGATCTGAGGACACCTTTAGATTGAGAGTGAGGGGATGGAGAACTATCTATCATGCTCCTGGAAGCCAAAAGAAAGCTGGAGTAGCCATACTTATATCAGACAAACTAGACTTTAAATTAAAGGCTGTAACAAGAGATGAAGAAGGGCATTATATAATAATCACAGGGTCTATCCACCAGGAAGAGCTAACTATTATAAATGTCTATGCGCCAAATACCCGAGCCCCCAGATATATAAAACAATTACTCATAAACATAAGCAACCTTATTGATAAGAATGTGGTCATTGCAGGGGACTTTAACACCCCACTTACAGAAATGGATAGATCATCTAGACACACAGTCAATAAAGAAACAAGGGCCCTGAATGATACATTGGATCAGATGGACTTGACAGATATATTTAGAACTCTGCATCCCAAAGCAACAGAATATACTTTCTTCTCGAGTGCACATGGAACATTCTCCAAGATAGATCATATACTGGGTCACAAAACAGCCCTTCATAAGTTTACAAGAATTGAAATTATACCATGCATACTTTCAGACCACAATGCTATGAAGCTTGAAATCAACCACAGGAAAAAGTCTGGAAAACCTCCAAAAGCATGGAGGTTAAAGAACACCCTACTAACGAATGAGTGGGTCAACCAGGCAATTAGAGAAGAAATTAAAACATATATGGAAACAAACGAAAATGAAAATACAACAATACAAACGCTTTGGGATGCAGCGAAGGCAGTCCTGAGAGGAAAATACATTGCAATCCAGGCCTATCTCAAGAAACAAGAAAAATCCCAAATACAAAATCTAACAGCACACCTAAAGGAAATAGAAGCAGAACAGCAAAGGCAGCCTAAACCCAGCAGAAGAAGAGAAATAATAAAGATCAGTGCAGAAATAAACAATATAGAATCTAAAAAAACTGTAGAGCAGATCAACGAAACCAAGAGTTGGTTTTTTGAAAAAATAAACAAAATTGACAAACCTCTAGCCAGGCTTCTCAAAAAGAAAAGGGAGATGACCCAAATAGATAAAATCATGAATGAAAATGGAATGATTACAACCAATCCCTCAGAGATACAAACAATTATCAGGGAATACTATGAAAAATTATATGCCAGCAAATTGGACAACCTGGAAGAAATGGACAAATTTCTAAACACCCACACTCTTCCAAAACTCAATCAGGAGGAAATAGAAAGCTTGAACAGACCCATAACCAGCGAAGAAATTGAATCGGTTATCAAAAATCTCCCAACAAATAAGAGTCCAGGACCAGATGGCTTCCCAGGGGAGTTCTACCAGACATTTAAAGCAGAGATAATACCTATCCTTCTCAAGCTATTCCAAGAAATAGAAAGGGAAGGAAAACTTCCAGACTCATTCTATGAAGCCAGTATTACTTTGATTCCTAAACCAGACAGAGACCCAGTAAAACAAGAGAACTACAGGCCAATATCCCTGATGAATATGGATGCAAAAATTCTTAATAAGATACTAGCAAATCGAATTCAACAGCATATAAAAAGAATTATTCACCATGATCAAGTGGGATTCATTCCTGGGATGCAGGGCTGGTTCAACATTCGCAAATCGATCAACGTGATACATCACATTAACAAAAAAAAAGAGAAGAACCATATGATCCTGTCAATCGATGCAGAAAAGGCCTTTGACAAAATCCAGCACCCTTTCTTAATAAAAACCCTTGAGAAAGTCGGGATAGAAGGAACATACTTAAAGATCATAAAGGCCATTTATGAAAAGCCCACAGCTAACATCATCCTCAACGGGGAAAAACTGAGAGCTTTTTCCCTGAGATCAGGAACACGACAGGGATGCCCACTCTCACCTCTGTTGTTTAATATAGTGCTGGAAGTTCTAGCATCAGCAATCAGACAACAAAAGGAAATCAAAGGCATCAAAATTGGCAAAGATGAAGTCAAGCTTTCGCTTTTTGCAGATGACATGATATTATACATGGAAAATCCGATAGACTCCACCAAAAGTCTGCTAGAACTGATACATGAATTCAGCAAAGTTGCAGGATACAAAATCAATGTGCAGAAATCAGTTGCATTCTTATACACTAACAATGAAGCAACAGAAAGACAAATGAAGAAACTGATCCCATTCACAATTGCACCAAGCATAAAATACCTAGGAATAAATCTAACCAAAGATGTAAAAGATCTGTATGCTGAAAACTATAGAAAGCTTATGCAGGTAATTGAAGAAGATATAAAGAAATGGAAAGACATTCCGTGCTCATGGATTGGAAGAATAAATATTGTCAAAATGTCAATACTACCCAAAGCTATCTACACATTCAATGCAATCCCAATCAAAATTGCACCAGCATTCTTCTCGAAACTAGAACAAGCAATCCTAAAATTCATATGGAACCACAAAAGGCCCCGAATAGCCAAAGTAATTTTGAAGAAGAAGACCAAAGCAGGAGGCATCACAATCCCAGACTTTAGCCTCTACTACAAAGCTGTCATCATCAAGACAGCATGGTATTGGCACAAAAACAGACACATAGACCAATGGAATAGAATAGAAACCCCAGAACTAGACCCACAAACGTATGGCCAACTCATCTTTGACAAAGCAGGAAAGAACATCCAATGGAAAAAAGACAGTCTCTTTAACAAATGGTGCTGGGAGAACTGGACAGCAACATGCAGAAGGTTGAAACTAGACCACTTTCTCACACCATTCACAAAAATAAACTCAAAATGGATAAAGGACTTGAATGTGAGACAGGAAACCATCAAAACCTTAGAGGAGAAAGCAGGAAAAGACCTCTCTGACCTCAGCCGTAGCAATCTCTTACTCGGCACATCCCCAAAGGCAAGGGAATTAAAAGCAAAAGTGAATTACTGGGACCTTATGAAGATAAAAAGTTTCTGCACAGCAAAGGAAACAACCAACAAAACTAAAAGGCAACCAACGGAATGGGAAAAGATATTTGCAAATGACACATCGGACAAAGGGCTAGTATCCAAAATCTATAAAGAGCTCATCAAACTCCACACCAGAAAAACAAATAACCCAGTGAAGAAATGGGCAGAAAACATGAATAGACACTTCTCTAAAGAAGACATCCGGATGGCCAACAGGCACATGAAAAGATGTTCAACGTCGCTCCTTATCAGGGAAATACAAATCAAACCACACTCAGATACCACCTCACGCCATGGACTTAACAGATATATTAACAGATATATTAACAGATATATTCAGAATATTTCATCCTAAAGCATCAGAATATGCATTCTTCTCCAGCGCACATGGAAGGTTCTCCAGAATAGACCATATACTGGGACACAAATCAGCCCTAAGTAAGTACAAAAAGATTGAGATCATACTGTGCATATTTACAGAACACAATGCTGTGAAACTCAAAATCAACCACAAGATGAAATTTCGAAAAGTAAAAAATACTTGGAGACTAAAGAACATCCTACTAAAGAATGAATGGGCTAACCAAGCAGTTAAGAGGAAGTTAAAAAATATATGGAAGTCAATTAAAATGATAACACCACAATCCAAAACCTGTGGGACGCAGCAAAGGTGGTCATAAGATGAAAGTATATAGCATTCCAGGCCTTCCTAAAGAAGGAAGAAAGATCTCAGATACACAACCTAACCTTACACCTTAAGGAGCTGGAAAAAGAACAGCAAATAGAACCCAAAACCAGCAGAAGACAGGAAATAATAAAGATTACAAAAGAAATTAATGCTATCGAAACCAAAAAAACAGTAGACCAAATCAATAAAACCGGAAGCAGGTTCTTTGAAAAATGAACAAAATTGATAAACCACTAGCCAGTTTGATCCAAAAGAAAAAGAAAAGGATGCAAATAAGTAAAATCAAGAATGACAGAGGAAAGATCACAACCAACACAACAGAAATAAAAACAATAGTAAGAGAATATTATGAGCAATTATATGCCAATAAAATGGGCAATCTGGAAGAAATGGGCAAATTCCTAGAAACATATACACTACCAAATGGAAACAGGAAGAAATATAAAAATTTGAACAGACCCATAACCAGTAAGGAAATAGTATTAGTAAACAAAAATCTGTCAAAAACAAGACTCCAGGGCCAGATGGCTTTCCAGGGGATTCTACCAAACATTTAAGGAAGAGTTAACACCTCTTCTCTTGAAGCTGTTCCAAAATATAGAAAAGGAAGGAAAACTTCCAGACTCTTTCTGAAGCCAGAATTACCTTGATTCCAAAAGCAGACAGAAACCACACTAAAAAGGAGAACTATAGACCAATTTCCCTGACGAACATGGATGCAAAAATCCTCAATAAGATATTAGCCTACCACATACTACAATACATTAAAAAAATTATTCACCACGACCAAGTGGGATTTATACCTGGGATGCAGGGCTGGTTCAATATCTGCAATGCAATTAACGTGATTCATCACATCAATAAAAGAAAGGACAAGAACCATATGATCCTCTCCATAGATGCAGAGAAAGCATTCGACAAAATACGGCATCCTTTCTTGATAAAAACCCTCAAGAAAGTAGGGATAGAAGGAGCATACCTCGAGATCATAAAAGCCATATATGAATGACCCAACACTAATATCATCCTCAATGGGGAAAAAGTGAGAGCTTCAATGTGCTTAGTGTTACTACAGTAGTGAAGAACTAAGGTTTCTCTGCACAGCATTCTGGGGCCTAAATTCCTTTTTCTGGTGCTAAGGACATTTCTCCCCTCCTGGTACAAAAAGGGTGTATTTCACATAGGAGATTTATATTCTGTTTAGGGAACAAAGGATGGTCAGTGCGTCTCTGCACTGGCTGTTTCTCAAGCATGTTTCATTCCAGCGGCATATTTGCGGTGGCATATTCTGCTCCCCTCCACCATGTAATGCTGGAGTAGAGACACTGGAATAAATGTCCTGTGAGTCTTGACAGGAACCTCCCTGCAGGGCCTGGCCTAGACTGCAGGGAGCTTTCAGTACTACCCAGCACCAGGCTGCCCCCTCCAGGTGAGTAGGTGCACAAGGGGTGAGGAAGGCTTTCCTGTCGGAAGCCAGTGTTTCCTTTTCCAGAAAGCAATCTAAAATATCAGTAGATGAGGGATGCTAAAGGGTGTTTAAATATCCTGTTCCATCAGAGCATTTAATGAACTCAGGCAGTGAGAAGACACTTGACGCTGCTACTCCAGGGCTTTTAGGTATCTTCATCTAAGAGATGGAAGCCAGGACGCATTTATTACCTCATTTTGTGCAGCAGTTTGGAGACACGCTTCTCCAGGAATAAGACGTCCAGATATCAGAGCCAACAACAGGTTCAGGTGGTCTCTGCCTCATTCAATACTGGTCCACAATGGGGAGAATTTCCTGTAAGGTCTTATCAATCAGTGGCAGGAGCTCACTCTGCACACAGTTCAGGAACCTGGCCAAGGACCCATGTCCTCAAACAAGGATTAGACTGGTGCTCTCTGAGTCCCAATGTACACGGTCTCTGGGACCGTCTCCAGATGGTTCTTGTCTTGTGTATGAAATACTCTGTCTCATGGCTATGCAAATAGTCCTCAGAGCACTAGGTTAAGTATGGGTGTGTCTGTGCCCTGAGAGCATCACCGTACAATGCCATCCTCTACCGGAGACCCTGAGACACATCCCCCCACAATGGACTGGAGCTGGAGAATCCTCTACCTGGTGGCAGTGGCGACAGCTAAGGGTCAGCCAAGTCCCTGGACACAGGAGAGGACCAGGACCAGTCAACATTGATTTCATTCACTCTTGTCCCCTCTCTACAGGTGTGCACTCCCAGGTTTTGCTGGTGCAGTCTGGGGCTGAAGTGAGGAAGCCTGGGGCATCAGTGAAGATCTTCTGCAAAGTATCTGGATACAGCTTCACTGATTACTATATTCACTGGGTGTGACAGCCTCCTGCACAAGGGCTTGAGTGGATGGGAAGCATTGACCCTGAAGATGATTCTACAAGCTATGCACAGAAGTTCCAGGGCAGACTCACTCTGACAGCAGACACATCCAGAAACACAGCCTACATGGAGCTAAGCAGTCAGAGGTCTGCAGACACGGCCATATATTACTGTAAAAGGACACAGTGAGGGGTTGTCAGTGTGAGCCCAGACACAAACCGCCCTGTAGAAGAAGATCAGGACCGCCAGGGGTTGCACACTATGCACCATTCTGTTTGTGTTCCCAGGAGCAGGTGCAGGTAGGGGTTGTTGGAAGGTTTTGTGCCATGGCCTGGGGCTTCCTCTCCTTATAGCAGTTTCCCCCAGGAAGCCTCTCTGGACACATGATTCTGTGCTTACCTACTCGGGTCTGGTTTACAAAGTTTGTTTTACCAGGAACACTATACTTACATGAACAAGAGATAGAGTCTCTTACAATTGCTTACCCTTGTACTAAATATCAATGGTTTACATGTATCCTGGTGCACATCAAGAGAACATTTACAGGAGTCCCAGGTGCGCTCACTTTGCATCTAGGACCACAGGATCCCATAGCTCCTCGTTATCCTCACCCTGCTCTTGTCCTAGTCAAACACCATGACACTTCATTCATGTCACTTAGGTTCTCAGAACTTTATATGTGTTACAGTTTTCTTCAAATACTTGAAACTACAAGAGAAAAAGCATCTACATGTATTAGTCAGGATAATCCTGAGGAACAGAACACAAAGCACATTGGCTTACATGACTAAATAGGAAGAGAAGTCCCATGATATACTATCACATGCTGGATACCCAGTAAAGTCAAAGGTGTAATTCTCATCTGATTCCAAACTAGACTCAAGTCTGAGAATGTGGGGACCTGATGGTTTAACTTTCACTCCAAGGGCAAGAGGAAGCCAATGTTACAGCTCAAGCAGGCACACAAGAAGTAAAAATGAGAGAATTTGCTTCACTTTTATTTTTGTTCTATTCATAACCGTAATGTATTGGGTGATGCCCACTTCCCAAGACACCAAAACGCAAGAACACAGTGCACACAGCACTCACCACAAACCCTTCCTGAAGCGCCAGTCTCCGTACAGCATACGAACTCTTCTTAATGTAGCCATGACTCTCAGAAGCAGAAAACATAACAGGTTTTCTAAAACACAGAAGAACACAGAGACCTAGACAATATGAGAATATGGAGGAATTCATCCCCAAAGAGAGAACAAGAAAGGATCATATCCAGGGATCTAATCAAAACAGATATAAGGAATAGGCCTAAAACAGAGCTGAAAACAACAATAGTAAGGATAATGGATGGGCTTGAGAACAACATAGAAGACATCAAGGATATGCATACCACAGATATAAAAGACATAAAAAATTGGTCAACGGTGAAATTTAAAAATTCTATGAAAGAGACATGATGCTTACTGCACATAATAATGGGTGGAAACAGCAGAGGAATGACTAAGTGATATAGAAGATAAAATTATGGAAAATAAGGAATCAGAAAAGAGAGGGTAAACTAACTTCTTGGGTTATGGATGTAGACTTAGAGAACTCAGCCACTCTGTACAGTGTAGTAAAATTCCTTTCATAGGAGTCCCAAAAGAAGAGAGGGAAAAAGGGACAGAAGGTTTATCTGTGCAAATTGTAGCTGAAAGTTGCCTTAACCCAAGGAAGGAAATGAACATCCAAATCCAGAAGGCACAGAGAACTCCTATCAAAATCAACAAAAGTAGGCCATTACCAAGAGAAATCATAGAAAATTGACATAATATAGAGATAAAGGAAAAATCCTAAAAGCAGCAAGAGAAAAGAAGTCCCTAACAAGGCAAGGCAAATAAGGTTAGTTCCCTTCACAGAAACTTACCAAGAGAGAAGGGAGTGTCATCATACATTCAATGTGCTGAATGGGAAAAAAATGGGCAGGCAAGAATACTTTATCCAGGAAGTTTGTCATTGAGAAGAAGGAGAGATAAAGAGCTTCCCAGACAAACAAAATCTAAAGGAGTCTGTGACCCCTAATCCAACCCTGCAAGAAATACTAAAGGGGACTCTTTGAGTGGGAAAGGAAGACCAAAAGCAACAAACATTAGAAAGGAATAGAATAAATCTCCAGAAAAAAGATTACTTTACAGAAACATTGTGATAACACAATTACACTAATATCATATCTTTCAGTAATCACTGTGAATGTAAATGAACTAAAAAGTCCAGTCAAAAGGCACAGAGTATCAGAATGGATTAAAAAAACAAGATCCATGTATATTCTGCCTGTAAAAGACTCCTTTGAGACCTAGAGATACCTGTTGATTGAAAGTGAGGGGTTGCAGAACAATTTATCATGCTACTGGACATAAAAAGAAAGCTGTAGTACCATATTCATGTCAGGCAACCTGGATTTAAAATACAAAGACTGCAAAAAGAGATGAAGAAGGGCATTATATCATAAAGTGGTCTATCCAACAAGAAGCACTAACAACTGTAAATATTTATGACCACACATTGGGGCACTGAAATATGTAAAGCAATTAATGACATAAAAAATCTCATTGATAATAATACACTAGTAGTAGGGGACTATCACTTGTAAGTAGGGGACACCCCACTTGCAACAATGAACAGATAGTGTAAGAAGAAAATCAAGAAGGAAACAATGGCTTTGAATGACACAGGTGCAGATGGACTTAACAGATATATTCAAAACATTCCATCTTAAAGCAGCAGAATACATTCTTGTCGAGTGCACATGGAACATTCTCCAGAATAGATCACACACTGGGTCATAAATCAGCCCCTACAAGTACAAAAAGATTGAGACTATGGCATGCATATTTTCAGATCAGAACACTATGAAACTTGGAGTCAACCACAAGGAAAAATTTGGAAACACCACTAATACTTGGAGTAAAAGACCATTGAAGAATAAAGCGGTTGACCAGGAAATTAAAGAAGAAATAAAAATACATGGAAGCAAATGAAAATGTTAGCGTTGACGGTCCAAATCCTGTGGGATGCAGCAAAAGCAGGTTTAAGATGGAAGTAGATAGGAGTACAGGCCTAACGCGATAAAAATAAAATTTTAAACACACAACCACTTTACACCTAAAGAAGCTAGAAAAGGAAGAGCAAATGAAGCCTAAAGTCAGACGAGGAGGGTAAACAATCATAGAGTACCTATAAATGGCATAGAAAGAAACAAAAACAGTAGAACAGATCAACAAAACTTTTAGGTTGCTTTCTGAAAGAATGAATAAAATTGAACTTCCTGGACCAGATTATTCAAACAGAAAAGAAAAAGGACTCAAAGAGACAAAATCATGAATTTCATGGGACAGATCACAACCAACACCAGAAATACAATCAATTATAAGAGAATATTATGAAAAACTATATACCAACCAATTAGGCCATCTTGAAGAAATGAATAAATTCCCAGAAACATGTAAACTACCAAAATTTCAACAGGAAGAATTAGAAAAGGAGAATTACAGACCAATTGCCCAGGTGAACATGGATGCAAAAATTATCAACAACATACTTACAACTTGACTCCAACAGTACATTAAAAGAATCATTTACCAGGATGAAGTCGGATTTATTCCTGGAGTGCAAGGATGGATCAATATTAACAATCAATCAAAGTTATACACCATATCAATAATAGGATAAGACCCAAATGATCCTTTCAATAAATGCAGAGAAGCATTTGATAAACTACACTATCTTTTCTTGCTAAAAACCATCGAGCAAGTAAAGATAGATGGAAAATTCTTCAACGACATAAAGGCCATATACAAAACACGCACTGTTAACATCATCCTCAATGGGGAAACACTGAGTGCTCTCCACATATGGTCAGGAACATGACAGGGATATCCACTGTCACTAATTTTGTTCAATGTAGAACGCTTAGCCTCTGCAATCAAACAATGAAAAGAAATGAAAGGCATAGACATTTGAAAGGAGTAAGTCAAACTTTCACTCTTTGCAGATTACATGATACTCTATGTGGAAAATCCAAAAGATTCCACCAAAAGACTTCTAGGGCGGAGACAAAACTCAGAAAAGTTGTAGGATACAAAGACAACATCAAGTTATTGGCACTATATACATACACCAAAAATGAAGCAGAAAAGAGAGACATTAAGGAATCAGACCCATTGACAATTGCACCAAAAATCATAACATACCTAGGAATAAACCTAACCAAAGATGTTAGAGATCTGTATGCTAAAAACTATAGAAAGCATATGAAGCAAATTACACAAGACACAAAGGAAGAGCATTCCATGGTCATGGATTGGGAAACAAATATTGTTAAAATATCAATACTACCCAAAGCAATCTACACATTCAATGTGATCCTTACCAAAATAACACCAACATTCTTCACAGAAAAAGAACAAAGAATTTTAAAATTTGTATAAAACCAGAAAACACCGAATTGGCAGAGCAATGTTGAAAAAGAAATCCAAAGCTGGAGGCATCACAATTCTAGACTTCAAGCTGTATTACGAAGCTGTAATCATCAAGAAAGTATGGTACTGGCACAAAAATAGACACATTCATGAATGGGACAGAATAGAGAACCAGATTTGCTGAACAGTCTGTTCAGCAAATGGTGCTGGGAAAACTGGATAGTAACATGCAGAAGAATGAATCTGGCACACTTTCCTACAGCAAACACAAAAATATATTCAAAATGGATGAAAAACCTAAATGTAAGACCAAAAAGCATCAACATCTATAAGAGAAAACAGACAGAAACCTCTTTGACCTCGACCTCAGCAACTTCTTAATACACACGCCTCTAGAGGCAAGGAAAACAAAAGCAAAAAATGAACTATTGGGACCTCATCAAGATAAAAAGCTTCTGCACAGTGGAGGAAACAGTCAACAACACTAAGTGGCAACTGACAGAGGAGTGAAGATATTTGAAAATGACATACATGGTAAGAGTTAGTATCCAAAATCTATAAGAACTTAACAAACACAGAAGAACAAATAAATATCCAGTGAATGGTCAAAAGACATGAGCAGACACTTTTCCAAAGAAAACATCTGGATGGCTAAGAGACACATGAAAAGATGCTCAACATCACTCATCATTGGGGAAAATCAATTCAAAATCATGATAAGATACCACCTCACACCTGTCAGAATGGCTAAAATGAACAATTCAGGAAACAACAGATATGGGCAAGGATGTGGAGACAGAGGAACCTTCCTATACTCTTGGTGGAAATGCAAAGTGGTGTGACCACACTGGAGAAGAGTTTAAAAAGTTAAAATAGAATTGCCTTATGTCCCACTAATTTCTCTACAAGGTATTTACACAAAGGACACAAAAATTCTGATTCAAATAGCTAAACGGGTGATGGAGATTATGTAGGTCACTTGTGATGCGCACTGGGTGTTAATGTATGTGATGAATCACTAAATTTTATTCCCAAAACTAAAACTACACTACATGTTAACTAACAAAGATGTAAATAAATAAAATCTTCATATATTAAAAAACAGGGGGAAAAAGGAAGGGGACAAATGTTGTTACAAATGGTCATAACCAATGGGATCTAGGGCAGTGAGTCTAACAACCTGCATTTACCCATTTTATCCCTAACTGGTAGTGGACATTAATTAACAAACATACTCAGGATTCCCAATGTTGGTGCCACGTGAGTGGGAATTCAAACCCCAGCTGCCCTTCCCTGCTTCTCTGTGACCACATCTCATGGGCAGTCTGTCTAGACAGCTGGCATCTATGTATTGCCTGTGTGTAGACGTCCTTGCTCCTGGACCAGGCTCATTCACCCAGGTCTGCTGGGTACTCAGAAAGCACAGACTAGTGTCACCTGGCATTTCTTGTACTTCCCATTCCTCACTAGGGAACAAGCTCAGCCTTGAGGATGCATGGTTACCATGTGCTGTTCCACTGGTCTACACCACCTGACCCCACCCATGTATTCCAGTACTTGCTTCTGAAGGGAATTTCCAAACAGATGACAATTTCACTAGTGATTTACACCAAAAAATAATTGGGTCCAAGTGAGGGCACAATATTGGATTTTAGCTGCATGTTAAGGGGAACTTTGCTTTCATTCTTAGAAGACAGAGAAGAGGTTTAAACCAGAGACAAGGTCACAAGGACGGATCCTCCCAGAACCAGCAGTGGACCATCGCCTTACTGAGAGAGGGTACATTTCACATACAATAGAAGCTGTGAATGTATAACATTTGGAGGGAGTGACCTCAGAGGGTGGAGGGGCCACAGGGTGGCCAGGACATCTCTTTACCCTCAGGTGAGGGACCTCCCGAGTCATGTCACTTGTCCACAATACAGTCAGCTTTGGGGGTGGCTATGGTTCTGGTCTTACATCCCAGAGCCCAGTGTGTAGGGCTGCCCCCAAACTCCACTGGCTAGTGTCCAACATCGTCCAATCAAGGCTGCAGAAAACAGGATGCATGTCATCCCCAGAAGTCCTCTCTCAATGGCAATGACACCTTTATGTGTCTTTCCTTGTTGTTATCTGTCTTTCTTCATGTTTCTTTCCTTACCGTTTCTCTTCACCTCAGAGCATTTTGGGGACACCCATGCATATCCACCTGGGTTCGGTTAGACACTCAGATCCAGAGGGAGACTTGAACTTCATGCAAGAAAGTGTCTGTGCCTGGTGATGAGGGGTTTCATCCCACAATTCTCAAGGTATTCCCTCCCACAGATGTGCTGTCTTCAGGACCTACTCATCTTCAGTTCCGAGATGGACATTTGGTGACTGCCCATCTGTGTCCTGAACGCCATCCCCAGACTCATACACATGGCAGTAATATCAATGTGTCAAAATTAATCTTATGTGACAAGTCCCTTTGGCCACATAAGTTATTCTACACAGGTTCAAGAATGACATAGATGACCACAGTCCACACTGATGTCAGGGAAAGTTCACCTCCCTCCCACATGACACTCACATTACCACACCCCCAAATCCTGCATCACGTCAAATCATTACATATTAAGTCAAGTCCAAAACGTACCTAAATTTCACTACCTCTAAAACCCCAAATCTAACCATGTAGCTTGGGTAGGGTGAGACCGTGGTACCTTCCATCCTGGGGTGAAACCCTCTCCATCAGCCGACCTGCATTTCTAGAAAACCATTTTTGTTTTCTGAATGCTTCTGCATGGTAACCATAACATAACAGGTACTGACATTCCTATGCCAGAAGAAATACAGTGTAATTTAGAAGTGCATCACCAACAAGAAACAATTTGATTATCAATCTGGGGAAACCCGTTAGGTTCAAAGACAGAATGCTCTGAATCTCAGACTCCAACGTGTCTCTGGGATTCACACTTCCTTTATTCTTGAGGGTGGTACATGTTTGAAGTTGAGCACATTTATCCCAGCTTCATGAAAGTAGAATTTCTGAGCCCAAAAATCTTTTGTTCTCTCGATTATCAAACAAAAAGTTCTTCTGACTCTCACCAGCTGATAAGGATAACTATTCAAAATTGTTGCTCACCAATGATTGAAGGAAATATAACTGTATATTTATAGGCAAGAAGCAGAGTGAAGGGTTGAAAGATGGAAAATATATAGGAGGAGACATCCTGTGAACAGAAGGGTCTGCAGTGCTCATGATGGCAGGATCTCACCCTTGCCTGTTGCATAAATGGGGAGGGGAATAAAGGAGTCACTGTATCTCTGCAGGGGTCTGTGAAACAACAGGAGCACGGGGACCACCGGGGGCAATCACAACCACCGGGGGAACTCAGAGACCAGGGAGCTCATGATCCAGGACAAGAGATTGGTTGAGGACTGGTCTCCTCTCAAGGGCTTTCAGATCCAGGCTCTGCACACTTCTTCTGACATGAACACAGCAAAGAGTTTGTAAAAGCTGTGGAAACACACAGGTGTCCTCCATGTTTAAATAAACCATGATAATGGGAATACACAAGTTTTCCCGGGTCAGGCACTGGGATAAATATATCTTTGATCATTCCCACATTAACAAGAGTTTAGAAGAATAATGATCTCCATTTCATAGATGAAGAAATATTTTTAATTAACATCATCCTTCCTGATCTCAGGTGTTTTGCCTTCAACATATTTTAATAAAATTCAACCATTTTAACATTACTGAAGCTTTCTTTTTTTAATGTTTATTTATTTTTATGAGAGAGAGAGACAGACTACGAGCAGGCAAGGGGAAGAGAGAGAGAGGAGACACAGTATCAGAATATGAAGCAGTCTCCAGGCTCTGAGCTGTCAGCACAGAGCACGACACAAGGCTCAGACTCATGAACTGTGAGACCATGACCTGAGTCAAAATCGGACACTTAACCAACTGAGCCACCCAGAGGCTCCATATTGAGGGTTTCCATTGATGTCCACATAGGGTTCATGTGTAAATGACCCATTGTGTCTGTAGAAAACCCCTGGCATCTCCATCAGCTCTGTGAGTCTCTGTCGAGGCTTCTCACTCTCTCCAATTTGTGACAGAATAGACCTGGCTTCCACCCATCACTCTCCTGGGACTTCTAGAAGGTCAGGAACCTGCAAACCTCACTGGGATGTCCAGCCTTGTCCTGCATGTGGTTCAGGAGGCCAGTGGGTCCCCTGATGGGTAGCACAGGTTCAGATACTGGGACTACTCTCACCTCATACGTGATCTTGGACATTCACACACTCTGTCTCTGCTGCAGTGTATCTGTTAACCTGTACAATGGTGGTATACTGATTCTTACCTCAAGTGTTTGGGTGCATATGTGAAAATGAGGATTATCATGGGTACTGATAATCACTGCAGCAAAATCACAAATTAATAAATCACAATGTCCTGAAAGATATTGTGACACCAAACACTGCCCCATCCCTTACACCTGCCAAGGGTCACTGGCTTCTTGAGGATTCTATTGCAAAATTTGCTATATTGTCAAAGGACATCTGTATGCTGATTAAACCCTCCCATCCCTGAAACTGTAGCTGGGTGAAGAGCCCCAGCCCCTAAGTGTTCACATTCAGTGATCAGAACAGAACACAGACACCTCACCATGGAGTTTGGGTTCACTTTGGTTTTCCTTGGTTCTATTTTAAACAGTAATTCATGACGAACAAGAAACACTGACTATGTTAGTGGATATGAGTGAGAGAAACAGTGGATGTGTGACATTTTCCTGACTTGTATCCGTAGATGTCTTGTGTGACGAACAGCTGGTAGAGTTTGGGGGAGAACTGAGAAGCCTGGCGGGGGAGGGGGTCCCTGAGACTCTCCTGTGCAGTCTCTAGATTCACCTTCAGTAGCTAATTGATGAGGTGGGTCTGCTAGACTCCAGGGAAGGGGCTGAATGGGGGTCTACATATCTGTATGTTATAAGATAAGGACCAAATGTCATTATTTTACTCACTGGAATTCAAAACCACTTGTGAAAGAGGCCATTTTTTCCCTAATTTTAATTCTATGAAATCTCATGGAGGATTTGCTGACTGCATCCAGACACATTTCACTCTGGTCTCTGTAATCTGCTCCACTGGTCTGTGTGTCTGACTCTGTGCCAGCAGCACAGTGTTATAGACAATGTACCTCTGCAATATACTTAGAAAGGAGGATGTGTGCTGTCTCCAGGTTTGTTCTTCTTTCTCAGGATTGTTTTCTCACTTCTGTGTGCTTTGTGGTACCATATAAATAAGAATTTCCCAGATACATTCATTGGCATTTTTATTAACTCAACTAATACTAGAAATTATTAGAACAGATAAAAGGAATAAAAAGTGTAATAAAACAAAAAATTAACAAATTGAAATTGATATCTGGAAAGCTAAATGCAATTGAAAAAGCATCTCTACTAGGAAAATAGGTAAAACTCAAACAGATACAATCAGAATTAAGGAGGGGACATAACTGATACCAAAGAAGTGAAAAACAATAACAGAAAATTCCTAGATAATTATAGACCCATTATTAGATAACTAAGGGCAACTAGGCAATTTCCAGAGACAAACAATCCGCAAGACTGTACTTGAAGAAACAGAAAATTAACAGGATGAAAACAAATAAAATTCAATCTATAATCTAATCATACACCGCCCCAAAAGAAAAAAGTCAGCTTAGTAACACAGGGTTTATCTATGAATTATATCAAAATATAAAAGACACTTAATGACAATACCTCTCAGACTCTTACCAAAAACTGAAAAGAAAGGAATATGCCCCAATTCATCTACAAGACCAACCTTACTATGCTGCAAAATTGAAAGACACCGTAAGAAGAGAAACTAAAGGCCAATATCTCAGATGGACATACATGCAAAACTCCTAGCATAGTGAATGCAACAGCACAATGAAAGGGTCATATGTGACAATGCAGTCACATCTGTTGATCATCTAGATCATCATCTATTGATACATATAAAACTAGACAAAATTCAACAAATTGTCATTATTAAAAAATCTCAGCAACTGAGGGAAAGAAAGAAATAACCTCCACAAAATCGTGGCCATAGATGAAAAGGCCACACCTGACAGCATATTTAACAGTGAAAAACTGAAGCTTTTCCTGTCACATTAGGAGCCAGGCAAGGATGCTCATTCCCTACATACGTATTCCACATGGTAACATGAAGACCAGTAAAATGGCACCCAATGTATGTCATCTTGTCACATAGCTTATTTGGAGGAAAGTCACTAGAGTACAGCTAGTCTAAGCAATCTGTGACCCTTCTTTGTCCCCCTGAGAGCAGGACATAAATCTCTCCTGGGAAACTTCCTTTCCCTCTACCAGAATGGGAGAACCATCCTTACACCAGAAATGGGAACTTTAGCACCAAGAAGGCTGTGCAAACAAGCCTTGTTAATTCCTCACTAATTGACTTGCCCAAACCCAAATCTCTGTCTTGTTAACTCTTCACAAATCCATTTTTTTTTTCTAAAAGGCACAAGGGCCACCTACTTTCTTCATTCTCTGGGTGTCATATTATTAGGAAGCTTGTGCACATGCAAAATGAAATTTATTCTCTTCTGTAGATCTGTCTTATGTCAATTGAATCCTTAGACCATATAAAGAACACAGAAGCAAAGAAGGAAAAAGCTTGCTGCTTCTATAAGTTGCAGATGTACCCATAAAAATTCGGTAAGAAAATGAAATGAAGACATGTAAATCAGTAAGAAGAAAATTATTTGAGAATCATGCGAACTTACATATAGTGAAACCTTAGAAACTCCACAAAAAAAGTATTAGAACTAATAAACTCAGGAAAAGTTCAGGGTACAAATCAACATACAAAAATATGTTGTATTTCCACACACCTAAAACATAGTATATGAAAAAAATAACAACATCACACAATTGAAAATGGCACAAAATGGAGCATCTGTGTGGCTCAATCCGTTAAGTGCCTACTGTTGATTTTGGCTCAGGTCATGATCTCCTGGTTCCTGAGTTTAATTCTAAGGCAGGGTCTGCAATGATTGTGCAGAGCCTGCTTGGGATTCTCTGTCCCCTTCTCTCTCTCTGATCTCTCTCTCCTTCCCTCTATCTGTCACACAAAAATAAACACATATTAAAATTATATGGCACAAAATAAAGTATTTAGGATTAAATTTCACTAAAAAGTAAAATAGTATACCAAACATGACGTGCTGGGAGAAAGACATGTAAAATGGCAAACACAGATGAAAAGATCACTGTGTTCACAGATCAGAATTATTTATACTGTCACAGTCCCTTCTGCAAGAAGTGATCCAGAAGTGCCTCTCAAACACTGGTTTTAAATTTGAAACAAATCTAAGTCTGGAGCCTGATATATAGTCAGAGGATATGCAAATAGGGCCCTCCCTGTGCTGATTAAACCAGTCCAGCTCCAACCCTGCAGCTGGGAGAGGAGCCCCAGCCCCGGGAGTCCCAGGTGTTCCCATTCTGTGATCAGCACAGAACACAGAAACCTCACCATGGAGTTTGTGCTGGGCTGGGTTTTCCTGGTTGCTCTTTTAAAAGGTAATTCACGGTGAATGGGAGACACTGAGTATGTGAGTGGACATGACTGAGAAAGAGTGGATGTGTGACAGTTTCCTGACCAAGATGTCTTGTGTCTGCAGGTGTCCAGTGTGACGTGCAGCTGGTGGAGTCTGGGGGAGACCTGGTGCAGCCTGGGGGGTCCCTGAGACTCACCTGTGTGGCCTCTGGATTCACCTTCAGTAGCTACTACATGCACTGGGTCCGCCAGGCTCCAGGGAAGGGGCTGCAGTGGGTCGCATATATTTATACTGATGGAAGTAGTACAAACTACGCAGACTCCGTGAAGGGCCGATTCACCATCTCCAGAGACAACGCCAAGAACACGCTGTATCTGCAGATGAACAGCCTGAAGACCGAGGACACGGCCACATATTACTGTGCAAGAGACACGGTGAGGGGACCTCACTGTGAGCCCAGACACAAACCTCCCTGCAGGGGGGATCAGCACCACCAGGGGGCGCACACTATGCACAATTCTACTTTGTGATGACAGGAGCAGGTGCAGATGGAGGTTACAGGAAGGTTTCCTGTCAGGGTCTGGGGCTTCCTCTCCACACAGCAGTTTCTCTAGGGAGCCTCTCTGGTCACAGGATTCTGTCTTTATCTATTAACTCTCTGAATTAGCAACTGTGTTGTCATAGGAAAACTACCCTAACATGCACAAAGACACAGTTGTTTGCATTGCTTACTCCTGTCTCTCAGTATGAGTGAATTGCAGATTTCCTGACGCACAACAGCTGAACCTTTACAGGAGTCCCAGATGCACTCACTGTGCAGCCAGGACTACAGGATCCCCCAGACCCCCATTATCTTCACCCAGCACTTGTCCCAACAATGTGACACTTCCCTCCTGGCACTTGCTACTCAGGACTTTAAATGAGCTACAGCTTTATCCAATTCCTCTAAAGAAGAGATAATTCATCTCCATGTATTAGTCAGGATTCTCCCGAGGAAAAGAAACCAAAGAACATTGGTTTCCATGACTAAATACATTGATAAGCCCCCACATTCCACTCTCACATGCTGGAGACCCAGGAAAACCAGTGGTGTAATTCTCATCTGATTCTGAACTACTTCAGAATGTCTCAGAATGTGAAGAGCTGATGATGTAACTCTCAGAACAAGGGCCAGAGGAGACCAATGTTACAATTCAAACAGGCACATGGGAAGTAAAACTGAGGGAATTCCTCCTCCCTCTGCATCAGTTTCTATACAGAACCTTAATGGAATGGGTGATGCCCAGGCAGACAGAAACCATGGATACAAATGCCAGTCTCTTCTGGAACACATCACAGACATCCACAGAAACAGTGGGGAGTCTGGGCACCGATGATGCAGTCAAGATGACACATAAAGTAATCATGACAAGTCAACCTCCTGTAAATGTGCAGTTCAAAGACTGAAGATTTAGAAGTCCATGCCATGACTGGCATGGAGCCTGGTGGGCATAGCTGTGCTTCTGTGGAGAAGGAAGGCAGAGTCGCATAGGGGGCATTGTGGTCTGGGAATCCCCTGGGCGACTTGGGGAGAGACAATGCCCTTCTCAGGGTGCATTTTGTAAAGGGTGCATTGCCTCTTGTGGGGCAGGAGAGCTGACAGGCACCATTGCACTGCCCTGGTCATTAGCATAGGAGCCTCTGTTGAGAGCAGCTAACTGAACACTGCCTTCTTGTTGTTCTTCACCATGAACTCCAAGCCCCTAGTGTTCATGCAACTTCCCTTCTGGGATAACTAGCTCCAGGCACAGCACAGCGAGACCCTCTCACAGAGGATCAGTGGGGTCCCAGTCACATTGAGTTCATATAATTTGGAGTTTTGAAACCCAGCTAGAGCTCCTGAGATAAAACATAAGAGCCATGTGCCACCAGGTGGGCCAATGGTTTGGACAAAGGGTGAAGGCAGGATTCTGATGGAAGCCCGGGACCCACAGGTACAGATTGTTCTCTCTGTGGGAGGGCTTCCTGAACAGGGGAGGCTGGGAACTCCAACTCAAGGGACTAGACAGGGAGCTGATGCCAATATTTCCTCCCACCAATCAGCATGGACAGAATTCAGTGAGCAGCACAGAACCTCCCAGTAGAAGCTGAGCCACTGACACCAAGCTATACCCCCCCTTGCCTTCCTTAGGTGCTTCCTTACTAGAAAAAGAGGGCCTGGAAACCAGATCAGCACTGGCCCCTCCTTCAAAAAATGGCATATACCCCCAAAGGCACCAAGTCTACTGACCATATAGTGAGGCATAGCTTCACTTCTAGGGGAAATAGGAATTAGCCTCTTTTAACAGGCAGAACAAACTCACCTAGTTAAAACTCACAACATTGTGGACAATGTCTAAACACTCATCACTGGAGACAAGGAGAAACTCTGCAGAGGACTTAGCTGAGGGACAGAGCAGCCAATACACGACAGTGCACACAGAATATGCAACAAATGCTTCCTAAAGTGTCAAGCCCTCAACAGCAATTGAACTTCTCAATAAAGACACTACTCTAGAAGCAGAAAACAAAACAGGATTTTCTAAAACACTTAAGAAAGCAGAGACATAGACATACACCATGATGGAGGAATTCATCCCAAAAGAAAAAACGATAAAAGGTCATTGCCAGGGATATCATTAAAGCACATATAACTAATATGCCTCAAACAGAATTTCTAAAAACTCTCACAAGGAAATAGAATTTTTAACAACTATCATAAGGATACTTGCTGTGCTTGAGGAAAGCATAGGAGACATGAAGGAAACCCTTACTGCAGATAGAAATGACCTAAAACCTAGTCATGTTGAAATTTTAAATGTTGTAACCAAGATGTTTCAAGTCTCCACAGACTAAACCCTACAAACTCGGACCCCTCTGAATGGAGAGTTGTTGAGGCCATAATCTCACATGTGTTCTAACAGGAGCTGTTCCCTCCACTGTCCCTGGCTCTGGCTCTCTCCTGCAGGTGAGGAGAAGTAGGTTAGGAATCCTCCACTGAAACCATCTGTCTCCTGCACCTGACTCTCCCACAACATGAGGCCCAGACCTTCCTCACCCTCAGCTGGAAATGAACTCGGTTGTACCAGAACAGATTTTCACCTTGGTTTGGTGGATTGCTCCAGGTCCCCCCTGCCCTGAGCAAAACTCTGCAGCTGCAGGCAGGGACAAAATAAGGGCTCAGTTTAGGGGTGAGTGGCAGCTGCACTTCTTTGAGGCTTGCTTGTCCTAGTGGCATGAGACCCCTGCCGTACAAGTCAGGTCTGGGGCGACCAGGCTCCCAGCATCCCGAGTGGACTGTGCCCAGAGCAGAGCTTCCTTCCTGGGAGTGGGGCTGCAAACAATGAGTGAGTCCCACATCTCAGTGGCACCTGCTGGGGCTTGGCCTCAACAGCAAACAGCTTAGGGCCACTGACATCCTGTCCCTCTGGGAAAGAGTCCTCTGAACAGGAGCTGGTCACCAGGAACCCTGGTATTGGTTGCAACAGTCTGGAGGGGAGGTTGCAGCCAGGCTCAGTGGCACATGCCTATATTCCCAGCTCCTTGCACTGGAGTTTCCATTTGCTGAGCTGGGGTGGGGAAGGAAAGGCACATACCTTAGCTCAAAATTCTAGCTTTGCCGTCTGTCAGTATATTTTCTGGAATAAATGTTTCTTCATGGGCTGTATGCCAACAAGGC
Source organism: Panthera onca (assembly GCF_046562875.1). Lineage (NCBI taxonomy): Eukaryota > Metazoa > Chordata > Mammalia > Carnivora > Felidae > Panthera > Panthera onca. The sequence continues at coordinate 147,716,590 of NC_138344.1, read as the reverse complement.
CATTTGCAGACACTGTAAATACATCATTTGAGATTTTATTCATATTCCACATAGTAAACATTCAATGTAGTATTATTTTCAGGTGTAAAATATAGTGATTCAACATTTCCATACAACACCCAGTGCTCATTATGAGTGCGGCCCTGCAACCCCATCACCTACTTCCCCAAACCTCCTCCCACTTTCTTCTGGTAACCATAAGTTTGTTTTGTATAGGTAAGAATCTGTTTTGTTGGGTTTATATGTTCCATGGGTTAAGCCTAAGACTCTTGATTTGGGTTCATGTCTTGATTTCATGGATCCTGAGATCAAGCCCCATTTTGGTTTCTGCACTGACAGCAAAGAGACTGCTTGGGATTCTCCTTCCCGCTTCCTCTGCTCCTCCCCCCATTCTATCTCAACATAAATTTTAAAACATTGAAAAACGTTTATTTCTTGGTGTAGCTCTTCTCTCTTCTTTGTCCCATTTCCCATTTGAAGTTTCTTAAATTCTACATATGAATGAAATCATATATTTGTCTTTCTCTCACTTGTTTCAGTTAGCATAATACTCTCTAGCTCCATCCATATCATTACAAATAGCAAATGTCATTCCTTTCAGGGCTGAGAAACATTCCAGTGTATGAGTATGAGTGTGTGTGTGTGTGTGTGTGTGTGTGTGTGTGTGTGTAGATATACCACATACACTTTACCCATTTATGAGTCAATGCTTACTTGGACTGTTTCCATAGCTGGGCTGTTTTTGATAGGGCTGCTACAAACATAGAGTTGCAATCCCCTTTAAATTAGTATTTTTGTATCCTTTGGGTAAATACCTAGTTGTTCAATTGATCAATCATAAGGTAGTTGTGTTTTTAGCATTTTGAGGAATGCCCATGCTGTTTTCCAGACAAGCTGCACCAGTTTCCATTCCCACAAGCAGTGCAAAAGTGTTCCTCTTTCTCTGTATCCTCACAAACACCTGTTGTTCCTTGTGTAGTTGAGTTTAGTCATTCTGACAGGAGTGAGTTGATATTTCATTGTAGTTTTGATTTATATTTCCCTGATGATGAGTGATGTTGAGCATCATTTCATGTGTTTATTGGCCATCTGTATGTTGCATTTTGGAAAGTCTATTCATGCCTTCTGCTCATTTTTTAATAGGATTATTCAGTTTTGGAGTTGGATTTTATACTATATATAGAAAACCTAAAAAACTCCACGAAAAAAAAAAAAACCCACTAGAACTGATACAATAAACCAGTAAAGCTGCAGCATACAAAATCAACATACAGAAATTTGTGCATTTCGATACAACAATAATGAAGCAGGAGAAAGAGAAATCAAGGAATTTATCCCATTTACAATTACACCAAAAACCATAAGATACCTAGAAATAACCCTCCCTAAAGAGTTACAAGAGCTTTACTCTGAAAAACCTGGGACATTTATGGTACCAATTGAAGAAGACACAAAGAAATGGAAAAATATTCCATGCACATGGATTAAAACAAAAAACATTGTTAAAATGTTGATACTACCCAAAGCAATCTAGACATTCAATGCAAATAATTCAATGCAAATATCCCTGTCAAATAATACAAGCATTCCTCACAGACCTAAAACAAATAATTCTAAAATTATCATGGAACCACAAAAGACCTTGAACACCCAAAGCGAGCCTAAAAAAGGAAAAAATGGAGGCATCACAATTCTGGATTTCAAGCTATGTTACAATGCTGTAGTCATCAAGACAGTATGCTCCTGGCACAAAAAGAGACACATAGATTAATGGAACAGAGTAGAAAACCCATAAATGGTCAACTAATCTTCAACAAAACAGGAAACAGTATCAAATGGAAAAATGACAGTCCCTTCAACAAATGGTGTTGGGAAAACTGGACAGCAACAGGAAACTCTAATGGAACCAGACCACTTTCTTACAATATACACAAAAACAAATTCAAAATGGATGAAAGACCTAAATGTGAGACAGGAAACCATCAAAATCCTAGAGGAAAACACAGGCACCAAACTCTTTGAGCACGGTCAGAACAACTTCTTACTGGACATGTCCCAGATGCAAGGGAAACAAAAGCAAAAATGAACTATTGGGACCTCAAGATAAACAGCTTCTGTACAGCAAAGACACAATCAACAAAACTAAAAGGCAACTGACAAAATAGAAGATATTTGCAAAAGGCATATCAGATAAAGGCTTAGTATCCAAAATCTATAAAGAACTTCTCAAACTCGACACTGAAAACAACAAATAATCTGGCGAAGAAATGGTCAGAAGACATGAATAGACATTTTTCAAAGAAGACTTCCAGATGGCGAAAAGACACGTGTAATGAAGCTCATTATCACTCCTCGGCAGGGACATACATCAAAACCACAATGAGATAACACCTACACCTGTCAGGATGGCTAAAATTAACATGGTGGGAATGCAAACTGGTGCAGCAATTCTGGAAAATAGTGTGGAGATTCCAGAAAAAAATTAAAAATAGAACTATCCTGTGATCGAGCAATTGTTTTACTAGGATTTATCCAAAGGATACCAAAATGCTGATTCGAAGGGGCACATGGACCCCAATGTTTACAGCAGCCCTATCAACAATAAGCAAATTGTGGGAGAGCCCAAATATCCATCAGAAGATGAATGCATAAAGAAGAGGTGGTAAATATATACAATGGAATATTACTCAGCCATCAAAAAGAATGAAATCTTGTCATTTACAACAATGTGGGTGGAACAACAACGTATTAACCTAAGCGAAATAAGTCACTAAGAAAAAGTCAAATATCATATGATTTCATTCATATGTGGAATATAAGAAACACAACATAGGGGAAGGCAACATAAAATAAGATAAAAACAGAGAATAGGAAACTGGAAGAGACTCTTAAATACAGAGAACAAACCAAGGGGAGGGAGGTAAGGTGGGCTAAAAGGGAGGTGGGATTAAGAAGGGCACTTATTGAAATGAGAACTGTGTGTTATATGTACGTGATGAATCCCTAAATTCTACACCTGAAATCAATACTACACTGTAGGTTAACACACTTAAATTTAAATTAAAAATATTACAAGAAAATTAAATACATACATATATGAACTCTTGGGAGTACCTCAAAATAGCAAGCTTCTGCACGGTGAAGGAAACAATAAACAAAACTAAAAGGAAACCTATGGAATGGAAGAAGATATTTATAAATGGCATATACTCAGGGTTAGGATCCAAAGTATGTAAATTTTTTAAAATTATTTTCACTTATCAGTAAAGAGTGTGTGTCCATGCATACTTTGTGTGAGAAGCAAAACTCGTGTATTGCAGTAAGATCTCACTGAAACTGAGATCCACCCTCTTCACTAAATTTTAACCGTATGGTACAATATTGTTAACTACACATGTAATGTTGTGGAGAAGACCTCTAGAAATTAGTCGTCTTGCATAACAGAAAATCACACCCCTTGATATCTAACCCTAATTGCGCCTTGCTGCCAGCCCCTGGCAACTGCCACTCCATTCTCTGTTTTATTGTTGTCAAAACCCAAATTCAGCTGCCTGTTGCTGGAAAGGTCAACGTTCAAAGTTTTAGTTTTGGTAGGAAAGGAATTTGAGCTTTATGCACAAGGCCAGCCACTGGTGAGAATGCAGACTCCTGTCCAAAAGCCAACTCTGAGGTTTCTCCCTGACACAGGGGGTTTTAAAGGAGAGCATATTTAATCAAACAAGGGGGTTCCATGGTTGATAACGTGTTTTGATGATGTGCAGACTCCATGGTGCAAGCTGCCAAAGTTACCTCCACTCCCTGGCATCTCCAGCTGAGGAGGGAACCACACATGCACGGGAGGAGACTGCCAGAGGCCAGGAAAGAACCCCAATAAGGGATTAGAGCGGAAAACCCCGGGGACTCACACATGGTCAGCAGTACTTTCTGTTCTCCCAAGCTGGCATAAAAAAATACTAAAATACAACCTTGTACTTCATCAATCATGACACAGAATACTGGGAAATGTTTCCTCAGTAAACTCAGAGGAAGCTTCAAACCATAAACCAAAGGATCAAATGGCTTGAAAACTAATGTCTAACCAGAATGAGACATGAAAAACGACAAAGCTATTTTTTTAGTCACCTATAAAGGTAAAATTGACAATGTCCACCTCCACATCCCAAGGAAGTAGGAAGCATTGGTCTCCATAATGAGGAAAAGCAGTCATCCATAGAAAGTGACCCAGCAGTACCACAGGACATGGAATTGGTAGAGAAGTTCAGGGTGTTAAATTTTCATATCCCATATTCACTAGCTGGAGGAAAGATGGAATGTGCTGAATAGAGCCATGTCTCTGGGTCCAAGTCCTTACTACGTCCATGTGAGCACGGCTTGAACTGGCTCACCTGCTTCTCCCACATCCACCCCAGCTGAACTGTTGTGCAGGGTCACACAATGCCACACCCTGGGACTGTTACCTAAACCCACAAGTGGATCCCAGGTGCAGGGGACTGGCCACCCGGTACAGCCCTCTGTTCTGTCAGATGGCCTAGACCTCACTTTGCTGAGGATCCTCCACTTATCCACTCTCACTGGCAGATGTCCCTGAGCAGGGGCATGAGGGTGGCAGTGGGCCAGGTCACCTTGAGGGCACCCCTCTTGCAGTTTGCATTCTGGGCAGTGCTGGCTCCTGTCCAGGGTTCTCAAGGTCGTCCCTCATGGCGCTACATCTCCTTGAGGTGGTGATTACAAAGAAGGAGCTGCACAATGGCAAGGGCATTCAGATGACTGGTTGGCTGTCCTGTAGCCTGTGTTTTGGGACAAAAGACACGTTATCCACATGTGGCCAAGGAAACCCTTTAGGTCCAGACATCTGCTGATGATCACTCAGGATGATCAGGGAGACTTGCAGATGGACTACCCCTCCATGCCTCCAGACTGTTACTACCTCGGCTACCTGGAGGAGATTCCTCTTTCCATGGTCTCCATGGACACGTGCTATCAGGGCCTTGAAGGTATCATGAAGTTGGATGACCTTGCCTATGAAATCAGACACATCAGCGATTCCCAACATTTGAACACACTGTTTCTCAGAGAGTGGCAGACACCAATGCAATGGGACCTACTTATAACCTGGGATATAAGGAGCATAGGGACCCCTGTTCCTCAAGCAAATGTCAGTAAAGTCCTCAGGATCTCTAGTAAGTTGTAGTCATCCCATCACGGAATTTTGCTCTCAGTTCCAAAACAATATATAGTGTGTTCAACCACGGGTCAAAAGGTGCCCAATTCCTAATAAGGCTAGTTAGCTTAATTGACTCATTGTTTCATGGGATTCATGTAAGTTACTATATTGGTTTCATGATAATTTATAATGAGAGAGATCCAGCTAACATGGGCAAATATGTGTTGCATCAGAGTCCGTTTTTTTCAATACTATGAGTCCAAGGGTTTTCGAATTCTTAAACCACATTCATCCTTAGTTGCGATTCGAAATGGATCCCATGAAGTTAATTTCAATCCAGTTGTATGTAGTATATGCCATCCACAAAGCCCCATCGTGATGGGTTATTTAGGCAGATATTATTTACTCTTGTCTGTCATAGCAACACCTCAGATTGCAAAAAATATTGGTTTGTCGGTTGACACGGATGAATATGCTTGCCAGAAAAGGTCCAACTGCATTAGGACCCAATTCCCTTGTATACCTGAAGCTTTCAGGAAGTGTTTCTTCATTCACATGCAGCACAAAATGAGTGGCAGATTAGGCAAGTGCCTCTTCAACATCTAAATGGTGCACTGAAATAAAAGCCTGACCCACAATCATTTCGGAAACTACTTGGCTGACCCAGGCAAGCATTGTGACTGCAGCTCCTTAGAGCAGTGCTATAGCAATCTATGCTGTATGAGTGATTGTATTTTAACCCCTCGGGACAAATGTAATACAGGCAGATGCTATACAAACTGCACCGATTTCGATGCTGGGACACTTGGCAGGCCAATCCAAAATATATGTGATCTTCCAGAGTCCTGCCGTGGGGTGTCCTTGTCGGGCCCTGATGACTTCCATATGCAAGATGGAACCCCGTGCACTGAAGAGGGCTGCTGCTATCATGGGAACTGCACTCACTGCATTATGCACTGTCAAGAAATCTTTGCAAAAATTCTGGAAAGGTGAAGATGTCTGCTAGACCATAAATCAAAAAAGCAGCTGACATGGACACTGCAGAAGACCCCGGGGAATTCAACACTGAACCCTGTTCCCACACAGACGTGCCTTGTGGAAGGCTGCAGTGTAGGATTGTCACACATCTCCCTCAGCTGCAAAAGCATGTTGGATTCCATCCATCTGAGATCTCAGGGTTCTGGTGTTTGCGGCTGGGTTCATGTCATAGCACAACCGATATTGATCATGTGAAAACTGGTATGTCATGTGCTCCTGGAAACATCTGTCAGGATACCTACTGCACTGGCAGTGTGGCTCAGCTGAATTATGACTGTATCCCGGAGAAATGCAGTCACAGAGGGTCTTGCGACAATAACAGGAACTGCCATTGCCACATAAGCTGGGATCCTCCATGGTGCACTGGACGAGGCACTGGTGGGAGCACAGGCAGTGGACCCCTCCAAGAAGAATGCGGCCAGTGAGGCAAAGTCATGAATCCCTGTTATATCTCAGAGCGGTTTTTGGTCCCATTTAAGCCATAATAGCTGCATTCCTTGTGGTGTCGCCACAAATGTCAAATTATCAACCCCGAGAAAGTTAAGGGACTGATTGTTGCTGACGACAATCCATAATTAGCCTCCTGACTGCTGAACAACTATAGACAATCCAACTGGCACATGTGTGAAAATACAGTAATGAGGCTGCAGAGCTGACATCCACATTTCGGGGGTCTGCAGGAGACACAGGGGTCCACAGGCACATCAGGCTCTGACACACATCTCTCATGGCTCACTGACCAGAACGCTGAAATAAAACTTAAACACTGCATGCTTGTGGCCTCTACGTATATATCTAAGCTTCCAAGCGCACAAACCGAGCCCGAGATTATGTGCAGAGGACCTGAGTCAGCATCTGGGTCTGGAACTGAGGTATATGCTTCCAGAATTAAGAGACGTTCACACAAGCTCTTTCAGGGACAAACTCATGAGTTGTCTCCAAAACTGTGCTCTTGCACACTTGACATTTTCTCATTCTCCAGGTAATCTGTCTTCCCCCAGTCCCAATGTGGGTTCAGGATAATGGAGGGCTACCACCCACCCACACTGCCTGTTCCACACTGGGGTGTCTGTGGGCTGTGAGGGAATGGGACTGGCATTAGGTTCCACCTGGCACAACCTGTGCCTCCCTGGAGAGCAAATTTCCAAATGTGGGAGACTGAGACCATGAGATTTAAAGGAGCACCAAATGAAATGAATCAGAAAGACAGGCACAAGTGCCTATGGATGACCTGGCACCCAGTTGGAGCCCGATAAATGTGAATCCCTGCTCTCTTTCTCTTGCCTACCTTTCAGTGAGTTTAAACTTAGATAAGGATCTGCCTAGGATTCCCACTTTGGTTTTCTGAGAGCCTTCTCGAATAACCACAAAGAGGTGAGCCTGTGAAAAGTTAGGGACTTCAGCCCCATCCATTCTGAAGTAATCAGGTACTTGCTACCCTGTTTTCTATGTCCTGATCACTGGGACTGTGGGAAGGAGGCCTGCCCTTCCCAAGGTCCTTGTGTACGCTTGCTTCTGAGCCCTGTGAGTCATAAATCCTGTGCCTCCATTTCCTTTGTTGGGGGTGCACGGAAACCCCACCTTGAGTCAGGAGGGCTCCATGCATCTCATGTATCCAAAGCCAGAGCTCAGATGCCTAGGGAGCCACCTGTCCACCCCCTGAGCAATGGCTCTTGCCTATTCCTTCAGCAGGATACAGTCTACATGTTCTTAATTTTGTACAACAGCTGGTGTCCCCAACACATTTGTCCCCAGGGATGGGATTGGGGGCCTAGGTGGTGCCCTCCAACAATGTGTTAGCACTGAGAATGGCTCACTCGTTCCTCACCCCCACATCTCAGCTGCTCTGGGAAGGAGCTGGAGCTTGCCGGTGGTCTGTAGCTTTGCTTTGGGCTGATGCCAGGTGTTGCCAGAAACCCCCACCCTAAGTTACCAGTGCCATAAAAGGTCAGACTCCCTGCAGAGACCAACAATCAGGCACCATCCTGGGGTTCCAGAGGTGTGTATTTCTTACTCATCTCCAAGTGAGGTATTGCTGGACACCAAAGACCATATCCCTAGATTAGTGTCGAAGAAGACGCCAGCTGCTGGGTCCACTGTGTTGCAGCCAGTACCCTGGTGTTGTGTTTGCTTAGCCATGCCTACCTAGTGACAGAGGCAACTCTACCAGGAGCATCATGTCTCCCTGGGTGGAGGACACGACCAAGGCAACCTCCCCCTACTGGCTGTATTCCTCACTGCTGCTGACAATGGCTCCCTATTTGACAGGTGTTGTGGGGGACGCCTCAGTGTGGGAGGCCTCAGCACACGTGTCTGGAAAGACCTAACTTCTATCCCAGGTCCTCCCTGTCAAGACCACTACACCAACATATCCACGGACCAGTGTGAAAGAGAGAAATGGTGACAGGCACTACACAATCATGAAAATGCAAGGTTTCCTGGAATTCCTTGTTAATGATGTGGATGCCCTCACATGCCATCAAGGCCAGTGGGAACAAACCCAGTGCCTGGCTTTCCTGGGGGGAACTACATATCAGGAGTCTGTAGGACTGCAAATTGCACCCCCCTACATCCAATTAAGACAGTATATGCACATCAATATTGTGTGCAATAGAGGACTGAGTAATTGCACCCCATAATTCAAGATTTGCTGAAGGAGCGGGGACATTAAACACACCATTTCTCCTTTCAGTCTGCCCACTTGACGGGCATTAAAGCCCCCTCCTAACAGGTGGCGCTTTACACTTGACTACTGAAATGTAAATGCCCAGCTCTCCATAAGATGGCTCACATTCCCAAGACTGTCTAGGCAGTTGAGGGTATCTAAAGGGCTACAGGGGAGACTCTGTCATGACTGAGCTAGCCAGTATGTCCCATTCAGCATCGATGACCAAGGAGTCCCAGCCACAGTCTGCTCTCAACCCTGCTGCCTTGGGAATTCCTAACAGGCCAAAGAGTGCCAAGATGTTAGGCTGACCAGCTCATGTAGAGCCTGTCATGAGTTCCCACTGGTCTGGGCAATTGAGGGTCACTGTCACTGGTCAATTATCATGCATTCCTGAAAGTTTGTGAGACATGGGAGGCCTGCAGTCCTTCAGCAGCTATAAGGTGGGTTTTGTCACCTGACTGAGCTACTCCAGATTTTCGGTCTACTCTCATATGACTTGTGCTGTTAGGCAGCCTTACCTGGAAGTGGCTGAGCTATGCCACTTGATGCACAGGTAGTCTGAGTGCCAATGAAACAATTTGGGATCTGAAAAGTGTTTGTGCCATGGGGGTTATGCTGGAGCACCTTGTGACCAACTGGCACCAGATTTCCTTGCTATGTCACCAAGAGAGAGAACCCAGCACCATGACTGTCTTCATACAAAGGGAAGTATTCTCTCCCAATACTTCACCTGAGCAAAGGACCATCCTGAAGCTTCCATCAAAGTTGTGGTCCCAATCAATGCAGTGGAAGGAAATGCAGAGAGACATTGTCGTTCTGGTTGTGGATACCACACCCTTCCATTTGTCCATCCACATGGTGCATTCACCTGCTTGCATTGGCAGGAAATAACACTACTTTGGGGGCTTACTTGCTATCCTGATGTCAAAACAATTGATTCCTTTCTAAAATACTTTGCAAAGGGGGTCAGTCACTGCCTGATGTTTGGAGCATTCCCAATCTCATTAAGGGCCAAGGACAATGATTCTGGATGTTCCAGGCCAGTTTCTAGGCGGATTTTTCCTGAAGGACTTTTGTGTCTAGTTTTTCATGTTCCATATCTGTTCCCCTAATCCACATATCCTCATCGTCCTCTTCTGTGATGATTAAGGATGATGTGGGGTATGAAATTCTAATTATCACCCCCAAGTTTGCAAGTACGTAGTTTGTCTATGTGCTGAAGTGAGTTCCTTGGTCTGGCTAAATCCGTAATGGAATGGCGAATCCAGGAACAATTACAGGTATTACATTCTTTACCACAGTCGTGGCAATGGCATGTCCAGTCAGACAGCATCAGTCCATCCACCAAACAAGCAGCCATTAACCAAACAGGAAGCCAATTTCTCAAATCCATCTGGAGAGCCCCAGTGGGCAGGGAGGGGCTACAGGGACTCCCTGGGGCCTGCTGATATTACACAAAACTTGGAGAGATTTACAAGTAGTGCCCTGGGAAATAATTTAGTCAGAGGTTTAGTGGGTGCCTGGGAAGAACCCGCTGTCTCTCAGTTTCTTAATTATCCCATCTGATGGGGTTGGTGCAAGACCAAAGGAGAGAAGAAAGGGGTCTCAGGAGGCCCACTCAACCCCGATGTACACCGCATCTGATCATTACCTGTCCACCTGTCTTTTCCCATTGTGAGGAACTTACATGATAAACAATAGTCCAAGTCAGGGAAAAAGGCAGGCTTCTAAAGTGAAGGAAAGGACAGGGGCCTCTGATCTTGGCTGTGTATTTGACAGCCTTGTGAGCTCTGTCAGTCGCTGGAGAGATAGTGACAGTCTCCTCACGGTTTGGGCTGGAGAGTGACTGTTAGCAATTTTAGCAGAAAGATCAGTTGCGTATAATAGGGCAGCAATTATAGGCCTGCTGGCAAAATGTCCTCTGTCCTCTGGTACTCATGGCGGTTAGGACCTGTGGGATTTCCAGAGGGTGCCAACAGCCCTGAAGACTCCAGGGCATGTCTGGAATGCCTGTGAATAGTGGTGGTCTTTCCCTTTGCAGATGTGCAAGCTTGGGAAAACCTGGGAGTGCAGTGGCTTAGACTGATTTCACAGCAGGCAGAGAGGATGCCTGGAGTACTTCTAGTAGGGAAACTGGCCTGAGTGGCTCCTATGTTTCCCCACATACAGAAGCTGTCACAAAACAGAAGTCAGGGTGGGGCACCTGGGTGGCTCAGTTGGTTAAGCTATGGACCTCACCTCAGGTCATGATCTCGCAGTTTGTGAGCTCAAGCCCCACATCGGGCTCTGTACTCAGAGCTCAGAGCCTGGAGCCTACTTCAGATTCTATGTCTCCCACTCTATCTACCCCTCCCCTGCTCACACCCTGTGTCTCTGTCTTTCAATAAGAAATAAATGTTAATTTTTTTTTTAAATAGAACTCAGGGTTGACCACCAGATGTCCCGGAAACCATTCCTGTAGCTGAGGGCAATCGTGTGGAATGAAGTAGGGTCTCCCCTTTTAAATGTTTTTAATGTGTATTTATTTTTGAGAGAAAGAGTGTGAGTTGGGAGGAGCAGAGAGAGAGGGGGAAACAGAATCTGAAGCAGGCTCCAGGCTCTCAGCTGACAGCACAGACCCGATGCAGGGCTCAAACTCACAAACCACGAAATCATGACCTGAGCTGATGTAGGATTCCCACCAACTGAGCCACCCAGGTGTCCTGGGTCTCCCTTTTTAGGGAGGGAAGTGGGATAGCCCAACTTAAACTGTTAACATGACACAAGATGATGGAGGGGTTGGTCAGTGGCCTGCTGGTAGGTAGGTGGTGGGCCTGGAAATTACAAACTTGTCAGAGAGGAAAACAGAGGTGAGTGGGGATCCAAATGTATCCAGACCCCAAGCATGCAGTGGGGCCTGATGGCCCAAGCTCTAATTTTCATGGGAAGAAAGTTATAGGACATATCCGAGAGGCACAGGTTGTCACAGAATACCTGCAGCCACTCCATTTCCATGGAATGAAAGGTGAAACATGTTGTTGATATACAGTTCAGAGTTTGGGGTGTGCACAGAGCTAATATTAACACTTTAAAGTAGGTCAATGACTCTGAAAGCCACGAAAAGAAATCTGTGGCAGCATCAGGTAGGGGTGAGGGGCTCACAGAGACAAAGGCAGTGAAGTTAGGGGTCCTTGGGAAGCAGTAGCCAGGTTTCCTTAGAAGCTTATGCAACTGCATTTTTGTACCGGTGAGAGGGATGTGAAAAACTGACAAGACACTTTGTGGTGATTTTCGAAGCACTGTGACATAGTCCTCGTTGGCAGTAGCTGTTTGCAACCATGGACATTAAGAAGACAGGAGGGTGTATGGCCCTGACCGGTTGGTGCTTTAGGAGGGTGGGGGAGTCTGCAAGGGCTCTCTGACTCCTTTGGTAATAGAGTGACAAGTCACAGACATACGAAACAAGAGTGCAGCCTTGGGTGAAGGCACAGAATGTAAGTTGGCTTCAAGAACTTGGAGTACTATTGAGCCCAACTTAGTTGCCTTCCCCAAGCATACATGAAAAGAGAACTTGTGAATCAGAGTGCAATGGCATTGACAAGAAAGTTGAGCAGATGTTCATCCCAGGAATGCATCTTCATCACCAGGAATTGAGGCATGAGCGGCAGCCTGGTTAGGGACAAAAGATGGGGGGGGGGGGTAATAGATGACAAAAGACTTTATGGTTCCTACATTGTACAAATCAGTAGCTTTGATTTCCATCTGAATCAAATTCTGTTCTTTCTTTACTCACAAGATCTGGGTGTTACACGGTGAGGAGGTAAAGCAAGAACATCCTGCGGTAACAGAGTCTATTACAGGGTCAGGTCCTCCCTCTGCTGCAAGACAGGGCATCTGGCTACTGATGGGTGGGGGCAGTTCCTTTCTCAGGCCCCCTGAGCACAGGCTCTGCACTGGGGGCAATCCATCCTCTTGTGCATGTGAGGCCCAGACACCAGTGGGCACATCTTTAAGACTCATCCTCTGAGGAGCACTTTGAATGGAGGTGGGTCTCCAATAGGGAAAGGGGGAAGCTTGAGGTGTGGTCTGATGGCAGGGAAATGAGAACACCTTATTGTCCCTCCTGCATTTTGGATATTAACTCCTTTTCAGTATTTTTTATTGTAATGTCTACCCTCCCATAGACTGCCTTCTAGCTCTGCAAATATTTGCTTGCCCCTTTTCTGGTATGATGTAGTACCCCTTGCCTGCTTTGTTCTCTGTGATTTTGCTTTTATAGCAAATCAATCATTCTCAACTGAATGTCATCATGTTTATCTTTCATGTTTTCTTTGAAGGCATTTAGGTTCAAGTGTTCTTCTTAATCCTTCATCCATTTTAAGATTTTTTTGTGTCGACGTATATGTATGAAGCAAGATTATGGCCAAATGTTATTATTTTGCATGTATATATCAATACTATTTTTTAATTTTTACTTTGTTTTTGAGGGAGAGAGACAGATCATGAGTAGGGAGGCACAGAGATAGAGGCAGAAACAGAATCCAGGCCCCGAGCTGTCAGCAGGAGCCTGATGTGAGGCTCGAACCCACAAACCGTGAGATCATGACCTGAGTGGAAGTGGGCCGCTTAACTTACGGAGCCACACAGGAGCCCCTAGTCAACACCATGTTGGGAGACACTATCCTCCCCCCACTGTGCATTGTTGGAAATCTCGTGGAGGATTTGCTCACTGCATCTGCAAACTTCTACTTCTGGGCTCCGTAATGAGCTCCACTGGCCTAAATGTCTCATTTGATGCCAGCAGCACACTGTTGTGGTTAATGTACCTCTGCAATATCTTTAGAAAGAGAGAAGTGTGATGTCTCCAGGTTCTCTCGACGTCATGATTGTTTTGTTGCTTCCATGTGTTGTGTGCTTTCATATGAATTGTATATTTTTCAGGTTCCTTAAAAAAGTCATTGGCATTTTTACTGACATAACAAGATAAACATAAAAATAACATAAAAACATAAAGCAGACAGAAAATAGAGACTATCACAAATACAGAAAACAAATCAATTACATAAAAATTTGTATTTGGAAAAGTATATAAAATTTGAAACAAATAGGTAGCCTGGGGAAATAGGGAAGACTCAAACAAATGCCATCAGAATTGAAAGAGGAGATATAACTGAACTAAAGACATGAAAAGGATCATTAAAGAAAAACTTAGGTATTTATAGGCCAACAATTAGATCACCAGGAACAAATTACACATTTTATGCCATAATGTAGTCCACCAACACTGTTTCATGGAAAAATACAAAATGAACAAAAGAAAAATTAATAAGATTTCTCTATCTAAAGCCTCGCCCTCCAAGAAATCTGCATAGGAGTCCATGCCTTTATTAAAACTTCTACTAAGTATTTAAAGAGAAATTAATGCCAATATTTCTCACTCTATTACAAACCACTGATAAAAAAACAGCACTCCCAAATGAAATTTGTGAGGACAGCATTGTTTTCACACCAAAACCAAAGAAAGACACCACCAGAAGGGAAACTACAGGTCACTATCTCAAATGAACATACATGCAAAATTCCTTCACAAAATCTGAGCATACTGAATTCAACAGAACATGGAGAGGATCATACAACATAATCCAGTGTGATTCATCCAGGGATGCAAGGATCCTTCAACATACACAGATGCATAAATGTGATGTCCTCCATTACCAGAGGGAATGAGTGAATCAAAGCCATCATTAATTGATTCAAAAAAACATTAGACAAAAATCAACACATGTTCATCATTTAAAAAGAACCCAATTAAAAAGGGACCGAAGGAAATTACCTCCACATGATCATGGCCACTATGAAAAGCCCACACCTGACAGCATATTGAACGGTAAAATGCTGAAGGCTTTCCTGTCAAATCAGGAGCCAGGTAATGATGGTCACCCCTAACATAAGTATTCCCCATGATAACGTGAAGAATACATATGCCACCTCAAACTATGTCATCTTGTCACACTGCTTATTTAGGTGAAAGTCACTTGAGAAAGAGTCCAAGTACACTCAGACTCTCCATCGTCCCTTGACAGCAGGATATAAATTTCTCTCCCGTGTACCAAGAGGGAAGAACCATCGTTAGCACCAGAATAAGGAACACAGGGACAAGAAGGCTATGCAAACAAACCTACTTACTTGGTGACTAACATAATACCCCAAACTTAACTCTTGCCAAACCCAATGTTTTTTTGTCTGAAAGACACAAGTGCCACCTGCTTTGTCCTTTCTCTGGGTGTCATGTCATTATAGGAAGGCCATGCACTTACAAAATGAAATTTATTCTCTCCTGTAGATAGGTCTTATGTCAATTGAATCCTTACACTGGCTAAATCCCAGAAGAAAAGAAGGGAAAAGCTTTCTTCTCCTACCACTGGAAGACATAACCAGAAAAAAATAGGGAATTAAAAAAATAAAAGACATTTAAATCAGTAAGGAGGAAGGAAAATTACTTGTTTGCAGGTGACATTGATCTTAAACATAACAAAACCCTAGAGATACCACAAAAAAATATTAGAACCAGTTTTTTTAAATGAGGAAAAGAGCAGGATTCAAAATGAACAAAGAAAATAAATAAAAATAAACGACCTGTGATTCTACACACCAGCATGAAAATACATGCAAAATAAATAACAAAATTATACAAGTGAAAATGGCACAGAATAAAGTATTTTGGGTTAAACTTCAAAAAGTATGTAAAACACTTGTAGAGTGAAAATGATCTATGTTGATGAAAGACCTGTAAAAATGCACACAGGACTGCAAATACACCTGTACTCACTGAATACAATTATTCAAATTGTCACAGCACCATCTACACAAACTAAACTACAAGTGCGTCCCTAACCCTGTAGTTCACTTTTAAAGAATCAAATCTAAGACTGGAGCTTGATATATATGTCAGAGCACATGCAAATGGGGTCCTCTCTGTGCTGATAAAACCAGCCCAGCCCAGACTCTGCAGCTGGGAGAGGAGCCCCAGCCCCGGGAGTCCCAGGTGTTCCCATTCTCTGATCAGGACAGAACAGACACCTCACCATGGAGTTTGTGCTGGGCTGGGTTTTCCTGGTTGCTCTTTTAAAAGGTAATTCATGGTGAACGAGGGACACTGAGTCTGTGAATGGATATGAGTGAAAGAGTGGATGTGTGACAGTTTCCTGACCAACATGTCTTGTGTCTGCAGGTGTCCAGTGTGACGTGCAGCTGGTGGAGTCTGGGGGAGACCTGGTGAAGCCTGGCGGGTCCCTGAGACTCACCTGTGTGGCCTCTGGATTCACCTTCAGTAGCTATTGGATGTACTGGATCCGCCAGGCTCCAGGGAAGGGGCTGCAGTGGGTTGCATATATTAAATATGATGGAAGTAGCACAGGCTACGCAGACTCCGTGAAGGGCCGATTCACCATCTCCAGAGACAACGCCAAGAACACGCTGTATCTGCAGATGAACAACCTCAAGACCGAGGACACGGCCACATATTACTGTGCGAAAGACACAGTGAGGGGACCTCACTGGGAGCCCAGACACAAACCTCCCTGCAGGAGGGGATCAGCACCACCAGGGGGTGCACACTATGCACAATTCTCCTTTGTGTTCCCAGGCGCAGGTGCAGATGGAGGTTACAGAAAGGTTTCCTGTCAGGGTCTGGGGCTTCCTCTCCACACAGCAGTTTCCCCAGGGAGCCTCCCTGATTATATGATTCTGTGTTTACCTATTAACTCTCTGAATTAGCAACTGGGTGGTCATCGGGAAACTAGACGAACATGCACAAAGACACAGTTGTTTGCACTTGCTTACTCCGGTCCCTCAACATGAGTGAATTACAGATTTCCTGAGGCACAACAGCTGCACATTTACAGAATTCCCAGATGCGCTCCCTGTGCAGCCAGGACCACAGGATCCCACAGCTCCTCCTTATCCTCACCCAGCCCTTGTCCCAGTCAAACAACGTGACAATTTCTTCATAGCCCTTTGCTACTCAGGACTTTAAATGAGCTACAGCTTTATTCAATTACTCTAAAGGAGAGACAACCAATCTCCATGTATTAGGCAAGATTCCCCTGAGGAACAGAACCCAAAGGTCATTGGTTTCCATAACTAAACATGTTGAGAAGACCCATGATCTACTGTCACAAGCTGAAGACCCAGGAAAACCAGTGATGTAATTCTTGTCTGATTCTGACTAGTGTCTAGTCTCAGAACGTGGAGAGCTGATGATGTAACTCTCAGAAAAAGGGCCAGAGGAGACCAATATTCCAGTTCAAACAAGCACATGGGAAGTAAAAATGAGGGAATTCGTCCTCCATCTGCATCAGATTCTATTCACAAACTTAATGGAATGGGTGGTGCCCAGGCAGAAAGAAGCCATGGATGGAAATGCCAATCTCTTCTGGAACACATCACAGACATCCACAGAAACAGTGGTGAATCTGGGCACCCATGACGCAGTCAAGATAACCCATGAAGTTAATCATTAGAAGTCAACCTCCAGTAAACGTGGAGCTCAAAGACTGAAGATTTAAAAGTCAATCCCATCATTGGGGTGGAGTCTGGTGGGCACAGCAGTGCTTCTGTGGAGGAGGGCAGAGGCCCATAAGGGGAACTGTGGTCTGAGTATCCCCTGGGTCGCATGGGGAGAGACAATTCCCTTTGTGGAGTGCATTTGGGAGATGGGGCATTGCCTCTCATAGGACAGGAGAGCTGACAGGCACCATTAAAGTTCCCTGATCATTAGCAGAGGAGCCTCTTCTGAGAGCAGCTAGCTGGACGCTGCCTTCTGGTTGTTCTTCACCATGCACTCCAAGCCCCTAGTATTGATGCAGCTGCCCATCTGGGGTAAATCAGCTCCAGGCACAGCACATCAAGACCCTCTCCCAGAGGATCAGCGGGGTCCCTGTCATATTGAGTTCACACAATTTGGAGTTTTCAAACCCAGCTAGAGCTCCTGAGATAAAACATAAGAGCCCTGTGCCACCAGATGGGCCAATGGCTTGGACGCAGACAGGGTGAAAGCAATTCTGACAGAAGCCTGGGACCCACAAGTGTTCTCTCTGTGTGAGGGCTTCCTGAACAGGGGAGGCTGGGAACTCCAACTCCAGGGACTAGAGAGGGAGCTGATGCCAATATTTCCTTCCACCAATCAGCATGGACAGATTTCACTCAGCAGCACAGCATCCCCAGTGCAAGCTGAGCCACTAACACCAAGCTCCACCTACTCCAGCCCCCATCAAGTGCTTGCTTACTAGGAAAGAGTGCCTGGCAACCAGACCACCATTGCACCCCTTCCTCCAAAGACCACCGTAAACCCCCACACGCACCAAGTCAGCTGATCATACAGTGACGCATATCCTCACCTCCAGGGGAGATAGGAATTAGCCTCTTTTAACAAGCAGACCAAACTCACCTAGTTGAAACTCACAACACTGGACACAAAGTCCAACACTCCCCACTGGAGGCAAGAAGAAACTCTGCAGAGGACTGTCCTGAGGGACAGAGCAGCCAAAACACGACAGCACAGTGCCACGGAACATAAAACAAATGCTTCATGAAGTGTCAGGCCCTGGACAGTATGTGAACACTTCTCAATAAAGATACTACCCTAGAAGCAGAAAAGATAACAGGATTTTCTAAAACATTTAAGAAGGCAGAGACATAGACAACAACATGATGGAGGAACTCATCCTAAAAGAAAAAATGATAAAAGGTCATTGTGAGGGATATAATTAACACACATAAACTAATGTGCCTCAAACAGAATTTCTGAAAACTCTCATAATGAAACAGGATTTTCAAAAAGTATCATAAGGATGCTAGCTGTGCTTGAGGAAAATATATGAGACATGAGGGATACCTTTACTGCAAACAGAAGAGACCTAAAAACTAGTCAGGATGAAATTTTAAATGTTGTAACCGAGATGTGAAACTGATTGGATATAATGACCTCAAGGCTGAAAGAAGCAGATGAATGAGGAAGGGACATAGAAGATAAAAGTATGGGGGAGATGAAGCTGGAAAGAAGACAAAAATTAAAATATTGCATCACAAACATACACTTAGGGAAATCAGCAACTCCATAAACTGTAATAACATTCTTTTGAAAGGAGTCCCAAAAGAATAAGAGGGAGAAAAAGGGGGATACATTTTAGCTGAGGGAATATAGTGAAAATTTCCACAAGCTGGGGAAGGAAACAGACATCCACATCTAGAAGGCAGAGAGAACACCCAATAAAATAAAATAAAAAAAAAGCAGGCCAACACTGAGACATATCATAGGAAAATGGCAAAATATCCAGATAAAGAAAAACCATAAAAGCATCAACACAAAAGAAGTTGCTAACTAACAAGGGAAGATTAAAAAAAAAACTATGGCAGATGTCTCTACAGAAACCTTCATGCAAGTAGGGAGTGGCATCATATCCTCAACATGCGCAATTGAAAATTTTGCAGCTAAGAATACTTTCTCCAGTAAGGCAGTCATTCAGATACAAGGAGTGATAGAATTTCCCAGACAAACAAAAACCAAAGGAGTTCATGGCCTCTAAATCAGCCCTGCGAGAAATTAAAGGGGACCCTTTGAGTGGGAAAGGAAGACTAAAAGTAACAAAGACTAGAAATAAGCAGAGAAAATCTCCAGAAACAATGACTTTGGAGGTAACACTATGGCACTAAGTTTATATCTATCAATAATTACCGTGAATGTACATGGGCTAAATGCTCCAATCAAAAGACATAGGATACCGGAATGGATAAAAATAAATACAAGATCCTTCTACACACTGCACACGATTGACTCATTTTCAACCTAAAACACCTGTAGATTGAAAGTGAGGGGAGGGTAAACAATTTATCATACTAATGGACGTCAAAAGAAAGTTGTAGTACCACACTCATATCACACTACCCAGTTTTCAAACCAAAGTTTGTTACAAGAGATCAGGAAGGCAGTATATCATCATAAAGGGGTCTATCCAACAAGAAGATCTGAAGCTTTAAATATTTATACCCCAAAAATGTAAGCACTGAAATATGTAACTCAATTAATAAGAAACATAAAGAAACTCATTGATAATAGACAATAGTAATAATAGAGAACGTTAACACTCCACTTACAACAATGGAAAGACAATTTAAGCTGAAAATCAATAAGGAAACAATGGCTTTGAAAGACACATGGACTGAATGGACTTAACAGACATATTCAGAACATTCCATCCTAAAGCACCAGAATACACATTCTTTTTGAGTGCGCATGGAACATTCTCCAGAACAGATCACATACTATGTCACAAATCAGCCCTCTACAAGTACAAAAAGACTGAGATCATTCCATGCGTATTTTCAAACCACAACACTATGAAACTTAAAGTCGACCACAAGAAAAATTTGGGCAACACCACCAAAACATTAGGTTAAAGAACATTGTAGTAAAAGCAGAATGAGATTTTCAGGAAATTACAGAAGCAATAAAAAATGCATGGAAGCAAATGAAAATGAAAACATGCCAGTTCCAAACCATCTGGAGGCAGCAAAGTTGATGGAAGAGTGAAATATATAGCAGTACAGGCCAAACTCAAGAAAGAAGAAAGGTCTCAAACACACAACCACTTTACAACTAAAGAAACTAGGAAAAGAACAACAAATGAACCCTAAAGCCAGCAGGAACAGGTAAACAAAAAAGATTAGAGAAGAAATAAATGATATAGAAACAAAGAAAAACAGTAGAACAGATGAATGAAACTATAAGCTGGTTTCTGTAAGAATAAATAAAATTGAAAACCCATGGGCAGACTTGGCAAAAAAAAAAAACAGAAAGGACGAAAGTAAATATAATCAGAATTTGAGAGGAGACATCGCGACTGACACCACAGAAATACATCTATGAGACAATAGTTTGGAGATTTATATGCCAACAAATTGGGCAATCTGGAAGAAATGGATAAATTCCCAGAATAATGTAAACTACCTAAACTGAAAAAGGAAGAAATAGAAAACGGGAACAGACTGATAATGAGCAAAGAAATTGAATCATTAATCAAAAATCTACTGACACACAAAAATCCAGAGCCAGATAGGTTCACAGGTGAATGCTACCAGATATTTAAGAAGAGTGTAAAATATTCTGTTTAAGTAGAATAGAATATTCCTGTCTTCACAAACTGTTCCAAATAATAGAAATGGAAAGAAAACTTCCAAATTCATTCTATAAGATGAGTATGATCACGGTTCCAAACCAGATTAAACCCCACTAAAAATGAGACTTACATGCCACTAGCCCTAATGAGCAAGAATAAAACAATTGTCAAGAAAATACTTGCAGGGGCGCCTGGGTGGCTCAGTCGGTTAAGCGTCCCACTTTGGCTCAGGTCATAATCTTGCGGTCCGTGAGTTTGAGCCCCGTGTCAGGCTCTGTGCTGACAGCTCAGAGCCTGGAGCCTGTTTCAGATTCTGTGTCTCCCTCTCTCTGACCCGCCCCCATTCATGCTCTTTCTCTCTATGTCTCAAAAATAAATAAACGTTACAAAAAAAGAAAGAAAATACTTGCAAACTGAATCCAACAAGACATTAAAAGGATCCTTTAACGTGACCAGGAGGGATTTATTCCTTGGCTGTAAGGGTGGTTCAATAGTCACAAATAAATCAATGTAATACATACCATCAATCAGAGAAAGGATACGAATGATATGACCCTCTCAATAGATGCAAAAAAAAAATTGACATAGTACAGCATCCTTTCTTGATAAAACCCTCAACAAGGGGTAGAGGAAACACACCTCGACATCATAAAGTCCGTACATGAAAACCCCACAGCTAATATCCTCAGTGGGGAAAAAAAACCTTTTCCTCTACTGTCAGGAACACAAGAGGGATGTCCACACCCATCATTCTACTTAACACAGCAGTGGAAGTCTTATCCTCAAAAACAGACAACAACAAAAATAAAGGCATACAAGTTGGAAAAGAAGAAGTCAAACATTCCCTCTGCACAGATGACATGACCCTCTATATAAAAAACTCAAGAGTCCACCAAAATATTGCAAGAACTGATACACAAATTCAGCAAAGTCACAAGATACAGTATCAACATACTGAAATCGGCTGCATTTCTCCACAGCAATAATGAAGAAACAGAAAGAAAAATAAAAAAACTATCCATGCCGTTTACAATTGCACCAAATATAATAGGATACCTAAAAAGTTAAAATATCTATACTCTGAAGACTCTAAAAACGGTGAAAGAAACTGAGGATGACACAAGGAAGTGGAAACACCTTGAATGTTCATGGATTTAAGGAGCAAGTAGTGTTGAAATGTCTATGCTACACAAAGAAACGGGAGACTTCATGATTATGGATTTCATGCTATATTACAAGCTGTACTTATCAAGACAGTAAGCTACAAGCACAAAAGAGACACATAGATCAAGAAAACAGAAGAGTAAACCCAGATATGGACTCACAAATGTATGGCCACCTCATCTTGGATGAAGTAGGAAAGACTATGTAATGGGAAAAAAGACAGCCTTGTCAACAGAGGGTGTTGGGAAGACTGGACCAGAACATGCAGAATGAAACTGAACCACTTTCTTACTCCATACACAAAAATAAATCCAAATGGGTGAAAGACCTAAATGTGAGACAGGAGACAATCAAATCCTAGAGGAGAACAGGCAGCAACCTCCTGGACTTGGGACATAGCAACTTCTTACTAGACGTGTCTAGAGAGGCAAGGGAAACAACAGCAAACTTGAACTACTGGGACCTCATCAAAATAAAAACCTTCTGCACAGCTAAAGAAACAATCAACTAATCTAAAAGGCATTCTACAGAAATTAAAAAGGTATTTGCAAACCACATATCTGATAAAGGCTTACTTTCCAAAATCTATTAAAAAAACTTCTCAAACTCAATACCCAAAATACAAAGAATCCAGTGGAGAAATGGGCAGAAGACATGAGGAGATACTTTTCCAAACAAAGCATTCCGATGGCTAACCGACACAGACGAACATATGCTCAACATCACTCATCATCAGAGAATTACAAATCAAAACTACAATGAGAGATGACTGCACACCTGTCAGAATGGCTACAATTAACAACTCAGGAAACAACAGATATTGATGAGGATGAGGAGAGAAGGTAACCCTTTTACACTCTTGGTGGGAATGCAAAGTGCCCAGACCATTCCAGAAAACAGTTTAAAAACTAAAAATTAAACAACCTTCCATTCCAGCAATTGCTCTACTAGGAATTCATCCAAAGCATACAAAACTTCTGATTTGAGGAAGTACATGCACCCCAATGTTTACAGCAGCATTAACTATGACAGCCAAACTGAGGAAAGAGACCAAAAGTCCACCATGTGATTAATCTTTTATATGTATAGAATGGCATATTACTAAGTCATAAAAAAGAATGAAATCTTGCCATTTGCAAAGATGTTGATGCAGCTACAGGGCGTCATGCTAAGCAAAGTAAGTCAGTCAAAGATGACAAACACCATATGATTTCCTCCTATGGGGAATTTAGATCTAGGGGAAGGGGAAAAAGAGCAAGAAATCATAAAAAAAAAACCCTCTAAGGTTAGAGACCAAACTGAGGGTTGCTAGAGGGCAGGTGTGTGGGGGATGGGATAATGGGTGTTGGGGATTAAGGAGGCCCCGTGTTGTGATGAGTACTGGGTGTTAATGTGAGTGATGAACCAATAAATTCTACTACTGAAATTAATATTACACAATATGTTAACTAACAAATATTTAAACACAAACTTAAAAAAATTTAAAAAGTGCAAAAAAGGAAGGAAGAATTGTTGTCACAAATTGTCATGAACATGGAATCTAAGGTAGTGAGTCTAACGTCTTGCATTTACTCATTATATCCCTAACTGATGGTGGACATAAATTAACATACTCATGAATTTTCACAGCAGTGCCAGGTGGGCTGGAATTCAAACCACAGCTGCCCTTCCCAACTCCCCTGTGCCCACGCATCATGGGCAGCTTGTCCAGACACCTGCACAAGAACCCAGGTTGGGCCTCAGCAGGGACCCACATCTGCAGAACTGGAAAGTGTGGACAGTTGACGCTTCCTGAGAAGCTCTGGGGTTCCTTCCCCGACTTGCTGTCTCAGCTCCCTTGTCTTCCTTTCCTGTCTCTTGAAGAGAACCATGTCCCCTGTTAGTGGTTCATGAAAGTGAGGGGCTATATGTTCTATAAACATTCAATATGACAGGTAACATACAAGGGGACAAAAAAAAAAAAAACCATATGATGCAGCCTGTCTCGCGGATCCTATCACCCAATGTGGTAGAGTACAAATAAACCTAAGTATTCATTTGGTCAAAAATTGCACAGCACGTTGGGAAAGTATTAAGAGATGAGAAGCCTGGAAGAATTCCACAAATGCAGATATGAGCTCCCCTTGGAAGGAAGAAGAAAAATTACAGTCCCAAACACGCAAGAGTAAAATAATTTTAGGAAATGATACAAGAGCTTCAATGCATTCTATTCATGAAGTGTCTAAAATTGGCAATGCAAAAAATGGATTCTGAGGGTTTCACATAGAATTGCGAAGGAAAAATTGTGTCAAGAACTCAGTTGTGTGCACAGAGCTCAGCGGCTCCTGAGACATATAGAAAGCCCACCACCTGAAAAGGTAAACGTGTTTTTGGACCCCAGGAGCATATCTATCCAATCTGATGAGCAGTCTAGCCAAAGAGACACAGAATGGCAACTCTTGTGAAATTTGAACTTCAATTTCCTATATTTCCACTTAATTTCCATATATTAGGAAAAACCATGCCACGAAAATGATTTGCTAGAGTCTATAAATTTAAAAACAAACGACAAAACTCTAAGTCACCAGAGACCAAATAGGGAACATGTCAACATTGAGAGAAACCAGAAAAAAAAACAAGACTTTTAGTTACATTGTAAGTCAAGAAATCAGTGGGGTGCCTGGATGGTTGAGTCAGTTAAGTGTCTCACTTCAGCTCAGGTCTCGGTGTCACAATTTGAGGGTTTGAGCCCCGTTGTCAGGCCCTATGCTGACAGCTCAGAACCTGGAGCCTGCTTCAGATTCCGTGTCTCCCTCTCTCTCTGCTTTTCCCCGCTCACGTTCTGTCTCTCTCTCTCTCTATCAAGAATAAACATTTAAAAAAAATATTAGTCATAAGCAATCAATCAACAAGAAAAGGAAAACTATAGCTAAGAACACAACACCCATAAAAAGAAATGGTATCAATAGACTTTGTGAAAATCAATTCCGCTTATCTGCCCACGTGAATACCAATAGTAAGATAAGTTACAGAGTAAGAGACAACATTCACAAATTGCATAACCACCAAGGGACCTGCATCTTGAATATGCTAACAACCCTCAACAGTCAATAGGAAGAAAGGAAACAAACCTCCATCAAACAAGCACAGCCTTGTGTAGTAGACATCCTATCCTTGAGGTTATAGACACATTAGTTACTGACTGGAGAAGACTCTTCACACCATCGACTGTCAGGGAAATTCAAATCAAGAACGCAAAAGATGCCCTATACACACATCCCAATGGCTCAGGTATGAACAACACTGACAACAACATCCAGGTGAGCATCCAGCATACGTGGGGCCTCAAACAATGCAGGAAGGATTGACAAACAAACACCAGCTCTGGAAAACCGTTGGCTGTTGCTTATGAAATTATACATGGATGACATAAAAAGGAACCTGGAAATACCACTCCCGGGTATTTGTCCCTGAAGAATGAAATCCATGCTCAGAAAATAAATGGTGTGTAAATATTTACAGCATCTTTCTTAGTGTTAGAAGCTCAGAATAAGGCAAAAGTCTTTCTAAATATAAAGGAATAAACCAACTACGAAACTTCCATCAATGGGATGCTTTGCCAGAGAACTGTGACACTACTGATGCACACCTGAAATCAGGTGAAACTCAAAGACATGATGTGGAGGGAAGGGCGGTAGTCCCATAATTACAGAGGTGGTGTGACCTGGGACATTCACACAGCCAGACAATGGTGACAGTGGTTTGGTTGGGCATTCCTTATCTCTTTCTTTCCCAAACCACAGGATGAGATACTCTGCTTCATTTGAGAGCACTCCTATGTTCAACCACCCTCTGATGTATGGAGTCTCCACAGACTGAACCCTACAACCTCGGACTCCTCTGAATGGAGAGTTGTTGAGATCATACTCTGATGTGTGTTCTGACAGGAGCTGTCCCCTCCACTGTCCCTGGCTCTGGCTCTCTCCTGCAGGTGAGGGGGAGTAGGTTACGAATCCTCCACTGAAACCATCTGTCTCCTGCACCTGACTCTCCCACAACATGAGGCCCAGACCTTCTTCCTCACACTTAGCTGGAAATGAAGTCAGTTCTATAGGAACAGATTTGCTCCTTGGATTAGAGGATTGCTCCATCTCCCCCTTACCCTGGGCAATACTCTGGGCAAAGGTCTGCAGCTGCAGGGCGCGTCGGGGACAAACAGGATTCCAAACAGTTTGGAAACTGAGGGCTCTGTTTAGGGGTGGGTGGCAGCTTCACTGCCTTGTGGCTTGCTTGTCCTGGTGGCATGAGACTCCTGCCATACAAGTCAGGTCTGGGGTGATCAGGTTCCCAGCATCCCTAGTGGACTGTGCCCAGGGCAGAGCTTCCTTCCTGGGAGTGGGGCTGCCAACAATGAGTGAGTCGCACATCTCAGTGGCACCTGCTGGGGCTTGGCCTCAACAGCAAACAGCTTAGGGTCACTGACATCCTGTCCCTCTGGGAAAGAGTCCTCTGAACAGGAGCTGGTCACCGGGAACCGTGTGTATTGGCTACAACAGTCTGGAGGGGAGGTTGCAGCCAGGCTCAGGGGCACATGCCTATAGTCACAGTTACTTGCACTGGAGTTTCTTCTTGCTGATCTGGGGTGGGAAAGGAAAAGAACATACCTTAG
Source organism: Panthera onca (assembly GCF_046562875.1). Taxonomy (NCBI): domain Eukaryota; kingdom Metazoa; phylum Chordata; class Mammalia; order Carnivora; family Felidae; genus Panthera; species Panthera onca. Next base: position 147,689,753 of record NC_138344.1, on the reverse strand, counting down.
TTCAAATAGTCTAGGTATTCTTTCTGGTAGTATATTTTCTGCAATAAATGCTTCTTCATGGGCTGTATGCCAACATGGCCATTTGCAGGCACTATAAATACATTATTTGAGTTTTTCTTCAAATTCCAGTTAGTTAACATGCAATGTACTATTACTTTCAGGTGTAAAATATAGTGATTCAACATTGCAATACAGCACCCAGTGTTCGTTACGAGCGCTCCCCTTAATCCCCATCAACTACCTCCCCATCCCTCCACACACCCTCCCCAGGGTAACCATCAGTTTTTCCCCTATAGTTAAGTATCTGTTTCGTGGGGCTTACGTGGTTCCATGGGTTAGGCCCACGACTCTTGATCTGGGCTCTTGTCTTGATCTCATCATTCCTGAGACCGAGCCCCACTTTGGTTTCTGCACTGACAGCACGACGTTTCCTTGGGATTCTCTTCACATCTGCCTCTGCCCCACCTCCCATTCTCTCTCTAAATAAATAAGTGAACATTGAAAAAATCGCCTATTTCTTGGTTTGCCTCTTCTCTCTTATTTGTCCCTTTGCCCATTTGTTGTTTCTTAAATTCTACATATGGAGGAAATCATATATTTGTCTTTCTCTGACTTATTTCCGTAAATATAATACTCTCTAGGCCCATCCCTGTCCTTAACAATAGCTAATGTCATTCCTTTTACGGCTGAGAAATATTTCAGTGTGCGTGGACGGGGTTATGTAGATATACCACGTATTCTATACCCATTCATCAATCAATGCATACTTCGGCTGGGTTGTTTCCATAGCTGGGCTGTTTGTGACATAGCTGCTATAAACATAGAGGTACAATTCCCTTAAATTAGCATTTTTGTATGCTTTGGGTAAATACCTAGTAGTGCATTTGTTCTATCGTAACGTAGTTGTAGTTTTAGCTTTCTAAGGAACCTCCATGCTGTTTTCCATAGTGGCTGTGCCAGTGTGCATTCCCACCAGCACCTCCAAAAGGATCCTCTTTCTCTGCATCCTCACCAACACCTGTTGTTTCTTGTGCTGTTGAGTTCAGCCTTTCTGACCAGTGTGAGTTGATATTTCATTGTAGTTTGGATTTCTATTTCCCTGATGAGGAGTGATGTTGACCATCTTTTCATGTGTTTAGTGACAATCTGTAGGTCACATTTGGAAAAATGCTTATTCATGTCTTCTGGCCATTTTTTAATAGGATTATTCAGTTCTGGAGTTGAACTTTATACCATATATAGAAACCTTAAAGACTCCACCAAAAAAAACCCCGCTAGAACTGGTACAATAAACCTGTAAATTTGTAGCATACAAAATCAACATATAGAAATTTGTTACATTTCTATACACCAATAATGAAGCAGGAGAAAGAGAAATCAAGGAATCAATCCCATTTAAAATTACACCAAAACCATAATATACTAGAAATAAACCTAAGTAAAGAGGTACAAGATCTGTACTCTGAAAAGTCTGGGACATTTATGGAAGAAATTGAAGAAAACACAAAGAAATGGAAAAAAATATTCCATGCACATGGATCAAAAGAAAAATCATTGTTAAATGACAATACTATCCAAAGCAATCTAGACATTCAATGCAAATAATTCAATTTCCTGTCAAATAATACCAGCATTTTTCCAAAAGCTAGAACAAATAACTCTAAAATTATCATGGAACCACAAAAGACCCCAAATAACCAAAGATCTTGAAAAAGAAAAAAACCTGGAGGCATCACAATTCTGGATATCAAGCTATATTACAATGCTGTAGTCATCAAGACAGGATGATACTGGCAAAAAATAGACACATAGATTGATGGAAAAGATTAGGAAACCCTGAAATGGACACATCACTATATGATCAACTAATCTTTGACAGAGCAGGAAAGACTATCAAATGGAAAAAGTCCCTTCAAAAACTGGTGTTGAGAAAACTGGACAGCATCGTGAACTTCTAATGAACCTGGACCACTTTCTTACAGTACACACAAAAATAAATACAAATTGAATGAAAGACCTAAATGGGAGACAGGAAACCATCAAAATCCTAGAGGAGAACACAGGCACCAACCTCTTTGACCTTGGCCAGAACAAGTTCTTACTAGACATGTCCCCAGAGGCAAGGGAAACAATAGCAAAAATAAACTATTGGGATCTCATCAAGATAAAAAGCTTCTGCACAGCAAAGAACAAATCAACAAAACTAAAAGGCAACTGACAAAATGGGGGGAGATATTTGTATGACATCTCAGACAATGGGTTAGTATCCAAAATCTATAAAGAACTTACCAAATTCAACACTCAAAAAACAAATAATCCAGTGAAGAAATGGGCAGAAGACATGAATACATATTTTTCCAAAGAAGACATCCAGATGGCAAAAAGACACGAATAAAGATGCTCAACAACACTCTTCATCAGTGAAATATAAAGCAAAACCACAATGAGATACCAACTCACACCTGTCACAATGACTAAAATTAACAATTCAGAACACACAAAATGTCAGCAAGGATGCAGAGAAAGCGAAACCCTTTCGCACTGTTGATGGTAATGCAAACTGGCGCAGCCACTCTGGAAAACAGTGTGGAGATTCCTCAAAAAATGAAAAACGGAACAATCCTGTGATCAAGCAATTGCATTTATCCAAGGATACCAAAGGTATCCAAAGGATACCAAAAGGCTGATTCGAAAGGGCACGTGCATCCCAATCTTTATGGTAGCCTTATCAACAAAAAACAAATTGTGGAACAGCCCAAATATTCATCAACACATGAATGCATAAAGAAGAGGTGGTAAATATATACAATGCAATATTACTTAGCCATCAAAAAGAATGACATCTTGCCAATTACAATAATGTGGATGGAACTACAGTGTATTATGCTAAGTGGAACAAGTCAGTCAGAAAAAGTCAAATATCCTATGATTTCACACATTAGTGGAATATAAGAAACACAACATACAGAAAGGAAAAATAAAATAAATCAAAACAGAGAGGGAGGAAACCAGAAGACACTCTTAAATACAGAGAACAAACTGAGGGGAAGTGGGGGAGGTGGGCTAAATGGCATGTGGCCATTAAGGAGGGCACTGGGTGAAATGAGAACTGGGTGTTATATGTATGCGATGGTTCTCTACATTCTACCCCTAAAATGAGTACTACGCTGTATGTTAACAGATTGAATTTACATTAATATAATACAAGAAAATTATATATAGAGAGAGACTGCCTCAAAATAGCAAGCTACTGCACAGTGAAGGAAACAATCAACAAAACAAAAAAGCAACCTAGGGAATGGAAGAAGATATCTGTAAATGACATATCCTCAGGGTTAGTTTTCAAAACATATAATTTTTTTTAATTGTTTTCAAATTATCAGTAGAGTGTGTCCATGCAGTTCAGCACACTGTTGTGTGAGAAGCAAAACTCGTGTCTTCCACTTTTATATTGTGGTAAGATCTCACTGAACATGAGACCCAGACTCTTCACAAAATTTTAACCATACATTACAGTATTGATAATTACAGGGGTAATGATGTGGAGACCCCTCTAGAACTTAATCATCTTGCATAACACAAAATCATAGCCCTTGAGATCTACTCCTCATTGACCCTCCCTGCCAGGCCCTGGAAACTGCCATTTCACTCTCCATTTCATTGTTATCAAAACCCAAATTCAGCTGCCTGTTGCTGGAAAGGTCAATGTTCAAAGTTTTAGTTTGGGTGGCAAAGGAATTTGAGCTATATTCAGAAGGCCAGCCACTGGGGAGAAGGAAAACTCTTGTCCAAACGCCACCTCTGAGGTTTCTCCCTGACCCAGGGCGTTTTAAAGCAGTAGAGGGTACTTAAACAAGCAAGGCAGTGCCATGGTCAATACCATCTTTTGATCATGGGCAGACTCCATGGTGCAAGCTGCCAAAGTAACCTCAACTCCCCTCCATCTCCAGCTGAAGAGGGAACCAAACTACATGGGAGGAGACTGCCAGAGGCCAGGAAAGAACCACCATAAGGGATTAGAGGAGAAAACCCCTGGGGCTCACACATGGTCAGCAGTACTTTCCGTTCTCCCCAGCTGGCATAAGAAAATACTAAAATACAACCTTGTAGCTCACCAATCATCACTCAGAATACTGACAAATGTTTTCCTCCGTGAACTCAGAGGAACCTTCAAAGCAAAAACCAAAAGGATCAAATGGCTTACAAACTAATAGCCAAGGAGAATAAGACACACAAAACTACAAAGAGATTTTTAGCATCACCCCTAAAGGTAAAATTGACAATGTTTGCCTCCGCATCACAAGGAAGCAAAAGCAGTGGTCTCTGTAATGAGAAAAAGTAGTCATCCAAAGAAAGTGACCCAGCAGTACCACAGGACATGGATTTGATAGAGAAGTTAAGGGTGATATAACTGCATAGCCCATATGCAAGTAGCTGGAGGAAAGATTGAAGGTGTTGACTAGAGCCTTGCCTCTGGGTCCAAATCCCTACCCATGTCCATGTGACCACTCTTGACCATGGCCCACCTGCCCCTCCCACATCCACCCCAGCCGAACTGATGTGCAGGGTCACCCAATGCCACACCCTGGGACTGTTGCCGAACCCCACAGGGGGCCCCCAGTTGCAGGGTGCTGGCCACCTGGCACAGCCCTCTATTCTGTCTGATGGTCTAGACCTAGTTTTGCTGAGGATCCTCCATTTATCCATTCTCACTGGCAGATGTCTCTGAGCAGGGGCATGAGGCTGGCAGAGGGCCATGTCACCCTGAGGGCGCCCCTCTTGCTCTTTGCACTCTGGGCAGTGCTGGCTCCTGTGCAGGGTTCTCAAGGGCATCCCTCATGGCGCTACATCTCCTCTGAGGTGGTAATTCCCAAGAAGGAGCCGCACCACAGCAAAGGCATTCAGATGCCTGGCTGTCTGTCCTACAGCCTGCGTTTTGGGGCAAGAGACATGTTATGTACATGCGGCACAAGAAACTCTTTTGGTCCAGACTCTGCTGATGATGACTCAGGATGCTCAGGGAGCCTTGCAGGTGGACTACCCCTTCATGCCTCCAGACTGTTACTACCTCAGCTACCTGGAGGAGATTCCTTTTTCCATGGTCACAATTGACACAGGCTATGGCAGCCTTGAAGATATCATGAAGTTGGATTAACTTGCCTATGATATGAGACCCCTCGGTGATTTCCAATGGTTTGAACACTTTGTTTCTCACATAGTCGCAGACATCTGTGCAATGGGACCTACTTATAACCTGGGATATAAGGAGGACAGGGGACCCCCTGTTCCTCAAGGAAATGCCAGTGCAGCCCCAAGGATCTCTAGTAAGTGCTGTTCATCCCATCACAGAATTTTCAAAGGACTTGCTTTCAGTTTCAAAACAATGTATAGTGTGTTAACCACGTGGAAAAAAAGTGCCCAATTCCTAGTAAGGCTAGTTAGCTTAATTGAGTCAATATTTCATGCTATTGATGTAAGTTATTGGTTTCATGGTCATTTATAGTGAGAGACATCAAGCTCACACAGGCAATTATGTGTTGCATCAGAGCCCCTTTTTTTTCCTCTTCAATAGTATGAGTGAAAGTATTTTCGATTTCTTAAAACACATTCACCCTTAATGTGATTTGAGATGGGGGGCCCCATGAGGTTCATGGCAGTCCAGTTGTATATTCTATATGCCATCCACCAATGGCTTATATGCCATCATTCTGGGTTATTTAGGCAGACATTATTTACTCTTTTCTGTCATACCAACACATCAGATGGCAAGAAATTGTGGCTTGTGCATTGACACTGATGAATGTGCTTGCCAAAAAAGGTCCAGCTGCCTTAGGACCCAACTAACTGGTATAATGGAAGCTTTCAGTAACTGTTCCTTCATTCATATGCAGCACATAATGAATTGTGGAACAGGCAAGTGCATGTTCAACACTGAACTGGTGCATTTAAATAAAAGCCTGACCCACTATCATTATGGAAACTACATAGTGGATCCAGGAAAGCAGTGTGACTGCGGCTCATTCAACCAGTGCTACAGCAATCTAGGCTGTATGCGTGATTGTATCTGAACCCCTGGGGGCAAATGTAATACAGGCAGATGCTATACAGACTGCCCCAACTCCGCTGCTTGGACACCCTGCAGACCAATTCAAAATATACGTGATCTTCCAGAGTTCTGCCATGGGGTGACCTTGGCGTACCCTGTGACTTCCATATGCAAGATGGAACCGCGTGCACTGAAGAGGGCTGCTGCTATCATGGAAACTGCACTGACCGCACTATTCACTGCCAAGAAAGCTTTGGCAGAAATTCTGGGAAAGGTGAAGATGTCTGCTATACCATAAATCACGAAGGTAGCCGACATGGACACTGCAGAAGACCCCGGGGAATTCAACGCTGAACCTGTTCCCATACAGGCGTGCCGTGTGGAAGGAATGTCACACATCTCCCTCAGCTGCAAGAACATGTTGGATTCCATCTGTCGGAGATCCAGGGTTCTGATGTTTGGGGCTGGATTCACATCGTAGCACAGGAACAACCCAGATTCCTCATGTGAGAACTGGTACTTCCTGTGCGTCTGGAAAGTTCTGTCAGGATACCTACTGCACTGGCAGTGGGGCTCAGCTGAATTATGACTGTATCCCAGAGAAATGCAGTCACAGAGGGATGTGCAACCATAACACGAACTGCCACTGCCACACAGCCTGGGATCCTCCATGGTGCACGGACAAGGCACTGGTGGGAGCACAGACTGTGGACCCCTCCCAGAAGAATTCAGCCAGTCAGGCAAAGTCATGAATCCATGGTATATCAGAGTGGGTTTTGGTCACATTTATGCCATAATAGCTGCATTCCTCTTTGTTGTTTCTGGAAATGTCAGAACTATAAACACAGAGAAAGTTAAGGAAGAGATTTTTGGAGAAGACAATCCATAATTTAGCCTCCAGACCCCTGAACAACTATACACAATGCATCTGGTGCATCTGTAAAAATACAGTATTGAGGCGGCACAGCTGACATCCACGTTTCCAAGGGTCTGCGGGAGACACAGGGGTCCTCAGGCACATCACAGCTCTGACACCAGGTCTCTCATGGGTCACCGACCAGCACTCTGAAAGAAAACTTGAAAACTGCATGCTTCTGGCTTTTATGTAGTTTTTAAGCCTGTAAGAGCCCAAACAGAGCCTTAGTTTCTGGGAAGAGGACCTGAGTCAGAGCTGTGTCTTGAGCGGAAGTGTCTGGTTACAGAAGTAAGAGAAGTTGACACAAGCTCCTACATTGGCAACTTCATGAGTTTTCTCCAAAACTACGCTGTTGTGGACTGAAAAGTTTCTCATTCTCCAGGTAATTTGTCTTACCCCAGTCCCATGTGGGCTCAGGATAATGGAGGGCTACCACCCACCCATACTGCCTGTCCCACACGGGGGTGTCTGCGGGCTGTGAGGGAAGGGGACTGGCATTAGGTTCCACTAGTGCAAGCTGTGCCTCGCTGGAGAGCAAATTCCCAAATGTGGGAGACTGAGACCATGAGGCTGAAAGGAGCACCCCATACATCAATCAGCAAGTTAGGCACAAGTGTCTATGGATAACTCTGGCATCCAGAGGGAGACCGGGAAAGGTGAATCCCTGCTCTCTTTCTCTTGCCTACTTTTCAGTGAGTTTAACCGTAGATAAGATTCTGCCTAGGGTTCTCACTTTGGTTTCCCAAGCACCTTCTTGAATAACACAGAGGTGAGCCTGTGAAAGTTAGTGAATTCAGCCCCATCCGCTCCCAAGAAATCCTGTACTTGCTACCCTGTTTTCTATGTCTTGATCATTGCGAATGTGGGATGGAGGCCTGCCCTTCCCTGGGTCCTTGTGCCCTCTTGTTCTGGGCTCTGTAATCCATAAATCCTGTGCTTCCATTTCCTTTGTTGGGGGTGTATTGAAACCCCACCTTCAGTCACAAGGGGCCTGCACATCTCATGTACCCCAAGTGAGAGCTCAGATGCCTAGGGAGCTGCCTGTCACCCACTGTGACTTCCTGTTGCCACTTCCTTCAGCAGGTCACAGTCTACATGTTCTTAATTCAGTCCAGAAGCTGAGTCCCACAATACATTGATCCCCACGGATGGGATTGGGAGCCTAGCTGATGCCCCCCTACAATGCCTTAGACCTAAGAATGGCTCACTCATTCCTCACCCTCATGTCTCAGCTGCTGTGGGAAGGAGCTGGTGCTTGCTGGTGGTCTGTAGCTTTGCTTTGGGCTTATGCCAGGTGTTGCCAGAAACCCTCACCCTAAATTATCAGTGCCATAAAAGGTCAGACTCCCTGCAGAGACCAACAAGCAGGCACCAGTCTGGGTGCAGGGGTGTGTATTTCCTATTCACGTCCAAAGGAGGTGGACACCGAGGACAGTGTTCCTAGATTAGTGTCGAAGAAGAGGCCAGCTGCTTGGTCCACTGTGTTGCGGCCAGCACCATGGTGTTGTGCTTGATTAGCCATCCCTAGCTAGTGATGGAGGCAAATCTACAAGGAGCATCATGGCACCCAGGGTGGAGGACTTGGCCAAGGCAAGCTCCCCATAGTGGCTGCAATCCTTGCTGCTGTCGCCAATGGCTCCCCACTTGTCAGGTGTTGAGTGGGACACCTCAGTGTGGGAGGCCACAGAACACGACTCTGGAAAGAAATAACTTCTATCCCAGATTTTCCCTGTCACGATCCACTATACCTACATGTCCAAGGACCAGCGTGAGAGACAGAAATGATGACAGGCACTATACCATCATGGAAATGCAAGGCTTCCTAGAATCATTTGTCCAAAGGGAGGGAGACAAGGACACTGATTGGCTTTTGTGGGTCTTCGTCATTGGCTCCGAGCTGTTGCTTACAGCACTTGACATGCTGCAGCTGGCTGGATTGGTCCAAGACCACCAAAGTCATCATTCACTGAAAAACTCAAAGTATCCACAGCCTGTTTACAGAGACACCCTAGAGGAGCCTCCAGACTTTTCACTCTATCAAAAGACCATGACAAGCACACCAAGGCACAGGGCAGGAGACACAGGCAAAAGAAAAAAGGGGGAAGGCTCTGAGGAAGACGCTCCCCAAGCCCCCAGAGCCCACAGAGGTAGGAAGAAAGAAGCTCTGATTCCTGGGACTTGGATTTTTATGTCATGGCAGCACAGGCCCACTGGGAGAGGTCAAGCCCAGGTGACGCCATCCACCTCTAAGATAGAATGGGGACAATTCAAAGAGTGTGGGGTTTTTGTTCTTTGTTTTTGTTTTGTGTCATGCGCCCAAGACCCTTGACCATTTCCAACCTGGAGGACAGGCCCTTGACAACACAATCTAAGGAGCTCTTCCTGAAGGACCACTCTGACCTTAAGTCTGTGCCATTACATTCACAGTGGGGGAACAGGACGACATAGGTTCCTGTCCACGTGACAAGAACCTGATCTCAGGACCCACTGTGGAGACTTCCGGTGGAGGAGGGCCCGCGTCCACGCCGACCAGAACTGGTTTCATCAGAACCCGCTGTGAAGGATTCAAGAGGACTAGGGCCCACGTCCCAACCCAGAAGTACCTGGTCTCCACAGGACCCCCTGCGGAGGATTCGGGAGGACTAGGGCCTGTGTCCATGCTGACAAGAACCGGCTTCATCCGGACCCGCTATGGGGGATTCGGAGGACGAAGTCCCAGGTTCAAACCGACAAGAACCCAGTCTCTACAGGACCCGCTGTGGAGTCTTGGGGTGGACTAGGGCCCACGTCCGAACCGACAAGAACCCGGTCTCCTCAGGATCCGTTGTGAAGACTTCGGGCGTACAAGGTCCCGTGTCCACCCCGACAAGAACCCCGTGTCGTCAGGACCCACTGTGGAGGATTCAGGGGGACGTGGCCCTGCGTCCACACAGACAAGAACCCGGTGTCCTCACGACCTGCTGTGGAGACATCGGATGGATGAGTGCCCACGTCCACACTGAGAAGAACCCGGTCTCCTCAGGACCCGCAGTGGCGGATTCAGAGGTACATGGCCCCGCGTCCACACTGACAAGAACCCGGTCTCCACAGGACCTTCTCTGGAGACTTCGGTGGGGGGATGAGGGCCCGTGTCCACACCGACAAGCACCCGGTTTCTTCAGGACCTGTTGTGGAGGATTCAGGGGGACGTGGCCCTGTGTCCACACTGGGGGACGTGGCCCCGCGTCCACACTGACAAGAACCCGGTCTCCTAGGGCCCACTGTGGAGGATTCAGAGGGACGTGGCCCTGCGTCCACACTGGGGGACGTGGCCCCGCGCCCACACTGACAAGAACCCAGTCTCCTCAGGACCCACTGTGGAGGATTCAGGGGGACGTGGCCCCGCGGCCACACTGACAAGAACCCAGTCTCCTCAGGACCAGCAGTGGCGGATTCAGAGGTACATGGCCCCGCGTCCACACTGACAAGAACCCGGTCTCCTCAGGACCCACTGTGGAGGATTCAGGGGGACGTGGCCCCGCAGCCACACTGACAAGAACCCAGTCTCCTCAGGACCCGCAGTGGCGGATTCAGAGGTACATGGCCCCGCGTCCACACTGACTAGAACCCGGTCTCCTCAGGACCCACTGTAGAGGATTCAAAGGGACGTGGCCCCGCGTCCACACTGACAAGAACCCGGTCTCCTAGGGCCCACTGTGGAGGATTCAGAGGGACGTGGCCCTGCGTCCAAACTGACAAGAACCCAGTCTCCTAGGGCCCACTGTGGAGGATTCAGGGGGACGTGGCCCCGCGTCCACACTGACAAGAACCCGGTCTCCTAGGGCCCACTGTGGAGCATTCAGGGGGACGTGGCCCCGCGTCCACACTGACAAGAACCCGGTCTCCTCAGGACCCGCTGTGGAGGATTCAGAGGGACGTGGCCCTGCGTCCACACTGGGGGACGTGGCCCCACGTCCACACTGACAACAACCCGGTCTCCTAGGGCCCACTGTGGAGGATTCAGGGGGACGTGGCCCCGCGTCCACACTGACAACAACCCGGTCTCCTAGGGCCCACTGTGGAGGATTCAGCGGGACGTGGCCCCGCGTCCACACTGACAACAACCCGGTCTCCTCAGGACCCACTGTGGAGGATTCAGAGGGACGTGGCCCTGCGTCCACACTGGGGGACGTGGCCCCGCGTCCACACTGAAAAGAATCCGGTCTCCTAAAGCCCACTGTGGAGGATTCAGAGGGACGTGGTCCCGTGTCCACACTGACAAGCACCCGGTCTCCTAGGGCCCACTGTGGAGGATTCAGGGGAACGTGGCCCTGCGTCCACACTGGGGGACGTGGCCCCGCGTCCACACTGACAACAACCCGGTCTCCTAGGGCCCACTGTGGAGGATTCAGGGGGACGTGGCCCTGCGTCCACACTGACAAGAACCCGGTCTCCTAGGGCCCACTGTGGAGGATTCAGGGGGACGTGGCCCGGCGTCCACACTGACAACAACCCGGTCTCCTAGGGCCCACTGTGGAGGATTCAGGGGGACGTGACCCCGCGTCCACACTGACAACAACCCGGTCTCCTCAGGACCCACTGTGGAGGATTCAGAGGGACGTGGCCCTGCGTCCACACTGGGGGACGTGGCCCCACGTCCACACTGACAAGAATCCGGTCTCCTAAGGCCCACTGTGGAGGATTCAGAGGGACGTGGTCCCGTGTCCACACTGACAAGCACCCGGTCTCCTAGGGCCCACTGTGGAGGATTCAGGGGAACGTGGCCCTGCGTCCACACTGGGGGACGTGGCCCCGCGTCCACACTGACAACAACCCGGTCTCCTAGGGCCCACTGTGGAGGATTCAGGGGGACGTGGCCCCGCGTCCACACTGACAAGAACCCGGTCTCCTAGGGCCCACTGTGGAGGATTCAGGGGGACGTGGCCCCGCGTCCACACTGACAACAACCCGGTCTCCTAGGGCCCACTGTGGAGGATTCAGGGGGACGTGGCCCCGCGTCCACACTGACAACAACCCGGTCTCCTCAGGACCCACTGTGGAGGATTCAGGGGGACGTGGCCCTGCGTCCACACTGGGGGACGTGGCCCCGCGTCCACACTGACAACAACCCGGTCCCCTCAGGTCCCGCCAAGGGAGGAGCAGGCGAGGAGAAAGCCAGGCCCCGGGAAGAGGAGCTTCCGGAACCTGGAGGCTGAGGGGGGCGCTGTTCGCCAGACCCTGGGGGGAAAGGACCCCGCGCGGCTTCGTGCGCGGTGACACTGTGTCCCCCGCGGGGCTTACCTCACCGGCGCCGGGCGGCGGGGCCGCGCGGCCGTCTTCCTGCTCCGCGCCCACTCGGTTCCCGCCGCTGCCTCATGCGGTTCGCGGTCCAGGAGCGGGCTCCCCTGGCGGAGCTCGCACTCCCGCCGCTCTGGCCTCGCGGGTCCCTTCGGCCTCCGCGCGGGGCGGGGTGTCCCTCCCGAGCCTGCGACGGCGCCGTGGGGACTTCTGTGCGACACCCCGGAGCTGCAGATGGCTCCGGGCAGGACAGACGTGCTCACAGGGGCGGTTCCTCCGCGGCCAGGAGCACAGAGCAGCTCTCCGCCCCCGTGCGTCTTCCTGCGTTTCTGTCCCCAGTGCCCTGTCCTGGGACAGCAGGCCTGCCACCTCCTTGCTGAGATTTCCTCTGGGGCACGTCGTTCCTTCCGCCGCGCTTGCAAATGGCACCGTCTCTTCCTTTCTCTTTCCGACGGGTCGTCAGGAGCGTGCAGACGTGCACGTGGTGTGTGTGTGCTGCTCTCCTATCCTGCGAGTGTCCTCGTTGCTCCTTCCGTTGCCCTTGGAAATAACGCCGCCAGTTATGTTACCAGCCAAAGTGGGTTTCTTCAGGAGTAGCGGAGAATTGCCATCCGGGCCCAGCAAGCTGTGGCAAAACCGCGGCCGAGCGGGGAGCACACGGAGAGGAACGCTGTTTCGCGGAGAAGAGGAAGTTGGGAGCGTGGTTTTGAAGCGAAGTCCGCAGGAGGAAAGCAGGGCTGCAGGGGAGCAGGCGCCTCCCGGGCCCAGCTGCAGGCGCCTTGGGTTTCCTGTAGGGGCCGCAGGGCACAGCTTCCCCTGGTGGGGCCTGAGCCTGGGGCTTCTCTCCGCGGAGGGTTCAAATCTTGGGTCTGTAGCGGTGGGTTGTTCCCCAGCCTGACCCTGGGTGGTGGGCTCCGCCTTCCAGCCTCCCCTCCCCGCCTCCCGAGTCCACTTCCGGGAGATGTCCCTTCATTGGTTTTCGCAGTTCTAACAGCTTCTTAGTGGCGTCTTGTGGACGACCGGAATTCCAAATCCCACTGCTTCTGCTGCACCCAAGACACGTGGCCACCAATAGAACCCTCCCACGTGCCTCTGGCTCACGTGCTGCCTCCCGCAGGGCCCGTGGCCTCTCCGCCTGGGTGAGCTGGGTCTGGGCGTGGGCCTACGTCACAGCGTTTGACCCCTCTCTTGCTTCTATCGTGTGGGGCTGACACTGTTGTTTCGAGGAGTACCTTACTCTGTGATTTCAAACGTGCACTGAACGTGTCACGGCAGCGCAAATACGCTTTACCTGGAGGCTCATTTCTTTGCCGCGTTTGCCACTTCACACGAGATACTTTGCTGCGTTTTACCCCAAACAGGGACACCCTCCCGAGAAACCACCACAGAACCCCAAATGAGGAAATCCCTGCGTTGCCACATTAGACCCCAGATCACAGGCCCACTTCAAGTGTCCCCACCTGCCCCACTGTGAAATGTCTTTTCCCAATCTGATCTGGCTTCTTTTGGGGAAGTGCTCCTGAGACTTTCCCCTATCTGTGTAACCTGGGGGGATTTAAAGAGCAAGGTGGTTCCTGGGGCTCCTGGGGTCTCAGTCTGCTAAACGCCGAGTTCACATCAGGTCGTGATCTTGAAGTTGATGGGTTCGAGCACCTGCTTCTGGCTGTGTGCTAACAGCTCAGAGCCTACAGATTGCTTGAGATTCTGTGTCTCCCTCTTGCTAACCCCTCCCCCCTATCATGACCTGTCTCTGTCTCTCTTTTTCAACAATAAATAATAAATGTTAAAAAAAAAAAAAGAGCAAGATGGTTCCTGAGTGGCCTTTTCTGGATGGCTTCTGTCACTGAGGATGTTTTCTGCATTCACCCATGTTGTGACGTGTATCAGTCCTTCCTTTTTAAATTCTGATTAAATGTATGTAACATAACACTTACCACGTAAGTCACTTTAAGCATACAGTTGTCTGGCATTAACTGCATTCACACCGTTGTACATCCATCTCCAGAACGTTGTCCTGTTCCCCTAGGGAAACTCTGTATCTATTAAACCCTAAATCCCAATTCCCCTTTCCCCTCGGCCCCTACAGCCACATTCTACTTGGTGTCTCTGAGTATGACTTTTCTGGACACCTCACTTAAGTGGAACCATAGTGTATTTTCCTTCTGTCACTGGCTCATTTCACTCAGCATAATGACTGCCAAGTTCAGTCGGTGTGCAGGTGTGTGTCAGAACTCTCTTCCTTTTGAAGGCTGAATTATATTCCATTGTGTATATACTACATTTTGTTTATTTACTCACCTGTGAATAGTTACTTGGGTTGCTTCCATCTTTTGGCTGTTGTGAAGAAGCTGCTATGAATACGGGAACATGAATATCTGCTCAAGGATTTGCTTTAAATTTCCAGATGTAAGTGCAGATGTGGAGTTCTGTGATAGCTTTCTGAGAAACCAGTGTTCTCTACAGCCACAACATTTTACTTTATTTCTTTTTATGACAGAATATTCCTGTTTAAGGGTCTGCCCCAGGTTGTTTATCCATTCACACACCGATAGGCATTTGCATAGTTTCTACAATGTGGCTATTGTGAACAGTACTGCTATGTATGTGCACACGCACTTTGTTTAAACAACTGTTTTCAATCTTCGAGATATACATCTAGGAGTAGTATTGTTGGGCCATATGGTAATTCTATGTTTTTATCTTTTTTTTGGGGGGGGGAATTGCCAAACTCTTTTACACATAGTCTCCACCATTTTACATTTCGACAAGCAAGGTTGAAGGGTTCCAATTTCTCAACATCTTTACCAACATTTGTTATTTTATTGTTGTATTGATTAGAGCATTTTTAGTGCGTGTAAAAGGGTATCTCACTGTGGTTTAAATCTCCATTTCCATAAGGACTATTGATGTTTAATATCTTTTCAAGTGGTATTCACCATTTGTATGATTGCACTGGGGAAAGATATATCCAAATCCTTTGTCCATATTAAAAATTGGGTTGTCTTTTTGTTGATGAGTTGTAAAAACTATACATTCTGCATAACAGGCTCTTACCAGACAAATACTGTGCAAATATTGTCTTCCATTAGGCTTTGTCTTTTCACTTTGGGGATAGCTTCTTCTGGTGTACAAAGGTTTCTAATGTTGAGAAAACTAAATTTATCTACTTTTTCTTTCCTTGCATGTGCTTTGGTGTCATCTCTAACAGCATTGCTAAACCCAATGGTCATGAAGATTTATCTCGATATATTGCTTCCAGAGGTCATAATTTTACATTTAAACTGTTGATCCATTTTGATTTGATGTTTGTATATGGTGTGAGATATGGACGCAATTTCATTCCTCTACACATAGATAGCCAGCTGTCTAGCACCATTTGTTAAAAAGACCATTTGCTCCCCAATGTCATGTTGTCTGCTCCTGTCAAAATTCAGTTGACCAAAGACGAAGGGGATTATTTCTGGGTTCTCCATTAAATATCACTGACCTGTACGTATCTTTATTTTGTAGTGTTTATTTATTGTTGAGAGAGAGAACACGCGAGGCCCATAGAGAAAGGGAGAGATAGGAAACTGATTGGTGTGCAAAGGAAAGGGTTTGGATAGACCTGAGAATGATACATTTCTTTGACCTGTGGTTACTCGGTTGTCCTGTAACTTGATTATGTTCATCTAAACTCATAGAATCTTATAATAAACATGGTCATTTACCATATTTAAGTTACTTCTGTAAATATCTCATTACTTTGATTATTAGATAAAATTTTATAAAATTATTTCTATAAATACTTATGTCTTCACACTCTGTATTGTGTTCCTTCTTAGCTTGGTGGTTGTCTGATGACCATATAGAGTAGATAGATAGGATGGACCAGTTGTGTAGGGCGGACAGATTTAGTTCCGTTCATGAAAGTGACAGTTTCTAAGGCAAGACTGTGGGGTCAAGGGGCTGAGATGGGGTGCAAAATAATAACATCATGGGAATAAACTCAAGGCTATTGTGGAGAGAGTCTGTCATGTTTTACCTATACAGTTCTTTCCTCAATGCGAATTATTATTAGGAGACCTGCCAACCTAACAAACTGTTGTTAAATCCACAGGAAATGAATGGAAGAGTCCAGAAGGAGGCTGGCAGGTGGTGGAGGCAGGGAGGGAGCCTGGTGGGCAGAAGCCTGGTGGTTGAGCAAGGGCCTGGAAAGAGCTGTAAATGTTAACCAGAGGGACGATGGTCCAGATCCAGGACAGAGCTCTTGTCCCTGCACATCCCAGAGCTCAGGACATCCTGGGAAGGGAGACCCTGGGAACAAATGGGAATGGAAGCCAAAGGCCCAGAGGGAGGAGGAATCTACAAGCAGGCATGTGTTACCCCATGTGGAAGCTGTATTCACAAAATATTGAAGTCATAATTATTTATTTTGTATATCTAAAGTTGGTGTCAAATATTCTTTTCCATATGAAATTATGGTATTTTAAAAAATATTGCCAATAGTGGGTAATTTCATTATAATACATTCATAATGATTTGAATCCTCTATAATGACTTTAATATAACATAAAAGTATTATCTATCTATCATCTATCTACCCTCTATCATCCATCACCTATCCACTTATCATCTATCTACTATCTAGCATTCTGATCTCTATTTGAAGTCTATTCAGCTAACTCAGCATTTATCCTCTTGGCACATGCCTTCAGGACTAGGAACACATTTTCTGCAATTTCTTTAGGCTCCGGATTTTTAGATTCCAATGATGTCCAGGTCAGCCAATCCATTTTCATTAATGTGGTTGTTTTAGTGCCATTAACTTCTTACCTCAGATACTGATGGTCTCTGTCCATATCAGTGAAGAGTCCCCCACTTTTCTGTGACATCTGTGCCTCCTCCCTGAGTTAACAGCCCCTTGTGTTGGATGGGGATTTCTCAGGAGATGGAGACACCAGCCATGCATGCGAATCATATCTGCAGGTGACAGGTGTCCATGTCTTGGTGTCTGTGCACTTAAAGATGTCGGCACTGCTACCAAGCTTTGCAGATGACTGAGGAAGCAAACCCCATCAGCAGAGAACCATCAAGATCAGAAGTCTCCATATGTGCCCATGCTTTGCAGGTGGTTGTCAGGTGAGGTTAATACATCAGTGTGGAAACTAAAAGAAATATGATCCTGGGAACAAGTGTCCTTTGCTTGTTATATTTACACCAGACTGGACATCAATATAGACTTTTCCTATACAGTTAAGTGTGGAATGACTGTTAAAATGGAATGTATTTAAAGACTTGATTTGGAAAGTTTTCTGGAGAAAGTATGGATCCCTTCAAATATCTTTCGGACAGATAGAGTATAGTGAATTGTGATCCACTCATTTGTTCACTATCTGATCAGAAAGGTGAGGCGATCACTTGACCTGCCTCCAACACAATTCATAGACCAAGTGTTGCCTTGACCGAGGACCAACAAGCCTGCGGATCCACAAAGAGATGCCCACAGGTGGACCTGGAAGGACAAGGGGAGCCTGACTCAATTTTTGCCCACTTATCAGGACATGCTCCCTCCCACACAGGCAAACTTCTCAAGATCTAGAGTAAACTCCAATCTCGGGGAGTGGGAGCCCACAGCTCTCTCCTCAGACAGGGCTGAAGTCCCTGAGGAAGGCAGAACTGTATTCGAGAAACAGAAGAGACTGTAGAGCCTTCCTTGTGCCTGGTGAGGGGTCCCAAAGCTGAGGGTTTCAGATGTCAGATGTGGGATGATGGGAATGGTTGTGACTGCTGGTGACTGGCCCAGGCTGAGTCTGCTTGTCCCGAGGGGTCCTGTCCCAGGTGCAGCTGCAGGGGTTGTGCCCAACTGGTGAGTGCCTTGCACACTCTGCACACTAGCAGCATCTTGGGGTTCTCCATCTCAACCAGTAATTTCTGGTGGAATTGGATCCACCGACCCCAGCAGAGTGGATGCAGTGGATGGTTCACATACTATCATATGTATCACATACTAGAGTCCAGACCACAAGAGCCACATGTCCAAGAGTTAGGCAGTTTGTTAGGCAAGAGGAAGAGGGATGAAGCAGGTGCTGGCCACCCCCTTGGAGGTTCCCCCAGGATTAACAGCAACACAATCAGAACCGCCTCTAAGGGTGAACAGGACAGGATAGGCCTAGCCACAGAGCTGGCTCAAACACCACAAAGGACTTCTGAGAGCTGAGCATCGGCCCAAAAATTGCGATTTGCCCTTAGGTTACCTAAAAGTCACAAGGGGGCATTCAGGACAGCAGAGGTAACTGAGATCTGCTGGGGTGCTCAGGTTACCAGGGGGAGCTGAGGACACCAGGGTCGCTCAGTTCTGCATGGAGCACTCAGACCTCCAGGGGGATGCTCAGGTGTCCATGGGGCGTTGAGGTCACCAGTTGCCACTCAGTTCACCTGGGGGCACTCAGGTCATCAGGAACACACAGGACACCAGGAGCCACGTAGGGAACCTGGAGGTTCACAGGTCTCCAGGGGGCACCCAAGATCTCAGAATTCATATCCGGAACCAGTGTTTCAGGGTCAGGTTTCCTGTGAAGCATCTTTCTCATCAGGCCCTGCAAACTTCAACCTGACCAGCAAACAGTACACACTGTTTCCTAAACCATTTACAAACACAGATGTCTTCTATCATTTAGAGTGAACAGTCATATAGTAGTGCCGACCTTGACAGAGACCAAGCTCGGGGATAAATTAACTCTCATATGAACAGACCTGTGCCTCACAAGTACACGGGCCACCATTTAAAATAGATGTAAGTGATTTTCAAACAGAGGAGACTGACTCATTCAAGTGATCTAAACTTAATATATTTGAGCAGCTCCTCTCTCCTTTTATTTTCCTTAAGGTTTTCCTTTGATGCCCATGAAGAGAGAGCATGAGTAAAGACTCTTGTAGTTGTCGCAACCCCACAGCTTCTTCATCAACTCCACGACTTTCTCTCAAAGATTCTCAGTATATACACGTTCCTGTGAGAGAAAAGAGTAGTTTCTACCCTTCACTCCTTTTGTTCTCCATCCAGTTCAGGAAGCCTGAGACAACCAGTGGGGAGGCACACTGAGTCAAGTCTTACAAAACGGTCAGCTAGGGGTCCATTCTACTGAAGTAGTTAAGGAATCATCCACTGGATCCACCTGTCTCTGCACCTGCCTCTCCACAGAACATGAGGCCCAGACCTTCCTCACACTCAGCTGGACATGAAGTCAACTGTATGGGAGCAGATTAGGAACTCAGTTTAGTGGGTTATTTCACCACAGTTTTCCATAGTAGCTACACTATGTTGCACTCCCATCAAGTGAATTCTAGGATTGCCTGTTCTCCACATCCTCAGCAACACTTGAGATGTTCTGGTTGTGTTTGCCTTATTTTATAATAGCCTTGCTATCAGTTGTGAGGTGATATCTCAGTGGATCGGGGGTGGAATTCTCTGATGATTAGTGATGATGAACAGCAAGTCATATGCTGGATGGACATTTTTTCAACCTTAATAGCAAAATGGATATTTACATGTTTGACCCAAATTTTAATCAGGTGATGCGTTTATTATTATAATTGTGATTTTTGCTATTGATGTGAACGAGTCCCTCCTGTATTTTGGATATTAACTCCTTTTCAATATTTTTAATGTAATGTCTCCCATTTCATAGACTGCCTTCTCACCCTGCTACTGTTTGATTTGCCCCCTTTCAAGTTTGATGCAGTCCCCCTTGTCTGCCATGGTTCTCTGTGATTTTGCTTTTGTATCAAATAAATCATTGTCAAGAGAATGTCATGATGGTTATCCTGTGTGTTTTCTTCGAAGGCATTTTGGGGAAGCTGTTCTGCTTAATCTTTAATCCATTTTGAGATTTTTTTGTGTTGACGTATATGTATGATGCAAGAGTATGGCCAAATGTCATTATTTTGCACGTGTATATCAACACCATTTTTTAATGTTTCTTTTATTTTTGAGGGAGAGAGACAGATCATGATTAGGGGAGGCACAGGGATAGAGGCAGACACAGAATCCAGGCTCTGAGCTGTCAGCACAGAGCCTGATGTGGGGCTCAAACCCACAAATCATGACAACAATACGTGACTGGAAGTTGGATGCTTAGCTGACTGAGCCACCCAGGCGCCCCTAGTCAACACCATGTTTAAGAGACACAATCCTTTCCCCACTGTGCATTGTTGGAAATCTCATGGAGGATTTGCTGACTGCATCTGCACAATTCTACATCTTGGCTCCGTAATGAGCTCCACTGGTCTATATGCCTCATTTCATGCCAGCAGTACACTGTTGGAGCTAATGTATCTCCGCAATATATTTAGAAGGAAGAAGTGTTCTCCTTCTTCCAGGTTCTCTCCTCTTCATGATTTTTTTTTACTTCCATGTGTTTTGTGGTTACATATGAATTAGTATATTTTTCACATTCCTTTAAAAAAAAGGCATTGGTATTTTCATTGAGATAAAAAGATAAATATAAAATTAACATAAAAAGATACAGCAGAGAAAAAAAGACTATCACAAATACAGAAAACAAATCAACTTCATTAAAATTTGAATTTGGAAAGATAAGTGAAATTTAAAAAACATAGGTAGCCTAGGGAAATAGGTAAGATTCAAACAAATGCGATCGGAACTGAAAAAGGAGACATAACTGAACTAAACACATGAAAAGGATCATAAAGGAAAAACTTAGATATTTATAGGTCAACAATTAGATCACCAAGAACAAATTACATATTTTCTAGCATTATATGATCCACCAGTACTCTTTCATGCAAAATACAGAGGAACAAAACAAAAATTAGTAAGAAGATATCCTTAATATAAACCTTCACCCTCCAAAAAAAACCAAGGCTTTATTAAAATTCCACCATATTTAAAGAATAATTAATGCCAATACTTCTCAAACTATTACAAATTGCTGATGAAAAAGACCACTCCCAGATGCACTTTATGAGGACACTTTTACTCTCACAACAAAGCCAGAGAAACACACCACAAGAAGGGAAACTACAGGCCAGTGTCTCAGATACACATACATGCAAAATTCCTTGATTAAGTCCGAGCCTACTGAATTCAACAGCACACTGAAAGGATCACACATGATAATCCAGTGTGATGCATCCCTGAGATGCAAGTTTCCTTCAACATACACAAATGCAAAAATGTGATGTCCTCCATTAACAGAGGGAATGATTAAATCAAAGCCATCCTTAATTTATTCATAAAATCATTAGACACAGTTTTTTTCATGAACAAAAAACACATGTTCATCATTTAAAAATAACTCAATTAAAAAGGAGAAGGAAATTACCTCCACATGATCATGGCCACTATGAAAGCCCACACCTGACAGCATATTGAACATAAAATACTAAAACCATTTCTGCCATATCAGGAGCCAGGAAATGATGCTCATCCCCAAAATAAGTATTCCACATGATAACGTGAAGAATAACTATGCTGCCTCAAACCATATCATCGTGTCACAGTCCTTATTTGGATGAAAGTCACGGGAGAAACAGCCAGTCCAAGGACTCTCAGACCCTCCTTTGTCCCTTGACAGCAGGATATAAATCTCCCTTGGGAAACTCCCCTTCCCTTGTACCAGGAGGGGAGAACCATCCTTAGCACCAGAATAAGGAACTCAGGGACAAGAAGGTTGTGCAAACAAACCTAGTTATTTGTTGACTAATTAAATACCCCAAAACCACACCTTTGCCTTGACTCTTGCCAAATCCAATATTTCGTTGTCTGAAAGTCACAAGTGCCACCTGCTTTGTTCATTCTCTGGGTGTCATATTATTAGCAAGCCCAGGCACTTGCAAAATTAAATTTATTCTTCCCTTTAGATCAGTCTTATGTCAATTGAATCCTTACACCGGGTGAAAACCCAGAAGAAATGAAGGGAAAGGCATTCTTCTCCTACAACTGGAAGAAGTACCCACAAACTTTGGCAATAAGAAGAAATAAAAGACATTTAACTCAGTAAGGAGGAAGGAAAATTATTTGTTTGCAGATGACATGATCTTAAGCATAACAAAACCCTAGAGATACCACAAAAAATATTAGAACCAGTTTTTTAAAATGAGG
The DNA here is from genome assembly GCF_046562875.1 of Panthera onca. Classification (NCBI taxonomy): domain Eukaryota; kingdom Metazoa; phylum Chordata; class Mammalia; order Carnivora; family Felidae; genus Panthera; species Panthera onca. The sequence goes on along the minus strand of NC_138344.1, from coordinate 147,667,412 downwards.
AAAAGTGCAGGATGCACAATGAGCACAATGAACAAAGAAAATAAATAAAAATAAAATTCTACACCCCAGCATGGAAATATATGCAAAACAAATAACAAAATTATACAACTGAAAATGGCACAGAATAAAGTACTTGGGATTAAACTTCATAAATTATGTAAAATAATTGTAGAGCGAAAATGACCTTCGTTGATGAAAGACATGTAAAAATGCACGAGTTCCACAAACATACCTGTGTTCACTGATTAGAATCATTCATATTGTCACAGCACCATCCACACAAACTAACGTAGAAGTGCATCCCTAAACCTGCCATTCACTTTTAAAGAATCAAATCTAAGTCTGCAGTGTGATATATATGTAAGAGGACATGCAAATAGGGCCCTCTCTGTGCTGATGAAACCAGCCCAGCCCGACCGTGCAGCTGGGAGAGGAGCCCCAGCTCCAGGGGTCCCAGGTGTTCCCATTCTGTGATCAGGACAGAACACAGACACCTCACCATGGAGTATGTGCTTGGCTTGGTTTTCCTTGTTGCTTTTTTAAAAGGTAATTCATGGTGAACGAGAGACACTGAGTATGTGAGTGGATATGAGTGAGAACCAGCGGATGTGTGACAGTTTCCTGACCAAGATATCTTGCGTCTGCAGGTGTCCAGTGTGACGTGCAGCTGGTGGAGTCTGGGGGAGACCTGGTGCAGCCTGTGGGGTCCCTGAGACTCACCGTTGTAGCCTCTGGATTCACCTTCAGTAGTTCCAGCATGAACGGGGTCCGCCAGGCTCCAGGGAAGGGGCTGCAGTGGTTCTGACGGATTGATACTGATGGAAGTGGCACATACTACGCAGATTCCGTGAAGGGCCGATTCACCATCTCCAGAGACAACGCCAAGAACACGCTGTATCTGCAGATGAACCTGAGGGCCGAAGACATGGCCACATATTACTGTGCAAGAGACTGGGTGAGGGGACATCACTGGGAGCCCACACGCAAACCTCCATGCAGGAGGGGATCAGCACCACCAGGGGGCGCACACTGTGCACAATTCTGCTTTGTGTTGCCAGGAGCAGGTGCAGATGGAGGTTACAGGCAGGTTTCCTGTCAGGGTTTGGGGCTTCCTATCCACACAGCAGCTTCCCCAGGGAGCCTCTCTGGACACAGGATTCTGTGCTTACCTATTAACTCGCTGAATTAGATACCTGTTGTCATAGGAAAACTGCACTAACATGCACAAAAGACACAGATGTTTCCATTGCTTACTCCTGTCCCTCAACATGAGTGAATTACAGATTTCCTGAGGCACAACAGCTGAACCATTGGAGGAGTCCCAAATGCACTCCCTGTGCAGCCAGGACCACAGGATCCCACAGCTCCCCATTAACTTCACCCAGCCCTTGTCCCAATCAAACAACGTGAGACTTCCCTCCTGGCACTTGCTACTCAGGACGTTAAATGAGCTACAGCTTTATTCAATTCCTCTAAACAAGAGATAAATCATCTCCATGTATTAGTCTGGATTCTCCTGAGGAACAGAACCCAAAGCACATTGGTTTCCATGACTAAAGAGGTTGGGAAGTCCCATGATCTACTGTCACAAGCTGGAGACCCAGGAAAACCAGTGGTGTAATAGGTCTGATTCTGAACTAGGGTCTAGCCTCAGAACGTAGGGATCTGATGATATAACACTCATAACAAGGGCCAGAGGGGACCACTGTTCCAGTTCAAACAAGCACGTGGGAAGTAAAAATGAGGGAATTCTTCCTCCCTCTGCATCAGATTCTATTCACAATCTTAATGGCATGGGTGATGCCCAGACAGAAACAATGGAAGGAAATGCCACTCTCTTCTGGAAACACATCACAGACATCCACAGAAACAGTGGTGAATCTGGGCACCCATGACTCAGTCAAGATAACCCATAAAGTTAATCATTACAAGACAACTTCCCGTAAATGTGGAGCTCAAAGACTGAAGACTTGAATTTAAATTAAAAATAAAACAAGAAAATTAAATACATACATATATGAACTATTGGGACTACCTCAAAATAGCACGCTTCTGCACAGTGAGGGAAAAAATCAACAAAACTAAAAGGCAAACTATGGAATGGAAGAAGATATTTGTAAATGACATATCCTCAGGGTTAGTATTCAAACTATGTAAATGTTTTTAAATTATTTTCACATTATCAGTAGAGAGTGTGTCCATGCAGTTCAGCATACTGTCATGTGAGAAGCAAAATTCGTGTCTTCCACTTGTGTTTTGTGTTAGGATCTCACTGAACATGAGACCAACACTCTTCACAAAATTTGAACCGTACAGTACAGTACTGTTAATTACAGGGGTAATGTTGTGGAGACCCCTCTAGAACCTAATCATCTTGCATAACAGAAAATCATAGCCCTTGAGATCTACTCCTCATTGCCCCACCCTGCCAGCCCCAGACAACTGCCATTCCACTCTCCATTTTATTGTTATCAAATCCCAAATTCAGCTGAGTATTTCTGGAAAGGTCAATGTTCAAAGTTTTAGTTTTGATGGGAAAAGAAGTTGAGCTTTATTTAGGAGGCCAGCCACCCAGAGAAAAGGCAGACTCTTCTCCAAAAGCCAACTCTGAGGGTTTCTACCCAACTCAGGGGGTTTTAAAGGACTAGACGGTACTTAAACAAGGGAGTTCCATGGTGGATACCATTTTCGATCATGTGCAGCCTCCATGGTGCAAGCTGCCAAAGTAACCTCAACTCCCCTGCATCTATCTCCACCTGAGGAGAGAAACTCACAGGCATGGGAGAAGACTGCCAGAGGCCAGGAAAGAACCACAATAAGGGATTAGAGGGGAAATCCCCTGGGGCTCACACATGTTCAGCAGTACTTTCTGTTCTCACCAGATGGCATAAGAAAATACTAAAATACAACCTTGTACTTCACCAATCATGACACAGAATACTGGGAAATGTTTCCTCAGTAAACTCAGAGGAAGCTTCAAAGCAACAACCAAAAGGATCAAATGGCTTGCAAACTATAGCCAACCAGAATAAGACATGTAACATTACAAAGCGATGTTTTTCAATACGTACAAAGGTAAAATTGACAGTCTACCTCCATATCCCATGGAAGTAGGAAGCATTGGTCTCCATAATGAGGAAAAGCAGTCATCCAGAGAAAGTGACCCAGCAGTACCACAGGACATGGAATTGGTAGAGAAGTTCAGTGTGTTATAATTGCATATCCCGTATCCAAGTAGAAGGAGAAAAGATGGAATGTGTTGAATAGAGCCGTGTTTCTGGGTCCAAATCCCTACCCATGTCCATGTGAGCACTGTTGACCATGGCCCACCTGACTCTCCCACATCCACCCCAGGTGAACTGATGAGCGGGGTCACCCAATGCCACACCCTGTGACTGTTACCTAACCCCACAGGTGGCCCCCAGGTGTAGGGTGCTGGCCACCTGGTACAGCCCTCTGTTCTGTCTGATGGTCTAGACCTGGTTTTGCTGAGGATCCTCCATTTATCCATTCTCACTGGCAGATGTCCCTGAGCAGGGGCATGAGGCTGGCAGAGGACCAGGTCACCCTGAGGGCACCCCTCTTGCTGTTTGCACTCTGGGCATTGCTGGCTCCTGTCCAAGGTTCTCAAGGTCGTCCCTCATGGCGCTACATCTCTTCTGAGGTGGTAATTCCCAAGAAGGAGTTGCACCACGGCAAGGGCGTTCAGATGCCTGGCTGGCTGTCCTATAGCCTGCATTTTGGGGGCAAGAGCCATGTTATCCACATGAGGCACAAGAAACTCTTTTGGTCCAGACATTTGCTGATGATGACTCAGGATGATCAGGGAGCCTTGCAGATGGACTACCCCTTCATCCCTCCAGACTGTTACTACCTCGGCTACCTGGAGGAGATTCCTCTTTCCATGGTCACCATGGACACGTGCTATGGGGGCCTTGAAGGTATCATGAAGTTGGATGACCTTGCCTATGAAATCAGACCCCTCAGCCATTCCCAACGGTTTGAACATGTTGTTTCTCAGATAGTGGCAGACACCAATGCAACGGGACCTACTTATAACCTGGGATATAAGGAGGTTAGGAACCCCCTGTTCTCTCAAGCAAATATCAGTGCAGCCCCCAGGATCTCTAGTAAGTTGTATTCATCCCATCATGGGATTTTGAAAGGACTTGTTCTCGGTTCCAAAACAATGTATGGTGTGTTCAACAACGTGTCAAAATGTGCCCGATTCCTCATAAGGCTTGTTAGTTTGACTGACTCAATGCTTCAAGGGATTGATGTAAGGCACTATATTTCCTCCATGGTCATTTATAATCTGGAAGATCCAGTTGTCTTGAACAATTTTCGGGTGCCAGGGAGTCCGATTCATATCTACTTTCAGAGACACTTGTTTGTTGCTTTTAAACCACATACAGCTTTACTTATGAACAAAGATGCACCACATGAACTTCAGTTTCAGCCAGCCCCATACGCGGTATGCGGATCAAAATCCATCATCTCGCTTGCTTCTCTAGGCAGACATTTTTTATTGTTGTCTGTGTTAGTAGCCCAAAAAATTGCATTATCTATTGGTATTTTTTATGACAATCAGTTTTGTGCATGCCAGAGGAGGTCTACCTGCATTATGAATCAATACCCTGTTATGACAGATTCTTTCAGTAACTGTTCCTTCATTCATATGCAGCATGTAGTGGTGAATAATTTTTGTGAGTGCATATTTGACTCAGGACTTTCCTATTTCAATAAAAGCCTGACTCACGATCGTTGTGGAAACTATGTAGTGGAGCCAGGTGAGCAGTGTGACTGTGCTCCTTCAAGCAGTGCTACAACAATCCCTGCTGTACGACTGATTGCATTCTAACCCCTGGCAGCAAATGTAATACAGGCAGATGCTGTACAAACTGCACCTATTCCGATGCTGGGACACTCTGCAGGCCCATCCAAAATATATGTGATCTTCCAGAATACTGCCGTGGGGTGTCCGTGGAGTGCCCTGATGACTTCTATGTGCAAGATGGAACCCCGTGCACTGAAGAGGGCTACTGCTATCATGGAAACTGCACTGACCGCACTATGCACTGCCAAGAAATCTTTGGCAGAAATGCTGTGAAGGGTGAAAATGTCTGCTATACCATAAATCAAAAAGGCAGCCGATATGGACACTGCAGAAGAGACGCAGGGGTATTCAAATCTAAACCCTGTTCCCCCACAGACATGCAGTGTGGAAGGCTGCAGTGTAGTAACGTCACGCATCTCCCTCAGCTGCAAGAGCATGTGGGATTTCATCAGTCTGAGATCTCAGGGTTCTGGTGTTTTGGGCTGGATTCGCATCGTAGCACAGGAACAAGCGATATTGGTCATGTGAGAACTGGTACCCCCTGTGCTCCTGGAAAGTTCTGTCAGGATACCTACTGCAATGGCAGTGTGGCTCAGCTGAACTATGACTGTATCCCGGAGAAATGCAGTCACAGAGGGATATGCAACAATAACAGGAACTGCCATTGCCACGTAGGCTGGGATCCTCCACGGTGCACTGAACGAGGCACTGGTGGGAGCACAGACAGTGGACCCCCTCCAAGAAGAATGCGGTCAGTCAGGCAAAGTCGTGAATCCGTGGTGTATCTCAGAGTGATCTTTGCTAGAATCTATGTCTTAATTGCTGCATTCCTCTTTGCTGTTGTCGGAAATGTCAGAACTATAAACAGACAGAAGGTTACGGAAGAGACTGTTGATCAAGACAATGCATAATTCAGCCTCCAGACCCCTAAACAACTATAGACAATCCACGTGGCTCATCTGTGAAAGTACAGTAATGAGGCGGCACAGCTAACATCCACGTTTCCGGGGGTCTGCGGGAGACACAGGGGTCCACAGGCACATCATGGACCTGACACCAGGTCTCTGATGCGTCACTGAGCAGAACTCTGAAATAAAACTTGAAAACTGCATGCTTGTGGCCTCTATGTATTTGTGTAAGCCTGTAAGAGCCCAAACGGTGCCTAAGACTCTGTGCAGAAGACCTGAGTCAGCAGCTGTGTCTTGGGCTGAGGTTTCTGGTTCCAGAAATAAGAGAAGTTGCCACAAGCTCCTTGAGGGGCAAATTCATGAATTTTCTCCAAAACTGTGCTCTTGCACACTGAGCTTTGTCTCATTCTTCAGGTAATCTCTCATTTCCTGGTCCCAATATGGGTTCAGGGTGATGGAGGGCTACCACCCACCCATACTGCCTGTCCCACACTGGGGTGTCTGTGGGCTGTCAGGGAAAGGGACATGGATTCGATCCCAGCCAGTGCAAGCTGTGCCTCCCTGGAGAGCAAATTTCCGAATGTGGGAGACTGACACTATGAGGCTGAAAGTAGCCCCCAGTGAAATCAATCAGAAAGGTAGGCACAAGTGCCTATGGATGTCTCTGGCATTCTGAGGGAGCCCGATGAATATGAACCCCTTTTCTCCTTCTTTTCTCTATTTTTCAGTGAGTTCATCCTTAGATGAGGGTCTGCCTAGGATTTCCACTTTGCTTCTCCCAAGAACCTCCTAGAAGTCCTGCAGAGTTGAGCCTGTGGAAAGTTAGGGACCCTTTTTCTAAATATTTTTTACTATTTTTACAGTTGTCTAGCATACATTTCAAATCATAATAGTGATATTAAAGTCTGTTTATTTTCTTCTGAATTGAAAATATACAACTTTTTAATAGTAATTGATTAGGAAATTTTCAGAACTAAACAGTAACTGTTTCAGAAATTACTTTGGAATAAGAATGTATCCCATAATTCACCAATAGATGTAAAACACATGAAGCACATAACAGGATTTTCACTTCAGTTCATACCTAGAATCCTTGTTGGTGCAGATAGTCTTGTAAGTTGTACCAATGTGTCCCCATGCATGCACTTTGTCTCAAAGACACATGGTTACACAAAGTATTAGACTGCCATGTGTACACATATTCTCCACGTTCCAGGGCAACCAGGTAATCATACTTTCCCAGCACCTCCTGAAATTCTCGTGCAGCCACACTGCATGTTCCCAGCAAGAATGCGTCCAGGAATGTTTGGGAAGGAGGGCCAAACAGGTGCCCCGGCCACCTGCTCAGTAAACTACAGAAGGATGCTAAGTGAACTGTGGAGTAACATCAGCCCTTCTGCCTGTTTGGACACACGTGTTACAGATGCAGACCTATTCAGTTAACACCATACATGTGCTGGAAACGTGAGTTTACCTTCAGGATAAAGTAAGAATGGGTCCTGTGGAGGATCTAGCACCCACAGGCCACACCCACTATTGATGGGAGTCTACACACCAGCACACAGCGATGTGGGCTTCAAGTATAGTGCTGGGTCTGAGCGGACAAGCAGAATGTGGCTGAACCTAGAGCCTAGAAAGGTGAATGGGAGGAAGAAATTCTCCACCAAATGTTCTTGTGGACCAAGAACTAAGGTCACAGGACGTGGATTAACAGGGGAAAGAAACCAAAGTTCATTGTGTGTGCACAGAGGTCCCCCTAGATACACATTAACTAGATCAGAGAAGTGAGGGTCCCCTAAACTTACATTAATGAGCTAAGCAAAGTGAGTGCCCCCTAGAGTAATATTAACTAGATAAGTGAACTGTAGTGTGCCCCCTAGATTTACTAACTAGATAAAGTGAGTGCCCCCTCAGATATACACAAATCAGATAAGCTAAGCAGGTGCCCATTAGATTTATATTGACTAAATAAGTAAAGTGTAGCGTGCCCCCTAGATTTACATTAACTAGATAAGCTAAGTGAGTGTCCCCTAAATTTACATTAACTGTATAAGCAAGGTGAGTGCCCTTAGATTTATGTTACTTAGGTAAGTGAAGTGTAGCTTGCCCCCTACATATACATTAACTCCATAAACTGAGTGCCCCCTAGATATACATTAACTAAATAAGCAAAGTGGAGTACCCCCTAGATACCCATTAACTAGACTGGCAAAGTGACGGCCCTCTAGATGTATGTTAACAAGAGAAGCAAAATGAGTGCCCCCTAGATGAATAACTAGATAAGTGAAGTTAGTGACCTCTAGATTTACATAACTAGATAAGCAAAGTTTAACCTGCCCCCTAGATTTATATTAACTACAAAAGTGAAGTGAGTGCCACCTACATATACATTAACTCCATAAGGGAAGGGAGTGCCCCCTGTATATACATGAAGGAGGTAAGTGAGGTGAGTGCCCCTAGAATTATATTAACTAGGTAAGGAAGAGAGTGCCCATAGATGTACATATACTGGATAAGCAAAGTGAGGTTTCCCTAGATTTACATTAACTATCTAGGCGAAGTGTAGCTTGCCCCCTAGATTTACATTCACTACATAACAAAGTGAATGTGTCCCCCAGATTGACATTAACTAGATATGGGAAGTGGAGCTTGCCCCCGAGATTTGCATTTACTAGATAAGCAAAGTGAGTGCCCCCTAAACATACATTAACTGGATAATTAAAGTGAGTTCCCCCTATGCTGACATTAACTAGATAAGCAAATTGAATGTGCCCTAGATATACATTAATTAGATAAGCAAAGTGTGCTTACCTAATGTGTCCCATAGATTTTCATTAACAAGAAAAGGAAATGAGTGCCCCCTAGATTTACATTAACTAGATAAGTGAAACGAGTGCCCCATAAACTCACATTAACTAGGTGAGTTAAATGAGTGCCCACTAAATAAAAATTTACTGGATAAGTGAATGATCCCTAGATTTTACATTAACTACATAAGGGAACTGAGTGTCCCCTAGATTTACATTAACTAGATAATCACAGTGAGTTCCCCTACATTTATTTCAACTAAATCAGTGCAGTGCCCCCTAGATTTATATTAACTAGTTGCACTAGATCAATATTAACTAAATAAGTGAACTTTAGTGTTCCCACTAGACTTACGTTAACTACATAAGGGAACTGAGTGTCCCCTAGATTTACATTAAATCGATAAGCAAAGCGAGTGCCCCCTAGGTCTATATGAACTAGATAAGGGTGATGAGTGCTCCCTAGATATTCGTTAACGAGATAAGGGAAGTTAGTAACTCCTAGATACACATTAACCACACAAGCAAAGCATTGCCTGCTGTTTTCAGCAAAGCCAGAAAGCAGTGTTCTGCTTTGCAATGTGTTCCCTGTAATGTCCTACACCAGGACATACCTATTTGATTTCCCACATGTCTGACTTACTTCACTTATCCTGATGCCCTCAGGATCCACCCATGTTGTAGCAAAGGGCAAATTTTCATTCTTTCTTATGGACGAATCATAGAATTCCACTGTACATACAGGCCACACTTCTTTTTACCCATTCTTCTGTCTGCGGACACATAGGGTGTTTTGGTTCTTGTAAATAATGCTACAATGCACAAGGATGGGGGGAATGAAGATATCATTTAGAGTTTTCACTTTCTTTGGAAAGTTGGACTTCCACAAAGACTCCAGTCCATGTGTGATCAACTAAGACTGTTTCCCAGAACCTCGGAGACCACAGACAAGAAAGGTGGAGCAGGTTCAGGGGTCACTGTAGAGTCCAAAGCCACACTCAGGTATGTTCACCTATGCATGTGTAGGGAAGACTATTCAGGGGTTCTTTGACATATGGAGCTGGATCCCACAGGGCCCCAAAATGCACATTTGTTTGTAGATGGATCCCAAGTTTTGGAGGGGTGTGAGAGACAACACAATGACATCTTAGGCTGCTATGAGGCTGACATTACCCCTCTACTACCCTTCCAATTCTTTTGTGAGATTCAAAAGACAAAAGCATCAAGTGTGACTATAAATCAATGCTCATGGGTACACAATACATACAGATGTGGCCTGTGACATCAGTAGAGTGGGGAGTGGTGTGGAGCCGATAAGGTGTACTTGTCCGTGGGATTGAATTTAAGTAGTTATCAGTTGACAATAGACTGTTACGGCTTTAAAGTGTTTTGTATAAGGGCATGGTAAACCCAAAGGATCTATCTAAAGAATGTGCACAAAGGAACAAAGAAGCAAATGAAAATGTCTCACTGCAAAATATCAACTAAGCACAAAGGAAGCCATTCATATGGGAAATGGAGTACAAAAGCTGTGAGATGTGGAAAGAAAACACAGACCTTATGTTATGTTCCAATCACAATAAGGAAAAGTGTTCACCCTTCTTTTTTTGTTTTGTTTTGTTTTGTTTTGTTTTGTTTTGTTTTCTTTTGTTTTGTTTTGGTTTGGTTTGTTTTGTTTTGTTTTACATCCCAAATTGCTCATGATCTATCCCCTGGCCATAATGTCTTTAATTTTCTTCAAAAACGCCACGATCTCTACTTAGCACCAGTGTCCTAACACCTGTTGTTATGGCTGTTGTTTCTATGAGTGTACAGAATCACATGAAATTATTCCCACCAACACAGACTCATGCACACTTGTATGAAATCTTCTCTGTGCATAAACACCTTAAGGGTTAATATCACATATTGTATGATTTGCAGTCATGTCCATGCATAAATTATTACTAGCCAAATGTGTATAGGAATGTCTTCTAGGAATACCTTTTTTTTTGGCCCCAGATTTATTGAGATACAATCGACATACAACACTATGTAAGTTTAAGGTGTACAATGTGATGCCTTGATACATGTATATAATGTGAAATGTTTACCAAGTTGAAGTTAGTCAATACATTCTTCAGCTAATTATGGTAAGAACATAAAGCAACTTTCAATATACAATATGTATATTAATTATTGTCATCTTACTATACATTAGACCCATGGAAGCTTTTTGTCTATCTTCTAACTGGAAGTTTGGACACACTGAGCAATGCCCCCCCCCCCATTTTCCCTGCCCCTCAGTCCCTGGAACCTACCATTGCACACTCTGTTTCTGGGAAATTGATGTTTCTAGACTCCACATGTAAGTGTGATTATACAGAATGTGTCTTTCTCTGTGTGACTAATTTAACTTAGCATAATGTCTTCAAGCTTCATCCATGTAGTCACAAATGGCACGATTAACTTTTATATGGATGAAATCTATCTATCTATCTATCTATCTATCTATCTATCTATCTATCTATCTATCTCTGTATCCATCCATCTATCTATCTAATCTCACATCTTCTTTATCTATTAATCCCTTGATGAGCAGTTAGGTCTCTTTAGTGTCTCAGCTATGGAGAATAAGACTGCAATGAACATGGGGTGCACATATCTCTGATGTAGTGACTTCATCCCCTGTATATATCATTCAGAAATGGGATCGCTGGGCACAACCATACTTTTGTTTCTAATTTTTTGAGAATTCTCCATACTGCTTTCAGTAGTAACCTCACCAGTTTACATTCCTAGGGACAGTGTACCAGGTTTGCTTATTTCCACATGCTCACAAGCATTTGTTATCTCTTGTCTGATGGTAACAGCCATGATAACAGGTGTGAAGTGTCATGGGATTGTGGCTATGATTTGCATGTCTCTGGTGATGAGTGATGTTGAGCACCTTTTAATGCACTTGCTGGACGTTTGTACATGGACTTTGGAAACATGCCCTTTCAAGTCCTCTACTCCCCCATTTTTTTAAAATTGGGTTGCTTGTTATAATATTCAGCAAAATAAGATTTTTTTTAAATTTTGGATATGAACCTCATATCACACGTTTTACAATTTTTTTCCATCCCTGTAAAATGTCTTTTCCTTTGGTGAATGTGTCTTTTCCTAAGCAGAAGATTTTTAGTTTGATGTGTTCTCACTCACTGATTTCTGTCTTCATTGACTGTGCATTTGGAGTCATATCCGAAACATCATTTCCAAGACCAAGGTCAAGGAGATTTTTGCCCATGTAGTTTTTAGGTGTGTTATGGTATCCCTATCTGGTTTTTGTGTAAAAGGAAGGCGGGCATTTTAAAACTAGTGGGGACATTCACTCTTCCTCTCAAGTTGGGTACCAGCAGACAGCCCCTTTGTGTCTCCAGCTGAGGAGGGAACCCCACATGCATAGGAGGAGACTGCCAGAAGCCGGGAAAGAATCACAATAAAGGATTAGAGGAAAAAAATCCTGGAGCTCACACATGGTCACCAGTACTTTCTGTTCTCACCAGCTGGCATAAGAAAATACTAAAATGCAACCTTACACTTCACCAGTCATGACACAGAATACTGGGAAATGTTTCCTCAGTAAACTCAGAGGAAGCTTCAAAGTAACAACCAAAAGGATCAAATGGCTTGCAAACTAATAGCCAACCAGAATAAGACATGTAAAATTACAAAGCAATGTTTTTCAACACGTACAAAGGCAAAATTGATGTCTACCTCCACATGCCAAGGAAGTAGGAAGCAGTGGTCTCCATAATGAGGAAAAGTAGTCATCCATAGAAAGTGAACCAGCAGTACCACAGAACATGGAAGTGGTAGAGAAGTTCAGGGTGTTAAAATCGTATATTCTGTATTCAAGTAGCTAAGGGAAAGATGGAATGTGTTGAATAGAGCCATGTCTCTGGGTCCAAGTCCCTACTATGTCCATGTGAGCATGCTTGGACAGGGCCTGCCTGCCTCTGCCACATGTGCCCCAGCTAAACTGATGTGCAGGGTCACCCAATGCCACACCCTGTAACTGTTACCTAACCCCACAGGTGGCCCCCAGGTGTAAGGTGCTGACTGCTCAGCACAGCCCTCTGTTCTGCCAGATGGTCTAGATCTGGCTTTGCTGACGATCCTCCATTTATCCATTCTCCCTGGCAGATGTCCCTGAGCAGAGGCATGAGGCTGGCAGAGGGCCAGGTCACCCTAAGTGTGTCCCTCTTGCTGTGTGCATTCTGGGCAGTGCTGGCTCCTGTCAAAGGTTCTCAAGATCATCCCTCATGGTGCTACATCTCCTCTGAGGTGGTATTTCCCAAGAAGGAGCTGAACCACACCAAGGGCATTCAGATGCCTCGCTGGCTGTCCGATAGCCTGCGTTTGGGGGGCAAGAGACAAAACTTCATTTTTACTTTCAATTTCTATTAAACATATTCCTATTTGGGGAGAGAGGGGAAGATGGAGGCTTAGGAGAACACCTTATCACGCTGATCGCTTAGATTCCACCCACATCTGCCTAAATAACCCAGAAAACTTCCAGAAGACTAGCAGAACGGACTCTCCAGAGCCAAGCACACACAAGAAGCCTATGGAAGAGGGTAGGAAGGGCAGAGAGGCGGTGCATGCTATACGGACAGTTGGGAAGGAGCCAGAGTGGTGGAGGGGGAGACCGCCCGGGAAGGCACAAACCCCAAAGTCTGGCTTGCAAAAGTGGAGGGGCTGGACTCTGTAAGTTCTGACAGCCAGCGGGGCTTAACATCTGGGTGCTAAAAGTCAACATCTCTGCTCTCAGAGAGAGGGGAGAGTAAGAGGACACCTGGAGGCAGAGTTGATGAGTCCCGGAAGACAGAGCTCAGCTCGGCAGAAACAAAGGCAGTGGCCAGCGCCATCTCCCTCTCCCATCCCCCAGCCGAAATCCCAAAGGGAACCAGTTCCTGTCACCAAACTTGCTTGCCTCACGGAAACACCCAACACTGTGCTTCTGTGGATCCATCCCTCCGACGGGTCTGCCTCCCTCCCGGTGCTTCAGGGCCCCTACCACAGGGAACCACTGATGGCAAAGCAAGCTAAGCCTACCCCTCCCACCACTGTGCACCTTGCGGATCCACCCTGGCTAATATGCCAGATGCTATGGAAGCAGCACCCCAAGCCTGGAAGTGTGCAAGCAGCACAGACAGGGGCCACACCACTCCACAGTGAATCTTGCCCCTGGGAGAGGGTAAGATAGGGTACACACCAGTGTGACTGTGGCCCCAGCGGTGGGCTGGGGGCAGACATTGGGTCTGACTGCAGCCACGCCCACCAACACAAGTGACACCAGACAGCACAGGGGAAGTGCCCTGCAGTTTGGAGCCACCACAGGGACTACCAAAAATGATGAAATGGAAGAACTCGCCTCAAAAGAAACTCCAGGAAGTAGTGACACCTAACGAATTGATCAAAAACGATTTAAGCACTATAACACAACAAGAATTTAGAATAATAGTCATAAAAGTAATCACTGGGCTTGAAAAAAGCACAGAAGAAAGCAGAGAATCTATTACTACAGAGATCAAGGGACTAAGAAATAGTCATGAGGAGCTAAAAAATACTATAAATGAGGTGCAAAATAAAATGGAGGTGGCCGTAGCATGGACTGAAGAGGCAGGGGAGAGAATAGGTGAATTAAAGGATAAAATTATGGAAAAAGAGGAAGCTGAGAAAAAGAGAGAGAAAAAAATCCAGGAGTATGAGGGGAGAATTAGAGAACTAAGTGATGCAATCAAATGGAACAATATCTGTATCATAGGAATTCCAGAAGAGGAAGAGAGAGAGAAAGGGACTGAAGGTGTACTTGAACAAATCATAGCTGAGAACTTCCCTGATCTGGGGAAGGAAAAAGGCATTGAAATCCAAGAGGCACAGAGAACTCCCTTCAGATGTAACTTGAATCGATCTTCTGCACGATATAACATAATGAGACTGGCAAAATACAAGGATAAAGAGAAAATTCTGAAAGCAGCTAGAGCTAAACATGCTCTAACTTACAAAGTGAGATCCATAAGAGTAGTGGCAGACCTATCTACTGAAACTTGGCAGGCCAGAGAGGAATGGCAGGAAATCTTCAATGTGAGGACCAGAAATGCAGCCAAGAATCCTTTATCCAGCAAGTCCGTCATTCAGAATAGGAAAGATAAAGGTCTTCCCAAACAAACAAAAATGGAAGGAATTCATCACCACTAAACCAGCCCTACAAGAGATCCTAAGGGGGATTCTGTAAGTGAAATGTTGCAAGGACCACAAAGTACCAGAGACATCACTACAAGCATGAAACCTACAGATATCCCAATGACTCTAAACCCATAACTTTCGATAAGACTGATGTAAATGGACTAAATGCTCCAACCAAAAGACACAGGGTATCAGAATGGATAAAAAAACAAAACCCATCTATTTTCTGTCTACAAGAGAATCATTTTAGACCTGAGGACACCTTCAGATTGAAATTGAGGGAATGGATAGCTATCATGCTACTGGAAGTCAAAAGAAAGCTGGAGTAGCCATACGTATATCAGACAAACTAGACTTAAATTAAAGGCTGTAACAAGAGTTGAACAAGGGCATTATATAATAATTACAGGGTCTATCCATCAGGAAGAGCTAACAATTATAAATGTCTATGCACCGAATATGGGAGCACCCAAATATATAAAATAATTACAAACATAAGCAACCTTATTGATAAGAATGTGATCAATGCAGGGGACTTTAACACCCACATACAACAATGGATACATCATCTAGACACAGGATCAATACAGAAACAAGGGCCCTGAATGATACATTGGATCAGATGGACTTAACAGATATATTTAGAACTCTGCATCCCAAAGCAACAGAATATCCTTTCTTCTCGAGTGCACATGGAACATTCTCCAAGATAGATTACATACTGGGTCATAAAACAGTCCTTCATAAGTACAAAAGAACTCAGATCATACCATTCACAGTTTCAGACCAAAGTGCTATGAAACCTGAAATCAACCACAGGAAAAAGTCTGGAACACTTCCAAAAGCATGGAGGTTAAAGAACACCATACTAGAGAATGAACGGGTCACCCAGGCAATTAGAGAAGAAATTAAAAAATATATGGAAACAAATGAAAATGAAAATACAACACTCCAGGGGGGCCCAAGGTGGCTCAGTCGGTTGAGATTCCAACTTCGGCTCAGGTCACAATTTCCCAGCTTGTGTCTCCGAGCCCCACGTCCGGGTCTGTGCTGACAGCTCAGAGTCTGGAGCCTGCTTTACATTGTGTGCCTCCCTCTCTCTCTGCCCCTAACCCACTCGCATTCTGCCTCTGTCTCTATCAAAAATAAAAAAAAAAAAAAACATTAAAAAAAGAAAATACAACAATCCAAATGCTTTGAGATGCAGCAAAGGCAGTCCTGAGAGGAAAATACATTGTAATCCAAGCCTATCTCAAGAAACAAGAAAAATCCCAAATACAAAATCTAACAGCACACATAAAGGAAATAGAAGCAGAACAGCAAAGGCACCCTAAACCCAGCAAAAGAAGAGACATAATAAAGATCAGAGCGGAAATAAACAATATAGAATCTAAAAAACTGAAGAGCAGATTAATGAAACCAAGAGTTGGTTTTTTGAAAAAATAAACAAAATTGATAAACCTCTAGCCAGCCTTCTCAAAAAGAAAAGGGAGATGACACAAATAGATAAAATCATGAATGAAAATGGAATTATTACAACCAAACCCTTAGAAATACAAGCAATTATCAGGGAATACTATGAAAAATTATATGCCAACAAAATGGACAACTTGGAAGAAATGGACAAATTCCTAAGCACCCATGCACTTCCAAAACTCAAACAGGAAGAAATAGAAAAATTTGAACAGACCCATAACCAGTGAAGAAATTGAATCAGTCATTAAAGATGTCCCAACAAACAAGAGTCCAGGACCAGATGGCTTCCCTGGGGAATTCTACCAGACATTTAAAGGAGAGATAATACCTCTAGTTCTCAAGCTGTTCCAAAAAAATAGAAAGGGAAGGAAAACTTCCAGACTCATTCTATGAAGCCAGCATTACTTCGATTCCTAAACCAGACAGAGACCCAGCAACAAACACAACTACAGCCCAATATCCCTGATGAATATGGATGCAAATATTCTCAATAAGATACTAACAAATCGAATTCAACAGCATATAAAAAGAATTATTCACCATGATCAACGGGATTCATTCCTGGGCTGCAGGCCTGGTTCAACATTCGCAAATCAATCAGTGTGATACATCACATTAATAAAAGAAAAGATAAGAACCATATGATCTTGTCAACCGATGCATAGAAAGAATTTGACAAAATTCAGCATCCTTTCTTAATAAAAACCCTCAAGACACTCGGGATAGAAGGAAAACACTTGAACATCATAAAAGCCATTTATGAAAAGCTCACAGCTAATATCATCCTCAATGGGGAAAAATTGAGATATTTCACTGCTGTTGTTTAACATAGTGTTGCAAGTGCTAGCATCAGCAATCAGACAACAAAAGGAAATCAAAGGTATCAAAATTGGCAAAGATGAAGTCAGGCTTTCACTTTTTGCAGATGACATGATACTACACATGGAAAACCCAATAGACTCCACCAAGAGTCTGCTAGAACTGATACATGAAATCAGAAAAGTCGCAAGATACAAACGCAATGTACAGAAATCAGTTGCATTCTTATACACTAACAGTGAAGCAACAGAAATGCCAATAAAGAAACTGATCCCATTCACAATTGCACCAAGATTCATAAAATACCTAGGAATAAACCTAACCAAAGATGTAAAAGATCTGTATGCTGAAAACTATAGAAAGCTTATGAAGGAAACTGAAGAAGATGCAAAGAAATGGAGAAACATTCCATGCTCATGGACTGGAAGAATACATATTGTTAAAATGTCAAAACTACCCAAATCAATCTACACAATCAAAATTGCAATCCCAATCGAAATTGCACCAGCATTCTTCTCGAAGCTAGAGCAAGCAATCCGAAAACTTGTATGGAAGCACAAAAGACCCAGAATAGCCAAATATTGAAGAAGAAGACCAAAGCGGGAGGCATCACAATCCCAGACTTTAGCCTCTACTACAAAGCTGTCATCGTCAAGACAGCATGGTATTGGCACAAAAACAGACACATAGACCAATGGAATAGAATAGAGACTCCAGAATTGGACCCACAAATGTATGGCCAACTAATCTTTGACAAAGCAGGAAAGAATATCCAATGGAAAAAAGACAGTCTCTTTAACAAATGGTGCTGGGAGAACTGGACAGCAACATGCAGAAGAATGAATCTAGACCACTTTCTTACACCATTCACAAAAATAAACTCAAAACAGATAAAGGACCTGAATGTGAGACAGGAAACCATCAAAACCCCATAGGAGAGAGCAGGAAAAAACCTCTCTGACCTCAGGCACAGCAAATTCCTACTTGACACATCTCCAGAGGCAAGGGAATTAAGAACAAAAATGAACTATTGGGACTTCATGAAGATAAAAAGCTGTACTGCAAAGGAAACAATCAGCCAAATTAAAAGACAGCCAACGGAATGGGAAAAGATATTTGCAAATGACATATCAGACAAAGGGCTAGTATCCAAAATCTATAAAGAACTCATCAAATTCCACACCTCATAACAAATAATCCAGTGAAGAAAGGGGCAGAAGACATGAATAGACACTTCTCTAAAGAAGACATCCGGATGGCCAACAGGCACATGGTTAGAACTCAACGTCACGCCTCATCAGGGAAATACAAATGAAAACCACACTGAGATACCACCTCATGCCAGTCAGAGTGGCTAAAATGAACAAATCAGGAGACTATAGATGCTGGAGAGGATGTGGAGAAATGGGAGCCCTCTTGCACTGTTGGTGGGAATGCAAACTGGTGCAGCCATTCTGGAAAATAGTGTGGATGGTCCTAAAAAATTAAAAATAGGGGGGCGCCTGGGTAGCTTGGTTGGTTAAGCGTCCGACTTCGGCTCATGTCATGATCTCATGGTCCGTGGGTTCGAGTCCCATGTCGGTCTCTGTGCCGACAGCTCAAAGCCTGGAGCCTGTTTCGGATTCTGTGTCTCCCTCTCTCTCTGCCCCTCCCCCGTTCATACTCTGTCTCTCTCTGTCTCAAAAATAAATAAACGTTAAATTTTTTTTTAATTAAAAAAATAATTAAAAATAGGTCTACCCTATGACCCAGCAATAGCACTGCTAGGAATTTACCCAAAGGATACAGGAGTGCTGATGCATAGGGGCACTTGTACCCCAATGTTTATAGCAGCACTTTGAACAATAGCGAATTATGGAAAGAGTCTAAATGTCCATCAACTAATGAATGGATAAAGAAATTGCGGTATCTATTCAAAATGGAATACTACCTGACATTGTGAAAGAATGAAATGTGGCCTTTTGTAGCAACATGGATGGATCTGGAGAGTGTTGTGCTGAGTGAAATTAGTCATATGGAGAAAGACAGATACTGTATGTTTTCACTCTTATTTGGACCTTGAGAAACTTGACAGAAGACCATGGGGACGGGGACGAAAAAAAAAAGTTAGAGAGGGAGGGAGTCAAACCATAACAGACTCTTAAAAACTGAATAAACTGAGGGTTGATGGGGGGTGGGAGGGAGGGGAGGGTGGGTGATGGGTATTGAGGAGGACATCTGTTGGGATGAGCATTGGGTGTTGTATAGAAACCTATTTGACAACAAATTTCATATTTACAAAATAATCTTATTTAACTGTCATTACTATGTTTTTTTAGTTTTATGTAAATTTTTTCAAATTCTATTTTATTTCCATCAATTTACTTTAGTCTACTACAGTATATTCACATTTTCAAATTATCAAATGATTTCTTTTTTTCTTTTCTTTATCTTTATTGTCTTTTTCATTTCTTTACTTTTTTCTTAAATACAGAACAAAAAATTCATAATTTTTATTAAAAATATTTTTATTTAATTTTTTCTACTATATGCTTTACTTTTGTCTATATTATTTTCAAATTCTATTTTACTCCCATCTACCCATTTTACTCAACATCAGTGTATGCATTTTTTCAAATTCTCAAATGATTTACTTTGCACCCTTTTTTTCCCTAACCTCTCAAACCACTTTCAACACCTCAACAAAACACACCTAGGATCAAGCATTAACTATTAGATGTGTGTGTGTGTGTGTGTGTGTGTGTGTGTGTGTGTGTGTGAGTGTGTTTAATTTTTAATTTTAATATTTTTGAAATTTTATTTATTTTATTTCAATATTTCTACTTCATTAATTCCTTTTCTCTCTTCAAAATGACAAAAAAAAGGAATTCACCCCTAAAGAAAGACCACAAAGAAACAACAGCCAGGGATTTAACCAACACAGGCACAAGCAAAATGTCTGAACCAGAATTTAGAATCACGATAATAAGAATACTAGCTGGAGTAAAAAATAGATTAGAATCCCTTTCTGAAGAGATAAGAGAAGTAAAAAAAAAAAAAAATAGCCAAAATGAAATTAAGAATGTTATACCTGAACTGCAATCACGGATGGATGCAGCTGTGGTAAGGATGGATGAGGCAGAACAGAGAATCAGCGATATAGAGGACAAATTTATAGAAAATAATGAAGCAGAAAAAAAGAGGGAGATTAAGGCAAAGGAGCATGATTTAAGAATTAGAGAAATCAGTGACTCATTCAAAAGGAACATCAGAATCATAGGGGTCCGAGAAGAGGAAGAAAGAGAAATAGGGGTAGAAGGGTTATGTGAGCTGATCATAGTGGAATACTTCCTAACCTGGGGAAAGACACAGACATCAAAATCCAGGAAGCACAGAGGACCCCCATTAGATTCAACACAAACTGCCCAGCAACAAGGCATACCATAGTCAAATTCACAAAATACTCAGGCAAGGAGAGAATCATGAAAGCAGCAAGGAAAAAAAGTCCCTAAAATACAAGGGAAGACAGATCAGGTTTGCAGCAGACCTATCCACAGAATTTTGGCAGGCCAGAAAGGAGTGGCGGAGTCTATTCAGTGTGCTGAATCAGAAATGTATGCAGACAAGAATTCTTTATCCAAGAAGGCTGTCATTCAAAATAGAAGGAGAGATAAAAGTTTCCCAGACAAACAAAAATTAAAAGAGTTTTTGACCACTAAACCAGCCCTGCAAAAAATTTTAAGGGGGACTCTCTGAGGGGACAAAAGATGAAAAAAAATATGTGTGTGAGTGTGTGTGTGTGTGTGTGTGTGTGTGTGTGTGTATCAAAAGCAAGGAAGATTAGAAAGGACCAGAGAACACCATCAGAAATTCCAGCTCTACAAGCATCATCATGGCAATAAACTAATATCTTTCAGTACTCACTCTAAACCTCAGTGGACTCAATGCCCCAATCAAAAGACATAGGGTAACGGAATGGATAAGAAAACAAGATCCATCTATATGCTGTTCACAAGAGACCCACTTTAGACCTAAAGACACCTTCAGATTGAACATAAGGGGATGGAGAACCATCTATCATGCTAATGGTCAACAAAAGAAAGCCCAAGTAGCCATACTTATATCAGACAATCTACACTTAAGAATACTGTATCAAGAGATGCAGAAGGGCATTATATCATGATCAAGGGGTCTATAGACGAAGAAGACCTAATAATTGTAAACATTTATGCGCCAAATGGGAGAGCACACAAATATATAAATCAATTAATCACAAACATAAAAAACTCACCGATAGTAATACCATAATATTAGGAGACTTCAACACCCCACTCACAGCAATGGACAGATCATCTCAACAAAAAATCGACAAGGAAAGAATGGCTTTGAATGACACACTGGACCAGATGGACTTAACAGATATATTCAGAATATTTCATCCTAAAGCATCAGAATATGCATTCTTCTCCAGCGCACATGGAACGTTCTCCAGAATAGACCATATACCGGGACACAAATCAGCCCTAAGTAAGTACAAAAAGATTGAGATCATACTGTGCATAGTTTCAGACCACAATGCTGTGAAACTCAAAAACAACCACAAGAAAAAATTTCGAAAGGTAAAAAATACTTGGAGACTAAAGAACATCCTACTAAAGAATGAATGAGCTAACACAATTCATCAGGAAGTTAAAAAGTATATGGAGGAAGTTAAAAAGGAAGGAAGTTAAAAAGTATATGGAAGTCCATTAAAATGATAACACCACAACCGAAAACCTCTGGGTCGCGCAAAGGTGGTCATAAGATGAAAGTATATAGCATTCCAGGCCTTCCTAAAGAAGGAAGAAAAGATCTCAGATACACAACCTAACCTTACACCTTAAGGAGCTGGAAGAAGAACAGCAAATAGAACCCAAAACCAGCAGAAGACAGGAAATAATGAAGATTACAAAAGAAATTAATGCTATTGAAACAAAAAAAAAAAAAAAAAAAACAAAACAAAAAAAACAGTAGACCAAATCAATGGAACCAGAAGCAGTTTCTTTGAAAAATGAACAAAGTTGATAAACCACAAACCAGTTTGATCAAAAAGAAAAAGGAAAGGATGCAAATAAGTAAAATCAAGAATGACAGAGGAAAGATCACAACCAACACAACAGAAATAAAAACAATAATAAGAGAATATTATGAGCAATTATATGCCAATAAAATGGGCAATCTGGAAGAAATGGACAAATTCCTAGAAACATATACACTACCAAACTGAAACAGGAAGAAATATAAAAATTTGAACAGACCGATAACCAGTAAGGAAATAGTATTAGTAATCAAAAATCCGTCAAAAACAAGAGTCCAGGGCCAGATGGCTTTCCAGCGGATTCTACCAAACATATCCCTACTAAGAAAGTAGGGATAGAAGAAGCATAACTCGATATCATAAAAGCCATATATGAATGACCCAACACTAATATCATCCTCAATGGGGAAAAACTGAGAGCTTCAATGTGCTTAGTGCTACTACAATAGTGAAGAACTAAGATTTCTCTGCACAGCATTCTAGGGCCTAAATTCCTTTTTCTGGTGCTAAGGACAGTTCTCCCCTCCTGGTACAAAAAGGGTGTATTTCACATAGGAGATTTATATTCTGTTTAGGGAACAAAGGATGTTCAGTGCGTCTCTGCACTGGCTGTTTCTCAAGCATGTTTCATTCCAGCGGCATATTTGGGGTGGCATTTTCTGCTCCCCTCCACCATATAATGCTGGAGTAGAGACACTGGAATAAATGCCCTGTGAGTCTTGACAGGAACCTCCCTGCAGGGCCGGGCCTAGACTGCAGGGAGCTTTCAGTACTACCCAGCACCAGGCTGCTACCCCAGGTGAGTAGGTGCACAGGGGTGAGGAAGGCTTTCCTGTCAGAAGCCAGTGTTTCATTTTCCAGAAAGCAATCTAAAATATCAGTAGGTGAGGGATGCTAAAGGGTGTTTAAATATCCTGTTCCATCAGAGCATTTAATGAACTCAGGCAGTGAGAAGACACTTGACGCTGCTACTCCAGGGCTTTTAGATATCTTCATCTAAGAGATGGAAGCCAGGACGCATTTATTACCCCATTTTGTGCAGCAGTTCAGAGACACGCTTCTCCAGGAATAAGACGTCCAGATATCAGAGCCAACAACAGGTTCAGGTGGTCTCTGCCTCATTCAATACTGGTCCACAATGGGGAGAATTTCCTGTAAGGTCTTATCACTCAGTGGCAGGAGCTCAGTCTGCACACAGTTCAGGAACCTGGCCAAGGACCCATGTCCTCAAACAAGGATTAGACTGGTGCTCTCTGAGTCCCAATGTACACGGTCTCTGGGACCGTCTCCAGATGGTTCTGGTCTTGTGTATGAAATACTCTGTCTCATGACTAGGCAAATAGTCCTAAGAGCACTAGGTTAAGTATGGGTGTGTCTGTGCCCTGAGAGCATCATCGTACAACGCCATCCTCTACCGGAGACCCTGAGACACATCCCCTCACAATGGACTGGAGCTGGAGAATCCTCTACCTGGTGGCAGTGGCGACAGCTAAGGGTCAGCCAAGTACCTGGACATAGGAGAGGACTAGGACCAGTCAACATTGATTTCATCCACTCTTGTCCCCTCTCTACAGGTGTGCACTCCCAGGTTTTGCTGGTGCAGTCTGGGGCTGAAGTGAGGAAGCCTGGGGCATCAGTGAAGATCTTCTGCAAAGCATCTTGACACAGCTTCACTGATTACTATATGCACTGGGTGCGACAGGCTCCTGCATAAGGGCTTGAGTGGATGGGAAGCATTGACCCTGAAGATGGTGCTACAAGCTATGCACAGAAGTTCCAGGGCAGACTCACTCTGACGGCAGACACATCCACAAACACAGACTACATGGAGCTAAGCAGTCAGAGGTCTGCAGACATGGCCATGTATTACTGTGCAAGGACACAGTGAGGGGTTGTCAGTGTGAGCCCAGACACAAACCGCCCTGTAGAAGAAGATCAGGACCGCCAGGGGGTGCACACTATGCACCATTCTGTTTGTGTTCCCAGGAGCAGGTGCAGGTAGGGGTTGTTAGAAGGTTTTGTGCCATGGCCTGGGGCTTCCTCTCCATACAGCAGTTTCCCCCAGGAAGCCTCTCTGGACACATGATTCTGTGCTTACCTACTCGGGTCTGGTTTACAAAGTTTGTTTTACCAGGAACACTATACTTACATGAACAAGAGATAGAGTCTCTTACAATTGCTTACCCTTGTACTAAATACCAATGGTTTACACGTATCCTGATGCACATCAACTGAACATTTACAGGAGTCCCAGGTGCGCTCACTTTGCATCTAGGACCACAGGATCCCATAGCTCCTCGTTATCCTCACCCTGCTCTTGTCCTAGTCAAACACCATGACACTTCATTCATGTCACTTAGGTTCTCAGAACTTTATATGTGTTACAGTTTTCTTCAAATACTTGAAACTACAAGAGAAAAAGCATCTACATGTATTAGTCAGGATAATCCTGAGGAACAGAACACAAAGCACATTGGCTTACATGACTAAATAGGCTGAGAAGTCCCATGATATACTATCACATGCTGGATACCCAGTAAAGTCAAAGGTGTAATTCTCATCTGATTCCAAACTAGTGTCAAGTCTGAGAACTGGGGACCTGATGGTTTAACTTTCACTCCAAGGGCAAGAGGAAGCCAATGTTACAGCTCAAGCAGGCACACAAGAAGTAAAAATGAGAGAATTTGCTTCACTTTTATTTTTATTCTATTCATAACCGTAATGGATTGGGTGATGCCCACTTCCCAAGACACCAAAAAGCAAGAACACAGTACACACAGCACTCACCACAAACCCTTCCTGAAGCGCCAGTCTCCGTACAGCATATGAACTCTTCTTAATGTAGCCATGACTCTCAGAAGCAGAAAACATAACAGGTTTTCTAAAACACAGAAGAAGACAGAGACCTAGACAATATGAGAATATGGAGGAATTCATCCCCAAAGAGAGAACAAGAAAGGATCATATCCAGGGATCTAATCAAAACAGATATAAGGAATAGGCCTAAAACAGAGCTGAAAACAACAATAGTAAGGATAATGGATGGGCTTGAGAACAGCATAGAAGACATCAAGATATGCATACCACAGAGATAAAAGACATAAAAACTGGTCAACGGTGGAATTTAAAAATTCTATGAAAGAGACATGATGCTTACGGCACATAATAATGGGTGGAAGCAGCAGAGGAATGACTAAGTGATATAGAAGATAAAATTATGGAAAATAAGGAATCAGAAAAGAGAGGGTAAACTAACTTCTTGGGTTATGGATGTAGACTTAGAGAACTCAGCCACTCTGTATAGTGTAGTAAAATTCCTGTCATAGGAGTCCCAAAAGAAGAGAGGGAAAAAGGGACAGAAGGTTTATCTGTGCAAATTGTAGCTGAAAGTTGCCTTAACCCAAGGAAGGAAATGAATATCCAAATCCAGAAGGCACAGAGAACTCCTATCAAAATCAACAAAAGTAGGCCATTACCAAGAGAAATCATAGAAAATTGACATGATGTAGACATAAAGGAAAAATCCTAAAAGCAGCAAGAGAAAAGAAGTCCCTAAGAAGGGAAGGCAAATAAGGTTAGTTCCCCTCACAGAAACTTACCAAGAGAGAAGGGAGTGTCATCATACATTCAATGGACTGAATGGGAAAAAAATGGGCAGGCAAGAATACTTTATCCAGGAAGTTTGTCATTGAGAAGAAGGAGAGATAAAGAGCTTCCCAGACAAACAAAATCTAAAGGAGTCTGTGACCCCTAATCCAACCCTGCAAGAAATACTAAAGGGGACTCTTTGAGTGGGAAAGGAAGACCAAAAGCAACAAACATTAGAAAGGAATAGAATAAATCTCCAGAAAAAAAATTACTTTACAGAAACATTGTGATAACACAATTACACTAATATCGTATCTTTCAGTAATCACTGTGAATGTAAATGAACTAAAAAGTCCAGTCAAAAGGCACAGAGTATCAGAATGGATTAAAAAAACAAGATCCAGGTATATTCTGCCTGTAAAAGACTCCTTTGAGACCTAGAGATACCTGTTGATTGAAAGTGAGGGGTTGCAGGACAATTTATCATGCTACTGGACATAAAAAGAAAGCTGTAGTACCATATTCATATCAGGCAACATAGATTTAAAGTACAAAGTCTGCAAAAAGAGATGAAGAAGGGCATTATATCATAAAGTGGTCTATCCAACAAGAAGCACTAACAACTGTAAATATTTATGACCACACATTGGGGCACTGAAATATGTAAAGCAATTAATGACATAAAAAAAACTCATTGATAATAATACGCTAGTAGTAGAGGACTTTCACTTGTAAGTAGGGGACAGCCCACTTACAAAAATGAACAGGTCGTGTAAGAAGAAAATCTAGAAGGAAACAATCGCTTTGAATGACACAGCTGCAGATGGACTTCACATATATATTCAAAACATTCCATCTTAAAGCAGCAGAATACATTCTTGTCGAGTGCACATGGAACATTCTCCAGAATAGATCACACACTGGGTCATAAATCAGCCCCTACAAGTACAAAAAGATTGAGACTATGGCATGCATATTTTCAGATCAGAACACTATGAAACTTGGAGTCAACCACAAGGAAAAATTTGGAAACACCACTAATAGTTGGAGTAAAAGACCATTGCGCTGAAGAATAAAGCGGTTAACCAGGAGACTAAAGAAGAAATAAAAATACATGGAAGCAAATGAAAATGTTAGCGTTGACAGTCCAAATCCTGTGGGATGCAGAAAAAGCAGATTTTAGATGGAAGTAGATAGCAGTACAGGCCTAACACGATAAAAATAAAATTTTAAACACACAACCACTTTACACCTAAAGAAGGTAGAAAAGGAAGAGCAAATGAAGCCTAAAGTCAGACGAGGAGGGTAAACAATCATAGAGTACCTATAAATGGCATAAGATTATTCAAACAGAAAAGAAAAAGGACCCAAAGAGACAAAATCATGAATTTCATGGGACAGATCACAACCAACACCAGAAATACAATCAATTATAAGGGAATATTATGAAAAACTATATACCAACCAATTAGGCCATCTGGAAGAAATGAATAAATTCCTAGAAACATGTAAACTACCAAAATTTCAACAGGAAGAATTAGAAAAGGAGAATTACACACCAATTGCCCAAGTGAACATGGATGCAAAAAATATCAACAATATACTTACAACTTGACTCCAACAGTACATTAAAAGAATCATTTACCAGGATGAAGTCGGATTTATTCCTGGGGTGCAAGGATGGACCAATATTAACAATCAGTCAAAGTTATACACCATATCAATAATAGGATAAGACCCAAATGATCCTTTCAATAAATGCAGAGAAGCATTTGATAAACTACACTATCTTTTCTTGATAAAAACCATCAAGCAAGTAAAGATAGATGGAAAATTCTTCAACGACATAAAGGCCATATACAAAACACGCACTGTTAACATCATCCTCAATAGGGAAAAACTGAATGCTCTCCACATATGGTCAGGAACATGACAGGGATATCCACTGCCACTAATTTTGTTCAACGTAGTACTAGAAGGCTTAGCCTCTGCAATCAAACAATGAAAAGAAATAAAACGCGAAGATATTTGAAAGGAATAAGTCAAACGTTCACTCTTTGCAGATTACATGATATTCTGTGTGTAAAATCCAAAAGATTCTACCAAAAGACTTCTAGGACGGAAACAAAACTCAGAAAAGTTGTAGGATACAAAGACAACATCAAGTTATTGGCACTATATACACACAACAAAAATGAAGCAGAAAAGAGAGACATTAAGGAATCAGACCCATTTACAATTGCACCAAAAATCATAACATACCTAGGAATAAACCTAACCAAAGATGTTAGAGATCTGTATGCTAAAAACTGTAGAAAGCATATGAAGCAAATTACACAAGACACAAAGGAAGAGCATTCCATGGTCATGGATTGGGAAACAAATATTGTTAAAATATCACTACTACTCAAAGCAACCTACACAATGTGATCCTTACCAAAATAACACCAACATTCTTCACAGAAAAAGAACAAAGAATTTTAAAATTTGTATAAAACCAGAAAACACCGAATAGGCAGAGCAATGTTGAAAAAGAAATCCAAAGCTGGAGGCATCACGATTCTAGACTTCAAGCTGTATTACGAAGCTGTAATCATCAAAAAAGCATGGTACTGGCACAAAAATAGACACATACATGAATGGGACAGAATAGAGAACCAGATTTGCTGAACAGTCTGTTCAGCAAATGGTGCTGGGAAAACTGGAGAGTAACATGCAGAAGAATGAATCTGGCACACTTTCCTACAGCAAACACAAAAATATATTCAAAATGGATGAAAAACGTAAACGTATGACCAAAAAACATCAACATCTATAAGAGAAAACAGGCAGAAACCTCTTTGACCTCGACCTCAGCAACTTCTTAATACACACGCCTCTAGAGGCAAGGAAAACAAAAGCAAAAAATGAACTATTGGGACCTCATCAACATAAAAAGCTTCTGCACAGTGGAGGAAACAGTCAACAACACTAAGTGGCAACTGACAGAGGAGTGAAGATATTTGAAAATGACATACATGGTAAGAGTTAGTATCCAAAATCTATAAGAACTTAACAAACACAGAAGAACAAATAAATATCCAGTGAATGGTCAAAAGACATGAGCAGACACTTTTCCAAAGAAAACATCTGGATGGCTAAGAGACACATGAAAAGATGCTCAACATCACTCATCATTGGGGAAAATCAATTCAAAATCATGATAAGATACCACCTCACACCTGTCAGAATGGCTAAAATGAACAATTCAGGAAACAACAGATATGGGCAAGGATGTGGAGACAGAGGAACCTTCCTACACGCTTGGTGGGAATGCAAAGTGGTGTGACCACACTGGAGAAGAGTTTAAAAAGTTAAAATAGAATTACCTTATGTCCCACCAATTTCTCTACAAGGTATTTACACAAAGGACACAAAAATTCTGATTCAAATAGCTAAACGGGTGATGGAGATTATGTAGGTCACTTGTGATGCGCACTGGGTGTTAATGTATGTGATGAATCACTAAATTTTATTCCCAAAACTAAAACTACACTACATGTTAACTAACAAAGATGTAAATAAATAAAATCTTCATATATTAAATAACAGGGGAAGAAAAGGAAGGGGACAAATGTTGTTACAAATGGCCATAACCAATGGGATCTAGGGCAGTGAGTCTAACAACTTGCATTTACCCATTTTATCCCTAACTGGTAGTGGACATTAATTAACAAACATACTCATGATTCCCAAGTTGGTGCCACGTGAGTGGGAATTCAAACCCCAGCTGCCCTTCCCAGCTCCTCTGTGACCACATCTCATGGGCAGTCTTTCTAGACAGCTGGCATCTATGTATTGCCTGTGTGTAGACGTCCTTGCTCCTGGACCAGGCTCATTCACCCAGGTCTGCTGGGTACTCAGAAAGCACAGACTAGTGTCACCCGGCATTCCTTGTACTTCCCATTCCTCACTAGGGAACAAGCTCAGCCTTGAGGATGCATGGTTACCATGTGCTGTTCCACTGGTCTACACCACCTGACACCACCCATGTATTCCAGTACTTGCTTCTGAAGGGAATCTCCAAACAGATGACAATTTCACCAGTGATTTACACCAAAAAATAATTGGATCCAAGTGAGGGCACAATATTGGATTTTAGCTGCATGTTAAGGGGAACTTTGCTTTCATTCTTAGAAGACAGAGAAGAGGTTTATACCAGAGACAAGGTCACAAGGACGGATCCTCCCAGAACCAGCAGTGGACCATCACCTTACTGAGAGAGGGTACATTTCACATACAATAGAAGCTGTGAATGTATAACATTTGGAGGGAGTGACCTCAGAGGGTGGGGGGGCCACAGGGTGGCCAGAACATCCCTTTACCCTCAGGTGAGGGACCTCCCGAGTCATGTCACTTGTCCACAATACAGTCACCTTAGGGTGGCTATGGTTCTGTTCTTACATCCCAGAGCCCAGTTTGTAGGGCTGCCCCCGACCTCCACTGGCTAGTGTCCAACAACGTCCAATCAAGGCTGCAGAAAACAGGATGCATGTCATCCCCAGAAGTCCTCTCTCAATGGCAATGACACCTTTATGTGTCTTTCCTTGTTGTTATCTGTCTTTCTTCATGTTTCTTTCCTTACCGTTTCTCTTCACCTCAGAGCATTTTGGGGACATCCATGCATATCCACCTGGGTTCAGTTAGACACTCAGATCCAGAGGGAGACTTGAACTTCATGCAAGAAAGTGTCTGTGCCTGGTGATGAGGGGTTTCATCCCACAATTCTCAAGGTATTCCCTCCCACAGATGTGCTGTCTTCAGGACCCACTCATCTTCAGTTCCGAGACGGACATTTGGTGACTGCCCATCTGTGTCCTGAACGCCATCCCCAGACTCACACACATGGCAGTAATATCAGTGTGTCAAAATTAATCTCATGTGACAAGTCCCTTTGGCCACATAAGTTATTCTACACAGGTTCAAGAATGACATAGATGACCACAGTCCACACTGATGTCAGGGAAGTTCACCTCCCTCCCACATGACACTCACATTACCACACCCCTAAAAACCTGCAACATGTCAAATCATTACATATTAAGTCACGTCCAAAACGTTCCTAAATTTCACTGCCTCTAAAACCCCAAATCTAACCATGTAGCTTGGGTAGGGTGAGACCGTGGTACCTTCCATCCTGGGGTGAAACCCTCTCCATCAGCCGACCTGCATTTCTAGAAAACCATTTTTGTTTTCTGAATGCTTCTGCATGGTAACCATAACATAACAGGTACTGACATTCCTATGCCAGAAGAAATACAGTGTAATTTAGAAGTGCATCACCAACAAGAAACAATTTGATTATCAATCTGGGGAAACCCGTTACGTTCAAAGACAGAATGCTCTGAATCTCAGACTCCAACGTGTCTCTGGGATTCACACTTCCTTTTTTCTTAAAGGTGGAACATGTCTGAAGCTGAGCACATTTATCCCAGTTTCATGAAGGTAGAATTTCTGAGCCCAAAAATCTTTCTTTTGTTCTCTCTATTATCAAATGAAAAGTTCTTCTGACTCTTGCCAGCTGATAAGGATAACTATTCATGATTGTTCCTCACCAATGATTAAAGGAAATATAACTGTATATTTATAGGCAAGAAGCAGAGTGAAGGGTTCAAAGATGGAAAATATGTAGGAGGAGACATCCTGTGAACAGAAGGGTCTGCAGTGCTCATGATGGAAGGGTCTCACCCTTGCTTGTTGCATAAATGGGGAGGGAAGGAAAGGAGTCACTGTATCTCTGCAGGGGTCTGTGAAACAATAGGAGCACGGGGACCACCGGGGGCAATCACAACCACCAGGGGGAACTCAGAGACCAGGGAGCTCATGATCCAGGACAAGAGATTGGTTGAGGACTGGTCTCCTCTCAAGGGCTTTCAGATCCAGGCTCTGCACACTTATTCCGATATGAATACAGCAAAGAGTTTGTAAAAGCTGTGGAAACACACAAGTGTCCTCCCTGTTTAAATAAACCATGATAATGGGAATACACAAATTTTCCCAGGGTCAGACACTGGGATAAATACATCTTTGATCATTCTCACATTAACAAGAGTTTAGAAGAATAATGTTCTCCATTTCATAGATGAAGAAATATTTTTAATTAACATCATCCTTCCTGATCGCAGGTGTTTTGCCTTCAACATATTTTAATGAAATTCAACCATTTTAACGTTATTGAGGCTTTCTTTTTTTAATGTTTATTTGTTTTTATGGGAGAGAGAGACAGACTACGAGCGGGCAAGGGGAAGAGAGAGAGAGGAGACACAGTATCTGAATATGAAGCAGTCTCCAGGCTCTGAGCTGTCAGCACAGAGCACGACACAAGGCTCAGACTCATGAACTGTGAGACCATGACCTGAGTCAAAATCGGACACTTAACCAACTGAGCCACCCAGAGGCTCCATATTGAGGGTTTCCATTGATGTCCACATAGAGTTCATGTGTAAATGACCCCTTGTGTTTGTAGAAAACCCCTGGCATCTCCATTAGCTCTGTGAGTCTGTGTTGAGGCTTCTCACTCTCTCCAATATCTGTGACAGAATAGAACTGGCTTCCACCCATCACTCTCCTGGGACTTCTAGAAAGTCAGGAACCTGCAAACCTCACTGGGATGTCCAGCCTTGTCCTGCATGTGGTTCAGGAGGCAGATGGGTCCTCCGATGGAGAGCACAGGTCCAGATACTGGGACTACTCTCACCTCATACGTGATCTTGGACATTCACACACTCTGTCTCTGCTGCAGTGTATCTATTAACCTGTACAATGGTGGTATACTGATTCTTACCTCAAGTGTTTGGGTTCATATGTGAAAATAACGATTATCATGGGTACTTATAATCACTGCAGCAAAATCACAAATTAATAAATCACAATGTCCTGAAAGATATTGTGACACCAAACACTGCCCTATCCCTTACACCTGCCAAAGGTCACTGGCTTCTTGAGGATTCTATTGCAAAATTTACTATATTGTCAAAGGACATCTGTATGCTGATTAAACCCTCCCATCCCTGAAACTGTAGCTGGGAGAAGAGCCCCAGCCCCTAAGTGTTCACATTCAGTGATCAGAACAGAACACAGACATCTCACCATGGAGTTTGGGTTCACTTTGGTTTTCCGTGGTTCTATTTTAAACAGTAATTCATGATGAACAAGAAACACTGACTATGTTAGTGGATATGAGTGAGAGAAACAGTGGATGTGTGACATTTTCCTGACTTGTGTCTGTAGATGTCTTGTGTGACGTACAGCTGGTAGAGTCTGGGGGAGACCTGATGATGCCTGGCAGGGGAGGGGGTCCCTGAGAATCTCCTGTGCAGTCTCTAGATTCACCTTCAGTAGCTAATTGATGAGGTGGGTCTGCCAGACTCCAGGGAAGGGGCTGAATGGGAGTCTACATATCTGTATGGTATAAGATAACGACCAAATGTCAGTATTTTACTCACTGGAATTCAAAACCATTTGTGAAAGAGGCCATTTTATCCCTAATTTTAATTCTATGAAATCTCATGGAGGATTTGCTGACTGCATCCAGACACATTTCATTCTGGTCTCTGTAACCTGCTCCACTGGTCTGTGTGTCTGACTGTATGCTAGCAGCACAGTGTTATAGACAATGTACCTATGCAATATACTTAGAAAGAAGGACGTGTGCTGTCTCCAGGTTTGTTCTCCTTTCTCAGGATTGTTTTCTCACTTCCGTGTGCTTTGTGGTACCATATAAATAAGAATTTCCCAGATACATTCATTGGCATTTTTATTAACTCAACTAACATTAGAAATTATTAGAACAGATAAAAGGAATAAGGAGTGTAATAATACAAAAAATTAACAAATCGAAATTGATATCTGGAAAGCTAAATGCAATTGAAAAAGCATCTCTCCTAGGAAATAAGTAAAACTCAAACAGATACAATCAGAATTAAGGAGGGGACATAACTGATACCAAAGAAGTGAAGAACAATAACAGAAAATGCCTAGATAATTATAGACCCATTATTAGATAACTAAGGGGCAACTAGGCAGTTTCTAGAGTTATACAATCCACAAGACTGTACATGAAGAAATAGAAAATTAACAGAATTAAAGCAAGTAAGATTGAATCTATAATCTAATCATATCCCACCCCTAAAGAAAAAAATTCAGCTTGGTAACAGAGGACTTTATCTATGAACTGTATCAAAATATAAAGGATATTTAATGCCAATAACTCTCAGACTCTTACCAAAAACTGAAAAGAAAGGAATAGGCCCCAACTCATCTACAAGACCAACCTTACTATGATGTGAAATCAAAAGACACCTTAAGAGAAACTAAAGGCCAATATCTCAGATGGACATACATGCAAAACTCCTAGCACAGTGAATGCAACAGCACAATGAAAGGGTCATATGTGACAATGCAGTCACATCTATTGATCACCTATATCATCATCTATTGATACATATAAAACTAGAAAAAATTCAACAAATTGTCATTATTAAAAAATCTCAGCAACTGAGGGAAAGAAAGAAATTACCTCCACAAAATTGTGGCCTTACATGAAAAGCCCACACCTGACAGCATATTTAACAGTGAAAAACTGACGCTTTTCCTGTCATATTAGGAGCCGGGCAAGGATTCTCATTCCCTACATAGGTATTCAGCATGGTAACATGAAGACCAGTAAAATATGGCACCCAATGTATGTCATCTTGTCACAGGGCTTATTTGGAGGAAAGTGACTAGAGTACAGCTAGTCTAAGCAATCTGTGACCCTTCTTTGTCCCCCTGAGAGCAGGACATAAATCTCTCCTGGGAAACTTCCTTTCCCTCTACCAGAATGGGAGAACCATCCTTACACCAGAAATGGGAACTTTAGCACCAAGAAGGCTGTGCAAACAAGCCTTGTTAATTCCTCACTAATTGACTTGCCCAAACCCAAATCTCTGTCTTGTTAACTCTTCGCAAATCCATTTTTTTTTTCTAAAAGGCACAAGGGCCACCTACTTTCTTCATTCTCTGGGTGTCATATTATTAGGAAGCTTGTGCACATGCAAAATGAAATTTATTCTCTTCTGTAGATCTGTCTTATGTCAATTGGATCCTTAGACCATACAAAGAACACAGAAGCAAAGAAGGAAAAAGCTTGCTGCTCCTATAAGTTGCAGATGTACCCATAAAAATTCGGTAAGAAAATGAAATAAAGACATGTAAATCAGTAAGAAGAAAATTATTTGTTTGAGAATCACATGAACTTATAGTGAAATCTTAGAAACTCCATAAAAAAAGTATTAGAACTAATAAACTCAGGAAAAGTTCAGGGTACAAATCAACATACAAAAATATGTTGTATTTCCACACACCTAAAACATAGTATATGAAAAAAATAACAACATCACACAATTGAAAATGGCACAAAATGGAGCATCTGTGTGGCTCATTCCGTTAAGGGCCTACTGTTGATTTTGGCTCAGGTCATGATCTCATGGTTCCTGAGTTTAATTCTAAGGCAGGGTCTGCAATGATTGTGCAGAGCCTGCTTGGGATTCTCTGTCCCCTTCTCTCTCTCTGATCTCTCTCTCCTTCCCTCTATCTGTCACACAAAAATAAACACACATTAAAATATATGGAACAAAATAAAGTATTTAGGATTAAATTTCACTAAAAAGTAAAATAACATACCAAACATGACCTGCTGGGAGAAAGACATGTAAAATGGCAAACACAGATGAAAAGATCACTGTGTTCACAGATTAGAATTATTTATACTGTCAGTCCCTTCTGCAAGAAGTGATCTAGAAGTGCCTTTCAAACACTGGTTTTAAATTTGAAACAAATCTAAGTCTGGAGCCTGATATATAGTCAGAGGATATGCAAATAGGGCCCTCCCTGTGCTGATTAAACCAGTCCGGCTCCAACCCTGCAGCTGGGAGAGGAGCCCCAGCCCCGGGAGTCCCAGGTGTTCCCATTCTGTGATCAGCACAGAACACACACACCTCACCATGGAGTTTGTGCTGGGCTGGGTGTTCCTGGTTGCTCTTTTAAAAGGTAATTCATGGTGAACGAGGGACACTGAGTCTGTGAGTGGATATGAGTGAGACAGTGGATGTGTGGCAGTTTCCTGACTAAGATGTTTGTGTCTGCAGGTGTCCAGTGTGACGAGCAGCTGGTGGAGTCTGGGGGAGACCTGGTGAAGCCTGGCGGGTCCCTGAGACTCACCTGTGTGGCCTCTGGATTCACCTTCAGTAGCTACTACATGCACTGGGTCCGCCAGGCTCCAGGGAAGGGGCTGCAGTGGGTCGCACGCATTTATACTGATGGAAGTAGTACAAACTACGCAGACTCCGTGAAGGGCCGATTCACCATCTCCAGAGACAACGCCAAGAACACGCTGTATCTGCAGATGAACAGCCTCAAGACCGAGGACACGGCCACATATTACTGTGCAAGTGACACGGTGAGGGGACCTCACTGGGAGCCCAGACACAAACCTCCCTGCAGGAGGGGATCAGCACCACCAGGGGGCGCACACTAGGCACAATTCTGCTTTGTGATCCCATGAGCAGGTGCAGATGGAGGTTACAGGCAGGTTTCCTGTCAGGGTCTGGGGTTTCCTCTCAACACAGCAGTTCCTGGACACAGGATTCTGTGCTTACCTATTAACTTTCTGAATTAGCAACTGTGTTGTCATAGGAAAACTGCACTAACACCACAAAGACACAGTTGTTTGCATTGCTTACTCCTGTCCCTCAACATGAGTGAATTACAGATTTCCTGAGGCACAACAGCTGAACCTTAAAGCAGTCCTAGATGAACTCCAAGCCCCTAATGTTCATGCAACTGCCCTTCTGGGATAACCAGCTCCAGCCACAGCACAGAAAAACCCTCTCCCAGAGGATCGGTGGGGTCCCTATAATACTGAGTTCATACAGTTTGGACTTTTGAAACCCAGCTAGAGCTCCTGATATAAAATATAAGAGCTCTGTGCCACCAGGTGGGCCAATGGCTTGGACACAGACAGGGTGAAGGCAGGGTTCTGACTGGGACCAACGAGTATAGATTTTTCTCTCTGTGGGAGGGCTTCCTGAACAGGGGCGGCTGGGAACTCCAACTGCAGGGACTAGAGGGGTTGCTGATGCCAATATTTCCCCCCGCCAATCAGCATGGACAGAGTTCAGTGAGCAGCACAGCACCCCCCAGTAGAAGCTGAGCCACTGACACCAAGATCCACCCCCCTTGTCTTACTCAGATGCTTCCTTACTACGAAAAGACTGCCTGGAACCCAGACCAGCACCACGCCCCTCCCTCCAAAGACCACCATATACCCCCACAGGCACCAAGTCTACTGACCATATAGTGAGGCAAAGCTTCACTTCTAGGGGAGATAGGAATTAGCCTCTTTTAACAGTCAGAACAAACTCACTTAGTTAAAACACAACACTGGACAAAGTTGAAAAACTCCCTACTGGAGGCAAGGAGAAACCTGCAGGGGAATGACTTGAGGGACACAGCAGCCAATACATGACAGCACAGTGCACACAGCACATGCAAGAAATGCTTCCAGAATATCAGGTCCTCAACAGTATGTAAACACTTCTCATGAAGACACTACTCTAGAAGCAGAAAACATAACAGGATTTTCCGAAAAACTTAAGAAAGCAGAGACAGACATACAGACTGATGGAGGAATGCATTCCAAAAGAATAAACGATAAAAGGTCATTGTAAGGGATATAATTAAAACACATATAACAAATATGCCTCAAACAGAATTTTTAAAAACTATAATAAGTAAAAAGAATTTTTAAAAACTATCATAAGGACACTAGCTGTGCTTCAAGAAAGCAAACAAGACAGGAGGATACCCTGTCTACATATAGAAAAGACCTAAAAACTTGTCAGTCTGAAACGTTACAAATGCTATAAACGGGATGTGAAACTGATTGTATATAATGACCTCAGGTGGAAAGAAGCAGATGAGTGAGTAAGTGACATAGAAGATAAAATTATGGGGGAAATGAAGCAGCAAAGAAGAGGAAAACTAAATATTGCATCTCAAACGTATACTTCGGGAACTCAGCAACTCCATAAAGTGAAATAAAATTCTTTTCAAAGGAGTCCCTGAGAAATTGTGGTTTATATACACAAAGGATTACTACGTGGCAATGAGAAAGAATGAAATATGGCCCTTTGTAGCAACATGGATGGAACTGGAGAGTGTTATGCTAAGTGAAATAAGCCATACAGAAAAAGACAGATACCATATGTTTCACTCTTATGTGGATCCTGAAAAACTTAACAGAAACCCATGGGGGAGGGGAAGGAAAAAAAAGGAGGTGAGAGTGGGAGAGAGCCAAAGTGTAAGAGACTCTTAAAAACAGAACACACTGAGGGTTGATGGGGGGTGGGAGGGAGGGGAGGGTGGGTGATGGGTATTGAGGAGGGCACCTTTTGGGATGAGCACTGGGTGTTGTATGGAAACCAATCTGACAATAAACTTCATATATTGAAAAAAAAAAAAGAAGTCCAAGCGAAACGAGAGGGAGAAAAAAAAGGAAAAGTTTTATCTGAGTGCATTATAGAGGAAAATGTCCACAAACTGGGGAAAGAAACAGTCGTCCACATCTATGAGTCACAGAGAACTCCCATTAAAATAAAAAAAAAAGCAGGCAACAGAGAGACATATAACAGTAAAATTAGCAAAATACACATAGAAAGAAAAACACTAAAAGCAGCAAGTCAAAAGAAGTCGCTAACTAAAAAGGGAAGACATAAAAGATTATGGCAGATGTCTCCACAGAAACCTGCAGGCAAGAAAGGAGTGGCATGATATCCTCAACATGCCCAATTCAAAAATATGCAGCCAAGAATCCTTACCCATCAAGGCTGTCATTCAGATACAAGGAGAGAGAGAATTTCCCAAACAAAAACCAAAGGAGTTCGTGGCATCTAAACCAACCCTTTGAGAAATATTAAATGGGACGCTTTGAGTGGGTAAGGAAGACTAAAAGAAACAAAGACTAGAAATAAGCAGAGAAAATCTCCATAAATAGTGACTTGAGAGGTAACACAATGGCACTAAGTTTATATCTATCAATAACCACTGTGAATGTAAAAGGGCAACATGCTCCAATCAAAAGGCATAGGAAAACAGAATGGATAAAAAAATACAAGACCTTCTATACACTGCATACAATAGACTCATCTTCAACCCAAACACCTGTAGATTGAAAGTGAGGGGAGGGATAGCAATTTATCATGCTAACGGACGTCGAAAGAAGGTTGTAGTACCATACACGTATGACACTAACTAGATTTTAACCAAAATCTGTTACAAGAGATGAGGAAGGCAGTATATCATCATAAACTGGTCTATCCAATGAGAAGATACAAAGCTTTAAATCTTTATATGCTAAAATTGTAACCACTGATATATATAAATCAGTTAATAAGAAACATAAAGAAACTAATTGACAATAATACAATAATAATAATAATAGAGAACTTTAACGCTCCACTTACAACAATGGACACATCATCTAAGCTGAAAATCAATAAGGAAACAATGGCTAAGGAAGACACACTGGACCAAATGGACTTAACAGATATATTCAGAACATTCCATTCTAAACAGCAGAATACACATTCCTTTTGAGTGCACATAGAACATTCCCCAGAACAGATCACATACTATGTCACAAATCAGCCCTCTACAAGTACAAAAAGATTGACATAATACCAAGCATATTTTCAGACCAGGACACTATGAAACTTGAAGTCAACCACAAGAAACCTTTGGCAACACCACTAATACATGAAGTTAAAGACACTGTAGTAAAGATTGTATGAGATTTTCAGGAAATTAAGGAAACAGTAAAAAATACATGGAAGCAAATGAAAACGGAAACATGCCAGTGCCAAACCATCTGGATGCAGCAAAACTGGTTGGAAGAGGGAAATATACAGCAATACAGGCCAAACTCAAGAAAGAAGAAAAATCGCAAACACACAACCATGTTACACCTAAACAAGCTAGGAAATGAACAGAAAATGAACGCTGAAGCCAGCAGGAGAAGGTAAATAAAGAGCACTAGACCAGAAATAAATGATAAAGAAACAAACAAAAACAGTAGAACAGATCAATGAAACTATAAGCTGGATTTTGGAAGCATAACTAAAAATGATAAACCGAGGCCATACTTAGCAAAAACAAAAGAGAAAGGACTAAGCAAATTTTTTTTTAATATGAAATTTATTTTCAAATTTGTTTCCATACAACACCCAGTGCTCATCCCAACAGGTGCCCTCCTCAGTGGCCATCACCCACCCTCCTCTCGTCCCACCCCCCATATACCCTCAGTTTGTTCTCAGTTTTGAGGAGTCTCTTCTGTTTTGGCTCCCTCCCTCTCCAACCATTATTTGCCTTCCCCACCCCCATGGTCGTCTGTTAAGTTTCTCAGGATCCACATGGAAGTGAAAACATATGTCCTTATCTGTATGACTTATTTCACTTAGCATAACACTGTCCAGTTCCATCCATGTTGCTACAAAAGGCCATATTTCATTCTTTCTCATTGCCACGTAGTATTCCATTGTGTATATAAACCACAATTTCTTTATCCATTTGTCAGTTGATGGACATTTAGGCTCTTTCCATAATTTAGCTATTGTTGAGAGTGCTGCTATAAACGTTGGGGGACAAGTGCCCCTATGCATCAGCACTCCTGTACCCCTTCAGTAAATTCCTAGCAGTGCTACTGCTGGGTCATAGGGTAGGTCTATTTTTAATTTTTTGAGGAACCTCCACACTGTTTTCCAGAGAGGCTGCACCAGTTTGCATTCCCACCAACAGTGCAAGAGGGTTCCCGTTTCTCCACATCCTCTCCAGCATCTATAGTCTCCTGTTTTGTTCATTTTGACCACTTTGACTGGCATGAGGTGATATCTGAGTGTGGTTTTGATTTGTATTTCCCTGATGAGGAGCGACTTTGAGCATCTTTTCATGTGCCTGATGCCCATCTGGATGTCTTCTTTAGAGAAGTGTCTATTCATGTTTTCTGCCCATTTCTTCACTGGATTATTTGTTTTTCAGGTGGGGAGTTTGGTGAGCTCTTTACACATTTTGGATACTAGTCCTTTGTCCAATATGTCTCTTGCAAATATCTTTTCCCATTCCATTGGTTTCCTTTTAGTTTTGTTGATTGTTTACTTTGTGGTGCAGAAGCTTTTTATCTTCATGAGGTCCCAATAGTTCCTTTTTGCTTTTAATTCCCTTGCCTTTGGGGTTGGGTCAAGTAAGAAATTGCTGCAGCTGAGGTCAGAGTTTTTCCCTGCTTTCTCCTCTAGGAGAAAGTCTGAGTCTCCTGTCTCAGACTCAGGTTCTTTATCCATTGTTAGTTTGTTTTTGTGAATGGTGTAAGAAAGTGGTCTAGTTTCATCCTTATGCATGTTGCTGCTCAGTTCTTCCAGCATCATTTGTTAAAGAGACTCTCTTTTTTTTCCATTGGATATTGTATCCTGCTTTGTCAAAGATTAGTTCGCAGGTCTAGATTAGTTTTGTGGGTCTATCTTTGGGGTTTCTATTCTATTCCATTGGTCTATGTGTCTCTTTTTGTGCCAATACCATGCTGTCTTGATGATTATAGCTTTGTGGTAGAGGGTAAAGTCTGGGATTGTGATACCCGCTTTGGTATTCTTCTTCAAAATTACTTTGGCTATTTGGGGCCTTTCGTGGTTCCATACAAATTTTAGGATTGCTGGTTCTACCTTCGAGAAGAATGCTGGTGTGGTTTTGATTGGGATTGCATTGAATGTGTAGATAGCTTTGGGTAGTATTGACATTTTAACAATATTTATTCTTCCAATCCATGAGCACGGAATGTTTTTCCATTTCTTTATATCTTCTTCAATTTCCTTCATAAACTTTCTGTAGTTTTCAGCATACAGATCTTTTACATC
Organism: Panthera onca; assembly: GCF_046562875.1. NCBI lineage: Eukaryota > Metazoa > Chordata > Mammalia > Carnivora > Felidae > Panthera > Panthera onca. Next base: position 147,625,731 of record NC_138344.1, on the reverse strand, counting down.
TTTGGTTAGGTTTATTCCAAGGTATTTTATGATTCTTGGTGCAATTGTGAATGGGGTCAGTTTCTTTATTTGTCTTTCTGTTGCTTCATTATTAGTGTATGAGAATGCAACTGATTTCTGTACACTGATTTTGTATCCTGAGATTTTACTGAACTCATGTATCAGTTCTAGCAGACTTTTGGTGGAGTCATCAGGTTTTCCATATATAATATCATGTCATCTGCAAAATGCGAAACCTTAACTCCATCTTTGCCAATTTTGATGCCTTGATTTTCTTTTCTTGTCTGGTTGCTGATGCTAGAACTTCCAACACTATGTTAAACAACAGCGGTGAGAGTGGACATCCCTGTCGTGTTGCTGATCTCAGGGAGAAAGCTCTCAGTTTTTCCCCATTGAGGATGATATCAGCTGTGGGATTTTCATAAATGCCTTTTATGATGCTTAAGTAGGTTCCTTCTATCCCGAGTGTCTTGAGGGTTTTTTTTAAGAAACGATGTTGAATTTAGTCAAATGCTCTTTCTACATCGATTGACAGCATCATATGGTTCTTATCTTTTCTTTTATTAATGTGATGTATCACATTGATTGATTTGCGAATGTTGAACCAGCGCTGCAGCCCAGTGATGAATCCCACTTGATCATGGTAAATAATTATTTTTATATGCTGTTGAATTCGATTTGCTAGTATCTTATTGAGAACTTTTGCATCCGTATTCATCAGGGATATTGGCCTGTACTCTTTTTTTCCTGGGTCTCTGTCTGGTTTAGGAATCAAAGTAATGCTGATTTCATAGAATGAGTCTGGAAGTTTTCCTTCCCTTTCTATTTTTTGGAATAGATTGAGAAGGATAGGTATTATCTCTGCTTTAATGTCTGGTAGAATTCCCCTGGGAAGCCATCTGGTCCTGAACTCTTATTTGTTGGGAGATTTTTGATAACTGATTCAGTTTCTTCGCTGGTTTTGGGTCTGTTCAAGCTTTCTATTTTTTCCTGTTTGAGTTTTGGAAGTGTGTGGCTGCTTAGGAATTTGTCCATTTCTTCCAGGTTGTCCAGTTTGTTGGCATATAATTTTTCATAGTATTCCCTGATAATTGCTTGTGTTTCTGAGGGAGTGGTTGTAATAATTCCATTTTCATTCATGATTTTATCTATTTGGGTCATCTCCCTTTCTTTTAGAGAAGACTGGCTCCAGGGGTATCAATTTTGTTTATTTTTTCAAAAAAAAACACAACTCTTGGTTTCATTGATTAGCTCTACAGTTTTTTTAGATTCTGTATTGTTTATTTCTGCTCTGATCTTTATTATTTCTCTCCTTCTGCTGGGTTTGGGGTGTCTTTGCTGTTCTGCTTCTTTTCCTTTAGATGTGCTGTTAGATTTTGTATTTGGGATTTTTCTTGTTTCTTGAGATGGGCCTGGATTGCAATGTATTTTCCTCTCAAGACTGCCCTTGCTGCATCCCAAAGCGTTTGGTTTGTTGAATTTTCGTTTTCATTTGTTTCCATATATTTTTAAATTTCTTCTCTAATTGCCTGGTTGATCCATTCATTCTTTAGTAGGGTGTTCTTTAACCTCCATGCTTTTGGAGGCTTTCCAGACTTTTTCTTGTGGTTGATTTCAAGTTTCATCACATTGTGGTCTGAAAGTATGCATGGTATGATCTCAATTCTTCTATACTCATGAAGGGCTCTTTTATGACCCAGTATATGATCTATCTTGGAGAAGGTTCCATGTGCACTCAAGAAGAAGGTATATTCCGTTGCTTTGGGGTGCAGAGTTCTACATATATCTGTCAAGTCCATCTGATCCAGTGTATCGTTCAGGGCCCTTGTTTCTTTATTGATCCTGTGTCTAGATGATCTATGCTCTGTTGTAAGTGGAGTATTAAAGTCCCCTGCAATTACCACATTCTTATCAATAAGGTTGCTTATGTTTGTGATTGTTTTATATATTTGGGGGCTCCCGTATTTGGTTCATAGACATTTATAATTGTTAGCTCTTCCTGATGGATAGACCCTGTGATTATTATATAATGCCCTTCTTCATCTCTTGTTACAGCCTTTAAAGTCTAGTTTGTCTGTTATAAGTATGGCTACTCCAGCTTTCTTTTGACTTCCAATAGCATGATAGTTGGTTCTCTATCCCCTCACTTTCAATCTGAAGGTATCCTCAGGTATAAAATGAGTCTACTGTAGACAGCAAATAGATGGGTCTTGTTTTTTTATCCATTCTGATACCCTATGTCTTTTGGTTGGAGCATTTAGTCCATTTACATTCAGTGTTATTATAGAAAGATACAGGTTTAGAGTCATTGTGATATCTGTAGGTTTCATACTTGTAGTGATGTCTCTGGTACTTTGTCTCACATGATCCCCCCTAGGATCTCTTTAGAGCTGGTTTAGTGGTGATGAATTCCTTCAGTTTTTCTTTGTTTGGGAAGACCTCTTTCTCTTCTATTCTACATGACAGACTTGCTGGATAAAGGATTCTCAGCTGCATTATTTTTCTGTTCATCACACTGAAGATTTCTTGCCATTCCTTTCTGGCCTGCCACGTTTCAGTAGAGAGATCCGTCACTAGTCTTTTGGTCTCCCTTTATATGTCAGAGCATGTTTATCTCTAGCTGCTTTCAGAATCCTCTCTTTATCCTTGTATTTTGCCAGTTTCACTATGATATGTCATGAAGAAGATCGATTCAAGTTACATCTGAAGGGAGTTCTCTGTGCCTCTTGGATTTCAATGCCTTTTTCCTTCCCCACATAAAGGAAGTTCTCAGCTATAATTCCTTCAAGTACACCTTCAGCACCTTTGCCTCTTCCTCCTCTAGAATCCCAATTATGCATATATTATTTCATTTAATTATGTCACATAGTTCTCTAAGTCTCCCCTCATACTCCTGGATTTTTTGATCTCTCCTTCTCAGCTTCTTCTTTGTCTATAATTTTATCTTCTAATTCACCTATTCTCTCCTCTGCCTCTTCAATCTGAGCTGTGGTCGCCTCCATTTTGTTTTGCAGCTCATTTATAGCATTTTTAGCTCCTCCTGACTGTTTCTTAGTCCCTTGATCTCTGTATTAGTAGATTCTCTGCTGTCCTCTATACTTTTTTCAAGACCAGCGATTAATTTTATGACTATTATTTTAAATTCATTTTCTACTATACTGCTTAAATTGTTTTTGATCAGTTCATTAGTTGTCGCTATTTCCTGTAGTTTCTGATGGGTAGAATTCTTCCGATTCATCATTTTGGAGAGTCTCTGGAGTGGCGCGGAACTGCAGGGTTCTTCCCCTGTGCTGTCTGGAGTAACTTCCATTGGTGGGCGGGGCTGCAGTCAGACCGGATATCTGCCCCCAGCCCACCGCTGGGGCCACAGTCAGACTACTGTGTACCTTATCTTCCCCTTTCCCAGGGGCAGGACTCACTGTGGAGTGGTGTGGCCTCTGGGCTACTTGCACACTTCCAGGCTTGGGCGCTGCTTTGATGGGATCTGCCATATTAGCCTGGATGGATCCACAAGATGCACAGGGGCGGGAGGGGCAGGTTCAGCTCGCTTTTCCTTTGGTGGTCCACTTCAGGAGGAGCCCTGTGGCACTGGGAGGGAGGCAGACCCATTGGAGGGATGGATCCGCAGAAGCACAGCGTTGGGTATTTGTGCGGTGCAAGCAAGTTCGTGCCAGGAACTGGTTCCCTTTGGGATTTTGGCTGGGGGATGGGCAAGGGAAATGGCTCTTCCCTGTGCCTTTGTTCCCCGCCAAGCTGAGCTCTATCCTGTGGGGCTCAACAACTCTCTCCCCCATTGTCCTTTAGCCCTCCCGCTCTCTGAGCAGCGCGGTTGAATTATAACATTCCAGATGTTAATTCCCACTGGCTGTCAGAACACACTCCATCCAGCCCCTCTGCTTTTGCAAGCCAGATTCGGGGGCTCTGCCTTGCTGGGTGGGCTGGCTGCACCTCCACTGCCTTTTTCCCTCCACCCAGTCCATGTAGCGTGGACCGCCTCTCCAACCTTCCTATCCACTTCTGTGGGCCTCTCGTCTATGCTTGGCTCCAGAGAGTCCATTCTGCTAGTCTTCTGGTGGTTTCCTGGGTAAATTAGGCAGACGTGAGTGGAATCTAAGTGATCAGCAGGACCCAGTGAGCCCAACGTCCTCCTACACTGCCATCTTCCTCCAGGACTAAGTAAATGTAATCACAAATTTGAGAGGAGAGATCACAACTAACACCAGAGAAATACAATTATAAAAAATATTTTGGAATTTATATGCCAAAAAATTGGTCAATCTGAAAGACATGGATAAATTACCAGAATGATATAAACTAACTAAACTTAAATGTGAAGAAATAGGAAACCTGAACAGACTGAAAGGAGAAAATAAATTGAATCAGTAATCAAAAACCTACTGACACACAAAGTCGAGGGCTTCATGGCTTCACAGGTGAATTCTACCGGATAATTAGAGTGTAAATATTCTATTTAAGTAGAATAGAATATTCTAGTCTTCTCAAACTCTTCCAAATAATAGAAACGGAAAGAAAACTTCCAAACTCATTCTATAAGGTCAGTATGACCATGGTTCCAAACCAGATTAAACCCCACTAAAAACGAGACTTACAGGCCATTAGCCCTAATGAGCATGGATGCAACAATTCTCAAGAAAATACTTTCCAATCGAATCCAACAATACATTAAAATATCATTTACCATGATAGGGTGGGATTTACTCCTTGGCTGTAAGGGTGGTTCAATATTCACAAATAAATCACTGTAATACATCACAGTAATAAGAGAAAGGATAACAACTAGATGACCCTCTCAATCGAGGCAAAAAAAATAATAACTTTTGACAAAGTTAAACATCCTTTCTTGATAAAAACCCTCAACAAGGGATAGAGAAAAAATCCTCGACACCATAAAGTCCATATATGAAAACCCCACAGCTAATATCCTCACTGGGAAAACAAATTTCCTCTAATGTCACGAACACAAGAATGCCCACTCTCATAATTCTACCTAACATATTCCTGGAAGCTTTATCCACACAAACAGACAACAAAAAGAAACAAGGACATTCGAATTGGAAAGGAAGAAGTCAAACTTCCACTCTTCACAGATGACATGACACTCTACATAGAAAACCCAAGACTCCACCAAAACATTGCAAGAACTGATACACCAATTCAGCAAAGTCACAAGATAAAAAATCAACATACAGAATTCTATTGCATTTCTATACAGCAATCGTGAAGAAACAGAAAGACAAATCAAAAGAAAAAAAAAGAAATCAATCCCGTTTACTATTGTATGAAAAATAATAGGATACCTAAAGAGTTCAAAGATCTATACTCTGAAAACTATATAACATGATGAAAGAAACTGAGGATGACAGAAAGAAATGGAAACACAGTCAATGTTAAGGATTGAAGGAGCAAATATTATTGACATGTCTATGCTACACAAAGAAACAGGAGACTTCGGGATTGAAGACTTCATGCTACATTACAAAGCTGTAGTCATCAAGACAGTATGCTACAAGCACAAAAGAGACACACAGGTCAATAGAACAGAAAGGTAAACCCAGATATGGACTCACAAATGTATGGTCCCCTCATCTTGGCTGAAACAGGAAAGAGTATGTAATGGAAAAAGGACAATTTTGTCAACAAATGGTGTTGGGCACACCGGACCAGAAGATGCAGAAGAATGAAACCGAGTCACTTTCTTACCCCATACACAAAAATAAATTCAAAATGGGTGAAAGACCTAAACGTGAGACAAGAGACCATCAAAATCCTAGAGGAGAACTCAGGCAGCAAATTCTTTGACACTGGACATCGCCACTTCTTAGTAGACGCATCTCAGAAGACAAAGGAAACAATAGCAAACATTCAAAACTGGGGCTCCATCAAAATAAAAAGATCTGCGCTAAGGAAACAAACAACTATACTAAAAGGCAACCTACAGAATTGAAAAAGGTATTTGCAAATGACAAATCTCATAAAGGCTTACTATCCAAAATCTATAAATAATGTATCAAACTCAACACCAAAAATACAACTAATCCAGTGAAGAAATGGGCAGAAGACATGACTAGACACTTTTCCAAACAAAGCATCCAGATGGCTAACCGACACACAAAAAGATGCTCAACATCACTCATCATCAGGGAAATACAAATGAAAACTACAATGAGAAACAACCTCAAACTGTCAGAAAGTCTAAAACTAACAACTAGGAAACAAGACATATTGATGAGGCTGAGGAGAAAAGAAAACACTTTTATACTCTTGGTGAAAATGCATAGTGTGGCCATTCCAGAAAACAGTTCAAAATCTTAAAAATGAAACGACCTTACACTCCAGCAATTGATCTATGAGGTATGCACCCAAAGAATACAAAAATTCTGATTTGAGGAGGTACATGCGCCCCAATGTTTACAGCAGCATTACCAATGAGAGCCAAAGTGAGGAAAGAGACCAAAAGTCCACCGAGTGATGAATGTGCTATATGTATAGACTAGAATATTACTCAGAAATGAGAATGAAATCTTGCCATTTGCAAAGATGTTGATGTAGCTAGAGGGTATCATGCTAAGCGAAGTAAGTCAGTCAAAGAAAGACAAACATCATATGATTTCCTCATATGGGGATTTTAAGAAACACAACGGAGGAACATAGGCGAAGGGAAAAAAGAGCAAGAAAAACATAAAAGACTCTAATGTTAGAGAACAAACTAAGGGTTGCTAGAGGCCAGGTGTGTGGGGGATGGGATAATGGGTGAGGGGGTTTTAGTAGGCCATGCGTTGTGATGGGTACTGGGTGTTAATGTAAGTGATGAATCAGTAAATTCTGCTAATGAAATTAATATCACCCAATATGTTAACTAACCAAAATTTAAACACAAATTTAATAATTAAAGTAGTAAAAAAAAAAAAAAAAAAAGGAAGGGAGAAATGTTGTCACAAATTTTCATGAACATGGAATCTAAGGTAGTGAGCCTAACTTCCTGAATTTACCCATTTTATCCCTAACTGGTCCTGGACATAAATTAACATATGCACGAATTTTCACAGCAGTGCCAGGCGGGCTGGAACTCAAACTACAGCAACCCTTTCCAAATCCTATGTGCCCATATCTCATGGGCCGCTTGTCCAGACACCTGCACAAGAACCCAAGTTGGGCTTCAGCAGGGACCCACATCTGCAGAACTGGAAAGTCTGGAGAGATGACCCTTCCTGCCAGCCTGTAGGTTTCTTTCCCCAACCTTGTGTCTCAGCTCCCTTGTCTTCCTTTGCCTTTTCTTTTAAAAAGGACCATGTCCCCTGTTAGTGGTGTATGAAAGTGAGGGGCTATCTTTTCTAAAAACATTCAATATGACAGATCACTTACATGGGAACCGAACAACAACAACAACAAAAAAAAAAAACCCAGCTATATGGTTCAGCCTGTCTTACACTCCTATCACCGAATGTGGCAGAGTACAAATAAACCTAAATATGCACTTAGTGAAACACTGTACAGCACGTTGGAAAAGCATTAGGGGATGAGAAGGCTGGAAGAATTCCACAAATGCAGATATGAACTCCCCTTTGAAGGAGAAAGAAAAATCATACCCCCAAACATGCAAGAGTAAAATAATTTTAGGAAATAGTTTCAGGAAATGATATAACATTGCAGTGTGTTCTATTCATGAAGTGTCTGACAGTGACAATGCATCATATGAATTTTCAGGGTTTTACATAGAATTGTGAAGGGAAAATCCTGTGTCAAGAACTAGGTTGTGTGCACAGAGCTCAATGGCTCCTGAGACATAGAGAAAGCCCAACACCTGGAAAGGTAAACACGTTTTTTGACCCCAGGAGCACATCTATCATATGTGATGAGCAATCTGTCCAAAGAGACACGCACAGAATCTCTTATGAAATTTGAAGTTCAATTACAGCATGACAACAGAATTGACCATATAGTTATCAAAAAACCATGCCATGAAACTGAGTTACTGGAGTCCATAAACTGAAACAACAAAACACTAAGTCACCAGAGACCACTGAGGGAACAATTCAACATTGAGAGAAACCAGAAAAAAAGGCTTTTATTTACATTGTAAATCAGGAAATAAGTCGGGTGCCTGGGTGATTCAGTCGCTGTAAGCATCTACTTCAGCTCAGGTCGTGATGTCACAGTTCAAGAGTTTGAGCATCCTGTCAGGCTCTCTGCTGACAGCTCAGAGCCTGGAGCCTGCTTCAGATTCTGTGTCTCCCCTCTCTCTGCCTCTCCACCACTCACCTTCGGTCTCTCTCTCAAGTATAAACATTACAAAATAGATATTAGTCACAAGTAATCATCATGAAAACCAAAATTAAAGCTCAGAACACAAGACCCATAAGAAGAAATGGTATAATTACATTTTGTGAAAATCGGATGTTTTTTTCTGCCAATGAGGAAATAGCAGTAAGACAAGTTACATAGGGAGAGACAATACTCACAAATTGCATAACCACCAAGGACCTGCATCGTGAATATGCTAAGAACCCTCAACAGTCAATAGGAAGAAAGGAAACAACCCTCTATGAAACAAGCACAGCCTTGCGGAGTAAACATCCCATCCTAGAGGTTGTAGACACATTAGTAGGACAGGAAAAGTCTCTTCACACCATCGATTGGCAAGGAAATTCAAATCAAGAATGCAATAGATGCCTTATGCACACACCCTGAGGGGTCAGGTATGAAGGGAACACTGGCAACACCATCCAGGTGAGCATCCAGCACTCTGGGGGGCTCAAACACTGCAGGTAGGAATAAAAAATGAACACCAGATCTGGAAAATCATTGGCTGTTACTCATGAAATTATACATGGATGACTTAACATGTAACCTGGAAATACCACTCCCGAGAATTTTCTCCAGAATGAAATCCCATGCTCTGAAAATAAATGGTGTGTACATATGTATAGTATCTTTCTTAGTGTTAGAAGCTAAGAATAAGTCAAAAGTCGTTCTAAATATAAAGGAATAAACCAAGTATAAAACTTCCATCAATGGGATGCTTTTCCACAGAAATGTGACACTATTGATGCAGACCTGAAACTAGGATAACCTCAAAGACATGATGTGAGGGAATGAAAGTAGTCTCAAAGACTACAGAGGTGGTGTGGCCTGAGACATTCACACAGCCAGCCTAGATGTGACAGCCTAGGCGACAGTGTTTGGTTAGACTTTATCACTTTCTGACCCACCCCCACATGACAAATTCCTCTGCTGCATGTTGAATGTTGTCCTATGTTCAACAATGCTCTGATGTATGGAGTCTCCACAGACTGAACCTCACCACCTCGGACTCCTCTGAATGGAGAGTTGCTGAGAACAGAATCTCAAATGTGTTCTGACAGCAGCTGTTCCCTCCACTGTCCCTGGCTCTTGCTCTCTCCTGCTGGTGAGCAGGAGTAGGTTAGGAATCCTCCACTGAAGCCATTTGTCTCCTGCACCTGACTCTCCCACAACATGAGGCCCAGACCTTCCTCACACTCAGCTGGAAATGAACTCGGTTGTACCAGAACAGATTTTCACCTTGGTTTAGTGGATTGCTCCAGGTCCCCCCTGCCCTGAGCAAAACTCTGAAGCTGCAGGTGGGGACAAAAGGAGGGATCACTTTAGGGGTGGGTGGCACCTTCATTTCCTTGTGGCTTGCTTGTCCTGGTGGCATGAGACTCCTGCCACATAAGTCAGGTCTGGGGCGACCAGGCTCCCAGCATCCCTAGTGGACTGTGCCCAGGGCAAAGCCTCCATCCTGGAAGTGGGGCTGCATACAATGAGTCCCACATCTCGGTGGCACATGCAGGGGCTTGGCGTCAACAGCAAACAGCTTGGGGTCACTGACATTCTGTCCCTCTGGAAAAGAGTCCTCTGAACAGGAGCTGGGCACCGGGAACCCTGTGTATTGGCTACAACAATCTGGCGTGGAGGTTGCAGCCAGACTCAGTGGCACACGCCTATAGTCCCAGGTACTTGCACTGGATTCTCCATTTGCTGAGGTGGGGTGGGGAAGGAAAGGAACATACCTTAGCTCAAAATTCTAGCTGTTCCTTTTGTCAGTATAGTTTTTGGAATAAATGATTCCTAGTGGGCTGTATGCCAACAAGGCCATTTGTAGACACTTAAAATACATTGATTTTTTTATTCAAATTCAAGTTAGTTAACATGCAATGCAATATTAGATTCATGTGTGACATGTGGTGGTTCAAAATTCCCATACAACACCCAGTGCTCATTATGAGTGCACCCCTTCATCCCCATCACCTACTTCCCCAAACCCTCCATTCACCTTCCCTCTGGTAACCATCAGTTTGTTCTCTATACTTAAGAGTATAATTGGTGTGCTTACGTGCTCCATGGGTTAAAGCCATGACTCTTGATTTGGGCACATGTCTTGAACTCATGGTTCCTGAGATCGAGCCACACATTGGTTCCTGTACTGACACCACAGAAAATGCTTCGGATTCTCCTTCCCTCTTCCTCTGCCCCTCCTCCCATTTTCTCTCAGAAAAGAAACATTGTTAAAATGTTTATACTACCCAAAGCAATCTAGACATTCAATGCAAGTAATTCAAAGCAAATATCCCTCTCAACTAATCCCAGAATTTTTCACAGAGCTAGAACCAAGAATTCTAAACTTATAATGGTTGCAGCCCCTGGGTGGCTCAGTTGGTTAAGCATCTGACTTCGGCTCAGGTTATGATCTCACAGACCGTGAGTTCGAGCTCCACATTGGGCTCTGTGCTGACAGCTCAGAGCCTGGAGTCTGCTTCAGATTCTGTGTCTCCCTCTCTCTCTGCCCCTCCCATGCTCATGCTCTCTCTCTCTCAAAAATAAATAAAAACACTTCAAAAATAAAATTATCATGGAACCACAAAAGACCCTGAATCTGCAAAGCAATCATGAAAAAGAAAAAAAACTGGAGGCATCACAATTCTGGATTTCAAGCTATATTACAATGCTATAGTCAGCAAGACAGTATAGTACCTGCATAAAAATACACACATAGATTAACGTAACAGATTGTAAAACCCAGAAACCGACCCATAACTATATGGTCAACTAATCTTCGACAAAGCAAGAAAGAGTATCAAATGGAAAAATGAGAGTCCCTTCAACAAGTGGTGTTGAGAAAACTGGACAGCAACATGGAATTGTAATGAAACTGGACCACTTTGTACAATACACACAAAAATAAATTCAAAATGGATGAAAGACCTAAATGTGAGACAGGAAACCATAAAAATCCTAGAGGAGGACACAGGCACCAACGTCTTTGACCTTGACCAGAGCAACTTCTTACTAAACATTGTCCCCAGAGGCACGGGAAACAACAGCAAAAATGAACTATTGGGATCTCATCAAGATAAACACGTTCTACACAGCAAGGAAATAATCAACAAAACTAAAGGCAACTGACTAATGGGGGAAGATATTTGAAAATGACATATCAGATAAAGAGTTAGTATTCAAAATATATAAAGAACTTATCAAACTCAACACTCAAAAGAAAAAAAAAACAAAAAAATCCATCATGGATAAAGAAGATGTGGTATATCAATACAATGGAGTATGACTCGGCTATCAAAATGAATGAAATCTTGCCATTTGCAACTATGTGGATGGAACGGGAGGGTATCATGCTAACTGAATTGAGTCAGTCAGAGAAAGACAAAATCATATGACTTTACTCATATAAGGTCTTTAAGAGACAAAACAGATGAACATAAGGGAAGGAAAACAAAAATAATATAAAAACAGGGAGGGGGACAAAACAGAAGAGACTCATAAATATGGAGAACAAATTGAGGGTTGCTGGAGAGGTTGTGGGAGGAGGAATGGGCTAAATGGGTAAGGGGCACTAAGGAATCAACTCCTGAAATCATTGTTGCACTATTTGCTAACTAATTTGGATATAAATTTAAAAAAATAAAAAAACAAACATGTTAGTGAAAGAAAAAAAAGAAGAAAATTACCTCCAGATGATCATGTCCACTATGAAAGCCGGCATCTGACAGCATATTGAACAGAAAAATATGAAAACCATTCCTCCTACATCAAGATCAGACAATGATGATCACCCCCAACATAAGTATTCAACATGATAACGTGAAGAATAAACATGCTGCCTCAAACCATATCAACGTGTCACATTGCTGATTTGGATGAAAGTCACATGAGAAACAGCCAGTCCAAGGACACTCAGACCATCCTTTGTCCCTTGACAGCACGAAATAAATCTCCCTTGGGAAAACTCCCTTACCTGTTCCAGGAGGGAAGAACTATCCTTAGCACCAGAATAAGGAACACAGGGACAAGAAGGCTGTGAAAACAAACCTAGTTACTTGTTGACTAATTAAATACCCCCAAACCCACACCTTTGCCTTAACTCTTGCCAAATCGAATGTTTTGTTGTCTGAAAGTCACAAGTGCCACCTGCTCTGTACATTCTCTGGGTGTCATATCATTAGGAAGGCCATGCACTTGCAAAATGAAATTTATCCTCCCCTTGAGATCAGTCTTATGTCAATTGAATCCTTACACCAGGTAAAACCCCAGAAGAAGGGAAAAGCATTCTTTTCCTACAACTGAAAGAATTGCTCACAAACTTTGGCAATAAAAAGAAATAAAAGACATTTAAAACAGTGAGAAGGAAGAAAAATTGCCTGTTTGCAGAGGACATGATCTTATAACAAAAGCCTAGAGATACCACAAAAAATGTTAGAACCAGTTTTTAAAAATGAGGAGAAGGAGGTTCCGGAAGATGGCGGCATAGGAGGACGCGGGGCTCACAGCGCGTCCTGCCGATCACTTAGATTCCACCTACACCTGCCTAAAGAACCCAGAAAACCGCCAGAGGATTAGCAGAAGGGAGTCTCCGGAGTCAAGCGCAGACTAGAGGCCCACAGAAGAGGGTAGGAAGGGCGGCGAGGCGGTGCACGCTCCACGGAATGGCGGGAGGGAGCCGGGGCGGAGGGGCGGCTCGCCGGCCAAGCAGAGCCCCCGAGTCTGGCGGGCAAAAGCGGAGGGGCCGGACAGACTGTGTTCCGACAGCAAGCGCGACTTAGCGTCTGGGAGGTCATAAGTTAACAGCTCTGCTCGGAAAGCGGGAAGGCTGGAGGACAAAGGGAGGGAGAGCTGCTGAGCCCCCGGACGGCAGAGCTCAGCTTGGCAGGGAACAAAGGCGCCAGCGCCATCTCCCCCGCCCATCCCCCAGCCAAAATCCCAAAGGGAACCAGTTCCTGCCAGGGAACTTGCTCGCTCCGCGCAAACACCCAACTCTGTGCTTCTGCGGAGCCAAACCTCCGGCAGCGGATCTGACTCCCTCCCGCTGCCACAGGGCTCCTCCTGAAGTGGATCACCTAAGGAGAAGCGAGCTAAGCCTGCCCCTCCAGCCCCCGTGCACCTTGCCTACCCACCCCAGCTAATACGCCAGATCCCCAGCAACACAAGCCTGGCAGTGTGCAAGTAGCCCAGACGGGACACGCCACCCCACAGTGAATCCCGCCCCTAGGAGAGGGGAAGAGAAGGCACACACCAGTCTGACTGTGGCCCCAGCAGTGGGCTGGGGGCAGACATCGGGTCGGACTGCGGCCCCGCCCACTAACTCCAGTTATACACCACAGCACAGGGGAAGTGCCCTGCAGGTCCTCACCACGCCAGGGACTCTCCAAAATGACCAAACGGAAGAATTCCCCTCAGAAGAATATCCAGGAAATAACAACAGCTAATGAACTGATCAAAAAGGATTTAAATAATATAACAGAAAGTGAATTTAGAATAATAGTCATAAAATTAATCGCTGGGCTTGAAAACAGTATACAGGACAGCAGAGAATCTCTTGCCACAAAGATCGAGGGACTAAGGAACAGTCATGAGGAGCTGAAAAACGCTTTAAACGAAATGCAAAACAAAATGGAAACCACGATAGCTCGGCTTGAAGAGGCAGAGGAGAGAATAGGTGAACTAGAAGATAAAGTTATGGAGAAAGAGGAAGCTGAAAGAAAGAGAGATAAAAAAATCCAGGAGTATGAGGGGAAAATTAGAGAACTAAGTGATACACTAAAAAGAAATAATATACGCATAATTGGTATCCCAGAGGAGGAAGAGAGAGGGAAAGGTGCTGAAGGGGTACTTGAACAAATTATAGCTGAGAACTTCCCTGAACTGGGGAAGGAAAAAGGCATTGAAATCCAAGAGGCACAGAGAACTCCCTTCAGACGTAACTTGAATCGATCTTCTGCACGACATATCATAGTGAAACTGGCAAAATACAAGGATAAAGAGAAAATTCTGAAAGCAGCAAGGGATAAACGTGCCCTCACATATAAAGGGAGACCTATAAGACTCGTGACTGATCTCTCCTTTGAAACTTGGCAGGCCAGAAAGGCTTGGCACGATATCTACAGTGTGCTAAACAGAAAAAATATGCAGCCGAGAATCCTTTATCCAGCAAGTCTGTCATTTAGAATAGAAGGAGAGATAAAGGTCTTCCCAAACAAACAAAAACTGAAGGAATTTGTCACCACGAAACCAGCCCTACAAGAGATCCTAAGGGGGATCCTGTGAGACAAAGTACCAGAGACATCACTACAAGCATAAAACATACAGACATCACAATGACTCTAAACCCATATCTTTCTATAAGAACACTGAATGTAAATGGATTAAATGCGCCAACTAAAAGACATAGGGTATCAGAATGGATAAAAAAACAAGACCCATCTATTTGCTGTCTACAAGAGACTCATTTTAGATCTGAGGACACCTTTAGATTGAGAGTGAGGGGATGGAGAACTATCTATCATGCTCCTGGAAGCCAAAAGAAAGCTGGAGTAGCCATACTTATATCAGACAAACTAGACTTTAAATTAAAGGCTGTAACAAGAGATGAAGAAGGGCATTATATAATAATCACAGGGTCTATCCACCAGGAAGAGCTAACTATTATAAATGTCTATGCGCCAAATACCCGAGCCCCCAGATATATAAAACAATTACTCATAAACATAAGCAACCTTATTGATAAGAATGTGGTCATTGCAGGGGACTTTAACACCCCACTTACAGAAATGGATAGATCATCTAGACACACAGTCAATAAAGAAACAAGGGCCCTGAATGATACATTGGATCAGATGGACTTGACAGATATATTTAGAACTCTGCATCCCAAAGCAACAGAATATACTTTCTTCTCGAGTGCACATGGAACATTCTCCAAGATAGATCATATACTGGGTCACAAAACAGCCCTTCATAAGTTTACAAGAATTGAAATTATACCATGCATACTTTCAGACCACAATGCTATGAAGCTTGAAATCAACCACAGGAAAAAGTCTGGAAAACCTCCAAAAGCATGGAGGTTAAAGAACACCCTACTAACGAATGAGTGGGTCAACCAGGCAATTAGAGAAGAAATTAAAATATATATGGAAACAAACGAAAATGAAAATACAACAACCCAAACGCTTTGGGATGCAGCGAAGGCAGTCCTGAGAGGAAAATACATTGCAATCCAGGCCTATCTCAAGAAACAAGAAAAATCCCAAATACAAAATCTAACAGCACACCTAAAGGAAATAGAAGCAGAACAGCAAAGGCAGCCTAAACCCAGCAGAAGAAGAGAAATCATAAAGATCAGAGCAGAAATAAACAATATAGAATCTAAAAAAACTGTAGAGCAGATCAACGAAACCAAGAGTTGGTTTTTTGAAAAAATAAACAAAATTGACAAACCTCTAGCCAGGCTTCTCAAAAAGAAAAGGGAGATGACCCAAATAGATAAAATCATGAATGAAAATGGAATGATTACAACCAATCCCTCAGAGATACAAACAATTATCAGGGAATACTATGAAAAATTATATGCCAGCAAATTGGACAACCTGGAAGAAATGGACAAATTTCTAAACACTCACACTCTTCCAAAACTCAATCAGGAGGAAATAGAAAGCTTGAACAGACCCATAACCAGCGAAGAAATTGAATCGGTTATCAAAAATCTCCCAACAAATAAGAGTCCAGGACCAGATGGCTTCCCAGGGGAGTTCTACCAGACATTTAAAGCAGAGATAATACCTATCCTTCTCAAGCTATTCCAAGAAATAGAAAGGGAAGGAAAACTTCCAGACTCATTCTATGAAGCCAGTATTACTTTGATTCCTAAACCAGACAGAGACCCAGTAAAACAAGAGAACTACAGGCCAATATCCCTGATGAATATGGATGCAAAAATTCTTAATAAGATACTAGCAAATCGAATTCAACAGCATATAAAAAGAATTATTCACCATGATCAAGTGGGATTCATTCCTGGGATGCAGGGCTGGTTCAACATTCGCAAATCGATCAACGTGATACATCACATTAACAAAAAAAAAGAGAAGAACCATATGATCCTGTCAATCGATGCAGAAAAGGCCTTTGACAAAATCCAGCACCCTTTCTTAATAAAAAGCCTTGAGAAAGTCGGGATAGAAGGAACATACTTAAAGATCATAAAGGCCATTTATGAAAAGCCACAGCTAACATCATCCTCAACGGGGAAAAAATGAGAGCTTTTTCCCTGAGATCAGGAACACGACAGGGATGCCCACTCTCACCGCTGTTGTTTAATATAGTGCTGGAAGTTCTAGAATCAGCAATCAGACAACAAAAGGAAATCAAAGGCATCAAAATTGGCAAAGATGAAGTCAAGCTTTCGCTTTTTGCAGATGACATGATATTATACATGGAAAATCCGATAGACTCCACCAAAAGTCTGCTAGAACTGATACATGAATTCAGCAAAGTTGCAGGATACAAAATCAATGTGCAGAAATCAGTTGCATTCTTATACACTAACAATGAAGCAACAGAAAGACAAATGAAGAAACTGATCCCATTCACAATTGCACCAAGAAGCATAAAATACCTAGGAATAAATCTAACCAAAGATGTAAAAGATCTGTATGCTGAAAACTATAGAAAGCTTATGCAGGTAATTGCAGAAGATATAAAGAAATGGAAAGACATTCCCTGCTCATGGATTGGAAGAATAAATATTGTCAAAATGTCAATACTACCCAAAGCTATCTACACATTCAATGCAATCCCAATCAAAATTGCACCAGCATTCTTCTCGAAACTAGAACAAGCAATCCTAAAATTCATATGGAACCACAAAAGGCCCCGAATAGCCAAAGTAATTTTGAAGAAGAAGACCAAAGCAGGAGGCATCACAATCCCAGACTTTAGCCTCTACTACAAAGCTGTCATCATCAAGACAGCATGGTATTGGCATAAAAACAGACACATAGACCAATGGAATAGAATAGAAACCCCAGAACTAGACCCACAAACGTATGGCCAACTCATCTTTGACAAAGCAGGAAAGAACATCCAATGGAAAAAAGACAGTCTCTTTAACAAATGGTGCTGGGAGAACTGGACAGCAACATGCAGAAGGTTGAAACTAGACCACTTTCTCACACCATTCACAAAAATAAACTCAAAATGGATAAAGGACCTGAATGTGAGACAGGAAACCATCAAAACCCTAGAGGAGAAAGCAGGAAAAGACCTCTCTGACCTCAGCCGTAGCAATCTCTTACTCGGCACATCCCCAAAGGCAAGGGAATTAAAAGCAAAAGTGAATTACTGGGACCTTATGAAGATAAAAAGCTTCTGCACAGCAAAGGAAACAACCAACAAAACTAAAAGGCAACCAACGGAATGGGAAAAGATATTCGCAAATGACACATCGGACAAAGGGCTAGTATCCAAAATCTATAAAGAGCTCATCAAACTCCACACCCGAAAAACAAATAACCCAGTGAAGAAATGGGCAGAAAACATGAATAGACACTTCTCTAAAGAAGACATCCGGATGGCCAACAGGCACATGAAAAGATGTTCAACGTCGCTCCTTATCAGGGAAATACAAATCAAAACCACACTCAGATACCACCTCACGCCAGTCAGAGTGGCCAAAATGAAGAAATCAGGAGACTATAGATGCTGGAGAGGATGTGGAGAAACAGGAACCCTCTTGCACTGTTGGTGGGAATGCAAATTGGTGCAGCCGCTCTGGAAAGCAGTGTGGAGGTTCCTCAGAAAATTAAAAATAGACCTACCCTATGACCCAGCAATAGCACTGCTAGGAATTTATCCAAGGGATACAGGAGTACTGATGCATAGGGGCACCTTTACCCCAATGTTTATAGTGGCACTCTCAACAATAGCCAAATTATGGAAAGAGCCTAAATGTCCATCAACTGATGAATGGATAAAGAAATTGTGGTTTATATACACAATGGAATACTACGTGGCAATGAGAAAGAATGAAATATGGCCTTTTGTAGCAACATGGATGGAACTGGAGAGTGTGATGCTAAGTGAAATAAGCCATACAGAGAAAGACAGATACCATATGGTTTCACTCTTATGTGGATCCTGAGAAACATAACAGAAACCCATGGGGGAGGGGAAGGGAAAAAAAAAAAAAGAAAGAGGTTAGAGTGGGAGAGAGCCAAAGCATAAGAGACTGTTAAAAACTGAGAACAAACTGAGGGTTGATGGGGGGTGGGAGGGAGGGCAGGGTGGGAGGGAGGGCAGGGTAGGTGATAGGTATTGAGGAGGGAACCTTTTGGGATGAGCACTGGGTGTTGTATGGAAACCAATTTGACAGTAAATTTCATATATTAAAAAAAAATGAGGAGAAGTGCAGGATACATAATGAACAAAAATAAATGAAAAATAAACCACCTGTGATTCTACACACGAGCGTGGAAATATATGCAATCAAATAACAAAATTATAGAAGTGAAAATTTCACAGAAAAAAGTATTTGGGATTAATATCAAAAAGGATGTAAAATAATTGTAGAGCGAAAATGACCAATGTTGATGAAAGACTTGTAAAACTGCACACGTGCCTGCAAATATACCTGTGCTCACCAATTAAAATTATTCATATTTTCACAGCACCATCCACACAAACTAATGTAGAAATGCGTCCCCAACCCTGTCGTTCACTTTTACAGAATCAAATCTAAGTCTGAATCTTGATATATATGTCAGAGGACATGCAAATAGTGCCCTCTCTGTAGCCCTCTGTAGGCCCTCTGCCGCCTGCAGCTGGGAGAGGAGCCCCAGCCCCAGGAGTCCCAGGTGTTCCCATTCTGTGATCAGGACAGAACACAGACACCTCACCATGGAGTTTGTGCTTGGCTGGATTTTCCTCGTTGCTCTTTTGAAAGGTAAGTCATGGTGAATTAGAGACACTGAGTATGTGAGTGGCTATGAGTGAGAACCAGTGCATGTGTGACAGTTTCCTGACCAAGATGTCTGGTGTCTGCAGGTGTCCAGTGTGACGTGAAGCTGGTGGAGTCTGGGGGAGACCTGGTGAAGCCTGGAGGGTCCCTGAGACTCACCGTTGTAGCCTCTGGATTCACCTTCAGTAGCAACAGCAAGGACTGAGTCTGCCAGGCTCCAGGGAAGGGGCTGCAGTGGGTCGCATATATTAGATATGACGGAAGGAGCACAAGCTATGCAGACTCCGTGAAGGGCCGATTCACCATCTCCAGAGACAACGCCAAGAACACGCTGTATCTGCAGATGAACAACCTCAAGACCGAGGACACAGCCACATATTACTGTGCAAGAGACACAGAGAGGGGACCCCAATGGAAGCCCAGACACAAACCTCCCTGCAGGAGGGGATCAGCACAACCAGGGGGGCACACACTATGCACAATTCTGGTTTGTGTTTCCAGAGGCAGGTGCAGATGGAGGTTACAGGCAGGTTTCCTGTCAGGGTCAGGGGCTTCCTCTCCACACAGCAGTTTCCCCAGGGAGGCTCTCTGGACACAGGATTCTGTGTTTACCTACTAACTCTCTGAATTAGCAACTGTGTTGTCATAGGAAAACTACACTAACGTGCACAAAAGACACAGTTCTTTGCATTGCTTACTCCTGTCCCTCAATATGAGTGAATTGCAGATATCCTGAGGCACAACAGCTGAACATTTACAGGGGTCCCAGATGCACTCCCAGTGCAGCCAGGACCACAGGATCCCACAGCTCCTCCTTATCCTCACCCAGCCATTGTCCCAATAAAACAACATGACACTTCCCACCTAGCTGTTGCTACTCAGGACTTTAAATGAGCTACAGCTTTATTCCATTCCTCTAAAGAAGAGATAATTCATCTCCATTTATTAGGATTCTCCCGAGGCACAGGGCCCAAAGCACATTGGTTTACATGATTGAATACATTGATAAGCCCCACCTTCCACTCTCACATGCTGGAGACCCAGGAAAACCAGAGGTGTAATTCTCATCTAATTCTGAACTACTCTCTAGTCTCACAACGTGGAAAGCTGATGATGTAACTCTCAGAACAAGGGCCAGAGGAGACCACTGTTCCAGTTCAAACAAGCACATGGGAAGTAAAAATGAGGGAATTCTTCCTCCCTCTGCATCAGATTTTCTTCAGAACCTTAACAGAGTGGGTGATGCCGAGGCAGACAGAAACCATGGATGGAAATGCCAGTGTCTTCTGGAATAGTTAACAGACATCCACAGAAACAGTGGGGAAACTGGGCACCCATGACGCAGTCAAGATGACACATAAAGGTAATCAAGACAAGTCAACCTTCTGTAAATGTGCAGTTCAAAGACTGAAGGTTTAAAAGTCCATGCCATCACTGGGGTGGAACCTGGTGGGCATAGCAGTGCTCCTGGGGAGAAGCAGCCCCGTGGCCCATAGGGAGTGCTATAGTTTGAGGATCCCTGAGTCACATCGGGTGAGACAGTTACCTTCTTGGAGTGCATTTTTATGGGGCAGGAGAGCTGACAGGCACCGTTGCACTGCCCTGGTCATTGGCATAGGAGCCTCTGCTGAGAGCAGCTAAATGGACGCTGCTTCTTGTTGTTCTTCACCATGAACTCCAAGCCCTAGTGTTCATGCAACTGCCCTTCTGGGATAACCAGCTCCAACCACAGCATAGCGAGATGCTCTCCCAGAGGATCAGGGAGATCACTGTCATACTGAGTTCATACAATCTGGTGTATTCAAACCCAGCTAGAGCTCCTGAGATAAAACATAAGAGCCCTGAGATGCCAGGAGGGCCAATGGTTTCGACACAGACAGGATGAAGGCAGGGTTGTGGAGTGTCCTGGGCGTACCATGATGACTTCCATATGCAAGATGGAACCCCGTGCACTGAAGAGGGCTGCTGCTATCATGGGAACTGCACTCACTCCATTATGCACTGTCAAGAAATCTTTGCAAAAATTCTGGAAAGGTGAAGATGTCTGCTAGACCATAAATCAAAAAAGCGGCCGATATGGACACTGCACAAGACCCTGGGGAATTCAACGCTGAACCTTGTTCCCACACAGACGAGCCGTGTGGAAGGCTGCAGTGTAGGATTGTCACACATCTCCCTCAGCTGCAAGAGCATGTTGGATTCCATCCATCTGAGATATCAGGGTTCTGGTGTTTGCGGCTGAATTCACATAGTAGCACAGGAACAACCGAGATTGGTCATGTGAGAACTGGTACCCCCTATGCTTCTGGAAAGCTCTGTCAGGACACCTACTGCACTGGCAGTGTGGCTCAGCTGAACTATGACTGTATCCCGGAGAAATGCAGTCACAGAGGGTCGGGTGACAATAACAGGAACTGCCACTGCCACACAGGCTGGGATCCTCCATGGTGCACAGAAAAGGCACTGGTGGGAGCACAGGCAGTGGACCCCTCCAACAAGAATGCGGCCAGTGAGGCAAAGTGATGAATCCCTGTTATATCTCAGAGCAGTATTTGGTCCCATTTAAGCCATAATAGCTGCATTCCTTGTGGTGTCGCCACAAATCTCAAATTATCAACCCCGAGAAAGTTAAGGGACTGATTGTTGCTGACGACAATCCATAATTAGCCTCCTGACTGCTGAACAACTATAGACAATCCAACTGGCACATGTGTGAAAATACAGTAATGAGGCTGCAGAGCTGACATCCACGTTTCGGGGGTCTGCAGGAGACACAGGGGTCCACAGGCACATCACGGCTCTGACACACATCTCTCATGGCTCACTGACCAGAACGCTGAAATAAAACTTAAACACTGCATGCTTGTGGCCTCTACGTATATATCTAAGCTTCCAAGAGCCCAAACTGAGCCCGAGATTATGTGCAGAGGACCTGAGTCAGCATCTGGGCCTTGAACTGAGGTATATGCTTCCAGAATTAAGAGACGTTCACACAAGCTCTTTCAGGGACAAATTCATGAGTTGTCTCCAAAACTGTGCTCTTGCACACTTAACATTTTCTCATTCTCCAGGTAATCTGTCTTCCCCCAGTCCCAATGTGGGTTCAGGATAATGGAGGGCTACCACCCACCCACACTGCCTGTTCCACACTGGGGTGTCTGTGGGCTGTGAGGGAAGGGGACTGGCATTAGGTTCCACCTAGCACAAGCTGTGCCTCCCTGGAGAGCAAATTTCAAATGTGGGAGACTGAGACCATGAGGTTTAAAGGAGCACCAAATAAAATGAATAAGAAAGGCAGGCACAAGTGCCTATGGATGACTCTGGCATCCAGTTGGAGCCCGATGAATGTGAATCCCTGCTCTCTTTCTCTTGCCTACTTTTCAGTGAGTTTAACCTTAGATAAGGATCTGCCTAGGATTCCCACTGGTTTTCTGAGAGCCTTCTCAAATAACCACACAGAGGTGAGCCTGTGAAAAGTTAGGGACTTCAGCCCCATGCATTCTCAAGTAATCAGGTACTTGCTACACTGTTTTCTGTGCCCTGATCACTGGGACTGTGGGAAGGAGGCCTGCCCTTCCCAAGGTCCTTGTGTACCCTTGCTTCTGGGCCCTGTGAGTCATAAATCCTGTGCCTCCATTTCCTTTGTTGGGGGTGCACGGAAACCCCACCTTGAGTCAGGAGGGCCCCATGCATCTCATGTATCCAAAGCCAGAGCTCAGATGCCTAGGGAGCTGCCTATCCACCCCCTGAGCAATGGCTCTTCCCTATTCCTTCAGCACGATACAGTCTACATGTTCTTAATTTTGTACAACAGCTGGGGTCCCCAACACATTTGTCCCCAGGGATGGGATTGGGGGCCTAGGTGGTGCCCTCCAACAATGTGTTAGCACTGAAAATGGCTCACTCGTTTCTCACCCCCACATCTCAGCTGCTCTGGGAAGGAGCTGGAGCTTGCCGGTGGTCTGTAGCTTTGCTTTGGGCTGATGCCAGGTGTTGCCAGAAACCCCCAACCTAAGTTACCAGTGCCATAAAAGGTCAGACTCCCTGCAGAGACCAACAATCAGGCACCGTCCTGGGGTTCCAGAGGTGTGTATTTCCTACTCATCTCCAAGTGAGATATTGCTGGACACCAAAGACCATATGCCTAGATTAGTGTCGAAGAAGACGCCAGCTGCTGGGTCCACTGTGTTGCAGCCAGTACCCTGGTGATGTGTTTGCTTAGCCATGCCTACCTAGTGACAGAGGCAACTCGACCAGGAGCATCATGTCTCCCTGGGCGGAGGACACAGCCAAGGCAACCTCCCCCTACTGGCTGTATTCTTCACTGCTGTTGACAATGGCTCCCTATTTGACAGGTGTTGAGGGGGACACTGCAGCGTGGGAGGCCTAATCACACGTGCCTGGGAAGAGTTAACTTCTATCCCAGGTCTTCACTACAACAACATATCCACGGACCAGTGTGAAAGAGAGAAATGGTGACAGGCACTACACCATCATGAAAATGCAAGGTTTCCTGGAATCATTTGTCCAAAGGGAGGGAGACAAGGATATTGATTGGCTCTAGTGGATCTTCACAATTGGCTCCAAGCTGTTGCTTTAAGCGCTTGACATACTACAGCTGTCTGGATTGGTCCAAGTGCCCCTGATTCATAAATCACTGAAAAGCTCAAGGTATCAATGGCCTGTTTACTTAGAGACAACCTACGGAGCTTCCAGTCTTTTCACTGTATCAAAAGGCTCTGACAATCACCCCAAGGCACATGGCAAGAGACACACACCAAGGAAAAAGGGGAAGGCTCTGAGGAAGATGCTCCCTAGGGCCCCAGAGTCCACAAAGGTAGGAAGAAAGAAGCTCTGATTCTCCGGACTTGGATTTTTATGGCACGACACCATAGGCCCACTGGGAGAGGTCAAGGCCAGGTGATGCAATCCAACTCTAAGATAGAATGGGGACAATTCAATGGGTGTGGGATTTGGGTTTTGTTTTGTTTTGTTTCCCTTATGTCATGTGCCCATGAGCCCTTGTCCATTTCCACCTGGAGGAGAGGCACTTGACAACAGAATCTAAGGAGTTCTTCTTGAAGGTCCACTCTGACCTTAAGCCTTGTGTCAATACAATTCATGGAAATACCAGCTTTAGTGTAGCAGGCATTAGCATGCATGCCATAGTCAGATGTGAAAAGGAGAATTTTCAAGAAGCCCAAGACTTCTTTGCTGCAAATGGTGATGGGATCACCACCTCCATAGATAGGAGCCCACAGGAGGGTCCCAGCAGTGCCCCATTCAAGGGGTGGAACTTCAACCCAGATCTGTTGCTCTAGAGATGATGCATACACTTCTCTTTATGCACAGCTCTGAGAAGAGGGGTCCTAGTGACTTAATCCCAGGACAGCCTGAACACAAGTCAGAAACTTTGATCAGACACTTTGGGATCTTCAAGAGAATGTTGTTCCTACCCTTTGGGTGGGTGCCATCACTTCTCTGGACATGAAAGTCCTAGTAGTGGGGATCTGGGATCCCAGTGGGTGGGGAGATGCCAAGGCCGCAGCCTAGGGACCCAGAGGTTTGTGGAGTATGTCCTTCCTCCTGGGACAACTGCCTGTATACTTCTGTAATTACCGTGTAGGACACAGACACAGACAACACTTTATTTCTCTCATTGACCCTGAAGCCAAGGTACAGTGCTTCCCAGAAACCCCTCCAAATAAAAGTGTGGTGCCCTTTAGCTTACTAGGTATAAAGGGAGGGATAGTAGAAGGGTCTCAACATCCCTTTGATGTCACTATTGGAAGAATCTTTACTGAATCCCTTTTAGCAATGGTGGCCCCTTTGACCGTGCATTGTCTTGTTAATGATGTGGATGCCCTCACATGCCATCAAGGCCAGTGGGAACAAACCCAGTGCCTGGCTTTCCTGGGGGGAACTACATATCAGGAGTCTGTAGGACTGCAAATTGCACCCCCCTACATCCAATTAAGACAGTATATGCACATCAATATTGTGCGCAATAGAGGACTGAGTAATTGCACCCCATAATTCAAGATTTGCTGAAGGAGGGGGGACATTAAACACACCATTTCTCCTTTCAGTCTGCCCACTTGACGGGCATTAAAGCCCCTCCTAACAGGTGGTGCTTTACAGTTGACCACTGAAATGTAAATTCCCAGCTGTCCATAAGATGCCTCACATTCCCAAGACTGTCTAGGCAGTTGAGGGTATCTCAAGGGCCACAGGGGAGACTCTGTCATGACTGAGCTAGCCAGTATGTCCCATTCAGCATCGATGACCAAGGAGTCCCAGCCACAGTCTGCTCTCAACCTGTACATCTCTACCCTGCTGCCTTGGGAATTCCTAACAGTCCAAAGAGTGCCAAGATGTTAGGCTGACCAGCTCATGTAGAGCCTGTCATGAGTTCCCACTGGTCTGGGCAATTGAGGGTCACTGTCACTGGTCAATTATCATGCATTCCTGAAAGTTTTTGAGACATGGGAGGCCTGCAGTCCTTCAGCAGCTATAAGGTGGGTTTTGTCACCTGACTGAGCTACTCCAGATTTTCGGTCTAGTCTCATATGACTTGTGCTGTTAGGCAGCCTTACCTGGAAGTGGCTGAGCTATGCCACTTGATGCACAGGTAGTCTGAGTGCCAATGAAACATTTTGGGATCTGAAAAGTGTTTGTGCCATGGGGGTTATGCTGGAGCACCTTGTGACCACCTGGCACCAGATTGCCTTGCTATGTCACCAAGAGAGAGAACCTAGCACCATGACTGTCTTCATACAAAGGGAAGTATTCTCTCCCAATACTTCACCTGAGCAAAGGACCATCCTGAAGCTTCCATCAAAGTTGTGGTCCCAATCAATGCAGTGGAAGGAAAGGCAGAGTGACATTGTCGTTCTGGTTGTGGATACCACACCCTTCCATTTGTCCATCCACATGGTGCATTCACCTGCTTGCATTGGCAGGAAATAACACTACTTTGGGGGCTTACTTGCTATCCTGATGTCAAAACAATTGACAATCAGACTGATTATTTACTGTAGATGGGACTTGGAAAACTGCTGTAAGGGTCTGTGTCTGACCTGCTGAGATAACTACACAGGTGAATGGGGCAGATACAGTCTGAAGACAGACAGTCATAGAGGTTCAGAGGGAGAGCAGGAAATGTAGTCAGTCTTTTAATAGTGGGGGAAAGGGTAGGCTCCATTTTAAAAAGTTTTTTTTTTTTTCCTGACAGGAAAGAGCCGGAAAATGAAACTAGGTGGAAATGCAGTTTTTTGATCCATGACCTACTATGTGATGCCATGTGTTCCGGAGCCTGGGAATTGGCTCTGGGAATCCTTACCTATGGTCGTTGTGGGGATGGCCATCCAGGATCTTGACGATGGCATTTTCTGGAACTATTTTGTGCAGCTGGCATGAATCCAGAAGAATCTTTCCCTAATTCTGATGGCAGTGTAGTCGGTTAGCAGTTCGTCATAAGGTCCTTCTCAGCGAGGTGGCACTGGGTGCTCTCTGAAGACCTGATGAGCGTCCCATATTCTGTAGAAAGGGTTGCATGGCTAGGCAGCGGCAGAGGCCATGTTCCTATTGTCTATGGATGATATAACCCAAGTGCACCTGTTACTTCTTGGACATGGCTATGCATGGCATCAACTTGGTCATATGAGTTATCATAAAGTTCACTCAATCAGGGAAGAAAGGGTTAAGGACTCCTTTATAAAATACTGTTGCAAGGGGGGTCAGTCCCTGCCTGCTATTTGGAGCATTCCAAATCTCATTAAGGGCCAAGGACAATGATTCTGGATGTTCCAGGCCAGTCCAGGTGGATTTTTCCTGAAGGAATTTGGTGTCTAGTTTTTCATGTTCCATATCTGTTCCCCTAATCCACATATCCTTATCGTCCTCTTCTGTGATGATGAAGGATGATGTGGGGTATGAAATTCTAATTATCACCCCCAAGTCTTTGCAAGTACGTAGTTTGTCTATGTGCTGAAGTGAGTTCCTTGGTCTGGCTAAATCCGTAATGGAATGGCGAATCCAGGAACCATTTCAGGCATTCCATTCTTCACCACAGTCGTGGCAATGGCATGTCCAGTCAGACAGCATCAGTCCATCCACCAAACAAGCAGCCATTAACCAAACAGGAAGCCAATTTGTCAAATCCATCTGGAGAGCCCCAGGGGGCAGGGAGGGGCTACCCGCCCATAGACTTCCTTCTAGCTCTACAAATATTTGCTTGCCCCTTTTCTAGTATGGTGTAGTCCCCCTTGCCTTCTTTGTTCTCTGTGACTTTGGTTTTATATCAAATCAACCATTCTCAAGTGAATGTCATATTTATCTTTCATGTTTTCTTTGAAGGCATTTAGGTTCAAGTGTTCTTCTTAATCCTTCATCCATTTTAAGATTTTTTTGTGTCGACGTATATGTATGAAGCAAGATTATGGCCAAATGTTATTATTTTGCATGGATATATCAATACTATTTTTTACTTTTTGCTTTGTTTTTGAGGGAGAGTGACAGATCATGAGTAGGGAGGCACAGAGATAGAGGCAGAAACAGAATCCAGGCCCTGAGCTGTCAGCAGGAGCCTGATGTGAGGCTCGAACCCACAAACCGAGAGATCATGACCTGAGTGGAAGTGGGATGCTTAACTTACCGAGCCACACAGGTGCCCCTAGTCAACACCATGTTTAAGAGACACTATCTTCCCCCCACTGTGCATTGTTGGAAATCTCGTGCAGGATTTGCTCACTGCATCTGCAAACTTCTACTTCTGGGCTCCGTAATGACCTCCACTGGTCTAAATGTCTCATTTGATGCAAGCAGCACACTGTTGTGGTTAATGTACCTCTGCAATATCTTTAGAAAGAGAGAAGTGTGATGTCTCCAGGTTCTCTCGACGTCATGATTGTTTTGTTGCTTCCATGTGTTGTGTGCTTTCATATGAATTGTATATTTTTCAGATTCCTTAAAAAACTCATTGGCATTTTTATTGACATAACAAGATAAACATGAAAATACCATAAAAATATAAAGCAGACAGAAAATAGAGACTATCACAAATACAGAAAACAAAGCAATTACATAAAAATTTGTATTTGGAAAAGTATGTAAAATTTGAAACAAATAGGTAGCCAGGGGAAATAGGGAAGACTCAAACAAATGCCATCAGAATTGAAAATGGAGACAAAACTGAAATAAAGACATGAAAAGGATCATTAAAGAAAAACTTAGGTATTTATAGGCCAACAATTAGATCACCAGGAACAAATTACACATTTTATGCCATAAGGTAGGCCACCAAGACTGTATCATGGAAAAATACAAAATGAACAAAAGAAAAATTAATAAGATTTCTCTATCTAAAACCTCACCCTCCAAAAAATCTGCCTAGGAGTCCATGGCTTTATTAAAACTTCTACTAAGTATTTAAAGAGGAATTAATGCTAATATTTCTCAAACTATTACAGAACACTGATAAAAAAAACAGTACTCCCAAATGAAATTTGTGAGGACAGCATTGTTTTCACACCAAAACCAAAGAAAGACACCACCAGAAGGGAAACTACAGGTCACTATCTCAAATGAACATACATGCAAAATTCCTTCACAAAATCTGAGCATACTGAATTCAACAGAACATTGAGAGGATCATACAACATAATCCAGTGTGATTCATCCAGGGATGCAAGGATCCTTTAACATACACAGATGCATAAATGTGATGTCCTCCATTAACAGAGGGAATGACTGAATCAAAGCCATCATTAATTGATTCAAAAAAAACATTAGACAAAAATCAACACATGTTCATCATTTAAAAAGAACCCAATTAAAAAGGGACCAAAGGAAATTACCTCCACATGATCATGGCCACTATGAAAAGCCCACACCTGACAGCATATTGAACGGTAAAATGCTGAAGGCTTTCCTGTCAAATCAGGAGCCAGGTAATGATGGTCACCCCTAACATAAGTATTCCCCATGATAACGTGAAGAATACATATGCCACCTCAAACTATGTCATCTTGTCACACTGCTTATTTAGGTGAAAGTCACTTGAGAAAGAGTCCAAGTACACTCAGACTCTCCATCGTCCCTTGACAGCAGGATATAAATCTCCCTCCCGTGTACCAAGAGGGAAGAACCATCGTTAGCACCAGAATAAGGAACACAGGGACAAGAAGGCCATGCAAACAAACCTACTTACTTGGTGACTAACATAATACCCCAAACTTAACTCTTGCCAAATCCAATGTTTTGTTGTCTGAAAGACACAAGTGCCACCTGCTTTGTCCTTTCTCTGGGTGTCATGTCATTAGGAAGGCCATGCACTTACAAAATGAAATTTATTCTCTCCTGTAGATAGGTCTTATGTCAATTGAATCCTTACACTGGCTAAATCCCAGAAGAAAAGAAGGGAAAAGCTTTCTTCTCCTACCACTGGAAGACGTAACCAGAAAAAAATAGGGAATAAAAAAAATAAAAGACATTTAAATCAGTAAGGAGGAAGGAAAATTACTTGTTTGCAGGTGACATTGATCTTAAACATAACAAAACCCTAGAGATACCACAAAAAAATATTAGAACCAGTTTTTCTAAATGAGGAAAAGAGCAGGATGCAAAATGAACAAAGAAAATAAATAAAAATAAACGACCTGTGATTCTACACACCAGCATGAAAATACATGCAAAATAAATAACAAAATTATACAAGTGAAAATGGCAGAATAAAGTATTTTGGGTTAAACTTCAAAAAGTATGTCAAATACTTGTAGAGTGAAAATGATCTATGTTGATGAAAGACCTGTAAAAATGCACACAGGACTGCAAATACACCTGTACTCACTGAATACAATTATTCAAATTGTCACAGCACCATCTACACAAACTAAACTACAAGTGCGTCCCTAACCCTGTTGTTCACTTTTAAAGAATCAAATCTAAGACTGGAGCTTGATATATATGTTGGATCACATGCAAATGGGGTCCTCTCTATGGTGATAAAACCAGCCCATCCCAGACTCTGCAGCTGGGAGAGGAGCCCCAGCCCCCGGAGTGCCAGGTGTTCCCATTCTCTGATCAGGACAGAACAGACACCTCACCATGGACTTTGTGCTTGGCTGGGTGTTTCTGGTTGCTCTTTTAAAACGTAATTCCTGGTGAACGAGAGATGCTGAGTATGTGAGTGGATATGAGTGAGACCAGTGGATGTGTGACAGTTTCCTGACCAAGATGTCTGGTGTCTGCAGGTGTCCAGGGTGACGTGAAGCTGACAGAGTCTGGACGAGACCTGGTGCAGCCTGGGGGGTCCCTGAGACTCTCCTGTGTAGCCTCTGGATTCACCTTCAGTAGATATGGAATGAGCTGGGTTCGCCAGGCTCCAGGAAAGGGGTGTAGTGGCTCACATATATTTATGATGATGGAAGTAGCACGTACTACACAGACTCAGTAAAGGGCCGACTTCCCATCTCCAGAGACAACTCCAAGAACACGCTCTATCTGCAAATGAACAACCTGCAGGCCGAGGACAAGGCCACATATTACTGTGCAAGAGACAGGGTGAGGGGACCTCGCTGGGAGCCCAGACACAAACCTCCCTGCAGGAGGCGATCAGCACCACCGGGGGGCGCACACTATGCACAATTCTGCTTTGTGTTGCCAGGAGCAGGTGAAGATGGAGGTTACAGGCAGGTTTCCTCTCAGGGTCTGGGGCTTCCTGTCCACACAGCAGTTTCTCCAGGGAGCCTCTCTGGACACAGGACTCTGTGTTTACCTATTACCTGTGTGAATTAGATCATTGTTTTCCTAGGAAAACTACCCTAACATGCACAAAGACACAGTTGTTTGCATTCCTTACTCCTGTCCCTCAACATGAGTGAATTACAGATTTCCTGAGGCACAATAGCTGAACATTTACATGAGTCCCAGATGCACTCCCTGTGCAGCCAGGACCACAAGCTCCCACAGCTCCCCATTATCTTCACCCAGCCCGTGTCCCAATCAAACAATGTGACACTTCCCTCCTGGCACTTTGCTACTCAGGACTTTAAATGAGCGACAGCTTTATTCAATTCCTCTAAACAAGCGATAAATCATCTGCATGTATTAGTCAGGATTCCCTCCAGCAACAGAACCCAAAGCACATTGGTTTCCATGACAAAATATGTTGAGAAGTCCCATGATCTACTGTCACAAGTTGGGGAGCCAGGAAAACCTGTGGTATAATTCTCGCCTGATTCTGAACTAGTGTGTAGTCTCAGAACCTGCAGAGCCTATGATGTAACTCTAAGAACAAGGGCAGGAGGAGACCAATGTTCCAGTTCAACCAAGCACATGGGAAGTAAAAATGAGGGAATTCTTCCTCCCTCTGCATTGGATTCTACTCAGAACTATGATGGAATGGGTGATACCCAGGCAGAAAGAAACCATGGTTGTAAATGCCAATCTCTTCTGGAAACTCATAACAGACATACACAGAAACAGTCGTGAATCTGGACACCCATGACGCAGTCAAGATGACACATAAACGTAATCATGACAAGTCAGCCTGCTGTAAATGTCGAGTTCAAAAACTGAAGATTTAGAACTCCATGCCATCACTGGGGTGGACCCTGGTGGTATAGCAGTGCTCCTGTGGAGAAGGAGCCCCGAGGTCCATAGGGACGGCTGCGGTTTGAGGATCCCCTGGGTCATATCGGGTGAGACAGTTACCTTCTTGGAGTGCATTTGGGAGACAGGGCATTGCCCCTCATGGGGCAGGAGAGCTGACAGGCACCATTGCACTGCCCTGGTCATTAGCATAGGAGCCTCTGCTGAGAGAAGCTAACTGAATGCTGCCTTCTTGTTCTTCCTCACCATGAACTCCAAGCTCCTAGTGTTCATGCAACTGCCCTTCTGGGATAACCAGCTCCAACCACATCACAGCAACACACTGTCCCAGAGGATCAGTGGGGTCCCTGTCACATTGAGTTCATACAATTTGGTATACTCACACCCAGCTAGAGCTCCTGAGATAAAACAGAAGAGCCCTGAGCTGCCAGGTGTGCCAATGGATTGGACAAAGGCAGGGTGAAGGCCAGGTTCTGAAGGAAGCCTGGGACCCATGAGTACAGATTGTTCTATGTGAGGGCTTCCTGAACAGTGGTGGCTGGAAACTCCAACTGCAGGGACTAGAGAAGGAGCTGATGCCAATATTTCCTCCCACCAATTATCATGGACAGAATTCAGTGAGCAGCACAACACCCCCCAGTAGTTACTGAGCCACTGACACCAAGACATACCCACCTTTCCTTCCTCAGGTGCTTCCTTACTAGGGAAAGAGTGCCTACAACCCAGACCACCATTGCACCCCTCCCTCCAAAGACCACCATATACCCCCACAGGCACCAAGTCTACTGACCATAGAGTGAGGCATAGCTTCACCTCTAGGGGAAATAGGAATTAGCCTCTTTTAATAAGGAGACCAAACTCACCTAGTTAAAACTCACACTATGGACAAAGTTGAAAAACTCTCCCCTGGAGGCAAGGAGAACTCTGTAGAGGACTGACCTGAGGGACAGAGCAGCCAATACATGACAGCACAGTGCACACAACACATGCAAGAAATGCTTCCAGAATGTCAGGTTGTCAACAGTATGTAAACATTTCTCAAAAAAGACACTACTCTAGAAGCAGAAAACATAACAGGATTTTACTAAAACACTTAAGAAAGCGGAGAGGGGCACCTGGGTGGCTCAGTCGGTTTAGCGGCCGACTTCGGCTCAGGTCATGATCTCGCGGTCCGTGAGTTCGAGCCCCGCGTCGGGCTCTGTGCTAACAGCTCAGAGCCTGGAGCCTGTTTCAGATTCTGTGTCTCCCTCTCTCTGACCCTCCCCCATTCATGCTCGGTCTCTCTGTGTCTCAAAAATAAAAATAAAACTTTAAAAAAAAAAGAAAGCGGAGACATGGACATACAGAGTGATGGAGGAATTCATGCCAAAAGAAAAAGCCATAAAGGACATTGCCAGGGATATAATTAAAACACATATAAATAATAAGCCTCAAACAGAATTTAATACCTATCATAAGGAAACTGAACTTTTAAGAACTATCATAAGGATACTAGCTATGCTTGAGAAAGCCTAGAAGACATGAGGATACCCTGACTACAGATGGAAAAGACCTAAAACCCAGTCAGGATGAAATTTTTAAAATGCTATAACCGAGACGTGAACCTGATTGGATATAATGAACTCAAGGCAGA
Organism: Panthera onca; assembly: GCF_046562875.1. Classification (NCBI taxonomy): domain Eukaryota; kingdom Metazoa; phylum Chordata; class Mammalia; order Carnivora; family Felidae; genus Panthera; species Panthera onca. Next base: position 147,592,201 of record NC_138344.1, on the reverse strand, counting down.
AAGAAGCAGATGAATGAGTAAGTGACATGGAAGATAAAATTTTGTGAGAAATGAAACAGGAAAGAAGAGGAAAATTAAAATATTGCATCACAAACGTATACTTAGGGAATCAGCAACTCCATAAAGTGTAATAAAATTATTTTCAAAGGAGTCCCAGAAGAAGAAGACAGGGAGAAAAAAGGGGAGAAGTTTTGTCTGAGCGCATTGGAGTGGAAAATTTCCACTAAATGGTGAAGGAAGACTACGTCCACATCTATGAGTCACAGAGAACTCCCATTAAAATTAAAAAAAAAAAAGCAGGCCGACTCTGAGACATAACAAAGTAAAATTCACAAAATACACATATTTAAAAAAAAAAACACTATAAGCATGAAGACAGAAGAGTTTGCTAACGAATACAGGAAGATGAATAAAGATTATGGCAGAAGTGTCCACAGAAACCTGCAGGAAAGAAGGGAGTGGCATAATATCCTCAAATGTTCAATTGAAAATTAGGCAGTCAATGGGGGAGGAGACAAGATGGCGGAAACAATGTGGAAGATTTTTGTGTGTCTCGCGTCCATGAAATACAGCCAGACCAACACTAAACCATCCTACACACCTAGAAAACTGATTGAGGATTAACACAACAATCTGCACAACCTGAACCACAGAATTCAACAGTACGTGGCGTGGAGAGGGGACCTTGGGGAGCACGAAGCTGCAGGAAGGGAGGTGCTTTTGCAAGCGGAGAGACGACGGAGACTGGGGAGTGGGGGAGAATAAAGGAAAAGCACCCCTCCCCAAAAGCAGCTGGAGAGAAAGTGGAAAATTGGAAACAGCCACAGGGACTCAACTAAAAAGGGAGAAAGGAGAAAGGAGAGTATGTAAATTCCACTAAGACTGTAAACAAGGGGAGTGCAAAGGCTGCAACTCCACAGCTCGATACCTGGAGGTGCTCTGGTGGGAAGGGAGAATCCCAGGAACAGAGTGGGGTCCGGGATGTTCTCAGGCCACACGGGGAGAGGCAGTTGCACTGCTGGAAGGACATTTGGAGGAGACTGCCAAGGCCATCTGGTCCCAGCAGACCCCGGAAAACGGCCACATTCGCTGGTGCTGGAACAAGGTCGTTTAGGGTGAAGCCTGGTGCCAGACGTGTGTTGTGATTTTCCATAATCCATGAAACGCTGCTGCTACACTCTCTCGCGAACTCTTTCTGGGGCGGGCTGGCACCTGGCCAAAGTCTCGGGGCACCGACAACAACAGGGTCCAGCAAGCATTCCCAGGTGCTGCTGATATTCGGCCATTGCTCATTGGGCCATTGCTTGGTGAGACCCTCCCACAGAGGGGCAGAACAGGTCAAAGCTGCGGTCCTTTGGATGTAAGGGTCCGGGGAAAACAGCCGCGCGTCTGTGACAAAACTTGGGAGAGAGGTGCGGCCTCGGGCCTGGTCACGGAGAGTGAAGGAGCAGGGAGTGGACAAGGGCTGAAGACAGTGGATGGGTGCGCAATTGCTGATCCAGGAGAACAGACTGGGTAGCTGGGTGGTGCCATTTTCACCTCTCCCGGCATGTGCATTCGCACCTACAACCACCACAACAATCCACCCCAGGAGCCTAAAAGCGCCATCTAGTGGAGAGCGGAGCCATTACACTGAGCCCCACCCAACTGGGCCAACAGGGCTCTTCAGGAACACAAGTCTCACTGCCGCTTACTCATGGACTATAAAGAGCTAAATAGACTGACATCTGGGGGATAAGGAAGTAATTTCAGTCCTACATCAATCTGTTAGCCAGTACATCTAGTCAATTTTCTTTCTTTTTTTTTCTTTTTCTGTTTTAAACTTCTTTTCTTTTTCTTCAATGCAGAAACAGAAAAAATTATTTTTATTATCAATTATTATTAAAACTATTTTTCTTTAATTTTTATTACTATATTTTTTACATTTCTGTATTTTTTTTCAAATTCTATTTTACTTCCATCATTTTATTTTACTCTACCTCAGTGTATTCCCGTTTTCAAATTTCCGGTTTTCTTTTTATTTTTTCTTTCTTTTTTTTCTCTTCTTCGTTTCTGTAGTTTTTCTTGAATGCAGAATGAGAAAAACTTCATTTTACTTTCAATTTCTATTAATAATATTTTTCTTTAATTTTTTTACTATATTGATTGCTTTTATGTAAATTTTTTCAAATTCTATTTTACTTCCATCATTTTATTTTAGTCTACTATGGTGTATTCACTTCCTGAATTTTCAAATGATTTCCTTTTTTTCCTTTTTGTATCTTTTTTCTCTTTTTTGTATCTTTTTTCTCTTTTTTGTTTCCTCTCTTTTTTCTAGAATACAGAAAAAGAAAAAAATCACATTTTTAATTTTTATTAAAAATATTGTTCTTTATTTTTTCTACTATATTCTTTACTTTTCTCTATATTTTTTCAAACTCTATTTTACTCCCATCCTCTCATTTTAGTCTACTTCAGTGTATTCATTTTTTCAAATTCTCAAATTATTTCCTTTTTTTCTCCCCCTCCCATTTTTTTCTCTAATCTGTCAATCCACTTTCCACACCTAGAACAAAACATACCTAGGATATAGCATATTCCATTCAATTTGTGTGTGTGTGATTAATTTTTAATTTTAATATTTCTGTAATTTTATCTTTTAATTTCAATTTTGTGACCTCATTAATTCCTTTTCTCCCTTCAAAATGACAAAACGAAGGAATTCACCCCAAAAGAAAGACCACAAAGAAACGACAGCCAGGGATTTAACCAACACAGATATAAGCAAGATGTCTGAACCAGAATTTAGAACCACAATAATAAGAATACTAGCTGCAGTCAAAAATAGATTAGAATCCTTTTCTGCAGAGATAAAAGAAGTAAAAAATAGCCAGAATGAAATTTAAAATGCTATAACTGAGCTGCAATCACAGATGGATGCAGCGTTGGCACGGATGGATGAGGCAGAACAGAGAATCAGTGTTATAGAGGACAACCTTATAAAGAATAATGAAGCAGAAAAAAAGAGGGAGATTAAGGCAAAAGAGCAAGATTTAAGAATTACAGAAATCAGTGACTCATTAAAAAGGAACAACATGAGAATCATATGGGTCCCAGAAGTGGAAGAGAGAAATAGGGGTGGAAGGGTTATGTGAGCAAATCATAACAGAAATCTTTCCTAACCTGGGCAAAGACACAGACATCAAAATCCAGGAAGCACGGAGGACTCCCATTAGATTCAACCAAAACCGACCATCAACAAGGCACATCATAATCAAATTGACCAAGTACTCAGGCAAGGAGAGAATCATAAAACCAACAGGGAAACAAAGTCCATAACTTACAAGGGAAGACAGATCAGGTTAGCCGACCTATCCACAGAAACTTGGCAGGCCACAAAGGAGTGGCGGGATGTATTCAGTGTGCTAAATCAGAAAACTATGCAGCCAAGAATTCTGTATCCAGCAAGGATGTCATTCAAAATAGAAGGTGAGATAAAAAGATTCCCATACAAACAAAAATTAAATGAGTTTGTGACCACTAAACCAGCCCTGCAAGAAATTTTAAGGGGGAATCTCTGAGGGGAGAAAAGATGAAAATATATCTGTATAAATAAATAAATAAATAAATAAATAAATAAATAAATAAATAAATAAATACCAAAATCAACAAATGTAGAAAGACCAAAGAACACCACCATAAACTCCAACTCTACAAGCATCATAATAGCAATAAACTCATATCTTTCAGTACTCGCTCTAAACGTCAATGGATTCGACGCCCCAATCAAAAGACATAGGGTAACAGAATGGAGAAGAAAACAAGATCCATCTATATGCTTTTTACAAGAGACCCACTTTAGACCTAAAGACGCCTCCAGATTGAAAATAAGGGGATGGAGAACCATCTATCATGCTAATGTTCAACAAAAGAAAGCCAGAGTAGCCATATTGATATTAGACAATCTAGACTTTAATATAAAGACTGCATCAAGAGATGCAGAATGGCATTATATCATTCATAATCAAAGGGTCTATCCACCAAGAAGACCTAACAATTGTAACCATTTATGCGCCAATTGTGAGAGCACCCAAATATAGAAATCAATTAATCACAAACATAAAGACACTCATCGATAAGAATCCCATAATAGTAGGAGACTTCAATACCCCATTCACAACAATGAACAGATCACCTGATCAAAAAATCAACAAGAAAACAATGGCTTTTAATGACACACTGGACCAGAAGGACTTAACAAATATATTCAGAACATTTCATCCTAAACCAACAGAATATGCCTCTTCTCCAGTGCACATAGAACTTTCTCCAGAAAAGATCATATACTGGGACACACATCAGCCCTAAGTAAGTACAAAAAGATCGAGATCATACCATGCATATTTTCAGACCACAATGCCATGAACTCAGAATCAACCACAAGAAAAAATTTGGAAAGGTAACAAATAATTAGAGACTGGAGAACCTACTAAAGAATGAATGGGCTAACCAAGCCGTTAAAGAAGAAAATAAAAAGTATATGGAAGTCAATGAAAATGATAACACCACAACGCAAACCTCTAGGATGCAGCAAAGGCGGTCATAAGAGGAAAGTATATAGCAATTCAGGCCTTCCTAAAGAAGGGACAAAGATCTCAGATACACAACCTAACCTTATGACTAAAGAGCTGGAAAAGGAACAGCAAATAAAACCCAAAACCAGAAGAAAGCAGGAAATACTAAAGATTAGAGCAGAAATTTGTGCTATCGAAACCAAAACACAGTAGAACACATCAATGAAACTAAAAGCTGGTTCTTTGAAAGAATTAACAAAATTGATAAACCACTATCCAGTTTTATCAAAAAGAAAAAGGAAAGGACCCAAATAAATAAAATCAAGAATGACAGAGGAGAGATCACAACCAACACAACAGAAATAAAAACAGTAATAAGAGAATGTTATGAGCAATTATATGCCAATAAAATGGGCAATCTGGAAGAAATGGACAAATTCCAAGAAACATATACACTACCAAAACTGAAACAGGAAGAAATAGAAAATTTGGACCGACCCTTAACTGGTAAGGAAATCGAATTAGTAATCAAAAATCTGCCAAAAGACAACAGTCCAGGACCAGATGGCTTTCCAGGGGAATTCTACCAAACATTTAAGGAAGAGTTAACACCTATTCTCTTGAAACTGTTCCCAAAAAATAGAAATGGAAGGAAAACTTCCAAACTCTTTCTATGAAGCCAGCATTACCTCGATTCCAAAAACAGACACAGACAACACTTAAAAAGAGAACTATACACCAATTTCCCTGATGAACATGGATGCAAAAATCCTCAACAAGATATTATCCAACCAGAAACAATAATACATTAAAAAATTATTCACCACGACCAAGTGGGATTTATACCTGGGATGCAGGGATGGCTCAACATCTGTAAAACAATTAATGTGATTCATCATATCAATAAAAGAAAGGACAGGAACCATATGATCCTCTCCATAGATGCAGAGAAAGCATTTGACAAAATACAACATCCTTTCTTGATAAAAACCCTCAAGAAAGTAGAGATAGAAGGACCATACCTCGAGATCATAAAAGCCATCTATGAACGACCCAATGCTAATATCATCCTCAATGGGGAAAAAACTGAGAGCTTTCTCCCTAAGGTCAGGAACAAGACAGGGATGTCCACTCTCGCCACTTTTATTCAACATAGTATTGGAAGTCTTAGCCTCTGCAGTCAGACAACACAAAGAAATAAAAGGCATCCAAATTGGCCGGGAGATGGTCAAACTTTCACTCTTCACAGATGACATGATACTCTATATGGAAAACCCAAAAGACCCCACCAAAAACTGCTAGAATTGATTCATGAATTCAGCAAAGTGGCAGGATATGAAATAAACGCAGAGATATCAGTTGCATTCCTATACACCAACAATGAAGCAACAGAAAGAGAAATCAAGGAATCTATCCCATTTACAGTAGCACCAAAACCATAAAATACCCAGGAATAAATCTAACCAAAGAGGTGAAAAATCTTTACACTGAAAACTATAGAAAGCTTATGAAAGAAATGGAAGAAGACAAAATATGGAAAAAGATTCCATGCTCCTGAATAGGAAGAACAAATATTGTTAAAATGCTGATAGTACCCAAAGCAATCTACATATTCAATGCAATCCCGATCAAAGTGACACCAGAATTCTTCACAGAGCTAGAAAAAATAATCCTAAAATTTGTATGGAACCAGAAAAGCAGCCGAATAGCCAAAGAAATCTTGAAAAAGAAAACCAAAGCAGGAGGCATCACAATCCCAGACTTCAAGCTATACTTCAAAGCTGTAATCATCAAGACAGTATGGTACTGGCACAAGAACAGACACTCAGGGGCATCTGAGTGGATCAGTCTGTTAAGCATCTGACTTTGACTCAGGTCATGATCTGGCAGTTCGTGAGTTAGAGTCCCACATCAGGCTGTGTGCTGACAGCTCAGAGCCTGAAGCCTGCTTGGAATTCTGTGTCTTCCTCTCTCTCTGACACTCCCTCACTCATGCTCTGTCTCTGTCTCTGAAAAGTAATAAATAAATGCCAAAAAAATTTAAAAAAATACAAGAACAGACACTCAGATCAATGGAACAGAATACAAAATCCAGAAATGGACCTACAAATATATGGCCAACAAATCTTTCACAAAGCAGGAAAGACTATCCAATGGAATAAAGACAGTGTCTTCAGCAAGTGGTGCTGGGAAAACTGGACAGCGACATGCAGAAGAACGAACCTGGACCACTTGCTTACACCATACACAAAAATAAACTCAAAATGGATGAAAGACCTCAATGTAAGTCAGGAAGCCAACAAAATCCTCGAGCAGAAAGCAGGCAAAAATATCTTTGATCTTGGCCACACCAACTTCCTACTCAACACGTCCCCAGAGGCAAGGGAAACAAAACCAAAATGAACTACTGGGACCTCATCAAAATCAAAAGTTTCTGCATAGTGGAGGCAACAATCAGCAAAACTAAAATTCAACTGACAGAATGGGAGAAGATATTTGCAAATGACATCTCAGATAAAGAGTTAGTATCCAAAATCTATAAAGAATTTATCAAACTCAACACCCAAAACACAATCCAGTGATGAAATGGGAAAAAGACATGAATAGACACTTCTCCAAAGAAGACATCCTGATGGCCAACCGACACATGAAAAAATGCTCCACATCACTCATCATCACGGAAATGCCAATCAAAACCCTAATGAGATACCACCTGACACCTGTCAGAATGGCTACATTAACAACTCAGGCAACAACAGACGTTGACGAGGATGCAGAGAGAGGATCTCTTTTGCATTTTTGGGGGCAATGCAAGTTGGTGCAGCCACTCTGGAAAACTGTATGGAGATTCCTCAAAAAACTAAAAATAGAACTCCCCTATGACCCAGCAATTGCACCACTAGGCATTTATCCACAGGACACAGGTGTTCAGTTTCAAAGGGACACATGCACCCCCATGTTTATAGCAGCACTATCAACAATAGCCAAAGTATGGAAAGAGCCAAATGTCCATTGATGGATGAATGGATAAAGAAGAAGTGGTAACTATACACAATGGAGTACTACTCGGCAATCAAAAGAGTGAAATCTTGCCATTTACAACTATGTGGATGGAACTACAGGGTATTATGCTAAGTGAAATGAGTCAGTCAAAGAAAGACAAAAATAATATGAGTTCACTCATATGAGGACTTTAAGAGACAAAACGGATGAACATAAGGGAAGGGAAACCAAAATTATATGAAAATATGGAGGGGACAGAGCATAAGAGACTCATAAATATGGAGAACAAACAGGGCTACTGGAGAGGTTGTGGGAGGGGGGATGGTCTAAACTGGTAAGGGTCACTAAGGAATCTACTCCTGAAATCATTGTTGCGCTATATGCTAACTAATTTGGATGTTAATTTTTAAAACTAAAAGTAAATACTAATTAATAATTTTAAAAATTGAAATATTTTAAGAGAAAATAATGTGTGATCATGCTGTTGAGGTAAATATTTCTTAAAGATTATGCCGAAGCCTCCATTAATATAGGTAAAAATCCAAAACTGAAAAAAAAAAAGAATTCTTCATATTGTCACACCGCCATCCACACAAACTAATGTAGAAGTGCGTCCCTAACCCTGTCATTCACTTTTACAAAATCAAATCTAAGTCTGGAGCTTGATATATATGCCAGAGGACATGCAAATGGGGCCCTCTCTGTGCTGATAAAACCAACCCAGCCCGACCGTGCAGCTGGGAGACGAGCCCCAGCCCCAGGAGTCCCAGGTGTTCCCATTCTGTGATCAGCACAGAACACACACACCTCACCATGGAGTTTGTGCTGGGCTGGGTGTTCCTGGTTGCTCTTTTAAAAGGTAATTCATGGTGAACGAGGGACACTGAGTCTGTGAATGGATATGAGCGAAACAGTGAATGTGTGACAGTTTCCTGACCAACATGTCTTGTGTCTGCAGGTGTCCAGTGTGACGTGCAGCTGGTGGAGTCTGGGGGAGACCTGGTGCAGCCTGGGGGGTCCATGAGACTCACCTGTGTGGCCTCTGGATTCACCTTCAGTAGCTATGCAATGAGCTGGGTCCGCCAGGCTCCAGGGAAGGGGCTGCAGTGGGTCGCAGCAATTGGTAGTACAGGTAGCACATACTACGCAGACTCCGTGAAGGGCCGATTCACCATCTCCAGAGACAACGCCAAGAACACGCTGTATCTGCAGATGAACAACCTCAAGACCGAGGACACGGCCACATATTACTGTGCGAGAGACACAGTGAGGGGACATCACTGCGAGCCCAGACACAAACCTCCCTGAAGGAGGGGATCAGCACCACCAGGGGGCGCACACTATGCACAATTCTCCTTTGTGTTCCCAGGCGCAGGTGCACATGGAGGTTACAGGCAGTTTTCCTGTCAGGGTCTGGGGCTTCCTCTCCACACAGAAGTTTCCCCAGGGAGCCTCCCTGGTTATATGATTCTGTGTTTACCTATTAACTCTCCGAATTAGCAACTGGGTTGTCATAGGGAAACTAGACGAACATGCACAAAGACACAGTTGTTTGCACTTGCTTACTCCGGTCCCTCAACATGAGTGAATTACAGATTTCCTGAGGCACAACAGCTGAACATTTACAGGAGTCCCAGATGCGCTCCCTGTGCAGCCAGGACCACAGGATCCCACAGCTCCTCCTTATCCTCACCCAGCCCTTGTCCCAGTCAAACAACGTGACACTTTCTTCATAGCCCTTTGCTACTCAGGACATTAATTGAGTTACAGCTTTATTCAATTACTCTAAAGGAGAGACAACCAATCTCCATGTATTAGGCAAGATTCCCCCGAGGAACAGAACCCAAAAGTCATTGGTTTCCATAACTAAATATGTTGAGAAGTCCCATGATCTACTGTCACAAGCTGAAGACCCAGGAAAACCAGTGATGTAATTCTTGTCTGATTCTGACTAGTGTCTAGTCTCAGAACGTGGAGAGCTGATGATGTAACTCTCAGAAAAAGGGCCAGAGGAGACCAATATTCCAGTTCAAACAAGCACATGGGAAGTAAAAATGAGGGAATTCGTCCTCCATCTGCATCAGATTCTATTCACAAACTTAATGGAATGGGTGGTGCGCAGGCAGAAAGAAACCATGGATGGAAATGCCAATCTCTTCTGGAACACATCACAGACATCCACAGAAACAGTGGTGAATCTGGGCACCCATGACACAGTCAAGATAACCTATAAAGTTAATCATGACAAGTCAACCTCCTGTAAACGTGGAGCTCAAAGACTGAAGATTTAAAAGTCGATCCCATCATTGGGGTGGAGTCTGGTGGGCACAGCAGTGCTCCTGTGGAGGAGGGCAGAGGCTCATAAGGGGAACTGTGGTCTGAGTATCCCCTGGGTCGCATGGGGAGAGACAATTCCCTTCGTGGAGTGCATTTGGGAGACGGGGCATTGCCTCTCATAGGACAGGAGAGCTGACAGGCACCATTAAAGTTCCCTGATCATTAGCAGAGGAGCCTCTTCTAAGAGCAGCTAGCTGGACGCTGCCTTCTGGTTGTTCTTCACCATGTACTCCAAGCCCCTAGTGTTCATGCAACTGCCCATCTGGGGTAAACCAGCCACAGGCACAGCACATCAAGACCCTCTCCCAGAGGATCACTGGGGTCCCTGTCATATTGAGTTCACACAATTTGGAGTTTTCAAACCCAGCTACAGCTCCTGAGATAAAACATACGAGCCCTGTGCCACCAGATGGCCCAATGGCTTGGACGTAGACAGGGTGAAAGTAATTCTGATGGAAGCCTGGGACCCAAAAGTGTTCTCTCTGTGTGAGGGCTTCCTGAACAGGGGAGGCTGGGAACTCCAACTCCAGGGACTAGAGAGGGAGCTGATGCCAATACTTCCTCCCACCAATCAGCATGGACAGATTTCACTCAGCAGCACAGCATCCCCAGTGCAAGCTGAGCCACTAACACCAAGCTCCACCTACACCATCCCCTATGAAGTGCTTGCTTACTAGGAAAGAGTGCCTGGAAACCAGACCACCACTGCACCCCTTCCTCCAAAGACCACCGTAAACCCCCACACGCACCAAGTCAGCTGATCATACAGTGAAGCATATCCTCACCTCTAGGGGAGATAGGAATTAGCCTCTTTTAACAAGCAGACCAAACTCACCTAGTTGAAACTCACAACACTGGGCACAAAGTCCAACACTCCCCACTGGAGGCAAGGAGAATATCTGCAGAGGAGTGTCCTGAGGGACAGAGCAGCCAAAACACGACAGCACAGTGCCACGGAACATAAAACAAATGCTTCATGAAGTTTCAGGCCCTGGACAGTATGTGAACACCTCTCAATAAAGATACTACCCTAGAAGCAGAAAAGATAACAGGATTTTCTAAAACATTTAAGAAGGCAGAGACATAGACAACAACATGATGGAGGAACTCATCCTAAAAGAAAAAATGATAAAAGGTCATTGTGAGGGATATAATTAAAACACATAAACTAATGTGCCTCAAACAGAATTTCTAAAAACTCTCATAATGAAACAGGATTTTCAAAAAGTATCATAAGGATACTAGCTGTGCTTGAGGAAAATATATGAGACATGAAGGATACGCTTACTGCAAACAGAAAAGACCTAAAAACTAGTCAGGATGAAATTTTAAATGTTGTAAACGAGATGTGAAACTGATTGGATATAATGACCTCAAGGCGGAAAGAAGCAGATGAATGAGGAAGGGACATAGAAGATAAAAGTATGGGGGAAATGAAGCTGGAAAGAAGAGGAAAATTAAAATATTGCATCACAAACATACACTTAGGGAAATCAGCAACTCCATAAACTGTAATAACATTCTTTTGAAAGGAGTCCCAAAAGAATAAGAGGGAAAAAAAAGGGGGATACATTTTAGCTGAGTGAATTATAGAGAAAATTTCCACAAGCTGGGGAAGGAAACAGACGTCCACATCTAGGAGGCAGAGAGAACACCCATTAAAATAAAAAAAAAAAAAAAAACAGCAGGCCAACACTGAGACATATCATAGGAAAATGGCAAAATATTCAGATAAAGAAAAACCACAAAAGCATCAACGCAAAAGAAGTTGCTAACTAACAAGGGAAGGTTAAAAAAAAACTATGGCAGATATCTCTACAGAAACCTTCATGCAAGTAGGGAGTGGCATCATATCCTCAACATGCACAATTGAAAATTATGCAGCTAAGAATACTTTCTCCAGTAAGGCAGTCATTCAGATACAAGGAGTGATAGAATTTCCCAAACAAAAACCAAAGGAGTTCATGGCCTCTAAATCAGCCCTGCGAGAAATTAAAGGGGACCCTTTGGGTAGGAAAGGAAGACTAAAAGTAACAAAGACTAGAAATAAGCAGAGAAAATCTCCAGAAACAATGACTTTGGAGGTAACACTATGGCACTAACTTTATATCTATCAATAATTACTGTGAATGTAAATGGACAAAATGCCCAATCAAAAGACATAGGTGTTTCAACCTAAAACACCTGTAGATTCAAAGTGAGGGTAGGGTGAACAATTTATCATGCTAATGGACGTCAAAAGAAAGTTGTAGTACCACACTCATATCACACTACCCAGTTTTCAAACCAAAGTTTGTTACAAGAGATCAGGAAGGCAGTATATCATCATAAAGGGGTCTATCCAACAAGAAGATCTGAAGCTTTAAATATTTATACCCCAAAAATGTAAGCACTGAAATATATAACTCAATTAATAAGAAACATAAAGAAACTCATTGATAATAGACAATAGCAATAATAGAGAATGTTAACACTCCACTTACAACAATGGAAAGACAATCTAAGCTGAAAATCAATAAGAAAACTGGCTTTGAAAGACACATGGACTGAATGGACTTAACAGATATATTCACAACATTCTATCCTAAAGCACCAGAATACACATTCTTTTTGAGTGGGCATGGAACATTCTCCAGAACAGATCACATACTATGTCACAAATCAGCCCTCTACAAGTACAAAAAGACTGAGATCATTCCATGCGTATTTTCAAACCACAACACTATGAAACTTGAAGTCGACCACAAGAAAAATTTGAGCAACACTGCCAATACATTAGGTTAAAGAACATTGTAGTAAAAGCGGAATGAGATTTTCAGGAAATTACAGAAGCAATAAAAAATACATGGAAGCAAATGAAAATGAAAACATGCCAGTTCCAAACCATCTGGATGCAGCAAAGTTGATGGAAGAGTGAAATATATAGTAGTACAGGCCAAACTCAAGAAAGAAGAAACGTCTCAAACACACAACCACTTTACAAGTAAAGGAGCTAGAAAAAGAACAACAAATGAACCCTAAAGCCAGCAGGAACAGGTAAACAAAAAAGATTAGAGCAGAAATAAAGGATATAGAAACAAAGAAAAACAGTAGAACAGATGAATGAAACTGTAAGTTGGTTTTTGTAAGAATAAATAAAAATGATAAACCCATGGGCAGACTTGGCAAAAACAAAAGAGAAGGGATGAAAGTCAATATAATCAGAATTTGAGAGGAGACATCGCAACTGACACCACAGAAATACAACTATGAGAGAATAGTTTGGAGATTTATATGCCAACAAATTGGGCAATCTGGAAGAAATGGATAAATTCCCAGAATAATGTAAACTACCTAAACTGAAAAAGGAAAAAATAGAAAACGGGAACAGACTGATAATGAGCAAAGAAATTGAATCATTAATCAAAAATCTACTGACACACAAAAATCCAGGGCCAGATAGGTTCACAGGTGAATTCTACCAGATATTTAAGAAGAGTGTAAAATATTCTATTTAAGTAGAATAGAAAATTCCTGTCTTCACAAACTGTTCCAAATAATAGAAATGGAAAGAAAACTTCCAAATTCATTCTATAAGTTGCGTATGATCACGGTTCCAAACCAGATTAAACCCCACTAAAAATGAGACTTACACGCCACTAGCCCTAATGAACAAGAATGCAACAATTGTCAAGAAAATACTTGCAGGGGTACCTGGGTGGCTCAGTCGGTTAAGCGTCCGACTTTGGCTCAGGTCGTAATCTTGTGGTCCATGAGTTCGAGCCCCGTGTCAGCTCTGTGATGACAGCTCAGAGCCTGGAGCCTGTTTCAGATTCTGTGTCTCCCTCTCTCTGACCCTCCCCCATTCATGCTCTGTCTCTCTCTGTCTCAAATATAAATAACGTTAAAAAAAAGAAAGAAAATACTTTCAAATTGAATCCAACAAGACATTAAAAGGATCCTTTAACGTGACCAGGTGGGATTTATTCCTTGGCTGTAAGGGTGGTTCAATAGTCACAAATAAATCAATGTAATACATACCATCAATCAGAGAAAGGATATGAATGATATGACCCTCTCAATAGATGCAAAAAAAATTGACATAGTACAGCATCCTTTCTTGAAAAAAACCCTCAACAAGGGGTAGAGGAAACACACCTCAACATCATAAAGTCCGTACATGAAAACCCCACAGCTAATACCCTCAGTGGGGAAAAAAACCCTTTTCCTCTACTGTCAGGAACACAAGAGGGATATCCACTCCCATCATTCCACTTAACACAGCAGTGGAAGTCTTATCCTCAAAAACAGACAACAAAAAATGAACGCATTCAAGTTGGAAAAGAAGAAGTCAAACATTCCCTCTTCACAGATGACATGACCCTCTATATAAAAAACTCAAGACTCCACCAAAATATTGCAAGAACTGATTCACAAATTCAGCAAAGTCACAAGATACAGTATCAACATACTGAAATCTGCTGCATTTCGACACAGCAATAAAGAAACAGAAATAAAAATAAAAAAACTATCCATCCCGTTTACAACTGCACAAATATAATAGGATACCTAAGAGTTAAAATATCTATACTCTGCTTTCGCTTCCCCTTACCTATCTGTTTGGTGTTAATAAAATAGTCTTATGAATGCCAAATAAGCAAAAAAAAAAAAAAATATCTATACTCTGAAGACTCTAAAAACGGTGAAAGAAACTGAGGATGACATAAAGAAATGGAAACACCTTCAATGTTCATGGATTTAAGGAGCAAGTAGTGTTGAAATGTCTCTGCTACACAAAGAAACGGGAGACTTCATGATTATGGATTTCATGCTATATTACAAAGCTGTACTTATCAAGACAGTAAGCTACAAGCACAAAGAGACACATAGGTCAAAAGAACAGAAGAGTAAACCCAGATATGGACTCACAAATGTATGGCCACCTCATCTTGGATGAAGTAGGAAAGACTACGTAATGGGGAAAAAAAGACAGCCATATCAACAAAGGGTGTTGGGAAAACTGGACCAGAACATGCAGAAGAATGAAACTGAACCACTTTCTTACTCCATACACAAAAATAAATCCAAATGGGTGAAAGACCTAAATGTGAGACAGGACACCATCAAATCCTAGAGGAGAACAGGCAGCAACCTCCTGGACTTCGGACATAGCAACTTCTTACTAGACGTGTCTAGAGAGGCAAGGGAAACAACAGCAAACTTGAACTACTGGGACCTCATCAAAATGAAAACCTTCTGCACAGCTAAAGAAACAATCAAGTAATCTAAAAGGCATTCTACAGAAATTAAAAAGGTATTTGCAAGCCACATATCTGATGAAGGCTTACTATCCAAAATCTATAAAAAAAAATTCTCAAGCTCAACACCCAAAATACAAAGAATCCAGTGGATAAATGGTCACAAGACATGAGGAGATACTTTTCCAAACAAAGCATTCAGATGGCTAACCAACACACGAACATATGCTCAACATCACTCATCATCAGGGAATTACAAATCAAAACTACAATGAGAGATGACCGCACACCTGTCAGAATGGCTACAATTAACAACTGAGGAAACAACAGATATTGATGAGGGTGAGGAGAGAAGGGAACCCTTTTACACTCTTGGTGGGAATGCAATGTGCCCGGACCATTCCAGAAAACAGTTTAAAAACTAAAAATTAAACAACCTTCCACTCCAGCAATTGCTCTACTAGGAATTCATCCAAAGCATACAAAACTTCTGATTTGAGGAAGTACATGCACCCCAATGTTTACAGCAGCATTAACTATGACAGCCAAACTGAGGAAAGAGACCAAAAGTCCACCAAGTGATTAATTTGCTATCTGTATACAATGGTATATTACTCAGTCATAAAAAAGAATGAAATCTTGCCATTTGCAAAGATGTTGATGCAGCTACAGGGTATCATGCTAAGCAAAGTAAGTCAAAGATGACAAACACCATATGATTTCCTCCTATGGGGAATTTAGATCTAGGGGAAGGGGAAAAAGAGCAAGAAATCATTAAAAAACTCTAACGTTAGAGACGAAACTGAGGGTTGCTGGAGGGCAGGTGTGTGGGGGATGGGATAATGGGTGTTGGGGATTAAGGAGGCCACGTGTTGTGATGAGTACTGGGTGTTAAAGTAAGTGATGAACCAATAAATTCTACTACTGACATTAATATTACACAATATGTTAACTAACAAATATTTAAACACAAACTTAAAAAAATTTAAAAAGTGCAAAAAAGGAAGGGAGAATTGTTGCCACAAATTGTCATGAACATGGAATCTAAGGTAGTGACTCTAACGTCTTGCATTTACTCATTATGTCCCTAACTGATGGTGGACATAAATTAACATACTCATGAATTTTCACAGCAGTGCCAGGTGGGCTGGAATTCAAACCACAGCTGCCCTTCCCAACTCCCCTGTGCCCACACATCATGGGCAGATTGTCCAGACACCTGCACAAGAACCCAGGTTGGGCCTCAGCAGGGACCCACATCTGCAGAACTGGAAAGTGTGGACAGTTGACGCTTCCTGAGAAGCTCTGGGGTTCCTTCCCTGACTTGCTGTCTCAGCTCACTTGTCTTCCTTTCCTGTCTCTTGAAGAGAACCATGTCCCCTGTTAGTGGTTCATGAAAGTGAGGGGCTATATGTTCTATAAACATTCAATATGAAAGATAACATACAAGGGGTCAAAAAAAAAAAAAAGCCCATATGATGCATACTGTCTCGCGGCTCCTATCACCCAATGTGGTAGAGTACAAACAAACCTAAGTATTCCTTTGGTCAAAAACTGCACAGCACATTGGAAAAGTATTAAGAGATGAGAAGCCTGGAAGAATTCCACAAATGCAGATATGAGCTCCCCTTGGAAGGAAGAAGAAAAATTACAGTCCCAAACACGCAAGAGTAAAATGATTTTAGGAAATGATACAAGAGCTTCAATGCATTCTATTCATGAAGTGTCTAAAATTGGCAATGCAAAATATGGATTTTGAGGGTTTCACATAGAATTGTGAAGGAAAAATTGTGTCAAGCACTCAGTTGTGTGCACAGAGCTCAACGGCTACTGAGACATATAGAAAGCCCGCCACCTGAAAAGGTAAACGTGTTTTTGGACCGCAGGAGCATATCTATCAAATCTGATGAGCAGTCTGGCCAAAGAGACACAGAATGGCAACTCTTGTGAAATTTGACTTCAATTTCATGTATTTCCACATAATTTCCATATATTAGGAAAAACCATGCCACGAAAATGATTTGCTAGAGTCTATAAATTTAAAAACAAACAACAAAATTCTAAGTCACCAGAGACCAAATAGGGAACACGTCAACATTGAGAGAAACCAGAAAGAAAACAAGACTTTTAGTTACATTGTAAGTCAAGAAATCAGTGGGGTGTCTGGGTGGTTCAGTCGGTTAAGTGTCTCACTTCAGCTCAGGTCTCGATGTCAAGATTTGAGGGTTTGAGCCCCGTTGTCAGGCCCTATGCTGACAGCTCAGAACCTGGAGCCTGCTTCAGATTCTGTGTCTCCCTCTCTGTGTTTTCCCCGCTAACGTTCTGTCTCTCTCTCTCTCTATCAAGAATAAACAGTTTAAAAAAATATTAGTCACAAGCAATCAATCATCAAGAAAAGGAAAACTATAGCTAAGAACACAAGACCCATAAAAAGAAATGGTATCAATAGACTTTGTGAAAATCAAATACGCTTATCTGCCCACATGAATACCAATAGTAGGATAAGTTACAGAGTAAGAGACAACATTCACAAATTGCATAACCACCAAGGGACCTGCATCTTGAATATGCTAAGAACCCTCAACAGTCAATAGGAAGAAAGGAAACAAACCTCCATCAAACAAGCACAGCCTTGTGTAGTAGACATCCTATCCTTGAGGTTATAGACACATTAGTTACTGACTGGAGAAGACTCTTCACACCAAGGACTGTCAGGGAAATTCAAATCAAGAACGCAATAGATGCCCTATACACACATCCCAATGGCTCCGGAATGAAAACAACACTGACAACAACATCCAGGTGAGCATCCAGCATACGTGGGGCCTCAAACAATGCAGGAAGGATTGACAAACAAACACCAGCTCTGGAAAACCGTTGGCTGTTGCTTATGAAATTATACATGGATGACATAAAAAGGAACCTGGAAATACCACTCCCGAGTATTTGTCCCTGAAGAATGAAATCCCATGCTCAGAAAATAAATGGTGTGTAAATATTTATAGCATCTTTCTTAGTGTTAGAAGCTCAGAATAAGGCAAAAGTCTTTCTAAATATAAAGGAATAAACCAACTACGAAACTTCCATCAATGGGATGCTTTGCCAGAGAACTGTGACACTACTGATGCACACCTGAAACCAGGTGAAACTCAAAGACATGATGTGGAGGAAAGGGCGGTGGTCCCATAATTACAGAGGTGGTGTGACCTGGGACATTCACACAGCCAGACTATGGTGACAGTGGTTTGGTTGGGTATTCCTTATCTCTTTCTTTCCCAAACCACAGGATGAGATACTCTGCTTCATTTGAGAGCACTCCTATGTTCAACCACCCTCTGATGTATGGAGTCTCCACAGACTGAACCCTACAACCTCGGACTCCTCTGAATGGAGAGTTGTTGAGATCATACTCTGATGTGTATTCTGACAGGAGCTGTTCCCTCCACTGTCCCTGGCTCTGGCTCTCTCCTCCAGGTGAGGGGGAGTAGGTTAGGAATCCTCCACTGAAACCATCTGTCTCCTGCACCTGACTCTCCCACAACATGAGGCCCAGACCTTCTTCCTCACACTTAGCTGGAAATGAAGTCAGTTCTATAGGAACAGATTTGCTCCTTGATTTAGAGGATTGCTCCATCTCCTGGGCAATACTCTGGGCAATACTCTGGGCAAAGGTCTGCAGCTGCAGGGCGTGTCGGGGACAAACAGGATTCCAAACAGTTTAGAAACTGAGGGCTCTGTTTAGGGGTGGCTGGCAGCTTCACTGCCTTGTGGCTTGCTTGTCCTGGTGGCATGAGACTCCTGCCATACAAGTCAGGTCTGGGGTGATCAGGTTCCCAGCATCCCGAGTGGACTGTGCCCAGGGCAGAACTTCCTTCCTGGGAGTGGGGCTGCCAACAATGAGTGAGTCCCACATCTCAGGCACCTGCTGGGGCTTGGCCTCAACAGCAAACAGCTTAGGGTCACTGACATCCTGTCCCTCTGGGAAAGAGTCCTCTGAACAGGAGCTGGTCACTGGGAACCGTGTGTATTGGCTACAACAGTCTGGAGGGGAGGTTGCAGCCAGGCTCAGGGGCACATGCCTATAGTCACAGTTACTTGCACTGGAGTTTCTTCTTGCTGATCTGGGGTGGGAAAGGAAAAGAACATACCTTAGTTCAAATAGTCTAGGTATTCTTTCTGGTAGTATATTTTCTGCAATAAATGCTTCTTCATGGGCTGTATGCCAACATGGCCATTTGCAGGCACTATAAATACATTATTTGAGTTTTTCTTCAAATTCCAGTTAGTTAACATGCAATGTACTATTACTTTCAGGTGTAAAATATAGTGATTCAACATTGCAATACAGCACCCAGTGTTCGTTACGAGCGCTCCCCTTAATCCCCATCAACTACCTCCCCATCCCTCCACACACCCTCCCCAGGGTAACCATCAGTTTTTCCCCTATAGTTAAGTATCTGTTTCGTGGGGCTTACGTGGTTCCATGGGTTAGGCCCACGACTCTTGATCTGGGCTCTTGTCTTGATCTCATCATTCCTGAGACCGAGCCCCACTTTGGTTTCTGCACTGACAGCACGACGTTTCCTTGGGATTCTCTTCCCATCTGCCTCTGCCCCACCTCCCATTCTCTCTCTAAATAAATAAGTGAACATTGAAAAAATCGCCTATTTCTTGGTTTGCCTCTTCTCTCTTATTTGTCCCTTTGCCCATTTGTTGTTTCTTAAAGTCTACATATGGATGAAATCATGTATTTGTCTTTCTCTGACTTATTTCAGTAAATATAATACTCTCTAGGCCCATCCCTGTCCTTAACAATAGCTAATGTCATTCCTTTTGCGGCTGAGAAATATTCCACTGTGCGTGGACGGGGTTATGTAGATATACCACATATTCTATACCCATTCATCAATCAATGCATACTTCGGCTGGGTTGTTTCCATAGCTGGGCTGTTTGTGACATAGCTGCTATAAACATAGAGGTACAATTCCCTTAAATTAGTATTTTTGTATCCTTTGGGTAAATACCTAGTAGTGCATTTGTTCTATCATAATGTAGTTGTATTTTTAGCTTTCTAAGGAACCTCCATGCTGTTTTCCATAGTGGCTGTGCCAGTGTGCATTCCCACCACACCTCCAAAAGGATCCTCTTTCTCTGCATCCTCACCAACACCTGTTGTTTCTTGTGCTGTTGAGTTCAGCCTTTCTGACCAGTGTGAGTTGATATTTCATTGTAGTTTGGATTTCTATTTCCCTGATGAGGAGTGATGTTGACCATCTTTTCATGTGTTTAGTGACAATCTGTAGGTCACATTTGGAAAAATGCTTATTCATGTCTTCTGGCCATTTTTTAATAGGATTATTGAGTTCTGGAGTTGAATTTTATACCATATATAGAAAACCTGAAAGACTCAACCAAAAAAAAACCCCGCTAGAACTGGTACAATAAACCTGTAAATTTGTAACATACAAAATCAACATATAGAAATTTGTTACATTTCTATACACCAATAATGAAGCAGGAGAAAGAGAAACCAAGGAATCAATCCCATTTAAAATTACACCAAAAACCATAATATACTAGAAATAAACCTAAGTAAAGAAGTAAAAGATCTGTACTCTGAAAAGTCTGGGACATTTATGGAAGAAATTGAAGAAAACACAAAGAAATGGAAAAATATTCCATGCACATGGATTAAAAGAAAAATCATTGTTAAATGACAATACTATCCAAAGCAACCTAGCTAGACATTCAATGCAAATAATTCAATTTCCTGTCAAATAATACCAGCATTTTTCACAGAGCTAGAACAAATAACTCTAAAATTATCATGGAACCACAAAAGATCCCAAATAACCAAAGATCTTGAAAAAGAAAAAAACCTGGAGGCATCACAATTCTGGATATCAAGCTATATTACAATGCTGTAGTCGTCAAGACAGGATGATACTGGCAAAAAAAAAAAAAAAAACATAGATTGATGGAAAAGATTAGAAAACCCTGAAATGGACACATCACTATATGATCAACTAATCTTTGACAGAGCAGGAAAGACTATCAAATGGAAAAAGTCCCTTCAACAACTAGTATTGGGAAAACTGGATAGCATCGTGAACTTGTAAGGAACCTGGACCACTTTCTTACAGTACACACCAAAATAAATACAAATTGAATGAAAGACCTAAATGTGAGACAGGAAACCATCAAAATCCTAGAGGAGGACACGGGCACCAACCTCTTTGACCTTGGCCAGAACAAGTTCCTACTAGACATGTCCCTAGAGGCAAGGGAAACAATAGCAAAAATAACCTATTGGGATCTCATCAAGATAAAAAGCTTCTGCACAGCAAAGAACAAATCAACAAAACTAAAAGGCAACTGACAAAATGGGGGGAGATATTTGTATGACATCTCAGACAATGCGTTAGTATCCAAAATCTACAAAGAACTTACCAAACTCAACGCTCAAAAAACAAATAATCCAGTGAAGAAATGGGCAGAAGACATGAATACATATTTTTCCAAAGAAGACATCCAGATGGCAAAATGACAGGAATAAAGATGCTCAACAACACTCTTCATCAGTGAAATATAAAGCAAAACCACAATGAGATACCAACTCACACCTGTCACAATGACTAAAATTAACAATTCAGAACACACAAAATGTCAGCAAGGATGCAGAGAAATCGAAACCCTTTCGCACTGTTGATGGTAATGCAAACTGGCGCAGCCACTCTGGAAAACAGTGTGGAGATTCCTCAAAAAATGAAAAACGGAACTATCCTGTGATCAAGCAATTGCATTTATCCAAGGATACCAAAGGTATCCAAAGGATACCAAAAGGCTGATTCGAAAGGGCACGTGCATCCCAATCTTTATGGCAGCCTTATCAACAAAAAACAAATTGTGGAACAGCCCAAATACTCATCAACACATAAATGCATAAAGAGGTGGTAAATATATACAATGCAATATTACTTAGCCATCAAAAAGAATGACATCTTGCCAATTACAATAATGTGGATGGAACTACAGTGTATTATGCTAAGTGGAACAAGTCAGTCAGAAAAAGTCAAATATCCTATGATTTCACACATTAGTGGAATATAAGAAACACAACATACAGAAAGGAAAAATAAAATAAATCAAAACAGAGAGGGAGGAAACCAGAAGACACTCTTAAATACAGAGAACAAACTGAGGGGAAGTGGGGGAGGTGGGCTAAATGGCATGTGGCCATTAAGGAGGGCACTGGGTGAAATGAGAACTGGGTGTTATATGTATGCGATGGTTCTCTACATTCTACCCCTAAAATCAGTACTACACTATATGTTAACAGATTGAATTTACATTAATATAATACAAGAAAATTATATATAGAGAGAGACTACCTCAAAATAGCAAGCTTCTGCACAGTGAAGGAAACAATCAACAAAACAAAAAAACAACCTATGGAATGGAAGAAGATATCTGTAAATGACATGTCCTCAGGGTTAGTTTCCAAAACGTATAAGTTTTTTTAACTTGTTTTCAAATTATCAGTAGAGAGTGTGTCCATGCAGTTCAGCACACTGTTGTGTGAGAAGCAAAACTCGTGTCTTCCACTTTTATATTGTGGTAAGATCTCACTGAACATGAGACCCAGACTCTTCACAAAATTTTAACCATACATTACAGTATTGTTAATTACAGGGGTAATGATGTGGAGACCCCTCTAGAACTTAATCATCTTGCACAACACAAAATCATAGCCCTTGAGATCTACTCCTCACTGACCCTCCCTGCCAGGCCCTGGAAACTGCCATTTCACTCTCCATTTCATTGTTATCAAAACCCAAATTCAGCTGCCTGTTGCTGGAAAGGTCAATGTTCAAAGTTTTAGTTTGGGTGGCAAAAGAATTTGAGCTATATTCAGAAGGCCAGCCACTGGGGAGAAGGCAAACTCTTGTCCAAACACCAACTCTGAGGTTTCTCCCTGACCCAGGGCGTTTTAAAGCAGTAGAGGGTACTTATTCAAGCAAGGGAGTGCCATGGTCAAAACCATCTTTTGATCATGGGCAGACTCCATGGTGCAAGCTGCCAAAGTAACCTCAACTCCCCTCCATCTCCAGCTGAAGAGGGAACCAAACTACATGGGAGGAGACTGCCAGAGGCCAGGAAAGAACCCCCATAAGGGATTAGAGGAGAAAACCCCTGGGGCTCACACATGGTCAGCAGTACTTTCTGTTCTCCCAAGCTGGCATAAGAAAATACTGAAATACAACCTTGTAGTTCACCAATCATCACTCAGAATACAGAAAAATGTTTTCCTCCGTGAACTCAGAGGAACCTTCAAAGCAAAAACCAAAAGGACCAAATGGCTTGCAAACTAATAGCCAAGGAGAGTAAGACACACAAAACTACAAAGAGATTTTTTGCATCCCCCATAAAGGTAAAATTGACAATGTTTACCTCCACATCACAAGGAAGCAAAAGCAGTGGTCTCTGTAATGAGGAAAATTAGTCATCCAAAGAAAGTGACCCAGTAGTACCAAAGGACATGGAATAGGTAGAGAAGTTCAGGGTGTTATAACTGCATAGCCCATATGCAAGTAGCTTCAGTAAAGATTGAAGGTGTTGACTACAGCCATGCCTCTGGGTCCAAATCCCTACACATGTCCATGTGACCACTCTTGACCATGGCCCACCTGACCCTCCCACATCCACCCCAGCCGAACTGATGTGCAGGGTCACCCAATGCCACACCCTGGGACTGTTGCCGAACCCCACAGGTGGCCCCCAAGTGCAGGGTGCTGGCCACCTAGCACAGCCCTCTGTTCTCTCTGATGGTCTAGACCTAGTTTTGCTGAGGATCCTCCATTTATCCATTCTCACTGGCAGATGTCCCTGAGCAGGGGCATGAGGCTGGCAGAGGGCCAGGTCACCCTGAGGGCACCCCTCTTGCTGTTTGCACTCTGGGCAGTGCTGGCTCCTGTGTAGGGTTCTCAAGGGCATCCCTCATGGTGCTACATCTCCTCTGAGATGGTAATTCCCAAGAAGGAGCCGCACCACAGCAAGGGCATTCAAATGCCTGGCTGGCTGTCCTATAGCCTGCGTTTTGGGGGCAAAGGACATGTTATGCACATGCGGCACAAGAAACTCTTTTGGTCCAGACTCTGCTGATGATGACTCAGGATGCTCAGGGAGCATCCTGACTACACTTTCATGCCTCCAGACTGTTACTACCTCGGCTACCTGGAGGAGATTCCTCTTTCCATGGTCACAATCGACACAGGCTATGGCAGCCTTGAAGATATCATGAAGTTGGATTAACTTGCCTATGAAATGAGACCCCTCGGTGATTTCCAATGGTTTGAACACTTTGTTTCTCAGATAGTCGCAGACATCTGTGCAATGGGACCTACTTATAACCTAGGATATAAGGAGGACAGGGGACCCCCTGTTCCTCAAGGAAATGCAGTGCAGCCCCAAGGATCTCTAGTAAGTTCTGTTCATCCCATCATGGAATTTTCAAAGGACTTGCTCTCAGTTTCAAAACAATGTATAGTGTGTTAACCACGTGCAAAAAAGTGCCCAATTCCGAATAAGGCTAGTTAGCTTAATTGAGTCAATATTTCATGGTATCGATGTAAGTTATTGGTTTCATGGTCATTTATAGTGAGAGACATCAAGCTCACGCGGGCAATTATGTGTTGCATCAGAGTCCTTTTGTCTCTTCAGTAGGATGAGTCAAAGTATTTTCGATTTCTTAAAACACATTCACCCTTAATGTGATTTGAGATGGGCCCCATGAGGTTCGTGGCACTCCAGTTGTGTATTCTATATGCCATCCACCAGTGGGTTATATGCCATCAGTCTGAGTTATTTAGGCAGACATTATTTACTCTTGTCTGTCATAGCAACACATCAGATGGCAAGAAATTGTGGCTTGTGCATTGACACTGATGAATGTGCTTGCCAAAAAAGGTCCAACTGCATTAGGACCCAATTAACTGGTATAATGGAAGCTTTCAGTAACTGTTCATTCATATGCAGCACATAATGAATTGTGGAACAGGCAAGTGCATGTTCAACACTGAAATGGTGCATTTAAATAAAAGCCTGACCCACTATCATTATGGAAACTACATAGTGGATCCAAGAAAGCAGTGTGACTGCGGCTCATTCAACCAGTGCTACAGCAATCTAGGCTGTATGCGTGATTGTATCTTAACCCCTGGGGGCAAATGTAATACAGGCAGAGGCTATACAGACTGCACCAACTCCGCTGCTAGGAGACTCTGCAGACCAATCCAAAATATACGTGATCTTCCAGAGTTCTGCCATGGGGT
The DNA here is from genome assembly GCF_046562875.1 of Panthera onca. Lineage (NCBI taxonomy): Eukaryota > Metazoa > Chordata > Mammalia > Carnivora > Felidae > Panthera > Panthera onca. Next base: position 147,566,739 of record NC_138344.1, on the reverse strand, counting down.
GACCTTGGCGTACCCTGTGACTTCCATATGCAAGATGGAACCGCGTGCACTGAAGAGGGCTGCTGCTATCATGGAAACTGCACTGACAGCACTATTCATGGCCAAGAAATCTTTGGCAGAAATTCTGGGAAAGGTGAAGATGTCTGCTATACCATAAATCACAAAGGCAGCCGACATGGACACCGCAGAAGACCCCGGGGAATTCAATGCTGAACCTGTTCCCATACAGGTGTGCCATGTGGAAGGCTGCAGTGTAGGAATGTCACACATCTCCCTCAACTGCAAGGGCATGTTGGATTCCATCTGTCTGAGATCCAGGGTTCAGATGGTTGGGGCTGGATTCACATCGTAGCACAGGAACAACCCAGATTCCTCATGTGAGAACTGGTACTTCCTGTGCTTCTGGAAAGTTCTGTCAGGATACCTACTGCACTGGCAGTGGGGCTCAGCTGAATTATGACTGTATCCCAGAGAAATGCAGTCACAGAGGGATGTGCAACCATAACAGGAACTGCCACTGCCACACAGGCTGGGATCCTCCATGGTGCACGGACAAGGCACTGGTGGGAGCACAGACTGTGGACCCCTCCCAGAAGAATTCAGCCAGTCAGGCAAAGTCATGAATCCATGGTATATCTCAGAGTGGGTTTTGGTCACATTTATGCCATAATAGCTGCATTCCTCTTTGTTGTTTCTGGAAATGTCAGAACTATAAACACAGAGAAAGTTAAGGAAGAGATTTTTGGGGAAGACAATCCATAATTTAGCCTCCAGACCCCTGAACAACTATACACAATGCATCTGGTGCATCTGTAAAAATACAGTATTGAGGCGGCACAGCTGACATCCACGTTTCCAAGGGTCTGCGGGAGACACAGGGGTCCTCAGGGACATCACAGCTCTGACACCAGGTCTCTCATGGGTCACCGACCAGCACTCTGAAATAAAACTTGAAAACTGCATGCTTCTGGCTTTTATGTAGTTTTTAGGCCTGTAAGAACCCAAACTGAGCCTTAGTTTCTCGGAAGAGGACCTGAGTCAGAGCTGTGTCTTGAGCAGAAGTGTCTGGTTCCAGAATTAAGAGAAGTTGACACAAGCTCCTTCATTGGCAACTTCATGAGTTTTCTCCAAAACTACGCTGTTGTGGACTGAAAAGTTTCTCATTCTCCAGGTAATTTGTCTTACCCCAGTCCCATGTGGGCTCAGGATAATGGAGGGCTACCACCCACCCATACTGCCTGTCCCACACGGGGGTGTCTGCGGGCTGTGAGGGAAGGGTACTGGCATTAGGTTCCACTAGTGCAAGCTGTGCCTCGCTGGAGAGCAAATTCCCAAATGTGGGAGACTGAGACCATGAGGCTGAAAGGAGCACCCCATACATCAATCAGAAAGGTAGGCACAAGTGTCTATGGATGACTCTGGCATCCAGAGGGAGACTGGTAAATGTGAATCCCTGCTCTCTTTCTCTTGCCTACTTTTCAGTGAGTTTAACCGTAGATAAGAATCTGCCTAGGGTTCTCACTTTGGTTTCCCAAGCACCTTCTAGAATAACACAGAGGTGAGCCTGTGAAAGTTAGCGAATTCAGCCCCATCCGCTCCCAAGAAATCCTGTACTTGGTACCCTGTTTTCTATGTCCTGATCATTGCGAATGTGGGATGGAGGCCTGCCCTTCCCTGGGTCCTTGTGCCCTCTTGTTCTGGGCTCTGTAATCATAAATCCTGTGCTTCCATTTCCTTTGTTGGGGGTGTACTGAAACCCCACCTTCAGTCACAAGGGGCCCGCACATCTCATGTACCCCAAGTGAGAGCTCAGATGCCTAGGGACCGGCCTGTCACCCACTGTGACTTCCTGTTGCCACTTCCTTCAGCAGGTCACAGTCTACATGTTCTTAATTCAATCCAGAAGCTGAGGTCCCACAATACATTTATCCCCAAGGATGGGATTGGGAGCCTAGCTGATGCCCCCCTACAATGCCTTAGACCTAAGAATGGCTCACTCATTCCTCACCCTCACGTCTCAGCTGCTGTGGGAAGGAGCTGGTGCTTGCTGGTGGTCTGTAGCTTTGATTTGGGCTTATGCCAGGTGTTGCCAGAAACCCTCACCCTAAATTATCAGTGCCATAAAAGGTCAGACTCCCTGCAGAGAGCAACAAGCAGGCACCAGTCTGGGGGTACAGGGGTGTGTACTTCCTATTCACCTCCAAAGGAGGTGGACACCGAGAACAGTGTTCCTAGATTAGTGTTGAAGAAGACGCCAGCTGCTTGGTCCACTGTGTTGCGGCCAGCACCGTGGTGTTGTGCTTGATTAGCCAGCCCTAGCTAGTGATGGAGGCAAATCTACAAGGAGCATCATGGCACCCAGGGTGGATGACTTGGCCAAGGCAAGCTCCCCCTAGTGGCTGCAATCCTAGCTGCTGTCACCAATGGCTTCCCACTTGTCAGGTGTTGAGTGGGACACCTCAGTGTGGGAGGCCACAGAACACGACTCTGGAAAGAAATAACTTCTATCCCAGATTTTCCCTGTCACGATCCACTACACCTACATGTCCAAGGACCAGCGTGAGAGACAGAAATGGTGACAGGCACTATACCATCATGGAAATGCAAGGCTTCCTAGAATCATTTGTCCAAAGGGAGGGAGACAAGGACACTGATTGGCTTTTGTGGGTCTTCGTCATTGCCTCCGAGCTGTTCCTTACAACGCTTGACATGCTGCAGCTGGCTGGATTGTTCCAAGACCGCCAAAGTCATCATTCACTGAAAAACTCAAAGTATCCACAGCCTGTTTACAGAGACACCCTAGAGGAGCCTCCAGACTTTTCACTCTATCAAAAGACCATGACAAGCACACCAAGGCACAGGGCAGGAGACACAGGCAAAAAAAAAAAAAAGGGGGAAGGCTCTGAGGAAGACGCTCCCCAAGCCCCCAGAGCCCACAGAGGTAGGAAGAAAGAAGCTCTGATTCCTGGGACTTGGATTTTTATGGCATGGCAGCACAGGCCCACTGGGAGAGGTCAAGCCCAGGTGACGCCATCCACCTCTAAGATGGAATGGGGACAATTCAAAGAGTGTGGGTTTTTTGTTTTTTGTTTTTGCCTTGTGTCATGTGCCCAGATCCTTGACCATTTCCAACCTGGAGTAGAGACCCTTGACAACACAATCTAAGGAGTTCTTCATGAAGGACCACTCTGACCTTAAGTCTGTGCCATTACATGCACAGTGGGGGAAGAGGACGACATAGGTTCCTGTCCACGTGACAAGAACCTGATCTCAGGACCCACTGTGAAGACTTCCGGTGGAGGAGCGCCCGCGTCCACGCCGACCAGAACTGGTTTCGTCAGAACCCGCTGTGAAGGATTCAAGAGGACTAGGGCCCACGTCCAAACCCAGAAGTACCTGGTCTCCACAGGACCCCCTGCGGAGGATTCGGGAGGACTAGGGCCTGTGTCCATGCTGACAAGAACCGGCTTCATCCGGACCCGCTGTGGGGGATTCGGAGGACGAAGTCCCAGGTCCAAACCGACAAGAACCCAGTCTCTACAGGACCCGCTGTGGAGTCTTGGGGTGGACTAGGGCCCACGTCCGAACCGACAAGAACCTGGTCTCCTCAGGATCCGTTGTGAAGACTTCGGGCGGACAAGGTCCCGTGTCCACACCAACAAGAATCCGGCTTTTCAGGACCCGCTGTGGAGGATTCGGAAGGACCTGGACCTGTGTCCACACGGACAAGAACCCGATCTCCTCAGGACCCGCTGGGGAGGATTCAGGGGGATGTGGCCCCACGTCCACACAGACAAGAACCCGGTGTCCTCACGACCCGCTGTGGAGACTTCGGGGGGATGAGGGCCCGTGTCCACACCGACAAGAACCCGGTTTCGTCAGGACCCGCTGTGGAGGATTCAGTGGGACGTGGCCCTGCCTCCACACTGGGGACGTGGCCCTGCGTCCACACTGACAAGAACCCGGTTTCGTCAGGAACCGCTGTGGAGGATTCGGGAGGACCTGGGCTTGCGTCCACACAGACAAGAACCCGGTCTCCTCAGGACCCACTGTGGAGGATTCAGGGGGACGTGGCCCTGCGTCCACACTGGGGGACGTGGCCCTGCATCCACACTGACAAGAACCCGGTCTCCTCAGGACCCGCTGTGGATACTTCGGGGTGACGAGGGCCCGTGCCCACCCCGACAAGAACCCCGTGTCGTCAGGACCCACTGTGGAGGATTCAGGGGGACGTGGCCCTGCGTCCACACAGACAAGAACCCAGTGTCCTCACGACCCGCTGTGGAGACATCGGATGGATGAGTGCCCACGTCCACACTAGGAAGAACCCGGTCTCCTCAGGACCCGCAGTGGCGGATTCAGAGGTACATGGCCCCGCGTCCACACTGACAAGAACCCGGTCTCCACAGGACCTTCTCTGGAGACTTCGGGGGGGGGGATGAGGGCCCGTGTCCACACCGACAAGAACCCGGTTTCTTCAGGACCTGTTGTGGAGGATTCAGGGGGACGTGGCCCTGTGTCCACACTGGGGGACGTGGCCCCGCGTCCACACTGACAAGAACCCGGTCTCCTAGGGCCCACTGTGGAGGATTCAGAGGGACGTGACCCTGCGTCCACACTGACAAGAACCCGGTCTCCTCAGGACCCGCAGTGGCGGATTCTGAGGTACATGGCCCCGTGTCCACACTGACAAGGACCCGGTCTCCTCAGGACCCACTGTGGAGGATTCAGGGGGACGTGGCCCCGCGTCCACACTGACAAGAACCCGGTCTCCACAGGACCTTCTGTGGAGACTTCGGGGGGATGAGGGCCCGTGTCCACACCGACAAGAACCCAGCATTTCAGGACCCGCTGGGGAGACTTCAGGGAGACAAGGGCCCGTGCCCACCCCGACAAGAACCCGGTGTCGTCAGGACCCACTGTGGAGGATTCAGGGGGACGTGGCCCTGCGTCCACACAGACAAGGACCCGGGGTCCTCACGAGCCGCTGTGGAGACATCGGGTGGATGAGTGCCCACGTCCACACTGAGAAGAACCGGGTCTCCTCAGGACCCGCAGTGGCGGATTCAGAGGTACATGGCCCCGCGTCCACACTGACAAGAACCCGGTCTCCACAGGACCTTCTGTGGAGACTTCGGGGGGGGGGGGGGGGATGAGGGCCCGTGTCCACACCGACAAGAACCCGGTTTCTTCAGGACCCGTTGTGGAGGATTCAGGGGGACGTGGCCCTGCGTCCACACTGACAAGAACCCGGTCTCCTAGGGCCCACTGTGGAGCATTCAGGGGGACGTGGCCCCGCGTCCACACTGACAAGGACCCGGTCTCCACAGGACCTTCTGTGGAGACTTCGGGGGGATGAGGGCCCGTGTCCACACCGACAAGAACCCGGTTTCGTCAGGACCCGCTGTGGAGGATTCAGGGGGACGTGGCCCCGCGTCCACACTGACAACAACCCGGTCTCCTCAGCTCCCGCCAAGGGAGGAGCAGGCGAGGAGAAAGCCAGGCCCCGGGAAGAGGAGCTTCCGGAACCTGGAGGCTGAGGGGGGCGCTGTTCGCCAGACCCTGGGGGGAAAGGACCCCGCGCGGCTTCGTGCGCGGTGACACTGTGTCCCCCGCGGGGCTTACCTCACCGGCGCCGGGCGGCGGGGCCGCGCAGCCGTCTTCCTGCTCCGCGCCCACTCGGTTCCCGCCGCTGCCTCATGCGGTTCGCGGTCCAGGAGCGGGCTCCCCTGGCGGAGCTCGCACTCCCGCCGCTCTGGCCTCGCGGGTCCCTTCGGCCTCCGCGCGGGGCGGGGTGTCCCTCCCGAGTCTGCGAGTCTGCGACGGCGCCGTGGGGACTTCTGGGCGACACCCCGGAGCTGCAGATGGCTCCGGGCAGGACAGACGTGCTCACAGGGGCGGTTCCTCCGCGGCCAGGAGCACAGAGCAGCTCTCCGCCCCCGTGCGTCTTCCTGCGTTTCTGTCCCCAGTGCCCTGTCCTGGGACAGCAGGCCTGCCACCTCCTTGCTCAGATTTCCTCTGGGGCACGTCGTTCCTTCCGCCGCGCTTGCAAATGGCACCGTCTCTTCCTTTCTCTTTCCGACGGGTCGTCAGGAGCGTGCAGACGTGCACGTGGTGTGTGTGTGCTGCTCTCCTATCCTGCGAGTGTCCTCGTTGCTCCTTCCGTTGCCCTTGGAAATAACCCGCCAGTTATGTTACCAGCCAAGGTGGGTTTCTTCAGGAGTAGCGGAGAATTGCCATCCGGGCCCAGCAAGCTGTGGCAAAACCGCGGCCGAGCGGGGAGCACACGGAGACGAACGCTGTTTCGCGGAGAAGAGGAAGTTGGGAGCGTGGTTTTGAAGCGAAGTCCACAGGAGGAAAGCAGGGCTGCAGGGCGAGCAGGCGCCTCCCGGGCCCAGCTGCAGGCGCGGTGGGTTTCCTGCAGGGGCCGCAGGGCACAGCTTCCCCTGGTGGGGCCTGAGCCGGGGGGTTCTCTCCGCGGAGGGTTCTAATCTTGGGTCTGTAGCGGTGGGTTGTTCCCCAGCCTGACCCTGGGTGGTGGGCTCCGCCTTCCAGGCTCCCCTCCCCGCCTCCCGAGTGCACTTCCGGGAGATGTCCCTTCATTGGTTTTCGCAGTTCTAACAGCTTCTTAGTGGCATCTTGTGGAAAATCTGAATTCCAAATCCCACTGCTTCCGCTGCACCCAAGACACGTGGCCACCAATAGAACCCTCCCACGTGAGAGAGCCAAAGCATAAGAGACTGTTAAAAACTGAGAACAAACTGAGGGTTGATGGGGGGTGGGAGGGAGGGCAGGGTGGGTGATGGGTATTGAGGAGGGCACCTTTTGGGATGAGCACTGGGTGTTGTATGGAAACCAATTTGACAGTAAATTTCATATATTAAAAAATAAAAAAAATAAAAATAAAATAAAAAAAAAAAGAACCCTCCCACGTGCCTCTGGCTCACGTGCTGCCTCCTGCAGGGCCCGTGGTCTCTCCGCCTGGGTGAGCTGGGTCTGGGCGTGGGCCTACGTCACAGCGTTTGACCCCTCTCTTGCTTCTATCGTGTGGGGCTGACACTGTTGTTTGCAGGAGTACCTTACTCTGTGATTTCAGACGTGCAGTGCACGTGTCACGGTAGCGCAAATACGCTTTACCTGGACGCTCGTTTCTTTGCCGCGTTTGCCACTTCACACGAGATACTTTGGTGCGTTTTACCCCAAACAGGGACACCCTCCAGAGAAACCACCACAGAACCCCAAATGAGGAAATCCCTGCGTTTCCACATTAGACCCCTGACCACAGGCCCACTTCAAGTGTCCCCACCTGCCCCACTGTGAAATGTCTTTTCCCAATCTGATCTGGCTTCTTTTGGGGAAGTGCTCCTGAGACTTTCCCCTATCTGTGTAACCTGGGGGGATTTAAAGAGCAAGGTGGTTCCTGGGGCTCCTGGGGTCTCAGTCTGCTAAACGCCGAGTTCACATCAGGTCGTGATCTTGAAGTTGATGGGTTCGAGCACCTGCTTCTGGCTGTGTGCTAACAGCTCAGAGCCTACAGATTGCTTGAGATTCTGTGTCTCCCTCTTGCTAACCCCTCCCCCTATCATGACCTGTCTCTGTCTCTCTTTTTCAACAATAAATAATAAATGTTAAAAAAAAAAAAAAAAGGAGCAAGATGGTTCCTGAGTGGCCTTTTCTGGATGGCTTCTGTCACTGAGGATGTTTTCTGCATTCACCATGTTGTGATGTGTATCAGTCCTTCCTTTTTAAATTCTGATTAAATGTATGTAACATAACACTTACCACGTAAGTCACTTTAAGCATACAGTTGTCTGGCATTAACTGCATTCACACTGTTGTACATCCATCTCCAGAACGTTGTCATGTTCCCCTAGGGAAACTCTGTATCTATTAAACCCTAAATCCCAATTCCCCTTTCCCCTCGGCCCCTACAGCCATATTCTACTTGGTGTCTCTGAGTATGACTTTTCTGGACACGTCACTTAAGTGGAAACATAGTGTATTTTCCTTCTGTCACTGGCTCATTTCACTCAGCATAATGACTGCCAAGTTCAGTCGGTGTGCTAGTGTGTGTCAGAACTCTCTTCCTTTTGAAGGCTGAATTATATTCCATTGTGTATATACTACATTTTGTTTATTTACTCACCTGTGAATAGTTACTTGGGTTGCTTCCATCTTTTGGCTGTTGTGAAGAAGCTGCTATGAATACGGGAACATGAATACCTGCTCAAGGCTTTGCTTTAAATTTCCAGATGTAAGTGCAGATGTGGAGTTCTGTGATAGCTTTCTGAGAAACCAGTATTCTCTACAGCCACAACATTTTACTTTATTTCTTTGTATGACAGAATAATATTCCTGTTTAAAGGTCTGCCCCAGGTTGTTTATCCATTCACACACCGATAGGCATTTGCATAGTTTCTACAATGTGGCTATTGTGAACAGTACTGCTATGTATGTGCACATGCACTTTGTTTAAACAACTGTTTTCAATTCTTCGAGATATACATCTAGGAGTTGTATTGTTGGGCCATATGGTAATTCTGTTTTTATCTTTTTTTTGGGGGGGGGGGAATTGCCAAACTCTTTTACACAGTCTCCACCATTTTACATTTCCACAAGCAAGGTTGAAGGGTTCCAATTTCTCAACATCTTTACCAACATTTGTTATTTTATAGTTGTATTGATTAGAGCATTTTTAGTGTGTGTAAAAGGGTATCTCACTGCTGTTTAAATCTCCATTTCCATAAGGACGATTGATGTTTAATATCTTTTCAAGTGGTATTCACCATTTGTATGATTGCACTGGGGAAAGATATATCCAAATCCTTTGTCCATATTAAAAATTGGGTTGTGTTTTTGTTGATGAGTTGTAAAAACTTTTTATACATTCTGCATAACAGGCTCTTACCAGACAAATACTGTGCAAATATTGTCTTCCATTAGGCTTTGGCTTTTCACTTTGGGGATAGCATCTTCTGGTGTACAAAGGTTTCTAATGTTGAGAAAACTAAATTTATCTACTTTTCTTTCCTTGCTTGTGCTTTGGTGTCATCTCTAACAGCATTGCTAAACCCAATGGTCATGAAGATTTATCTCGATATATTGCTTCCAGAGGTCATAATTTTACATTTAAACTGTTGATCCATTTTGATTTGATGTTTGTATATGGTGTGAGATATGGACGCAATTTCATTCCTCTGCACATGGATAGCCAGCTGTCTAGCACCATTTATTAAAAAGACCATTTGCTCCCCAATGTCATGTTGTCTGCTCTTGTCAAAATTCAGTTGACTAAAGATGAAGGGGATTATTTCTGGGTTCTCCCTTAAATATCACTGACCTGTACGTATCTTTATTTTGTAATGTTTATTTATTTTTGAGACAGAGAACATGCAAGGCCCAGAGAGAAAGGGAGAGATAGGAAACTGATTGGTGTGCAAAGGAAAGGGTTTGGATAGACCTGAGAAGGATACATTTCTTTGACCTGTGGTTACTCGGTTGTCCTGTAACTTGATTATGTTCATCTAAACTCATAGAATCTTATAATAAACATGGTCATTTACCATATTTAAGTTACTTCTGTTAATATCTCATTACTTTGATTATTAGATAAAATTTTATAAAATTATTTCTATAAATACTTATGTCTTCACACTCTGTATTGTGTTCCTTCTCAGCTTGGTGGTTGTCTGATGACCATATAGAGTAGATAGATAGGATGGACCAGGTGTGTAGGGGGGACAGATTTAGTTCCGTTCGTGAAAGTGACAGTTTCTAAGGCAAGACTGTGGGGTCAAGGGGCTGAGATGGGGTGCAAAATAATAACATCATGGGAATGAACTCAAGGCTATTATGGAGAGAGTCTGTCATGTTTTACCTATACAGTTCTTTCCTCAATGCGAATTATTATTAGGAGACCTGCCAACCTAATAAACTGTTGTTAAATCCACAGGAAATGAATGGAAGAGTCCAGAAGGAGGCTGGCAGGTGGTGGATGCAGGCATGGAGCCTGGTGGGCAGAAGCCTGGTGGTTGAGCAAGGGCCTGGAAGGAGCTGTAAATGTTAGGCCAGAGGGACGATGGTCCAGATCCAGGACAGAGCTCTTGTCCCTGCACATCCCAGAGCTCAGGACATCCTGGGAAGGGAGACCCTAGGAACAAATGGGAATGGAAGCCAAAGGCCCAGAGGGAGGAGGAATCTACAAGCAGGCATGTGCTACCCCATGTGGAAGCTGTATTCAGAAAAAATTGAAGTCATAATTATTTCTTTTGTATATCTCAAGTTGGTGTCAAATATTCTTTTCCGTATGAAATTATGGTCTTTTAAAAAATATTGCCAATAGTGGATAATTTCATTATAATACATTCATAATGATGTGAATCCTCTATAATGACTTTAATATAACATAAAATTATCTATCTATCTATCATCTATCTACCCTCTATCATCCATCACCTATCCTCTTATCTATTTACTATCTAGCATTCTGATCTCTATTTGAGGTCTATTCAGCTAACTCAGCATTTATCCTCTTGGCACATGCCTTCAGGACTATGAACACATTTTCTACAATTTCTTTAGGCTCCGGATTTTTAGATTCCAATGATGTCCAGGTCAGCCAATCCATTTTCATTAATGTGGTTGTTTTAGTGCCATTAACTTCTTACCTCAGATACTGATGGTCTATGTCCATATCAGTGAAGAGTCCCCCACTTTTCTGTGACATCTGTGCCTCCTCCCTGAGTTAACAGCCCCTTGTGTTGGATGGGGATTTCTCAGGAGATGGAGACAACAGCCATGCATGGGAATCATATCTGCAGGTGACAGAAAGGTGTCCATGTCTTGGTGTCTGTGCACTTAAAGATGTCTGCACTGCTTCCAAACTTTGCAGATGACTGAGGAAGCAAACCCCCTCAGCAGAGAACCATCAAGATCAGAAGTCTCCAGGTGTGCTCAAGCTCTGCAGGTAGTTGTCAGGTGAGGTTAATACATCAGTGTGGAAACTAAAAGAAATATGATCCTGGGAACAAGTGTCCTTTGCTTGTTATATTTACACCAGACTGGACATCAATATAGATTTTTCCTATGCAGTTATGTGTGGAATGACTGATAAAATTGAATGTATTTAAAGACTTGATTTGGAAAGTTTTCTGGAGAAAGTATGGATCCCTTCAAATATCTTTCGGACAGATAGAATATAGTGAATTGTGGTCCACTCATTTGTTCACTATCTGATCAGAAAGGTGAGGCGATCACTTGACCTGCCTCCAACACAATTCATAGACCAAGTGTTGTCTTGACCGAGGACCAACAAGCCTGCGGATCCACAAAGAGATGCCCACAGGTGGACCTGGAAGGACAAGGGGAGCCTGACTCAATTTTTGCCCACTTATCAGGACATGCTCCCTCCCACACAGGCAAACTTCTCAAGATCTAGAGTAAAGTTCAATCTCAGGGTGTGGGAGCCCACACCGCTCTCTCCTCAGACAGTGCTGAAGTCCCTAAGGAAGGCAGAACTGTATTCGAGAAACAGAAGAGACTGCAGGGCCTTCCTTGTGCCTGGTGAGAGGTCCCAAAGGTGAGGGTTTCAGATGTCAGATGTGGGATGATGGGAATGGTTGTGACTGCTGGTGACTGGCCCAGGCTGCGTCTCCTTGTCCCCAGGGGTCCTGTCCCAGGTGCAGCTGCAGGGGTTGTGCCCAACTGGTGAGTGCCTTGCACACTCTGCACCTCACTAGCAGCATCTTGGGGTTCTCCATCTCAACCAGTAATTTCTGGTGGAATTGGATCCACCGACCCCAGCAGAGTGGATGCAGTGGATGGTTCACATACTATCATATATTCTATATCACATACTAGGGTCCAGACCACAAGAGCCACATGTCCAAGAGTTAGGCAGTTTGTTAGGCAAGAGGAAGAGGGATGAAGCAGGTGCTGGCCACCCCCTTGGAGGTTCCCCCAGGATTAACAGCAACACAATCAGAACCGCCTCTAAGGGTGAACAGGACAGGATAGGCCTAGCCACAGAGCTGGCTCAAACACCACAAAGGACTTCTGAGAGCTGAACATCGGCCCAAAAATTGTGATTTGCCCTGAGGTTACCTAAAAGTCACGAGGGGGCATTCAGGACAACAGGGGTAACTGAGATCTCCTGGGGTGCTCAGGTTACCAGGGGGAGCTGAGGACACCAGGGTCGCTCAGTTCTGCATGGAGCACTCAGACCTCCAGGGGGATGCTCAGGTCTCCATAGGGCATTGAGGTCACTAGCTGCCACTCAGTTCACCTGGGGGCACTCAGGTCATCAGGAACACACAGGACACCAGGAGCCACGTAGGGAACCTGGAGGTTCACAGGTCTCCAGGGGGCACCCAAGATCTCAGAATTCATATCCAGAACCAGTGTTTCAGGGTCAGGTTTCCTGTGAAGCATCTTTCTCATCATGCCCTGCAAACTTCATCCTGACCAGTAAACAGTACACACTGTTTCCTAAACCATTTACAAACACAGATGTCTTCTAACATTTAGAGTGAACAGTCATATAGTAGTGTCGACCTTGACAGAGACCAAGCTCGGGGATAAATCAATTCATATACAGACCTGTGCCTCACAAGTACACGGGCCACCATTTAAAATAGATGTAAGTGATTTTCAAACAGAGGAGACTGACTCATTCAAGTGATCTAAATTTAATATACTTGAGCAGCTCCTCTCTCCTTTTATTTTCCTTAAGGTTTTCCTTTGATGCCCATGAAGAGAGACCATGAGTAAAGAACCTTGTGGTTGTCGAAACCCCACAGCATCTTCATCAACTCCACGACTTTCTCTCAAGGATTCTCAGTATATACACGTTCCTGTGAGAGAAAAGAGTAGTTTCTACTCTTCACTGCTTTTTTTCTCCATCCAGTTCAGGAAGCCAGAGACAACCAGTGGGGAGGCACACTGAGTCAAGTCTTACAAAACGGTCAGCCAGGGGTCCATTCTACTTAAGTAGTTAAGGAATCATCCACTGGATCCACCTGTCTCTGCACCTGCCTCTCCACAGAACATGAGGCCCAGAACTTCCTCACACTCAGCTGGACATGAAGTCAACTGTATGGGAGCAGATTAGGAACTCAGTTTAGTGGGTTATTTCACCGCACTTTTCCATAGTAGCTACACTATGTTGCACTCCCATCAAGTGAATTCTAGGATTGCCTGTTCTCCACATCCTCAGCAACACTTGAGATGTTCTGGTTGTGTTTGCCTTATTTTATAATAGCCTTGCTATCAGTTGTGAGGTGATATCTCAGTGGATCGGGGGTGGAATTCTCTGATGATTAGTGCATCTCTGCATCATCTCTGATGATTAGAAGTGAATCCCTAAACCTGCCATTCACTTTTAAAGAAGCAAATCTAAGTCTTCAGTGTGATATATATGTAAGAGGACATGCAAATAGGGCCTTCTCTGTGCTGATAAAACCAGCCCAGCCCGACCGTGCAGCTGGGAGAGGAGCCCCAGCTCCAGGCATCCCAGGTGTTCCCATTCTGTGATCAGGACAGAACACAGACACCTCACCATGGAGGATGTGCTTGGCTTGGTTTTCCTTGTTGCCTTTTTAAAAGGTAATTCATGGTGAACAAGAGACACTGAGTATGTGAGTGGGTATGAGTGAGAACCAGCGGATGTGTGACAGTTTCCTGACCAAGATGTCTTGTGTCTGCAGGTGTCCAGTGTGACGTGCAGCTAGTGGAGTCTGGGGGAGACCTGGTGAAGCCTGGGGGGTCCCTGAGACTCACCTGTGTGGCCTCTGGATTCACCTTCAGTGGCTACGACATGAACTGGGTCCGCCAGGCTCCAGGAAAGGGGCTGCAGTGGGTCACATATATTAGATATGATGGAAGGAGCACAAGCTATGCAGACTCGGTGAAGGGCCGATTCACCATCTCCAGACACAACGCCAAGAATACGCTGTATCTGCAGATGAACCTGAGGGCTGAAGACATGGCCACATATTACTGTGCAAGAGACTGGGTGAGGGGACCTCGCTGGGAGCCCACACACAAACCTCCCTGCAGGAGGGGATCAGCACCACCAGGGGGCGCACACTATGCACAATTCTGCTTTGTGTTGCCAGGAGCAGGTGCAGATGGAGGTTACAGGCAGGTTTCCTGTCAGGGTCTGGGGCTTCCTGTCCACACAGCAGTTTCCCCAGGGAGCCTCTCTGGACACGGGATTCTGTGCTTACCTATTAACTCTCTGAATTAGATACCTGTTGTCATAGGAAAACTGCACTAAAATGCACAAAAGACACAGATGTTTCCATTGCTTACTCCTGTCCCTCAACATGAGTGAATTACAGATTTCCTGAGGCACAACAGCTGAACCATTAGAGGTGTCCCACATGCACTCCCTGTGCAGCCAAGACCACAGGATCCCACAGCTCCCCATTATCCTCACCCAGCCCTTGTCCAATCAAACAACGTGACACTCCCTCATGGCACTTGCTACTCAGGACGTTAAATGAGCTACAACTTTATTCAATTCCTCTAAAGAAGAGATAAATCATCTCCATGTATTAGTCTGGATTCTCCTGAGGAACAGAACCCAAAGCACATTGGTTTCCATGACTAAAGAGGTTCGGAAGTCCCATGATCTACTGTCACAAGCTGGAGACCCAGGAAAACCAGTGGTGTAATATGTCTGATTCTGAACTAGGGTCTAGTCTCAGAACGTAGAGATCTGATGATATAACTCTCATAACAAGGGCCAGAGGGGACCACTGTTCCAGTTCAAACAAGCACATGGGAAGTAAAAATGAGGGAATTCTTCCTCCCTCTGCATCAGATTCTATTCACAACCTTAATGGAATGGGTGATGCCCAGACAGAAACAATGGAAGGAAATGCCAGTCTCTTCTGGAAACAAATCACAGACATCCACAGAAACAGTGGTGAATCTGGGCACCCATGACTCAGTCCAGATAACCCATAAAGTTAATCATGACAAGTCAACTTCCTGTAAACGTGGAGCTCAAAGACTGAAGACTTGAATTTAAATTAAAAATAAAACAAGAAAATTAAATACATACATATATGAACTATTGGGACTACCTCAAAATAGCACACTTCTGCACAGTGAGGGAAACAATCAACAAAACTAAAAGGCAACCTATGGAATGGAAGAAGATATTTGTAAATGACATATCCTCAGGGTTAGTATTCAAACTATGTAAATGCTTTTAAATTATTTTCACATTATCAGTAGAGAGTGTGTCCATGCAGTTCAGCATACTGTCATGTGAGAAGTAAAATTCGTGTCTTCCACTTTTGTTTTGTGTTAGGATCTCACTGAACATGAGACCAACACTCTTCACAAAATTTGAACCATACAGTACAGTACTGTTAATGACAGGGGTAATGTTGTGGAGACCCCTCTAGAACTTAATCATCTTGCATAACAGAAAATCATAGCCCTTGAGATCTACTCCTCATTGCCCCATCCTGCCAGCCCCTGACAACTGCCATTCCACTCTCCATTTTATTGTTATCAAATCCCAAATTCAGCTGAGTATTTCTGGAAAGGTCAATGTTCAAAGTTTTAGTTTTGGTGGGAAAAGAAGTTGAGCTTTATTTAGGAGACCAGCCACCCGGAGCTAAGGCAGACTCTTCTCCAAAAGCCAACTCTGAGGGTTTGTGCCCAACCCAGAGGATTTTAAAGGGCTAGACAGTACTTAAACAAGGGAGTTCCATGGTGGATACCATTTTCAATCATGTGCGTCCTCCATAGTGCAAGCTGCCAAGGTAACCTCAACTCCCCTGCATCTATCTCCACCTGAGGAGAGAAACTCACAGGCATGGGAGAGGACTGCCAGAGGCCAGGAAAGAACCACAATAAGGGATTAGAGGGGAAATCCCCTGGGGCTCACACATGTTCAGCAGTACTTTCTGTTCTAACCAGATGGCATAAGAAAATACTAAAATACAACTTTGTACTTCACCAATAATGACACAGAATACTGGGAAATGTTTCCTCAGTAAACACAGAGGAAGCTTCAAACCAAAAACCAAAAGGATCAAATGGCCTGCAAACTAATAGCCAACCAGAATAAGACATGTAACATTACAAAGCGATGTTTTTCAATACGTACAAAGGTAAAGTTGACAGTCTACCTCCATATCCCATGGAAGTAGGAAGCATTGGTCTCCATAATGAGGAAAAGCAGTCATCCAGAGAAAGTGACCCAGCAGTAACACAGGACATGGAATTGGTAGAGAAGTTCAGTGTGTTATAATTGCATATCCCGTATCCAAGTAGAAGGAGAAAAGATGGAATGTGTTGTATAGAGCCGTGTTTCTGGGTCCGAGTCCCTACCCATGTCCATGTGAGCACTGTTGACCATGGCCCACTTGACTCTCCCACATCCACCCCAGGTGAACTGATGAGCAGGGTCACCCAATGCCACACCCTGTGACTGTTACCTAACCCCACAGGTGGCCCCGAGGTGTAGGGTGCTGGCCACCTGGTACAGCCCTCTGTTCTGTCTGATGGTCTAGACCTGGTTTTGCTGAGGATCCTCCATTTATCCATTCTCACTGGCAGATGTCCCTGAGCAGGGGCATGAGGCTGGCAGAGGACCAGGTCACCCTGAGGGCACCCCTCTTGCTGTTTGCGCTCTGGGCATTGCTGGCTCCTGTCCAAGGTTCTCAAGGTCGTCCCTCATGGCGCTACATCTCTTCTGAGGTGGTAATTCCCAAGAAGGAGTTGCACCACGGCAAGGGCGTTCAGATGCCTGGCTGGCTGTCCTATAGCCTGCATTTTGGGGGCAAGAGCCATGTTATCCACATGAGGCACAAGAAACTCTTTTGGTCCAGACAGTTGCTGATGATGACTCAGGATGATCAGGGAGCCTTGCAGATGGACTACCCCTTCATCCCTCCAGACTGTTACTACCTCGGCTACATGGAGGAGATTCCTCTTTCCATGGTCACCATGGACACGTGCTATGGGGGCCTTGAAGGTATCATGAAGTTGGATGACCTTGCCTATGAAATCAGACCCCTCAGCCATTCCCAACGGTTTGAACACGTTGTTTCTCAGATAGTGGCAGACACCAATGCAACGGGACCTACTTATAACCTTTGGATATAAGGAGGTTAGGAACCCCCTGTTCTCTCAAGCAAATATCAGTGCAGCCCCCAGGATCTCTAGTAAGTTGTATTCATCCCATCGTGGGATTTTGAAAGGACTTGTTCTCGGTTCCAAAACAATGTATAGTGTGTTCAACAACGTGTCAAAATGTGCCCGATTCCTCATAAGGCTTGTTAGTTTGACTGACTCAATGCTTCAAGGGATTGATGTAAGGCACTATATTTGATGTAAGGCCCTCTTGCACTGTTGGTGGGAATACAAACTGGTGCATCCTTTCTGGAAACTAGTGTGGATGTTCCTAAAAAATTGAAAATAGGTCTACCCTATGACCCAGCAATAGCACTGCTAGGAATTTACCCAAAGGATACAGGAGTGCTGATGCATAGGGGTACTTGTACCCCAATGTTTATAGCACCACTTTGAACAATAGCCAAATTATGGAAAGAGTCTAAATGTCCATCAACTAATGATTGGATAAAGGAATTGTGGTATCTATTCAAAATGGAATACTACCTGACATTGAGAAAGAATGAAATGTGGCCTTTTGTAGCAACATGGATGGATCTGGAGAGTGTTGTGCTGAGTGAAATTAGTCATATGGAGAAAGACAGATACCGTATGTTTTCACTCTTATTTGGATCCTGAGAAACTTGACAGAAGACCATTGGAAGGGGGAAAAAAAAAGTTATAGGGAGGGAGTCAAACCATAACAGACTCTTAATAACTGAATAAACTGAGGGTTGATGGGGGTGGGAGGGTGGGGAGGGTGGGTGATGGGTATTGAGGAGGGCGCCTGTTGGGATGATCATTGGGTGTTGTATAGAAACCTATTTGACAATAAATTTCATATTTACAAAATAATCATATTTAATTGTCATTAGTATGTTTTTTTAGTTTTATGTAAATTTTTTCAAATTCCCTTTTATTTCCATCATTTTACTTTAGTCTACTACAGTATATTCACTTTTTCAAATTATCAAATTATTTCTTTTTTTTCTTTTCTTTATCTTCATTCTCTTTTTCATTTCTTTACTTTTTTCTTAAATACACAACAAAAAATTCATAATTTTTATTAAAAATATTTTTATTTAATTTTTTCTACTATATACTTTACTTTTGTCTATATTATTTTCAAATTCTCTTTTACTCTCATCTACCCATTTTACTCTACATCAGTGTATTCATTTTTTCAAATTCTCAAGTGATTTCCTTTGCCCCCTTTTTTTTCCCTAATCTGTCAAACCACTTTCAACACCGAAACAAAACACACCTAGGATCAAGCATTAACTATTAGATTTGTGTGTGTGTGTGTGTGTGTTTAATTTTTAATTTTAATATTTTTGTAATTTTATTTGTTTTATCTCAATATTTCTACTTCATTAATTCCTTTTCTCTCTTCAAAATGACAAAACAAAGGAATTCACCCCAAAAGAAAGACCACGAAGAAACGACAGCCAGGAATTTAACCAACACAGGTACAAGCAAGATGTCTGAACCAGAATTTAGAATCACGATAATAAGAACACTATATGGAGTCAAAAATAGATTAGAATCCCTCCTGAAGAGTTAAGAGAAGTAAGATAACAAATAGCCAGAATGAAATGAAAAATGCTATACCTGAACTGCAATCACGGATGGATGCAGCTGTGGTAAGGATGGATGAGGCAGAACAGAGAATCAGCGATACAGAGGAGAAACTAATAGGAAATAATGAAGCAGAAAAAAAAGAGGGAGATTAAGGCAAAAGGGCATGATTTAAGAATTAGAGAAATCAGTGACTCATTTAAAAGGAACATCAGAATCATAGGAGTCCCAGAAGAGGAAGAAAGAGAAATAGGGGTAGAAGGGTTATGTGAGCCAATCATAGCGGAAAACTTTCCTAACCTGGGCAAAGACACAGACATCAAAATCCAGGAAGCACAGAGGACCCCCATTAGATTCAACAAAAACTGGCCAGCAACAAGGCATATCATAGTCAAATGCACAAAATACCCAGGCAAGGAGAGAATCATGAAAGCAGAAAGGAAAAAAAAGTCCCTAACATACAAGGGAAGACAGATCAGGTTTGCAGCACACCTATCCACAGAATCTCAGCAGGCCAGAAAGAAGTGGCGGAGTCTATTCAGTGTGCTGAATCAGAAAAGTATGCAGACAAGAATTCTTTATCCAGGAAGGCTGTCATTCAAATTATAAGGTGAGATAAAAGTTTCCCAGACAAACAAAAATTAAAAGAGTTTTTGACCACTAAACCAGCCCTGCAAAAAATTTTAAGGGGGACTCTCTGAGGGGACAAAAGATGAAAAAAAAAAAATATATATATACATATATATCAAAAGCAAGAAAGATTAGAAACGACCAGAGCACACCATCAGAAACTCCAGATCTACAAGCATCATCATGGCAATAAACTCACATCTTTCAGTACTCACTCTAAACCTCAGTGGACTCAGTGCCCCAATCAAAAGACACAGGGTAACGGAATGGATAAGAAAACAAGATCCATCTATATGCTGTTCACAAGAGACCCACTTTAGACCTAAAGACACCTTCAGATTGAACATAAGGGGATGGAGAACCATCTATCATGCTAATGGTCAACAAAAGAAAGCACGAGTAGCCATACTTATATCAGACAATCTAGACTTAAAAATACTGTATCAAGAGATGCAGAAGGGCATTATATCATGATCAAGGGGTCTATAGATGAAGAAGACCCAATAGTTGTAAACATTTATGTGCCAAATGGGAGAGCACACAAATATATAAATCAATTAATCACAAACATAAAGAAACTCACCGATAGTAATACCATAATATTAGGAGACTTCAACACCCCACTCACAGCAATGGACAGATCATCTCAACAAAAAATTGACAAGGAAAGAATGGCTTTGAATGACACACTGGACCAGATGGACTTAACAGATATATTCAGAATATTTCATCCTAAAGCAGCAGAATATGCATTCTTCTCCAGCACACATGGAAGGTTCTCCAGAATAGACCATATACTGGGACACAAATCAGCCCTAAGTAAGTACAAAAAGATTGAGATCATACTGTGCATATTTTCAGAACACAATGCTGTGAAACTCAAAATCAACCACAAGAAGAAATTTCGAAAAGTAAAAAATACTTGGAGACTAAAGAACATCCTACTAAAGAATGAATGGGCTAACCAAGCAGTTAAGAGGAAGTTAAAAAATATATGGAAGTCAATTAAAATGATAACACCACAACCCAAAACCTGTGGGACGCAGCAAAGGTGGTCATAAGATGAAAGTATATAGCATTCCAGGCCTTCCTAAAGAAGGAAGAAAGATCTCAGATACACAACCTAACCTTACACCTTAAGGAGCTGGAAAAAGAACAGCAAATAGAACCCAAAACCAGCAGAAGACAGGAAATAATAAAGATTACAAACGAAATTAATGCTATCGAAACCCAAAAAACAGTAGACCAAATCAACGAAACTGGAAGCAGGTTCTTTGAAAAATGAACAAAATTGATAAACCACTAGCCAGTTTGATCCAAAAGAAAAAGGAAAGGATGCAAATAAGTAAAATCAAGAATGACAGAGGAAAGATCACAACCAACACAACAGAAATAAAAACAATAAGAGAATATTATGAGCAATTATATGCCAATAAAATGGGCAATCTGGAAGAAATGGGCAAATTATAGAAACATATACACTACCAAATGGAAACAATAAGAAATATAAAAATTTGAACAGACCCATAACCAGTAAGGAAATAGTATTAGTAATCAAAAATCTGTCAAAAACAAGAGTCCAGGGCCAGATGGCTTTCCAGGGGATTCTACCAAACATTTAAGGAAGAGTTAACACCTCTTCTCTTGAAGCTGTTCCAAAATATAGAAAAGGAAGGAAAACTTCCAGACTCTTTCTGAAGCCAGAATTACCTTGATTCCAAAAGCAGACAGAAACCACACTAAAAAGGAGAACTATAGACCAATTTCCCTGACGAACATGGATGCAAAAATCCTCAATAAGATATTAGCCTACCACATACTACAATACATTAAAAAAATTATTCACCATGACCAAGTGGGATTTATACCTGGGATGCAGGGCTGGTTCAATATCTGCAAAGCAATTAACGTGATTCATCACATCAATAAAAGAAAGGACAAGAACCACATGATCCTCTCCATAGATGCAGAGAAAGCATTCGACAAAATACGGCATCCTTTCTTGATAAAAACCCTCAAGAAAGTAG
The DNA here is from genome assembly GCF_046562875.1 of Panthera onca. Taxonomy (NCBI): domain Eukaryota; kingdom Metazoa; phylum Chordata; class Mammalia; order Carnivora; family Felidae; genus Panthera; species Panthera onca. The sequence goes on along the minus strand of NC_138344.1, from coordinate 147,545,371 downwards.
GGATAGAAGGAGCATACCTCGAGATCATAAAAGCCATATATGAATGACCCAACACTAATATCATCCTCAATGGGGAAAAAGTGAGAGCTTCAATGTGCTTAGTGTTACTACAATAGTGAAGAACTAAGGTTTCTCTGCACAGCATTCTGGGGCCTAAATTCCTTTTTCTGGTGCTAAGGACATTTCTCCCCTCCTGGTACAAAAAGGGTGTATTTCACATAGGAGATTTATATTCTGTTTAGGGAACAAAGGATGGTCAGTGCGTCTCTGCACTGGCTGTTTCTCAAGCATGTTTCATTACAGTGGCATATTTGGGGTGGCATTTTCTGCTCCCCTCTACCATGTAATGCTGGAGTAGAGACACGGGAATAAATGTCCTGTGAGTCTTGACAGGAACCTCCCTGCAGGGCCGGGCCTAGACTGCAGGGAGCTTTCAGTACTACCCAGCACCAGGCTGCTACCCCAGGTGAGTAGGTGCACAAGGGGTGAGGAAGGCTTTTCTGTAGAAGCCAGTGTTTCCTTTTCCAGAAAGCAATCTAAAATATGAGCAGGATGATGGATGCTAAAGGGTGTTTAAATATCCTGTTCCATCAGAGCATTTAATGAACTCAGGCAGTGAGAAGACACTTGACACTGCTAGTCCAGGGCTTTTAGATATCTTCATCTAAGAGATGGAAGCCAGGATGCATATATTACCCCATTTTGTGCAACAGTTTGGAGTCATGCTTATCCAGGAATAAGACGTACAGATATCAGAGCCAACAACAGGTTCAGGTGGTCTCTGCTTCATTCAATACTCGTCCACAATGGGGAGAATTTTCTGTAAGGTCTTATCACTCAGTGGCAGGAGCTCAGTCTGCACACAGTTCAGGAACCTGGCCAAGGACCCATGTCCTCAAACAAGGATTAGACTGGTGCTCTCTGAGTCCCAATGTACACGGTCTCTGGGACCGTCTCCAGATGGTTCTGGTCCTGTGTATGAAATACTCTGTCTCATGGCTATGCAAATAGTCCTAAGAGCACTAGGTTAAGTATGGGTGTGTCTGTGCCCTGAGAGCATCATCGTACAACGCCATCCTCTACCGGAGACCCTGAGACACATCCCCTCACAATGGACTGGAGCTGGAGAATCCTCTACCTGGTGGCAGTGGCGACAGCTAAGGGTCAGCCAAGTCCCTGGACACAGGAGAGGACCAGGACCAGTCAACATTGATTTCATCCACTCTTGTCCCCTCTCTACAGGTGTGCACTCCCATGTTTTGCTGGTGCAGTCTGGGGCTGAAGTGAGGAAGTCTGGGGCATCAGTGAAGATCTTCTGCAAAGTATCTGGATATAGCTTCACTGATTACTTTATGCACTGGGTGCGACACGTTCCTGCACAAGGGCTTGAGTGGATGAGAAGCATTAACCCTGAAGATGGTTCTACAAGCTATGCACAGAATTTCCAGAGCGGACTCACTCTGACAGCAGACACATCCACAAACACAGACTACATGGAGCTAAGCAGTCAGAGGTCTGCAGACATGGCCATGTATTACTGTGCAAGGACACAGTGAGGGGTTGTCAGTGTGAGCCCAGACACAAACCACCCTGTAGAAGAAGATCAGGACCGCCAGGGGGTGCACACTATGCACCATTCTGTTTGTGTTCCCAGGAGCAGGTGCAGGTAGGGGTTGTTGGAAGGTTTTGTGCCATGGCCTGGGGCTTCCTCTCCATACAGCAGTTTCCCCCAGGAAGCCTCTCTGGACACATGATTCTGTGCTTACCTACTCGGGTCTGGTTTACAAAGTTTGTTTTACCAGGAACACTATACTTACATGAACAAGAGATAGAGTCTCTTACAATTGCTTACCCTTGTACTAAATATCGATGGTTTACACGTATCCTGATGCACATCAACTGAACATTTACAGGAGTCCCAGGTGCGCTCACTTTGCATCTAGGACCCAGGATCCCATAGCTCCTGGTTATCCTCACCCTGCTCTTGTCCCAGTCAAACACCATGACACTTCATTCATGTCACTTAGGTTCTCAGAACTTTATATGTGTTACAGTTTTCTTCAAATACTTGAAACTACAAGAGAAAAAGCATCTACATGTATTAGTCAGGATAATCCTGAGGAACAGAACACATAGCACATTGGCTTACATGACTAAATAGGAAGAGAAGTCCCATGATATACTATCACATGCTGGATACCCAATAAAGTCAAAGGTGTAATTCTCATCTGATTCCAAACTAGACTCAAGTCTGAGAATGTGGGGACCTGATGGTTTAACTTTCACTCCAAGGGCAAGAGGAAGCCAATGTTACAGCTCAAGCAGGCACACAAGAAGTAAAAATGAGAGAATTTGCTTCACTTTTATTTTTATTCTATTCATAACCTTAATGGATTGGGTGATGCCCACTTACCAAGACACCAAAACGCAAGAACACAGTGCACACAGCACTCACCACAAACCCTTCCTGAAGCGCCAGTCTCCGTACAGCATACGAACTCTTCTTAATGTAGCCATGACTCTCAGAAGCAGAAAACATAACAGGTTTTCTAAAACACAGAAGAACACAGAGACCTAGACAATATGAGAATATGGAGGAATTCATCCCCAAAGAGAGAACAAGAAAGGACCGTATCCAGGGATCTAATCAAAACAGATATAAGGAATAGGCCTAAAACAGAACTGAAAACAACAATAGTAAGGATAATGGATGGGCTTGAGAACAGCATAGAAGACATCAAGGATATGCATACCACAGAGATAAAAGACATAAAAACTGGTCAACGGTGAAATTTAAAAATTATATGAAAGAGACATGATGCTTACTGCACATAATAATGGGTGGAAGCAGCATAGGAATGACTAAGGTTATAGAAGGATATATCCTTCTATATAAGGATATAGAAGGTAAAATTATGGAAAATAAGGAATCAGAAAAGAGAGGGTAAACTAACTTCTTGGGTTATGGATGTAGACTTAGAGAACTCAGCCACTCTGTATAGTGTAGTAAAATTCCTTTCTGAGGAGTCCCAAAAGAAGAGAGGGAAAAAGGGACAGAAGGTTTATCTGTGCAAATTGTAGCTGAAAGTTGCCCTAACCCAAGGAAGGAAATGAACATCCAAATCCAGAAGGCACAGAGAACTCCTATCAAAATCAACAAAAGTAGGCCATTACCAAGAGAAATCAGAAAATTGACATAATATAGAGATAAAGGAAAAATCCTTTTAAAAGCAGCAAGAGAAAAGAAGTCCCTAAGAAGGGAAGGCAAATAAGGTTAGTTCCATTCACAGAAACTTACCAAGAGAGAAGGGAGTGTCATCATACATTCAATGTGCTGAATGGGAAAAAAATGGGCAGGCAAGAATACTTTATCCAGGAAGTTTGTCATTGAGAAGAAGGAGAGATAAAGAGCTTCCCAGACAAACAAAATCTAAAGGAGTCTGTGACCCCTAATCCAACCCTGCAAGAAATACTAAAGGGGACTCTTTGGGTGGGAAAGGAAGACCAAAAGCAACAAACATTAGAAAGGAATAGAATAAATCTCCAGAAAAAAAAATTACTTTACAGAAACATTGTGATAACACAATTACACTAATATCATATCTTTCAGTAATCACTGTGAATGTAAATGAACTAAAGAGTCCAGTCAAAAGGCACAGAGTATCAGAATGGATTAAAAAAACAAGATCCAGGTATATTCTGCCTGTAAAAGACTCCTTTGAGACCTAGAGATACCTGTTGATTGAAAGTGAGGGGTTGCAGAACAATTTATCATGCTACTGGACATAAAAAGAAAGCTGTAGTACCATATTCATGTCAGGCAACCTGGATTTAAAATACAAAGACTGCAAAAAGAGATGAAGAAGGGCATTATATCATAAAGTGGTCTATCCAACAAGAAGCACTAACAACTGTAAATATTTATGACCACACATTGGGGCACTGAAATATGTAAAGCAATTAATGACATAAAAAATCTCATTGATAATAATACACTAGGAGTAGGGGACTTTCACTTGTAAGTAGGGGACACCCCACTTGCAACAATGAACACATAGTGTAAGAAGAAAATCAAGAAGGAAACAATGGCTTTGAATGACACAGGTGCAGATGGACTTAACAGATATATTCAAAACATTCCATCTTAAAGCAGCAGAATACATTCTTGTCGAGTGCACATGGAACATTCTCCAGAATAGATCACACACTGGGTCATAAATCAGCCCCTACAAGTACAAAAAGATTGAGACTATGGCATGCATATTTTCAGATCAGAACACTATGAAACTTGGGAGTCAACCACAAGGAAAAATTTGGAAACACCACTAATAGTTGGAGTAAAAGACCATTGCACTGAAGAATAAAGCGGTTGACCAGGAAATTAAAGAAGAAATAAAAATACATGGAAGCAAATGAAAATGTTAGCGTTGACGGTCCAAATCCTGTGGGATGCAGCAAAAGCAGGTTTAAGATGGAAGTAGATAGCAGTACAGGCCTAACACGATAAAAATAAAATTTTAAACACACAACCACTTTACACCTAAAGAAGCTAGAAAAGGAAGAGCAAATGAAGCCTAAAGTTAGACGAGGAGGGTAAACAATCATAGAGTACCTATAAATGGCATAGAAAGAAACAAAAACAGTAGAACAGATCAACAAAACTTTTAGGTTGCTTTCTGAAAGAATGAATAAAATTGAACTTCCTGGACCAGATTATTCAAACAGAAAAGAAAAAGGACCCAAAGAGACAAAATCATGAATTTCATGGGACAGATCACAACCAACACCAGAAATACAATCAATTATAAGAGAATATTATGAAAAACTATATACCAACCAATTAGGCCATCTGGAAGAAATGAATAAATTCCCAGAAACATGTAAACTACCAAAATTTCAACAGGAAGAATTAGAAAAGGAGAATTACAGACCAATTGCCCAGGTGAACATGGATGCAAAAATTATCAACAACATACTTACAAATTGAATCCAACAGTACATTAAAAGAATCATTTACCAGGATGAAGTCGGATTTATTCCTGGGGTGCAAGGATGGATCAATATTAACAATCAATCAAAGTTATACACCATATCAATAATAGGATAAGACCCAAATGATCCTTTCAATAAATGCAGAGAAGCATTTGATAAACTACACTATCTTTTCTTGATAAAAACCATCGAGCAAGTAAAGATAGATGGAAAATTCTTCAACGACATAAAGGCCATATACAAAACACGCACTGTTAACATCATCCTCAATGGGGAAACACTGAGTGCTCTCCACATATGGTCAGGAACATGACAGGGATATCCACTGTCACTAATTTTGTTCAACGTAGTACTAGAAGGCTTAGTCTCTGCAATCAAACAATGAAAAAAATAAAAGGCATAGACATTTGAAAGGAGTAAGTCAAACTTTCACTCTTTGCAGATTACATGATACTCTATGTGGAAAATCCAAAAGATTCCACCAAAAGACTTCTAGGGCGGAGACAAAACTCAGAAAAGTTGTAGGATACAAAGACAACATCAAGTTATTGGCACTATATACATACACCAAAAATGAAGCAGAAAAGAGAGACATTAAGGAATCAGACCCATTGACAATTGCACCAAAAATCATAACATACCTAGGAATAAACCTAACCAAAGATGTTAGAGATCTGTATGCTAAAAACTATAGAAAGCATATGAAGCAAATTACACAAGACACAAAGGAAGAGCATTCCATGGTCATGGATTGGGAAACAAATATTGTTAAAATATCAATACTACCCAAAGCAATCTACACATTCAATGTGATCCTTACCAAAATAACACCAACATTCTTCACAGAAAAAGAACAAAGAATTTTAAAATTTGTATAAAACCAGAAAACACCGAATTGGCAGAGCAATGTTGAAAAAGAAATCCAAAGCTGGAGGCATCACAATTCTAGACTTCAAGCTGTATTACGAAGCTGTAATCATCAAGAAAGTATGGTACTGGCACAAAAATAGACACATTCATGAATGGGACAGAATAGAGAACCAGATTTGCTGAACAGTCTGTTCAGCAAATGGTGCTGGGAAAACTGGATAGTAACATGCAGAAGAATGAATCTGGCACACTTTCCTACAGCAAACACAAAAATATATTCAAAATGGATGAAAAACCTAAATGTAAGACCAAAAAGCATCAACATCTATAAGAGAAAACAGACAGAAACCTCTTTGACCTCGACCTCAGCAACTTCTTAATAGACACGCCTCTAGAGGCAAGGAAAACAAAAGCAAAAAATGAACTATTGGGACCTCATCAACATAAAAAGCTTCTGCACAGTGGAGGAAACAGTCAACAACTCTAAGTGGCAACTGACAGAGGAGTGAAGATATTTGAAAATGACATACATGGTAAGAGTTAGTATCCAAAATCTATAAGAACTTAACAAACACAGAAGAACAAATAAATATCCAGTGAATGGTCAAAAGACATGAGCAGACACTTTTCCAAAGAAAACATCTGGATGGCTAAGAGACACATGAAAAGATGCTCAACATCACTCATCATTGGGGAAAATCAATTCAAAATCATGATAAGATACCACCTCACACCTGTCAGAATGGCTAAAATGAACAATTCAGGAAACAACAGATATGGGCAAGGATGTGGAGACAGAGGAACCTTCCTATACTCTTGGTGGAAATGCAAAGTGGTGTGACCACACTGGAGAAGAGTTTAAAAAGTTAAAATAGAATTACCTTATGTCCCACCAATTTCTCTACAAGGTATTTACACAAAGGACACAAAAATTCTGATTCAAATAGCTAAACGGGTGATGGAGATTATGTAGGTCACTTGTGATGCGCACTGGGTGTTAATGTATGTGATGAATCACTAAATTTTATTCCCAAAACTAAAACTACACTACATGTTAACTAACAAAGATGTAAATAAATAAAATCTTCATATATTAAAAAACAAGCGGAAAAAAGGAAGGGGACAAATGTTGTTACAAATGGCCATAACCAATGGGATCTAGGGCAGTGAGTCTAACAACTTGCATTTACCCATTTTATCCCTAACTGGTAGTGGACATTAATTAACAAACATACTCAGGATTCCCAATGTTGGTGCCACGTGAGTGGGAATTCAAACCCCAGCTGCCCATCCCTGCTTCTCTGTGACCACATCTCTGGGGCAGTCTGTCTAGACAGCTGGCATCTATGTATTGCCTGTGTGTAGACGTCCTTGCTCCTGGACCAGGCTCATTCACCCAGGTCTGCTGGGTACTCAGAAAGCACAGACTAGTGTCACCCGGCATTCCTTGTACTTCCCATTCCTCACTAGGGAACAAGCTCAGCCTTGAGGATGCATGGTTACCATGTGCTGTTCCACTGGTCTACACCACCTGACACCACCCATGTATTCCAGTACTTGCTTCTGAAGGGAATTTCCAAACAGATGACAATTTCACTAGTGATTTACACCAAAAAATAATTGGGTCCAAGTGAGGGCACAATATTGGATTTTAGCTGCATGTTAAGGGGAACTCTGCTTTCATTCTTAGAAGACAGAGAAGAGGTTTATACCAGAGACAAGGTCACAAGGATGGATCCTCCCAGAACCAGCAGTGGACCATCGCCTTACTGAGAGAGGGTACATTTCACATACAATAGAAGCTGTGAATGTATAACATCTGGAGGGAGTGACCTCAGAGGGTGGAGGGGCCACAGGGTGGCCAGGACATCTCTTTACCCTCAGGTGAGGGACCTCCCGAGTCATGTCACTTGTCCACAATACAGTCAGCTTTGGGGGTGGCTATGGTTCTGTTCTTACATCCCAGAGCCCAGTTTGTAGGGCTGCCCCCAAACTCCACTGGCTAGTGTCCAACATTGTCCAATCAAGGCTGCAGAAAACAGGATGCATGTCAGCCCCAGAAGTCCTCTCTCAATGGCAATGACTGCTTTATGTGACTTTCCTTGCTGTTATCTGTCTTTCTTCATGTTTCTTTCCTTACTGTTTCTCTTCACCTCAGAGCATTTTGGGGACATCCATGCATATCCACCTGGGTTCAGTTAGACACTCAGATCCAGAGGGAGACTTGAACTTCATGCAAGAAAGTGTCTGTGCCTGGTGATGAGGGGTTTCATCCCACAATTCTCAAGGTATTCCCTCCCACAGATGTGCTGTCTTCAGGACCCACTCATCTTCAGTTCCGAGGCGGACACTTGGTGACTGCCCATCTGTGTCCTGAACGCCATCCCCAGACTCATACACATGGCAGTAATATCAATGTCTCAAAATTAATCTCATGTGACAAGTCCCTTTGGCCACATAAGTTATTCTACACAGGTTCAAGAATGACATAGATGACCACAGTCCACACTGATGTCAGGGAAAGTTCACCTCCCTCCCACATGACACTCACATTACCACACCCCCAAATCCTGCAACATGTCAAATCATTACATATTAAGTCAAGTCCAAAACGTACCTAAATTTCACTACCTCTAAAACCCCAAATCTAACCATGTAGCTTGGGTAGGGTGAGACCGTGGTGCCTTCCATCCTGGGGTGAAACTCTCTCCATCAGCCGACCTGCATTTCTTGAAAACCATTTTTGTTTTCTGAATGCTTCTGCATGGTAACCATAACATAACAGGTACTGACATTCCTATCCCAGAAGAAATACAGTGTAATTTAGAAGTGCATCACCAACAAGAAACAATTTGATTATCAATCTGGGGAAACCCGTTACGTTCAAAGACAGAATGCTCTGAATCTCAGACTCCAACGTGTCTCTGGGATTGACACTTCCTTTTTTCTTAAAAGTGGTACATGTCTGAAGCTGAGCACATTTATCCCAGGTTCATGAAAGTAGAATTTCTGAGCCCAAAAATCTTTCTTTTGTTCTCTCTATTATCAAATGAAAAGTTCTTCTGACTCTTGCCAGCTGATAAGGATAACTATTCAAGATTGTTGCTCACCAATGATTAAAGGAAATATAACTGTATATTTATAGGCAAGAAGCAGAGTGAAGGGTTCAAAGATGGAAAATATGTAGGAGGAGACATCCTGTGAACAGAAGGGTCTGCAGTGCTCATGATGGAAGGGTCTCACCCTTGCATGTTGCATAAATGGGGAGGGGAATAAAGGAGTCACTGTAACTCTGCAGGGGTCTGTGAAACAACAGGAGCACGGGGACCACCAGGGGCAATCACAACCACCAGGGGGAACTCAGAGACCAGGGAGCTCATGATCCAGGACAAGAGATTGGTTGAGGACTGGTCTCCTCAAAGGGCTTTCAGATCCAGGCTCTGCACACTTCTTCTGACATGAACACAGCAAAGAGTTTGTAAAAGCTGTGGAAACACACAAGTGTCCTCCGTGTTTAAATAAACCATGATAATGGGAATACACAAATTTTCCCAGGGTCAGACACTGGGATAAATACATCTTTGATCATTCTCACATTAACAAGACTTTAGAAGAATAATGTTCTCCATTTCATAGATGAAGAAATATTTTTAATTAACATCATCCTTCCTGATCTCAGGTGTTTTGCCTTCAACATATTTTAATAAAATTCAACCATTTCAACGTTATTGAGGCTTTCTTTTTTTAATGTTTATTTATTGTTATGGGAGGGAGAGACAGACTACGAGCGGGCAAGGGGAAGAGAGAGAGAGGAGACACAGTATCAGAATATCAAGCAGTCTCCAGGCTCTGAGCTGTCAGCACAGAGCCCGACACAAGGCTCAGACTCATAAACTGTGAGACCATGACCTGAGTCAAAATCGGACACTTAACCAACTGAGCCACCCAGAGGCTCCATATTGAGGGTTTCCATTGATGTCCACATAGAGTTAATGTGTAAATGACCCCTTGTGTTTGTAGAAAACCCCTGGCATCTCCATCAGCTCTGTGAGTCTATGTCAAGGCTTCTCACTCACTCCAATTTGTGACAGAATAGACCTGGCTTCCATCCATCACTCTCCTAGGACTTCTAGAAGGTCAGGAACCTGCAAACCTCACTGGGATGTCCAGCCTTGTCCTGCATGTGGTTCAGGAGGCCGGTGGGTCCCCTGATGGAGAGCACAGGTCCAGATACTGGGACTACTCTCACCTCATACGTGATCTTGGACATTCACACACTCTGTCTCTGCCGCAGTGTATCTGTTAACCTGTACAATGGTGGTATACTGATTCTTACCTCAAGTGTTTGGGTTCATATGTGAAAATAAGGATTATCATGGGTACTTATAATCACTGCAGCAAAATCACAAATTAATAAATCACAATGTCCTGAAAGATATTGTGACACCAAACACTGCCCCATCCCTTACACCTGCCAAAGGTCACTGGCTTCTTGAGGATTCTGTTGCAAAATTTACTATATTGTCAAAGGACATCTGTATGCTGATTAAACCCTCCCATCCCTGAAACTGTAGCTGGGAGAAGAGCCCCAGCCCCTAAGTGTTCACATTCAGTGATCAGAACAGAACACAGACATCTCACCATGGAGTTTGGGTTCACTTTGGTTTTCCATGGTTCTATTTTAAACAGTAATTCATGATGAACAAGAAACACTGACTATGATAGTGGATATGAGTGAGAGAAACAGTGGGTGTGTGACATTTTCCTGACTTGTATCTGTAGTTGTCTTGTGTGACGTGGAGCTGTTCCAGTCAGGGGGAGACCTGATGATGCCCGGCAGGGGAGGGGGTCCCTGAGAATCTCCTGTGCAGTCTCTAGATTCACCTTCAGTAGCTAATTGATGAGGTGGGTCTGCTAGACTCCAGGGAAGGGGCTGAATGGGAGTCTACATATCTGTATGGTATAAGATAAGGACCAAATGTCATTATTTTACTCACTGGAATTCAAAACCATTTGTGAAAGAGGCCATTTTTTCCCTAATTTTAATTCTATGAAATCTCATGGAGGATTTGCTGACTGCATCCAGACACATTTCACTCTGGTCTCTGTAATCTGCTCCACTGGTCTGTGTGTCTGACTCTGTGCCAGCAGCACAGTGTTATAGACAATGTACCTCTGCATTATACTTAGAAAGGAGGACGTGTGCTGTCTCCAGGTTTGTTCTTCTTTCTCAGGATTGTTTTCTCACTTCTGTGAGCTTTGTGGTACCATATAAATAAGAATTTCCCAGATACATTCATTGGCATTTTTATTAACTCAATATTAGAAATTATTAGAACAGATAAAAGGAATAAAAAGTGTAATAATACAAAAAATTAACAAATTGAAATTGATATCTGGAAAGCTAAATGCAATTGAAAAAGCATCTCTACTAGGAAATAGGTAAAACTCAAACAGATACAATCAGAATTAAGGAGGGGACATAACTGATACCAAAGAAGTGAAAAACAATAACAGAAAATGCCTAGATAATTATAGACCCATTATTAGATAACTAAGGGCAACTAGGCAATTTCCAGAGACAAACAATGCGCAAGACTGTACATGAAGAAACAGAAAATTAACAGAATTAAAACAAATAAAATCAATCTGTAATCTAATCATACACCGCCCCAAAAGAAAAAAGTCAGCTTGGTAACAGAGGACTTTATCTATGAATTATATCAAAATATAAAAGATATTTAATGACAATATCTCTCAGACTCTTACCAAAAACTGAAAAGAAAGGAATACGCCCCAACTCATCTACAAGACCAACCTTACTATACTGCAAAATCGAAAGACACCGTAAGAAGGGAAACTAAAGGCCAATATCTCAGATGGACATACATGCAAAACTCCTAGCATAGTGAATGCAACAACACAATGAAAGGGTCATATGTGACAATGCAGTCACATCTGTTGATCATCTAGATCATCATCTATTGATATATATAAAACTAGACAAAATTCAACAAATTGTCATTATTAAAAAATCTCAGCAACTGAGGGAAAGAAAGAAATTACCTCCACAAAATCGTGGCCATAGATGAAAAGGCCACACCTGACAGCATATTTAACAGTGAAAAACTGAAGCTTTTCCTGTCACATTAGGAGCCAGGCAAGGATGCTCATTCCCTACATAGGTATTCCACATGGTAACATGAAGACCAGTAAAATATGGCACCCAATGTATGTCATCTTGTCACATGGCTTATTTGGAGGAAAGTCACTAGAGTAAGCTAGTCTAAGCAATCTGTGACCCTTCTTTGTCCCCCTGAGAGCAGGACATAAATCTCTCCTGGGAAACTTCCTTTCCCTCTACCAGAATGGGAGAACCATCCTTACACCAGAAATGGGAACTTTAGCACCAAGAAGGCTGTGCAAACAAGCCTTGTTAATTCCTCACTAATTGACTTGCCCAAACCCAAATCTCTGTCTTGTTAACTCTTCACAAATCCATTTTTTTTTTCTAAAAGGCACAAGGGCCACCTACTTTCTTCATTCTCTGGGTGTCATATTATTAGGAAGCTTGTGCACATGCAAAATGAAATTTATTCTCTTCTGTAGATCTGTCTTATGTCAATTGAATCCTTAGACCAGACAAAGAACACAGAAGCAAAGAAGGAAAAAGCTTGCTGCTTCTATAAGTTGCAGATGTACCCATAAAAATTCGGTAAGAAAATGAAATAAAGACATGTAAATCAGTAAGAAGAAAATTATTTGTTTGAGAATCACATGAACTTACATATAGTGAAACCTTAGAATCTCCACAAAAAAAGTATTAGAACTAATAAACTCAGGAAAAGTTCAGGGTACAAATCAACATACAAAAATATGTTGTATTTCCACACACCTAAAACATAGTATATGAAAAAAATAACAAAATCACACAATTGAAAATGGCACAAAATGGAGCATCTGTGTGGCTCAATCCGTTAAGGGCCTACTGTTGATTTTGGCTCAGGTCATGATCTCCTGGTTCCTGAGTTTAATTCTAAGGCAGGGTCTGCAATGATTGTGCAGAGCCTGCTTGGGATTCTCTGTCCCTTTCTCTCTCTCTGATCTCTCTCTCCTTCTATCTATCACACAAAAATAAACACATATTAAAATTATATGGCACAAAATAAAGTATTTAGGATTAAATTTCACTAAAAAGTAAAATAGCATACCAAACATGATGTGCTGGGAGAAAGACATGTAAAATGGCAAACACTGATGAAAAGATCACTGTGTTCACAGATCAGAATTATTTATACTGTCACAGTCCCTTCTGCAAGAAGTGATCCAGAAGTGCCTCTCAAACACTGGTTTTAAATTTGAAACAAATCTAAGTCTGGAGCCTGATATATAGTCAGAGGATATGCAAATAGGGCCCTCCCTGTGCTGATTAAACCAGTCCGGCTCCAACCCTGCAGCTGGGAGAGGAGCCCCAGCCCCGGGAGTCCCAGGTGTTCCCATTCTGTGATCAGCACAGAACACACACACCTCACCATGGAGTTTGTGCTGGGCTGGGTGTTCCTGGTTGCTCTTTTAAAAGGTAATTCATGGTGAACGAGGGACACTGAGTCTGTGAGTGGATATGAGTGAGACAGTGGATGTGTGACAGTTTCCTGACCAACATGTCTTGTGTCTGCAGGTGTCCAGTGTGACGAGCAGCTGGTGGAGTCTGGGGGAGACCTGGTGAAGCCTGGGGGATCCCTGAGACTCACCTGTGTGGCCTCTGGATTCACCTTCAGTAGCTACTACATGAGCTGGGTCCGCCAGGCTCCAGGGAAGTGGCTGCAGTGGGTCGCATATATTTATACTGATGGAAGTAGCACATACTACGCAGACTCCGTGAAGGGCCGATTCACCATCTCCAGAGACAACGCCAAGAACACGCTGTATCTGCAGATGAACAGCCTGAAGACCGAGGACACGGCCACATATTACTGTGCAAGTGACACGGTGAGGGGACCTCACTGGGAGCCCAGACACAAACCTCCCTGCAGGGGGGATCAGCACCACCAGGGGGCGCACACTATGCACAATTCTGCTTTGTGTTCCCAGGAGCAGGTGCAGATGGAGGTTAAAGGAAGCTTTCCTGTCAGGGTCTGGGGCTTCCTCTCCACACAGCAGTTTCTCTAGGGAGCCTCTCTGGTCACAGGATTCTGTCTTTATCTATTAACTCTCTGAATTAGCAACTGTGTTGTCATAGGAAATCTACCCTAACATGCACAAAGACACAGTTGTTTGCATTGCTTACTCCTGTCTCTCAGTATGAGTGAATTGCAGATTTCCTGACGCACAACAGCTGAACCTTTACAGGAGTCCCAGATGCACTCACTGTGCAGCCAGGACTACAGGATCCCCCAGACCCCCATTATCTTCACCCAGCACTTGTCCCAACAATGTGACACACTTCCCTCCTGGCACTTGCTACTCAGGACTTTAAATGAGCTACAGCTTTATCCAATTCCTCTAAAGAAGAGATAATTCATCTCCATGTATTAGTCAGGATTCTCCCGAGGAACAGAAACCAAAGAACCTTGGTTTCCATGACTAAATACATTGATAAGCCCCACATTCCACTCTCACATGCTGGAGACCCAGGAAAACCAGTGGTGTAATTCTCATCTAATTCTGAACTAGTTTCTAGTCTCAGAACGTGAAGAGCTGATGATGTAACTCTCAGAACAAGGCCCAGAGGAGACCAATGTTCCAATTCAAACATGCACATGGCAAGTAAAACTGAGGGAATTCCTCCTCCCTCTGCATCAGTTTCTATTCTTAACCTTAATGGAATGGGTGATGCCCAGGCAGACAGAAACCATGGATACAAATGCCAGTCTCTTCTGGAACACATCACAGACATCCACAGAAACAGTGGGGAGTCTGGGCACCCATGATGCAGTCAAGATGACACATAAAGGTAATCATGACAAGTCAACCTCCTGTAAATGTGCAGTTCAAAGACTGAAGACTTAGAAGTCCATGCCATGACTGGCATGGAGCCTGGTGGGCATAGCTGTGCTTCTATGGAGAAGGAAGGCAGAGTCGCATAGGGGGCATTGTGGTCTGAAATCCCCTGGGAGACTTGGGGAGAGACAGTTCCCTTCTCAGGGTGCATTTCGTAAAAGGTGTATTGCCTCTCGTGGGGCAGGAGAGCTGACAGGCACCATTGCACTGCCCTGGTCATTAGCATAGGAGCCTCTGCTGAGAGCAGCTAACTGAATGCTGCCTCCTTGTTCTTCCTCACCATGAACTCCAAGCCCCTAGTGTTCATGCAACTGCCCTCCTGGGATAAACAGCTCCATCCACAGCACAGCGAGACCCTCTCCCAGAGGATCACTGGGGTCCCAGTCATATTGAGTTCATATAATTTGGAGTTTTGAAACCCAGCTAGAGCTCCTGAGATAAAACATAAGAGCCCTGTGCCACCAGGTGGGCCAATGGTTTGGACACAGACAGGGTGAAGGCAGGATTCTGATGGAAGCCTGGGACCCACAGGTACAGATTGTTCTCTTTGTGGGAGGGCTTCCTGAACAGGGGAAGCTGGGAACTCCAACTCAAGGGACTAGAAAGGGAGCTGATGCCAATATTTCCTCCCACCAATCAGCATGGACAGAATTCAGTGAGCAGCACAGAACCTCCCAGTAGAAGCTGAGCCACTGACACCAAGCTACACCCCCCCCTTGCCTTCCTCAGGTGCTTCCTTACTAGAGAAAGAGGGCCTGGAAACCAGATCAGCACCGTGCCCCTCCCTCAAAAGACGACATATACCCCCAAAGGCACCAAGTCTACTGGCCATATAGTGAGGCATAGCTTCACCTCTAGGGGAAATAGGAATTAGCCTCTTTTAACAGGCAGAACAAACTCACCTGGTTAAAACTCACAACATTGTGGACAATGTCTAAACACTCATCGATGGAGAAAAGGAGAAACTCTGCAGAGGACTTAGCTGAGGGACAGAGCAGCCAATACACAACACCACAGTGCACACAGAATATGCAACAAATGCTTCCTAAAGAGTCAAGCCCTCAACAGCAATTGAACACTTTTCAATAAAGACACTACTCTAGAAGCAGAAAACAAAACAGGATTTTCTAAAACACTAAGAAAGCAGAGACATAGACATACACCATGATGGAGGAATTCATCCCAAAAGAAAAAACGATAAAAGGTCATTGCCAGGGATATTATTAAAGCACATATAACTAATATGCCTCAAACAGAATTTCTAAAAACTCTCACAAGGAAATAGAATTTTTAACAACTATCATACGGATACTTGCTGTGCTTGAGGAAAGCATAGGAGACATGAAGGAAACCCTTACTGCAGATAGAAATGACCTAAAACCTAGCATGCTGAAATTTTAAATGCTGTAACCAAGATGTGAAACTGATGGTATATAATGACCTCAAGGCGTAAAGCAGATGAATGAGCAAGTGACATAGAAGATAACATTGTGGGGGAAATAAAGCAGAAAGGAAGAGGAAAATTAAAGTATTGCCTCACAAACATATACTTAGGGATCTCAGCAACTCCATAATGTGTAATAAAATTCTTTTCAAAGGAGTCCCAGAAGAAGGAGAGGGAGAAAACAAGGGAAGAAGAGTTATCTGAGTGAATTACCATGGGAAATTCCCCAAAATGGGGAAGGAAACAGACATACACATCTAGGAGGCACAGAGAATGCCATTATTCTAAAAAAGCAGGCCAACACTGAGACATATCAGAGAGAAATTGGTAAAATACACAGAAGAAGGAAAACGCTATAAGCACCAAGACAAAAGAGGTCGCTAAATAAACAGGGAAGACAAAAGAAAAGATTATGGCAGATGTATCCACAGAAACCTTCAGGCAAGAAGGGAGTAACATGATATCCACAACATGCACAGTTGAAAATTATGCAGCAAGAATACTTTGTCCAGAAAGGGTCATTCGGATACAAGAAGAGATAGAATTTCCCAGAAAGGCAAAAACCAAAGGAGTTCACGGCCTCTAAACAAGCGCCCTGCAAGAATTATCAAAGGGGACTCTTTGAGTGGAAAAGGAAGACTAAAAGAAACAAAGACTAGAAATAAGCAGAGAAAATCTCCAGAAACAGGGACTTTAGAGATAACACAATGGCAAAAGTTTATATCTATCAATAATCACTGTGAATGTAAAAGGGAAAAATGGTCCAATCAAAAGACAAAGGATATCAGAATGGATTAAAAAAATGCAAGACCTTCTGTACACTACCTACGATAGACTCATTTTCAACCTAAAGCAACTGTAGATGGAAAGTGAGGGGAGGGAGAACAATTTATCAGGCTAATGGACATCAAAAGAAAGGTGTAGTACCAGACTCATATCACACTAACTAGATTTTAAACCAAAGTCTGTTACAAGAGATGAGGAAGTCAGTACATCATCATGAAGGGGTCTATCCAACAAGAAGATATAAAGCTTTAAATATTTATACACCAAAAGGGTAAGCACTGATATATACATAAATCAATTAATAAGAAACATCAAAAAACTTATTGATAATAATAAAAGAATAATAATAGAGAACTTCAACACTCCACTTACAGCAATGGACACATCACCTAAGCCAAAATTAATAAGGAAACAATGGCTTAGAAAGGCACACTGGACCAAATGGACTTAACAGATATATTCAGAACATTCCACCGTATAGCAACAGAATACTCATTCTTTTTGACTGCACATGCAACATTCTCCACAACAGATCACATACTATGTCATAAATCAGCTCACTACAAGTTCAAAAAGACTGAGATCATACATGCACATTTTCATACCAAACACTATGAAACGTGAAGTCAACCACAAGAACTTTGGCAACACCACTAATACCTAAGGTTAAAGAACATTGTGGTAAAGAATGAATGAGGTTTTCAGGAAATTAGAGAAGCAATAAAAAATACATAGATGCAAATTAAAATGAAAACATGCCAGTGCCCCATCTGGATGCAGCAAAAGTGGTTGGAAGAGGGAAATATATAGCAATACAGGCCAAACTCAAGAAAGAAGAAAAATCTCAAACACACAACCACTTCACAACTAAAGAAGCTAGAAAATGAACAGCAAATGAACCCCAAAGCCAGCAGAAGGTAAATAAAAAACATTAGAGCACACAAATGATAAAGAAACAAACAAAACATTAGACAGATCAATGAAAATATAAGTTGGTTTTTGGAATCATAAATAAAAATGATAAACCCAAGGCCAGGTTTGCCAAAAACAAAAGAGAAAGGACTAAGTAAATATAACCACAAATTTAAGACGAGAGATCACAACTAATAGCACAGAAATACAATTAGAAGAAAATATTTTGGAAATTTATATGCCAACAAATTGGTCAATCTGGAAGAACTGGATAAATTCCTACAGTAATGTAAACTACAGTAACTGAAATAGGAAGAAACAGAAAACCTGAACTGACTGATAATGAACAAAGCAATTGATCCGTAATCAAAACTCTACTGAAACACAAAAGACCAGGGCCTGATGGCTTCACAGGTGAATTCTACCTGATATTTAAAGAAGAGTGTAAATAATCTATTTAAGTAGCATAGAATATTCTAGTCTTCTCAAACTGTTCCAAATAATAGAAATGGAAAGAAAACTTCCAAACTCATTCTATAAGAACAGTATGACCATGGTTCCAAATCAAATAAAACCCAACTAAAAAGGAGACTTAAAAGCCACTAGCCCTAATGAGCATGGATGCAACAATTATCAAGAAAATAATTGCAGCTTGAATCCAAAAATACGTTAAAATTATCATTTACCACGATCAGGTGGGATTCATTCCTTGGTTGTAAGGGTGGTTCAATATTCACAAGTGACTCAATGTCATACAACACATCGATAAGATAAAGGATAAAAACTATATGATCCTCTCAATAGATGTGAAAAAGAGCATTTGACAAAGTACAGCAACCTTTCTTAATAAAAACCCTCAACAAGGCATAGAGGAAACACACCTTAACATCATAAAGACCATATATGAAAACCCCACAGGTACTATCCACAGTAGGGAAAAAACCTTTTCCTCTACTGTCAGGAACACAAGAGGGATGCCCACTCCCATCATTCTACTTAACATAGCTGGAAGTCTTATCCTCACAAACAGACAACAAAAAGAAATAAAGGCATTCAAATTGGCAAGAAAGAAGTCAAACGTTCACTCTTCACAATGACATGACACTCTATATAGAAAACCCAAGAATCCACCAAAATATTGCAAGCACTGATACACAAATTCAGCAAAGTAACAAGATACAAAATCAACATGCAAAAATCTATTGCATTTGTATATAGTAATAATGTAGAAACAGAAAGACAAATCCAAAAAAATTCCATCCCCTTTACAATTGCACCAAAAATAATAGGATAACTAAAGGGTTAAAAGATCTATACTCTGAAAAATACAAACACGATGAAAGAACTGAGGATGACACAAAGAAATGGAAACACAGTCAATGTTCAGGATTGAAGGAGCAAGTATTGTTGACATGTCTATGCTACACAAAGAAACAGGAGACTTTATGATTGCAGACTTCATGGTATATTACAAAGCAGTAGTCATCAAGACAGTATGCTACAAGCACAAAAGAGACACACAGATCAATAGAACAGACTAGTAAGCCCAGATATGGACTCACACATGTATGGTCACCTCATCTTGAATGAAGTAGGAAAGACTATGTAATGGGAAAAAAAAAAAAAGACAGTCTTCTCAATGAAGGGTGTTGGGAAAACTGGACCAGAACATGCAGAAGAATGAAACTGAGCCACTTTCTTACACCATACACAAAAATAAATTCAAAATGGGTGAAAGACCTAAATGTGAGACAGGAGACCATCAAAATCCTAGAGGAGAACTCAGGCAGCAACTTCTTTGACATTGGACATCGCAACTTCTTACTAGACGTGTCTCAGAAGGCAAAGGAAACAATAGCAAACATTAACAGCCAGGGCCTCATCAAAATGAAAAGCTTCTGCACAACTAAAGAAACAATCAACTACTCTAAAAGGAAACCTACAGAATTGAAAAATGTATTTGCAAATGATATATCTCATAAAGCCTTTCTATCCAAAATCTATAGAGAACATATCAAACTCAGCATCCAAAATACAAACAATCCAGTGAAGAAATGGGCAGAAGACATGACTAGACATTTTTCCAAACAAAGCATCCAGATGGCTAATGAAAAATACTCATCATCACTCAACAACAGGGAAACACAAATCAAAACTTAATGAGATAGGACCTCACAACTCTCAGAATGGCTAAAATTAACAACTCAGGAAACAACAGATATTGATGAGGATGAGGAGAAAATGGAACCCTTTTATACTCTTGGTGGGAATGCAAAGGGGTGTGGCCATTCCAGAAAACACTTTAAATACTTAAAACTGAAACTACCTTGTACTCCAGTAATTGCTCTACTAGGTATTCACCCAAAGGATACAAAAATTCTGATTTGAGGAGGCACATGCACCCCAATGTTTATAGCAGCATTAACAATGAGAGCCAAAGTGAGGAGAGAGACCAAAAGCCCACCGAGTGATGAATATGCATATATATGTATAGACTAGAATATTATTCAGTCATAAAAAAGAATGAAATCTTGCCATTTGCAAAGATGTTGATGCAGTTAGAGGATATCATGCTAAGTGACATAAGGCAGTCCAAGAAAGACAAGCATGATATTATTTCCTTATATGGGGAATTTAAGAAACACAGCAGATGAACATAGGGGAAAGGGAAAAAAAGAGCAAGAAAAAATATAAAAGACTCCAAGGATAGAGAACGAATTGAGGGTTGCTGGAGGACAGGGGTGTAGGGGATGCGTTAATGGATGATGGGGATTAAGTAGGCCAAGTGTTCTGATGCGTACTGGATATGAATGTGGGTGATGAATCAGTGAATTCTACTACTGAAATTAATATCACACAGTATGTAATCTAATAAAAATTTAAACACAAACTTAAAAAGTTAGAAAAGTGGAAAAAAAGGAAGGGAGAAACATTGTCACAAATTGTCGTGAACATGGAATCTAAGGTAGTGAGTCTAACTTCTTGCATTTACTCATTTTATCCCTAACTGCTAGTGGACATTAATTAACATACTCATGACTTTTACAGTGGTTCCAGGTGGGCTGGAATTCAAACCACAGCTGCCCTTCCCAACTCCACTGTGCCGACACCCCATGGGCAACTTGTCCAGACACCTGCACAAGAACCCAGGTTGGACCACAGCAGGGACCCTCATCTGCAGGACTGAAAAGTGTGGAGAGATGACCATTCCTGCCAGGCTCTGGGTTTCCTCCCACGACCTTGCTGGCTCCACTCCCTTTTATTCCTTTCCCTTCTCTTTGAAAAGAAGCATGTCCCCTGTTTCTGGTGCATGAAAGTGAGGGGCTATGTGTTCTATAAATGTTCAATATGACCGATCACTTACATGGGGACAAATAAAAACCCATATGGTGCAGCCTGTCTCATGGGCTCCTATCACCCAAAGTGGCAGAGTACAAATAAACCTAAATATGCACTTAGTGAAACACTGTACAGCACGTTGCAAAAGCATTAGGACATGAGAAGCCTGGAATAATTCCACAAATGCTGTATGAGCTCCCCTTGGAAGGAAGAAGAAATCTTATACTCCCAAACATGCAAAACAAAAAATAAATGCAGGAAATGATAAAACAGTTTCATGTGTTCTATTCATGAAGTGTCTGACAGTGACAATGCACAGAATGAATTGTCAGCGTTTCGCATAGAATTGTGAAGGAAACATCTTGAGTCATGAACTTGGTTGTGGGCACAGAGCTCAATGGCTCCTGACACATATAGAAACCCCAAAACTTGGAAAGGTTAACGTGTTTTTTGGCCCCGGAGCACATCTATCAAATCTGATAAACAATCTGTCCAAAAAGACACACACAGCATATCTTGTGAAACTTGAGTTCAATTTCAGCATGAGAACAGAATTTCCATATATTATGAAAAAACCATGCCATGAAAATGAGTTACTACACACTATAAACTGAAAAACAAACAACAGAGACCAGAGACCAGTTAGCGAACAAGTCAGCATTGAGAGACACCAGAAAAAAAAAAAAAAGATTTTAGTTATATTGTAAATCAAGAAATTACTGGGGTGCCTGCGTGGCTCAGTCAGTTAAGCATCTGACTTCAGCTCAGTTCACGATCTCACGGTTCATGGGTTTGAGCCCCGTGTCAGTTTCTATGCTTACAGCTTGGAGCCTAGAGCCTGCTTCTGATTGTGTCTCCCTCTCTCTGCCTCTCGCCCACTTGCACTCTCTCTCTCTCTGTCTCAAGAATAAAAATTAAAAAAAAAAATTATCAGTCACAAGCAATCAATCATTATGAAAACCAAAATTATACCTAAGAACCAAAGGCCCATAAAAAGAAATAGTATAAATGGGCTTTGTGAAAATCAAATAATTTTTTTCTGAACACGTGGCAATCAATAGTAGTAAGACAAGTTACGGAGGAAAAGACAATATTCACAAATTGCATAACCACCAAGGGACTTGCATCCTGAATATGCTAAGAACCCTCAACAGTCAATAGGAAGAAAGGAAACAACACTCTATAAAACAAGCACAGCCTTGCGTAGTAAACATCCCATCCTAGAGGTTATAGACACATTAGGTAAGGACAGGAAAAGACTCTTCACACCATCGACTGTCAAGGAAATTCAAATCAAGAATGCAATAGATGCCCTATGCACTCATCCTGAGGGCTCAGGTATGAAGGGAACACTGGCAACACCATCCAGGTGAGCATCCAGCACACGTGGGGCCTCAAACACTGCAGGTAGGAATGAAACACGAACACCAGCTCTGGAAAACTGTTGGCTGTTGCTTATGAAATTATACATGGATGACTTAACATGTAACCTGGAAATACCACTCCCGAGTGTCTGCTCCAGAGTGAAATCCCATGCTCACAAAATAAATGGTGTGTAAATATTTATAGCATCTTAGTGTTAGAAGCTAGGAATAAGGCAAAAGTCTTTCTAAATAAAAAGGAATAAACCAAGTATGAAACTTCCATCAATGGGATGCTTTGCCACAGAAATGTGAGGCTATTGATGCAGAATTGAAACTAGGAGAACCTCAAAGACATGATATGAGGGAAGGGAAGTCGTCTCAAAGACTACAGAGGTGGTGTGGCCTGGGACATTCACACAGCCAGCCCAGATGACAGTGTTTGGCTGGGTTTCTTTATCTCTTTCTGCCCAACATTCACATGATAAGTTCCTCTGCCTCATGTTGAATGCTGTCCTGCGCTCAACAATGCTCTCATGTTTCAACTCTCCACAGACTAAACCCTACAACCTCGGACTCCTCTGAATGGAGAGTTGTTGAGGCCATAATCTGACATGTGTTCTGACAGGAGCTGTTCCCTCCACTGTCCCTGGCTCTGGCTCTCTCCTGCAGGTGAGGAGGAGTAGGTTAGGAATACTCCACTGAAACCATCTGTCTCCTGCACCTGACTCTCCCACAACATGAGGCCCAGACCTTCCTCACCCTCATCTGTAAATGAAGTCAGTTATACTGAAACAGATTTGCACCTTGGTTTAGTGGATTGCTCCAGCTCCCCCCTGCCCTGGGCAAAACTCTGCAGCTGCAGGTGGGGACAAAATGAGGGATCAGTTTAGGGGTGAGTGGCAGCTGCACTTCTTTGAGGCTTGCTTGTCCTAGTGGCATGAGACCCCTGCTGTACAAGTCAGGTCTGGGGCGACCAGGCTCCCAGCATCCCGAGTGGACTGTGCCCAGGGCAGAGTTTCCATCCTGGGAGTGGGGCTGCAAACAATGAGTGAGTCCCACATCTCAGTGGCACCTGCTGGGGCTTGGCCTCAACAGCAAACAGCTTAGGGCCACTGACATCCTGTCCCTCTGGGAAAGAGTCCTCTGAACAGGAGCTGGTCACCAGGAACCCTGGTATTGGTTGCAACAGTCTGGAGGGGAGGTTGCAGCCAGGCTCAGTGGCACATGCCTATAGTCCCAGCTCCTTGCACTGGAGTTTCCATTTGCTGAGCTGGGGTGGGGAAGGAAAGGCACATACCTTAGCTCAAAATTCTAGCTTTGCCGTCTGTCAGTATTTTTTCTGGAATAAATGTTTCTTCATGGGCTGAATGCCAACAAGGCCATTTGCAGACACTGTAAATACATCATTTGAGATTTTATTCATATTCCACATAGTAAACATTCAATGTAGTATTACTTTCAGGTGTAAAATATAGCGATTCAACATTTCCATACAACACCCAGTGCTCATTATGAGTGCGGCCCTGCAACCCCATCACCTACTTCCCCAAACCTCCTCCCACGTTCCCTCTGGTAACCATAAGTTTGTTTTGTATAGGTAAGAATCTGTTTTGTTGGGTTTATATGTTCCATGGCTTAAGCCTAAGACTCTTGATTTGGGTTCATGTCTTGATATCATGGATTCTGAGATCAAGCCCCATTTTGGTTTCTGCACTGACAGCAAAGAGACTGCTTGGGATTCTCCTTCCCACTTCCTCTGCTCCTCGCCCCATTCTATCTCAACATAAATTTAAAAACATTGAAAAAAGTTTATTTCTTGGTGTAGCTCTTCTCTCTTCTTTGTCCCATTTCCCATTTGAAGTTTCTTAAATTCTACATATGAATGAAAGCATATATTTGTCTTTCTCTCACTTGTTTCAGTTAGCATAATACTCTCTAACTCCATTCATATCATTACAAATAGCAAATGTCGTTCCTTTCAGGGCTGAGAAACATTCCAGTGTATGAGTATGAGTGTGTGTGTGTGTGTGTGTGTGTGTGTGTGTGTGTGTAGATATACCACATATACTTTATCCATTTATGAGTCAATGCTTACTTGGGCTGTTTCCATAGCTGGGCTGTTTTTGATAGGGCTGCTATAAATATAGAGTTGCAATCCCCTTTAAATTAGTACTTTTGTATCCTTTGGGTAAATACCTAGTAGTTCAATTGATCAATCATAAGGTAGTTATATTTTTAGCATTTTGAGGAATGCCCATGCTGTTTTCCAGACAAGCTGCACCAGTTTCCATTCCCACAAGCAGTGCAAAAGTGTTCCTCTTTCTCTGTATCCTCACAAACACCTGATGTTCCTTATGTAGTTGAGTTTAGTCATTCTGACAGGAGTGAGATGATATTTCGTTGTAGTTTTGATTTATATTTCCCTGATGATGAGTGATGTTGAGCATCATTTCATGTGTTTATTGGCCATCTGTATGTTGCATTTTGGAAAGTCTATTCATGCCTTCTGCTCATTTTTTAATAGGATTATTCAGTTTTGGAGCTGAATTTTATACTACATACAGAAAACCTAAAAAACTCCACCAAAAAAACCCCACTAGAACTGATACAATAAACCAGTAAAGCTGCAGCATACGAAATCAACATACAGAAATTTGTGCATTTCGATACAACAATAATGAAGCAGGAGAAAGAGAAATCAAGGAATTTATCCCATTTACAATTACACAAAAAAAAATAAGATACCTAGAAATAACCCTCACTAAAGAGTTACAAGAGCTTTACTCTGAAAAACCTGGGACATTTATGGTACAAATTGAAGAAGACACAAAGAAATGGAAAACTATTCCATGCACATGGATTAAAACAAAAAACATTGTTAAAATGTTGATACTACCCAAAGCAATCTAGACATTCAATGCAAATAATTCAATGCAAATATCCCTGTCAAATAATACAAGCATTCCTCACAGAGCTAAAACAAATATTTCTAAAATTATCATGGAACCACAAAAGACCTTGAACACCCAAAGCGATCCTAAAAAAGAAAACAATGGAGGCATCACAATTCTGGGTTTCAAGCTATATTACAATGCTGTAGTCATCAAGACAGTACGGTCCTGGCACAAAAAGAGACACATAGATTAATGGAACAGAGTAGAAAACCCATAAATGGACACATAACAATATGGTCAACTAATCTTCGTCAAAACAGGAAACAGTATCAAATGGAAAAATGACAGTCCCTTCAACAAAGGGTGTTGGGAAAACTGGACAGCAACAGGAAACTCTAATGGAACCGGACCACTTTCTTACAATATACACAAAAACAAATTCAAAATGGATGAAAGACCTAAATGTGAGACAGGAAACCATCAAAATCCTAGAGGAAAACACAGGCACCAAACTCTTTGACCACGGTCAGAACAACTTCTTACTGGACATGTCCCAGATGCAAGGGAAACAAAAGCAAAAATGAACTATTGGGACCTCAAGATAAACAGCTTCTGTACAGCAAAGACACAATCAACAAAACTAAAAGGCAACTGACAAAATAGGAGAAGATATTTGCAAATGGCATTATCAGATAAAGGCTTAGTATCCAAAATCTATAAAGAACTTCTCAAACTCGACACTGAAAAAAAAACAAATAATCTGGTGAAGAAATGGTCAGAAGACATGAATAGACATTTTTCAAAGAAGACTTCCAGATGGCGAAAAGACACGTGTAATGAGGCTCATTGTCACTCCTCGTCAGGGAACATAAATCAAAACCACAATGAGATAACACCTCACACCTGTCAGGATGGCTAAAATTAACATGGTGGGAATGAAAGCTGGTGCAGCCATTCTGGAAAATAGTGTGGAGATTCCTGAAAAAAATTAAAAATAGAACTATCCTGTGATCGAGCAATTGTTTTACTAGGTATTTATCCAAAGGATACCAAAATGCTGATTCGAAGGGGCACATGGACCCCAATGTTTATAGCAGCCCTATCAACAACAAGCAAATTGTGGGAGATCCCAAATATCCATCAGGAGATGAACACATAAAGAAGAGGTGGTAAATATATACAATGGAATATTACTCAGCCATCAAAAAGAATGAAAATGTGTGTGGAACAACAACGTATTAACCTAAGTGAAATAAGTCAGTAAGAAAAAGTCAAATATCATATGATTTCATTCATATGTGGGATATAAGAAACACAACATAGGGGAAGGAAAAATAAAATAAGAGAAAAACAGAGAGGGAAGAAACAGGAAGAGACTTAAATACAGAGAACAAACTGAGGGGAAGTGGGGAAGTTGGGCTAAAAGGGAGATAGGCATTAAGGAGGGCACTTGTTGAAATGAGAACTGGGTGTTATATGTACGTGATGAATCACTAAATTCTACACCTGAAATCAATACTACACTGTAGGTTAACACACTTAAATTTAAATTAAAAATATTACAAGAAAATTAAATACATACATATATGAACTCTTGGGAGTACCTCAAAATAGCAAATTCTGCACAGTGAAGGAAACAATAAACAAAACTAAAAGACAACCTATGGAATGGAAGAAGATACTTGTAAATGGCATATCCCCAGGGTTAGGATCCAAAGTATGTACATTTTTTTAAATTATTTTCACTTATCAGTAAAGAGTGTGTGTCCATGCATACTTTGTGTGAGAAGCAAAACTCGTGTATTGTGGTAAGATCTCACTGAAACTGAGATCCACCCTCTTCACTAAATTTTAACCGTACAGTACAATATTGTTAAGTACACATGCAATGTTGTGGAGAAGACCTCTAGAACTTAGTCATCTTGCATAACAGAATATCACACACCTTGATATCTAACCCTCATTGCGCCTCTCTGCCAGCGCCTGGCAACTGCCACTCCACTCTGTTTTATTGTTATCAAATCCCGAATTCAGCTACCTGTTGCTGGAAAGGTCAACATTCAAAGTTTGAGTTTTGGTAGGAAAGGAATTTGAGCTTTATGCACAAAGCCAGCCACTGGTAAGAATGCAGACTCCTGTCCAAAAGCCAACTCTGAGGTTTCTCCCTGACGCAGGGGGTTTTAAAGGAGGAGAGCATATTTAATCAAACAAGGGAGTTCCATGGTTGATAACGTCTTTTGATCATGTGCAGACTCCACGGTGCAAGCTGCCAAAGTTACCTCCACTCCCTGGCATCTCCAGCTGAGGAGGGAACCACACATGCATGGGAGGAGACTGCCAGAGGCCAGGAAAGAACCCCAATAAGGGATTAGAGCGGAAAACCCCTGGGGCTCACACATGGTCAGCAGTACTTTCTGTTCTCCCCAGCTGCCATAAAAAAAATACTAAAATACAACCTTGTACTTCACCAATCATGACAGAATACTGGGAAATGTTTCCTCAGTAAACTCAGAGGAAGCTTCAAACCAAAAACCAAAGGATCAAATGGCTTGAAAACTAATGTCTAACCAGAATGAGACATGAAAAACGACGAAGCTATTTTTTTAGTCACCTATAAAGGTAAAATTGACAATGTCCACCTCCACATCCCAAGGAAGTAGGAAGCATTGGTCTCCATAATGAGGAAAAGCAGTCGTCCATAGAAAGTGACCCAGCAGTACCACAGGACATGGAATTGGTAGAGAAGTTCAGGGTGTTAAATTTTCATATCCCATATTCACTAGCTGGAGGAAAGATGGAATGTGCTGAATAGAGCCATGTCTCTGGGTCCAAGTCCTTACTATGTCCATGTAAGCACGGCTTGAACTGGCTCACCTGCTTCTCCCACATCCACCCCAGCTGAACTGTTGTGCAGGGTCACACAATGCCACACCCTGGGACTGTTACCTAAACCCACAAGTGGATCCCAGGTGCAGGGGACTGGCCACCTGGTACAGCCCTCTGTTCTGTCAGATGGCCTAGACCTCACTTTGCTGAGGATCCTCCACTTATACACTCTCACTGGCAGATGTCCCTGAGCAGGGGCATGAGGGTGGCAGAGGGCCAGGTCACCTTGAGGGCATCCCTCTTGCAGTTTGCATTCTGGGCAGTGCTGGCTCCTGTCCAGGGTTCTCAAGGTCGTCCCTCATGGCGCTACATCTCCTTGAGGTGGTAATTACAAAGAAGGAGCTGCACAATGGCAAGGGCATTCAGATGACTGGTTGGCTGTCCTGTAGCCTGTGTTTTGGGACAAGAGACCCGTTATCCACATGTGGCCAACGAAACCCTTTAGGTCCATACATCTGCTGATGATCACTCAGGATGATCAGGGAGACTTGCAGATGGACTACCCCTCCATGCCTCCAGACTGTTGCTACCTTGGCTACCTGGAGGAGATTCCTCTTTCCATGGTCTCCATGGACACGTGCTATCGGGGCCTTGAAGGTATCATGAAGTTGGATGACCTTGCCTATGAAATCAGACACATCAGCGATTCCCAACATTTGAACACATTGTTTCTCAGAGAGTGGCAGACACCAATGCAACGGGACCTACTTATAACCTGGGATATAAGGAGGATAGGGACCCCTGTTCCTCAAGGAAATGCCAGTACAGTCCTCAGGATCTCTAGTAAGTTATAGTCATCCCATCACGGAATTCTGCTCTCAGTTCCAAAACAATATATAGTGTGTTCAACCACAGGTCAAAAGGTGCCCAATTCCTAATAAGGCTAGTTAGCTTAATTGACTCATTGTTTCATGGGATTCATGTAAGTTACTATATTGGTTTCATGATAATTTATAATGAGAGAGATCCAGCTAACATGGGCAAATATGTGTTGCATCAGAGCCCTTTTTTTTCAATACTATGAGTCCAAGGGTTTTTGAATTCTTAAACCACATTCATCCTTAGTTGTGATTCGAAATGGATCCCATGAAGTTAATTTCAGTCCAGTTGTATGAAGTATATGCCATCCACAAAGCCCCATCGTGATGGGTTATTTAGGCAGACATTATTTACTCATGTCTGTCATAGCAACACATCAGATTGCAAAAAATATTGGTTTGTGGGTTGACACGGATGAATATGCTTGCCAGAAAAGGTCCAACTGCATTAGGACCCAATTCTCTTGTATACCTGAAGCTTTCAGGAAGTGTTCCTTCATTCATATACAGCACAAAATTAGTGGCATATTAGGCAAGTGCCTCTTCAACAACTGAATGGTGCATTGAAATAAAAGCCTGACCCACAATCATTTCGGAAACTACTTAGTTGACCCAGGCAAGCATTGTGACTGCAGCTCCTTAAAGCAGTGCTATAGCAATCTATGCTGTATGAGTGATAGTATTTTAACCTCTGGGGACAAATGTAATACAGGCAGATGCTATACAAACTGCACCGATTTCGATGCTGGGACACTTGGCAGGCCAATCCAAAATATATGTGATCTTCCAGAATCCTGCCGTGGGGTGTCCTTGTCAGGCCCTGATGACTTCCATATGCAAGATGGAACCCCGTGCACTGAAGAGGGCTGCTGCTATCATGGGAACTGCAC
Organism: Panthera onca; assembly: GCF_046562875.1. Classification (NCBI taxonomy): domain Eukaryota; kingdom Metazoa; phylum Chordata; class Mammalia; order Carnivora; family Felidae; genus Panthera; species Panthera onca. Next base: position 147,515,176 of record NC_138344.1, on the reverse strand, counting down.
TCACTGCATTATGCACTGTCAAGAAATCTTTGCAAAAATTCTGGAAAGGTGAAGATGTCTGCTAGACCATAAATCAAAAAAGCAGCCGACATGGACACTGCAGAAGACCCCGGGGAATTCAACACTGAACCCTGTTCCCACACAGACGTGCCTTGTGGAAGGCTGCAGTGTAGGATCGTCACACATCTCCCTCAGCTGCAAGAGCATGTTGGATTCCATCCGTCTGAGATCTCAGGGTTCTGGTGTTTGCGGCTGAATTCACATAGTAGCACAGGAACAACCGAGATTGGTCATGTGAGAACTGGTACCCCCTATGCTTCTGGAAAGCTCTGTCAGGACACCTACTGCACTGGAAGTGTGACTCAGCTGAACTATGACTGTATCCTGGAGAAATGCAGTCACAGAGGGTCGTGCGACACTAACAGGAACTGCCATTGCCACATAAGCTGGGATCCTCCATGGTGCACTGGACGAGGCACTGGTGGGAGCACAGGCAGTGGACCCCTCCAAGAAGAATGCGGCCAGTGAGGCAAAGTCATGAATCCCTGTTATATCTCAGAGCGGTTTTTGGTCCCATTTAAGCCATAATAGCTGCATTCCTTGTGGTGTCGCCACAAATGTCAAATTATCAACCCCGAGAAAGTTAAGGGACTGATTGTTGCTGACGACAATCCATAATTAGCCTCCTGACTGCTGAACAACTATAGACAATCCAACTGGCACATGTGTGAAAATACAGTAATGAGGCTGCAGAGCTGACATCCACGTTTCGGGGGTCTGCAGGAGACACAGGGGTCCACAGGCACATCACGGCTCTGACACACATCTCTCATGGCTCACTGACCAGAACGCTGAAATAAAACTTAAACACTGCATGCTTGTGGCCTCTACGTATATATCTAAGCTTCCAAGAGCCCAAACTGAGCCCGAGATTATGTGCAGAGGACCTGAGTTAGCGTCTGGGTCTGGAACTGAGGTATATGCTTCCAGAATTAAGAGACGTTCACACAAGCTCTTTCAGGGACAAACTCATGAGTTGTCTCCAAAACTGTGCGGTTGCACACTGAACATTTTCTCATTCTCCAGGTAATCTGTCTTCCCCCAGTCCCAATGTGGGTTCAGGATAATGGAGGGCTACCACCCACCCACACTGCCCGTTCCAACTGGAGTGTCTGTGGGCTGTGAGGGAAGGGGACTGGCATTAGGTTCCACCTAGCACAAGCTGTGCCTCCCTGAGGACAAAATTTCCAAATGTGGGAGACTGAGACCATGAGACTGAATGGAGCACCCAATGAAATGAAACAGAAAGGCAGGCACAAGTGCCTATGGATGACTCTGGCATCCAGTTGGAGCCCGATGAATGTGAATCCCTGCTCTCTTTCTCTTGCCTACTTTGCAGTGAGTTTAACCTTAGATAAGGATCTGCCTAGGATTCCCACTTTGGCTTTCTGAGAGCCTTCTTGAATAACCACACAGAGGTGAGCCTGTGAAAAGTTAGGGACTTCAGCCCCATCCATTCTCAAGTAATCAGGTACTTGCTACCCTGTTTTCTATGTCCTGATCACTGGGACTGTGGGAAGGAGGTCTGCCCTTCCCAAGGTCCTTGTGTACCCTTGCTTCTGGGCCCTGTGAGTCATAAATCCTGTGCCTCCATTTCCTTTGTTGGGGGTGCACTGAAACGCCACCTTGAGTCAGAGGGCCCCATGCATCTCAGGTATCCAAAGCCAGAGCTCAGATCCTAGGGAGCCACCTGTCCACCCCCGAGCAATGGCTCTTGCCTAATCCTTCAGCAGGATACAGTCTACATGTTCTTAATTCTGTACAACAGCTGGGGTCCCCAACACATTTGTCCCCAGGGATGGGATTGGGGGCCTAGGTGGTGCCCTCCAACAATGTGTTAGCACTGAGAATGGCTCACTCGTTCCTCACCCCCACATCTCAGCTGCTCTGGGAAGGAGCTGGAGCTTGCCGGTGGTCTGTAGCTTTGCTTTGGGCTGATGCCAGGTGTTGCCAGAAACCCCCATCCTAAGTTACCAGTGCCATAAAAGGTCAGACTCCCTGCAGAGACCAACAATCAGGCACCATCCTGGGGTTCCAGAGGTGTGTATTTCCTACTCATCTCCAAGTGAAATATTGCTGGACACCGAAGACCATATCCCTAGATTAGTGTCGAAGAAGACGCCAGCTGCTGGGTCCACTGTGTTGCAACCAGTACCCTGGTGTTGTGCTTGCTTAGCCATGCCTAGCTAGTGATAGAGGCAACCCTACCAGGAGCATCATGTCTCCCTGGGCGGAGGACATGACCAAGGCAACCTCCCCCTACTGGCTGCATACCTCACTGCTGCTGACAATGGCTCCCTACTTAACAGGTGTTGTCGGGGACACCTCAGTGTGGGGGGCCTCAGCACACGTGTCTGGGAAGAGCTAACTTCTATCCCAGGTCCTCCCTGTTAAGACCACTACACCAACATATCCTCGGACCAGTGTGAAAGAGAGAAATGGTGACAGGCACTACACCATCATGAAAATGCAAGGTTTCCTGGAATCATTTGTCGAAAGGGAGGGAGACAAGGATATTGATTGGCTCTAGTGGGTCTTCACAATTGGCTCCAAGCTGTTGCTTTAAGTGCTTGACACACTACAGCTGTCTGGATTGGTCCAAGTGCCCCAGATTCATAAATCACTGAAAAGCTCAAGGTATCAACGGCCTGTTTACTTAGAGACAACCTACGGAGCTTCCAGTCTTTTCATTGTATCAAAAGCTATGGCAATCACCCCAAGGCACATGGCAAGAGACACACACCAAGGAAAAAGGGGAAGGCTCTGAGGAAGAGGCTCCCTAGGGCCCCAGAGTCCACAGAGGTAGGAAGAAAGAAGCTCTGATTCTCCGGACTTGGATTTTTATGGCACGACAGCACAGGCCCACTGGGAGAGGTCAAGCCCAGGTGATGCAATCCAACTCTAAGATAGAATGGGGACAATTCAATGGGTGTGGGTTGTGGGTTTTGTTTTGTTTTGTTTTTGCCTTATGTCATGCGCCCATGAGCCCTTGTCCATTTCCACCTGGAGGAGAGGCACTTGACAACAGAATCTAAGGAGTTCTTCTTGAAGGACCACTCTGATCTTAAGCCTTGTGCCAATACAATTCATGGGAATACCAGCTTTAGTGTAGCAGGCATTAGCATGCATGCCATAGTCAGATGTGAAAAGGAGAATTTTCAAGAAGCCCAAGACTTCTTTGCTGCAAATGCTGATGGGATCACCACCTCCATAGATAGGAGCCCACAGGAGGGTCCCAGCAGTGCCCCATTCAAGGGGTGGAACTTCAACCCAAATCTCTTGCTCTAGAGATGATGCCCACACTTTTCTTTATGCACAGCTCTGAGAAGAGGGGTCCCTAGTGACTTAATCTCAGGACAGCCTGAACACAAGTCAGAAACTTTGATCAGACACTTTGGGATCTTCAAGAGAATGCTGTTCCTACCCTTTGGGTGGGTGCCATCACTTCTCTGGACATGAAAGCCCTGGTAGTGGGGAGCTGGGATCCCAGTGGTTGGGGAGATGCCAAGGCCGCTGCCTAGGGACCCAGAGGTTTGTGGAGTATGTCCTTCCTCCTGGGACAACTGCCTGTATACTTCTGTAATTACCGTGTAGGACACAGACACAGACAACACTTTATTTCTCTCATTGACCCTGAAGCCAAGGTACAGTGCTTCCCAGGAACCCCTCCAAATAAAAGTGTGGTGCCCTTTAGCTTACTAGGTATAAAGGGAGGAATAGTAGAAGGGTCTCAACATCCCTTTGATGTCACTATTGGAAGAATCTTTACTGAATCCCTTTTAGCAATGGTGGCCCCTTTGACCGTGCATTGTCTTGTTAATGATGTGGATGCCCTCACATGCCATCAAGGCCAGTGGGAACAAACCCAGTGCCTGGCTTTCCTGGGGGGAACTACATATCAGGAGTCTGTAGGACTGCAAATTGCACCCCCCTACATCCAATTAAGACAGTATATGCACATCAATATTGTGCGCAATAGAGGACTGAGTAATTGCACCCCATAATTCAAGATTTGCTGAAGGAGGGGGGACATTAAACACACCATTTCTCCTTTCAGTCTGCCCACTTGACGGGCATTAAAGCCCCTCCTAACAGGTGGTGCTTTACAGTTCACTACTGAAATGTAAATTCCCAGCTGTCCATAAGATGGCTCACATTCCCAAGACTGTCTAGGCAGTTGAGGGTATCTCAAGGGCCACAGGGGAGACTCTGTCATGACTGAGCTAGCCAGTATGTCCCATTCAGCATCGATGACCAAGGAGTCCCAGCCACAGTCTGCTCTCAACCTGTACATATCTACCCTGCTGCCTTGGGAATTCCTAACAGTCCAAAGAGTGCCAAGATGTTAGGCTGACCAGCTCATGTAGAGCCTGTCATGAGTTCCCACTGGTCTGGGCAATTGAGGGTCACTGTCACTGGTCAATTATCATGCATTCCTGAAAGTTTGTGAGACATGGGAGGCCTGCAGTCCTTCAGCAGCTATAAGGTGGGTTTTGTCACCTGACTGAGCTACTCCAGATTTTCGGTCTACTCTCATATGACTTGTGCTGTTAGGAAGCCTTATCTGGAAGTGGCTGAGCTATGTCACTTGATGCACAGGTAGTCTGAGTGCCAATGAAACATTTTGGGATCTGAAAAGTGTTTGTGTCATGGGGGTTATGCTGGAGCACCTTGTGACCACCTGGCACCAGATTGCCTTGCTATGTCACCAAGAGAGAGAACCTAGCACCATGACTGTCTTCATACAAAGGGAAGTATTCTCTCCCGATACTTCACCTGAGCAAAGGACCATCCTGAAGCTTCCATCAAAGTTGTGGTCCCAATCAATGCAGTGGAAGGAAAGGCAGAGTGACATTGTCGTTCTGGTTGTGGATACCACACCCTTCCATTTGTCCATCCACATGGTGCATTCACCTGCTTGCATTGGCAGGAAATACCACTACTTTGGGGGCTTACTTGCTATCCTGATGTCAAAACAATTGACAATCAGACTGATTATTTACTGTAGACGGGACTTGGAAAACTGCTGTAAGGGTCTGTGTCTGACCTGCTGAGATAACTACACAGGTGAATGGGGCAGATACAGTCTGAAGACAGACAGTCATAGAGGTTCAGAGGGAGAGCAGGTAATGTAGTCAGTCTTTTAATAGTGGGGGAAAGGGTAGGCTCCATTTTAAAAAGTTTTTTTTTTTTTCCTGACAGGAAAGAGCCGGAAAATGAAACTAGGTGGAAATGCAGTTTTTTGATCCGTGACCTACTATGTGATGCCATGTGCTTCTGAAGCCTGGGAATTGGCTCTGGGAATCCTTACCAATGGTCATCATGGGGATGGTCATCCACGGTCTTGACAATGGCGATCTGGAACTATTTTGTGTAGCTTGCGTGAATCCAGAAGAATCTTTCCCTTATTCTGATGGCAGTGTAGTCGGTTAGGAGTTCATCATAAGGTCCCTCTCAGCGAGGTGGCACTGGGTGCTCTCTGAAGACCTGATGAGCGTCCCATATTCTGTAGAAAGGGTGGCAAGACTAGTCAGTGGCAGAGGCCATGTTCTTATTGTCTGTGGATGATATGACCCAAGTGCACCTGTTAGTTCTTGGACATGGCTATGCATGGCATCAACTTGGTCATATAAGTTATCATAAAGTTCACTCAATCAGTAGAGAAGGGGTTAAGGATTCCTTTCTAAAATACTTTGCAAAGGGGGTCAGTCACTGCCTGATGTTTGGAGAATTCCCAATCTCATTAAGGGCCAAGGACAATGATTCTGGATGTTCCAGGCCAGTTTCTAGGCGGATTTTTCCTGAAGGAATTTTGTGTCTAGTTTTTCATGTTCCATATCTGTTCCCCTAATCCACATATCCTCATCGTCCTCTTCTGTGATGATTAAGGATGATGTGGGGTATGAAATTCTAATTATCACCCCCAAGTCTTTGTATCACCCCCGAGTTTGTCTATGTGCTGAAGTGAGTTCCTTGGTCTGGCTAAATCCATAATGGAATGGCAAATGCAGGAACTGTTTCAGGCATTCCATTCTTTACCACAGTCGTGGCAATGGCCTGTCCAGTCAGACAGCATCAGTCCATCCACCAAACAAGCAGCCATTTACCAATGAGGAAGCCAATTTGTCAAATCCATCTGGAGAGCCCCAGTGGGCAGGGAGGGGCTACCTGCCCATAGACTTCCTTCTAGCTCTACAAATATTTGCTTGCCCCTTTTCTAGTATGGTGTAGTCCCCCTTGCATGCTTTGTTCTCTGTGACTTTGCTTTTATATCAAATCAATCATTCTCAACTGAATGTCATCATATTCATCTTTCATGTTTTCTTGAAGGCATTTAGGTTCAAGTGTTCTTAATCCTATATCCATTTTGAGATTTTTTTTTTTGGTGTCGACGTATATGTATGAAGCAAGATTATGGCCAAATGTTATTATTTTGCATGTATATATCAATACTATTTTTTAATTTTTACTTTGTTTTTGAGGGAGAGAGACAGATCATGAGTAGGGAGGCACAGAGATAGAGGCAGAAACAGAATCCAGGCCCCGAGCTGTCAGCAGGAGCCTGATGTGAGGCTCGAACCCACAAACCGTGAGATCATGACCTGAGTGGAAGTGGGATGCTTAACTTACGGAGCCACACAGGTGCCCCTAGTCAACACCACGTTTAAGAGACACTATCCTCCCCCCACTGTGCATTGTTGGAAATCTCGTGCAGGATTTGCTGACTGCATCTGCAAACTTCTACTTCTGGGCTCCATAATGAGCTCCACTGGTCTAAATATCTCATTTGATGCCAGAAGCACACTGTTGTGGTTAATGTACCTCTGCAATATATTTAGAAAGAGAGAAGTGTGATGTCTCCAGGTTCTCTCGACGTCATGATTGTTTTGTTGCTTCCATGTGTTGTGTGCTTTCATATGAATTGTATATTTTTCAGGTTCCTTAAAAACTCATTGGCATTTTTATTCACATAAAAAGATAAACATAAAAATACCATAAAAAGATAAAGCAGACAGAAAATAGAGACTATCACAAATTCAGAAAACAAATCAATTACATAAAAATTTGTATTTGGCAAAGTAAAATTTGAAACAAATAGGTAGCCTGGGGAAATAGGGAAGACTCAAACAAATGCAATCAGAATTGAAAGAGGAGACATAACTGAACTAAAGACATAGAAAAAATCATTAAAGAAAAACTTAGGTATTTATAGGCCAACAATTAGATCACCAGGAACAAATTACACATTTTATGCCATAATGTAGGCCACCAAGACTGCTTCATGGAAAAATACAAAAGGAACAAAAGAAAAATTAATAAGATTTCTCTATCTAAAACCTCACCCTCCAAAAAATCTGCTGAGGAGTCCATGACTTTATTAAAACTTCTACTAAGTATTTAAAGAGGAAGTAATGCCAATATTTCTCAAACTATTACAAACCGCTGATAAAAAAACAGCACTCCCAAATGAAATTTGTGAGGACAGCATTGTTTTCACACCAAAACCAAAGAAAGACACCACCAGAAGGGAAACTACAGGTCACTATCTCAAATGAACATACATGCAAAATTCCTTCACAAAATCTGAGCATACTGAATTCAACAGAACATTGAGAGGATCATACAACATAATCCAGTGTGATTCACTCCAGGGATGCAAGGATCCTTCAACATACACAGATACATAAATGTGATGTCCTCCATTAACAGAGGGAATGACTGAATCAAAGCCATCATTAATTGATTCAAAAAAACATTAGACAAAATTCAACACATGTTCATCATTTAAAAAGAACCCAATTAAAAAGGGACCGAAGGAAATTACCTCCACATGATCATGGCCACTATGAAAAGCCCACACCTAACAGCATATTGAACGGTAAAATGCAGAAGGCTTTCCTGTCATTTCAGGAGCCAGGCAATGATGGTCACCCCTAACATAAGTGTTCCCCATGATAACGTGAAGAATACATATGCCACCTCAAACTATGTCATCTTGTCACACTGCTTATTTGGGTGAAAGTCACTTGAGACAGAGTCCAAGTACACTCAGACTCTCCATCGTCCCTTGTCAGCAGGATATAAATCTCCCTCCCATGTACCAAGAGGGAAGAACCATCGTTAGAACCAGAATAAAGAATACAGGGGCAAGAAGGCTATGCAAACAAACCTACTTACTTGGTGACCCCAAACTTAACTCTTGCCAAACCCAATGTTTTTTTGTCTGAAAGACAAAATTGCCACCTACATTGTCCTTTCTCTGGGTGTCATGTCATTAGGAAGGCCATGCACTTACAAAATGAAATTTATTCTCTCCTGTAGATAGGTCTTATGTCAATTGAATCCTTACACTGGCTAAATCCCAGAAAAAAATAAGGGAAAAGCTTTCTTCTCCTACCACTGGAAGACGTAACCAGAAAAAAATAGGGAATAAAAAAAATAAAAGACATTTAAATCAGTAAGGAGGAAGGAAAATTACTTGTTTGCAGGTGACATTGATCTTAAACATAACAAAACCCTAGAGATACCACAAAAAATATTAGAACCAGTTTTTTTAAATGAGGAAAAGAGCAGGATGCAAAATGAACAAAGAAAATAAATAAAAACAAACCACCTGTGATTCTACACACCAGCATGAAAATACATGCAAAATAAATAACAAAATTATACAAGTGAAAATGGCACAGAATAAAGTATTTTGGGTTAAACTTCAAAAAGTATGTCAAATACTTGTAGAGTGAAAATGATCTATGTTGATGAAAGACCTGTAAAAATGCACACAGGACTGCAAATACACCTGTACTCACTGAATACAATTATTCATATTGTCAAAGCACCATCTACCCAAACTAAACTACAAGTGCGTCCCTAACCCTGTTGTTCACTTTTAAAGAATCAAATCTAAGACTGGAGCTTGATACATATGTCAGAGCACATGCAAATGGGGTCCTCTCTATGGTGATAAAACAAGCCCATCCCAGACTCTGCAGCTGGGAGAGGAGCCCCAGCCCCGGGAGTCCCAGGTGTTCCCATTCTCTGCTCAGGACAGAACAGACACCTCACCATGGACTTTGTGCTTGGCTGGGTGTTCCTGGTTGCCCTTTTAAAAGGTAATTCCTGGTGAACGGGAGACACTGAGTATGTGAGTGGATAAGAGTGAGAAACAGTGGATGTGTGACAGTTTCCTGACCAAGATGTCTGGTGTCTACAGGTGTCCAGTGTGACGTGCAGCTGGTGGAGTCTGGAGGAGACCTGGTGCAGCCTGGGGGTTCCCTGAGACTCTCCTGTGTAGCCTCTGGATTCACCTTCAGTAGATATGGAATGAGCTGGGTTCGACAGGCTCCAGGGAAGGGGTGTAGTGGCTCACATATATTTATGATGATGGAAGTAGCACGTACTACGCAGACTCGGTAAAGGGCCGACTCCCCATCTCCAGAGACAACTCCAAGAACACGCTCTATCTGCAAATGAACAACCTGCAGGCCGAGGACAAGGCCACATATTACTGTGCAAGAGACAGGGTGAGGGGACCTCGCTGGGAGCCCAGACACAAACCTCCCTGCAGGAGGTGATCAGCACCACCGGGGGGCGCACACTATGCACAATTCTGCTTTGTGTTGCCAGGAGCAGGTGAAGATGGAGGTTACAGGCAGGTTTCCTCTCAGGGTCTGGGGCTTCCTGTCCACACAGCAGTTTCTCCAGGGAGCCTCTCTGGACACAGGATTCTGTGTTTACCATTACCTGTGTGAATTAGATCATTGTTTTCCTAGGAAAACTACCCTAACATGCACAAACACACAGTTGTTTGCATTGCTTTCTCCTGTCCCTCAACATGAGTGAATTTACAGATTGATTCATGAATTCAGCAAAGTGGCAGGATATACAATCAACGCAGAGAAATCTGTTGCATTCCTATACACCAACAATGAAGCAACAGAAATAGAAATCAAGGAATCTATCCCATTTGCAGTAGCACCAAAAACCATAAAATACCCAGGAATAAATCTAACCAAAGAGGTGAAAAATCTTTATACTGAAAACTATAGAAAGCTTATGAAAGAAATGGAAGAAGACAAAATATGGAAAAAGATTCCACGCTCCTGAATAGGAAGAAGAAATATTGCTAAAATGCTGATAGTACCCAAAGTAATCTACATATTCAATGCAATCCCGATCAAAGTGACACCAGCATTCTTCACAGAGCTAGAAAAAATAATCCTAAAATTTGTATAGAACCAGAAAAGCCGCCGAATAGCCAAAGAAATCTTGAAAAAGAAAACCAAAGCAGGAGGCATCACAATCCCAGACTTCAAGCTATACTTCAAAGCTGTAATCATCAAGACAGTATGGTACTGGCACAAGAACAGACACTCAGGGGCATCTGAGTGGACCAGTCTGTTAAGCATCGGACTTTGACTCAGGTCACGATCTGGCAGTTCGTGAGTTAGATCCCACATCAGGCTGTGTGCCGACAGCTCAGAGCCTGAAGCCTGCTTGGAATTCTGTGTCTTCCTCTCTCTCTGACACTCCCCCGCTCATGCTCTGTCTCTGTCTCTGAAAAGTAATAAATAAATGCCAAAAACAATTAAAAAAAAAACAAGAACAGACACTAAGATCAATGGAACAGAATACGAAATCCAGAAATGGACCCACAAATGTATGGCCAACTAATCTTTCGCAAAGCAGGAAAGACTATCCAATGGAATAAAGACAGTGTCTTCAGCAGGTGGTGCTGGGAAAACTGGACAGCGACATGCAGAAGAATGACCCAGGACCACTTTCTTACACCATACACAAAAATAAACTCAAAATGGATGAAAGACCTCAATGTAAGTCAGGAAGCCATCAAAATCCTCGAGCAGAAAGCAGGCAAAAACATCTTTGATCTTGGCCGCACCAACTTCCTACTCAACACGTCCCCGGAGGCAAGGGGAAAAAAAGCAAAAATGAACTACTGGGACCTCATCAAAATCAAAACTTTCTGCATAGTGAAGGCAACAATCAGCAAAACTAAAATTCAACTGACAGAATGGGAGAAGATATTTGCAAATGACATCTCAGATAAAGAGTTAGTATCCAAAATCTATAAAGAATTTATCAAACTCAACACCCAAAACACAATCCAGTGAAGAAACGGGAAAAAGACATGAATAGACACTTCTCCAAAGAAGACATCCTGATGGGCAACCGACACATGAAAAAATGCTCCACATCACTCATCATCACGGAAATGCCAATCAAAACCCTAATGAGATACTACTTGACACATGTCAGAATGGCTAACATTAACAAGTCAGGCAACAACAGACGTTGGCGAGGATGCAGAGAGAGGATCTCTTTTGCATTTTGGGGGGCAATGCAAGTTGGTGCAGCCACTCTGGAAAACTGTATGGAGATTCCTCAAAAAACTAAAAATAGAACTCCCCTATGACCCAGCAATTGCACTACTAGGCATTTCTCCACGGGACACAGGTGTTCTGTTTCAAAGGGACACATGCACCCCCATGTTTATAGCAGCACTATCAACAATAGCCAAAGTATGGAAAGAGCCAAATGTCCATCGATGGATGAATGGATAAAGAAGAAGTGGTAAATATACACAATGGAGTATTACTCGGCAATCAAAAAGAGTGAAATCTTGCCATTTGCAACTATGTGGATGGAACTGGAGGGTATTATGCGAAGTGAAATGAGTCAGTCAGAGAAAGACAAAACTCATATGACTTCACTCATATGAGGACTTTAAGAGACAAAACAGATGAACATAAGGGAAGGGAAACCAAAATAACATGAAAACATGGAGGGGACAGAGCATAAGAGACTCATAAATATGGAGAACAAACAGAGGGCTACTGGAGGGGTTGTGGGAGGGGGGATGGGCTAAACTGGTAAGGGGCACTAAGGAATCTACTCCTGAAATCATTGTTGCACTATATAATAACTAATTTCGATGTTAATTTTTAAAACTAACAATAAATACTAATTAATAATAAAAAATTAAAATATTTTAAGAGAAAATAATGCGTGATCATGCTGTTGAGGTAAATATTTCTTAAAGATTATGCCGAAGCCTCCATTAATAAAGATAAAGATCCAAAACTGAAAAAAAAAAAAAAAGAATTCTTCATATTGTCACACCGTCATCCACACAAACTAATGTAGAAGTGCGTCCCTAACCCTGTCATTCACTTTTACACAATCAAATCTAAGTCTGGAGCTTGATATATATGTCAGAGGACATGCAAATGGGGCCCTTTCTGTGCTGATAAAACCAACCCAGCCGGACCGTGCAGCTGGGAGACGAGCCCCAGCCCCAGGAGTCCCAGGTGTTCCCATTCTGTGATCAGCACAGAACACACACACCTCACCATGGAGTTTGTGCTGGGCTGGGTGTTCCTGGTTGCTCTTTTAAAAGGTAATTCATGGTGAACGAGGGACACTGAGTCTGTGAATGGATATGGTGAAACAGTGGATGTGTGACAGTTTCCTGACCAACATGTCTTGTGTCTGCAGGTGTCCAGTGTGACGTGCAGTTGGTGGAGTCTGGGGGAGACCTGGTGAAGCCTGGGGGGTCCCTGAGACTCACCTGTGTGGCCTCTGGATTCACCTTCAGTAGCTATGCAATGAGCTGGGTCCGCCAGGCTCCAGGGAAGGGGCTGCAGTGGGTCGCAGCAATTAGTAGTAGTGGAGGTAGTACATACTACGCAGACTCCGTGAAGGGCCGATTCACCATCTCCATAGACAACGCCAAGAACACGCTGTATCTGCAGATGAACAACCTCAAGACCGAGGACACGGCCACATATTACTGTGCGAAAGACACAGTGAGGGGACATCACTGGGAGCCCAGACACAAACCTCCCTCCTGGAAGGGATCAGCACCACCAGGGGGCGCACACTATGCACAATTCTCCTTTGTGTTCCCAGGCGCAGGTGCAGATGGAGGTTACAGGCAGGTTTCCTGTCAGGGTCTGGGGCTTCCTCTCCACACAGCAGTTTCCCCAGGGAGCCTCCCTGGTTATATGATTCTGTGTTTACCTATTAACTCTCTGAATTAGCTACTGGGTTTTCATAGGGAAACTAGATGAACATGCACAAAGACACAGTTGTTTGCACTTGCTTACTCCGGTCCCTCAACATGAGTGAATTACAGATTTCCTGAGGCAAAACAGCTGCACGTTTACAGGATTCCCAGATGCGCTCCCTGTGCAGCCAGGAACACAGGATCCCACAGCTCCTCCTTATCCTCACCCAGCCCTTGTCCCACTCAAACAACGTGACACTTTCTTCATAGCCCTTTGCTACTCAGGACTTTAAATGAGCTACAGCTTTATTCAATTACTTGAAATGAGAGACAAACAATCTCCATGTATTAGTCAAGATTCCCCTGAGGAACAGAACCCAAAGGTCATTGGTTTCCATAACTAAACATGTTGAGAAGTCCCATGATCTACTGTCACCAGCTGAAGACCCAGGAAAACCAGTGATGTGATTCTTGTCTGATTCTGACTAGTGTCTAGTCTCAGAACGTGGAGAGCTGATGATGTAACTCTCAGAAAAAGGGCCAGAGGAGACCAATATTCCAGTTCAAACAAGCACATGGGAAGTAAAAATGAGGGAATTCGTCCTCCATCTGCATCAGATTCTATTCACAAACTTAATGGAATGGGTGGTGCCCAGGCAGAAAGAAACCATGGATGCAAATGCCAATCTCTTCTGGAACACATCACAGACATCCACAGAAACAGTGGTGAATCTGGGAACCTATGACGCAGTCAAGATAACCTATAAAGTTAATCATGACAAGTCATCCTCCTGTAAACGTGGAGCTCAAAGACTGAAGATTTAAAAGTCGATCCCATCATTGGGGTGGAGTCTGGTGGGCACAGCAGTGCTCCTGTGGAGGAGGGCAGAGGCCCATAAGGGGAACTGTGGTCTGAGTATCCCCTGGGTCGCATGGGGAGAGACAATTCCCTTTGTGGAGTGCATTTGGGAGACGGGGCATTGCCTCTCATAGGACAGGAGAGCTGACAGGCACCATTAAAATTCCCTGATCATTAGCACAGGAGCCTCTTCTGAGAGCAGCTAGCTGGATGCTGCCTTCTTGTTGTTCTTAACCATGCACTCCAAGCCCCTAGTATTGATGCAGCTGCCCATCTGGGGTAAATCAGCTCCAGGCACAGCACATCAAGACCCTCTCCCAGAGGATCAGTGGGGTCCCTGTCATATGGAGTTCACACAATTTGGAGTTTTCAAACCCAGCTACAGCTCCTGAGATAAAACATAAGAGCCCTGTGCCACCAGATGTGTCAATGGCTTGGACGCAGACAGGGTGAAAGAAATTCTGACGGAAGCCTGGGACCCACAAGTGTTCTCGCTATGTGAGGGCTTCCTGAACAGGGGAGGCTGGGACCTCCAACTCCAGGGACTAGAGAGGGAGCTGATGCCAATATTTCCTCCCACCAATCAGCATGGACAGATTTCACTCAGCAGCACAGCATCCCCAGTGCAAGCTGAGCCACTAACACCAAGCTCCACCTACTCCAGCCCCCATCAAGTGCTTGCTTACTAGGAAAGAGTGCCTGGCAACCAGACCACCACTGCACCCCTACCTCCAAAGACCATTGTAAATCCCCACACGCACCAAGTCAGCTGATCATACAGTGACGCATATCCTCACCTCTAGGGGAGATAGGAATTAGCCTCTTTTAACAAGCAGACCAAACTCACCTAGTTAAAACTCACAACACTGGGCACAAAGTCCAACACTCCCCACTGGAGGCAAGGAGAAAATCCGCAGAGGACTGTCCTGAGGGACAGAGCAGCCAAAACACGACAGCACAGTGCCACGGAACATAAATCCTTCATGAAGTGTCAGGCCCTGGACAGTATGTGAACACTGCTCAATAAAGATACTACCCTAGAAGCAGAAAAGATAACAGGATTTTCTACAACATTTAAGAAGGCAGAGACATAGACAACAACATGATGGAGGAACTCATCCTAAAAGAAAACATGATAAAAGGTCATTGTGAGGGATATAATTAAAACACATAAACTAATGTGCCTCAAACAGAATTTCTGAAAACTCTCATTATGAAACAGGATTTTCAAAAAGTATCATAAGGATGCTAGCTGTGCTTGAGGAAAATATATGAGACATGAGGGATACCCTTACTGCAAACAGAAAAGACCTAAAAACTAGTCAGGAGGAAATTTTAAATGTTGTAACCGAGATGTGAAACTGATTGGATATAATGACCTCAAGGCGGAAAGAAGCAGATGAATGAGGAAGGGACATAGAAGATAAAAGTATGGGGGAAATGAAGCTGGAAAGGAGAGGAAAAGTAAAATATTGCATCACAAACTTACACTTAGGGAAATCAGCAACTCCATAAACTGTAATAACATTCTTTTGAAAGGAGTCCCAAAAGAATAAGAGGGAGAAAAAGGGGGATACATTTAGCTGAGTGAATATAGTGAAAATTCCACAAGCTGGGGAAGGAAACAGACATCCACATCTAGAAGGCAGAGAGAACACCCATTAAAATAAAATAAAAAAAAAAAAGCAGGCCAACACTGAGACATATCATAGGAAAATGGCAAAATATCCAGATAAAGTAAAACCATAAAAGCATCAACACAAAAGAAGTTGCTAACTAACAAGGGAAGATTAAAAAAAAACTATGGCACATGTCTCTACAGAAATCTTCATGCAAGTAGGGAGTGGCATCATATCCTCAACATGCGCAATTGAAAATTTTGCAGCTAAGAATACTTTCTCCAGTTAGGCAGTCATTCAGATACAAGGAGTGATAGAATTTCCCAGACAAACAAAAACCAAAGGAGTTCATGGTCTCTAAATCAGCCCTGCGAGAAATTAAAGGGGACTCTTTGAGTGGGAAAGGAAGACTAAAAGTAACAAAGACTAGAAATAAACAGAGAAAATCTCCAGAAACAATGACTTTGGAGGTACCACTATGGCACTAAGTTTATATCTATCAATAATTACTGTGAATGTAAATGGGCAAAATGCTCCAATCAAAAGACATAGAACACCGGAATGGATAAAAACAAATACAAGATCCTTCTATACACTGCACACTATTGACTCCTTTTCAACCTAAAACACCTGTAGATTGAAAGTGAGGGGAGGGTGAACAATTTATCATGCTAACGGACGTCAAAAGAAAGTTGTAGTATCACACTCATATCACACTAACTAGTTTTCAAACCAAAGTTTGTTACAAGAGATCAGGAAGGCAGTATATCATCATAAAGGGGTCTATCCAACAAGAAGATCTGAAGCTTTAAATATTTATACTCCAAAAATGTAAGCACTGAAATATATAACTCAGTAAGAAACATAAAGAAACTCATTGATAATAGACAATAGTAATAATAGAGAACATTAACACTCCACTTACAACAATGGAAAGACAATCTAAGCTGAAAATCAATAAGGAAACAATGGCTTTGAAAGACACATGGACTGAATGGACTTAACAGATATATTCACAATATTCCATCCTAAAGCACCAAAATACACATTCTTTCTGAGTGTGCATGGAACATTCTCCAGAACAGATCACATACTATGTCACAAATCAGCCCTCTACAAGTACAAAAAGACTGAGATCATTCCATGCGTATTTTCAAACCACAACACCATGAAACTTGAAGTCGACCACAAGAAAATTTTGAGCAATACTGCCAATACATTAGGTTAAAGAACATTGTAGTAAAAGCGGAATGAGATTTTCAGGAAATTACAGAAGCAATAAAAAATACATGGAAGCGAATGAAAATGAAAACATGCCAGTTCCAAACCATCTGGATGCAGCAAAGTTGATGGAAGAGTGAAATATATAGCAGTACAGGCCAAACTCAAGAAAGAAGAAAGGTCTCAAACACACAACCACTTTACAACTAAAGAGCTAGAAAAAGAACAAATGAACTCTAAAGCCAGCAGGAACAGGTAAACAAAAAAGATTAGAGCAGAAATAAATGATATAGAAACAAAGAAAAACAGTAGAACAGATGAATGAAACTATAAGTTGGTTTTTGTAAGAATAAATAAAAATGATAAACCCATGGGCAGACTTGGCAAAAACAAAAGAGAAGGGACGAAAGTAAATATAATCAGAATTTGAGAGGAGACATTGCGACTGACACCACAGAAATACATCTATGAGACAATAGTTTGGAGATTTATATGCCAACAAATTGGGCAATCTGGAAGAAATGGATAAATTCCCAGAATAATGTAAACTACCTAAACTGAAAAAGGAAGAAAGAGAAAACGTGAACAGACTGATAATGAGCAAAGAAATTGAATCATTAATCAAAAATCTACTGACACACAAAAATCCAGGGCCCGACAGGTTCACAGGTGAATTCTACCAGATATTTAAGAAGAGTGTAAAATATTCTATTTAAGTAGAATAGAATATTCCTGTCTTCACAAACTGTTCCAAATAATAGAAATGGAAAGAAAACTTCCAAATTCATTCTATAAGATGAGTATGATCACGGTTCCAAACCAGATTAAACCCCACTAAAAATGAGACTTACATGCCACTAGCCCTAATGAGCAAGAATACAACAATTGTCAAGAAAATACTTGCAGGGGCGCCTGGGTGGCTCAGTCGGTTAAGCGTCCAACTTTGGCTCAGGTCGTAATCTTGCGGTCCGTGAGTTCGAGCCCCGTGTCAGGCTCTGTGCTGACAGCTCAGAGCCTGGAGCCTGTTTCAGATTCTGTGTCTCCCTCTCTCTGACCCTCCCCCATTCATGCTCTGTCTCTCTCTGTCTCAAAAATAAATAAACGTTGCAAAAAAAGAAAGAAAATACTTGCAAATTGAATCCAACAAGACATTAAAAGGATCCTTTAACGTGACCAGGTGGGATTTATTCCTTGGCTGTAAGGGTGGTTCAATAGTCACAAATAAATCAATGTAATACATACCATCAATCAGAGAAAGGATACGAATGATATGACCCTCTCAATGGATGCAAAAAAAAAATTGACATAGTACAGCATCCTTTCTTGATAAAACCCTCAACAAGGGGTAGAGGAAACACACCTCAACATCATAAAGTCCGTACATGAAAACCCCACAGCTAATATCCTCAGTGGGGAAAAAAAACCTTTTCCTCTACTGTCAGGAACACAAGAGGGATGTCCACACCCATCATTCTACTTAACACAGCAGTGGAAGTCTTATCCTCAAAAACAGACAACAACAAAAAATAAAGGCATACAAGTCGGAAAAGAAGAAGTCAAACATTCCCTCTTCACAGATGACATGACACTCTATATAAAAAACTCAAGACTCCACCAAAATATTGCAAGAACTGATACACAAATTCAGCAAAGTCACAAGATACAGTATCAACATACTGAAATCGGCTGCATTTCTACACAGCAATAATGAAGAAACAGAAAGAAAAATAAAAAAACTATCCATGCCGTTTACAACTGCACCAAATATAATAGGATACCTAAAGAGTTAAAATATCCATAATCTGAAGACTCTAAAAACGGTGAAAGAAACTGAGGATGACACAAAGAAATGGAAACACCTTCATGTTCATGGATTTAAGGAGCAAGTAGTGTTGAAATGTCTCTGCTACACAAAGAAACGGTGGCTTCATGATTATGGATTTCATGCTATATTACAAAGCTGTACTTATCAAGACAGTAAGCTACAAGCACAAAAGAGACACATAGATCAAGAGAACAGAAGAGTAAACCCAGATATGGACTCACAAATGTATGGCCACCTCATCTTGGATGAAGTAGGAAAGACTATGTAATGGGAAAAAAGACAGCCTTGTCAACAGAGGGTGTTGGGAAAACTGGACCAGAACATGCAGAAGAATGAAACTGAACCACTTTCTTACTCCATACACAAAAATAAATCCAAATGGGTGAAAGACCTAAATGTGAGACAGGAGACCATCAAATCCTAGAGGAGAACAGGCAGCAACCTCCTGGACTTCAGACATAGCAACTTCTTACTAGACATGTCTTGAGAGGCAAGGGAAACAACAGCAAATTTGAACTACTGGGACCTCATCAAAATAAAAACCTTCTGCACAGCTAAAGAAACAATCAACTAATCTAAAAGGCATTCTACAGAAATTAAAAAGGTATTTGCAAGCCACATATCTGATAAAGGCATACCATCCCAAATCTATAAAAAAAAACTTCTCAAACTCAACATCCAAAATACAAAGAATCCAGTGAAGAAATGGTCAGAAGACATGAGGAGATACTTTTCCAAACAAAGCATTCAGATGGCTAACCGACACACGAACATTCGCTCAACATCACTCATCATCAGGGAATTACAAATCAAAACTACAATGAGAGATGACTGCACACCTGTCAGAATGGCTACAATTAACAACTCAGGAAACAACAGGTATTGATGAGGGTGAGGAGAGAAGGGAACCCTTTTATACACTTGGTGGGAATGCAAAGTGCCCAGACCATTCCAGAAAACAGTTTAAAAACTAAAAATTAAACAACCTTACCCTCCAGCAATTGCTCTACTAGGAATTCATCCAAAGCATACAAAACTTCTGATTTGAGGAAGTACATGCCCCCCAATGTTTACAGCAGCATTAACTATGACAGCCAAACTGAGGAAAGAGACCAAAAGTCCACCATGTGATTAATCTGCTATATGTATAGAATGGCACATTACTCAGTCATAAAAAAGATTGAAATCTTGCCATTTGCAAAGATGTTGATGCAGCTACAGGGCATGATGCTAAGCAAAGTAAGTCAGTCAAAGATGACAAACAACAAATGATTTCCTCCTATGGGGAATTTAGATCTAGGGGAAGGGGAAAAAGAGCAAGAAATCATAAAAATAAACTCTAAGGTTAGAGACCAAACTGAGGGTTGCTGGAGGGCAGGTGTGTGGGGGATGGGATAATGGGTGTTGGGGATGAAGGAGGCCCCGTGTTGTGATGAGTACTGGGTGTTAATGTGAGTGATGAACCAATAAATTCTACTACTGAAATTAATATTACACAATATGTTAACTAACAAATATTTAAACACAAACTTAAAAAATTTAAAAAGTGGAAAAAAGGAAGGGAGAATTGTTGTCACTAATTGTCATGAACATGGAATCTAAGGTAGTGAGTCTAACGTCTTGCATTTACTCATTATATCCCTAACTGATGGTGGACATAAATTAACATACTCATGAATTTTCACAGCAGTGCCAGGTGAGCTGGAATTCATACCACAGCTGCCCTTCCCAACTCCACTATGCCCACGCATCATGGGCAGCTTGTCCAGACACCTGCACAAGAACCCAGGTTGGGCCTCAGCAGGGACCCACATCTACAGAACTGGAAAGTGTGGACAGTTGACGCTTCCTGAGAAGCTCTGGGTTTCCTTCCCCGACTTGCTGTCTCAGCTCCCTTGTCTTCCTTTCCTGTCTCTTGAAGAGAACCATGTCCCCTGTTAGTGGTTCATGAAAGTGAGGGGCTATATGTTCTGTAAACATTCAATATGACAGGTAACATATAAGGGGACAAAAAAAAAAAACCCATATGATGCAGCCTCTCTCGCGGCTCCTATCACCCAATGTGGTAGAGTACAAATAAACCTAAGTATTCATTTGGTCAAAAACTGCACAGCACGTTGGAAAAGTATTAAGAGATGAGAAGCCTGGAAGAATTCCACAAATGGGGATATGAGCTCCCCTTGGAAGGAAGAAGAAAAATTACAGTCCCACACACGCAAGGGTAAAATAATTTTAGTAAATGATACAAGAGTTTCAATGTGTTCTATTCATGAAGTGTCTAAAATTGGCAATGCAAAAAATGGATTTTGAGGGTTTCACATAGAATTGTGAAGGAAAAATTGTGTCAAAAACTCGGTTGTGTGCACAGAGCTCAACGGCTCCGGAGACATATAGAAAGCCCACCACCTGAAAAGGTAAACGTGTTTTTGGACCCCAGGAGCATATCTATCAAATCTGATGAACAGTCTGGCCAAAGAGACACAGAATGGCAACTCTTGTGAAATTTGAACTTCAATTTTATATATTTCCACATAATTTCCATATATTAGGAAAAACCATGCCACGAAAATGATTTGCTAGAGTCTATAAATTTAAAAACAAACGACAAAACTCTAAGTCACCAGAGACCAAATAGGGAACACGTCAACATTGAGAGAAACCAGAAAAAAAAAAAACAAGACTTTTAGTTACATTGGAAGTCAAGAAATCAGTGGGGTGCCTGGATGGTTGAGTCAGTTAAGTGTCTCACTTCAGCTCAGGTCTCGGTGTCACAATTTGAGGGTTTGAGCCCCGTTGTCAGGCCCTATGCTGACAGCTCAGAACCTGGAGCCTGCTTCAGATTCTGTGTCTCCCTCTCTCTCTGCTTTTCCCCGCTCACGTTCTGTCTCTCTCTCTCTCTATCAAGAATAAACATTTTAAAAAAATATTAGTCATAAGCAATCAATCATCAAGAAAAGGAAAACTATAGCTAAGAACACAACACCCATAAAAAGAAATGGTATCAATAGACTTTGTGAAAATCAATTCCGCTTATCTGCCCACGTGAATACCAATAGTAAGATAAGTTACAGAGTAAGAGACAACATTCACAAATTGCATAACCACCAAGGGACCTGCATCTTGAATATGCTAACAACCCTCAACAGTCAATAGGAAGAAAGGAAACAAACCTCCATCAAACAAGCACAGGCTTGTGTAGTAGACATCCTATCCTTGAGGTTATAGACACATTAGTTACTGACTGGAGAAGACTCTTCACACCATCGACTGTCAGGGAAATTCAAATCAAGAATGCAACAGATGCCCTATACACACATCCCAATGGCTCAGGTAGGAACAACTCTGACAACAACATCCAGGTGAGCATCCAGCATACGTGGGGCCTCAAACAATGCAGGAAGGTTGACAAACAAACACCAGCTCTGGAAAACCGTTGGCTGTTGCTTATGAAATTATACATGGATGACATAAAAAGGAACCTGGAAATACCACTCCCGAGTATTTGTCCCTGAAGAATGAAATCCCATGCTCAGAAAATAAATGGTGTGTAAATATTTATAGCATCTTTCTTAGTGTTAGAAGCTCAGAATAAGGCAAAAGTCTTTCTAAATATAAAGGAATAAACCAACTACGAAACTTCCATCAATGGGATGCTTTGCCAGAGAACTGTGACACTACTGATGCACACCTGAAACCAGGTGAAACTCAAAGACATGATGTGGAGGAAAGGGCGGTAGTCCCATAATTACAGAGGTGGTGTGACCTGGGACATTCACACAGCCAGACCATGGTGACAGTGGTTTGGTTGGGTATTCCTTATCTCTTTCTTTCCCAAACCACAGGATGAGATACTCTGCTTCATTTGAGAGCACTCCTATGTTCAACCACCCTCTGATGTATGGAGTCTCCACAGACTGAACCCTACAACCTCGGACTCCTCTGAATGGAGAGTTGTTGAGATCATACTCTGATGTGTGTTCTGACAGGAGCTGTTCCCTCCACTGTCCCTGGCTCTGGCTCTCTCCTGCAGGTGAGGGGGAGTAGGTTACGAATCCTCCACTGAAACCATCTGTCTCCTGCACCTGACTCTCCCACAACATGAGGCCCAGACCTTCTTCCTCACACTTAGCCAGAAATGAAGTCAGTTCTATAGGAACAGATTTGCTCCTTGGATTAGAGGATTACTCCATCTCCCCCTTACCCTGGGCAATACTCTGGGCAAAGGTCTGCAGCTGCAGGGCGTGTCGGGGACAAACAGGATTCCAAACAGTTTGGAAACTGAGGGCTCTGTTTAGGGGTGGCTGGCAGCTTCACTGCCTTGTGGCTTGCTTGTCCTGGTGGCATGAGACTCCTGCCATACAAGTCAGGTCTGGGGTGATCAGGTTCCCAGCATCCCTAGTGGACTGTGCCCAGGGCAGAGCTTCCTTTCTGGCAGTGGGGCTGCCAACAATGAGTGAGTCGCACATCTCAGTGGCACCTGCTGGGGCTTGGCCTCAACAGCAAACAGCTTAGCGTCACTGACATCCTGTCCCTCTGGAGTCCTCTGAACAGGAGCTGGTCACTGGGAACCGTGTGTATTGGCTACAACAGTCTGGAGGGGAGGTTGCAGCCAGGCTCAGGGGCACATGCCTATAGTCACAGTTACTTGCACTGGAGTTTCTTCTTGCTGATCTGGGGTGGGAAAGGAAAAGAACATACCTTAGTTCAAATAGTCTAGGTATTCTTTCTGGTAGTATATTTTCTGCAATAAATGCTTCTTCATGGGCTGTATGCCAACATGGCCATTTGCAGGCACTATAAATATATTATTTGAGTTTTTCTTCAAATTCCAGTTAGTTAACATGCAATGTACTATTACTTTCAGGTGTAAAATATAGTGATTCAACATTGCAATACAGCACCCAGTGTTCGTGATGAGCGCTCCCCTTAATCCCCATCAACTACCTCCCCATCCCTCCACACACCCTCCCCAGGGTAACCATCAGTTTTTCCCCTATAGTTAAGTATCTGTTTCGTGGGGCTTACGTGGTTCCATGGGTTAGGCCCACGACTCTTGATCTGGGCTCTTGTCTTGATCTCATCATTCCTGAGACCGAGCCCCACTTTGTTTTCTGCACTGACAGCACGACGTTTCCTTGGGATTCTCTTCCCATCTGCCTCTGCCCCACCTCCCATTCTCTCTCTAAATAAATAAGTGAACATTGAAAAAATCGCCTATTTCTTGGTTTGCCTCTTCTCTCTTATTTGTCCCTTTGCCCATTTGTTGTTTCTTAAATTCTACATATGGATGAAATCATGTATTTGTCTTTCTCTGACTTATTTCAGTAAATATAATACTCTCAAGGCCCATCCCTGTCCTTAACAATAGCTAATGTCATTCCTTTTGCGGCTGAGAAATATTCCAGTGTGCGTGGACGGGGTTATGTAGATATACCACGTATTCTATACCCATTCATCAATCAATGCATACTTCGGCTGGGTTGTTTCCATAGCTGGGCTGTTTGTGACATAGCTGCTATAAACATAGAGGTACAATTCCCTTAAATTAGTATTTTTGTATCCTTTGGATAAATACCTAGTAGTGCATTTGTTCTATCGTAACGTAGTTGTATTTTTAGCTTTCTAAGGAACCTCCATGCTGTTTTCCATAGTGGCTGTGCCAGTGTGCATTCCCACCAGCACCTCCAAAAGGATCCTCTTTCTCTGCATCCTCACCAACACCTGTTGTTTCTTGTGCTGTTGAGTTCAGCCTTTCTGACCAGTGTGAGTTGATATTTCATTGTAGTTTGGATTTATATTTCCCTGATGAGGACTGATGTTGACCATCTTTTCATGTGTTTATTGACAATCTGTAGGTCACATTTGGAAAAATGCTTATTCATGTCTTCTGGCCATTTTTTAATAGGATTATTCAGTTCTGGAGTTGAACTTTATACCATATATAGAAACCTTAAAGACTCCACCAAAAAAAAACCCGCTAGAACTGGTACAATAAACCTGTAAATTTGTAGCATACAAAATCAACATATAGAAATTTGTTACATTTCTATACACCAATAATGAAGCAGGAGAAAGAGAAATCAAGGAATCAATCCCATTTAAAATTACACCAAAACCATAATATACTAGAAATAAACCTAAGTAAAGAGGTACAAGATCTGTACTCTGAAAAGTCTGGGACATTTATGGAAGAAATTGAAGAAAACACAAAGAAATGGAAAAAATATTCCATGCACATGGATCAAAAGAAAAATCATTGTTAAATGACAATACTATCCAAAGCAATCTAGACATTCAATGCAAATAATTCAATTTCCTGTCAAATAATACCAGCATTTTTCCCAGAGCTAGAACAAATAACTCTAAAATTATCATGGAACCACAAAAGACCCCAAATAACCAAAGATCTTGAAAAAGAAAAAAACCTGGAGGCATCACAATTCTGGATACTAAGCTATATTACAATGCTGTAGTCGTCAAGACAGGATGATACTGGCAAAAAAAAAAAAAAAACATAGATTAATGGAAAAGATTAGAAAACCCTGAAATGGACACATCACTATATGATCAACTAATCTTTGACAGAGCAGGAAAGACTATCAAATGGAAAAAGTCCCTTCAAAAACTGGTGTTGAGAAAACTGGACAGCATCGTGAACTTGTAATGAACCTGGACCACTTTCTTACAGTAGACACAAAAATAAATACAAATTGAATGAAAGACCTAAATGGGAGACAGGAAACCATCAAAATCCTAGAGGAGAACACAGGCACCAACCTCTTTGACCTTGGCCAGAACAATTTCTT
This sequence comes from Panthera onca, assembly GCF_046562875.1. Lineage (NCBI taxonomy): Eukaryota > Metazoa > Chordata > Mammalia > Carnivora > Felidae > Panthera > Panthera onca. The sequence continues at coordinate 147,489,762 of NC_138344.1, read as the reverse complement.
ACTAGACATGTCCCCAGAGGCAAGGGAAACAATAGCAAAAATAAACTATTGGGATCTCATCAAGATAAAAAGCTTCTGCACAGCAAAGAAGAAATCAACAAAACTAAAAGGCAACTGACAAAATGGGGGGAGATATTTGTATGACATCTCAGACAATGGGTTAGTATCCAAAATCTATAAAGAACTTACCAAACTCAACACTGAAAAAACAAATAATCCAGTGAAGAAATGGGCAGAAGACATGAATACATATTTTTCCAAAGAAGACATCCAGATGGCAAAAAGACATGAATAAAGATGCTCAACAACACTCTTCATCAGTGAAATATAAAGCAAAACCACAATGAGATACCAACTCACACCTGTCACAATGACTAAAATTAACAATTCAGAAAACACAAAATGTCAGCAAGGATGCAGAGAAAGCGAAACCCTTTCGCACTGTTGATGGTAATGCAAACTGGCGCAGCCACTCTGGAAAACAGTGTGGAGATTCCTCAAAAAATGAAAAATGGAACTATCCTGTGATCAAGCAATTGCATTTATCCAAGGATACCAAAGGTATCCAAAGGATACCAAAACGCTGATTCGAAAGGGCACGTGCATCCCAATCTTTATGGCAGCCTTATCAACAAAAAACAAATTGTGGAACAGCCCAAATATTCATCAACACATGAATGCATAAAGAAGAGGTGGTAAATATATACAATGCAATATTACTTAGACATCAAAAAGAATGACATCTTGCCAATTACAATAATGTGGATGGAACTACAGTGTATTATGCTAAGTGGAACAAGTCAGTCAGAAAAAGTCAAATATCCTATGATTTCACACATTAGTGGAATATAAGAAACACAACATACAGAAAGGAAAAATAAAATAAATCAAAACAGGGAGGGAAGAAACCAGAAGACACTCTTAAATAAAGAGAACAAACTGAGGGGAAGTGGGGGAGGTGGGCTAAATGGCATGTGGCCATTAAGGAGGGCACTGGGTGAAATGAGAACTGGGTGTTATATGTATGCGATGGTTCTCTACATTCTACCCCTAAAATGAGTACTACGCTGTATGTTAACAGATTGAATTTACATTAATATAATACAAGAAAATTATATATAGAGAGAGACTGCCTCAAAATAGCAAGCTACTGCACAGTGAAGGAAACAATCAACAAAACAAAAAAGCAACCTAGGGAATGGAAGAAGATATCTGTAAATGACATATCCTCAGGGTTAGTTTTCAAAACATATAAGTTTTTTTAATTGTTTTCAAATTATCAGTAGAGAGTGTGTCCATGCAGTTCAGCACACTGTTGTGTGAGAAGCAAAACTCGTGTCTTCCAGTTTATATTGTGGTAAGATCTCACTGAACATGAGACCCAGACTCTTCACAAAATTTTAACCATACATTACAGTATTGTTAATTACAGGGGTAATGATGTGGAGACCCCTCTAGAACTTAATCATCTTGCATAACACAAAATCATAGCCCTTGAGATCTACTCCTCATTGACCCTCCCTGCCAGGCCCTGGCAACTGCCATTCCACTCTCCATTTCATTGTTATCAAAACCCAAATTCAGCTGCCTGTTACTGGAAAGGTCAATGTTCAAAGTTTTAGTTTGGGTGGCAAAGGAATTTGAGCTAAATTCAGAAGGCCAGCCACTGGGGAAAAGGCAAACTCTTGTCCAAATGCCAACTCTGAGGCTTCTACCTGACCCAGGGCGTTTTAAAGCAGTAGAGGGTACTTAAACAAGCAAGGCAGTGCCATGGTCAATACCATCTTTTGATCATGGGCAGACTCCATGGTGCAAGCTGCCAAAGTAACCTCAACTCCCCTCCATCTCCAGCTGAAGAGGGAACCAAACTACATGAGACGGCCAGAGGCCAGGAAAGAACCCCCATAAGGGATTAGAGGAGAAAACCTCTGGGGCTCACACATGGTCAGCAGTACTTTCTGTTCTCCCCAGCTGGCATAAGAAAATACTAAAATACAACCTTGTAGTTCACCAATCATCACTCAGAATACTGACAAATGTTTTCCTCAGTGAACTCAGAGGAACCTTCAAAGCAAAAACCAAAAGGATCAAATGGCTTGCAAACTAATAACCAAAGAGAATAAGACACACAAAACTACAAAGAGATTTTTAGCATCACCCCTAAAGGTAAAATTGACAATGTTTACCTCCGCATCACAAGGAAGCAAAAGCAGTGGTCTCTGTAATGAGGAAAAGTAGTCATCCAAAGAAAGTGACCCAGCAGTACCACAGGACATGGATTTGATAGAGAAGTTAAGAGTGATATAACTGCATAGCCCATATGCAAGTAGCTGGAGGAAAGATTGAAGGTGTTGACTAGAGCCATGCCTCTGGGTCCAAATCCCTACCCATGTCCATGTGACCACTCTTGACCATGGCCCACCTGCCCCTCCCATATCCACCCCAGCCGAACTGATGTGCAGGGTCACCCAATGCCACACCCTGGGACTGTTGCCGAACCCCACAGGGGGCCCCCAGGTGCAGGGTGCTGGCCACCGGGCACAGCCCTCTATTCTGTCTGATGGTCTAGACCTGGCTTTGCTGAGGATCCTCCATTTATCCATTCTCACTGGCAGATGTCTCTGAGCACGGGCATGAGGCTGGCAGAGGGCCAGGTCACCCTGAGGGCGCCCCTCTTGCTCTTTGCACTCTGGGCAGTGCTGGCTCCTGTGCAGGGTTCTCAAGGTCGTCCCTCATGGCGCTACATCTCCTCTGAGGTGGTAATTCCCAAGAAGGAGCTTCACCATGGCAAGGGCGTTCAGATGCCTGGCTGGCTGTCCTATAGCCTGCGTTTTGGTGGCAAGAGACATGTTATGTACATGCGGCACAAGAAACTCTTTTGGTCCAGACTCTGCTGATGATGACTCAGGATGCTCAGGGAGCCTTCCAGGTGGACTACCCCTTCATGTCTCCAGACTGTTGCTACCTCAGCTACCTGGAGGAGATTCCTTTTTCCATGGTCACAATTGACACAGGCTATGGCAGCCTTGAAGATATCATGAAGTTGGATTAACTTGCCTAAGAAATGAGACCCCTCGGTGATTTCCAATGGTTTGAACACTTTGTTTCTCACATAGTCGCTGACATCTGTGCAATGAGACCTACTTATAACCTGGGATATAAGGAGGACAGGGGACCCCCTGTTCCTCAAGGAAATGCCAGTGCAGCCCCAAGGATCTCTAGTAAGTGCTGTTCATCCCATCACAGAATTTTCAAAGGACTTGCTTTCAGTTTCAAAACAATGTATAGTGTGTTAACCACGTGGAAAAAAGTGCCCAATTCCTAGTAAGGCTAGTTAGCTTAATTGAGTCCATATTTCATGCTATTGATGTAAGTTATTGGTTTCATGGTCATTTATAGTGAGAGACATCAAGCTCACACAGGCAATTATGTGTTGCATCAGAGCCCCTTTTTTTCCTCTTCAATAGTATGAGTGAAAGTATTTTCGATTTCTTAAAACACATTCACCCTTAATGTGATTTGAGATGGGCCCCATGAGGTTCATGGCAGTCCAGTTGTATATTCTATATGCCATCCACCAATGGCTTATATGCCATCATTCTGGGTTATTTAGGCAGACATTATTTACTCTTTTCTGTCATACCAACGCATCAGATGGCAAGAAATTGTGGCTTGTGCATTGACACTGATGAATGTGCTTGCCAAAAAAGGTCCAGCTGCCTTAGGACTCAACTAACTGGTATAATGGAAGCTTTCAGTAACTGTTCCTTCATTCATATGCAGCACATAATGAATTGTGGAACAGGCAAGTGCATGTTCGACACTGAAATGGTGCATTTAAATAAAAGCCTGACCCACTATCATTATGGAAACTACATAGTGGATCCAGGAAAGCAGTGTGACTGCGGCTCATTCAACCAGTGCTACAGCAATCTAGGCTGTATGCGTGATTGTATCTGAACCCCTGGGGGCAAATGTAATACAGGCAGATGCTATACAGACTGCACCAACTCCGCTGCTTGGACACCCTGCAGACCAATTCAAAATATACGTGATCTTCCAGAGTTCTGCCATGGGGTGACCTTGGCGTACCCTGTGACTTCCATATGCAAGATGGAACTGTGTGCACTGAAGAGGGCTGCTGCTATCATGGAAACTGCACTGACCGCACTATTCACTGCCAAGAAAGCTTTGGCAGAAATTCTGGGAAAGATGAAGATGTCTGCTATACCATAAATCACAAAGGCAGCCGACATGGACACCGCAGAACACCCCGGGGAAGTCAACGCTGAACCTGTTCCCATACAGGCGTGCCGTGTGGAAGGCTGCAGTGTAGGAATGTCACACTTCTCCCTCAGCTGCAAGAACATGTTGGATTCAATCTGTCTGAGATCCAGGGTTCTGATGTTTGGGGCTGGATTCACAGCGTAGCACAGGAACAACCCAGATCGGTCATGTGAGAACTGGTACTTCCTGTGCTTCTAGAAAGTTCTGTCGGGATACCTACTGCACTGGCAGTGGGGCTCAGCTGAATTATGACTGTATCCCAGAGAAATGCAGTCACAGAGGGATGTGCAACCATAACAGGAACTGCCACTGCCACACAGCCTGGGATCCTCCATGGTGCACGGACAAGGCACTGGTGGGAGCACAGACTGTGGACCCCTCCAAGAAGAATGCAGCCAGTCAGGCAAAGTCATGAATCCATGGTATATCTCAGAGTGGGTTTTGGTCACATTTATGCCATAATGGCTGCATTCCTCTTTGTTGTTTCTGGAAATGTCAGAACTATAAACACAGAGAAAGTTAAGGAAGAGATTTTTGGAGAAGACAATCCATAATTTAGCCTCCAGACCCCTGAACAACTATAGACAATGCATCTGGTGCATCTGTAAAAATACAGTATTGAGGCGGCACAGCTGACATCCACGCTTCCAAGGGTCTGCGGGAGACACAGGGGTCCTCAGGCACATCACAGCTCTGACACCAGGTCTCTCATGGGTCACCGACCAGCACTCTGAAATAGAACTTGAAAACTGCATGCTTGTGGCCTTTATGTAGTTTTTAAGCCTGTAAGAGCCCAAACTGAGCCTTAGTTTCTGGGAAGAGGAACGGAGTCAGAGCTGTGTCTTGAGCGGAAGTGTCTGGTTCCAGAATTAAGAGAAGTTGACACAAGCTCCTTTATTGGCAACTTCATGAGTTTTCTCCAAAACTACGCTGTTGTGGACTGAAAAGTTTCTCATTCTCCGGTAATCTGTCTTCCCCCAGTCCCATGTGGGCTCAGGATAATGGAGGGCTACCACCCACCCATACTGCCTGTCCACATGGGGGTGTCTGCGGGCTGTGAGGGAAGGGGACTGCCATTAGGTTCCACCTAGTGCAAGCTGTGCCTCTCTGGAGAGCAAATTTCCAACTGTGGGAGACTGAGACCATGAGGCTGAAAGGAGCACCCCATACATCAATCAGCAAGGTAGGCACAAGTGTCTATGGATGACCCTGGCATCCAGAGGGAGACCGGGAAAGGTGAATCCCTGCTCTCTTTCTCTTCCTACTTTTCTGTGAGTTTAACCTTAGATAAGAATCTGCCTAGGGTTCCTACTTTGGTTTTCCAAGCACCTTCTACAATAACACAGAGGTGAGCCTGTGAAAGTTAGCGAATTCAGCCCCATCCGCTCCCAAGAAATCCTGTACTTGCTACCCTGTTTTCTATGTCCTGATCATGGCGAATGAGGGATGGAGGCCTGCCCTTCCCTGGGTCCTTGTGCCCTCTTGTTCTGGGCTCTGTAAGTCATAAATTCTGTGCTTCCATTTCCTTTGTTGGGGGTGTACTGAAACCCCACCTTCAGTCACAAGGGGCCCGCACATCTCATGTACCCCAAGCGAGAGCTCAGATGCCTAGGGAGCTGCCTGTCACCCACTGTGACTTGCTGTTGCCACTTCCTTCAGCAGGTCACAGTCTTCATGTTCTTAATTCAGTCCAGAAGCTGAAGTCCCACAATACATTTATCCTCAAGGATGGGATTGGGAGCCTAGCTGATGCCCCCCTACAATGCCTTAGACCTAAGAATGGCTCACTCATTCCTCACCCTCACGTCTCAGCTGCTGTGGGAAGGAGCTGGTGCTTGCTGGTGGTCTGTAGCTTTGATTTGGGCTTATGCCAGGTGTTGCCAGAAACCCTCACCCTAAATTATCAGTGCCATAAAAGGTCAGACTCCCTGCAGAGAGCAACAAGCAGGCACCAGTCTGGGGGTACAGGGGTGTGTACTTCCTATTCACCTCCAAAGGAGGTGGACACCGAGGACAGTGTTCCTAGATTAGTGTCGAAGAAGACACCAGCTGGTTGGTCCACTGTGTTGTGGCCAGCACCGTGGTGTTGTGCTTGATTAGCCAGGCCTAGCTTGTGATGGAGGCAAATCTACAAGGAGCATCATGGCACCCAGGGTGGAGGACTTGGCCAAGGCAAGCTCCCCATAGTGGCTGCAATCCTCGCTGCTGTCGCCAATGGCTCCCCACCTGTCAGGTATTGGGTGGGACACCTCAGTGTGGGAGGCCACAGAACATGACTCTGGGAAGAAATAACTTCTATCCCAGATTTCCCCTGTCACGATCCACTACACCTACATGTCCAAGGACCAGCGTGAGAGACAGAAATGGTGACAGGCACTATACCATCATGGAAATGCAAGGCTTCCTGGAATCATTTGTCCAAAGGGAGGGAGACAAGGACATTGATTGGCTTTTGTGGGTCTTCGTCATTGGCTCCGAGCTGTTGCTTACAGTACTTGACATGCTGCAGGTGACTGGATTGGTCCAAGACCACCAAAGTCATCATTCACTGAAAAACTCAAAGTATCCACAGCCTGTTTACAGAGACACCCTAGAGGAGCCTCCAGACTTTTCACTCTATCAAAAGACCATGACAAGCACGCCAAGGCACAGGGCAGGAGACACAGACAAAAAAAAGGGGGGGGGGAGTCTCTGAGGAAGACGCTCCCCAAGCCCCCAGAGCCCACAGAGGTAGGAAGAAAGAAGCTCTGATTCCTGGGACTTGGATTTTTATGGCATGGCAGCATAGGCCCACTGGGAGAGGTCAAGCCCAGGTGACGCCATCCACCTCTAAGATAGAATGGGGACAATTCAAAGAGTGTGGGGTTTTTGTTTTTTGTTTTTGCCTTGTGTCATGTGCCCAAGATCCTTGACCATTTCCAACCTGGAGGAGAGGCCCTTGACAACACCATCTAAGGAGCTCTTCATGAAGGACCACTCTGACCTTAAGTCTGTGCCATTACATGCACAGTGGGGGAAGAGGACGACATAGGTTCCTGTCCACGTGACAAGAACCTGATCTCAGGACCCACTGTGGAGACTTCCGGCGGAGGAGGGCATGCATCCATGCTGATAAGAACCGGTTTCATCAGGACCCCATGTGGAGGATTCGGGAGGGCTAGGGCCCACGTCCACACCGACAAGAACCTGGTCTCCTCAGGTCCCGCTGGGGAGACTTCGGGGAGACAAAGGCCCGTGTCCACACCGACAGGACTCGGTTTCATCAGGACCGGCTGTGGAGGATTCGGGAGGACCTGGGCCTGCGTCCACACGGACAAGAACCCGGTGTCCTCAGGACCCACTGTGGAGGATTCAGGGGGACGTGGCCCCGCGTCCACACTGACAAGAACCCGGTCTCCACAGGAACTTCTGTGGAGACTTCGGGGGGGAGGAGGGCCCGTGTCCACACCGACAATAATCCAGTTTCGTCAGGACCCGTTGTGGAGACTTTGGGCGGACAAGGTCCCGTGTCCACACCAACAAGAATCCGGCTTTTCAGGACCCGCTATGGAGGATTCGGGAGGACCTGGACCTGCGTCCACACGGACAAGAACCCGGTCTCCTCAGGACCCGCTGTGGAGGATTCAAGGGGACGTGGCCCCGCGTCCACACTGACAACAACCCGGTCTCCTAGGGCCCACTGTGGAGGATTCAAGGGGACGTGGCCCCGCGTCCACACTGACAAGAACCCGGTCTCCTAGGGCCCACTGTGGAGGATTCAGGGGGACGTGGCCCTGCGTCCACACTGGGGGACGTGACCCCGCGTCCACACTGACAAGAACCCGGTCTCCTCAGGACCCACTGTGGAGGATTCAAGGGGACGTGGCCCCGCGTCCACACTGACAAGAACCCGGTCTCCTAGGGCCCACTGTGGAGGATTCAGGGGGACGTGGCCCTGCGTCCACACTGGGGGATGTGACCCCGCGTCCACACTGACAAGAACCCGGTCTCCTCAGGACCCACTGTGGAGGATTCAAGGGGACGTGGCCCCGCGTCCACACTGACAAGAACCCGGTCTCCACAGGACCTTCTGTGGAGACTTCGGGGGGACGAGGGCCCGTGTCCACCCCGACAAGAACCCAGTGTCGTCAGGACCCGCTGTGGAGGATTCGAGAGGATGAGGGCCAACATCCAAACCTACAAGAACCCGGTCCCCTTAGGACCGGCGGCAGAGGATTCGGGAGTATGAGGGCCCGTGTCCACGCTGACAAGAACCAGTTTCATCAGGACCCGTTGTGGAGACTCTGTGTGGACCAGGGCCCACGTCCACACCGACAAGAACCCGGTCTCCTCAGAATCCGTTGTGGAGACTTCGGGCGGACAAGGTCCCGTGTCCACACCAACAAGAATCCGGCTTTTCAGGACTCGCTGTGGAGGATTTGGAAGGACCTGGACCTGCGTCCACACGGACAAGAACCCGGTCTCCTCAGGACCCACTGTGGAGGATTCAGGGGGACGTGGCCCTGCATCCACATTGACAAGAACCCGGTCTCCACAGGACCTTCTGTGGAGACTTCGGGGAGACGAGGGCCCGTGTCCACACCGACAAGACCCGGTTTCGTCAGAACCCGCTGTGGAGGATTCGGGAGGACTTGGGCCTGCATCCACACTGACAAGAACCCGGTCTCCTCAGGAGCCACTGTGGAGGATTCAGGGGGACGTGGCCCCGCGTCCACACTGGGGGACGTGGCCCCGCATCCACACTGACAAGAACCCGGTGTCCTCAGGACCCGCTGTGGAGGATTCAGGGGGACGTGGCCCCGCGTCCACACTGACAAGAACCCAGTCTCCTAGGGCCCACTGTGGAGGATTCAGGGGGACGTGGCCCCGCGTCCACACTGACAACAACCCGGTCTCCTAGGGCCCACTGTGGAGGATTCAGAGGGACGTGGCTCTTCGTCCACACTGGGGGACGTGGCCCCGCGTCCACACTGACAACAACCCGGTCTCCTAGGGCCCACTGTGGAGGATTCAGGGGGACGTGGCCCCGCGTCCACACTGACAACAACCCGGTCTCATAGGGCCCACTGTGGAGGATTCAGGGGAACGTGGCCCTGCGTCCACACTGGGGGACGTGGCCCCGCGTCCACACTGACAACAACCCGGTCTCCTAGGGCCCACTGTGGAGGATTCAGGGGGACGTGGCCCGGCGTCCACACTGACAACAACCCGGTCTCCTAGGGCCCACTGTGGAGGATTCAGGGGGACGTGGCCCTGCGTCCACACTGACAACAACCCGGTCTCCTCAGCTCCCGCCAAGGGAGGAGCAGGCGAGGACAAAGCCAGGCCCCGGGAAGAGGAGCTTCCGGAACCTGGAGGCTGAGGGGGGCGCTGTTCGCCAGACCCTGGGGGGAAAGGACCCCGCGCGGCTTCGTGCGCGGTGACACTGTGTCCCCCGCGGGGCTTACCTCACCGGCGCCGGGCGGCGGGGCCGCGCGGCCGTCTTCCTGCTCCGCGCCCACTCGGTTCCCGCCGCTGCCTCATGCGGTTCGCGGTCCAGGAGCGGGCTCCCCTGGCGGAGCTCGCACTCCCGCCGCTCTGGCCTCGCGGGTCCCTTCGGCCTCCGCGCGGGGCGGGGTGTCCCTCCCGAGCCTGCGACGGCGCCGTGGGGACTTCTGTGCGACACCCCGGAGCTGCAGATGGCTCCGGGCAGGACAGACGTGCTCACAGGGGCGGTTCCTCCGCGGCCAGGAGCAAAGAGCAGCTCTCCGCCCCCGTGCGTCTTCCTGCGTTTCTGTCCCCAGTGCCCTGTCCTGGGACAGCAGGCCTGCCACCTCCTTGCTGAGATTTCCTCTGGGGCACGTCGTTCCTTCCGCCGCGCTTGCAAATGGCACCGTCTCTTCCTTTCTCTTTCCGAGGGGTCGTCAGGAGCGTGCAGACGTGCACGTGGTGTGTGTGTGCTGCTCTCCTATCCTGCGAGTGTCCTCGTTGCTCCTTCCGTTGCCCTTGGAAATAACGCCGCCAGTTATGTTACCAGCCAAAGTGGGTTTCTTCAGGAGTAGCGGAGAATTGCCATCCGGGCCCAGCAAGCTGTGGCAAAACCGCGGCCGAGCGGGGAGCACACGGAGAGGAACGCTGTTTCGCGGAGAAGAGGAAGTTGGGAGCGTGGTTTTGAAGCGAAGTCCGCAGGAGGAAAGCAGGGCTGCAGGGCGAGCAGGCGCCTCCCGGGCCCAGCTGCAGGGGCGGTGGGTTTCCTGTAGGGGCCGCAGGGCACAGCTTCCCCTGGTGGGGCCTGAGCCGGGGGGGGGGGTTCTCTCCGCGGAGGGTTCTAATCTTGGGTCTGTAGCCCTGGGTTGTTCCCCAGCCTGACCCTGGGTGGTGGGCTCCGCCTTCCAGCCTCCCCTCCCCGCCTCCCGAGTCCACTTCCGGGAGATGTCCCTTCATTGGTTTTCGCAGTTCTAACAGCTTCTTAGTGGCGTCTTGTGGACAACCGGAATTCCAAATCCCACTGCTTCCGCTGCACCCAAGACACGTGGCCACCAATAGAACCCTCCCACGTGCCTCTGGCTCACGTGCTGCCTCCCGCAGGGCCCGTGGCCTCTCCGCGTGGGTGAGCTGGCTCTGGGCGTGGGCCTACGTCACAGCGTTTGACCCCTCTCTTGCTTCTATCGTGTGGGGCTGACACTGTTGTTTGCAGGAGTACCTTACTCTGTGATTTCAGACGTGCAGTGAACGTGTCACGGCAGCGCAAATACGCTTTACCTGGAGGCTCATTTCTTTGCCGCGTTTGCCACTTCACACGAGATACTTTGCTGCGTTTTACCCCAAACAGGGACACCCTCCCGAGAAACCACCACAGAACCCCAAATGAGGAAATCCCTGCGTTTCCACATTAGACCCCAGACCACAGGCCCACTTCAAGTGTCCCCACCTGCCCCACTGTGAAATGTCTTTTCCCAATCTGATCTGGCTTCTTTTGGGGAAGTGCTCCTGAGACTTTCCCCTATCTGTGTAACCTGGGGGGATTTAAAGAGCAAGGTGGTTCCTGGGGCTCCTGGGGTCTCAGTCTGCTAAACGCCGAGTTCACATCAGGTCGTGATCTTGAAGTTGATGGGTAGGAGCACCTGCTTCTGGCTGTGTGCTAACAGCTCAGAGCCTACAGATTGCTTGAGATTCTGTGTCTCCCTCTTGCTAACCCCTCCCCCTATCATGACCTGTCTCTGTCTCTCTTTTTCAACAATAAATAATGTTAAAAAAAAAAAAAAGAGCAAGATGGTTCCTGAGTGGCCTTTTCTGGATGGCCTCTGTCACTGAGGATGTTTTCTGCATTCACCCATGTTGTGACGTGTATCAGTCCTTCCTTTTTAAACTCTGATTAAATGTATGTAACATAACACTTACCACGTAAGTCACTTTAAGCATACAGTTGTCTGGCATTAACTGCATTCACACTGTTGTACATCCATCTCCAGAACGTTGTCATGTTCCCCTAGGGAAACTCTGTATCTATTAAACCCTAAATCCCAATTCCACTTTCGCCTCGGCCCCTACAGCCACATTCTACTTGGTGTCTCTGAGTATGACTTTTCTGGACACCTCACTTAAGTGGAACCATAGTGTATTTTCCTTCTGTCACTGGCTCATTTCACTCAGCATAATGACTGCCAAGTTCAGTCGTTGTGCTAGTGTGTGTCAGAACTCTCTTCCTTTTGAAGGCTGAATTATATTCCATTGTGTATATACTACATTTTGTTTATTTACTCACCTGTGAATACTTACTTGGGTTGCTTCCATCTTTTGGCTGTTGTGAAGAAGCTGCTATGAATACGGGAACATGAATACCTGCTCAAGGCTTTGCTTTAAATTTCCAGATGTAAGTGCAGATGTGGAGATCTGTGATAGCTTTCTGAGAAACCAGTATTCTCTACAGCCACAACATTTTACTTTATTTCTTTGTATGACAGAATATTCCTGTTTAAGGGTCTGCCCCAGGTTGTTTATCCATTCACACACCGATAGGCATTTGCATAGTTTCTGCAATGTGGCTATTGTGAACAGTACTGCTATGTATGTGCACATGCACTTTGTTTAAACAACTGTTTTCAATCTTCGAGATATACATCTAGGAATAGTATTGTTGGGCCATATGGTAATTCTATGTTTTTATCTTTTTTTTTGGGGGGGGGGAATTGCCAAACTCTTTTACACATAGTCTCCACCATTTTACATTTCGACAAGCAAGGTTGAAGGGTTCCAATTTCTCAACATCTTTACCAACATTTGTTATTTTATAGTTGTATTGATTAGAGCATTTTTAGTGCGTGTAAAAGGGTATCTCACTGTGGTTTAAATCTCCATTTCCATAAGGACTATTGATGTTTAATATCTTTTCAAGTGGTATTCACCATTTGTATGATTGCACTGGGGAAAGATATATCCAAATCCTTTGTCCATATTAAAAATTGGGTTGTGTTTTTGTTGATGGGTTGTAAAAACTATACATTCTGCATAACAGGCTCTTACCAGACAAATACTGTGCAAATATTGTCTTCCATTAGGCTTTGGCTTTTCACTTTGGGGATAGCATCTTCTGGCGTACATGGGTTTCTAATGTTGAGAAAACTAAATTTATCTACTTTTTCTTTCCTTGCTTGTGCTTTGGTGTCATCTCTAACAGCATTGCTAAACCCAATGGTCATGAAGATTTATCTCGATATATTGCTTCCAGAGGTCATAATTTTACATTTAAACTGTTGATCCATTTTGATTTGATGTTTGTATATGGTGTGAGATATGGACGCAATTTCATTCCTCTGCACATGGATAGCCAGCTGTCTAGCACCATTTATTAAAAAGACCATTTGCTCCCCAATGTCATGTTGTCTGCTCTTGTCAAAATTCAGTTGACCAAAGATGAAGGGGATTATTTCTGGGTTCTCCATTAAATATCACTGACCTGTAAGTATCTTTATTTTGTAGTGTTTATTTATTTTTGAGACAGAGAACACGCGAGGCCCAGAGAGAAAGGGAGAGATAGGAAACTGATTGGTGTGCAAAGGAAAGGGTTTGGATAGACCTGAGAAGGATACATTTCTTTGACCTGTGGTTACTCGGTTGTCCTGTAACTTGATTATGTTCATCTAAACTCACAGAATCTTATAATAAACATGGTCATTTACCATATTTAAGTTACTTCTGTAAATATCTCATTACTTTGATTATTAGATAAAATTTTATAAAATTATTTCTATAAATACTTTTGTCTTCACACTGTGTATTGTGTTCCTTCTTAGCTTGGTGGTTGTCTGATGACCATATAGTGTAGATAGATAGGATGGACCAGTTGTGTAGGGGGGACAGATTTAGTTCAGTTCATGAAAGTGACAGTTTCTAAGGCAAGACTGTGGGGTCAAGGGGCTGAGATGGGGTGCAAAATAATAACATCATGGGAATGAACTCAAGGCTGTTGTGGAGAGAGTCCGTCATGTTTTACCTATACAGTTCTTTCCTCAATGCGAATTATTATTAGGAGACCTGCCAACCTAACAAACTGTTGTTAAATCCACAGGAAATGAATGGAAGAGTCCAGAAGGAGGCTGGCAGGTGGTGGAGGCAGGGAGGGAGCCTGGTGGGCAGAAGCCTGGTGGTTGAGCAAGGGCCTGGAAGGAGCTGTAAATGTTAACCAGAGGGACGATGGTCCAGATCCGGGACAGAGCTCTTGTCCCTGCACATCCCAGAGCTCAAGACATCCTGGGAAGGGAGACCCTGGGAACAAATGGGAATGGAAGCCAAAGCCCCAGAGGGAGGAGGAATCTACAAGCAGGCATGTGCTACCCCATGTGGAAGCTGTATTCACAAAATATTGAAGTCATAATTATTTATTTTGTAGATCTAAAGTTGGTGTCAAATATTCTTTTCCGTATGAAATTACGGTCTTTTAAAAAATATTGCCAATAGTGGGTAATTTCATTATAATACTTTCATAATGATGTGAATCCTCTATAATGACTTTAATATAACATAAAAGTATCTATTATCTATCTATCATCTATCTACCCTCTATCATCCATCACCTATCCACTTATCATCTATCTACTATCTAGCATTCTGATCTCTATTTGAAGTCTATTCAGCTAACTCAGCATTTATCCTCTTGGCACATGCCTTCAGGACTATGAACACATTTTCTGCAATTTCTTTAGGCTCCGGATTTTTAGATTCCAATGATGTCCAGGTCAGCCAATCCATTTTCATTAATGTGGTTGTTTTAGTGCCATTAACTTCCTACCTCAGATACTGATGGTCGCTGTCCATATCAGTGAAGAGTCCCCCACTTTTCTGTGACATCTGTGCCTCCTCCCTGAGTTAACAGCCCCTTGTGTTGGATGGGGATTTCTCAGGAGATGGAGACACCAGCCATGCATGGGAATCATATCTGCAGGTGACAGAAAGGTGTCCATGTCTTGGTGTCTGTGCACTTAAAGATGTCAGCACTGCTTCCAAGCTTTGCAGATGACTGAGGAAGCAAACCCCCTCAGCAGAGAACCATCAAGATCAGAAGTCTCCAGGTGTGCTCAAGCTCTGCAGGTAGTTGTCAGGTGAGGTTAATACATCAGTGTGGAAACTAAAAGAAATATGATCCTGGGAACAAGTGTCCTTTGCTTGTTATATTTACACCAGACTGGACATCAATATAGATTTTTCCTATGCAGTTATGTGAGGAATGACTGTTAAAATTGAATGTACTTAAAGACTTGATTTGGAAAGTTTTCTGGAGAAAATATGGATCCCTTCAAATATCTTTCGGACAGATAGAGTATAGTGAATTGTGGTCCACTCATTTGTTCACTATCTGATCAGAAAGGTGAGGCCATCACTTGACCTGCCTCCAACACAACTCATAGACCAATTGTTGTCTTGACCGTGGACCAACAACCCTGCGGATCCAAAAAGAGATGCCCACAGGTGGACCTGGAAGGACAAGGGGAGCCTGACTCAAGTTTTGTCCACTTATCAGGACATGCTCCCTCCCACACAGGCAAACTTCTCAAGATCTAGAGTAAACTCCAATCTCAGGGTGTGGGAGCCCACAGCTCTCTCCTCAGACAGGGCTGAAGTCCCTAAGGAAGGCAGAACTGTATTCGAGAAACAGAAGAGACTGTAGGGCCTTCCTTGTGCCTGGTGAGAGGTCCCAAAGCTGAGGGTTTCAGATGTCAGATGTGGGATGATGGGAATGGTTGTGACTGCTGGTGACTGGCCCAGGCTGAGTCTCCTTGTCCCCAGGGGTCCTGTCCCAGATGCAGCTGCAGGGGTTGTGCCCAACTGGTGAGTGCCTTGCACACTCTGCACCTCACTAGCAGCATCTTGGGGTTCTCCATCTCAACCAGTAATTTCTGGTGGAATTGGATCCACCGACCCCAGCAGAGTGGATGCAGTGGACGGTTCACATACTATCATATATTCTATTATCACATACTAGGGTCCAGACCACAAGAGCCACATGTCCAAGAGTTAGGCAGTTTGTTAGGCAAGAGGAAGAGGGATGAAGCAGGTGCTGGCCACCCCCTTGGAGGTTCCCCCAGGATTAACAGCCACACAATCAGAACCGCCTCTAAGGGTGAACAGGACAGATGGGCCTAGCCACAGAGCTGGCTCAAACACCACAAAGGACTTCTGAGAGCTGAGCATCGGCCCAAAAATTGCGATTTGCCCTGAGGTTACCTAAAAGTCACAAGGGGGCATTCAGGACAGCAGAGGTAACTGAGATCTCCTGGGGTGCTCAGGTTACCAGGGGGAGCTGAGGACACCAGGGTCGCTCAGTTCTGCATGGAGCACTCAGACCTCCAGGGGGATGCTCAGGTGTCCTTGGGGCGTGAGGTCACTAGTTGCCACTCAGTTCACCTGGGGGCACTCAGTTCATCAGGAACACACAGGACACCAGGAGCCACGTAGGGAACCCGGAGGTTCACAGGTCTCCAGGGGGCACCCAAGATCTCAGAATTCATATCCGGAACCAGTGTTTCAGGGTCAGGTTTCCTGTGAAGCATCTTTCTCATCATGCCCTGCAAACTTCAACCTGACCAGCAAACAGTACACACTGTTTCCTAAACCATTTACAAACACAGATGTCTTCTAACATTTAGAGTGAACAGTCATATAGTAGTGCCGACCTTGACAGAGACCAAGCTCGGGGATAAATTAACTCTCATATGATCAGACCTGTGCCTCACAAGTACACGGGACACCATTTAAAATAGATGTAAGTGATTTTCAAACAGAGGAGACTGACTCATTCAAGTGATCTAAACTTAATATATTTGAGCAGCTCCTCTCTCCTTTTATTTTCCTTAAGGTTTTCCTTTGATGCCCATGAAGAGAGAGCATGAGTAAAGACTCTTGTAGTTGTCGCAACCCCACAGCTTCTTCATCAACTCCACGACTTTCTCTCAAGGATTCTCAGTATATACACGTTCCTGTGAGAGAAAAGAGTAGTTTCTACCCTTCACTCCTTTTGTTCTCCATCCAGTTCAGGAAGCCTGAGACAACCAGTGGGGAGGCACACTGAGTCAAGTCTTACAAAACGGTCAGCCAGGGGTCCATTCTACTGAAGTAGTTAAGGAATCATCCACTGGATCCACCTGTCTCTGCACCTGCCTCTCCACAGAACATGAGGCCCAGACCTTCCTCACACTCAGCTGGACATGAAGTCAACTGTATGGGAGCAGATTAGGAACTCAGTTTAGTGGGTTATTTCACCACAGTTTTCCATAGTAGCTACACGATGTTGCACTCCCATCAAGTGAATTCTAGGATTGCCTGTTCTCCACATCCTCAGCAACACTTGAGATGTTCTGGTTGTGTTTGCCTTATTTTATAATAGCCTTGCTATCAGTTGTGAGGTGATATCTCAGTGGATCGGGGGTGGAATTCTCTGATGATTAGTGATGATGAACAGCAAGTCATATGCTGGATGGACATTTTTTCAACCTTAATAGCAAAATGGATATTTACATGTTTGACCCAAATTTTAATCAGGTGATGCGTTTATTATTATAATTGTGATTTTTGCTATTGATGTGAACGAGTCCCTCCTGTATTTTGGATATTGACTCCTTTTCAATATTTTTAATGTAATGTCTCCCATTTCATAGACTGCCTTCTCACCCTGCTACTGTTTGATTTGCCCCCTTTCTAGTTTGATGCAGTCCCCCTTGTCTGCCATGGTTCTCTGTGATTTTGCTTTTGTATCAAATAAATCATTGTCAAGAGAATGTCATGATGGTTATCCTGTGTGTTTTCTTCGAAGGCATTTTGGGTCAGCTGTTCTGCTTAATCTTTAATCCATTTTGAGATTTTTTTGTGCTGACGTATATATATGATGCAAGAGTACGGCCAAATGTCATTATTTTGCACGTGTGTATCAACACCATTTTTAAATGTTTCTTTTATTTTTGAGGGAGAGAGACCGATCATGATCAGGGGAGGCACAGGGATAGAGGCAGACACAGAATCCAGGCTCTGAGCTGTCAGCACAGAGCCTGATGTGGGGCTCAAACCCACAAATCATGACAACAATACGTGACTGGAAGTTGGATGCTTAGCTGACTGAGACACCCAGGCGCCCCTAGTCAACACCATGTTTAAGAGACACAATCCTTTCCCCACTGTGCATTGTTGGAAATCTCATGGAGGATTTGCTGACTGCATCTGCACAATTCTACATCTTGGCTCCGTAATGAGCTCCACTGGTCTATATGCCTCATTTCATGCCAGCAGTACACTGTTGGAGTTAATGTACCTCTGCAATATATTTAGAAGGAAGAAGTGTTCTCCTTCTTCCAGGTTCTCTCCTCTTCATGATTTTTTTTTACTTCCATGTGTTTTGTGGTTACATATGAATTAGTATATTTTTCACATTCCTTTAAAAAAAAGGCATTGGTATTTTCATTGAGATAAAAAGATAAATATAAAATTAACATAAAAAGATACAGCAGAGAAAAAAAGACTATCACAAATACAGAAAACAAATCAACTTCATTAAAATTTGAATTTGGAAAGATAAGTGAAATTTAAAAAACATAGGTAGCCTAGGGAAATAGGTAAGATTCAAACAAATGCGATCGGAACTGAAAAAGGAGACATAACTGAACTAAACACATGAAAAGGATCATAAAGGAAAAACTTAGATATTTATAGGTCAACAATTAGATCACCAAGAACAAATTACATATTTTCTAGCATTATATGATCCACCAGTACTCTTTCATGCAAAATACAGAGGAACAAAACAAAAATTAGTAAGAAGATATCCTTAATATAAACCTTCACCCTCCAAAAAAAACCAAGGCTTTATTAAAATTCCACCATATTTAAAGAATAATTAATGCCAATACTTCTCAAACTATTACAAATTGCTGATGAAAAAGACCACTCCCAGATGCACTTTATGAGGACACTTTTACTCTCACAACAAAGCCAGAGAAACACACCTCAAGAAGGGAAACTACAAGCCAGTGTCTCAGATACACATACATGCAAAATTCTTTGATTAAGTCCGAGCCTACTGAATTCAACAGCACACTGAAAGGATCACACATAATAATCCAGTGTGATGCATCCCTGAGATGCAAGTTTCCTTCAACATACACAAATGCAAAAATGTGATGTCCTCCATTAACAGAGGGAATGATTGCATCAAAGCCATCCTTAATTTATTCATAAAATCATTAGACACAGTTTTTTCATGAACAAAAAACACATGTTCATCATTTAAAAATAACTCAATTAAAAAGGAGAAGGAAATTGCCTCCACATGATCATGGCCACTATGAAAGCCCACACCTGACAGCATATTGAACATAAAATACTAAAACCATTTCTGCCATATCAGGAGACAGGAAATGATGCTCATCCCCAACATAAGTATTCCACATGATAACGTGAAGAATAACTATGCTGCCTCAAACCATATCATCGTGTCACAGTCCTTATTGGGATGAAAGTCACGGGAGAAGCAGCCAGTCCAAGGACTCTCAGACCCTCCTTTGTCCCTTGACAGCAGGATATAAATCTCCCTTGGGAAACTCCCCTTCCCTGTACCAGGAGGGGAGAACCATCCTTAGCACCAGAATAAGGAACTCAGGGACAAGAAGGTTGTGCAAACAAACCTAGTTATTTGTTGACTAATTAAATACCCGAAAACCACACCTTTGACTTGACTCTTGCCAAATCCAATATTTCGTTGTCTGAAAGTCACAAGTGCCACCTGCTTTGTTCTTTCTCTGGGTGTCATATTATTAGCAAGCCCAGGCACTTGCAAAATTAAATTTATTCTTCCCTTTAGATCAGTCTTATGTCAATTGAATCCTTACACCGGGTGAAAACCCAGAAGACAAGAAGGGAAAGGCATTCTTCTCCTACAACTGGAAGAAGTACCCACAAACTTTGGCAATAAGAAGAAATAAAAGACATTTAACTCAGTAAGGAGGAAGGAAAATTATTTGTTTGCAGATGACATGATCTTAAACATAACAAAACCCTAGAGATACCACAAAAAATATTAGAACCAGTTTTTTAAAATGAGGAAAAGTGCAGGATGCACAATGAGCACAATGAACAAAGAAAATAAATAAAAATAAACCACCTATGATTCTACACCCCAGCATGGAAATATATGCAAAACAAGTAACAAAATTATACAACAGAAAATGGCACAGAATAAAGTACTTGGGATTAAACTTCATAAATTATGTAAAATAATTGTAGAGCGAAAATGACCTTGGTTGATGAAAGACATGTAAAAATGCACGAGTTCCACAAACATACCTGTGCTCACTGATTAGAATCATTCATATTGTCACAGCACCATCCACACAAACTAATGTAGAAGTGCATCCCTAAACCTGCCATTCACTTTGAAAGAATCAAATCTAAGTCTGCAGTGTGATATATATGTAAGAGGACATGCACATAGGGCCTTCTCTGTGCTCTTAAAACCAGCCCATCCCGACCGTGCAGCTGGGAGACGAGCCCCAGCTCCAGGGGTCCCAGGTGTTCCCATTCTGTGATCAGGACAGAACACAGACACCTCACCATGGAGTTTGTGCTTGGCTGGATTTTCCTCGTTGCTCTTTTGAAAGGTAAGTCATGGTGAATTAGAGACACTGAGTATGTGAGTGGGTATGAGCGAGAACCAGTGCATGTGTGACGGTTTCCTCACCAAGATGTCTTGCGTCTGCAGGTGTCCAGTGTGACGTGCAGCTGGTGGAGTCTGGGGGAGACCTGGTGCAGCCTGTGGGGTCCCTGAGACTCACCGTTGTAGCCTCTGGATTCACCTTCAGTAGTTCCAGCATGAACGGGGTCCGCCAGGCTCCAGGGAAGGGGCTGCAGTGGGTCTGACGGATTGATACTGATGGAAGTGGCACATACTACGCAGATTCCGTGAAGGGCCGATTCACCATCTCCAGAGACAACGCCAAGAACACTCTGTATCTGCAGATGAACCTGTGGGCCGAAGACATGGCCACATATTACTGTGCAAGAGACTGGGTGAGGGGACATCACTGGGAGCCCGCACGCAAACCTCCCTGCAGGAAGGGATCAGCACCACCAGGGGGCGCACACTATGCACAATTCTGCTTTGAGTTCCCATGAGCAGGTGCAGATGGAGGTTACAGGCAGGTTTCCTGTCAGGGTCTGGGGCTTCCTGTCCACACAGCACTTTCCCCAGGGAGCCTCTCTGGACACAGGATTCTGTGCTTACCTATTAACTCGCTGAATTAGATACCTGTTGTCATAGGAAAACTGCACTAACATGCACAAAAGACACAGATGTTTCCATTGCTTACTCCTGTCCCTCAACATGAGTGAATTACAGATTTCCTGAGGCACAACAGCTGAACCATTAGATGTGTCCCACATGCACTCCCTGTGCAGCCAAGACCACAGGATCCCACAGCTCCCCATTAACTTCACCCAGCCCATGTCCCAATCAAACAACGTGAGACTTCCCTCCTGGCACTTGCTACTCAGGACGTTAAATGAGCTACAGCTTTATTCAATTCCTCTAAACAAGAGATAAATCATCTCCATGTATTAGTCTGGATTCTCCTGAGGAACAGAACCCAAAGCACATTGGTTTCCATGACTAAAGAGGTTGGGAAGTCCCATGATCTACTGTCACAAGCTGGAGACCCAGGAAAACCAGTGGTGTAATAGGTCTGATTCTGAACTAGGGTCTAGTCTCAGAACGTAGAGATCTGATGATATAACTCTCATAACAAGGGCCAGAGGGGACCACTGTTCCAGTTCAAACAAGCACGTGGGAAGTAAAAAATGAGGGAATTCTTCCTCCCTCTGCATCAGATTCTATTCACAATCTTAATGGAATGGGTGATGCCCAGACAGAAACAATGGAAGGAAATGCCACTCTCTTCTGGAAACACATCACAGACATCCACAGAAACAGTGGTGAATCTGGGCACCTATGACTCAGTCAAGATAACCCATAAAGTTAATCATGACAAGACAACTTCCCGTAAATGTGGAGCTCAAAGACTGAAGACTTGAATTTAAATTAAAAATAAAACAAGAAAATTAAATACATACATATATGAACTATTGGGACTACCTCAAAATAGCACGCTTCTGCACAGTGAGGGAAAAAATCAACAAAACTAAAAGGCAACCTATGGAATGGAAGAAGATATTTGTAAATGACATATCCTCAGGGTTAGTATTCAAACTATGTAAATGTTTTTAAATTATTTTCACATTACCAGTAGAGAGTGTGTCCATGCAGTTCAGCATACTGTCATGTGAGAAGCAAAATTTGTGTCTTCCACTTGTGTTTTGTGTTAGGATCTCACTGAACATGAGACCAACACTCTTCACAAAATTTGAACCATACAGTACAGTACTGTTAACTACAGGGGTAATGTTGTGGAGACCCCTCTAGAACCTAATCATCTTGCATAACAGAAAATCATAGCCCTAGAGATCTACTCCTCATTGCCCCACCCTGCCAGCCCCAGAAAACTGCCATTCCACTCTCCATTTTATTGTTATCAAATCCCAAATTCAGCTGAGTATTTCTGGAAATGTCAATGTTCAAAGTTTTAGTTTTGGTGAGAAAAGAAGTTGAGCTTTATTTAGGAGGCCAGCCACCCGGAGAGGAGGCAGACTCTTCTCCAAAAGCCAACTCTGAGGGTTTCTGCCCAACCCAGGGGATTTTAAAGGACTAGACGGTACTTAAACAAGGGAGTTCCATGGTGGATACCATTTTCGGTCATGTGCAGCCTCCATGGTGCAAGCTGCCAAAGTAACCTCAACTCCCCTGCATCTATCTCCACCTGAGGAGAGAAACTCACAGGCATGAGAGAAGATTGCCAGAGGCCAGGAAAGAACCACAATAAGGGATTAGAGGGGAAATCCCCTGGGGCTCACACATGTTCAGCAGCACCTTCTGTCTCACCAGATGGCATAAGATAAAACTAAAATATAACCTTGTACTTCACCAATCATGACACAGAATACTGGGAAATGTTTCCTCAGTAAACTCAGAGGAAGCTTCAAAGCAACAACCAAAAGGATCAAATGGCTTGCAAACTAATAGCCAACCAGAATAAGACATGTAAAATTACAAAGCGATGTTTTTCAATACGTACAAAGGTAAAATTGACAGTCTACCTCCATATCCCATGGAAGTAGGAAGCATTGGTCTCCATAATGAGGAAAAGCAGTCATCCAGAGAAAGTGACCCAGCAGTACCACAGGACATGGAATTGGTAGAGAAGTTCAGTGTGTTATAATTGCATATCCCGTATCCAAGTAGAAGGAGAAAAGATGGAATGTGTTGAATAGAGCCGTGTTTCTGGGTCCAAATCCCTACCCATGTCCATGTGAGCACTGTTGACCATGGCCCACCTGACTCTCCCACATCCACCCCAGGTGAACTGATGAGCGGGGTCACCCAATGCCACACCCTGTGACTGTTACCTAACCCCACAGGTGGCCCCGAGGTGTAGGGTGCTGGCCACCTGGTACAGCCCTCTGTTCTGTCTGATGGTCTAGACCTGGTTTTGCTGAGGATCCTCCATTTATCCATTCTCACTGGCAGATGTCCCTGAGCAGGGGCATGAGGCTGGCAGAGGACCAGGTCACCCTGAGGGCACCCCTCTTGCTGTTTGCGCTCTGGGCATTGCTGGCTCCTGTCCAAGGTTCTCAAGGTCGTCCCTCATGGCGCTACATCTCTTCTGAGGTGGTAATTCCCAAGAAGGAGTTGCACCACGGCAAGGGCGTTCAGATGCCTGGCTGGCTGTCCTATAGCCTGCATTTTGGGGGCAAGAGCCATGTTATCCACATGAGGCACAAGAAACTCTTTTGGTCCAGACATTTGCTGATGATGACTCAGGATGATCAGGGAGCCTTGCAGATGGACTACCCCTTCATCCCTCCAGACTGTTACTACCTCGGCTACCTGGAGGAGATTCCTCTTTCCATGGTCACCATGGACACGTGCTATGGGGGCCTTGAAGGTATCATGAAGTTGGATGACCTTGCCTATGAAATCAGACCCCTCAGCCATTCCCAACGGTTTGAACACGTTGTTTCTCAGATAGTGGCAGACACCAATGCAACGGGACCTACTTATAACCTGGGATATAAGGAGGTTAGGAACCCCCTGTTCTCTCAAGCAAATATCAGTGCAGCCCCCAGGATCTCTAGTAAGTTGTATTCATCCCATCATGGGATTTTGAAAGGACTTGTTCTCGGTTCCAAAACAATGTATGGTGTGTTCAACAACGTGTCAAAATGTGCCCGATTCCTCATAAGGCTTGTTAGTTTGACTGACTCAATGCTTCAAGGGATTGATGTAAGGCACTATATTTCCTCCATGGTCATTTATAATCTGGAAGATCCAGTTGTCTTGAACAATTTTCGGGTGCCAGGGAGTCCGATTCATATCTACTTTCAGAGACACTTGTTTGTTGCTTTTAAACCACATACAGCTTTACTTATGAACAAAGATGCACCACATGAACTTCAGTTTCAGCCAGCCCCATACGCGGTATGCGGATCAAAATCCATCATCTCGCTTGCTTCTCTAGGCAGACATTTTTTATTGTTGTCTGTGTTAGTAGCCCAAAAAATTGCATTATCTATTGGTTTTTTATGACAATCAGTTTTGTGCATGCCAGAGGAGGTCTACCTGCATTATGAATCAATACCCTGTTATGACAGATTCGTTCAGTAACTGTTCCTTCATTCATATGCAGCATGTAGTGGTGAATAATTTTTGTGAGTGCATATTTGACTCAGGACTTTCCTATTTCAATAAAAGCCTGCCTCACGATCGTTGTGGAAACTATGTAGTGGAGCCAGGTGAGCAGTGTGACTGTGGCTCCTTCAAGCAGTGCTACAACAATCCCTGCTGTACGACTGATTGCATTCTAACCCCTGGCAGCAAATGTAATACAGGCAGATGCTGTACAAACTGCACCTATTCCGATGCTGGGACACTCTGCAGGCCCATCCAAAATATATGTGATCTTCCAGAATACTGCCGTGGGGTGTCCGTGGAGTGCCCTGATGACTTCTATGTGCAAGATGGAACCCCGTGCACTGAAGAGGGCTACTGCTATCATGGAAACTGCACTGACCGCACTATGCACTGCCAAGAAATCTTTGGCAGAAATGCTGTGAAGGGTGAAAATGTCTGCTATACCATAAATCAAAAAGGCAGCCGATATGGACACTGCAGAAGAGACGCAGGGGTATTCAAATCTAAACCCTGTTCCCCCACAGACATGCAGTGTGGAAGGCTGCAGTGTAGTAACGTCACGCATCTCCCTCAGCTGCAAGAGCATGTGGGATTTCATCAGTCTGAGATCTCAGGGTTCTGGTGTTTTGGGCTGGATTCGCATCGTAGCACAGGAACAAGCGATATTGGTCATGTGAGAACTGGTACCCCCTGTGCTCCTGGAAAGTTCTGTCAGGATACCTACTGCAATGGCAGTGTGGCTCAGCTGAACTATGACTGTATCCCGGAGAAATGCAGTCACAGAGGGATATGCAACAATAACAGGAACTGCCATTGCCACGTAGGCTGGGATCCTCCACGGTGCACTGAACGAGGCACTGGTGGGAGCACAGACAGTGGACCCCCTCCAAGAAGAATGCGGTCAGTCAGGCAAAGTCGTGAATCCGTGGTGTATCTCAGAGTGATCTTTGCTAGAATCTATGTCTTAATTGCTGCATTCCTCTTTGGTGTTGCCGGAAACGTCAGAACTATCAACAGACAGAAGGTTACGGAAGAGACTGTTGATCAAGACAATGCATAATTCAGCCTCCAGACCCCTAAACAACTATAGACAATCCACGTGGCTCATCTGTGAAAATACAGTAATGAGGCGCCACAGCTAACATCCACGTTTCCGGGGGTCTGCGGGAGACACAGGGGTCCACAGGCACATCATGGACCTGACACCAGGTCTCTGATGCGTCACTGAGCAGAACTCTGAAATAAAACTTGAAAACTGCATGCTTGTGGCCTCTATGTATTTGTGTAAGCCTGTAAGAGCCCAAACGGTGCCTAAGACTCTGTGCAGAAGACCTGAGTCAGCAGCTGTGTCTTGGGCTGAGGTTTCTGGTTCCAGAAATAAGAGAAGTTGCCACAAGCTCCTTTAGGGGCAAATTCATGAATTTTCTCCAAAACTGTGCTCTTGCACACTGAGCTTTGTCTCATTCTTCAGGTAATCTCTCATTTCCTGGTGCCAATATGGGTTCAGGGTGATGGAGGGCTACCACCCACCCATACTGCCTGTCCCACACTGGGGTGTCTGTGGGCTGTCAGGGAAAGGGACATGGATTCGATCCCAGCCAGTGCAAGCTGTGCCTCCCTGGAGAGCAAATTTCCGAATGTGGGAGACTGAGACTATGAGGCTGAAAGTAGCCCCCAGTGAAATGAATCAGAAAGGTAGGCACAAGTGCCTATGGATGTCTCTGGCATTCTGAGGGAGCCCGATGAATATGAACCCCTTTTCTCCTTCTTTTCTCTATTTTTCAGTGAGTTCATCCTTAGATGAGGGTCTGCCTAGGATTTCCACTTTGCTTCTCCCAAGAACCTCCTAGAAGTCCTGCAGAGTTGAGCCTGTGGAAAGTTAGGGACCCTTTTTCTAAATATTTTTTACTATTTTTACAGTTGTCTAGCATACATTTCAAATCATAATAGTGATATTAAAGTCTGTTTATTTTCTTCTGGATTGAAAATATACAACTTTTTAATAGTAATTGATTAGGAAATTTTCAGAACTAAACAGTAACTGTTTCAGAAATTACTTTGGAATAAGAATGTATCCCATAATTCACCAATAGATGTAAAACACATGAAGCACATAACAGGATTTTCACTTCAGTTCATACCTAGAATCCTTGTTGGTGCAGATAGTCTTGTAAGTTGTACCAATGTGTTCCCATGCATGCACTTTGTCTCAAAGACACATGGTTACACAAAGTATTAGACTGCCATGTGTGCACATATTCTCCACGTTCCAGGGCAACCAGGTAATCATACTTTCCCAGCACCTCCTGAAATTCCCGTGCAGCCACACTGCATGTTCACAGCAAGAATGGGTCCAGGAATGTTTGGGAAGGAGGGCCAAACAGGTGCCCCGGCCACCTGCTCAGTAAACTACAGAAGGATGCTAAGTGAACTGTGGAGTAACATCAGCCCTTCTGCCTGTTTGGACACACGTGTTACAGATGCAGACCTATTCAGTTAACACCATACATGTGCTGGAAACGTGAGTTTACCTTCAGGATAAAGTAAGAATGGGTCCTGTGGAGGATCTAGCACCCACAGGCCACACCCACTATTGATGGGAGTCTACACACCAGCACACAGCGATGTGGGCTTCAAGTATAGTGCTGGGTCTGAGCTGACAAGCAGAATGTGGCTGAACCTAGAGCCTAGAAAGGTGAAGGGGAGGAAGAAATTCTCCACCAAATGTTCTTGTGGACCAAGAACTAAGGTCACAGGACGTGGATTAACAGGGGAAAGAAACCAAAGTTCATTGTGTGTGCACAGAGGTCCCCCTAGATACACATTAACTAGATCAGAGAAGTGAGGGTCCCCTAAACTTACATTAATGAGCTAAGCAAAGTGAGTGCCCCCTAGAGTAATATTAACTAGATAAGTGAACTGTAGTGTGCCCCCTAGATTTACTAACTAGATAAAGTGAGTGCCCCCTCAGATATACACAAATCAGATAAGCTAAGCAGGTGCCCATTAGATTTATATTGACTAAATAAGTAAAGTGTAGCGTGCCCCCTAGATTTACATTAACTAGATAAGCTAAGTGAGTGTCCCCTAAATTTACATTAACTGTATAAGCAAGGTGAGTGCCCTTAGATTTATATTACTTAGGTAAGTGAAGTGTAGCTTGCCCCCTACATATACATTAACTCCATAAACTGAGTGCCCCCTAGATATACATTAACTAAATAAGCAAAGTGGAGTACCCCCTAGATACCCATTAACTAGACTGGCAAAGTGACGGCCCTCTAGATATATGTTAACAAGAGAAGCAAAATGAGTGCCCCCTAGATGAATAACTAGATAAGTGAAGTTAGTGACCTCTAGATTTACATAACTAGATAAGCAAAGTTTAACCTGCCCCCTAGATTTATATTAACTACAAAAGTGAAGTGAGTGCCACCTACATATACATTAACTCCATAAGGGAAGGGAGTGCCCCCTATATATACATGAAGGAGGTAAGTGAGGTGAGTGCCCCTAGAATTATATTAACTAGGTAAGGAAGAGAGTGCCCATAGATGTACATATACTGGATAAGCAAAGTGAGGTTTCCCTAGATTTACATTAACTATCTAGGCGAAGTGTAGCTTGCCCCCTAGATTTACATTCACTACATAACAAAGTGAATGTGTCCCCTAGATTGACATTAACTAGATATGGGAAGGGGAGCTTGCCCCCGAGATTTGCATTTACTAGATAAGCAAAGTGAGTGCCCCCTAAAGATACATTAACCGGATAATTAAAGTGAGTTCCCCCTATGCTGACATTAACTAGATAAGCAAATTGAATGCGCCCTAGATATACATTAATTAGATAAGCAAAGTGTGCTTACCTAATGTGTCCCATAGATTTTCATTAACAAGAAAAGGAAATGAGTGCCCCCTAGATTTACATTAACTAGATAAGTGAAACGAGTGCCCCATCAACTCACATTAACTAGGTGAGTTAAATGAGTGCCCACTACATAAAAATTTACTGGATAAGTGAATGATCCCTAGATTTACATTAACTACATAAGGGAACTGAGTGCCCCCTAGATTTACATTAACTAGATAATCACAGTGAGTTCCCCTACATTTATTTCAACTAAATCAGTGCAGTGCCCCCTAGATTTATATTAACTAGTTGCACTAGATCAATATTAACTAAATAAGTGAACTTTAGTGTTCCCACTAGACTTACGTTAACTACATAAGGGAACTGAGTGTCCCCTAGATTTACATTAAATCGATAAGCAAAGCGAGTGCCCCCTAGGTCTATATGAACTAGATAAGGGTGATGAGTGCTCCCTAGATATTCGTTAACGAGATAAGGGAAGTTAGTAACTCCTAGATACACATTAACTACACAAGCAAAGCATTGCCTGCTGTTTTCAGCAAAGCCAGAAAGCAGTGTTCTGCTTTGCAATGTGTTCCCTGTAATGTCCTACACCAGGACATACCTATTTGATTTCCCACATGTCTGACTTACTTCACTTATCCTGATGCCCTCAGGATCCACCCATGTTGTAGCAAAGGGCAAATTTTCATTCTTTCTTACGGACGAATCATAGAATTCCACTGTACATACAGGCCACACTTCTTTTTACCCATTCTTCTGTCTGCGGACACATAGGGTGTTTTGGTTCTTGTAAATAATGCTACAATGCACAAGGATGGGGGGAATGAAGATATCATTTAAAGTTAGAGTTTTCACTTTCTTTGGAAAGTTGGACTTCCACAAAGACTCCAGTCCATGTGTGATCAACTAAGACTGTTTCCCAGAACCTCGGAGACCACAGACAAGAAAGGTGGAGCAGGTTCAGGGGTCACTGTAGAGTCCAAAGCCACACTCAGGTATGTTCACCTATGCATGTGTAGGGAAGACTATTCAGGGGTTCTTTGACATATGGAGCTGGATCCCACAGGGCCCAAAAATACACATTTGTTTGTGGATGGATGCCAAGTTTTGGAGGGGTGTGAGAGACAACACAATGACATCTTAGGCTGCTATGAGGCTGACATTACCCCTCTACTACCCTTCCAATTCTTTTGTGAGATTCAAAAGACAAAAGCATCAAGTGTGACTATAAATCAATGCTCATGGGTACACAATACATACAGATGTGGCCTGTGACATCAGTAGAGTGGGGAGTGGTGTGGAGCCGATAAAGTGTACTTGTCCATGGGATTGAATTTAAGTACTTATCAGTTGACAATAGACTGTTACGGCTTTAGAGTGTTTTGTATAAGGGCATGGTAAACCCAAAGGATCTATCTAAAGAATGTGCACAAAGGAACAAAGAAGCAAATGAAAATGTGTCACTGCAAAATATCAACTAAGCACAAAGGAAGCCATTCATATGGGAAATGGAGTACAAAAGCTGTGAGATGTGGAAAGAAAACACAGACCTTATGTTATGTTCCAATCACAATAAGGAAAAGTGTTCACCCTTCATGTTTTGTTTTGTTTTGTTTTGTTTTGTTTTGTTTTGTTTTGGTTTGGTTTGGTTTGTTTTGTTTTACATCCCAAATTGCTCATGATCTATCCCCTGGCCATAATGTCTTTAATTTTCTTCAAAAACGCCACGATCTCTACTTAGCACCAGTGTCCTAACACCTGTTGTTATGGCTGTTGTTTCTATGAGTGTACAGAATCACATGAAATTATTTCCACCAACACAGACACATGCACACTTGTATGAAATCTTCTCTGTACATAAACATCTTTAGGGTTAATATCACATATTGTATGATTTGCAGTCATGTCCATGCATAGTTAAATTATTACTAGCCAAATGTGTATAGGAATGTCTTCTAGGAATACCTTTTTTTTTTGGCCCCAGATTTATTGAGATACAATCGACATACAACACTATGTAAGTTTAAGGTGTACAATGTGATGCCTTGATACATGTATATAATGTGAAATGTTTACCAAGTTGAAGTTAGTCAATACATTCTTCAGCTAATTATGGTAAGAACATAAAGCAACTTTCAATATACAATATGTATATTAATTATTGTCATCTTACTATACATTAGACCCATGGAAGCTTTTTGTCTATCTTCTAACTGGAAGTTTGGACACACTGAGCAATGCCCCCCCCCCCATTTTCCCTGCCCCTCAGTCCCTGGAACCTACCATTGCACACTCTGTTTCTGGGAAATTGATGTTTCTAGACTCCACATGTAAGTGTGATTATACAGAATGTGTCTTTCTCTGTGTGACTAATTTAACTTAGCATAATGTCTTCAAGCTTCATCCATGTAGTCACAAATGGCACGATTAACTTTTATATGGATGAAATCTATCTATCTATCTATCTATCTATCTATCTATCTATCTATCTATCTCTGTATCCATCCATCTATCTATCTAATCTCACATCTTCTTTATCTATTAATCCCTTGATGAGCAGTTAGGTCTCTTTAGTGTCTCAGCTATGGAGAATAAGACTGCAATGAACATGGGGTGCACATATCTCTGATGTAGTGCCTTCATCCCCTGTATATATCACTCAGAAATGGGATCACTGGGTACAACCATACTTTTGTTTCTAATTTTTTGAGAATTCTCCATACTGCTTTCAGTAGTAACCTCACCAGTTTACATTCCTAGGGACAGTGTACCAGGTTTGCTTATTTCCACATGCTCACAAGCATTTGTTATCTCTTGTCTGATGGTAACAGCCATGATAACAGGTGTGAAGTGTTATGGGATTGTGGCTATGATTTGCATGTCTCTGGTGATGAGTGATGTTGAGCACCTTTTAATGCACTTGCTGGACGTTTGTACATGGACTTTGGAAACATGCCCTTTCAAGTCCTCTACTCCCCCATTTTTTTAAAATTGGGTGGCTTGTTATAATATTCAGCAAAATAAGCTTTTTTTAAATTTTGGATATGAACCTCATATCACACGTTTTACAATTTTTTTCCATCCCTGTAAAATGTCTTTTCCTTTGGTGAATGTGTCTTTTCCTAAGCAGAAGATTTTTAGTTTGATGTGTTCTCACTCACTGATTTCTGTCTTCATTGACTGTGCATTTGGAGTCATATCGGAAACATCATTTCCAAGAACAAGGTCAAGGAGATTTTTGCCCATGTAGTTTTTAGGTGTGTTATGGTATCCCTATATGGTTTTTGTGTAAAAGGAAGGCAGGCATTTTAAAACTAGTGGGGACATTCACTCTTCCTCTCAAGTTGGGCACCAGCAGACAGCCCCTTTGTGTCTCCAGCTGAGGAGGGAACCCCACATGCATAGGAGGAGACTGCCAGAAGCCGGGAAAGAATCACAATAAAGGATTAGAGGGAAAAAATCCTGGAGCTCACACGTGGTCACCAGTACTTTCTGTTCTCACCAGCTGGCATAAGAAAATACTAAAATACTACCTTGTACTTCACCAATCATGACGCAGAATACTGGGAAATGTTTCCTCAGTAAACTCAGAGGAAGCTTCAAAGTAACAACCAAAAGGATCAAATGGCTTGCAAACTAATAGCCAACCAGAATAAGACAAGTAAAATTACAAAGCAATGTTTTTCAACACGTACACAGGTAATATTGATGTCTACCTCCACATCCCAAGGAAGTAGGAAGCAGTGGCCTCCATAATGAGGAAAAGTAGTCATCCATAGAAAGTGAACCAGCAGTACCACAGAACACGGAAGTGGTAGAGAAGTTCAGGGTGTTAAAATCGTATATTCTGTATTCAAGTAGCTAAGGGAAAGATGGAATGTGTTGAATAGAGCCATGTCTCTGGGTCCAAGTCCCTACTATGTCCATGTGAGCATGCTTGGACAGGGCCTGCCTGCCTCTGCCACATGTGCCCCAGCTAAACTGATGTGCAGGGTCACCCAATGCCACACACTGTAACTGTTACCTAACCCCACAGGTGGCCCCCAGGTGTAAGGTGCTGACTGCTCAGCACAGCCCTCTGTTCTGCCAGATGGTCTAGATCTGGCTTTGCTGACGATCCTCCATTTATCCATTCTCCCTGGCAGATGTCCCTGAGCAGAGGCATGAGGCTGGCAGAAGGCCAGGTCACCCTAAGTGTGTCCCTCTTGCTGTGTGCATTCTGGGCAGTGCTGGCTCCTGTCAAAGGTTCTCAAGATCATCCCTCATGGTGCTACATCTCCTCTGAGGTGGTATTTCCCAAGAAGGAGCTGAACCACACCAAGGGCATTCAGATGCCTCGCTGGCTGTCCGATAGCCTGCGTTTGGGGGGCAAGAGACAAAACTTCATTTTTACTTTCAATTTCTATTAAAAATATTCCTATTTGGGGAGAGAGGGGAAGATGGAGGCTTAGGAGAACACCTTATCATGCTGATCGCTTAGATTCCACCCACATCTGCCTAAATAACCCAGAAAACTTCCAGAAGACTAGCAGAACAGACTCTCCAGAGCCAAGCACACACAAGAAGCCTATGGAAGAGGGTAGGAAGGGCAGAGAGGCGGTGCATGCTATACGGACAGTTGGGAAGGAGCCAGAGTGGTGGAGGGGGAGACCGCCCGGGAAGGCACAAACCCCAAAGTCTGGCTTGCAAAAGCGGAGGGGCTGGACTCTGTAAGTTCTGACAGCCAGCGGGGCTTAACATCTGGGTGCTAAAAGTCAACATCTCTGCTCTCAGAGAGAGGGGAGAGTAAGAGGACACCTGGAGGCAGAGTTGATGAGTCCCGGAAGACAGAGCTCAGCTCGGCAGAAACAAAGGCAGTGGCCAGCGCCATCTCCCTCTCCCATCCCCCAGCCGAAATCCCAAAGGGAACCAGTTCCTGTCACCAAACTTGCTTGCATCACGCAAACACCCAACACTGTGCTTCTGTGGATCCATCCCTCCGACGGGTCTGCCTCCCTCCCGGTGCTTCAGGGCCCCTACCACAGGGAACCACTGATGGCAAAGCGAGCTAAGCCTACCCCTCCCACCACTGTGCACCTTGCGGATCCACCCTGGCTAATATGCCAGATCCTATTGAAGCAGCACCCCAAGCCTGGAAGTGTGCAAGCAGCACAGACAGGGGCCACACCACTCCACAGTGAATCTTGCCCCTGGGAGAGCGTAAGATAAGGTACACACCAGTGTGACTGTGGCCCCAGCGGTGGGCTGGGGGCAGACATTGGGTCTGACTGCAGCCCCGCCCACCAACACAAGTGACACCAGACAGCACAGGGGAAGTGCCCTGCAGTTTGGAGCCACCACAGGGACTACCAAAAATGATGAAATGGAAGAACTGGCCTCAAAAGAAACTCCAGGAAGTAGTGACACCTAACGAATTGATCAAAAACGATTTAAGCACTATAACACAAGAATTTAGAATAATAGTCATAAAAGTAATCACTGGGCTTGAAAAAAGCACAGAAGAAAGCAGAGAATCTATTACTACAGAGATCAAGGGACTAAGAAATAGTCATGAGGAGCTAAAAAATACTATAAATGAGGTGCAAAATAAAATGGAGGTGGCCGTAGCATGGACTGAAGAGGCAGGGGAGAGAATAGGTGAATTAAAGGATAAAATTATGGAAAAAGAGGAAGCTGAGAAAAAGAGAGAGAAAAAAATCCAGGAGTATGAGGGGAGAATTAGAGAACTAAGTGATGCAATCAAATGGAACAATATCTGTATCATAGGAATTCCAGAAGAGGAAGAGAGAGAGAAAGGGACTGAAGGTGTACTTGAACAAATCATAGCTGAGAACTTCCCTGATCTGGGGAAGGAAAAAGGCATTGAAATCCAAGAGGCACAGAGAACTCCCTTCAGATGTAACTTGAATCGATCTTCTGCACGATATAACATAATGAGACTGGCAAAATACAAGGATAAAGAGAAAATTCTGAAAGCAGCTAGAGCTAAACATGCTCTAACTTACAAAGTGAGATCCATAAGAGTAGTGGCAGACCTATCTACTGAAACTTGGCAGGCCAGAGAGGAATGGCAGGAAATCTTCAATGTGAGGACCAGAAATGCAGCCAAGAATCCTTTATCCAGCAAGTCCGTCATTCAGAATAGGAAAGATAAAGGTCTTCCCAAACAAACAAAAATGGAAGGAATTCATCACCACTAAACCAGCCCTACAAGAGATCCTAAGGGGGATTCTGTAAGTGAAATGTTGCAAGGACCACAAAGTACCAGAGACATCACTACAAGCATGAAACCTACAGATATCCCAATGACTCTAAACCCATAACTTTCGATAAGACTGATGTAAATGGACTAAATGCTCCAACCAAAAGACACAGGGTATCAGAATGGATAAAAAAACAAAACCCATCTATTTTCTGTCTACAAGAGAATCATTTTAGACCTGAGGACACCTTCAGATTGAAGTTGAGGGAATGGATAGCTATCATGCTACTGGAAGTCAAAAGAAAGCTGGAGTAGCCATACGTATATCAGACAAACTAGACTTAAATTAAAGGCTGTAACAAGAGTTGAAGAAGGGCATTATATAATAATTACAGGGTCTATCCATCAGGAAGAGCTAACAATTATAAATGTCTATGCACCGAATATGGAAGCACCCAAATATATAAAATAATTACAAACATAAGCAACCTTATTGATAAGAATGTGATCACTGCAGGGGACTTTAACACCCACATACAACAATGGATAGATCATCTAGACACAGGATCAATACAGAAACAAGGGCCCTGAATGATACATTGGATCAGATGGACTTAACAGATATATTTAGAACTCTGCATCCCAAAGCAACAGAATATACTTTCTTCTCGAGTGCACATGGAACATTCTCCAAGATAGATTACATACTGGGTCATAAAACAGCCCTTCATAAGTACCAAAGAACTCAGATCATACCATTCACAGTTTCAGACCAAAGTGCTATGAAACCTGAAATCAACCACAGGAAAAAGTCTGGAACACTTCCAAAAGCATGGAGGTTAAAGAACACCATACTAAAGAATGAACGGGTCACCCAGGCAATTAGAGAAGAAATTAAAAAATATATGGAAACAAATGAAAATGAAAATACAACACTCCAGGGGGGCCCAAGGTGGCTCAGTCGGTTGAGATTCCAACTTCGGCTCAGGTCACAATTTCCCAGCTTGTGTCTCCGAGCCCCACGTCCGGGTCTGTGCTGACAGCTCAGAGTCTGGAGCCTGCTTTAGATTGTGTGCCTCCCTCTCTCTCTGCCCCTAACCCACTCGCATTCTGCCTCTGTCTCTATCAAAAATAAAAAAAAAAACATTCAAAAAAGAAAATACAACAATCCAAATGCTTTGAGATGCAGCAAAGGCAGTCCTGAGAGGAAAATACATTGTAATCCAAGCCTATCTCAAGAAACAAGAAAAATCCCAAATACAAAATCTAACAGCACACATAAAGGAAATAGAAGCAGAACAGCAAAGACACCCTAAACCCAGCAAAAGAAGAGACATAATAAAGATCAGAGCGGAAATAAACAATATAGAATCTAAAAAACTGAAGAGCAGATTAATGAAACCAAGAGTTGGTTTTTTGAAAAAATAAACAAAATTGATAAACCTCTAGCCAGCCTTCTCAAAAAGAAAAGGGAGATGACACAAATAGATAAAATCATGAATGAAAATGGAATTATTACAACCAAACCCTTAGAAATACAAGCAATTATCAGGGAATACTATGAAAAATTATATGCCAACAAACTGGACAACTTGGAAGAAATGGACAAATTCCTAAGCACCCATGCACTTCCAAAACTCAAACAGGAAGAAATAGAAAAATTTGAACAGACCCATAACCAGTGAAGAAATTGAATCAGTCATTAAAGATCTCCCAACAAACAAGAGTCCAGGACCAGATGGCTTCCCTGGGGAATTCTACCAGACATTTAAAGCAGAGATAATACCTCTAGTTCTCAAGCTGTTCCAAAAAAAATAGAAAGGGAAGGAAAACTTCCAGACTCATTCTATGAAGCCAGCATTACTTCGATTCCTAAACCAGACAGAGACCCAGCAACAAACACAACTACAGCCCAATATCCCTGATGAATATGGATGCAAATATTCTCAATAAGATACTAACAAATCAAATTCAACAGCATATAAAAAGAATTATTCACCATGATCAACGGGATTCATTCCTGGGCTGCAGGCCTGTTTCAACATTCGCAAATCAATCAGTGTGATACATCACATTAATAAAAGAAAAGATAAGAACCATATGATCTTGTCAACCGATGCATAGAAAGAATTTGACAAAATTCAGCATCCTTTCTTAATAAAAACCCTCAAGACACTCGGGATAGAAGGAAAACACTTGAACATCATAAAAGCCATTTATGAAAAGCTCACAGCTAATATCATCCTCAATGGGGAAAAATTGAGATATTTCACTGCTGTTGTTTAACATAGTGTTGCAAGTGCTAGCATCAGCAATCAGACAACAAAAGGAAATCAAAGGTATCAAAATTGGCAAAGATGAAGTCAGGCTTTCACTTTTTGCAGATGACATGATACTACACATGGAAAACCCAATAGACTCCACCAAGAGTCTGCTAGAACTGATACATGAAATCAGAAAAGTTGCAAGATACAAACGCAATGTACAGAAATCAGTTGCATTCTTATACACTAACAGTGAAGCAACAGAAATGTCAATAAAGAAACTGATCCCATTCACAATTGCACCAAGATTCATAAAATACCTAGGAATAAACCTAACCAAAGATGTAAAAGATCTGTATGCTGAAAACTATAGAAAGCTTATGAAGGAAACTGAAGAAGATGCAAAGAAATGGAGAAACATTCCATGCTCATGGACTGGAAGAATACATATTGTTAAAATGTCAAAACTACCCAAATCAATCTACACAATCAAAATTGCAATCCCAATCGAAATTGCACCAGCATTCTTCTCGAAGCTAGAGCAAGCAATCCGAAAACTTGTATGGAACCACAAAAGACCCAGAATAGCCAAATATTGAAGAAGAAGACCAAAGCGGGAGGCATCACAAT
Organism: Panthera onca; assembly: GCF_046562875.1. Lineage (NCBI taxonomy): Eukaryota > Metazoa > Chordata > Mammalia > Carnivora > Felidae > Panthera > Panthera onca. The sequence goes on along the minus strand of NC_138344.1, from coordinate 147,452,243 downwards.
CCCAGACTTTAGCCTCTACTACAAAGCTGTCATCATCAAGACAGCATGGTATTGGCACAAAAACAGACACATAGACCAATGGAATAGAATAGAGACTCCAGAATTGGACCCACAAATGTATGGCCAACTAATCTTTGACAAAGCAGGAAAGAATATCCAATGGAAAAAAGACAGTCTCTTTAACAAATGGTGCTGGGAGAACTGGACAGCAACATGCAGAAGAATGAATCTAGACCACTTTCTTACACCATTCACAAAAATAAACTCAAAACAGATAAAGGACCTGAATGTGAGACAGGAAACCATCAAAACCCTAGAGGAGAGAGCAGGAAAAAACCTCTCTGACCTCAGCCACAGCAAATTCTTACTTGACACATCTCCAGAGGCAAGGGAATTAAGAACAAAAATGAACTATTGGGACTTCATGAAGATAAAAAGCTGCACTGCAAAGGAAACAATCAGCCAAATTAAAAGACAGCCAACGGAATGGGAAAAGATATTTGCAAATGACATATCAGACAAAGGGCTAGTATCCAAAATCTATACAGAACTCATCAAATTCCACACCTCATAACAAATAATCCAGTGAAGAAAGGGGCAGAAGACATGAATAGACACTTCTCTAAAGAAGACATCCAGATGGCCAACAGGCACATGGTTAGAACTCAACGTCACGCCTCATCAGGGAAATACAAATGAAAACCACACTGAGATACCACCTCATGCCAGTCAGAGTGGCTACAATGAACAAATCAGGAGACTATAGATGCTGGAGAGGATGTGGAGAAATGGGAGCCCTCTTGCACTGTTGGTGGGAATGCAAACTGGTGCAGCCATTCTGGAAAATAGTGTGGATGTTCCTAAAAAATTAAAAATAGGGGGGCGCCTGGGTAGCTTGGTTGGTTAAGCGTCTGACTTCGGCTCATGTCATGATCTCATGGTCCGTGGGTTCGAGCCCCATGTCGGTCTCTGTGCCGACAGCTCAAAGCCTGGAGCCTGTTTCGGATTCTGTGTCTCCCTCTCTCTCTGCCCCTCCCCCGTTCATACTCTGTCTCTCTCTGTCTCAAAAATAAATAAACGTTAAATTTTTTTAATTAAAAAAAAATTAAAAATAGGTCTACCCTATGACCCAGCAATAGCACTGCTAGGAATTTATCCAAAGGATACAGGAGTGCTGATGCATAGGGGCACTTGTACCCCAATGTTTATAGCAGCACTTTGAACAATAGCGAATTATGGAAAGAGTCTAAATGTCCATCAACTAATGAACGGATAAAGAAATTGTGGTATCTATTCAAAATGGAATACTACCTGACATTGTGAAAGAATGAAATGTGGCCTTTTGTAGCAACATGGATGGATCTGGAGAGTGTTGTGCTGAGTGAAATTAGTCATATGCAGAAAGACAGATACTGTATGTTTTCACTCTTATTTGGACCTTGAGAAACTTGACAGAAGACCATGGGGACGGGGAAGAAAAAAAAAAGTTAGAGAGGGAGGGAGTCAAACCATAACAGACTCTTAAAAACTGAATAAACTGAGGGTTGATGGGGGGTGGGAGGGAGGGGAGGGTGGGTGATGGGTATTGAGGAGGACATCTGTTGGGATGAGCATTAGGTGTTGTATAGAAACCTATTTGACAACAAATTTCATGTTTACAAAATAATCTTATTTAACTGTCATTACTATGTTTTATTAGTTTTATGTAAATTTTTTCAAATTCTATTTTATTTCCATCATTTTACTTTAGTCTACTACAGTATATTCACATTTTCAAATTATCAAATGATTTCTTTTTTTCTTTTCTTTATCTTTATTGTCTTTTTCATTTCTTTACGTTTTTCTTAAATACAGAACAAAAAATTCATAATTTTTATTAAAAATATTTTTATTTAATTTTTTCTACTATATGCTTTACTTTTGTCTATATTATTCTCAAATTCTATTTTACTCCCATCTACCCATTTTACTCAACATCAGTGTATGCATTTTTTCAAATTCTCAAATGATTTACTTTGCACCCTTTTTTTCCCTAACCTCTCAAACCACTTTCAACACCTCAACAAAACACACCTAGGATCAAGCATTAACTATTAGATGTGTGTGTGTGTGTGTGTGTGTGTGTGTGTGTGTGCGCGTGAGTGTGTTTAATTTTTAATTTTAATATTTTTGAAATTTTATTTATTTTATTTCAATATTTCTACTTCATTAATTCCTTTTCTCTCTTCAAAATGACAAAAAAAAGGAATTCACCCCTAAAGAAAGACCACGAAGAAACAATAGCCAGGGATTTAACCAACACAGGTACAAGCAAGATGTCTGAACCAGAATTTAGAATCACGATAATAAGGATACTAGCTGGAGTAAAAAATAGATTAGAATCCCTTTCTGAAGAGATAAGAGAAGTAAAAAAAAAAATAGCCAAAATGAAATTAAGAATGTTATACCTGAACTGCAATCACAGATGGATGCAGCCGTGGGAAGGATGGATGAGGCAGAACAGAGAATCAGCGATATAGAGGACAAATTTATAGAAAATAATGAAGCAGAAAAAAAGAGGGAGATTAAGGCAAAAGAGCATGATTTAAGAATTAGAGAAATCAGTGACTCATTCAAAAGGAACATCAGAATCATAGGGGTCCGAGAAGAGGAAGAAAGAGAAATAGGGGTAGAAGGGTTATGTGAGCTGATCATAGTGGAATACTTCCTAACCTGGGGAAAGACACAGACATCAAAATCCAGGAAGCACAGAGGACCCCCACTAGATTCAACACAAACTGCCCAGCAACAAGGCATACCATAGTCAAATTCACAAAATACTCAGGCAAGGAGAGAATCATGAAAGCAGCAAGGAAAAAAAGTCCCTAAAATACAAGGGAAGACAGATCAGGTTTGCAGCACACCTATCCACAGAATTTTGGCAGGCCAGAAAGGAGTGGCGGAGTCTATTCAGTGTGCTGAATCAGAAATGTATGCAGACAAGAATTCTTTATCCAAGAAGGCTGTCATTCAAAATAGAAGGAGAGATAAAAGTTTCCCAGACAAACAAAAATTAAAAGAGTTTTTGACCACTAAACCAGCCCTGCAAAAAATTTTAAGGGGGACTCTCTGAGGGGACAAAAGATGAAAAAAAAATGTGTGTGTGTGTGTGTGTGTGTGTGTGTGTGTGTGTATCAAAAGCAAGGAAGATTAGAAAGGACCAGAGAACACCATCAGAAATTCCAGCTCTACAAGCATCATCATGGCAATAAACTAATATCTTTCAGTACTCACTCTAAACCTCAGTGGACTCAATGCCCCAATCAAAAGACATAGGGTAACGGAATGGATAAGAAAACAAGATCCATCTATATGCTGTTCACAAGAGACCCACTTTAGACCTAAAGACACCTTCAGATTGAACATAAGGGGATGGAGAACCATCTATCATGCTAATGGTCAACAAAAGAAAGCCCAAGTAGCCATACTTATATCAGACAATCTAGACTTAAAAATACTGTATCAAGAGATGCAGAAGGGCATTCTATCATGATCAAGGGGTCTATAGACGAAGAAGACCTAATAATTGTAAACATTTATGCGCCAAATGGGAGAGCACACAAAATATAAATCAGTTAATCACAAACATAAAAAACTCACCGATAGTAATACCATAATATTAGGAGACTTCAACACCCCACTCACAGCAATGGACAGATCATCTCAACAAAAAATCGACAAGGAAAGAATGGCTTTGAATGACACACTGGACCAGATGGACTTAACAGATATATTCAGAATATTTCATCCTAAAGCATCAGAATATGCATTCTTCTCCAGCGCACATGGAAAGTTCTCCAGAATAGACCATATACCGGGACACAAATCAGCCCTAAGTAAGTACAAAAAGATTGAGATCATACTGTGCATAGTTTCAGACCACAATGCTGTGAAACTCAAAAACAACCACAAGAAAAAATTTCGAAAGGTAAAAAATACTTGGAGACTAAAGAACATCCTACTAAAGAATGAATGAGCTAACACAATTCATCAGGAAGTTAAAAAGTATATGGAGGAAGTTAAAAAGGAAGGAAGTTAAAAAGTATATGGAAGTCCATTAAAATGATAACACCACAACCGAAAACCTCTGGGTCGCAGCAAAGGTGGCCATAAGATGAAAGTATATAGCATTCCAGGCCTTCCTAAAGAAGGAAGAAAAGATCTCAGATACACAACCTAACCTTACACCTTAAGGAGCTGGAAGAAGAACAGCAAATAGAACCCAAAACCAGCAGAAGACAGGAAATAATAAAGATTACAAAAGAAATTAATGCTATTGAAACAAACAAAAACAAACAAACAAACAAACAAACAAAAAAACAGTAGACCAAATCAATGGAACCAGAAGCAGGTTCTTTGAAAAATGAACAAAATTGATAAACCACTAGCCAGTTTGATCAAAAAGAAAAAGGAAAGGATGCAAATAAGTAAAATCAAGAATGACAGAGGAAAGATCACAACCAACACAACAGAAATAAAAACAATAATAAGAGAATATTATGAGCAATTATATGCCAATAAAATGGGCAATCTGGAAGAAATGGACAAATTCCTAGAAACATATACACTACCAAACTGAAACAGGAAGAAATATAAAAATTTGAACAGACCGATAACCAGTAAGGAAATAGTATTAGTAATCAAAAATCTGTCAAAAACAAGAGTCCAGGCCCGATGGCTTTCCAGCAGATTCTACCAAACATATCCCTACTAAGAAAGTAGGGATAGAAGAAGCATAACTCGATATCATAAAAGCCATATATGAATGACCCAACACTAATATCATCCTCAATGGGGAAAAAGTGAGAGCTTCAATGTGCTTAGTGCTACTACAATAGTGAAGAACTAAGGTTTCTCTGCACAACATTCTAGGGCCTAAATTCCTTTTTCTGGTGCTAAGGACAGTTCTCCCCTCCTGGTACAAAAAGGGTGTATTTCACATAGGAGATTTATATTCTGTTTAACGGGAACAAAGGATGTTCAGTGCGTCTCTGCACTGGCTGTTTCTCAAGCATGTTTCATTCCAGCGGCATATTTGGGGTGGCATATTCTGCTCCCCTCCACCATGTAATGCTGGAGTAGAGACACTGGAATAAATGTCCTGTGAGTCTTGACAGGAACCTCCCTGCAGGGCCGGGCCTAGACTGCAGGGAGCTTTCAGTACTACCCAGCACCAGGCTGCTACCCCAGGTGAGTAGGTTCACAAGGGGTGAGGAAGGCTTTCCTGTCAGAAGCCAGTGTTTCCTTTTCCAGAAAGCAATCTAAAATATCAGTAGATGAGGGATGCTAAAGGGTGTTTAAATATCCTGTTCCATCAGAGCATTTAATGAACTCAGGAAGTGAGAGGACACTAGATGCTGCTACTCCAGGGCTTTTAGGTATCTTCATCTAAGAGATGGAAGCCAGGACGCATTTATTACCCCATTTTGTGGAGCAGTTTGGAGACACGCTTCTCCAGGAATAAGACGTTCAGATATCAGAGCCAACAACAGGTTCAGGTGGTCTCTGGCTCATTCAATACTGGTCCACAATGGGGAGAATTTCCTGTAAGGTCTTATCAATCAGTGGCAGGAGCTCAGTCTGCACACAGTTCAGGAACCTGGCCAAGGACCCATGTCCTCAAACAAGGATTAGACTGGTGCTCTCTGAGTCCCAATGTACACGGTCTCTGGGACCGTCTCCAGATGGTTCTGGTCTTGTGTATGAAATACTCTGTCTCATGACTAGGCAAATAGTCCTAAGAGCACTAGGTTAAGTATGGGTGTGTCTGTGCCCTGAGAGCATCACCGTACAACGCCATCCTCTACCGGAGACCCTGAGACACATCCCCTCACAATGGACTGGAGCTGGAGAATCCTCTACCTGGTGGCAGTGGCGACAGCTAAGGGTCAGCCAAGTCCCTGGACATAGGAGAGGACCAGGACCAGTCAACATTGATTTCATCCACTCTTGTCCCCTCTCTACAGGTGTGCACTCCCAGGTTTTGCTGGTGCAGTCTGGGGCTGAAGTGAGGAAGCCTGGGGCATCAGTGAAGATCTTCTGCAAAGCATCTTGACACAGCTTCACTGATTACTATATGTACTGGGTGTGACAGGCTCCTGCACAAGGGCTTGAGTGGATGGGAAGCATTGACCCTGAAGATGGTGCTACAAGCTATGCACAGAAGTTCCAGGGCAGACTCACTCTGACGGCAGACACATCCACAAACACAGCCTACATGGAGCTAAGCAGTCTGAGGTCAGCAGACACGGCCATGTATTACTGTGCAAGGACACAGTGAGGGGTTGTCAGTGTGAGCCCAGACACAAACCACCCTGTAGAAGAAGATCAGGACCGCCAGGGGGTGCACACTATGCACCATTCTGTTTGTGTTTCCAGGAGCAGGTGCAGGTAGGGGTTGTTAGAAGGTTTTGTGCCATGGCCTGGGGCTTCCTCTCCATACAGCAGTTTCCCCCAGGAAGCCTCTCTGGACACATGATTCTGTGCTTACCTACTCGGGTCTGGTTTACAAAGTTTGTTTTACCAGGAACACTATACTTACATGAACAAGAGATAGAGTCTCTTACAATTGCTTACCCTTGTACTAAATATCAATGGTTTACACGTATCCTGATGCACATCAACTAAACATTTACAGGAGTCCCAGGTGCGCTCACTTTGCATCTAGGACCACAGGAACCCATAGCTCCTGGTTATCCTCACCCTGCTCTTGTCCCAGTCAAACACCATGACACTTCATTCATGTCACTTAGGTTCTCAGAACTTTATATGTGTTACAGTTTTCTTCAAATACTTGAAACTACAAGAGAAAAAGCATCTACATGTATTAGTCAGGATAATCCTGAGGAACAGAACACATAGCACATTGGCTTACATGACTAAATAGGCTGAGAAGTCCCATGATATACTATCACATGCTGGATACCCAGTAAAGTCAATGGTGTAATTCTCATCTGATTCCAAACTAGTGTCAAGTCTGAGAATTGGGGACCTGATGGTTTAACTTTCACTCCAAGGGCAAGAGGAAGCCAATGTTACAGCTCAAGCAGGCACACAAGAAGCAAAAATGAGAGAATTTGCTTCACTTTTATTTTTATTCTATTCATAACCTTAATGGATTGGGTGATGCCCACTTACCAAGACACCAAAACGCAAGAACACAGTGCACACAGCACTCACCACAAACCCTTCCTGAAGCGCCAGTCTCCGTACAGCATACGAACTCTTCTTAATGTAGCCATGACTCTCAGAAGCAGAAAACATAACAGGTTTTCTAAAACACAGAAGAACACAGAGACCTAGACAATATGAGAATATGGAGGAATTCATCCCCAAAGAGAGAACAAGAAAGGACCGTATCCAGGGATCTAATCAAAACAGATATAAGGAATAGGCCTAAAACAGAACTGAAAACAACAATAGTAAGGATAATGGATGGGCTTGAGAACAGCATAGAAGACATCAAGGATATCCATACCACAGAGATAAAAGACATAAAAACTGGTCAACGGTGAAATTTAAAAATTCTATGAAAGAGACATGATGCTTACGGCACATAATGGGTGGAAGCAGCAGAGGAATGACTAAGTGATATAGAAGATAAAATTATGGAAAATAAGGAATCAGAAAAGAGAGGGTAAACTAACTTCTTGGGTTATGGATGTAGACTTAGAGAACTCAGCCACTCTGTATAGTGTAGTAAAATTCCTTTCTGAGGAGTCCCAAAAGAAGAGAGGGAAAAAGGGACAGAAGGTTTATCTGTGCAAATTGTAGCTGAAAGTTGCCCTAACCCAAGGAAGGAAATGAACATCCAAATCCAGAAGGCACAGAGAACTCCTATCAAAATCAACAAAAGTAGGCCATTACCAAGAGAAATCAGAAAATTGACATAATATAGAGATAAAGGAAAAATCCTAAAAGCAGCAAGAGGAAAGAAGTCCCTAAGAAGGGAAGGCAAATAAGGTTAGTTCCATTCACAGAAACTTACCAAGAGAGAAGGGAGTGTCATCATACATTCAATATGCTGAATGGGAAAAAAATGGGCAGGGAAGAATACTTTATCCAGGAAGTTTGTCATTGAGAAGAAGGAGAGATAAAGAGCTTCCCAGACAAACAAAATCTAAAGGAGTCTGTGACCCCTAATCCAACCCTGCAAGAAATACTAAAGGGGACTCTTTGAGTGGGAAAGGAAGACCAAAAGCAACAAACATTAGAAAGGAATAGAATAAATCTCCAGAAAAAAAAATTACTTTACAGAAACATTGTGATAACACAATTACACTAATATCATATCTTTCAGTAATCACTGTGAATGTAAATGAACTAAAGAGTCCAGTCAAAAGGCACAGAGTATCAGAATGGATTAAAAAAACAAGCTCCATGTATATTCTGCCTGTAAAAGACTCCTTTGAGACCTAGAGATACCTGTTGATTGAAAGTGAGGGGTTGCAGAACAATTTATCATGCTACTGGACATAAAAAGAAAGCTGTAGTACCATATTCATATCAGGAAACCTGGATTTAAAATACAAAGACTGCAAAAAGAGATGAAGAAGGGCATTATATCATAAAGTGGTCTATCCAACAAGAAGCACTAACAAGTGTAAATATTTATGACCACAAATTGGGGCACTGAAATATGTAAAGCAATTAATGACATAAAAAAACTCATTGATAATAATACACTAGTAGTAGGGGACTTGCACTTGTAAGTAGGGGACACCCCACTTGCAACAATGAACAGATAGCGTAAGAAGAAAATCAAGAAGGAAACAATGGCTTTGAATGACACAGGTGCAGATGGACTTAACAGATACATTCAAAACATTCCATCTTAAAGCAGCAGAATACATTCTTGTCGAGTGCACATGGAACATTCTCCAGAATAGATCACACACTGGGTCATAAATCAGCCCCTACAAGTACAAAAAGACTGAGACTATGGCATGCATATTTTCAGATCAGAACACTATGAAACTTGGAGTCGACCACAAGGAAAAATTTGGAAACACCACTAATAGTTGGAGTAAAAGACCATTGCACTGAAGAATAAAGCGGTTAACCAGGAAATTAAAGAAGAAATAAAAATACATGGAAGCAAATGAAAATGTTAGCGTTGACGGTCCAAATCCTGTGGGATGCAGCAAAAGCAGGTTTAAGATGGAAGTACATAGCAGTACAGGCCTAACACAATAAAAATAAAATTTTAAACACACAACCACTTTACACCTAAAGAAGCTAGAAAAGGAAGAGCAAATGAAGCCTAAAGTCAGACGAGGAGGGTAAACAATCATTGAGTACCTATAAATGGCATAGAAAGAAACAAAAACAGTAGAACAGATCAACAAAACTTTTAGGTTGCTTTCTGAAAGAATGAATAAAATTGAACTTCCTGGACCAGATTATTCAAACAGAAAAGAAAAAGGACCCAAAGAGACAAAATCATGAATTTCATGGGACAGATCACAACCAACACCAGAAATACAATCAATTATAAGAGAATATTATGAAAAACTATATACCAACCAATTAGGCCATCTGGAAGAAATGAATAAATTCCCAGAAACATGTAAACTACCAAAATTTCAACAGGAAGAATTAGAAAAGGAGAATTACAGACCAATTGCCCAGGTGAACATGGATGCAAAAATTATCAACAACATACTTACAAATTGAATCCAACAGTACATTAAAAGAATCATTTACCAGGATGAAGTCGGATTTATTCCTGGGGTGCAAGGATGGATCAATATTAACAATCAATCAAAGTTAAACACCATATCAATAATAGGATAAGACCCAAATGATCCTTTCAATAAATGCAGAGAAGCATTTGATAAACTACACTATCTTTTCTTGATAAAAACCATCGAGCAAGTAAAGATAGATGGAAAATTCTTCAACGACATAAAGGCCATATACAAAACACGCACTGTTAACATCATCCTCAATGGGGAAACACTGAGTGCTCTCCACATATGGTCAGGAACATGACAGGGATATCCACTGTCACTAATTTTGTTCAACGTAGTACTAGAACGCTTAGCCTCTGCAATCAAACAATGAAAAGAAATGAAAGGCATAGACATTTGAAAGGAATAAGTCAAACTTTCACTCTTTGCAGATTACATGATACTCTATGTGGAAAATCCAAAAGATTCCACCAAAAGACTTCTAGGGCGGAGACAAAACTCAAAAAAGTTGTAGGATACAGAGACAACATCAAGTTATTGGCACTATATACATACACCAAAAATGAAGCAGAAAAGAGAGACATTAAGGAATCAGACCCATTGACAATTGCACCAAAAATCATAACATACCTAGGAATAAACCTAACCAAACATGTTAGAGATCTGTATGCTAAAAACTATAGAAAGCATATGAAGCAAATTACACAAGACACAAAGGAAGAGCATTCCATGGTCATGGATTGGGAAACAAATATTGGTAAAATATCAATACTACCCAAAGCAATCTACACATTCAATGTGATCCTTACCAAAATAACACCAACATTCTTCACAGAAAAAGAACAAAGAATTTTAAAATTTGTATAAAACCAGAAAACACCGAATAGGCAGAGCAATGTTGAAAAAGAAATCCAAACCTGGAGGCATCACAATTCTAGACTTCAAGCTGTATTACGAAGCTGTAATCATCAAGAAAGAATGGTACTGGCACAAAAATAGACACATACATGAATGGGACAGAATAGAGAACCAGATTTGCTGAACAGTCTGTTCAGCAAATGGTGCTGGGAAAACTGGATACTAACATGCAGAAGAATGAATCTGGCACACTTTCCTACAGCAAACACAAAAATATATTCAAAATGGATGAAAAACCTAAATGTAAGAGCAAAAAGCATCGACATCTATAAGAGAAAACAGGCAGAAACCTCTTTGACCTCGACCTCGGCAACTTCTTAATACACACGCCTCTAGAGGCAAGGAAAACAAAAGCAAAAAATGAACTATTGGGACCTCATCAAGATAAAAAGCTTCTGCACAGTGGAGGAAACAGTCAACAACATTAAGTGGCAACTGACAGAGGAGTGAAGATATTTGAAAATGACATACATGGTAAGAGTTAGTATCCAAAATCTATAAGAACTTAACAAACACAGAAGAACAAACATCCAGTGAATGGTCAAAAGACATGAGCAGACACTTTTCCAAAGAAAACATCTGGATGGCTAAGAGACACATGAAAAGATGCTCAACATCACTCATCATTGGGGAAAATCAATTCAAAATCATGATAAGATACCACGTCACACCTGTCAGAATGGCTAAAATGAACAATTCAGGAAACAACAGATATGGGCAAGGATGTGGAGACAGAGGAACCTTCCTATACTCTTGGTGGCAATGCAAAGTGGTGTTACCACACTGGAGAAGAGTTTAAAAAGTTAAAATAGAATTACCTTATGTCCCACCAATTTCTCTACATGGTATTTACACAAAGGACACAAAAATTCTGATTCAAATAGCTAAACGGGTGATGGAGATTATGTAGGTCACTTGTGATGCGCACTGGGTGTTAATGTTTGTGATGAATCACTAAATTTTATTCCCAAAACTAAAACTACACTACATGTTAACTAACAAAGATGTAAATAAATAAAATCTTCAGACATTAAAAAACAGGGGATAAAAAGGAAGGGGACGAATGTTGTTACAAATGGTCATAACCAATGGGATCTAGGGCAGTGAGTCTAACAACTTGCATTTACCCATTTTATCCCTAACTGGTAGTGGACATTAATTAACAAAGATAATCATGATTCCCAATGTTGGTGCCACGTGAGTGGGAATTCAAACCCCAGCTGCCCTTCCCAGCTCCTCTGTGACCACATCTCATGGGCAGTCTGTCTAGACAGCTGGCATCTATGTATTGCCTGTGTGTAGACGTCCTTGCTCCTGGACCAGGCTCATTCACCCAGGTCTGCTGGGTACTCAGAAAGCACAGACTAGTGTCACCCGGCATTCCTTGTACTTCCCATTCCTCACTAGGGAACAAGCTCAGCCTTGAGGATGCATGGTTACCATGTGCTGTTCCACTGGTCTACACCACCTGACACCACCCATGTATTCCAGTACTTGCTTCTGAAGGGAATTTCCAAACAGATGACAATTTCACTAGTGATTTACACCAAAAAATAATTGGATCCAAGTGAGGGCACAATATTGGATTTTAGCTGCATGTTAAGGGGAACTCTGCTTTCATTCTTAGAAGACAGAGAAGAGGTTTATACCAGAGACAAGGTCACAAGGATGGATCCTCCCAGAACCAGCAGTGGACCATCGCCTTACTGAGAGAGGGTACATTTCACATACAATAGAAGCTGTGAATGTATAACATTTGGAGGGAGTGACCTCAGAGGGTGGGGGGGCCACCGGGTGGCCAGAACATCTCTTTACCCTCAGGTGAGGGACCTCCCGAGTCATGTCACTTGTCCACAATTTAGTCAGCTTAGGGTGGCTATGGTTCTGGTCTTACATCCCAGAGCCCAGTTTGTAGGGCTGCCCCAGACCTCCACTGGCTAGTGTCCAACAACGTCCAATCAAGGCTGCAGAAAATAGGATGCATGTCATCCCCAGAAGTCCTCTCTCAATGGCAATGACACCTTTATGTGTCTTTCCTTGTTGTTATCTGTCTTTCTTCATGTTTCTTTCCTTACCGTTTCTCTTCACCTCAGAGCATTTGGGGGACATCCATGCATATCCACCTGGGTTCAGTCAGACACTCAGATCCAGAGGGAGACTTGAACTTCATGCAAGAAAGTGTCTGTGCCTGGTGATGAGGGGTTTCATCCCACAATTCTCAAGGTATTCCCTCCCACAGATGTGCTGTCTTCAGGACCCACTCATCTTCAGTTCCGAGACGGACATTTGGTGACTGCCCATCTGTGTCCTGAACTCCATCCCCAGACTCATACACATGGCAGTAATATCAATGTCTCAAAATTAATCTCATGTGACAAGTCCCTTTGGCCACATAAGTTATTCTACACAGGTTCAAGAATGACATAGATGACCATAGTCCACACTGATGTCAGGGAAAGTTCACCTCCATCCCACACGACACTCACATTACCACACCCACAAATCCTCCAACAGGTCAAATCATTAAATATTAAGTCAAGTCCAAAACGTACCTAAATTTCACTACCTCTAAAACCCCAAATCTAACCATGTAGCTTGTGTACGGTGAGACCGTGGTACCTTCCATCCTGGGGTGAAACCCTCTCCATCAGCCGACCTGCATTTCTAGAAAACCATTTTTGTTTTCTGAATGCTTCTGCATGGTAACCATAACATAACAGGTACTGACATTCCTATCCCAGAAGAAATACAGTGTAATTTAGAAGTGCATCACCAACAAGAAACAATTTGATTATCAATCTGGGGAAACCCGTTAGGTTCAAAGACACAATGCTCTGAATATCAGACTCCAACTTGTCTCTGGGATTCACACTTCCTTTATTCTTGAGGGTGGTACATGTTTGAAGTTGAGCACATTTATCCCAGCTTCATGAAAGTAGAATTTCTGAGCCCAAAAATCTTTTGTTCTCTCGATTATCAAACAAAAAGTTCTTCTGACTCTCGCCAGCTGATAAGGATAACTATTCAAAATTGTTGCTCACCAATGATTGAAGGAAATATAACTGTATCTTTACAGGCAAGAAGCAGAGTGAAGGGTTGAAAGATGGAAAATATGTAGGAGGAGACATCCTGTGAACAGAAGGGTCTGCAGTGCTCATGATGGCAGGATCTCACCCTTGCCTGTTGCATAAATGGGGAGGGGAATAAAGGAGTCACTGTATCTCTGCAGGGGTCTGTGAAACAACAGGAGCACGGGGACCACCGGGGGCAATCACAACCACCGGGGGAACTCAGAGACCAGGGAGCTCATGATCCACGACAAGAGATTGGTTGAGGACTGGTCTCCTCTCAAGGGCTTTCAGATCCAGGCTCTGCACACTTCTTCTGACATGAACACAGCAAAGAGTTTGTAAAAGCTGTGGAAACACACAGGTGTCCTCCGTGTTTAAATAAACCATGATAATGGGAATACACAAATTTTCCCGGGTCAGGCACTGGGATAAATATATCTTTGATCATTCCCACATTAACAAGAGTTTAGAAGAATAATGATCTCCATTTCATAGATGAAGAAATATTTTTAATTAACATCATCCTTCCTGATCGCAGGTGTTTTGCCTTCAACATATTTTAATAAAATTCAACCATTTTAACATTACTGAGGCTTTCTTTTTTTAATGTTTATGTATTTTTATGAGAGAGAGAGACAGACTACGAGCAGGCAAGGGGAAGAGAGAGAGAGGAGACACAGTATCAGAATATGAAGCAGTCTCCAGGCTCTGAGCTGTCAGCACAGAGCACGACACAAGGCTCAGACTCATGAACTGTGAGACCATGACCTGAGTCAAAATCGGACACTTAACCAACTGAGCCACCCAGAGGCTCCATATTGAGGGTTTCCATTGATGTCCACATAGAGTTCATGTGTAAATGACCCATTGTGTCTGTAGAAAACCCCTGGCATCTCCATCAGCTCTGTGAGTCTCTGTCGAGGCTTCTCACTCTCTCCAATTTGTGACAGAATAGACCTGGCTTCCACCCATCACTCTCCTGGGACTTCTAGAAAGACAGGAACCTGCAAACCTCACTGGGATGTCCAGCCTTGTCCTGCATGTGGTTCAGGAGGCCGGTGGGTCCCCTGATGGGGAGCACAGGTTCAGATACTGGGACTACTCTCACCTCATACGTGATCTTGGACATTCACACACTCTGTCTCTGCGGCAGTGTATCTGTTAACCTGTACAATGGTGGTATACTGATTCTTACCTCAAGTGTTTGGGTGCATATGTGAAAATAAGGATTATCATGGGTACTGATAATCACTGCAGCAAAATCACAAATTAATAAATCACAATGTCCTGAAAGATATTGTGACACCAAACACTGCCCCATCCCTTACACCTGCCAAGGGTCACTGGCTTCTTGAGGATTCTATTGCAAAATTTGCTATATTGTCAAAGGACATCTGTATGCTGATTAAACCCTCCCATCCCTGAAACTGTAGCTGGGTGAAGAGCCCCAGCCCCTAAGTGTTCACATTCAGTGATCAGAACAGAACACAGACATCTCACCATGGAGTTTGGGTTCACTTTGGTTTTCCGTGGTTCTATTTTAAACAGTAATTCCTGATGAACAAGAAATACTAACTATGCTAGTGGATATGAGTGAGAGAAACAGTGGATGTGTGACATTTTCCTGACTTGTATCCGTAGATGTCTTGTGTGACGTACAGCTGGTAGAGTCTGGGGGAGAACTGAGAAGCCTGGCGGGGGAGGGGGTCCCTGAGACTCTCCTGTGCAGTCTCTAGATTCAACTTCAGTAGCTAATTGATGAGATGGGTCTGCTAGACTCCAGGGAAGGGGCTGAATGGGGGTCTACATATCTGTATGTTATAAGATAAGGACCAAATGTCATTATTTTACTCACTGGAATTCAAAACCACTTGTGAAAGAGGCCATTTTTTCCCTAATTTTAATTCTATGAAATCTCATGGAGGATTTGCTGACTGCATCCAGACACATTTCACTCTGGTCTCTGTAACCTGCTCCACTGGTCTGTGTGTCTGACTCTGTGCCAGCAGCACAGTGTTATAGACAATGTACCTCTGCAATATACTTAGAAAGGAGGATGTGTGCTGTCTCCAGGTTTGTTCTTCTTTCTCAGGATTGTTTTCTCACTTCTGTGTGCTTTGTGGTACCATATAAATAAGAATTTCCCAGATACATTCATTGGCATTTTTATTAACTCAACTAATACTAGAAATTATTAGAACAGATAAAAGGAATAAAAAGTGTAATAAAACAAAAAATTAACAAATTGAAATTGATATCTGGAAAGCTAAATGCAATTGAAAAAGCATCTCTACTAGGAAAATAGGTAAAACTCAAACAGATACAATCAGAATTAAGGAGGGGACATAACTGATACCAAAGAAGTGAAAAACAATAACAGAAAATTCCTAGATAATTATAGACCCATTATTAGATAACTAAGGGCAACTAGGCAATTTCCAGAGACAAACAATCCGCAAGACTGTACTTGAAGAAACAGAAAATTAACAGGATGAAAACAAATAAAATTCAATCTATAATCTAATCATACACCGCCCCAAAAGAAAAAAGTCAGCTTAGTAACACAGGGCTTTATCTATGAATTATATCAAAATATAAAAGACACTTAATGACAATACCTCTCAGACTCTTACCAAAAACTGAAAAGAAAGGAATATGCCCCAGTTCATCTACAAGACCAACCTTACTATGCTGCAAAATCGAAAGACACCGTAAGAAGAGAAACTAAAGGCCAATATCTCAGATGGACATACATGCGAAACTCCTAGCATAGTGAATGCAACAGCACAATGAAAGGGTCATATGTGACAATGCAGTCACATCTGTTGATCATCTAGATCATCATCTATTGATACATATAAAACTAGACAAAATTCAACAAATTGTCATTATTAAAAAATCTCAGCAACTGAGGGAAAGAAAGAAATAACCTCCACAAAATCGTGGCCATAGATGAAAAGGCCACACCTGACAGCATATTTAACAGTGAAAAACTGAAGCTTTTCCTGTCACATTAGGAGCCAGGCAAGGATGCTCATTCCCTACATAGGTCCGCATGGTAACATGAAGACCAGTAAAATATGGCACCCAATGTATGTCATCTTGTCACATTGCTTATTTGGAGGAAAGTCACTTGAGTAACAGCTAGTCTAAGGAACCTGTGACCCTTCTTTGTGCCCCTAAGAGCAGGAAATAAATCTCTCCTGGGAAACTTCTTCCCCTATACCAGAATGGAACAACCATCCTTAGCACCAGAAATGGGAACTTAGCACCAAGAAGGCTGTGCAAACAAGCCTTGTTAATTCCTCACTAATTGACTTGCCCAAACCCAAATCTCTGTCTTGTTAACTCTTCGCAAATCCATTTTTTTTTCTAAAAGGCACAAGTGCCACCTCCTTTCTTCATTCTCTGGGTGTCATATTATTAGGAAGCTTGTGCACATGCAAAATGAAATTTATTCTCTTCTGTAGATCTGTCTTATGTCAATTGAATCCTTAGACCAGACAAAGAACACAGAAGCAAAGAAGGAAAACCCTTTCTGGTCCTACAAGTTGAAGATGTACCCATAAAAATTAGGTAAGAAAATGAAATAAAGACATGTAAATCAGTAAGAAGAAAATTATTTGTTTGAGAATCACGCGAACTTACATACAGTGAAACCTTAGAAACTCCACAAAAAAAGTATCAGAACTAATAAACTCAGGAAAAGTTCAGGGTACAAATCAACATACAAAAATATGTTGTATTTCCACACACCTAAAACATAGTATATGAAAAAAATAACAAAATCACACAATTGAAAATGGCACAAAATGGAGCATCTGTGTGGCTCAATCCGTTAAGGGCCTACTGTTGATTTTGGCTCAGGTCATGATCTCCTGGTTCCTGAGTTTAATTCTAAGGCAGGGTCTGCAATGATTGTGCAGAGCCTGCCTGGGATTCTCTGTCCCCTTCTCTCTCTCTGATCTCTCTCTCCTTCCCTCTATCTGTCACACAAAAATAAACACACATTAAAATATATGGCACAAAATAAAGTATTTAGGATTAAATTTCACTAAAAAGTAAAATAGTATACCAAACATGACGTGCTGGGAGAAAGACATGTAAAATGGCAAACACAGAGGAAATGATCACTGTGTTCACAGATTAGAATTATTTATACTGTCACAGTCCCTTCTGCAAGAAGTGATCTAGAAGTGCCTCTCAAACACTGGTTTTAAATTTGAAACAAATCTAAGTCTGGAGCCTGATATATAGTCAGAGGATATGCAAATAGGGCCCTCCCTGTGCTGATTAAACCAGTCCAGCTCCAACCCTGCAGCTGGGAGAGGAGCCCCAGCCCCGGGAGTCCCAGGTGTTCCCATTCTGTGATCAGCACAGAACACACACACCTCACCATGGAGTTTGTGCTGGGCTGGGTGTTCCTGGTTGCTCTTTTAAAAGGTAATTCATGGTGAACGAGGGACACTGAGTCTGTGAGTGGATATGAGTGAGACAGTGGATGTGTGACAGTTTCCTGACCAACATGTCTTGTGTCTGCAGGTGTCCAGTGTGACGTGCAGCTGGTGGAGTCTGGGGGAGACCTGGTGAAGCCTGGGGGGTCCCTGAGACTCACCTGTGTGGCCTCTGGATTCACCTTCAGTAGTTCCAGCATGAGCTGGGTCCGCCAGGCTCCAGGGAAGGGGCTGCAGTGGGTCGCAAGCATTTATAGTGATGGAAGTAGTACAAACTACGCAGACTCCGTGAAGGGCCGATTCACCATCTCCAGAGACAACGCCAAGAACACGCTGTATCTGCAGATGAACAGCCTGAAGACCGAGGACACGGCCACATATTACTGTGCAAGAGACACGGTGAGGGGACCTCACTGGGAGCCCAGACACAAACCCCCCTGCAGGGGGGATCAGCACCACCAGGGGGCGCACACTATGCACAATTCTACTTTGTGATGACAGGAGCAGTTGCAGATGGAGGTTACAGGAAGGTTTCCTGTCAGGGTCTGGGGCTTCCTCTCCACACAGCAGTTTCTCTAGGGAGCCTCTCTGGTCACAGGATTCTGTGTTTATCTATTAACTCTCTCTGAATTAGCAACTGTGTTGTCATAGGAAAACTACCCTAACGTGCACAAAGACACAGTTGTTTGCATTGCTTACTCCTGTCTCTCAGTATGAGTGAATTGCAGATTTCCTGACGCACAACAGCTGAACCTTTACAGGAGTCCCAGATGCACTCACTGTGCAGCCAGGACTACAGGATCCCCCAGACCCCCATTATCTTCACCCAGCACTTGTCCCAACAATATGACACACTTCCCTCCTGGCACTTGCTACTCAGGACTTTAAATGAGCTACAGCTTTATCCAATTCCTCTAAAGAAGAGATAATTCATCTCCATGTATTAGTCAGGATTCTCCCGAGGAACAGAAACCAAAGAACCTTGGTTTCCATGACTAAATACATTGATAAGCCCCCAATTTCAACTCTCACATGCTGGAGACCCAGGAAAACCAGTGGTGTAATTCTCATCTGATGCTGAACTAGTTTCTAGTCTCAGAACGTGAAGAGCTGATGATGTAACTCTCAGAACAAGGGCCAGAGGAGACCAATGTTCCAATTCAAACACACACATGGGAAGTAAAACTGAGGGAATTCCTCCTCGCTCTGCATCAGTTTCTATTCAGAACCTTAATGGAATGGGTGATGCCCAGACAGACAGACCCTTGGATACAAATGCCAGTCTCTTCTGGAACACATCACAGACATCCACAGAAACAGTGGGGTGTCTGGGCACCGATGATGCAGTCAAGATGACACATAAAGTAATCATGACAAGTCAACCTCCTGTAAATGTGCAGTTCAAAGACTGAAGATTTAGAAGTCCATGCCATGACTGGCATGGAGCCTGGTGGGCATAGCTGTGCTTCTGTGGAGAAGGAAGGCAGAGTCGCATAGGGGGCATTGTGGTCTGGGAATCCCCTGGGCGACTTGGGGAGAGACAATGCCCTTCTCAGGGTGCATTTTGTAAAGGGTGCATTGCCTCTTGTGGGGCAGGAGAGCTGACAGGCACCATTGCACTGCCCTGGTCATTAGCATAGGAGCCTCTGTTGAGAGCAGCTAACTGAACACTGCCTTCTTGTTGTTCTTCACCATGAACTCCAAGCCCCTAGTGTTCATGCAACTGCCCTTCTGGGATAACTAGCTCCAGGCACAGCACAGCGAGACCCTCTCACAGAGGATCAGTGGGGTCCCAGTCACATTGAGTTCATATAATTTGGAGTTTTGAAACCCAGCTAGAGCTCCTGAGATAAAACATAAGAGCCCTGTGCCACCAGGTGGGCCAATGGTTTGGACACAGGGTGAAGGCAGGGTTCTGATGGAAGCCCGGGACCCACAGGTACAGATTGTTCTCTCTGTGGGAGGGCTTCCTGAACAGGGGAGGCTGGGAACTCCAACTCAAGGGACTAGACAGGGAGCTGATGCCAATATTTCCTCCCACCAATCAGCATGGACAGAATTCAGTGAGCAGCACAGAACCTCCCAGTAGAAGCTGAGCCACTGACACCAAGCTATACCCCCCCTTGCCTTCCTCAGGTGCTTCCTTACTAGAGAAAGAGGGCCTGGAAACCAGATCAGCACTGCGCCCCTCCTTCAAAAGATGGCATATACCCCCAAAGGCACCAAGTCTACTGACCATATAGTGAGGCATAGCTTCACCTCTAGGGGAAATAGGAATTAGCCTCTTTTACAGGCAGAACAAACTCACCTAGTTAAAACTCACAACAGTGTGGACAATGTCTAAACACTCATCACTGGAGACAAAGAGAAACTCTGCAGAGGACTTAGCTGAGGGACAGAGCAGCCAATACACGACAGTGCACACAGAATATGCAACAAATGCTTCCTAAAGTGTCAAGCCCTCAACAGCAATTGAACTTCTCAATAAAGACACTACTCTAGAAGCAGAAAACAAAACAGGATTTTCTACAACACTTAAGAAAGCAGAGACATAGACATACACCATGATGGTGGAATTCATCCCAAAAGAAAAAACGATAAAAGGTCATTGCCAGGGATATCATTAAAGCACATATAACTAATATGCATCAAACAGAATTTCTAAAAACTCTCACAAGGAAATAGAATTTTTAACAACTATCATAAGGATACTTGCTGTGCTTGAGGAAAGCATAGGAGACATGAAGGAAACCCTTACTGCAGATACAAATGACCTAAAACCTAGTCATGTTGAAATTTTAAATGTTGTAACCAAGATGTTTCAAGTCTCCACAGACTAAACCCTACAAACTCGGACCCCTCTGAATGGAGAGTTGTTGAGGCCATAATCTCACATGTGTTCTGACAGGAGCTGTTCCCTCCACTGTCCCTGGCTCTGGCTCTGTCCTGCACGTGAGGAGGAGTAGGTTAGGAATCCTCCGCTGAAACCATCTGTCTCCTGCACCTGACTCTCCCACAACATGAGGCCCAGACCTTCCCACACTCAGCAGGAAATGAAGTCAGTTGTGCCAGAACAGATCTGCACCTTGGTTTAGGGAATTGCTCCAGCTCCCCCCTGCCCTGGGCAAAACTCTGCAGCTGCAGGTGGGGACAAAATAAGGACTCAGTTTAGGGGTGAGTGGCAGCTGCACTTCTTTGAGGCTTGCTTGTCCTAGTGGCATGAGACCCCTGCCTTACAAGTCAGGTCTGGGGCGACCAGGCTCCCAGCATCCCTAGTGGACTGTGCCCAGAGCAGAGCTTCCTTCCTGGGAGTGGGGCTGCAAACAATGAGTGAGTCCCACATCTCAGTGGAAACTGCTGGGGCTTGGCCTCAACAGCAAACAGCTTAGGGCCACTGACATCCTGTCCCTCTGGGAAAGAGTCCTCTGAACAGGAGCTGGTCACCAGGAACCCTGGTATTGGTTGCAACAGTCTGGAGGGGAGGTTGCAGCCAGGCTCAGTGGCACACGCCTATAGTCCCAGCTCCTTGCATTGGAGTTTCCATTTGCTGAGCTGGGGTGGGGAAGGAAAGGCACATACCTTAGCTCAAAATTCTAGCTTTGCCGTCTGTCAGTATATTTTCTGGAATAAATGTTTCTTCATGGGCTGAATGCCAACAAGGCCATTTGCAGACACTGTAAATACATCATTTGAGATTTTATTCATATTCCACATAGTAAACATTCAATGTAGTATTATTTTCAGGTGTAAAATATAGTGATTCAACATTTCCATACAACACCCAGTGCTCATTATAAGTGCGGCCCTGCAGCCCCATCACCTACTTCCCCAAACCTCCTCCCACTTTCTTCTGGTAACCATAAGTTTGTTTTGTATAGGTAAGAATCTGTTTTGTTGGGTTTATATGTTCCATGGGTTAAGCCTAAGACTCTTGATTTGGGTTCCTGTCTTGATTTCATGGATCCTGAGATCAAGCCCCATTTTGGTTTCTGCACTGACAGCAAAGAGACTGCTTGGGATTCTCCTTCCCGCTTCCTCTGCCCCTCCCCCCATTCTATCTCAACATAAATTTTAAAACATTGAAAAACGTTTATTTCTTGGTGTAGCTCTTCTCTCTTCTTTGTCCCATTTCCCATTTGAAGTTTCTTAAATTCTACATATGAATGAAAGCATATATTTGTCTTTCTCTCACTTGTTTCAGTTAGCATAATACTCTCTAACTCCATCCATATCATTGCAAATAGCAAATGTCATTCCTTTCAGGGCTGAGAAACATTCCAGTGTATGAGTATGAGTGTGTGTGTGTGTGTGTGTGTGTGTGTGTGTGTGTGTGTAGATATACCACATACACTTTACCCATTTATGAGTCAATGCTTACTTGGACTGTTTCCATAGCTGGGCTGTTTTTGATAGGGCTGCTACAAACATAGAGTTGCAATCCCCTTTAAATTAGTATTTTTGTATCCTTTGGGTAAATACCTAGCAGTTCAATTGATCAATCATAAGGTAGTTATATTTTTAGCATTTTGAGGAATGCCCATGCTGTTTTCCAGACAAGCTGCACCAGTTTCCATTCCCACAAGCAGTGCAAAAGTGTTCCTCTTTCTCTGTATCCTCACAAACACCTGTTGTTCCTTGTGTAGTTGAGTTTAGTCATTCTGACAGGAGTGAGTTGATATTTCATTGTAGTTTTGATTTATATTTCCCTGATGATGAGTGATGTTGAGCATCATTTCATGTGTTTATTGGACATCTGTATGTTGCATTTTGGAAAGTCTATTCATGCCTTCTGCTCATTTTTTAATAGGATTATTCAGTTTTGGAGTTGGATTTTATACTATATATAGAAAACCTAAAAAACTCCACCAAAAAAAAAAACCCACTAGAACTGATACAATAAACCAGTAAAGCTGCAGCATACAAAATCAACATACAGAAATTTGTGCATTTCGATACAACAATAATGAAGCAGGAGAAAGAGAAATCAAGGAATTTATCCCATTTACAATTACACCAAAAACCATAAGATACCTAGAAATAACCCTCCCTAAAGAGTTACAAGAGCTTTACTCTGAAAAACCTGGGACATTTATGGTACCAATTGAAGAAGACACAAAGAAATGGAAAAATATTCCATGCACATGGATTAAAACAAAAAACATTGTTAAAATGTTGATACTACCCAAAGCAATCTAGACATTCAATGCAAATAATTCAATGCAAATATCCCTGTCAAATAATACAAGCATTCCTCACAGACCTAAAACAAATAATTCTAAAATTATCATGGAACCACAAAAGACCTTGAACACCCAAAGCGAGCCTAAAAAAGGAAAAAATGGAGGCATCACAATTCTGGATTTCAAGCTATGTTACAATGCTGTAGTCATCAAGACAGTACGGTCCTGGCACAAAAAGAGACACATAGATTAATGGAACAGAGTAGAAAACCCATAAATGGACACATAACAATATGGTCAACTAATCTTCGTCAAAACAGGAAACAGTATCAAATGGAAAAATGACAGTCCCTTCAACAAAGGGTGTTGGGAAAACTGGACAGCAACAGGAAACTCTAATGGAACCAGACCACTTTCTTACAATATACACAAAAATAAACTCAAAATGCATGAAAGACCTAAATGTGAGACAGGAAACCATCAAAATCCTAGAGGAAAACACAGGCACTAAACTCTTTGAGCACAGTCAGAACAACTTCTTACTGGACATGTCCCAGATGCAAGGGAAACAAAAGCAAAAATGAACTATTGGGACCTCAAGATAAACAGCTTCTGTACAGCAAAGACACAATCAACAAAACTAAAAGGCAACTGACAAAATAGAAGATATTTGCAAAAGGCATATCAGATAAAGGCTTAGTATCCAAAATCTATAAAGAACTTCTCAAACTCGACACTGAAAAAAAAACAAATAATCTGGTGAAGAAATGGTCAGAAGACATGAATAGACATTTTTCAAAGAAGACTTCCAGATGGCGAAAAGACACGTGTAATGAAGCTCATTGTCACTCCTCGGCAGGGACATACATCAAAACCACAATGAGATAACACCTACACCTGTCAGGATGGCTAAAATTAACATGGTGGGAATGCAAACTGGTGCAGCAATTCTGGAAAATAGTGTGGAGATTCCAGAAAAAAATTAAAAATAGAACTATCCTGTGATCGAGCAATTGTTTTACTAGGATTTATCCAAAGGATACCAAAATGCTGATTCGAAGGGGCACATGGACCCCAATGTTTACAGCAGCCCTATCAACAATAAGCAAATTGTGGGAGAGCCCAAATATCCATCAGAAGATGAATGCATAAAGAAGAGGTGGTAAATATATACAATGGAATATTACTCAGCCATCAAAAAGAATGAAATCTTGTCATTTACAACAATGTGGGTGGAACAACAACGTATTAACCTAAGTGAAATAAGTCACTAAGAAAAAGTCAAATATCATATGATTTCATTCATATGTGGAATATAAGAAACACAACATAGGGGAAGGCAACATAAAATAAGATAAAAACAGAGAATAGGAAACTGGAAGAGACTCTTAAATACAGAGAACAAACCAAGGGGAGGGGGGTAAGGTGGGCTAAAAGGGAGGTGGGATTAAGAAGGGCACTTGTTGAAATGAGAACTGTGTGTTATATGTACGTGATGAATCCCTAAATTCTACACCTGAAATCAATACTACACTGTAGGTTAACACACTTAAATTTAAATTAAAAATATTACAAGAAAATTACATACATATATGAACTCTTGGGAGTACCTCAAAATAGCAAGCTTCTGCACGGTGAAGGAAACAATAAACAAAACTAAAAGGCAACCTATGGGATGGAAGAACATATTTATAAATGGCATATACTCAGGGTTAGGATCCAAAGTATGTAAATTTTTTAAAATTATTTTCACTTATCAGTAAAGAGTGTGTGTCCATGCATACTTTGTGTGAGAAGCAAAACTCGTGTATTGCGGTAAGATCTCACTGAAACTGAGATCCACCCTCTTCACTAAATTTAACTGTACAGTACAATATTGTTAACTACACATGTAATGTTGTGGAGAAGACCTCTAGAAATTAGTCGTCTTGCATAACAGAAAATCACACCCCTTGATATCTAACCCTCATTGCGCCTCGCTGCCAGCCCCTGGCAACTGCCACTCCATTCTCTGTTTTATTGTTGTCAAAACCCAATTCAGCTGCCTGTTGCTGGAAAGGTCAACGTTCAAAGTTTTAGTTTTGGTAGGAAAGGAATTTGAGCCTTATGCACAAGGCCAGCCACTGGTGAGAATGCAGACTCCTGTCCAAAAGCCAACTCTGAGGTTTCTCCCTGACACAGGGGGTTTTAAAGGAGAGCATATTTGATCAAACAAGGGGGTTCCATGGTTGATAACGTGTTTTGATCATGTGCAGACTCCATGGTGCAACCTGCCAAAGTTGCCTCCACTCCCTGGCATCTCCAGCTGAGGAGGGAACCACACATGCATGGGAGGAGACTGCCAGAGGCCAGGAAAGAACCCCAATAAGGGATTAGAGCGGAAAACCCCAGGGACTCACACATGGTCAGCAGTACTTTCTGTTCTCCCAAGCTGGCATAAAAAAATACTAAAATACAACCTTGTACTTCACCAATCATGACACAGAATACTGGGAAATGTTTCCTCAGTAAACTCAGAGGAAGCTTCAAACCAAAAACCAAAGGATCAAATGGCTTGAAAACTAAT
This sequence comes from Panthera onca, assembly GCF_046562875.1. Classification (NCBI taxonomy): domain Eukaryota; kingdom Metazoa; phylum Chordata; class Mammalia; order Carnivora; family Felidae; genus Panthera; species Panthera onca. The sequence goes on along the minus strand of NC_138344.1, from coordinate 147,426,323 downwards.
GTCTAACCAGAATGAGACATGAAAAACGACAAAGCTATTTTTTTAGTCACCTATAAAGGTAAAATTGACAATGTCCACCTCCATATCCCAAGGAAGTAGGAAGCATTGGTCTCCATAATGAGGAAGAGCAGTCGTCCATAGAAAGTGACCCAGCAGTACCACAGGACATGGAATTGGTAGAGAAGTTCAGGGTGTTAAATTTTCATATCCCATATTCACTAGCTGGAGGAAAGATGGAATGTGTTGAATACAGCCATGTCTCTGGGTCCAAGTCCTTACTATGTCCATGTGAGCACGGCTTGAACTGGCTCACCTGCTTCTCCCACATCCACCCCAGCTGAACTGTTGTGCAGGGTCACACAATGCCACACCCTGGGACTGTTACCTAAACCCACAAGTGGATCCCAGGTGCAGGGGACTGGCCACCCGGTACAGCCCTCTGTTCTGTCAGATGGCCTAGACCTCACTTTGCTGAGGATCCTCCACTTATCCACTCTCACTGGCAGATGTCCCTGAGCAGGGGCATGAGGGTGGCAGTGGGCCAGGTCACCTTGAGGGCACCCCTCTTGCAGTTTGCATTCTGGGCAGTGCTGGCTCCTGTCCAGGGTTCTCAAGGTCGTCCCTCATGGCGCTACATCTCCTTGAGGTGGTGATTACAAAGAAGGAGCTGCACAATGGCAAGGGCATTCAGATGACTGGTTGGCTGTCCTGTAGCCTGTGTTTTGGGACAAAAGACACGTTATCCACATGTGGCCAAGGAAACCCTTTAGGTCCATACATCTGCTGATGATCACTCAGGATGATCAGGGAGACTTGCAAATGGACTACCCCTCCATGCCTCCAGACTGTTACTACCTCGGCTACCTGGAGGAGATTCCTCTTTCCATGGTCACCATGGACACGTGCTATCGGGGCCTTGAAGGTATCATGAAGTTGGATGACCTTGCCTATGAAATCAGACACATCAGCGATTCCCAACATTTGAACACATTGTTTCTCAGATAGTGGCAGACACCAATGCAATGGGACCTACTTATAACCTGGGATATAAGGAGCATAGGGACCCCTTTTCCTCAAGCAAATGTCAGTACAGTCCTCAGGATCTCTAGTAAGTTGTAGTCATCCCATCACGGAATTTTGCTCTCAGTTCCAAAACAATATATAGTGTGTTCAACCACGGGTCAAAAGGTGCCTAATTCCTAATAAGGCTAGTTAGCTTAATTGACTCATTGTTTCATGGGATTCATGTAAGTTACTATATTGGTTTCATGATAATTTATAATGAGAGAGATCCAGCTAACATGGGCAAATATGTGTTGCATCAGAGTCCGTTTTTTTCGATACTATGAGTCCAAGGGTTTTCGAATTCTTAAACCACATTCATCCTTAGTTGCGATTCGAAATGGATCCCATGAAGTTAATTTCAATCCAGTTGTATGTAGTATATGCCATCCACAAAGCCCCATCGTGATGGGTTATTTAGGCAGATATTATTTACTCTTGTCTGTCATAGCAACACATCAGATTGCAAAAAATATTGGTTTGTGGGTTGACACGGATGAATATGCTTGCCAGAAAAGGTCCAACTGCATTAGGACCCAATTCCCTTGTATACCTGAAGCTTTCAGGAAGTGTTTCTTCATTCACATGCAGCACAAAATGAGTGGCAGATTAGGCAAGTGCCTCTTCAACATCTAAATGGTGCATTGAAATAAAAGTCTGGCCCACAATCATTTCGGAAACTACTTAGCTGACCCAGGCAAGCATTGTGACTGCAGCTCCTTAGATCAGTGCTATAGCAATCTATGCTGTATGAGTGATTGTATTTTAACCCCTCGGGACAAACGTAATACATGCAGATGCTATACAAACTGCACCGATTTCGATGCTGGGACACTTGGCAGGCCAATCCAAAATATATGTGATCTTCCAGAGTCCTGCCGTGGGGTGTCCTTGTCGGGCCCTGATGACTTCCATATGCAAGATGGAACCCCGTGCACTGAAGAGGGCTGCTGCTATCATGGGAACTGCACTCACTGCATTATGCACTGTCAAGAAATCTTTGCAAAAATTCTGGAAAGGTGAAGATGTCTGCTAGACCATAAATCAAAAAAGCAGCCGACATGGACACTGCAGAAGACCCCGGGGAATTCAACGCTGAACGCTGTTCCCACACAGACGTGCCGTGTGGAAGGCTGCAGTGTAGGAATATCACACATCTCCCTCAGCTGCAAGAGCATGTTGGATTCCATCCGTCTGAGATCTCAGGGTTCTGGTGTTTGCGGCTGGATTCATGCCATAGCACAACCGATATTGGTCATGTGAAAACTGGTATGTCATGTGCTCCTGGAAACATCTGTCAGGATACCTACTGCACTGGCAGTGTGGCTCAGCTGAATTATGACTGTATCCCGGAGAAATGCAGTCACAGAAAGTCGTGTGACAATAACAGGAACTGCCATTGCCACATAAGCCGGGATCCTCCATGGTGCACTGGACAAGGCACTGGTGGGAGCACAGGCAGTGGACCCCTCCAACAAGAATGCGGCCAGTGAGGCAAAGTCATGAATCCCTGTTATATCTCAGAGCGGTTTTTGGTCCCATTTAAGCCATAATAGTTGCATTCCTTGTGGTGTCGCCACAAATGTCAAATTATCAACCCCGAGAAAGTTAAGGGACTGATTGTTGCTGACGACACTCCATAATTAGCCTCCTGACTGCTGAACAACTATAGGCAATCCAACTGGCACATGTGTGAAAATACAGTAATGAGGCTGCAGAGCTGACATCCACGTTTCGGGGGTCTGCAGGAGACACAGGGGTCCACAGGCACATCACGGCTCTGACACACATCTCTCATGGCTCACTGACCAGAACGCTGAATTAAAACTTAAAAACTGCATGCATGTGGCCTCTACGTACATATCTAAGCTTCCAAGAGCCCAAACTGAGCCCGAGATTATGTGCAGAGGATCTGAGTCAGCATCTGGGTCTTGAACTGAGGTATATGCTTCCAGAATTAAGAGACGTTCACACAAGCTCTTTCCGGGACAAATTAATTAGTTGTCTCCAAAACTGTGCTGTTGCAAACTGAACATTTTCTCATTCTCAGGTAATCTGTCTTCCCCCAGTCCCAATGTGGGTTCAGGATAATGGAGGGCTACCACCCACCCACACTGCCTGTTCCACACTGGGGTGTCTGTGGGCTGTGAGGGAATGGGACTGGCATTAGGTTCCACCTGGCACAACCTGTGCCTCCCTGGAGAGCAAATTTCCAAATGTGGGAGACTGAGACCATGAGATTTAAAGGAGCACCAAATGAAATGAATCAGAAAGGCAGGCACAAGTGCCTATGGATGACCTGGCACCCAGTTGGAGCCCGATAAATGTGAATCCCTGCTCTCTTTCTCTTGCCTACCTTTCAGTGAGTTTAAACTTAGATAAGAATCTGCCTAGGATTCCCACTGGTTTTCTGAGAGCCTTCTCGAATAACCACACAGAGGTGAGCCTGTGAAAAGTTACGGACTTCAGCCCCATCCATTCCCAAGTAATCAGGTACTTGCTACCCTGTTTTCTATGTCCTGATCACTGGGATTGTGGGAAGGAGGTCTGCCCTTCCCAAGGTCCTTGTGTACCCTTGCTTCTGGGCCCTGTGAGTCATAAATCCTGTGCCTCCATTTCCTTTGTTGGGGGTGCACTGAAATGTCACCTTGAGTCAGGAGGGCCCCATGCATCTCAGGTATCCAAAGCCAGAGCTTAGATGCCTAGGGAGCCACCTGTCCACCCCCTGAGCAATGGCTCTTGCCTAATCCTTCAGCAGGATACAGTCTACATGTTCTTAATTCTGTACAACAGCTGGGGTCCCCAACACATTTGTCCCCAGGGATGGGATTGGGGGCCTAGGTGGTGCCCTCCAACAATGTGTTAGCACTGAGAATGGCTCACTCGTTCCTCACCCCCACATCTCAGCTGCTCTGGGAAGGAGCTGGAGCTTGCTGGTGGTCTGTAGCTTTGCTTTGGGCTGATGCCAGGTGTTTCCAGAAACCCCCACCCTAAGTTACCAGGGCCATAAAAGGTCAGACTCCCTGCAGAGACCAACAATCAGGCACCATCCTGGGGTTCTAGAGGTGTGTATTTCCTACTCATCTCCAAGTGAGATATTGCTGGACACCGAAGACCATATGCCTAGATTAGGGTCGAAGAAGACGCCAGCTGCTGGGTCCACTGTGTTGCAGTCAGTACCCTCGTGTTGTGTTTGCTTAGCCATGCCTACCTAGTGACAGAGGCAACTCGACCAGGAGCATCATGTCTCCCTGGGTGGAGGACATGGTCAAGGCAACCTCCCCCTACTGGCTGTATTCCTCACTGCTGTTGACAATCGCTCCCTATTTGACAGGTGTTGTGGGGGACACCTCAGTGTGGGGGGCCTCAGCACACGTGTCTGGGAAGAGCTAACTTCTATCCCAGGTCCTCCCTGTTAAGACCACTACACCAACATATCCTTGGACCAGTGTGAAAGAGAGAAATGGTGACAGGCACTACACCATCATGAAAATGCAAGGTCTCCTGGAATCATTTGTCCAAAGGGAGGGAGACAAGGATATTGATTGGCTCTACTGGGTCTTCACAATTGGCTCCAAGCTGTTGCTTGAAACACTTGACATACTACAGCTGTCTGGATTGGTCCTAGTGCCCCAGATTCATAAATCACTGAAAAGATCAAGGTATCAACGGACTGTTTACTTAGAGACAAACTACGGACCCTCCAGTCTTTTCACTGTATCAAAAGGCTCTGACAATCACCCCAAGGCACATGGCAAGAGACACACACCAAGGAAAAAGGGGAGGGCTCTGAGGAAGAGGCTCCCTAGGGCCCCAGAGTCCACAGAGGTAGGAAGAAAGAAGCTCTGATTCTCCGGACTTGGATTTTTATGGCACGACAGCACAGGCCCACTGGGAGAGGTCAAGCCCAGGTGATGCAATCCAACTCTAAGATCAAATGGGGACAATTCAATGGGTGTGGGATTTGGGTTTTGTTTTGCTTTGTTTTGTTTTTCCCTTATGTCATGCGCCCATGAGCCCTTGTCCATTTCCACCTGGAGGAGAGGCACTTGACAACAGAATCTAAGGAGTTCTTCTTGAAGGACCACTCTGATCTTAAGCCTTGTGCCAATACAATTCATGGAAATACCAGCTGTAGTGTAGCAGTCATTAGCATGCATGCCATAGTCATATGTGAAAAGGAGAATTTTCAAGAAGCCCAAGACTTCTTTGCTGCAAATGCTGATGGGATCACCACCTCCATAGATAGGAGCCCACAGGAGGGTCCCAGCAGTGCCCCATTCAAGGGGTGGAACTTCAACCCAAATCTCTTGCTCTAGAGATGATGCCCACACTTCTCTTTATGCACAGCTCTGAGAAGAGGGGTCCCTAGTGACTTAATCTCAGGACAGCCTGAACACAAGTCAGAAACTTTGATCAGACTCTTTGGGATCTTCGAGAGAATGCTGTTCGTACCCTTCGGGTGGGTGCCATCAATTCTCTGGACATGACAGCCCTGATAGTGGGGTGCTGGGATCCCAGTGGGTGGGGAGATGCCAAGGCCCCTGCCTAGGGACCCAGAGGTTTGTGGTGTATGTCCTTCCTCCTGGGACAATTGCCTATATACTTCTATAATTACCGTGTAGGACACAGACACAGACAACACTTTATTTCTCTCATTGACCCTGAAGCCAAGGTACAGTGCTTCCCAGAAACCCATCCAAATAAAAGTGTGGTGCCCTTTAGCTTACTAGGTATAAAGGGAGGGATAGTAGAAGGGTCTCAACATCCCTTTAATGTCACTATTGGAAGAATCTTTACTGAATCCCTTTTAGCAATGATGGCCCCTTTGACCCTGCATTGTCTTGTTAATGATGTGGATGCCCTCACATGCCATCAAGGCCAGTGGGAACAAACCCAGTGCCTGGCTTTCCTGGGGGGAACTACATATCAGGAGTCTGTAGGACTGCATATTGCACCCCCCTACATCCAATTAAGACAGTATATGCACATCAAGATTGTGTGCAATAGAGGACTGAGTAATTGCACCCCATAATTCAAGATTTGCTGAAGGAGCGGGGACATTAAACACACCATTTATCCTTTCAGTCTGCCCACTTGACGGGCATTAAATCCCCCTCCTAACAGGTGGCGCTTTACAGTTGACTACTGAAATGTAAACTCCCAGCTGTCCATAAGATGGCTCAGATTCCCAACTGTCTAGGCAGTTGAGGGTATCTCAAGGGCCACAGGGGAGACTCTGTCATGACTGAGCTAGCCAGTATGTCCCATTCAGCATCGATGACCAAGGAGTCCCAGCCACAGTCTGCTCTCAACCTGTACATCTCTACCCTGCTGCCTTGAGAATTCCTAACAGGCCAAAGAGTGCCAAGATGTTAGGCTGACCAGCTCATGTAGAGCCTGTCATGAGTTCCCACTGGTCTGGGCAATTGAGGGTCACTGTCACTGGTCAATTATCATACATTCCTGAAAGTTTGTGAGACATGGGAGGCCTGCAGTCCTTCAGCAGTTATAAGGTGGGTTTTGTCACCTGACTGAGCTACTCCAGATTTTCGGTCTACTCTCATATGACTTGTGCTGTTAGGCAGCCTTACCTGGAAGTGGCTGAGCTATGCCACTTGATGCACAGGTAGTCTGAGTGCCAATGAAACATTTTGGGATCTAGAAAGTGTTTGTGCCATGGGGGTTATGCTGGAGCACCTAGTGACCATCTGGCACCAGACTGCCTTGCTATGTCACCGAGAGAGAGAACATAGCACCATGACTGTCTTCATACAAAGGGAAATATTCTCTCCCAATACTTCACCTGAGCAAAGGACCATCCTGAAGCTTCCATCAAAGTTGTGGTCCCAATCAATGCAGTGGAAGGAAAGGCAGAGAGACATTGTCGTTCTGGTTGTGGATACCACACCCTTCCATTTGTCCATCCACATGGTGCATTCACCTGCTTACATTGGCAGGAAATAACACTATTTTGGGGGCTTACTTGCTATCCTGATGACAAAACAATTGACAATCAGACTGATTACTTACTGTAGACGGGACTTGGAAAACTGGTGTAAGGATCTGTGTCTGACCTGCTGAGATAACTACGCAGGTGAATGGGGCACATGCAGTCTGAAGACAGACAGTCATAGAGGTTAAGAGAGAGAGCAGGAAATGTAGTGAGTCTTTTAATAGTGGGGAAAGGGTAGGCTCCGTTTTTAAAAGTTTTTTTTTTTTTTCCTGTCAGGAAAGAGCCAGAAAATAAAACTAGGTGGAAATGCAGTTTTTTGATCCGTGACCTACTATGTGATGCCATGTGCTTCTGAAGCCTGGGAATTGGCTCTGGGAATCCTTACCAATGGTCATCATGGGGATGGTCATCCACGGTCTTGACAATGGTGATCTGGAACTATTTTGTGCAGCTTGCGTGAATCCAGAAGAATCTTTCCCTTATTCTGATGGCAGTGTAGTTGGTTAGGAGTTCGTCATAAGGTCCCTCTCAGCGAGGTGGCACTGGGTGCTCTCTGAAGACCTGATGAGTGTCCCATATTCTGTACAAAGGGTGGCAAGGCTAGTCAGTGGCAGAGGCCATGTTCTTATTGTCTGTGGATGATATGACCCAAGTGCGCCTGTTAGTTCTTGGACATGGCTATGCATGGCATCAACTTGGTCATATAAGTTATCATAAAGTTCACTCAATCAGTAGAGAAGGGGTTAAGGATTCCTTTCTAAAATACTTTGCAAAGGGGGTCAGTCTCTGCCTGATGTTTGGAGAATTCCCAATCTCATTAAGGGCCAAGGACAATGATTCTGGATGTTCCAGGCCAGTTTCCAGGCAGATTTTCCCTGAAGGAATTTTGTGTCTAGTTTTTCATGTTCCATATCTGTTCCCCTAATCCACATATCCTCATCGTCCTCTTCTGTGATGATTAAGGATGCTGTGGGGTATGAAATTCTAATTATCACCCCCAAGTCTTTGTATCACCCCCGAGTTTGTCTATGTGCTGAAGTGAGTTCCTTGGTCTGGCTAAATCCATAATGGAATGGCAAATGCAGGAACTGTTTCAGGCATTCCATTCTTCACCACAGTCGTGGCAATGGCCTGTCCAGTCAGACAGCATCAGTCCATCCACCAAACAAGCAGCCATTTACCAATGAGGAAGCCAATTTGTCAAATCCATCTGGAGAGCCCCAGTGGGCAGGGAGGGGCTACCCGCCCATAGACTTCCTTCTAGCTCTACAAATATTTGCTTGCCCCTTTTCTAGTATGGTGTAGTCCCCCTTGCCTTCTTTGTTCTCTGTGACTTTGGTTTTATATCAAATCAACCATTCTCAAGTGAATGTCATATTTATCTTTCATGTTTTCTTTGAAGGCATTTAGGTTCAAGTGTTCTTCTTAATCCTTCATCCATTTTAAGATTTTTTTCTGTCGACGTATATGTATGAAGCAAGATTATGGCCAAATGTTATTATTTTGCATGTATATATCAATACTATTTTTTACTTTTTACTTTGTTTTTGAGGGAGAGTGACAGATCATGAGTAGGGAGGCACAGAGATAGAGGCAGAAACAGAATCCAGGCCCTGAGCTGTCAGCAGGAGCCTGATGTGAGGCTCGAACCCACAAACCGAGAGATCATGACCTGAGTGGAAGTGGGATGCTTAACTTACCGAGCCACACAGGTGCCCCTAGTCAACACCATGTTTAAGAGAAACTATCTTCCCCCCACTGTGCATTGTTGGAAATCTCGTGGAGGATTTTCTCACTGCATCTGCAAACTTCTACTTCTGGGCTCCGTAATGAGCTCCACTGGTCTAAATATCTCATTTGATGCCAGAAGCACACTGTTGTGGTTAATGTTCCTCTGCAATATATTTAGAAAGAGAGAAGTGTGATGTCTCCAGGTTCTCTCAACGTCATGATTGTTTTGTTGCTTCCATGTGTTGTGTGCTTTCATATGAATTGTATATTTTTCAGGTTCCTTAAAAAACTCATTGGCATTTTTATTGACATAAAAAGATAAACATAAAAATACCATAAAAAGATAAAGCAGACAGAAAATAGGGACTATCACAAATACAGAAAACAAATCAATTACATAAAAATTTGTATTTGGCAAAGTAAAATTTGAAACAAATAGGTAGCATGGGGAAATAGGGAAGACTCAAACAAATGCAATCAGAATTGAAAGAGGAGACATAACTGAACTAAAGACATAGAAAAAATCATTAAAGAAAAACTTAGGTATTTATAGGCCAACAATTAGATCACCAGGAACAAATTACACATTTTATGCCATAAGGTAGGCCACCAAGACTGCTTCATGGAAAAATACAAAAGGAACAAAAGAAAAATTAATAAGATTTCTCTATCTAAAACCTCACCCTCCAAAAAATCTGCCGAGGAGTCCATGACTTTATTAAAACTTCTACTAAGTATTTAAAGAGGAATTAATGCCAATATTTCTCAAACTATTACAAACCACTGATAAAAAAACAGCACTCCGAAATGAAATTTGTGAGGACAGCATTGTTTTCACACCAAAACCAAAGAAAGACACCACCAGAAGGGAAACTACAGGTCACTATCTCAAATGAACATACATGCAAAATTCCTTCACAAAATCTGAGCATACTGAATTCAACAGAACATGGAGAGGATCATACAACATAATCCAGTGGGATTCACTCCAGGGATGCAAGGATCCTTCAACATACACAGATGCATAAATGTGATGTCCTCCATTAACAGAGGGAATGACTGAATCAAAGCCATCATTAATTGATTCAAAAAAACATTAGACAAAATTCAACACATGTTCATCATTTAAAAAGAACCCAATTAAAAAGGGACCGAAGGAAATTACCTCCACATGATCATGGCCACTATGAAAAGCCCACACCTAACAGCATATTGAACGGTAAAATGCAGAAGGCTTTCCTGTCATTTCAGGAGCCAGGCAATGATGGTCACCCCTAACATAAGTGTTCCCCATGATAACGTGAAGAATACATATGCCACCTCAAACTATGTCATCTTGTCACACTGCTTATTTGGGTGAAAGTCACTTGAGACAGAGTCCAAGTACACTCAGACTCTCCATCGTCCCTTGAAAGCGGGATATAAATCTCCCTCCCATGTACCAAGAGGGAAGAACCATCGTTAGAACCAGAATAAAGAACACAGGGACAAGAAGGCTATGCAAACAAACCTGCTTACTTGGTGACTAACATAATACCCCAAACTTAACTCTTGCCAAACCCAATGTGTTTTTTTTGTCTGAAAGACACAAGTGCCACCTGCTTTGTCTTTTCTCTGGGTGTCATGTCATTATAGGAAGGCCATGCACTTACAAAATGAAATTTATTCTCTCCTGTAGATAGGTCTTATGTCAATTGAATCCTTACACTGGCTAAATCCCAGAAAAAAAGAAGGGAAAAGCTTTCTTCTCCTACCACTGGAAGACGTAACCAGAAAAAAATAGGGAATAAAAAAAATAAAAGACATTTAAATCAGTAAGGAGGAAGGAAAATTACTTGTTTGCAGGTGACATTGATCTTAAACATAACAAAACCCTAGAGATACCAAAAAAAATATTAGAACCAGTTTTTTTTAAATGAGGAAAAGAGCAGGATGCAAAATGAACAAAGAAAATAAATAAAAACAAACCACCTGTGATTCTACACACCAGCATGAAAATACATGCAAAATAAATAACAAAATTATACAAGTGAAAATGGCAGAATAAAGTATTTTGGGTTAAACTTCAAAAAGTATGTCAAATACTTGTAGAGTGAAAATGATCTATGTTGATGAAAGACCTGTAAAAATGCACACAGGACTGCAAATACACCTGTACTCACTAAATACAATTATTCATATTGTCAAACACCATCTACACAAACTAAACTACAAGTGCGTCCCTAACTCTGTTGTTCACTTTTAAAGAATCAAATCTAAGACTGGAGCTTGATATATATGTCAGAGCACATGCAAATGGGGTCCTCTCTGTGCTGATAAAACCAGCCCATCCCAGACTCTGCAGCTGGGAGAGGAGCCCCAGCCCCCGGAGTCCCAGGTGTTCCCATTCTCTGATCAGGACAGAACAGACACCTCACCATAGACTTTGTGCTTGGCTGGGTATTCCTGTTTGCCCTTTTAAAAGGTAATTCCTGGTGAACGGGAGACACTGAGTATGTGAGTGGATAAGAGTGAGAAACAGTGGATGTGTGACAGTTTCCTGACCAAGATGTCTGGTGTCTGCAGGTGTCCAGTGTGACTTGCAGGAAACGGAGTCTGGACGAGACCTGGTGCAGCCTGGGGGGTCCCTGAGACTCTCCTGTGTAGCCTCTGGATTCACCTTCAGTAGATATGGAATGAGCTGGGTTCGCCAGGCTCCAGGGAAGGGGTGTAGTGGCTCACATATATTTATGATGATGGAAGTAGCACGTACTACGCAGACTCGGTAAAGGGCCGACTCCCCATCTCCAGAGACAACTCCAAGAACACGCTGTATCTGCAAATGAACAACCTGCAGGCCGAGGACAAGGCCACATATTACTGTGCAAGAGACAGGGTGAGGGAACCTCGCTGGGAGCCCAGACACAAACCTCCCTGCAGGAGGCGATCAGCACCACCGGAGGGCGCACACTATGCACAATTCTGCTTTGTGTTGCCAGGAGCAGGTGAAGATGGAGGTTACAGGCAGGTTTCCTCTCAGGGTCTGGGGCTTCCTGTCCACACAGCAGTTTCTCCAGGGAGCCTCTCTGGACACAGGATTCTGTGTTTACCATTACCTGTGTGAATTAGATCATTGTTTTCCTAGGAAAACTACCCTAACATGCACAAAGACACAGTTGTTTGCATTGCTTTCTCCTGTCCCTCAACATGAGTGAATTTACAGATTGATTCATGAATTCAGCAAAGTGGCAGGATATACAATCAACGCAGAGAAATCGGTTGCATTCCTATACACCAACAATGAAGCAACAGAAAGAGAAATCAAGGAATCTATCCCATTTACAGTAGCACCAAAAACCATAAAATACCCAGGAATAAATCTAACCAAAGAGGTGAAAAATCTTTATACTGAAAACTATAGAAAGATTATGAAAGAAATTGAAGAAGACAAAATATGGAAAAAGATTCCACGCTCCTGAATAGGAAGAACAAATATTGCTAAAATGCTGATAGTACCCAAAGTAATCTACATATTCAATGCAATCCCGATCAAAGTGACACCAGCATTCTTCACAGAGCTAGAAAAAATAATCCTAAAATTTGTATAGAACCAGAAAAGCCGCCGAATAGCCAAAGAAATCTTGAAAAAGAAAACCAAAGCAGGAGGCATCACAATCCCAGACTTCAAGCTATACTTCAAAGCTGTAATCATCAAGACAGTATGGTACTGGCACAAGAACAGACACTCAGGGGCATCTGAGTGGACCAGTCTGTTAAGCATCCGACTTTGACTCAGGTCACGATCTGCCAGTTCGTGAGTTAGATCCCACATCAGGCTGTGTGCTGACAGCTCAGAGCCTGAAGCCTGCTTGGAATTCTGTGTCTTCCTTTCTCTCTGACACTCCCCCGCTCATGCTCTGTCTCTGTCTCTGAAAAGTAATAAATAAATGCCAAAAACAATTAAAAAAAAACAAGAACAGACACTCAGATCAATGGAACAGAATACGAAATCCAGAAATGGACCCACAAATGTATGGCCAACTAATCTTTCGCAAAGCAGGAAAGACTATCCAATGGAATAAAGACAGTGTCTTCAGCAGGTGGTGCTGGGAAAACTGGACAGCGACATGCAGAAGAATGAACCAGGACCACTTTCTTACACCATACACAAAAATAAACTCAAAATGGATGAAAGACCTCAATGTAAGTCAGGAAGCCATCAAAATCCTCGAGCAGAAAGCAGGCAAAAACATCTTTGATCTTGGCCACACCAACTTCCTACTCAACATGTCCCCGGAGGCAAGGGGAAAAAAAGCAAAAATGAACTACTGGGACCTCATCAAAATCAAAACTTTATGCATAGTGAAGGCAACAATCAGCAAAACTAAAATTCAACTGACAGAATGGGAGAAGATATTTGCAAATGACATCTCAGATAAAGAGTTAGTATCCAAAATCTATAAAGAATTTATCAAACTCAACACCCAAAACACAATCCAGTGATGAAATGGGAAAAAGACATGAATAGACACTTCTCCAAAGAAGACATCCTGATGGCCAACTGACACATGAAAAAATGCTCCACATCACTCATCATCACGGAAATGCCAATCAAAACCCTAATGAGATACCACCTGACACCTGTCAGAATGGCTAACATTAACAAGTCAGGCAACAACAGACGTTGGCGAGGATGCAGAGAGAGGATCTCTTTTGCATTTTGGGGGGCAATGCAAGTTGGTGCAGCCACTCTGGAAAATTGTATGGAGATTCCTCAAAAAACTAAAAATAGAACTCCCCTATGACCCAGCAATTGCACTACTAGGCATTTCTCCACGGGACACAGGTGTTCTGTTTCAAAGGGACACATGCACCCCCATGTTTATAGCAGCACTATCAACAATAGCCAAAGTATGGAAAGAGACAAATGTCCATTGATGGATGAATGGATAAAGAAGAAGTGGTAAATATACACAATGGAGTATTACTCGGCAATCAAAAAGAGTGAAATCTTGCCATTTGCAACTATGTGGATGGAACTGGAGGGTATTATGCGAAGTGAAATGAGTCAGTCAGAGAAAGACAAAACTCATATGACTTCACTCATATGAGGACTTTAAGAGACAAAACAGATGAAATAAGGGAAGGGAAACCAAAATAACATGAAAACATGGAGGGGACAGAGCATAAGAGACTCATAAATATGGAGAACAAACAGAGGGCTACTGGAGGGGTTGTGGGAGGGGGGATGGGCTAAACTGGTAAGGGGCACTAAGGAATCTACTCCTGAAATCATTGTTGCACTATAAGCTAACTAATTTCGATGTTAATTTTTAAAACTAAAAATAAATACTAATTAATAATAAAAAAATTAAAATATTTTAAGAGAAAATAATGCGTGGTCATGCTGTTGAGGTAAATATTTCTTAAAGATTATGCCGAAGCCTCCATTAATAAAGATAAAGATCCAAAACTGAAAAAAAAAAAAAAAAGAATTCTTCATATTGTCACACCGCCATCCACACAAACTAATGTAGAAGTGCGTCCCTAACCCTGTCATTCACTTTTACACAATCAAATCTAAGTCTGGAGCTCGATATATATGTCAGAGGACATGCAAATGGGGCCCTTTCTGTGCTGATAAAACCAACCCAGCCAGACCGTGCAGCTGGGAGACGAGCCCCAGCCCCAGGAGTCCCAGGTGTTCCCATTCTGTGATCAGCACAGAACACACACACCTCACCATGGAGTTTGTGCTGGGCTGGGTGTTCCTGGTTGCTCTTTTCAAAGGTAATTCATGGTGAACGAGGGACACTGAGTCTGTGAATGGATATGAGCGAAACAGTGAATGTGTGACAGTTTCCTGACCAACATGTCTTGTGTCTGCAGGTGTCCAGTGTGACGTGCAGCTGGTGGAGTCTGGAGGAGACCTGGTGAAGCCTGGCGGGTCCCTGAGACTCACCTGTGTGGCCTCTGGATTCACCTTCAGTAGCTATGCAATGAGCTGGGTTCGCCAGGCTCCAGGAAAGGGGCTGCAGTGGGTCGCGTGTATTAGTAGTAGTGGAAGTAGCACAAGCTACGCAGACTCCGTGAAGGGCCGATTCACCATCTCCAGAGACAACGCCAAGAACACACTGTATCTGCAGATGAACAACCTCAAGACCGAGGACACGGCCACATATTACTGTGCGAAAGACACAGTGAGGGGACATCACTGGGAGCCCAGACACAAACCTCCCTGCTGGAAGGGATCAGCACCACCAGGGGGCGCACACTATGCACAATTCTCCTTTGTGTTCCCAGGCGCAGGTGCACATGGAGGTTACAGGCAGTTTTCCTGTCAGGGTCTGGGGCTTCCTCTCCACACAGAAGTTTCCCCAGGGAGCCTCCCTGATTATATGATTCTGTGTTTACCTATTAACTCTCTGAATTAGCTACTGGGTTGTCATAGGGAAACTAGACGAACATGCACAAAGACACAGTTGTTTGCACTTGCTTACTCCGGTCCCTCAACATGAGTGAATTACAGATTTCCTGAGGCACAACAGCTGCACCTTTACAGGATTCCCAGATGCGCTCCCTGTGCAGCCAGGACCACAGGATCCCACAGCTCCTCCTTATCCTCACCCAGCCCTTGTCCCAGTCAAACAACGTGACACTTTCTTCATAGCCCTTTGCTACTCAGGACTTTAAATGAGCTACAGCTTTATTCAATTACTCTAAAGGAGAGACAAACAATCTCCATGTATTAGTCAAGATTCACCTGAGGAACACAACCCAAAGGTCATTGGTTTCCATAACTAAATATGTTGAGAAGTCCCATGATCTACTGTTACAAGCTGAAGACCCAGGAAAACCAGTGATGTAATTCTTGTCTGATTCTGACTAGTGTCTAGTCTCAGAACGTGGAGAGCTGATGATGTGACTCTCAGAAAAAGGGCCAGAGGAGACCAATATTCCAGTTCAAACAAGCACATGGGAAGTAAAAATGAGGGAATTCTTCCTCCCTCTGCATCAGATTCTATTCACAACCTTAATGGAATGGGTGGTGCGCAGGCAGAAAGAAACCATGGATGGAAATGCCAATCTCTTCTGGAACACATCACAGACATCCACAGAAACAGTGGTGAATCTGGGCACCCATGACGCAGTCAAGATAACCCATGAAGTTAATCATTAGAAGTCAACCTCCAGTAAACGTGGAGCTCAAAGACTGAAGATTTAAAAGTCAATCCCATCATTGGGGTGGAGTCTGGTGGGCACAGCAGTGCTCCTGTGGAGGAGGGCAGAGACCCATAAGGGGAACTGTGGTCTGAGTATTCCCTGGGTCGCATGGGGAGAGAAAATTCCCTTTGTGGAGTGCATTTGGGAGACGGGGCATTGCCTCTCATAGGACAGGAGAGCTGACAGGCACCATTAAAATTCCCTGATCATTAGCACAGGAGCCTCTTCTGAGAGCAGCTAGCTGGACGCTGCCTTCTGGTTGTTCTTCACCATGTACTCCAAGCCCCTAGTGTTCATGCAACTGCCCATCTGGGGTAAGACAGCTCCAGGCACAGCACATCAAGACCCTCTCCCAGAGGATCAGTGGGGTCCCTGTCATATTGAGTTCACACAATTTGGAGTTTTCAAACCCAGCTAGAGCTCCTGAGATAAAACATAAGAGCCCTGTGCCACCAGATGGGCCAATGGCTTGGACGCAGACAGGGTGAAAGTAATTCTGACGGAAGCCTGGGACCCACAAGTGTTCTCGCTGTGTGAGGGCTTCCTGAACAGGGGAGGCTGGGAACTCCAACTCCAGGGACTAGAGAGGGAGCTGATGCCAATATTTCCTCCCACCAATCAGCATGGACAGATTTCACTCAGCAGCACAGCATCCCCAGTGCAAGCTGAGCCACTAACACCAAGCTCCACCTACTCCAGCCCCCATCAAGTGCTTGCTTACTAGGAAAGAGTGCCTGGCAACCAGACCACCACTGCACCCCTACCTCCAAAGACCACCGTAAGCCCCCACACGCACCAAGTCAGCTGATCATACAGTGACGCATATCCTCACCTCTAGGGGAGATAGGAATTAGCCTCTTTTAACAAGCAGACCAAACTCACCTAGTTAAAACTCACAACACTGGGCACAAAGTCCAACACTCCCCACCAGAGGCAAGGAGAAAATCTGCAGAGCACTCTCCTGAGGGACAGAGCAGCCAAAACACGACAGCACAGTGCCACGGAACATAAAACAAATGCTTCATGAAGTGTCAGGCCCTGGACAGTATGTGAACACTTCTCGATAAAGATACTACCCTAGAAGCAGAAAAGATAACAGGATTTTCTAAAACATTTAAGAAGGCAGAGACACAGACAACAACATGATGGAGGAACTCATCCTAAAAGAAAAAATGATAAAAGGTCATTGTGAGGGATATAATTAAAACACATAAACTAATGTGCCTCAAACAGAATTTCTGAAAACTCTCATAATGAAACAGGATTTTCAAAAAGTATCATAAGGATGCTAGCTGTGCTTGAGGAAAATATATGAGACATGAGGGATACCCTTACTGCAAACAGAAGAGACCTAAAAACTAGTCAGGATGAAATTTTAAATGTTGTAACCGAGATGTGAAACTGATTGGATATAATGACCTCAAGGCTGAAAGAAGCAGATGAATGAGGAAGGGACATAGAAGATAAAAGTATGGGGGAAATGAAGCTGGAAAGAAGAGGAAAATTAAAATATTGCATCACAAATATACACTTAGGGAAATCAGCAACTCCATAAACTGTAATAACATTCTTTTGAAAGGAGTCCCAAAAGAATAGGAGGGAGAAACAGGGGGATACATTTTAGCTGCGGGAATATAGTGAAAATTTCCTCAAGCTGGGGAAGGAAACAAACATCCACATCTAGCAGGCAGAGAGAACACCCATTAAAATAAAAAAAAAAAAAAAAGCAGGCCAACACTGAGACATATCATAGGAAAATGGCAAAATATCCAGATAAAGAAAAACCATAAAAGCATCAACACAAAAGAAGTTGCTAACTAACAAGGGAAGATTAAAAAAAAAAAAAAAAAAACTATGGCAGATGTCTCTACAGAAACCTTCATGCAAGTAGGGAGTGGCATCATATCCTCAACATGCTCAATTGAAAACTATGCAGCTAAGAATACTTTCTCCAGTAAGGCAGCCATTCAGATACAAGGAGTGATAGAATTTCCCAGACAAACAAAAACCAAAGGAGTTCATGGTCTCTAAATCAGCCCTGCGAGAAATTAAAGGGGACCCTTTGAGTGGGATAGGAAGACTAACAGTAACAAAGACTAGAAATAAACAGAGAAAATCTCCAGAAACAATGACTTTGGAGGTAACACTATGGCACTAAGTGTATATCTATCAATAATTACTGTGAATGTAAATGGGCAAAATGCTCCAATCAAAAGACATAGGATACCGGAATAGATAAAAACAAATACAAGATCCTTCTATACACTACACACGATTGACTCATTTTCAACCTAAAACACCTGTAGATTGAAAGTGAGGGGAGGGTGAACAATTTATCATGCTAACGGACGTCAAAAGAAAGTTGTAGTACCACCATATCACACTAGTTTTCAAACCAAAGTTTGTTACAAGAGATCAGGAAGGCAGTATATCATCATAAAGGGGTCTATCCAACAAGAAGATCTGAAGCTTTAAATATTTATACCCCCAAAATGTAAGCACTGAAATATATAACTCAATTAATAAGAAACATAAAGAAACTCATTGATAATAGACAATAGTAATAATAGAGATCATTAACACTCCACTTACAACAATGGAAAGACAATCTAAGCTGAAAATCAATAAGGAAACAATGGCTTTGAAAGACACATGGACTGAATGGACTTAGAAGATATATTCAGAACATTCCATCCTAAAGCACCAGAATACACATTCTTTTTGAGTGTGCATGGAACATTCTCCAGAACAGATCACATACTATGTCACAAATCAGCCCTCTACAAGTACAAAAAGACTGAGATCATTCCATGCGTATTTTCAAACCACAACACTATGAAACATGAAGTCGACCACAAGAAAAATTTGAGCAACACCGCCAATACATTAGGTTAAAGAACATTGTAGTAAAAGCGGAATGAGATTTTCAGGAAGTTACAGAAGCAATAAAAAATACATGGAAGCAAATGAAAATGAAAACATGCCAGTTCCAAACCATCTGGAGGCAGCAAAGTTGATGGAAGAGTGAAATATATAGCAGTACAGGCCAAACTCAAGAAAGAAGAAAGGTCTCAAACACACAACCACTTTACAACTAAAAGAGCCAGAAAAAGAACAAATGAACCCTAAAGCCAGCAGGAACAGGTAAACAAAAAAAGATTAGAGCAGAAATAAATGATATAGAAACAAAGAAATACAGTAGAACAGATGAATGAAACTATAAGTTGGTTTTTGTAAGAATAAATAAAAATGATAAACCCATGGGCAGACTTGGCAAAAACAAAAGAGAAGGGACGAAAGTAAATATAATCAGAATTTGAGAGGAGACATCGAGACTGACACCACAGAAATACAACCATGAGACAATAGTTTGGAGATTTATATGCCAACAAATTGGGCAATCTGGAAGAAATGGATAAATTCCCAGAATAATGTAAACTACCTAAACTGAAAAAGGAAGAAAGAGAAAACGTGAACAGACTGATAATGAGCAAAGAAATTGAATCATTAATCAAAAATCTACTGACACACAAAAATCCAGGGCCAGATAGGTACACAGGTGAATTCTACCAGATATTTAAGAAGAGTGTAAAATATTCTATTTAAGTAGAATAGAATATTCCTGTCTTCACAAACTGTTCCAAATAATAGAAATGGAAAGAAAACTTCCAAATTCATTCTATAAGATGAGTATGATCACAGTTCCAAACCAGATTAAACCCCACTAAAAATGAGACTTACAGGCCACTAGCCCTAATGAGCAAGAATGCAACAATTGTCAAGAAAATACTTGCAGGGGCACCTGGGTGGCTCAGTCGGTTAAGCGACCGATTTGGCTCAGGTCGTAATCTTGCGGTCCGTGAGTTCGAGCCCCGTGTCGGGCTCTGTGCTGACAGCACAGAGCCTGGAGCCCGTTTCAGATTCTGTGTCTCCCTCTCTCTGACCCTCCCCCATTCATGCTCTGTCTCTCTCTGTCTCAAAAATAAATAAACGTTAAAAAAAAAGAAAGAAAATACTTGCAAATTGAATCCAACAAGACATTAAAAGGATCCTTTAACATGACCAGGTGGGATTTATTCCTTGGCTGTAAGGGTGGTTCAATAGTCACAAATAAATCAATGTAATACATACCATCAATCAGTGAAAGGATACGAATGATATGACCCTCTCAATAGATGCAAAAAAAAATTGACATAGTACAGCATCCTTTCTTGATAAAACCCTCAACAAGGGGTAGAGGAAACACACCTCAACATCATAAAGTCCGTACATGAAAACCCCACAGCTAATATCCTCAGTGGGGAAAAAAAACCTTTTCCTCTACTGTCAGGAACACAAGAGGGATGTCCACTCCCATCATTCTACTTAACACAGCAGTGGAAGTCTTATCCTCAAAAACAGACAACAACAAAAAATAAAGGCATTCAAGTTGGAAAAGAAGAAGTGAAACATTCCCTCTTCACAGATGACATGACACTCTATATAAAAACCTCAAGACTCCACCAAAATATTGCAAGAACTGATACACAAATTCACCAAAGTCACAAGATACAGTATCAACATACTGAAATCTGCTGTATTTCTACACAGCAATAATGAAGAAACAGAAAGAAAAATAAAAAAACTATCCATCCCGTTTACAATTGCACCAAATATAATAGGATACCTAAAAAGTTGAAATATCTATACTCTGAAGACTCTAAAAATGGTGAAAGAAACTGAGGATGACACAAGGAAGTGGAAACACTTTCAATGTTCATGGATTAAAGGAGCAAGTAGTGTTGAAATGTCTATGCTACACAAAGAAACGGAAGCTTCATGATTTATGGATTTCATGCTATATTACAAAGCTGTACTTATCAAGACAGTAAGCTACAAGCACAAAAGAGACACATAGATCAAGAGAACAGAAGAGTAAACCCAAATATGGACTCACAAATGTATGGCCACCTCATCTTGGATGAAGTAGGAAAGACTACGTAATGGGAAAAAAAGACAGCCTTGTCAACAAAGGGTATTGGGAAAACTGGACCAGAACATGAAGAAGAATGAAACTGAACCACTTTCTTACTCCATACACAAAAATAAATTCAAATGGGTGAAAGACCTAAATGTGAGACAGGAGACCATCAAATCCTAGAGGAGAACAGGCAGCAACCTCCTGGACTTCGGACATAGCAACTTCTTACTAGACGGGTCTAGAGAGGCAAGGGAAACAACAGCAAACTTGAACTACTGGCACCTCATCAAAATAAAAACCTTCTGCACAGCTAAAGAAACAATCAACTAATCTAAAAGGCATTCTACAGAAATTAAAAAGGTATTTGCAAGGCACATATCTGATAAAGGCTTATTATCGAAAATCTATTTAAAAAAACTTCTCAAACTCAACACCCAAAATACAAAGAATCCAGTGGAGAAATGGGCAAAAGACATGAGGAGATACTTTTCCAAACAAAGCATTCAGATGGCTGACCGACACACGAACATACGCTCAACGTCACTCATCATCAGGGAATTACAAATCAAAACTACAATGAGAGATGACCGCACACCTGTCAGAATGGCTACAATTAACAACTCAGGAAACAACAGATATTGATGAGAATGAGGAGAGAAGGGAACCCTTTTATACACTTGGTGGGAATGCAAAGTGCCCAGACCATTCCAGAAAACAGTTTAAAAACTAAAGATTAAACAACCTTCCACTCCAGCAATTGCTCTACTAGGAATTCATCCAAAGCATACAAAACTTCTGATTGGAGGAAGTACATGCCCCCCAATGTTTACAGCAGCATTAACTATGACAGCCAAACTGAGGAAAGAGACCAAAAGTCCACCATGTGATTAATCTGCTATATGTATAGAATGGCATATTACTCAGTCATAAAAAAGATTGAAATCTTGCCATTTGCAAAGATGTTGATGCAGCTACAGGGTATCATGCTAAGCAAAGTAAGTCAGTCAAAGATGACAAACACCATATGATTTCCTCCTATGGGGAATTTAGATCTAGGGGAAGGGGAAAAAGAGCAAGAAATCATAAAAAAAACTCTAAGGTTAGAGACCAAACTGAGGGTTGCTGGAGGGCAGGTGTGTGGGGGATGGGATAATGGGTGTTCGGGATTAAGGAGGGCACGTGTTGTGATGAGTACTGGGTGTTAATGTTAAGTGATGAACCAATAAATGTTTATAGCAGTTATGTCACTGAGAAATATTCCAGTGTGCGTGGACGGGGTTATGTAGATATACCACGTATTCTATCCTATTCATCAATCAATGCATACTTGGGCTGGGTTGTTTCCATAGCTGGGCTGTTTGTGACATAACTGCTATAAACATCGAGGTACAATTCCCTTAAATTAGTATTTTTGTATCCTTTGGGTAAATACCTAGTAGTGCATTTGTTCTATCGTAACGTAGTTGTATTTTTAGCTTTCTAAGGAACCTCCATGCTGTTTTCCATAGTGGCTGTGCCAGTGTGCATTCCCACCAGCACCTCCAAAAGGATCCTCTTTCTCTGCATCCTCACCAACACCTGTTGTTTCTTGTGCTGTTGAGTTCAGCCTTTCTGACCAGTGTGAGTTGATATTTCATTGTAGTTTGGATTTCTATTTCCCTGATGAGGAATGATGTTGACCATCTTTTCATGTGTTTATTGACAATCTGTAGGTCGCATTTGGAAAAATGCTTATTCATGTCTTCTGGCCATTTTTTAATAGGATTATTCAGGTCTGGAGTTGAATTTTATACCATATGTAGAAAACCTGAAAGACTCAACCAAAAAAAAAAAACCCCGCTAGAACTGGTACAATAAACCTGTAAATTTGTAGCATACAAAATCAACATATAGAAATGTGTTACATTTCTATACACCAATAATGAAGCAGGAGAAAGAGAAACCAAGGAATCAATCCCATTTAAAATTACACCAAAAACCATAATATACTAGAAATAAACCTAAGTAAAGAAGTAAAAGATCTGTACTCTGAAAAGTCTGGGACATTTATGGAAGAAATTGAAGAAAACACAAAGAAATGGAAAAATATTCCATGCACATGGATTAAAAGAAAAATCATTGTTAAATGACAATACTATCCAAAGCAACCTAGACACTCAATGCAAATAATTCAATTTCCTGTCAAATAATACCAGCATTTTTCACAGGGCTAGAACAAATAACTCTAAAATTATCATGGAACCACAAAAGACCCCAAATAACCAAAGATCTTGAAAAAGAAAAACACCTGGAGGCATCACAATTCTGGATATCAAGCTATATTACAGTGCTGTAGTCATCAAGACAGGATGATACTGGCAAAAAAAAAAAACAACAAAAAAACATAGATTAATGGAAAAGATTAGAAAACCCTGAAATGGACACATCACTATATGATCAACTAATCTTTGACAGAGCAGGAAAGACTATCAAATGGAAACAGTCCCTTCAACAACTGGTGTTGGGAAAACTGGACAGCATCGTGAACTTGTAATGAACCTGGACCACTTTCTTACAGTACACACCAAAATAAATACAAATTGAATGAAAGACCTAAATGGGAGACAGGAAACCATCAAAATCCTAGATGACAACACAGGCACCAACCTCTTTGACCTTGGCCAGAACAACTTCTTACTAGACATGTCCACAGAGGCAAGGAAAACAACAGCAAAAATAAACTATTGGGATCTCATCAAGATAAAAAGCTTCTGCACAGCAAAGAACAAATCAACAAAACTAAAAGGCAACTGAAAAAATGGGGGGAGATATTTGTAAATGACATCTCAGATAAAGGGTTAGTATCCAAAATCTATAAAGAACTTACCAAACTCAACACTCAAAAAGCAAATAATCCAGTAAAGAAATGGGCAGAAGACATGAATACATATTTTTCCAAAGAAGACATCCAGATGGCAAAAAGACACGAATAAAGATGCTCAACAACACTCTTCATCAGTGAAATATAAAGCATAACCACAATGAGATACCAACTCACACCTGTCACAATGACTAAAATTAACAATTCAGAAAACACAAAATGTCAGCAAGGATGCAGAGAAAACGAAACCCTTTCGCACTGTTGATGGTAATGCAAACTGGCGCAGCCACTCTGGAAAACAGTGTGCAGATTCCTCAAAAAGTTAAAAATGGCACTGTCCTGTCATCAAGCAATTGCATTTATCCAAGGATACCAAAGGTATCCAAAGGATACCAAAATGCTGATTCGAAGGGGCACGTGCATCCCAATCTTTATGGCAGTCTTATCAACAAAAAACAAATTGTGGAACAGCCCAAATACTCATCAACACATAAATGCATAAAGAAGAGGTGATAAATATATACAATGCAATATTACTTAGCCATCAAAAAGAATGACATCTTGCCAATTACAATAATGTGGATGGAACTACAGTGTATTATGCTAAGTGGAACAAGTCAGTCAGAAAAAGTCAAATATCCTATGATTTCACACATTAGTGGAATATAACAAACACAACATACGGAAAGGAAAAATAAAATAAATCAAATCAGAGAGGGAGGAAACCAGAAGACACTCTTAAATACAGAGAACAAACTGAGGGGAAGTGGGGGAGGTGGGCTAAATGGCATGTGGCCATTAAGGAGGGCACTGGGTGAAATGAGAACTGGGTGTTATATGTATGCGATGGTTCTCTAAATTCTACCCCTAAAATCAGTACTACACTGCATGTTAACAGACTTGAATTTACATTAATATAATACAAGAAAATTATATATAGAGAGAGACTACCTCAAAATAGCAAGCTTCTGCACAGTGAAAGAAACAGTCAACAAAACAAAAAAGCAACCCATGGAATGGAAGAAGATATCTGTAGATGACATATCCTCAGGGTTAGTTTCCAAAACGTATAAGTGTTTTCTTTAATTGTTTTCAAATTATCAGTAGAGAGTGTGTCCATGCAGTTCAGCACACTGTTGTGTGAGAAGCAAAACTCGTGTCTTCCACTTTTATATTGTGGTAAGATCTCACTGAACATGAGGCCCAGACTCTTCACAAAATTTTAACCATACATTACAGTATTGTTAATTACAGGGGTAATGATGTGGAGACCCCTCTAGAACTTAATCATCTTGCATAACACAAAATCATTGCCCTTAAGATCTACTCCTCACTGACCCTCCCTGCCAGGCCCTGGAAACTGCCATTTCACTCTCCATTTCATTGTTATCAAAACCCAAATTCAGCTGCCTGTTGCTGGAAAGGTCAATGTTCAAAGTTTTAGTTTGGGTGGCAAAGGAACTTGAGCTATATTCAGAAGGCCAGCCACTGGGGAAAAGGCAAACTCTTGTCCAAATGCCAACTCTGAGGCTTCTCCCTGACCCAGGGCGTTTTAAAGCAGTAGAGGGTACTTAATCAAGCAAGGGAGTGCCATGGTCAAAACCATCTTTTGATCATGGGCAGACTCCATGGTGCAGGCTGCAAAGTAACCTCAACTCCCCTCCATCTCCAGCTGAAGAGGGAACCAAACTACATGGGAGGAGACTGCCAGAGGCCAGGAAAGAACCCCCATAAGGGATTAGAGGAGAAAACCCCTGGGGCTCACACATGGTCAGCAGTACTTTCTGTTCTCCCCAGCTGGCATAAGAAAATACTAAAATACAACCTGGTAGTTCACCAATCATCACTCAGAATACTGACAAATATTTTCCTCAGGGAATTCAGAGGAACCTTCAAAGCAAAAACCAAAAGGACCAAATGGCTTGCAAACTAATAGCCAAGGAGAATAAGACACACAAAACTACAAAGCGATTTTTTGCATCACCCATAAAGGTAAAATTGACAATGTTTACCTCCACATCACAAGGAAGCAAAAGCAGTGGTCTCTGTAATGAGGAAAAGTAGTCATCCAAAGAAAGTGACCCAGCAGTACCATAGGACATGGAATTGGTAGAGAAGTTCAGGGTGATATAACTGCATAGCCCATATGCAAGTAGCTGGAGGAAAGATTGAAGGTGTTGACTAGAGCCATGCCTCTGGGTCCAAATCCCTACCCATGTCCATGTGACCACTCTTGACCATGGCCCACCTGACCCTCCCACATCCACCCCAGCTTAACTGATGTGCAGGGTCACACAATGCCACACCCTGGGACTGTTGCCGAACCACACAGGTGGCCCCCACGTGCAGGGTGCTGGCCACCTGGCACCGCCCTCTATTCTGTCTGATGGTCTAGACCTGGCTTTGCTGAGGATCCTCCATTTATCCATTCTCACTGGCAGATGTCCCTGAAACTCTTTTGGGGGGCGTCTGGGTGGCGCAGTCGGTTAAGCATCCGACTTCAGCCAGGTCACGATCTCGCGGTCCGTGAGTTCGAGCCCCGCGTCAGGCTCTGGGCTGATGGCTCGGAGCCTGGAGCCTGTTTCCGATTCTGTGTCTCCCTCTCTCTCTGCCCCTCCCCCGTTCATGCTCTGTCTCTCTCTGTCCCAAAAATAAATAAAAAACGTTGAAAAAAAATTAAAAAAAAAAAAAAAAAGAAACTCTTTTGGTCCAGACTCTGCTGATGATGACTCAGGATGCTCAGGGAGCATCCTGACTACACTTTCATGCCTCCAGACTGTTACTACCTCGGCTACCTGGAGGAGATTCCTCTTTCCATGGTCACAATCGACACAGGCTATGGCAGCCTTGAAGATATCATGAAGTTGGATTAACTTGCCTATGAAATGAGACGCCTCGGTGATTTCCAATGGTTTGAACACTTTGTTTCTCACATAGTCGCAGACATCTGTGCAATGGGACCTACTTATAACCTAGGATATAAGGAGGACAGGGGACCCCGTTCCTCAAGGAAATGCCAGTGCAGCCCCAAGGATCTCTAGTAAGTTCTGTTCATCCCATAATGGAATTTTCAAAGGACTTGCTCTCAGTTTCAAAACAATGTATAGTGTGTTAACCACGTGGAAAAAAGTGCCCAATTCCGAATAAGGCTAGTTAGCTTAATTGAGTCAATATTTCATGGTATCGATGTAAGTTATTGGTTTCATTGTCATTTATAGTGAGAGACATCAAGCTCACACAGGCAATTATGTGTTGCATCAGAGTCCTTTTGTCTCTTCAATAGGATGAGTCAAAGTATTTTCGATTTCTTAAAACACATTCACCCTTAATGTGATTTGAGATGGGCCCCATGAGGTTCATTGCACTCCAGTTGTGTATTCTATATGCCATCCACCAGTGGGTTATATGCCATCATTCTGAGTTATTTAGGCAGACATTATTTACTCTTGTCTGTCATAGCAACACATCAGATGGCAAGAAATTGTGGCTTGTGCATTGACACTGATGAATGTGCTTGGCAAAAAAGGTCCAACTGCATTAGGACCCAATTAACTGGTATAATAGAAGCTTTCAGTAACTGTTCCTTCATTCATATGCAGCACATAATTTATTGTG
The DNA here is from genome assembly GCF_046562875.1 of Panthera onca. Taxonomy (NCBI): domain Eukaryota; kingdom Metazoa; phylum Chordata; class Mammalia; order Carnivora; family Felidae; genus Panthera; species Panthera onca. The sequence goes on along the minus strand of NC_138344.1, from coordinate 147,398,936 downwards.
GAACAGGCAACTGCATGTTCAACACTGAAATGGTGCATTTAAATAAAAGCCTGACCCACTATCATTAGGGAAACTACATAGTGGATCCAGGAAAGCAGTGTGACTGCGGCTCATTCAACCAGTGCTACAGCAATCTAGGCTGTATGCATGATTGTATCTGAACCCCTGGGGGAAAATGTAATACAGGCAGACACTATACAGACTGCACCAACTCCGCTGCTAGGACACTCTGCAGACCAATCCAAAATATACGTGATCTTCCAGAGTTCTGCCATGGGGTGACCTTGGCATACCCTGATGACTTCCATATGCAAGATGGAACCGGGTGCACTGAAGAGGGCTGCTGCTATCATGGAAACTGCACTGACGGCACTATTCACTGCCAAGAAAGCTTTGGCAGAAATTCTGGGAAAGGTGAAGATGTCTGCTATACCATAAATCACAAAGGCAGCTGACATGGACACTGCAGAAGACCCCGGGGAATTCAAGGCTGAACCTGTTCCCATACAGGTGTGCCGTGTGGAAGGCTGCAGTGTAGGAATGTCACACTTCTCCCTCAGCTGCAAGAACATGTTGGATTAAATCTGTCTGAGATCCAGGGTTCTGATGTTTGGGGCTGGATTCACAGCGTAGCACAGGAACAACCCAGATTGGTCATGTGAGAACCAGTATTTCCTGTGCTTCTGGAAAGTTCTGTCAGGATACCTACTGCACTGGCAGTGGGGCTCAGCTGAATTATGACTGTATCCCAGAGAAATGCAGTCACAGAGGGATGCGCAACCATAACAGGAACTGCCACTGCCACACAGGCTGGGATCCTCCATGGTGCACAGAAAAGGCACTGGTGGGAGCACAGTCTGTGGACCCCTCCAAGAAGAATTCAGTCAGTCAGGCAAAGTCATGAATCCATGGTATATCTCAGAGTGGTTTTTGGTCACATTTACGCCATAATAGCTGCATTCCTCTTTGTTGTTTCTGGAAATGTCAGAACTATAAACACAGAGAAAGTTAAGGAAGAGATTTTTGGAGAAGACAATCCATAATTTAGCCTCCAGACCCCTGAACAACTATACACAATGCATCTGGTGCATCTGTAAAAATACAGTATTGAGGCGGCACAGCTGACATCCACGTTTCCAAGGGTCTGCGGGAGACACTGGGTCCTCAGCCACATCACAGCTCTGACACCAGGTCTCTCATGGGTCACCGACCAGCACTCTGAAAGAAAACTTGAAAACTGCATGCTTGTGGCTTTTATGGAGTTTTTAAGCCTGTAAGAGCCCAAACTGAGCCTTAGTTTCTGGGAAGAGGACCTGAGTCAGAGCTGTGTCTGGAGCGGAAGTGTCTGGTTCCAGAATTAAGAGAAGTTGACACAACCTCCTTTATTGGCAACTTCATGAGTTTTCTCCAAAACTACGCTGTTGTGGACTGAAAAGTTTCTCATTCTCCGGTAATCTGTCTTCCCCCAGTCCCATGTGGGCTCAGGATAATGGAGGGCTACCACCCACCCATACTGCCTGTCCACACGGGGGTGTCTGCGGGCTGTGAGGGAAGGGGACTGGCATTAGGTTCCACCTAGCGCAAGCAGTGCCTCGCTGGAGAGCAAATTTCCAAATGTGGGAGACTGAGACCATGAGGCTGAAAGGAGCACCCCATACATCAATCAGCAAGGTAGGCACAAGTGTCTATGGATGACTCTGGCATCCAGAGGGAGACTGTTAAATGTGAATCCCTGCTCTCTTTCTCTTGCCTACTTTTCAGTGAGTTTAACCTTAGATAAGATTCTGCCTAGGGTTCCTACTTTGGTTTTCCAAGCACCTTCTACAATAACACAGAGATGAGCCTGTGAAAGTTAGCGAATTCAGCCCCATCCGCTCCCAAGAAATCCTGTACTTGCTACCCTGTTTTCTATGTCCTGATCATTGCGAATGTGGGATGGAGGCCTGCCCTTCCCTGGGTCCTTGTGCCCTCTTGTTCTGGGCTCTGTAAGTCATAAATCCTGTGCTTCCATTTCCTTTGTTGGGGGTGTACTGAAACCCCACCTTCAGTCACAAGGGGCCCGCACATCTCATGTACCCCAAGTGAGAGCTCAGATGCCTAGGGAGCTGCCTGTCACCCACTGTGACTTGCTGTTGCCACTTCCTTCAGCAGGTCACAGTCTACATGTTCTTAATTCAGTCCAGAAGCTGAGGTCCCACAATACATTTATCCCCACGGATGGGATTGGGAGCCTAGCTGATGCCCCCCTACAATGCCTTAGACCTAAGAATGGCTCACTCATTCCTCACCCTCACGTGTCAGCTGCTGTGGGAAGGAGCTGGTGCTTGCTGGTCTTCTGTAGCTTTGATTTGGGCTTATGCCAGGTGTTGCCAGAAACCCTCACCCTAAGTTATCAGTGCCATAAAAGGTCAGACTCCCTGCAGAGATCAACAAGCAGGCACCAGTCTGGGGGTACAGGGGTGTGTATTTCCTATTCACCTCCAAAGGAGGTGGACACCGAGGACAGTGTTCCTAGATTAGTGTCGAAGAAGACGCCAGCTGCTTGGTCCACTGTGTTGCGGCCAGCACCGTGGTGTTGTGCTTGATTAGCCAGCCCTAGCTAGTGATGGAGGCAAATCTACAAGGAGCATCATGGCACCCAGGGTGGAGGACTTGGCCAAGGCAAGCTCCCCCTAGTGGCTGCAATCCTCGCTGCTGTCGCCAATGGCTCCCCACCTGTCAGGTGTTGAGTGGGACACCTCAGTGTGGGAGGCCACAGTACACGACTGTGGGAAGAAATAACTTCTATCCCAGATTTCCCCTGTCACGATCCACTACACCTACATGTCCAAGGACCAGCGTGAGAGACAGAAATGGTGACAGGCACTATACCATCATGGAAATGCAAGGCTTCCTGGAATCATTTGTCCAAAGGGAGGGAGACAAGGACATTGATTGGCTTTTGTGGGTCTTCATCATTGGCTCCAAGCTGTTGCTTACAGCACTTGACATGCTGCAGGTGACTGGATTGGTCCAAGACCGCCAAAGTCATCATTCACTGAAAAACTCAAAGTATCCACAGCCTGTTTACAGAGACACCCTAGAGGAGCCTCCAGACTTTTCACTCTATCAAAAGACCATGACAAGCACACCAAGGCACAGGGCAGGAGACACAAGCAAAAAAAAAAGGGGGGGAAGGCTCTGAGGAAGACGCTCCCCAAGCCCCCAGAGCCCACAGAGGTAGGAAGAAAGAAGCTCTGATTCCTGGGACTTGGATTTTTATGGCATGGCAGCACAGGCCCACTGGGAGAGACCCAATCCACCTCTAAGATAGAATGGGGACAATTCAAGGAGTGTGGGGTTTTTGTTCTTTGTTTTTGCCTTGTGTCATGCGCCCAAGATCCTTGACCATTTCCAACCTGGAGGAGAGGCCCTTGACAACACCATCTAAGGAGCTCTTCATGAAGGACCACTCTGACCTTAAGTCTGTGCCATTACATGCACAGTGGGGGAACAGGACGACATAGGTGCCTGTCCACGTGACAAGAACCTGATCTCAGGACCCACTGTGGAGACTTCCGGCGGAGGAGGGCATGCATCCATGCTGATAAGAACCGGTTTCATCAGGACCCCCTGTGGAGGATTCCAGAGGACGAGGGCCCAGGTCCACACCGAAAAGAACCCAGTTTCGTCAGGACCCACTGTGGAGGATTCAGGAGGACCCGGGCCGGCGTCCACACAGACAAGGACCCAGTCTCCTCAGGACCCACTGTGGAGGATTCAGAGGGACGTGGCCCTGTGTCCACACTGACAAGAACTCAGCCTCCACAGGACCCGCTGTGGAGGATTCAGGAAGACGAGGGCCCGCGTCCAAACCGACAAGAATCCAGTCTCATCAGGTCCCGCTGTGGAGACTTCGGGGAGACGAGGGCCCGTGTCACACCGACAAGAACCCGGTTTCTTCTGGAACCGCTGTGGAGGATTCGGGAGGACCTGGGCTTGCGTCCACACAGACAAGAACCCGGTCTCCTCAGGACCCACTGTGGAGGATTCAGGGGGACGTGGCCCTGCGTCCACACTGGGGGACGTGGCCCTGCGTCCACACAGACAAGAACCCGGTGTCCTCACGCCCCACTGTGGAGACTTCGGCTGGACGAGGGCCCACATGCACACTGACAAGCACCCGGTCTCCTCAGGACCAGCGGTGGCGGATTCAGGGGTACATGACCCGGCGTACTTGGACAAGAACCCGGTCTCCTCAGGACCCAATGTGGAGGATTCGAGAGGATGAGGGCCAACATCCAAACTTACAAGAACCCGGTCCCCTCAGGATCCGTTGTGGAGACTTTGGGCGGACAAGGTCCCGTGTCCACACCAACAAGAATCCGGCTTTTCAGGACCCGCTATGGAGGATTCGGGAGGACCTGGACCTGCGTCCACACGGACAAGAACCCGGTGTCCTCACGACCCGCTGTGGAGACTTCGGGTGGATGAGTGCCCACGTCCACACTGAGAAGAACCTGGTCTCCTCAGGACCCGCAGTGGCGGATTCAGAGATACATGGCCCTGCGTCCACACTGACAAGAACCCGGTCTCCTCAGGACCCACTGTGGAGGATTCAGGGGGACGTGGCCCCGCATCCACACTGACAAGAACCCGGTCTCCACAGGACCTTCTGTGGAGACTTCGGGGGGATGAGGGCCCATGTCCACACCAACAATAACCCGGTTTCGTCAGGACCCACTGTGGAGGATTCAGGGGGACGTGGTCCTGCGTCCACACGGACAAGAACCCAGTCTCCTCAGGACCCGCTGTGGATACTTCGGGGAGACGAGGGCCCGTGCCCACCCCGACAAGAACCCGGTGTCGTCAGGAACCGTTATAGAGGATTCAGGAAGACGTGGCTCTGCGGCCACACTGACAAGAACCCGGTCTCCTCAGGACCCACTGTGGACGATTCAGGGGGACGTGGCCCTGCTTCCACACTGGGGGACGTGACCCTGTGTCCACACTGACAAGAACCCGGTCTCCTCAGGACCCGCAGTGGTGGATTCAGAGGTACATGGCCCCGCGTCCACACTGACAAGAACCCGGTCTCCTCAGGACCCACTGTGGAGGATTCAGGGGGACGTGGCCCCGCGTCCACACTGACAACAACCCGGTCTCCTAGGGCCCACTGTGGAGGATTCAGGGGGACGTGGCCCTGCGTCCACACTGGGGGACGTGGCTCCGCGTCCACACTGACAACAACCCGGTCTCCTCAGCTCCCGCCAAGGGAGGAGCAGGCGAGGAGAAAGCCAGGCCCCGGGAAGAGGAGCTTCCGGAACCTGGAGGCTGAGGGGGGCGCTGTTCGCCAGACCCTGGGGGGAAAGGACCCTGCGCGGCTTCGTGCGCGGTGACACTGTGTGCCCCGCGGGGCTTACCTCACCGGCGCCGGGCGGTGGGGCCGCGCGGCCGTGTTCCTGCTCCGCGCCCACTCGGTTCCCGCCGCTGCCTCATGCGGTTCGCGGTCCAGGAGAGGGCTCCCCTGGCGGAGCTCGCACTCCCGCCGCTCTGGCCTCGCGGGTCCCTTCGGCCTTCGCGCGGGGCGGGGTGTCCCTCCCGAGTCTGCGACGGCGCCGTGGGGACTTCTGTGCGACACCCCGGAGCTGCAGATGGCTCTGGGCAGGACAGACGTGCTCACAGGGGCGGTTCCTCCGCGGCCAGGAGCACAGAGCAGCTCTCCGCCCCCGTGCGTCTTCCTCCCTTTCTGTCCCCAGTGCCCTGTCCTGGGACAGCAGGCCTGCCACCTCCTTGCTGAGATTTCCTCTGGGGCACGTCGTTCCTTCCGCCGCGCTTGCAAATGGCACCGTCTCTTCCTTTCTCTTTCCGACGGGTCGTCAGGAGCGTGCAGACGTGCACGTGGTGTGTGTGTGCTGCTCTCCTATCCTGCGAGTGTCCTCGTTGCTCCTTCCGTTGCCCTTGGAAATAACCCGCCAGTTATGTTACCAGCCAAAGTGGGTTTCTTCAGGAGTAGCGGAGAATTGCCATCCGGGCCCAGCAAGCTGTGGCAAAACCGCGGCCGAGCGGGGAGCACACGGAGAGGAACGCTGTTTCGCGGAGAAGAGGAAGTTGGGAGCCTGGTTTTGAGGCGAAGTCCGCAGGAGGAAAGCAGGGCTGCAGGGGAGCAGGCGCCTCCTGGGCCCAGCTGCAGGGGCGGTGGGTTTCCTGTAGGGGCCGCAGGGCACAGCTTCCCCTGGTGGGGCCTGAGCCGGGGGGTTCTCTCCGCGGAGGGTTCTAATCTTGGGTCTGTAGCGGTGGGTTGTTCCCCAGCCTGACCCTGGGTGGTGGGCTCCGCCTTCCAGCCTCCCCTCCCCGCCTCCCGAGTCCACTTCCGGGAGATGTCCCTTCATTGGTTTTCGCAGTTCTAACAGCTTCTTAGTGGCGTCTTGTGGACAACCGGAATTCCAAATCCCACTGCTTCCGCTGCACCCAGACACGTGGCCACCAATAGAACCCTCCCACGTGCCTCTGGCTCACGTGCTGCCTCCCGCAGGGCCCGTGGCCTCTCCGCCTGGGTGAGCTGGGTCTGGGCGTGGGCCTACGTCACAGCGTTTGACCCCTCTCTTGCTTCTGTCATGTGGGGCTGACACGCTTGTTTGCAGCAGTACCTTACTCTGGGATTTCGAACGTGCAGTGAACGTGTCACGGCAGCGCAAATACACTTTACCTGGACGCTCGTTTCTTTACCGCGTTTGCCACTTCACACGAGATACTTTGGTAAGTTTTACCCCAAACAGGGACACCCTCCCGAGAAACCACCACAGAACCCCAAATGAGGAAATCCCTGCGTTTCCACATTAGAACCCAGACCACAGGCCCACTTCAAGTGTCCCCACCTGCCCCACTGTGAAATGTCTTTTCCCAATCTGATCTGGCTTCTTTTGGGGAAGTGCTCCTGAGACTTTCCCCTATCTGTGTAACCTGGGGGGATTTAAAGAGCAAGGTGGTTCCTGGGGCTCCTGGGGTCTCAGTCTGCTAAACGCCGAGTTCACATCAGGTCGTGATCTTGAAGTTGATGGGTTCGAGCACCTGCTTCTGGCTGTGTGCTAACAGCTCAGAACCTACAGATTGCTTGAGATTCTGTGTCTCCCTCTTGCTAACCCCTCCCCCTATCATGACCTGTCTCTGTCTCTCTTTTTCAACAATAAATAATAAATGTTAAAAAAAAAAAAAAAGAGCAAGATGGTTCCTGAGTGGCCTTTTCTGGATGGCTTCTGTCACTGAGGATGTTTTCTGCATTCACCCATGTTGTGACGTGTATCAGTCCTTCCTTTTTAAATTCTGATTAAATGTATGTAACATAACACTTACCACGTAAGTCACTTTAAGCATACAGTTGTCTGGCATTAACTGCATTCACACTGTTGTACGTCCATCTCCAGAACGTTGTCATGTTCCCCTAGGGAAACTCTGTATCTATTAAACCCTAAATCCCAATTCCCCTTTCCCCTCGGCCCCTACAGCCATATTCTACTTGGTGTCTCTGAGTATGACTTTTCTGAACACCTCACTTAAGTGGAACCATAGTGTATTTTCCTTCTGTCACTGGCTCATTTCACTCAGCATAATGACTGCCAAGTTCAGTCGGTGTGCTAGTGTGTGTCAGAACTCTCTTCCTTTTGAAGGCTGAATTATATTCCATTGTGTATATACTACATTTTGTTTATTTACTCACCTGTGAATACTTACTTGGGTTGCTTCCATCTTTTGGCTGTTGTGAAGAAGCTGCTATGAATACGGGAACATGAATACCTGCACAAGGCTTTGCTTTAAATTTCCAGATGTAAGTGCAGATGTGGAGTTCTGTGATAGTTTTCTGAGAAACCAGTATTCTCTACAGCCACAACATTTTACTTTATTTCTTTGTATGACAGAATAATATCCCTGTTTAAGGGTCTGCCCCAGGTTATTTATCCATTCACACACCGATAGGCATTTGCATAGTTTCTACAATGTGGCTATTGTGAACAGTACTGCTATGTATGTGCACATACACTTTGTTTAAACAACTGTTTTCAATTCTTCGAGATATACATCTAGGAGTTGTATTGTTGGGCCATATGGTAATTCTATGTTTTTATCTTTTTGTGGGGGGGGGGGGAATTGCCAAACTCTTTTACACATAGTCTCCACCATTTTACATTTCCACAAGTAAGGTTGAAGGGTTCCAATTTCTCAACATCTTTACCAACATTTGTTATTTTATAGTTGTATTGATTAGAGCATTTTTAGTGCGTGTAAAAGGGTATCTCACTGTGGTTTAAATCTCCATTTCCATAAGGACTATTGATGTTTAATATCTTTTCAAGTGGTATTCACCATTTGTATGATTGCACTGGGGAAAGATATATCCAAATCCTTTGTCCATATTAAAAATTGGGTTGTGTTTTTGTTGATGAGTTGTAAAAACTCTTTATACATTCTGCATAACAGGCTCTTACCAGACAAATACTGTGCAAATATTGTCTTCCATTAGGCTTTGGCTTTTCACTTTGGGGATAGCATCTTCTGGTGTACAAAGGTTTCTAATGTTGAGAAAACTAAATTTATCTACTTTTCTTTCCTTGCTTGTGCTTTGGTGTCATCTCTAACAGCATTGCTAAACCCAATGGTCATGAAGATTTATCTTGATATATTGCTTCCAGAGGTCATAATTTTACATTTAAACTGTTGATCCATTTTGATTTGATGTTTGTATATGGTGTGAGATATGGACGCAATTTCATTCCTCTGCACATGGATAGCCAGCTGTCTAGCACCATTTATTAAAAAGACCATTTGCTCCCCAATGTCATGTTGTCTGCTCTTGTCAAAATTCAGTTGACTAAAGATGAAGGGGATTATTTCTGGGTTCTCCATTAAATATCACTGACCTGTACGTATCTTTATTTTGTAATGTGTATTTATTTTTGAGACAGAGAACATGCAAGGCCCAGAGAGAAAGGGAGAGATAGGAAACTGATTGGTGTGCAAAGGAAAGGGTTTGGATAGACCTGAGAAGGATACATTTCTTTGACCTGTGGTTACTCGGTTGTCCTGTAACTTGATTATGTTCATCTAAACTCATAGAATCTTATAATAAACATGGTCATTTACCATATTTAAGTTACTTCTGTAAATATCTCATTACTTTGATTATTAGATAAAATTTTATAAAATTATTTCTATAAATACTTATGTCTTCACACTCTGTATTGTGTTCCTTCTTAGCTTGGTGGTTGTCTGATGACCATATAGAGTAGATAGATAGGATGGACCAGTTGTGTAGGGGGGACAGAATTAGTTCCGTTCATGAAAGTGACAGTTTCTAATGCAAGACTGTGGGGTCAAGGGGCTGAGATGGGGTGCAAAATGATATCATGGGAATGAACTCAAGGCTATTGTGGAGAGAGTCTGTCATGTTTTACCTCTACAGTTCTTTCCTCAATGCGAATTATTATTAGGAGACCTGCCAACCTAATAAACTGTTGTTAAATCCACAGGAAATGAATGGAAGAGTCCAGAAGGAGGCTGGCAGGTGGTGGATGCAGTCATGGAGCCTGGTGGGCAGAAGCCTGGTGGTTGAGCAAGGGCCTGGAAGGAGCTGTAAATGTTAGGCCAGAGGGACGATGGTCCAGATCCAGGACAGAGCTCTTGTCCCTGCACATCCCAGAGCTCAGGACATCCTGGGAAGGGAGACCCTGGGAACAAATGGGAATGGAAGCCAAAGCCCCAGAGGGAGGAGGAATCTACAAGCAGGCATGTGCTACCCCATGTGGAAGCTGTATTCAGAAAAAATTGAAGTCATAATTATTTCTTTTGTATATCTCAAGTTGGTGTCAAATATTCTTTTCCATATGAAATTATGGTCTTTTAAAAAATATTGCCAATAGTGGGTAATTTCATTATAATACATTCATAATGATGTGAATCCTCTATAATGACTTTAATATAACATAAAATTATCTATCTATCTATCATCTATCTACCCTCTATCATCCATCACCTATCCTCTTATCTATTTACTATCTAGCATTCTGATCTCTATTTGAAGTCTATTCAGCTAACTCAGCATTTATCCTCTCGGCACATGCCTTCAGGACTATGAACACATTTTCTACAATTTCTTTAGGCTCCGGATATTTAGATTCCAATGATGTCCAGGTCAGCCAATCCATTTTCATTAATGTGGTTGTTTTAGTGCCATTAACTTCTTACCTCAGATACTGATGGTCTATGTCCATATCAGTGAAGAGTCCCCCACTTTTCTGTGACATCTGTGCCTCCTCCCTGAGTTAACAGCCCCTTGTGTTGGATGGGGATTTCTCAGGAGATGGAGACAACAGCCATGCATGGGAATCATATCTGCAGGTGACAGAAAGGTGTCCATGTCTTGGTGTCTGTGCACTTAAAGGTGTCGGCACTGCTTCCAAACTTTGCAGATGACTGAGGAAGCAAAATTCGTGTCTTCCACTTGTGTTTTGTGTTAGGATCTCACTGAACATGAGACCAACACTCTTCACAAAATTTGAACCATACAGTACAGTACTGTTAATTACAGGGGTAATGTTGTGGAGACCCCTCTAGAACCTAATCATCTTGCATAACAGAAAATCATAGCCCTAGAGATCTACTCCTCATTGCCCCACCCTGCCAGCCCCAGACAACTGCCATTCCACTCTCCATTTTATTGTTATCAAATCCCAAATTCAGCTGAGTATTTCTGGAAAGGTCAATGTTCAAAGTTTTAGTTTTGGTGGGAAAAGAAGTTTAGCTTTATTTAGGAGGCCAGTCACCCGGAGAAAAGGCAGACTCTTCTCCAAAAGCCAACTCTGAGGGTTTCTGCCCAACCCAGAGGATTTTAAAGGTCTAGACGGTACTTAAACAAGGGAGTTCCATGGTGGATACCATTTTCGATCATGTGCAGCCTCCATGGTGCAAGCTGCCAAAGTAACCTCAACTCCCCTGCATCTATCTCCACCTGAGGAGAGAAACTCACAGGCATTGGAGAAGACTGCCAGACTTGCCAGAGGCCAAGAAAGAACCACAATAAGGGATTAGAGGGTAAATCCCCTGGGGCTCACACATGTTCAGCAGTACCTTCTGTTCTCACCAGATGGCATAAGAAAATACTAAAATACAACTTTGTACTTCACCAATAATGACACAGAATACTGGGAAATGTTTCCTCAGTCAACACAGAGGAAGCTTCAAACCAAAAACCAAAAGGATCAAATGGCTTGCAAACTAATAGCCAACCAGAATAAGACATGTAACATTACAAAGTGATGTTTTTCAATACGTACAAAGGTAAAATTGACAGTCTACCTCCAAATCCCATGGAAGTAGGAAGCATTGGTCTCCATAATGAGGAAAAAGCAGTCATCCAGAGAAAGTGACCCAGCAGTACCACAGGACATGGAATTGGTAGAGAAGTTCAGTGTGTTATAATCGCATATCCCGTATCCAAGTAGGAGAAAAGATGGAATGTGTTGAATAGAGCCGTGTTTCTGGGTCCAAGTCCCTACCCATGTCCATGTGAGCACTGTTGACCATGGCCCACCTGACTCTCCCACATCCACCCCAGGTGAACTGATGAGCAGGGTCACCCAATGCCACACCCTGTGACTGTTACCTAACCCCACAGGTGGCCCCGAGGTGTAGGGTGCTGGCCACCTGGTACAGCCCTCTGTTCGGTCTGATGGTCTAGACCTGGTTTTGCTGAGGATCCTCTATTTATCCATTCTCACTGGCAGATATCCCTGAGCAGGGGCATGAGGCTGGCAGAGGACCAGGTCACCCTGAGGGCCTCCTCTTGCTGTTTGCACTCTGGGCATTGCTGGCTCCTGTCCAAGGTTCTCAAGGTCGTCCCTCATGGTGCTACATCTCTTCTGAGGTGGTAATTCCCAAGAAGGAGTTGCACCACGGCAAGGGCGTTCAGATGCCTGGCTGGCTGTCCTATAGCCTGCATTTTGGGGGCAAGAGCCATGTTATCCACATAGGCACAAGAAACTCTTTTGGTCCAGACATTTGCTGATGATGACTCAGGATGATCAGGGAGCCTTGCAGATGGACTACCCCTTCATCCCTCCAGACTGTTACTACCTCGGCTACCTGGAGGAGATTCCTCTTTCCATGGTCACCATGGACACGTGCTATGGGGGCCTTGAAGGTATCATGAAGTTGGATGACCTTGCCTATGAAATCAGACCCCTCAGCCATTCCCAACGGTTTGAACACGTTGTTTCTCAGATAGTGGCAGACACCAATGCAACGGGACCTACTTATACCCTGGGATATAAGGAGGTTAGGAACCCCCTGTTCTCTCAAGCAAATATCAGTGCAGCCCCCAGGATCTCTAGTAAGTTGTATTCATCCCATCATGGGATTTTGAAAGGACTTGTTCTCGGTTCCAAAACAATGTATAGTGTGTTCAACAACGTGTCAAAATGTGCCCGATTCCTCATAAGGCTTGTTAGTTTGACTGACTCAATGCTTCAAGGGATTGATGTAAGGCACTATATTTGATGTAAGGCCCTCTTGCACTGTTGGTGGGAATGCAAACTGGTGCATCCTTTCTGGAAACTAGTGTGGATGTTCCTAAAAAATTGAAAATAGGTCTACCCTATGACCCAGCAATAGCACTGCTAGGAATTTACCCAAAGGATACAGGAGTGCTGATGCATAGGGGTACTTGTACCCCAATGTTTATAGCACCACTTTGAACAATAGGCAAATTATGGGAAGAGTCTAAATGTCCATCAACTAATGAATGGATAAAGGAATTGTGGTATCTATTCAAAATGGAATACTACCTGACATTGAGAAAGAATGAAATGTGGCCTTTTGTAGCAACATGGATGGATCTGGAGAGTGTTGTGCTGAGTGAAATTAGTCATATGGAGAAAGACAGATACCGTATGTTTTCACTCTTATTTGGATCCTGAGAAACTTGACAGAAGACCATGGGAAGCGGAAAAAAAAAGTTATAGGGAGGGAGTCAAACCATAACAGACTCTTAATAACTAAATAAACTGAGGGTTGATGGGGGTGGGAGGGTGGGGAGGGTGGGTGATGGGTATTGAGGAGGGCACCTGTTGGGATGATCATTGGGTGTTGTATAGAAACCTATTTGACAATAAATTTCATATTTACAAAATAATCATATTTAATTGTCATTAGTATGTTTTTTTAGTTTTATGTAAATTTTTTCAAATTCCATTTTATTTCCATCATTTTACTTTAGTCTACTACAGTATATTCACTTTTTCAAATTATCAAATGATTTCTTTTTTTTTCTTTTCTTTATCTTTATTCTCTTTTTCATTTCTTTACTTTTTTCTTAAATACAGAACAAAAAATTCATAATTTTTATTAAAAATATTTTTATTTAATTTTTTCTACTGTATACTTTACTTTTGTCTATATTATTTTCAAATTCTATTTTACTCCCATCTACGCATTTTACTCTACATCAGTGTATTCATTTTTTCAAATTCTCAATTGATTTACTTTGCCCCCTTTTTTTTCCCTAATCTGTCAAACCACTTTCAACACCGAAACAAAACACACCTAGGATCAAGCATTAACTATTAGATTTGTGTGTGTGTGTGTTTAATTTTTAATTTTAATATTTTTGTAATTTTATTTGTTTTATCTCAATATTTCTACTTCATTAATTCCTTTTCTCTCTTCAAAATGACAAAACAAAGGAATTCACCCCAAAAGAAAGACCACGAAGAAACGACAGCCGGGAATTTAACCAACACAGGTACAAGCAAGATGTCTGAACCAGAATTTAGAATCACGATAATAAGAACACTATATGGAGTCAAAAATAGATTAGAATCCCTCCTGAAGAGTTAAGAGAAGTAAGAAAAAAAATAGCCAGAATGAAATTAAAAATGCTATACCTGAACTGCAATCACGGATGGATGCAGCTGTGGTAAGGATGGATGAGGCAGAACAGAGAATCAGCGATACAGAGGAGAAACTAATAGGAAATAATGAAGCAGAAAAAAAAGAGGGAGATTAAGGCAAAAGGGCATGATTTAAGAATTAGAGAACCTAGTGACTCATTAAAAAGGAACATCAGAATCATAGGAGTCCCAGAAGAGGAAGAAAGAGATATAGGGGTAGAAGGGTTATGTGAGCCAATCATAGCGGAAAACTTTCCTAACCTGGGCAAAGACACAGACATCAAAATCCAGGAAGCACAGAGGACCCCCATTAGATTCAACAAAAACTGGCCAGCAACAAGTCATATCATAGTCAAATGCACAAAATACTCAGGCAAGGAGAGAATCATGAAAGCAGAAAGGAAAAAAAAAGTCCCTAACATACAAGGGAAGACAGATCAGGTTTGCAGCACACCTATCCACAGAATCTCAGCAGGCCAGAAAGGAGTGGCGGAGTCTATTCAGTGTGATGAATCAGAAAAGTATGCAGACAAGAATTCTTTACCAGGAAGGCTGTCATTCAAAATATAAGGTGAGATAAAAGTTTCCCAGACAAACAAAAATTAAAAGAGTTTTTGACCACTAAACCAGCCCTGCAAAAAATTTTAAGGGGGACTCTCTGAGGGGACAAAAGATGAAAATAAATATAAATAAATAAATAAATAAATATATATATATATATATATATATATATATATATATATATATCAAAAGCAAGAAAGATTAGAAACGACCAGAGCACACCATCAGAAACTCCAGATCTACAAGCATCATCATGGCAATAAACTCACATCTTTCAGTACTCACTCTAAACCTCAGTGGACTCAATGCCCCAATCAAAAGACACAGGGTAACGGAATGGATAAGAAAACAAGATCCATCTATATGCTGTTCACAAGAGACCCACTTTAGACCTGAAGACACCTTCAGATTGAACATAAGGGGATGGAGAACCATCTATCATGCTAATGGTCAACAAAAGAAAGCCCAAGTAGCCATACTTATATCAGACAATCTAGACTTAAAAATACTGTATCAAGAGATGCAGAAGGGCATTATATCATGATCAAGGGGTCTATAGATGAAGAAGACCCAATAGTTGTAAACATTTATGTGCCAAATGGGAGAGTACACAAATATATAAATCAATTAATCACAAACATAAAGAAACTCACCGATAGTAATACCATAATATTAGGAGACTTCAACACCCCACTCACAGCAATGGACAGATCATCTCAACAAAAAATTGACAAGGAAAGAATGGCTTTGAATGACACACTGGACCAGATGGACTTAACAGATATATTCAGAATATTTCATCCTAAAGCAGCAGAATATGCATTCTTCTCCAGCGCACATGGAAGGTTCTCCAGAATAGACCATATACTGGGACACAAATCAGCCCTAAGTAAGTACAAAAAGATTGAGATCATACTGTGCATATTTTCAGAACACAATGCTGTGAAACTCAAAATCAACCACAAGAAGAAATTTCGAAAAGTAAAAAATACTTGGAGACTAAAGAACATCCTACTAAAGAATGAATGGGCTAACCAAGCAGTTAAGAGGAAGTTAAAAAATATATGGAAGTCAATTAAAATGATAACACCACAACCCAAAACCTGTGGGACGCAGCAAAGGTGGTCATAAGATGAAAGTATATAGCATTCCAGGCCTTCCTAAAGAAGGAAGAAAGATCTCAGATACACAACCCAACCTTACACCTTAAGGAGCTGGAAAAAGAACAGCAAATAGAACCCAAAACCAGCAGAAGACAGGAAATAATAAAGATTACAAACGAAATTAATGCTATCGAAACCCAAAAAACAGTAGACCAAATCAATGAAACCGGAAGCAGGTTCTTTGAAAAATGAACAAAATTGATAAACCACTAGCCAGTTTGATCCAAAAGAAAAAGGAAAGGATGCAAATAAGTAAAATCAAGAATGACAGAGGAAAGATCACAACCAACACAACAGAAATAAAAACAATAGTAAGAGAATATTATGAGCAATTATATGCCAATAAAATGGGCAATCTGGAAGAAATGGGCAAATTCCTAGAAACATATACACTACCAAACGGAAACAGGAAGAAATATAAAAATTTGAACAGACCCATAACCAGTAAGGAAACAGTATTAGTAAACAAAAATCTGTCAAAAACAAGACTCCAGGGCCAGATGGTTTTCCAGGGGATTCTACCAAACATTTAAGGAAGAGTTAATACCTATTGTCTTGAAGCTGTTCCAAAATATAGAAATGTAAGGAAAACTTCCAGACTCTTTCCTAGGCCAGAATTACCTTGATTCCAAAAGCAGACAGAGACCACACTAAAAAGGAGAACTATAGACCAATTTCCCTGACGAACATGGATGCAAAAATCCTCAACAAGATATTAGCCTACCACATACTACAATACATTAAAAAAATTATTCACCACGACCAAGTGGGATTTATACCTGGGATGCAGGGCTGGTTCAATATCTGCAAAGCAATTAACGTGATTCATCACATCAATAAAAGAAAGGACAAGAACCACATGATCCTCTCCATAGATGCAGAGAAAGCATTCGACAAAATACGGCATCCTTTCTTGATAAAAACCCTCAAGAAAGTAGGGATAGAAGGAGCATACCTCGAGATCATAAAAGCCATATATGAATGACCCAACACTAGTATCATCCTCAATGGGGAAAAAGTGAGAGCTTCAATGTGCTTAGTGTTACTACAATAGTGAAGAACTAAGGTTTCTCTGCACAGCATTCTGGGGCCTAAATTCCTTTTTCTGGTGCTAAGGACATTTCTCCCCTCCTGGTACAAAAAGGGTGTATTTCACATAGGAGATTTATATTCTGTTTAGGGAACAAAGGATGGTCAGTGCGTCTCTTCACTGACTGTTTCTCAAGCATGTTTCATTCCAGCGGCATATTTGGGGTGGCATATTCTGCTCCCCTCCACCATGTAATGCTGGAGTAGAGACACGGGAATAAATGTCCTGTGAGTCTTGACAGGAACCTCCCTGCAGGGCCGGGCCTAGACTGCAGGGAGCTTTCAGTACTACCCAGCACCAGGCTGCTACCCCAGGTGAGTAGGTGCACAAGGGGTGAGGAAGGCTTTTCTGTAGAAGCCAGTGTTTCCTTTTCCAGAAAGCAATCTAAAATATGAGCAGGATGATGGATGCTAAAGGGTGTTTAAATATCCTGTTCCATCAGAGCATTTAATGAACTCAGGCAGTGAGAAGACACTTGACGCTGCTAGTCCAGGGCTTGTAGATATCTTCATCTAAGAGATGGAAGCCAGGATGCATATATTACCCCATTTTGTGCAACAGTTTGGAGTCATGCTTATCCAGGAATAAGACGTACAGATATCAGAGCCAACAACAGGTTCAGGTGGTCTCTGCCTCATTCAATACTGGTCCACAATGGGGAGAATTTTCTGTAAGGTCTTATCACTCAGTGGCAGGAGCTCAGTCTGCACACAGTTCAGGAACCTGGCCAAGGACCCATGTCCTCAAACAAGGATTAGACTGGTGCTCTCTGAGTCCCAATGTACACAGTCTCTGGGACTGTCTCCAGATGGTTCTGGTCTTGTGTATGAAATACTCTGTCTCATGGCTATGCAAATAGTCCTCAGAGCACTAGGTTAAGTATGGGTGTGTCTGTACCCTGAAAGCATCACCGTACAATGCCATCCTCTACCGGAGACCCTGAGACACATCCCCTCACAATGGACTGGAGCTGGAGAATCCTCTACCTGGTGGCAGTGGCGACAGCTAAGGGTCAGCCAAGTCCCTGGACACAGGAGAGGACCAGGACCGGTCAACATTGATTTCATCCACTCTTGTCCCCTCTCTACAGGTGTGCACTCCCAGCTTTTGCTGGTGCAGTCTGGGGCTGAAGTGAGGAAGCCTGGGGCATCAGTGAAGATCTTCTGCAAAGTATCTGGATACAGCTTCACTGATTACTATATGCACTGGGTGCGACACGTTCCTGCACAAGGGCTTGAGTGGATGGGAAGCATTGACCCTGAAGATGGTTCTACAAGCTATGCACAGAAGTTCCAGAGAGGACTCACTCTGACAGCAGACACATCCACAAACACAGACTACATGGAGCTAAGCAGTCAGAGGTCTGCAGACAAGGCCATGTATTACTGTGCAAGGACACAGTGAGGGGTTGTCAGTGTGAGCCCAGACACAAACCGCCCTGTAGAAGAAGATCAGGACCGCCAGGGGGTGCACACTATGCACCATTCTGTTTGTCTTCCCAGGAGCAGGTGCAGGTAGGGGTTGTTGGAAGGTTTTGTGCCATGGCCTGGGGCTTCCTCTCCATACAGCAGTTTCCCCCAGGAAGCCTCTCTGGACACATGATTCTGTGCTTACCTACTCGGGTCTGGTTTACAAAGTTTGTTTTACCAGGAACACTATACTTACATGAACAAGAGATAGAGTCTCTTACAATTGCTTACCCTTGTACTAAATATCGATGGTTTACACGTATCCTGATGCACATCCACTGAACATTTACAGGAGTCCCAGGTGCGCTCACTTTGCATCTAGGACCACAGGATCCCATAGTTCCTCGTTATCCTCACCCTGCTCTTGTCCTAGTCAAACACCATGACACTTCATTCATGTCACTTAGGTTCTCAGAACTTTATATGTGTTACAGTTTTCTTCAAATACTTGAAACTACAAGAGAAAAAGCATCTACATGTATTAGTCAGGATAATCCTGAGGAACAGAACACAAAGCACATTGGCTTACATGACTAAATAGGCTGAGAAGTCCTATGATATACTATCACATGCTGGATACCCAGTAAAGTCAAAGGTGTAATTCTCATCTGATTCCAAACTAGTGTCAAGTCTGAGAACTGGGGACCTGATGGTTTAACTTTCACTCCAAGGGCAAGAGGAAGCCAATGTTACAGCTCAAGCAGGCACACAAGAAGTAAAAATGAGAGAATTTGCTTCACTTTTATTTTTATTCTATTCATAACCGTAATGGATTGGGTGATGCCCACTTACCAAGACACCAAAACGCAAGAACACAGTGCACACAGCACTCACCACAAACCCTTCCTGAAGCGCCAGTCTCCGTACAGCATATGAACTTTTCTTAATGTAGCCATGACTCTCAGAAGCAGAAAACATAACAGGTTTTCTAAAACACAGAAGAAGACAGAGACCTAGACAATATGAGAATATGGAGGAATTCATCCCCAAAGAGAGAACAAGAAAGGATCATATCCAGGGATCTAATCAAAACAGATATAAGGAATAGGCCTAAAACAGAACTGAAAACAACAATAGTAAGGATAATGGATGGGCTTGAGAACAGCATAGAAGACATCAAGATATGCATATATGCATACCACAGAGATAAAAGACATAAAAACTGGTCAACGGTGAAATTTAAAAATTCTATGAAAGAGACATGATGCTTACGGCACATAATAATGGGTGGAAGCAGCAGAGGAATGACTAAGTGATATAGAAGATAAAATCATGGAAAATAAGGAATCAGAAAAGAGAGGGTAAACTAACTTCTTGGGTTATGGATGTAGATTTAGAGAACTCAGCCACTCTGTACAGTGTAGTAAAATTCCTTTCATAGGAGTCCCAAAAGAAGAGAGGGAAAAAGGGACAGAAGGTTTATCTGTGCAAATTGTAGCTGAAAGTTGCCTTAACCCAAGGAAGGAAATGAACATCCAAATCCAGAAGGCACAGAGAACTCCTATCAAAATCAACAAAAGTAGGCCATTACCAAGATAAATCAGAAAATTGACATAATAAAGAGATAAAGGAAAAATCCTAAAAGCAGCAAGAGAAAAGAAGTCCCTAAGAAGGGAAGGCAAATAAGGTTAGTTCCCCTCACAGAAACTTACCAAGAGAGAAGGGAGTGTCATCATACATTCAATGTGCTGAATGGGAAAAAAATGGGCAGGGAAGAATACTTTATCCAGGAAGTTTCTCATTGAGAAGAAGGAGAGATAAAGAGCTTCCCAGACAAACAAAATCTAAAGGAGTCTCTGACCCCTAACCCAACCCTGCAAGAAATACTAAAGGGGACTATTTGAGTGGGAAGGAAAGACCAAAAGAAACAAACATTAGAAAGGAATAGAATAAATCTCCAGAAAAAATATTACTTTACAGAAACATTGTGATAACACAATTACACTAATATCATATCTTTCAGTAATCACTGTGAATGTAAATGAACTAAAAAGTCCAGTCAAAAGGCACAGAGTATCAGAATGGATTAAAAAAACAAGATCCATGTATATTCTGCCTGTAAAAGACTACTTTGAGACCTAGAGATACCTGTTGATTGAAAGTGAGGGGTTGCAGAACAATTTATCATGCTACTGGAAAAAAAAAAAAGCTGTAGTACCATATTCATATCAGGCAACATAGATTTAAAGTACAAAGACTGCAAAAAGAGATGAAGAAGGGCATTATATCCTAATGTGGTCTATCCAACAAGAAGCACTAACAACTGTAAATATTTATGACCACAAATTGGGACACTGAGATATGTAAAGCAATTAATGACATAAAAAAACTCATTGATAATAATACACTAGTAGTAGGGGACTTTCACTTGTTAGTAGGGGACACCCCACTTACAACAATGAACAGATAGTGTAAGAAGAAAATCAAGAAGGAAACAATGGCTTTGAATGACACAGGTGCAGATGGACTTAACAGATATATTCAAAACGTTCCATCTTAAAGCAGCAGAATACATTCTTGTCTAGTGCACATGGAACATTCTCCAGAATAGATCACACACTGGGTCATAAATCAGCCCCTACAAGTACAAAAAGATTGAGACTATGGCATGCATATTTTCAGATCAGAACACTATGAAACTTGGAGTCAACCACAAGGAAAAATTTGGAAACACCACTAATAGTTGGAGTAAAAGACCATTGCACTGAAGAATAAAGCGGTTGACCAGGAAATTAAAGAAGAAATAAAAATACATGGAAGCAAATGAAAATGTTAGCGTTGACGGTCCAAATCCTGTGGGATGCAGCAAAAGCAGGTTTAAGATGGAAGTAGATAGCAGTACAGGCCTAACACGATAAAACTAAAATTTTAAACACACAACCACTTTACACCTAAAGAAGCTAGAAAAGGAAGAGCAAATGAAGCCTAAGGTCAGACGAGGAGGGTAAACAATCATAGAGTACCTATAAATGGCATAGAAAGAAACAAAAACAGTAGAACAGATCAACAAAACTTTTAGGTTGCTTTCTGAAAGAATGAATAAAATTGAACTTCCTGGACCAGATTATTCAAACAGAAAAGAAAAAGGACCCAAAGAGACAAAATCATGAATTTCATGGGACAGATCACAACCAACACCAGAAATACAATCAATTATAAGAGAATATTATGAAAAACTATATACCAACCAATTAGGCCATCTGGAAGAAATGAATAAATTCCCAGAAACATGTAAACTACCAAAATTTCAACAGGAAGAATTACAGACCAATTGCCCAGGTGAACATGGATGCAAAAATTATCAACAACATACTTACAAATTGAATCCAACAGTACATTAAAAGAATCATTTACCAGGATGAAGTCGGATTTATTCCTGGGGTGCAAGGATGGATCAATATTAACACTCAATCAAAGTTATACACCATATCAATAATAGGATAAGACCCAAATGATCCTTTCAATAAATGCAGAGAAGCATTTGATAAACTACACTATCTTTTCTTGATAAAAACCATCGAGCAAGTAAAGATAGATGGAAAATTCTTCAACGACATAAAGGCCATATACAAAACACGCACTGTTAACATCATCCTCAATGGGGAAACACTGAGTGCTCTCCACATATGGTCAGGAACATGACAGGGATATCCACTGTCACTAATTTTGTTCAACGTAGTACTAGAAGGCTTAGCCTCTGCAATCAAACAATGAAAAAAAATAAAAGGCATAGACATTTGAAAGGAGTAAGTCAAACTTTCACTCTTTGCAGATTACATGATACTCTATGTGGAAAATCCAAAAGATTCCACCAAAAGACTTCTAGGACGGAGACAAAACTCAGAAAAGTTGTAGGATACAAAGACAACATCAAGTTATTGGCACTATATACATACACCAAAAATGAAGCAGAAAAGAGAGACATTAAGGAATCAGACCCATTTACAATTGCACCAAAAATCATAACATATCTAGGAATAAACCTAAACAAACATGTTAGAGATCTGTATGCTAAAAACTATAGAAAGCATATGAAGCAAATTACACAAGACACAAAGGAAGAGCATTCCATGGTCATGGATTGGGAAACAAATATTGGTAAAATATCAATACTACCCAAAGCAATCTACACATTCAATGTGATCCTTACCAAAATAACACCAACATTCTTCACAGAAAAAGAACAAAGAATTTTAAAATTTATATAAAAGCAGAAAACACCGAATAGGCAGAGCAATGTTGAAAAAGAAATCCAAACCTGGAGGCATCACAATTCTAGACTTCAAGCTGTATTACGAAGCTGTAATCATCAAGAAAGTATGGTACTGGCACAAAAATAGACACATACATGAATGGGACAGAATAGAGAACCAGATTTGCTGAACAGTCTGTTCAGCAAATGGTGCTCGGAAAACTGGATAGTAACATGCAGAAGAATGAATCTGGCACACTTTCCTACAGCAAACACAAAAATATATTCAAAATGGTGAAAAACCTAAATGTAAGACCAAAAAGCATCAACATCTATAAGAGAAAACAGGCAGAAAGCTCTTTGACCTCGACCTCAGCAACTTCTTAATACACACGCCTCTAGAGGCAAGGAAAACAAAAGCAAAAAATGAACTATTGGGACCTCATCAAGATAAAAAGCTTCTGCACAGTGGAGGAAACAGTCAACAACACTAAGTGGCAACTGACAGAGGAGTGAAGATATTTGAAAATGACATACATGGTAAGAGTTAGTATCCAAAATCTATAAGAACTTAACAAACACAGAAGAACAAACATCCAGTGAATGGTCAAAAGACATGAGCAGACACTTTTCCAAAGAAAACATCTGGATGGCTAAGAGACACATGAAAAGATGCTCAACATCACTCATCATTGGGGAAAATCAATTCAAAATCATGATAAGATACCACCTCACACCTGTCAGAATGGCTAAAATGAACAATTCAGGAAACAACAGATATGGGCAAGGATGTGGAGACAGAGGAACCTTCCTATACTCTTGGTGGAAATGCAAAGTGGTGTGACCACACTGGAGAAGAGTTTAAAAAGTTAAAATAGAATTACCTTATGTCCCACCAATTTCTCTACAAGGTAGTTACACAAAGGACACAAAAATTCTGATTCAAATAGCTAAACGGGTGATGGAGATTATGTAGGTCACTTGTGATGCGCACTGGGTGTTAATGTATGTGATGAATCACTAAATTTTATTCCCAAAACTAAAACTACACTACATGTTAACTAACAAAGATGTAAATAAATAAAATCTTCATATATTAAAAAACAGGGGAAAAAAGGAAGGGGACAAATGTTGTTAAAAAAGGTCATAACCAATGGGATCTAGGGCAGTGAGTCTAACAACTTGCATTTACCCATTTTATCCCTAACTGGTAGTGGACATTAATTAACAAACATACTCAGGATTCCCAATGTTGGTGCCACGTGAGTGGGAATTCAAACCCCAGCTGCCCTTCCCAGCTTCTCTGTGACCACATCTCATGGGCAGTCTGTCTAGACAGCTGGCATCTATGTATTGCCTGTGTGTAGACGTCCTTGCTCCTGGACCAGGCTCATTCACCCAGGTCTGCTGGGTACTCAGAAAGCACAGACTAGTGTCACCCAGCATTCCTTGTACTTCCCATTCCTCACTAGGAAACAAGCTCAGCCTTGAGGATGCATGGTTACCATGTGCTGTTCCACTGGTCTACACCACCTGACACCACCCATGTATTCCAGTACTTGCTTCTGAAGGGAATTTCCAAACAGATGACAATTTCACTAGTGATTTACACCAAAAAATAATTGGATCCAAGTGAGGGCACAATATTGGAATTTAGCTGCATGTTAAGGGGAACTTTGCTTTCATTCTTAGAAGACAGAGAAGAGGTTTATACCAGACACCAGGTCACAAGGATGGATCCTCCCACAACCAGCAGTGGACCATCGCCTTACTGAGAGAGGGTACATTTTACATACAATAGAAGCTGTGAATGTATAACATTTGGAGGGAGTGACCTCAGAGGGTGGGGGGGCCACAGGGTGGCCAGAACATCTCTTTACCCTCAGGTGAGGGACCTCCCGAGTCATGTCACTTGTCCACAATACAGTCAGCTTAGGGTGGCTATGGTTCTGGTCTTACATCCCAGAGCCCAGTTTGTAGGGCTGCCCCCGACCTCCACTGGCTAGTGTCCAACAACGTCCAATCAAGGCTGCAGAAAACAGGATGCATGTCATCCCCAGAAGTCCTCTCTCAATGGCAATGACACCTTTATGTGTCTTTCCTTGTTGTTATCTGTCTTTCTTCATGTTTCTTTCCTTACCGTTTCTCTTCACCTCAGAGCATTTGGGGGACATCCATGCATATCCACCTGGGTTCAGTCAGACACTCAGATCCAGAGGGAGACTTGAACTTCATGCAAGAAAGTGTCTGTGCCTGGTGATGAGGGGTTTCATCCCACAATTCTCAAGGTATTCCCTCCCACAGATGTGCTGTCTTCAGGACCCACTCATCTTCAGTTCCGAGACGGACATTTGGTGACTGCCCATCTGTGTCCTGAACGCCATCCCCAGACTCACACACATGGCAGTAATATCAATGTGTCAAAATTAATCTCATGTGACAAGTCCCTTTGGCCACATAAGTTATTCTACACAGGTTCAAGAATGACATAGATGACCACAGTCCACACTGATGTCAGGGAAAGTTCACCTCCCTCCCACATGACACTCACATTACCACACCCCCAAATCCTGCAACATGTCAAATCATTACATATTAAGTCAAGTCCAAAACGTACCTAAATTTCACTACCTCTAAAACCCCAAATCTAACCATGTAGCTTGGGTAGGGTGAGACCGTGGTGCCTTCCATCCTGGGGTGAAACTCTCTCCATCAGCCGACCTGCATTTCTAGAAAACCATTTTTGTTTTCTGAATGCTTCTGCATGGGAACCATAACATAACAGGTATTGACATTCCTATCCCAGAAGAAATACAGTGTAATTTAGAAGTGCATCACCAACAAGAAACAATTTGATTATCAATCTGGGGAAACCCGTTAGGTTCAAAGACAGAATGCTCTGAATCTCAGACTCCAACTTGTCTCTGGGATTGACACTTCCTTTTTTCTTGAAGGTGGTACATGTCTGAAGCTGAGCACATTTATCCCAGTTTCATGAAGGTAGAATTTCTGAGCCCAAAAATCTTTCTTTTGTTCTCTCGATTATCAAATGAAAAGTTCTTCTGACTCTTGCCAGCTGATAAGGATGACTATCCAAGATTGTTGCTCACCAATGATTAAAGGAAATATAACTGTATATTTCTAGGCATGAAGCAGAGTGAAGGGTTGAAAGATGGAAAATATGTAGGAGGAGACATCCTGTGAACAGAAGGGTCTGCCTAGCTCATGATGGAAGGGTCTCACCCTTGTGTGTTGCATAAATGGGGAGGGGAATAAAGGAGTCACTGTATCTCTGCAGGGAATCTGTGAAACAACAGGAGCACGGGGACCACCGGGGGCAATCACAACCACCGGGGGAACTCAGAGACCAGGGAGCTCATGATCCACGACAAGAGATTGGTTGAGGACTGGTCTCCTCTCAAGGGCTTTCAGATCCAGGCTCTGCACACTTCTTCTGACATGAACACAGCAAAGAGTTTGTAAAAGCTGTGGAAACACACAGGTGTCCTCCGTGTTTAAATAAACCATGATAAGGGGAATACACAAATTTTCCCAGGGTCAGACACTGGGATAAATACATCTTTGATCATTCTCACATTAACAAGAGTTTAGAAGAATAATGTTCTCCATTTCATAGATGAAGAAATATTTTTAATTAACTTCATCCTTCCTGATCTCAGGTGTTTTCCCTTCAACATATTTTAATAAAATTCAACCATTTTAACGTTATTGAGGCTTTCTTTTTTAATGTTTATTTATTTTTATGAGAGAGAGAGAGACAGACTACGAGTGGGCAAGGGGAAGAGAGAGACAGGAGACACAGTATCAGAATATGAAGCAGTCTCCAGGCTCTGAGCTGTCAGCACAGAGCACGACACAAGGCTCAGACTCATAAACTGTGAGACCATGACCTGAGTCAAAATCGGACACTTAACCAACTGAGCCACCCAGAGGCCCATTATTGAGGGTTTCCATTGATGTCCCCATAGAGTTCATGTGTAAATGACCCCTTGTGTTTGTAGAAAAACCCTGGCATCTCCATCAGCTCTGTGAGTCTCTGTCGAGGCTTCTCACTCTCTCCAATATCTGTGACAGAATAGACCTGGCTTCCATCCATCACTCTCCTGGGACTTCTAGAAGGTCAGGAACCTGCAAACTTCACTGGGATGTCCAGCCTTGTCCTGCATGTGGTTCAGGAGGCAGGTGGGTCCCCCGATGAGGAGCACAGGTCCAGATACTGGGACTACTCTCACCTCATACGTGATCTTGGACATTCACACACTCTGTCTCTGCGGCAGTGTATCTGTTAATCTGTACAATGGTGGTATACTGATTCTTACCTCAAGTGTTTGGGTGCATATGTGAAAATAAGGATTATCATGGGTACTGATAATCACTGCAGCAAAATCACAAATTAATAAATCACAATGTCCTGAAAGATATTGTGACACCAAACACTGCCCCACCCCTTACACCTGCCAAAGGTCACTGGCTTCTTGAGGATTCTGTTGCAAAATTTACTATATTGTCAAAGGACATCTGTATGCTGATTAAACCCTCCCATCCCTGAAACTGTAGCTGGGAGAAGAGCCCCAGCCCCTAAGTGTTCACATTCAGTGATCAGAACAGAACACAGACATCTCACCATGGAGTTTGGGTTCACTTTGGTTTTCCGTGGTTCTATTTTAAACAGTAATTCATGATGAACAAAAAACACTGACTATGTTAGTGGATATGATTGAGAGAAACAGTGGATGTGTGACATTTTCCTGACTTGTGTCTGTAGATGTCTTGTGTGACGTACAGCTGGTGGAGTCTTGGGGAGACCTGATGATGCCTGGCAGGGGAGGGGGTCCCTGAGACTCTCCTGTGCAGTCTCTAGATTCACCTTCAGTAGCTAATTGATGAGGTGGGTCTGCCAGACTCCAGTGAAGGGGCTGAATGGGGGTCTACATATCTGTATGGTATAAGATAAGGACCAAATGTCATTATTTTACTCACTGGAATTCAAAACCATTTGTGAAAGAGGCCATTTTTTCCCTAATTTTAATTCTATGAAATCTCATGGAGGATATGCTGACTGCATCCAGACACATTTCACTCTGTTCTCTGTAACCTGCTCCACTGGTCTGTGTGTCTGACTGTATGCCAGCAGCACAGTGTGATAGACAATGTACCTCTGCAATATACTTAGAAAGGAGGACGTGTGCTGTCTCCAGGTTTGTTCTTCTTTCTCAGGATTGTTTGCTCACTTCCGTGTGCTTTGTGGTACCATATAAATAAGAATTTCCCAGATACATTCATTGGCATTTTTATTAACTCAACTAACATTAGAAATTATTAGAACAGATAAAAGGAATAAGGAGTGTAATAATACAAAAAATTAACAAATCGAAATTGATATCTGGAAAGCTAAATGCAATTGAAAAAGCATCTCTACTAGGAAATAAGTAAAACTCAAACAGATACAATCAGAATTAAGGAGGGGACATAACTGATACCAAAGAAGTGAAGAACAATAACAGAAAATGCCTAGATAATTATAGACCCATTATTAGATAACTAAGGGGCAACTAGGCAGTTTCTAGAGTTATACAATCCACAAGACTGTACATGAAGAAACAGAAAATTAACAGAATTAAAGCAAGTAAGATTGAATCTATAATCTAATCATATCCCGCCCCTAAAGAAAAAAATTCAGCTTGGTAACAGAGGACTTTATCTATGAACTGTATCAAAATATAAAGGATATTTAATGCCAATAACTCTCAGACTCTTAACAAAAACTGAAAAGAAAGGAATAGGCCCCAACTCATCTACAAGACCAACCTTACTATGATGTGGAATCAAAAGACACCTTAAGAGAAACTAAAGGCCAATATCTCAGATGGACATACATGCAAAACTCCTAGCATAGTGAATGCAACAGCACAATGAAAGGGTCATATGTGACAATGCAGTCACATCTATTGATCACCTATATCATCATCTATTGATATATATAAAACTAGACCAAATTCAACAAATTGTCATTGTTAAAAAATCTCAGCAACTGAGGGAAAGAAAGAAATTACCTCCACAAAATTGTGGCCGTACATGAAAAGCCCACACCTGACAGCATATTTAACAGTGAAAACCTGACGCTTTTCCTGTCATATTAGGAGCCGGGCAAGGATTCTCATTCCCTACATAGGTATTCCACATGGTAACATGAAGACCAGTAAAATATGGCACCCAATGTATGTCATCTTGTCACATGGCTTATTTGGAGGAAAGTCACTTGAGTAACAGCTAGTCTAAGGAAACTGTGACCCTCCTTTGTCCCCTTGAGAGCAGGAAATAAATCTCTCCTGGGAAACTTCCTTTCCCTATGCCAGAATGGAAGAACCATCCTTACACCAGAAATGGGAACCTTAGCACCAAGAAGGCTGTGCAAACAAGCCTTGTTAATTCCTCACTAATTGACTTGCCCAAATCCAAATCTCTGTCTTGTTAACTCTTCACAAATCCATTGTTTTTAATTCTAAAAGGCACAAGTGCCACGTACTTTCTTCATTCTCTGGGTGTCATATTATTAGGAAGCTTGTGCACATGCAAAATGAAATTTATTGTCTTCTGTAGTTCTATCTTATGTCAGTTGAATCCTTAGACCAGACAAAGAACACAGAAGCAAAGAAGGAAAAACCTTTCTGGTCCTACAAGTTGAAGATGTACCCATAAAAGTTAGGTAAGAAAATGAAATAAAGACATGCAAATCAGTAAGAAGAAAATTATTTGTTTGAGAATCACATGAACTTATAGTGAAATCTTAGAAACTCCATAAAAAAAGGATTAGAACTAATACACTCAGGAAAAGTTCAGGGTACAAATCAACATACAAAAATATGTTGTATTTCCACACACCTAAAACATAGTATATGAAAAAAATAACAAAATCACACAATTGAAAATGGCACAAAATGGTGCATCTGTGTGGCTCAATCCGTAAAGGGCCTACTGTTGATTTTGGCTCAGGTCATGATCTCATGGTTCCTGAGTTTAATTCTAAGGCAGGGTCTCCAATGATTGTGCAGAGCCTGCTTGGGATTCTCTGTCCCCTTCTCTCTCTCTGATCTCTCTCTCCTTCCCTCTATCTGTCACACAAAAATAAACACACATTAAAATATATGGCACAAAATAAAGTATTTAGGATTAAATTTCACTAAAAAGTAAAATAGTATACCAAACATGACGTGCTGGGAGAAAGACATGTAAAATGGCAAACACAGATGAAAAGATCACTGTGTTCACAGATTAGAATTATTTATACTGTCACAGTCCCTTCTGCAAGAAGTGATCTAGAAGTGCCTCTCAAACACTGGTTTTAATTTGAAACAAATCTAAGTCTGGAGCCTGATATATAGTCAGAGGATATGCAAATAGGGCCCTCCCTGTGCTGATTAAACCAGTCCAGCTCCAACCCTGCAGCTGGGAGAGGAGCCCCAGCCCCGGGAGTCCCAGGTGTTCCCATTCTGTGATCAGCACAGAACACACACACCTCACCATGGAGTTTGTGCTGGGCTGGGTTTTCCTGGTTGCTCTTTTAAAAGGTAATTCATGGTGAACGAGGGACACTGAGTCTGTGAGTGGATGTGAGTGAGACAGTGGATGTGTGACAGTTTCCTGACCAACATGTCTTGTGTCTGCAGGTGTCCAGTGTGACATGCAGCTGGTGGAGTCTGGGGGAGACCTGGTGAAGCCTGCGGGGTCCCTGAGACTCACCTGTGTGGCCTCTGGATTCACCTTCAGTAGTTCCAGCATGAGCTGGGTCCGCCAGGCTCCAGGGAAGGGGCTGCAGTGGGTCGCAGGCATTTTTTTTTTTAATTTTTTTTAACGTTTATTTATTTTTGAGACAGAGAGAGACAGAGCATGAATGGGGTAGGGGCAGAGAGAGGGAGACAGAATCCGAAACAGGCTCCAGGCTCTGAGCTGTCAGCACAGAGCCCGACGCGGGGCTCGAACTCACGGAGTGTGAGATCATGACCTGAGCCGAAGTCGGCCGCTTAACCGACTGAGCCACCCAGGCGCCCCGGGTCGCAGGCATTTATACTGATGGAAGTAGCACATACTACGCAGACTCCGTGAAGGGCCGATTCACCATCTCCAGAGACAACGCCAAGAACACGCTGTATCTGCAGATGAACAGCCTCAAGACCGAGGACACGGCCACATATTACTGTGCGAAAGACACAGTGAGGAGATCTCACTGGGAGCCCACACACAAACCTCCCTGCAAGAGTGGATCCGCACCACCAGGGGGCGCACACTATGCACAATTTTGCTTTGTGTTCCCAGTAGCAGGTGCAGTGGGAGGATACAGGCAGGTTTCCTGTCAGGGTCTGGGGTTTCCTCTCAACACAGCAGTTCCTGGACACAGGATTCTGTGCTTACCTATTAACTTTCTGAATTAGCAACTGTGTTCTCATAGGAAAACTGCACTAACACCACAAAGACACAGTTGTTTGCATTGCTTACTCCGGTCCCTCAACATGAGTGAATTACAGATTTCCTGAGGCACAACAGCTGAACCTTAAAGCAGTCCTAGATGCACTCCCTGTGCAGCCAGGACCACAGGATCCCAAAGCTCCCCATTATCTTCACCCATCGCTTGTCCCAATCAAACAACATGACTCTTCCCTCCTGGCATTTGCTACTCAGGACATTCAATGAGCTACAGCTTTATTCAATTCCTCTAAACAAGAGATGAATCATCTCCATGTATTAGTCAGGATTCCCTTGAGCAACAGAATCCAAAGCACATTGGTTTCCATGACAAAATATGTTGAGAATTCCCATGATCTACTGCCACAAGTTGGGGACACAGGAAAACCAATGGTGTAATTCTCGCCTGATTATGAAATACTCTAGTCTCAGAACCTGCAGAGCTGATGATGTAGCTCTCAGAACAAGGGCAAGAGGAGACCAATGTCCAGTTCGACAAGCACATGGGAAGTAAAAATGAGGGAATTCTTCCTCCCTCTGCATCGGGTTCTACTCAGAACTATAATGGAATGGGTGATGCCTAGGCAGAAAGAAAACATGGATGGAAATGCCAATCTCTTCTGGAAATATATATCAGACATACTCGGAAGGAGTGGTTAATCTGGGCACCCATGACGCAGTCAAGA
Organism: Panthera onca; assembly: GCF_046562875.1. Taxonomy (NCBI): domain Eukaryota; kingdom Metazoa; phylum Chordata; class Mammalia; order Carnivora; family Felidae; genus Panthera; species Panthera onca. The sequence continues at coordinate 147,367,375 of NC_138344.1, read as the reverse complement.
TTAAAATAAGGTAATCATGAAGTCAACCTCCTGTAAATGTGGAGTTCAAAGACTAAAGATTTAGAAGTCCATGCTGTCACGGGGGTGGAGCCTGGTGGGCATGGCAGTGCTCCTGTGAAGAAGGAGAGCAGAGACCAATGGGAGGGCACTGCGATCTGAGGGTCCCCTGGCTGGCATAGGGAAAGACAGTCCCTTCTTGGAGTGCATTTGGGAGAGGGGGCATTGCCTCTCATGGGACACAAGAGCTGACAGGCACCATTTCACTGCCCTGGTCATTAGCATTGGAGCCCCTGCTAAGAGCACCTAACTGGACGCTGCCTTCTTGATGTTCTTTACCATGAACTCCAAGCCCCTAATGTTCATGCAACTGCCCTTCTGGGATAACCAGCTCCAGCCACAGCACAGAAAAACCCTCTCCCAGAGGATCGGTGGGGTCCCTATAATATTGAGTTCATACAGTTTGGACTTTTGAAACCCAGCTAGAGCTCCTGATATAAAATATAAGAGCTCTGTGCCACCAGGTGGGCCAATGGCTTGGACACAGACAGGGTGAAGGCAGGGTTCTGACTGGGACCAACGAGTACAGATTTTTCTCTCTGTGGGAGGGCTTCCTGAACAGGGGCGGCTGGGAACTCCAACTGCAGGGACTAGAGGGGTCGCTGATGCCAATATTTCCTCCCGCCAATCAGCATGGACAGAGTTCAGTGAGCAGCACAGCACCCCCCAGTAGAAGCTGAGCCACTGACACCAAGATCCACCCCTCTTGTCTTACTCAGATGCTTCCTTACTAGGAAAAGACTGCCTGGAACCCAGACCAGCACCACGCCCCTCCCTCCAAAGACCACCATATACCCCCACAGGCACCAAGTCTACTGACCATATAGTGAGGCAAAGCTTCACTTCTAGGGGAGATAGGAATTAGCCTCTTTTAACAGTCAGAACAAACTCACTTAGTTAAAACACAACACTGGACAAAGTTGAAAAACTCCCTACTGGAGGCAAGGAGAAACCTGCAGAGGACTGACTTGAGGGACACAGCAGCCAATACATGACAGCACAGTGCACACAGCACATGCAAGAAATGCTTCCAGAATATCAGGTCCTCAACAGTATGTAAACACTTCTCATGAAGACACTACTCTAGAAGCAGAAAACATAACAGGATTTTCCGAAAAACTTAAGAAAGAGACAGACATACAGACTGATGGAGGAATGCATTCCAAAAGAATAAACGATAAAAGGTCATTGTAAGGGATATAATTAAAACACATACAACAAATGTGCCTCAAACAGAATTTTTAAAAACTATAATAAGTAAAAAGAATTTTTAAAAACTATCATACGGACACTAGCTGTGCTTCAAGAAAGCAAACAAGACAGGAGGATACCCTGTCTACATATAGAAAAGACCTAAAAACTTGTCAGTCTGAAACGTTACAAATGCTATAAACGGGATGTGAAACTGATTGTATATAATGACTTCAGGTGGAAAGAAGCAGATGAGTGAGTAAGTGACATAGAAGATAAAATTATGGGGGAAATGAAGCAGCAAAGAAGAGGAAAACTAAATATTGCATCTCAAACGTATACTTCGGGAACTCAGCAACTCCAAAAAGGAAAATAAAATTATTTTCAAAGGAGTCCCTGAGAAATTGTGGTTTATACACACAAAGGATTACTACGTGGCAATGAGAAAGAATGAAATATGGCCCTTTGTAGCAACATGGATGGAACTGGAGAGTGTTATGCTAAGTGAAATAAGCTATACAGAAAAAGACAGATACCATATGTTTCACTCTTATGTGGATCCTGAAAAACTTAACAGAAACCCATGGGGGAGGGGAAGGAAAAAAAAAGGAGGTGAGAGTGGGAGAGAGCCAAAGTGTAAGAGACTCTTAAAAACAGAACACACTGAGGGTTGATGGGGGGTGGGAGGGAGGGGAGGGTGGGTGATGGGTATTGAGGAGGGCACCTTTTGGGATGAGCACTGGGTGTTGTATAGAAACCAATCTGACAATCAACTTCATATGTTGAAAAAAAAAAGGAGTCCCTGAGCAAAACGAGAGGGAGAAAAAAAAGGAAAACTTTTATCTAAGTGCATTATAGTGGAAAATGTCCACAAACTGGGGAAAGAAACAGTCGTCCACATCTATGAGTCACAGAGAACTCCCATTAAAATAAAAAAAAGCAGGCAACAGAGACTTATAACAGTAAAATTAGCAAAATACACATAGAAAGAAAAACACTAAAAGCAGCAAGTCAAAAGAAGACGCTAACTAAAAAGGGAAGACATAAAAGATTATGGCAGATGTCTCCACAGAAACCTGCAGGCAAGAAAGGAGTGGCATGATATCCTCAACATGCCCAATTCAAAAATATGCAGCCAAGAATCCTTACCCATCAAGGCTGTCATTCAGATACAAGGAGAGAGAGAATTTCCCAAACAAAAACCAAAGGAGTTCGTGGCATCTAAACCAACCCTTTGAGAAATATTAAATGGGACTCTTTGAGTGGGTAAGGAAGACTAAAAGAAACAAAGACTAGAAATAAGCAGAGAAAATCTCCATAAATAGTGACTTGAGAGGTAACACAATGGCACTAAGTTTATATCTATCAATAATCACTGTGAATGTAAAAGGGCAACATGCTCCAATCAAAAGGCATAGGAAAACAGAATGGATAGAAAAATACAAGACCTTCTATACACTGCATACAATAGACTCATCTTCAACCCAAACACCTGTAGATTGAAAGTGAGGGGAGGGATAGCAATTTATCATGCTAACGGACGTCGAAAGAAAGTTGTAGTACCATACACATATGACACTAACTAGATTTTAACCAAAATCTGTTCAAGAGATGAGGAAGGCAGTATATCATCATAAACTGGTCTATCCAATGAGAAGATACAAAGCTTTAAATCTTTATATGCTAAAATTGTAACCACTGATATATATAAATCAGTTAATAGGAAACATAAAGAAACTAACTGATAATAATACAATAATAATAATAGAGAACTTTAACGCTCCACTTACAACAATGGACACATCATCTAAGCTGAAAATCAATAAGGAAACAATGGCTAAGGAAGACACACTGGACCAAATGGACTTAACAGATATATTCAGAACATTCCATTCTAAACAGCAGAATACACATTCCTTTTGAGTGCACATAGAACATTCCCCAGAACAGATCACATACTATGTCACAAATCAGCCCTCTACAAGTACAAAAAGATTGACATAATACCAAGCATATTTTCAGACCGGGACACTATGAAACTTGAAGTCAACCACAAGAAACCTTTGGCAACACCACTAATACATGAAGTTAAAGACACTGTAGTAAAGATTGTATGAGATTTTCAGGAAATTAAGGAAACAGTAAAAAATACATGGAAGCAAATGAAAACGGAAACATGCCAGTGCCAAACCATCTGGATGCAGCAAAACAGGTTGGAAGAGGGAAATATATAGCAATACAGGCCAAACTCAAGAAAGAAGAAAAATCTCAAACACGCAACCATGTTACACCTAAACAAGCTAGGAAATGAACAGAAAATGAACGCTGAAGCCAGCAGGAGAAGGTAAATAAAGAGCACTAGACCAGAAATAAATGATAAAGAAACAAACAAAAATAGAACAGATCAATGAAACTATAAGCTGGGTTTTGGAAGCATAACTAAAAATGATAAACCGAGGCCATACTTAGCAAAAACAAAAGAGAAAGGACTAAGTAAATTTTTTTTTAATATGAAATTTATTTTCAAATTTGTTTCCATACAACACCCAGTGCTCATCCCAACAGGTGCCCTCCTCAGTGGCCATCGCCCACCCTCCCCTCGTCCCACCCCCCCATATACCCTCAGTTTGTTCTCAGTTTTGAGGAGTCTCTTCTGTTTTGGCTCCCTCCCTCTCCAACCATTATTTGCCTTCTCCACCCCCATGGTCGTCTGTTAAGTTTCTCAGGATCCACATAGGAGTGAAAACATATGTCCTTATCTGTATGACTTATTTCACTTAGCATAACACTGTCCAGTTCCATCCATGTTGCTACAAAAGGCCATATTTCATTCTTTCTCATTGCCACGTAGTATTCCATTGTGTATACAAACCACAATTTCTTTATCCATTTGTCACTTGATGGACATTTAGGCTCTTTCCATAATTTAGCTATTGTTGAGAGTGCTGCTATAAACGTTGGGGTACAAGTGCCCCTATGCATCAGCACTCCTGTACCCCTTCGGTACATTCCTAGCAGTGCTACTGCTGGGTCATAGGGTAGGTCTATTTTTAATTTTTTGAGGAACCTCCACACTGTTTTCCAGAGAGGCTGCACCAGTTTGCATTCCCACCAACAGTGCAAGAGGGTTCCCGTTTCTCCACATCCTCTCCAGCATCTATAGTCTCCTGTTTTGTTCATTTTGACCACTTTGACTGGCATGAGGTGATATCTGAGTGAGGTTTTGATTTGTATTTCCCTGATGAGGAGCGACTTTGAGCATCTTTTCATGTGCCTGATGCCCATCTGGATGTCTTCTTTAGAGAAGTGTCTATTCATGTTTTCTGCCCATTTCTTCACTGGATTATTTGTTTTTCAGGTGGGGAGTTTGGTGAGCTCTTTATACATTTTGGATACTAGCCCTTTGTCCAATACGTCTCTTGAAAATATCTGTTCCCATTCCATTGGTTTCCTTTTAGTTTTGTTGATTGTTTACTTTGTGGTGCAGAAGCTTTTTATCTTCATGAGGTCCCAATAGTTCCTTTTTGCTTTTAATTCCCTTGCCTTTGGGGTTGGGTCAAGTAAGAAATTGCTGCAGCTGAGGTCAGAGTTTTTCCCTGCTTTCTCCTCTAGGAGAAAGTCTGAGTCTCCTGTCTCAGACTCAGGTTTTTTATCCATTGTTAGTTTGTTTTTGTGAATGGTGTAAGAAAGTGGTCTAGTTTCATCCTTATGCATGTTGCTGCTCAGTTCTTCCAGCATCATTTGTTAAAGAGACTCTCTTTTTTTTTCCATTGGATATTGTATCCTGCTTTGTCAAAGATTAGTTCGTAGGTCTAGATTAGTTTTGTGGGTCTATCTTTGGGGTTTCTATTGTATTCCATTGGTCTATGTGTCTCTTTTTGTGCCAATACCATGCTGTCTTGATGATGATAGCTTTGTGGTAGAGGGTAAAGTCTGGGATTGTGATACCCGCTTTGGTATTCTTCTTCAAAATTACTTTGGCTATTTGGGGCCTTTCGTGGTTCCATACAAATTTTAGGATTGCTGGTTCTACCTTTGAGAAGAATGCTGGTGCGGTTTTGATTGGGATTGCATCGAATGTGTAGATAGCTTTGGGTAGTATTGACATTTTAACAATATTTATTCTTCCAATCCATGAGCACGGAATGTTTTTCCATTTCTTTATATCTTCTTCAATTTCCTTCATAAACTTTCTATAGTTTTCAGCATACAGATCTTTTACATCTTTGGTTAGGTTTATTCCAAGGTATTTTATGATTCTTGGTGCAATTGTGAATGGGGTCAGTTTCTTTATTTGTCTTTCTGTTGCTTCATTATTAGTGTGTAAGAATGCAACTGATTTCTGTACACTGATTTTGTATCCTGAGATTTTACTGAACTCATGTATCAGTTCTAGCAGACTTTTGGTGGAGTCATCAGGTTTTCCATATATAATATCATGTCATCTGCAAAATGTGAAAACTTAACTCCATCTTTGCCAATTTTGATGCCTTGATTTTCTTTTCTTGTCTGGTTGCTGATGCTAGAACTTCCAACACTATGTTAAACAACAGCGGTGAGAGTGGACATCCCTGTCGTGTTGTTGATCTGAGGGAGAAAGCTCTCAGTTTTTCCCCATTGAGGATGATATCAGCTGTGGGATTTTCATAAATGTCTTTTATGATGCTTAAGTAGGTTCCTTCTATCCCGAGTGTCTTGAGGGTTTTTTTAAGAAACGATGTTGAATTTTGTCAAATGCTCTTTCTACATCGATTGACAGCATCATATGGTTCTTATCTTTTCTTTTATTAATGTGATGTATCACATTGATTGATTTGTGAATGTTGAACCAGCGCTGCAGCCCAGTGATGAATCCCACCTGATCATGGTAAATAATTATTTTTATATGCTGTTGAATTCGATTTGCTAGTATCTTATTGAGAACTTTTGCATCCATATTCATCAGGGATATTGGCCTGTACTCTTTTTTTCCTGGGTCTCTGTCTGGTTTAGGAATCAAAGTAATGCTGATTTCATAGAATGAATCTGGAAGTTTTCCTTCCCTTTCTATTTTTTGGAATAGATTGAGAAGGATAGGTATTATCTCTGCTTTAATGTCTGGTAGAATTCCCCTGGGAAGCCATCTGGTCCTGAACTCTTATTTGTTGGGAGATTTTTGATAACTGATTCAGTTTCTTCGCTGGTTTTGGGTCTGTTCAAGCTTTCTATTTTTTCCTGTTTGAGTTTTGGAAGTGTGTGTCTGCTTAGGAATTTGTCCATTTCTTCCAGGTTGTCCAGTTTGTTGGCATATAATTTTTCATAGTATTCCCTGATAATTGCTTGTGTTTCTGAGGGAGTGGTTGTAATAATTCCATTTTCATTCATGATTTTATCTATTTGGGTCATCTCCCTTTCTTTTAGAGAAGACTGGCTCCAGGTGTATCAATTTTGTTTATTTTTTCAAAAAAAAACCCCACAACTCTTGGTTTCATTGATTAGCTCTACAGTTTTTTTAGATTCTGTATTGTTTATTTCTGCTCTGATCTTTATTATTTCTCTCCTTCTGCTGGGTTTGGGGTGTCTTTGCTGTTCTGCTTCTTTTCCTTTAGATGTGCTGTTAGATTTTGTATTTGGGATTTTTGTTGTTTCTTGAGATGGGCCTGGATTGCAATGTATTTTCCTCTCAGGACTGCCCTTGCTGCATCCCAAAGCGTTTGGTTTGTTGAATTTTCATTTTCATTTGTTTCCATATATTTTTAAATTTCTTCTCTAATTGCCTGGTTGATCCATTCATTCTTTAGTAGGGTGTTCTTTAACCTCCATGCTTTTGGAGGCTTTCCAGACTTTTTCTTGTGGTTGATTTCAAGTTTCATTTCATCACATTGTGGTCTGAAAGTATGCATGGTATGATCTCAATTCTTGTATACTTATGAAGGGCTCTTTTATGACCCAGTATATGATCTATCTTGGAGAAGGTTCCATGTGCACTCAAGAAGAAGGTATATTCCGTTGCTTTGGGGTGCAGAGTTCTACATGTATCTGTCAAGTCCATCTGATCCAGTGTATCGTTCAGGGCCCTTGTTTCTTTATTGATCCTGTGTCTAGATGATCTATGTTCTGTTGTAAGTGGAGTATTAAAGTCCCCTGCAATTACCACATTCTTATCAATAAGGTTGCTTATGTTTGTGATTGTTTTATATATTTGGGGGCTCCCGTATTTGGTTCATAGACATTTATAATTGTTAGCTCTTCCTGATGGATAGACTCTGTGATTATTATATAATGCCCTTCTTCATCTCTTGTTACAGCCTTTAAAGTCTAGTTTGTCTGTTATAAGTATGGCTACTCCAGCTTTCTTTTGACTTCCAATAGCATGATAGTTGGTTCTCTATCCCCTCACTTTCAATCTGAAGGTATCCTCAGGTATAAAATGAGTCTACTGTAGACAGCAAATAGATGGGTCTTGTTTTTTTATCCATTCTGATACCCTATGTCTTTTGGTTGGAGCATTTAGTCCATTTACATTCAGTGTGATTATAGAAAGATACAGGTTTAGAGTCATTGTGTTATCTGTAGGTTTCATACTTGTAGTGATGTCTCTGGTACTTTGTCTCACATGATCCCCCCTAGGATCTCTTTAGAGCTGGTTTAGTGGTGATGAATTCCTTCAGTTTCTCTTTGTTTGGGAAGACCTCTTTCTCTTCTTCTATTCTACATGACAGACTTGCTGGATAAAGGATTCTCAGCTGCATTATTTTTCTGTTCATCACACTGAAGATTTCTTGCCATTCCTTTCTGGCCTGCCACGTTTCAGTAGAGAGATCCGTCACTAGTCTTTTGGTCTCCCTTTATATGTTAGAGCATGTTTATCTCTAGCTGCTTTCAGAATTCTCTCTTTCTCCTTGTATTTTGCCAGTTTCACTATGATATGTCATGAAGAAGATCGATTCAAGTTACATCTGAAGGGAGTTCCCTGTGCCTCTTGGATTTCAATGCCTTTTTCCTTCCCCACATAAAGGAAGTTCTCAGCTATAATTCCTTCAAGTACACCTTCAGCACCTTTGCCTCTTCCTCCTCTAGAATCCCAATTATGCATATATTATTTCATTTAATTATGTCACATAGTTCTCTAAGTCTCCCCTCATACTCCTGGATTTTTTGATCTCTCCTTCTCAGCTTCTTCTTTGTCTATAATTTTATCTTCTAATTCACCTATTCTCTCCTCTGCCTCTTCAATCTGAGCTGTGGTCGCCTCCATTTTGTTTTGCAGCTCATTTATAGCATTTTTAGCTCCTCCTGACTGTTTCTTAGTCCCTTGATCTCTGTATTAGTAGATTCTCTGCTGTCCTCTATACTTTTTTCAAGACCAGCGATTAATTTTATGACTATTATTTTAAATTCATTTTCTACTATACTGCTTAAATTGTTTTTGATCAGTTCATTAGTTGTCGCTATTTCCTGTAGTTTCTGATGGGTAGAATTCTTCAGATTCATCATTTTGGAGAGTCCCTGGAGTGGCGCGGAACTGCAGGGTTCTTCCCCTGTGCTGTCTGGAGTAACTTCCACTGGTGGGCGGGGCTGCAGTCAGACCGGATATCTGCCCCCAGCCCACCGCTGGGGCCACAGTCAGACTACTGTGTACCTTATCTTCCCCTTTCCCAGGGGCAGGACTCACTGTGGAGTGGTGTGGCCTCTGGGCTACTTGCACACTTCCAGGCTTGGGCGCTGCTTTGATGGGATCTGCCATATTAGCCTGGATGGATCCACAAGATGCACAGGGGCGGGAGGGGCAGGTTCAGCTCGCTTTTCCTTTGGTGGTCCACTTCAGGAGGAGCCCTGTGGCACTGGGAGGGAGGCAGACCCATTGGAGGGATGGATCCGCAGAAGCACAGCGTTGGGTATTTGTGCGGTGCAAGCAATTTCGTGCCAGGAACTGGTTCCCTTTGGGATTTTGGCTGGGGGATGGGCAAGGGAAATGGCTCTTCCCTGTGCCTTTGTTCCCCGCCAAGCTGAGCTCTATCCTGTGGGGCTCAACAACTCTCTCCCCCATTGTCCTTTAGACCTCCCGCTCTCTGAGCAGCGCGGTTGAATTATAACATTCCAGATGTTAATTCCCACTGGCTGTCAGAACACACTCCATCCAGCCCCTCTGCTTTTGCAAGCCAGATTCGGGGGCTCTGCCTTGCTGGGTGGGCTGGCTGCACCTCCACTGCCTTTTTCCCTCCACCCAGTCCATGTAGCGTGGACCGCCTCTCCAACCTTCCTATCCACTTCTGTGGGCCTCTCGTCTATGCTTGGCTCCAGAGAGTCCATTCTGCTAGTCTTCTGGTGGTTTCCTGGGTAAATTAGGCATATGTGAGTGGAATCTAAGTGATCAGCAGGACCCAGTGAGCCCAACGTCCTCCTACACTGTCATCTTCCTCCAGGACTAAGTAAATATAATCACAAATTTGAGAGGAGAGATCACAACTAACACCAGAGAAATACAATTATAAAAAATATTTTGGAATTTATATGCCAAAAAATTGGTCAATCTGAAAGTCATGGATAAATTACCAGAATGATATAAACTAACTAAACTTAAATGTGAAGAAATAGGAAACCTGAACAGACTGAAAGGAGAAAATAAATTGAATCAGTAATCAAAAACCTACTGACACACAAAGTCGAGGGCATCATGACTTCACAGGTGAATTCTACCGGATAATTAGAGTGTAAATATTCTATTTAAGTAGAATAGAATATTCTAGTCTTCTCAAACTCTTCCAAATAATAGAAACGGAAAGAAAACTTCCAAACTCATTCTATAAGGTCAGTATGACCATGGTTCCAAACCAGATTAAACCCCACTAAAAACGAGACTTATAGGCCGTTAGCCCTAATGAGCATGGATGCAACAATTCTCAAGAAAATACTTTCCAATCGAATCCAACAATACATTAAAATATCATTTACCATGATAGGGTGGGATTTACTCCTTGGCTGTAAGGGTGGTTCAATATTCACAAATAAATCACTGTAATACATCACAGTAATAAGAGAAAGGATAACAACTAAATGACCCTCTCAATCGAGGCAAAAATAATAATAACTTTTGATAAAGTAAAACATCCTTTCTTGATAAAAACCCTCAACAAGGGATAGAGGAAAAATACCTCGACACACTAAAGTCCATATATGAAAACCCCACAGCTAATATCCTCACTGGGAAAACAAATTTCCTCTAATGTCACGAGCACAAGAATGCCCACTCTCATAATTCTACGTAACATATTCCTGGAAGCTTTATCCACACAAACAGACAACAAAAAGAAACAAGGACATTCAAATTGGAAAGGAAGAAGTCAAACTTCCACTCTTCACAGATGACATGACACTCTACATAGAAAACCCAAGACTCCACCAAAACATTGCAAGAACTGATACACCAATTCAGCAAAGTCACAAGATAAAAAATCAACATATAGAATTCTATTGCATTTCTATACAGCAATCGTGAAGAAACAGAAAGACAAATCAAAAAAAAAAAAAAAAAAGAAAGAAAAAGAAAAAGAAATCCATCCCGTTACTATTGTACGAAAAATAATAGGATACCTAAAGAGTTCAAAGATCTATACTTTGAAAACTATATAACATGATGAAAGAAACTGAGGATGACAGAAATGGAAACACAGTCAATGTTAAGGATTGAAGGAGCAAATATTATTGACATGTCTATGCTACACAAAGAAACAGGAGACTTCGTGATTGAAGACTTCATGCTATATTACAAAGCTGTAGTCATCAAGACAGTATGCTACAAGCACAGAAGAGACACACAGGTCAATAGAACAGAAAGGTTAACCCAGATATGGACTCACAAATGTATGGTCCCCTCATCTTGGCTGAAACAGGAAAGAGTATGTAATGGAAAAAAGACAATTTTGTCAACAAATGGTGTTGTGCACACCAGACCAGAAGATGCAGAAGAATGAAACCGAGTCACTTTCTTACCCCATACACAAAAATAAATTCAAAATGGGTGAAAGACCTAAACGTGAGACAAGAGACCATCAAAATCCTAGAGGAGAACTCAGGCAGCAAATTCTTTGACACTGGACATCGCCACTTCTTAGTAGACGCATCTCAGAAGACAAAGGAAACAATAGCAAACATTCAAAAATGGGGCTCCATCAAAATAAAAAGCTTCTGCGCTAAGGAAACAAACAACTATACTAAAAGGCAACCTACAGAATTGAGAAAGGTATTTGCAAATGACAAATCTCATAAAGGCTTACTATCCAAAATCTATAAATAATGTATCAAACTCAACACCAAAAATACAACTAATCCAGTGAAGAAATGGGCAGAAGACATGACTAGACACTTTTCCAAACAAAGCATCCAGATGGCTAACCGACACACAAAAAGATGCTCAACATCACTCATCATCAGGGAAATACAAATGAAAACCACAATGAGAAACAACCTCAAACTGTCAGAAAGTCTAAAACTAACAACTAGGAAACAAGACATATTGATGAGGCTGAGGAGAAAAGAAAACACTTTTATACTCTTGGTGAAAATGCATAGTGTGGCCATTCCAGAAAACAGTTCAAAATCTTAAAAATGAAACGACCTTACACTCCAGCAATTGATCTATGAGGTATTCACCCAAAGAATACAAAAATTCTGATTTGAGGAGGTACATGCGCCCCAATGTTTACAGCAGCATTACCAATGAGAGCCAAAGTGAGGAAAGAGACCAAAAGTCCACCGAGTGATGAATGTGCTATATGTATAGACTAGAATATTACTCAGAAATGAGAATGAAATCTTGCCATTTGCAAAGATGTTGATGTAGCTAGAGGGTATCATGCTAAGCGAAGTAAGTCAGTCAAAGAAAGACAAACATCATATGATTTCCTCATATGGGGATTTTAAGAAACACAACGGAGGAACATAGGCGAAGGGGAAAAAGAGCAAGAAAAACATAAAAGACTCTAATGTTAGAGAACAAACTAAGGGTTGCTAGAGGCCAGGTGTGTGGGGGATGGGATAATGGGTGAGGGGGTTTAAGTAGGCCATGCGTTGTGATGGGTACTGGGTGTTAATGTAAGTGATGAATCAGTAAATTCTGCTAATGAAATTAATATCACCCAATATGTTAACTAACCAAAATTTAAACACAAATTTAATAATTAAAGTAGTAAAAAAAAAAAAAAAAGGAAGGGAGAAATGTTGTCACAAATTTTCACGAACATGGAATCTAAGGTAGTGAGCCTAACTTCCTGAATTTACCCATTTTATCCCTAACTGATCGTGGACATAAGTTAACATATGCATGAATTTTCACAGCAGTGCCAGGCGGGCTGGAACTCAAACTACAGCAACCCTTTCCAAATCCTGCACTGCCCTGGTCATTAGCATAGGAGCCTCTGCTGAGAGCAGCTAAATGGACGCTGCTTCTTGTTGTTCTTCACCATGAACTCCAAGCCCTAGTGTTCATGCAACTGCCCTTCTGGGATAACCAGCTCCAACCACAGCATAGCGAGATGCTCTCCCAGAGGATCAGGGAGATCACTGTCATACTGAGTTCATACAATCTGGTGTATTCAAACCCAGCTAGAGCTCCTGAGATAAAACATAAGAGCCCTGAGATGCCAGGAGGGCCAATGGTTTCGACACAGACAGGATGAAGGCAGGGTTGTGGAGTGTCCTTGGCGTACCCTGATGACTTCCATAGGCAAGATGGAACCCCATGCACTGAAGAGGGATGCTGCTATCATGGGAACTGCACTGACCGCACTATGCGCTGCCAAGAAATCTTTGCAAATTCTGGAAAGGTGAAGATGTCTGCTGTGCCATAAATCAAAAAAGCAGCCGATATGGACACTGCACAAGACGCTGGGGAATTCAACGCTGAACCCTGTTCCCACACAGACGTGCCGTGTGGAAGGCTGCAGTGTAGGATTGTCACACAACTCCCTCAGCTGCAAGAGCATGTTGGATTCCATCCAACTGAGATCTCAGGGTTCTGCATCATGTCTCCCTGGGCGGAGGACACAGCCAAGGCAACCTCCCCCTACTGGCTGTATTCGTCACTGCTGTTGACAATGGCTCCCTATTTGACAGGTGTTGATGGGGACACTGCAGCATGGGAGGCCTAATCACACGTGTCTGGGACGAGTTAACTTCTATCCCAGGTCTTCACTACTCCAACATATCCACGGACCAGTGTGAAAGAGAAATGGTGACAGGCACTACACCATCATGAAAATGCAAGGTTTCCTGGAATCATTTATCCAAAGGGAGGGAGACAAGGACATTGATTGGCTCTAGTGGGTCTTCACAATTGGCTTCAAGCTGTTGCTTTAAGCCCTTGACATACTACAGCTGTCTGGATTAGTCCAAGTGCCCCAGATTCATAAATCACTGAAAAGCTCAAGGCATCAGCGGCCTGTTTACTTAGAGACAACCTACGGAGCTCCAGTCTTTTCACTGTATCAAAAGGCTATGGCAATCACCCCAAGGCACATGGCAAGAGGCACACACCAAGGAAAAAGGGGAAGGCTCTGAGGAAGAGGCTCCGTAGGGCCCCAGAGCCCACAGAGGTAGGAAGAAAGAAGCTCTGATTCTCCGGACTTGAATTTTTATGGCACGACAGCACAGGCCCACTGGGAGAGGTCAAGCCCAGGTGATACAATCCAACTCTAAGATAGAATGGGGACAATTCAATGGGTGTGGGTTTTAATTTTTTTTTTTTTTTGCATTGTCATGCGCCCATGAGCCCTTGTCCATTTCCACCTGGAGGAGAGGCACTTGACAACAGAATCTAAGGAGTTCTTCTTGAAGGACTACTCTGATCTTAAGCCTTGTGCCAATACAGTTCAAGGAAATACCAGCTGTAGTGTAGCAGGCATTAGCATGCATGCCATAGTCAGATGTGAAAAGGAGAATTTTCAAGAAGCCCAAGACTTCTTTGCTGCAAATGGTGATGGGATCACCACCTCCATAGATAGGAGCCCACAGGAGGGTCCCAGCAGTGCCCCATTCAAGGGGTGGAACTTCAACCCAGATCTCTTGCTCTAGACATGATGCCCACACTTCTCTTTATGCACAGCTCTGAGAAGAGGGGTCCCTAGTGACTTAATCTCAGGACAGCCTGAACACAAGTCGGAAACTTTGATCAGACACTTTGGGATCTTGGAGAGAATGCTGTTGTTACCCTTCGGGTGGGTGCCATCACTTCTCTGGACATGACAGCCCTGGTAGTGGGAAGCTGGGATCGCAGTGGGTGGGGAGATGCCAAGGCCCCTGCCTAGGGACCTGGAGGTTTGTGGAGTATGTCCTTCCTCCTGGGACAACTGCCTCTACACTTCTGTAATTACCGTGTAGGACACAGACACAGACAACACTTTATTTCTCTCATTGACCCTGAAGCCAAGGTACAGTGCTTCCCAGGAACCCCTGCAAATAAAAGTGTGGTGCCCTTTAGCTTACTGGGTATAAAGGGAGGGATAGTAGAAGGGTCTCAACATCGCTTTGGTGTCACTATTGGAAGAATCTTTACTGAATCCCTTTTAGCAATGGTGGCCCCTTTGACCGTGCATTGTCTTGTTAATGATGTGGATGCCCTCACATGCCATCAAGGCCAGTGGGAACAAACCCAGTGCCTGGCTTTCCAGGGGGGAACTACATATCAGGAGTCTGTAGGACTGCAAATTGCACCCCCCTACATCCAATTAAGACTGTATATGCACATCAATATTGTGCGCAATAGAGGACTGAGTAATTGCACCCCATAATTCAAGATTTGCTGAAGGAGGGGGGACATTAAACACACCATTTCTCCTTTCTGTCTGCCCACTTGACGGGCATTAAAGCCCCTCCTGGCAGGTGGTGCTTTATAGTTGACTACTGAAATGTAAATGCCCAGCTGTCCATAAGATGGCTCACATTCCCAAGACTGTCTAGGCATTTGAGGGTATCTCAAGGGCCACAGGGGAGACTCTGTCATGACTGAGCTAGCCAGTATGTCCCATTCAGCATCGACGACCAAGAAGTCCCAGCCACAGTCTGCTCTAAAACTATACATCTCTACCCTGCTGCCTTGGGAATTCCTAACAGTCCAAACAGTGCCAAGATCTTAGCCTGACCAGCTCATGTAGAGCCTGTCATGAGTTCCCACTGGTCTGGGCAATTGAGGGTCACTGTCACTGGTAAATTATCATGCATTCCTAAAAGTTTGTGAGACATGGGAGGCCTGCAGTCCTTCAGCAGCTATAAGGTGGGTTTTGTCACCTGACTGAGCTACTCCAGATTTTCGGTCTACTTTCATATGACTTGTGCTGTTAGGCAGCCTTACCTGGAAGTGGCTGAGCTATGCCACTTGATGCACAGGTAGTCTGAGTGCCAATGAAACATTTTAGGATCTGGAAAGTGTTTGTGCCATGGGGGTTATGCTGGAGCACCTTGTGACCACCTGGCACCAGATTGCCTTGCTATGTCACCAAGAGAGAGAACCCAGCACCATGACTGTCTTCATACAAAGGGAAGTATTCTCTCCCAATACTTCACCTGAGCAAAGGACCATCCTGAAGCTTCCATCAAAGTTGTGGTCCCAATCAATGCAGTGGAAGGAAAGGCAGAGTGACATTGTCGTTCTGGTTGTGGATACCACACCCTTCCATTTGTCCATCCACATGGTGCATTCACCTGCTCGCATTGGCAGGAAATAACACTACTTTGGGGGCTTACTTGCTATCCTGATGTCAAAACAATTGACAATCAGACTGATTATTTACTGTAGATGGGACTTGGAAAACTGGTGTAAGGGTCTGTGTCTGACCTGTTGAGATAACTACACAGGTGAATGGGGCAGATGCAGTCTGAAGACAGACAGTCATAGAGGTTCAGAGGGAGAGCAGGAAATGTAGTGAGTCTTTTAATAGTGGGGGAAAGGGTAGGCTCCATTTTAAAAAGGTTTTTTTTTTTCCTGACAGGAAAGAGCCGAAAAATGAAACTAGGTGGAAATGCAGTTTTTTGATCCATGACCTACTATGTGATGCCATGTGCTTCCGGAGCCTGGGAATTGGCTCTAGGAATCCTTACCAATGGTCATCATGGGGATGGTCATCCACGGTCTTGACAATGGTGATGTGGAACTATTTTGTGCAGCTTGCGTGAATCCAGAAGAATCTTTCGCTAATTCTGATGGCAGTGTAGTCGGTTAGCAGTCCGTCATAAGGTCCTTCCCAGCGAGGTGGCACTGGGTTCTCTTTGAAGACCTGATGAGCGTCCCATATTCTGTAGAAAGGGTGGCAAGGCTAGTCAGTGGCAGGTCCTCCCTCTGCAGCAAGACAGGGCATCTGGCTACTGATGGGTGGGGGCAGTTCCTTTCTCAGGCCCCCTGAGCACAGGCTCTGCACTGGGGGCAATCCATCCTCTTGTGCATGTGAGGCCCAGACACTAGTGGGCACATCTTTTAAGACTCATCCTCTGAGGAACACTTTGAATGGAGGTGGGTTTCCATTAGGGAAAGGGGGAAGCTTGAGGTGTGGTCTGATGGCAGGGAAATGAGAACACCTTATTGTCCCTCCTGCATTTTGGATATTAACTCCTTTTCAATATTTTTTATTGTAATGTCTACTCTGCCATAGAATACCTTCTAGCTCTACAAATATTTGCTTGCCCCTTTTCTAGTATGGTGTAGTCCCCCTTGCATGCTTTGTTCTCTGTGACTTTGCTTTTACATCAACTCAATAATTTTCAAGTGAATGTCATGACGTTTATCTTTCATGTTTTCTTTGAAGGCATTTAGGTTCAAGTGTTCTTCTTAATCCTTCATCCATTTTGAGATTTTTTTCTTTAGACGTATATGTATGAAGCAAGATTATGGCCATATGTTATTATTTTGCATGTATATATCAATACTATTTTTTAATTGTTACTTGGTTTTTGAGGGAGAGAGACAGATCATGAGTAAGGAGGCACACAGATAGAGGCAGAAATAGAATCCAGGCCCTGAGCTGTCAGCAGGAGCCTGATGTGAGGCTAGAACCCACAAACCGTGAGATCATGACCTGAGTGGAAGTGGGACGCTTAACTTACCGAGACACACAGGTGTCCCTAGTCAACACCATGTTTAAGAGACATTATCCTCCCCCCACTGTGCATTGTTGGAAATCTCGTGGAGGATTTGCTGACTGCATCTGCAAACTTCTACTTCTGGGCTCCGTAATGAACTCCACTGGTCTAAATGTCTCATTTGATCCCAGCAGCACACTGTTGTGGTTAATGTACCTCTGCAATATCTTTAGAAAGAGAGAAGTGTGATGTCTCCAGGTTCTCTCGACGTCATGATTGTTTTGTTGCTTCCATGTGTTGTGTGCTTCATATGAATTGTATATTTTTCAGGTTCCTTAAAAAACTCATTGGCATTTTTATTGACATAACAAGATAAACATAAAAATAACATAAAAAGATAAAGCAGACAGGAAATAGAGACTATCACAAATACAGAAAACAAATCAATTACATAAAAAATTGTATTTGGAAAAGTAAGTAAAATTTGACACAAATAGGTAGCCTGGGGAAATAGGGAAGACTCAAACAAGTGCAATCTGAATTGAAACAGGAGACATAACTAAACTAAAGACATGAAAAGAATCATTTAAGAAAAACTTAGGTATTTATAGGCCAACAATTAGATCACCAGGAACAAATTACACATTTATTCCATAATGTAGTCCACCAAGACTGCTTCATGGAAAAATACAAAATGAACAAAAGAAAAATTAATAAGATTTCTCTATCTAAAGCCTCACCCTCCAAAAAATCTGCCTAGGAATCCATGGCTTTATTAAAACTTCTAAGTATTTAAAGAGGAATTAATGCCAATATTTCTCAAACTATTACAAACCACTGATAAAAAAACAGCACTCCGAAATGAAATTTGTGAGGACAGCATTGTTTTCACACCAAAACCAAAGAAAGACACCACAAGAAGGGAAACTACAGGTCACTATCTAAAATGAACGTACATGCAAAATTCCTTCACAAAATCTGAGCATACTGAATTCAACAGAACATGGAGAGGATCATACAACATAATCCAGTGGGATTCACTCCAGGGATGCAAGGATCCTTCAACATACACAGATGCATAAATGTGATGTCCTCCATTAACAGGGGGAATGACTGAATCAAAGCCATCATTAATTGATTCAAAAAAACATTAGACAAAAATCAACACATGTTCATCATTTAAAAAGATCCCAATTAAAAAGGAACTGAAGGATATTACCTCCACATGATCATGGCCACTATGAAAAGCCCACACCTGACAGCACATTGAACGGTAAAATGCTGAAGGCTTTCCTGTCAAATCAGGAGCCAGGCAATGATGGTCACCCCTAACATAAGCATTCCCCATGATAACGTGAAGAATACATATGCCACCTCAAACTATGTCATCTTGTCACACTGCTTATTTGGGTGAAAGTCACTTGAGAAAGAGTCCAAGTACACTCAGACTCTCCATCGTCCCTTGTCAGCAGGATATAAATCTCCCTCCCATGTACCAAGAGGGAAGAACCATCGTTAGCACCAGAATAAAGGATACAGGGACGAGAAGGCTATGCAAACAAACCTACTTACTTGGTGACTAACATAATACCCCAAACTTAACTCTTGCCAAATCCAATGTTTTGTTGTCTGAAAGACACAAGTGCCACCTGCTTTGTCCTTTCTCTGGGTGTCATGTCATTAGGAAGGCCATGCACTTACAAAATGAAATTTATTCTCTCCTGTAGATATGTCTTATGTCAATTGAGTCCTTACACTGGCTAAATCCCAGAAGAAAAGAAGGGAAAAGCTTTCTGCTCCTACCACTGGAAGACATAACCAGAAAAAAATAGGGAATAAAAAAAATAAAAGACATTTAAATCAGTAAGGAGGAAGGAAAATTACTTGTTTGCAGGTGGCATTCATCTGAAACATAATAAAACCCTAGAGATACCACAAAAAATATTAGAACCAGTTTTTTTTAAATGAGGAAAAGAGCACGATGCAAAATGAACAAAGAAAATAAATAAAAACAAACCACCTGTGATTCTACACACCAGCATGAAAATACATGCAAAATAAATAACAAAATTATACAAGTGAAAATGGCACAGAATAAAGTATTGTGGGTTAAACATTAAAAAGTATGTAAAATACTTGTAGAGTGAAAATTATCTATGTTGATGAAAGACCTTAAAAATGCACACAGGACTGCAAATACACCTGTCCTCACTGAATGCAATTATTCAAATTGTCACATCACCATCTACACAAACTAAACTACAAGTGCGTCCCTAACCCTGTTGTTCACTTTGAAAGAAGCAAATATAAGACTGAGCTTGATATATATGTAAGAGCACATGCAAATGGGGTCCTCTCTGTGCTGATAAAACCAGCCCATCCCAGACTCTGCAGCTGGGAGAGGAGCCCCAGCCCCGGGAGTCCCAGGTGTTCGCATTCTCTGATCAGGACAGAACAGACACCTCACCATGGACTTTGTGCTTGGCTGGGTGTTCCTGGTTGCCCTTTTAAAAGGTAATTCATTGTGAACGGGAGACACTGAGTATGTGAGTGGGTAAGAGTGAGTACCAGTGGATGTGTGACAGTTTCCTGACCAAGATGTCTTGTGTCTACAGGGGTCCAGTGTGACGTGCAGCTGGTGGAGTCAGAGGACACCTGATGCAGCCTTGAGGGTCCCTGAGACTCACGTGTGTAGCCTCTGGATTCTCCTTCAGTAGATATGCAATGAGCTGTGTTTGCCAGGCTCCAGGAAAGGGGCTGCAGTGGCTCGCATATATTTATGATGATGGAAGTACCACATACTACGCAGACTCCATGAAGGGCCGATTCCCCATCTCCAGAGACAACTCAAAGAACACGCTGTATCTGCAGGTGAACAACCTGCGGGCCGAGGAAAGTCCCCATATTACTGTGCAAGAGACAGGGTGAGGGGACCTCGCTGGGAGCCCAGACACAAACCTCCCTGCAGGAGGGGATCAGCACCACCGGGGGGCGCACACTATGCACAATTCTGCTTTGTGTTGCCAGGAGCAGGTGAAGATGGAGGTTACAGGAAGGTTTCCTGTCAGGGTCTGGGGCTTCCTGTCCACACAGCAGTTTCTCCAGGGAGCCTCTCTGGACACAGGATTCTGTGTTTACCTATAACCTGTGTGAATTAGATCATTGTTTTCCTAGGAAAACTACCCTAACATGCACAAACACACAGTTGTTTGCATTGCTTTCTCCTGTCCCTCAACATGAGTGAATTACAGATTTCCTGAGGCACAATAGCTGAACATTTACATGAGTCCCAGATGCACCCCCTGTGCAGCCAGGACCACAAGCTCCCACAGCTCTCCATTATCTTCACCCAACCCTTGTCCCAATCAAACAACGTGACACTTCCTTCATGGCAATTTGCTACTCAGGACTTTAAATGAGCTACAGCTTTATTCAATTCCTCTAAACAAGAGGTAAATCATCTCCATGTATTAGTCAGGATTCCCTCGAGCAACAGAACCCAAAGCACATTGTTTTCCATGACAAAATATGTTGAGAAGTCCCATGATCTACTGTCACAAGTTGGAAAGCCAGGAAAACCAGTGGTATAATTCTCTCCTGATTGTGAACTAGTGTCTAGTCTCAGAACCTGCAGAGCCTATGATATAACTCTAAGAACAAGGACAGGAGGAGACCAATGTTCCAGTTCAAACAAGCACATGGGGAGTAAAAATGAGGGAATTCTTCCTCCCTCTGCATCGGATTCTACCTAGAACTATGATGGAATGGGTGATGCCCAGGCAGAAAGAAACCATGCATGGAAATGCCAATCTCTTCTGGAAACTCATCACAGACATACACAGAAACAGTCGTGAATCTGGACACCCCCATAACGCAGTCAAGATGACACATAAAGGTAATCATGACAAGTCAACCTGCTGTAATGTCGAGTTCAAAAACTGAAGATTTAGAACTCCATGCCATCACTGGGGTGGACCCTGGTGGGCATAGCAGTGTTCCTGTGGAGAAGAAGCCCCGAGGCCATAGGGACTGTTGTGGATTGAGGATCCCCTGGGTCATATCGGGTGAGACAGTTACCTCCTGGGAGTGCATTTGGGAGACAGGGCATTGCCTCTCATGGGGCAGGAGAGTTGACAGGCAACATTGCACTACCCTGGTCATTAGCATAGGAGCCTCTGCTGAGAGCAGCTAACTGAACGCTCCCTTCTTGTTCTTCCTCACCATGAACTCCAAGCTCCTAGTGTTCATGCAACTGCCCTTCTGGGATAACCAGCTCCAACCACATCACAGCAACACACTGTCCCAGAGGATCAGTGGAGTCCCTGTCACATTGAGTTCAACAATTTGGTGTACTCAAACCCAGCTAGAGCTCCTGAGATAAAACATAAGAGCCCTGAGCTGCCAGGTGTGCCAATGGATTGGACAAAGGAAGGGTGAAGGCCGGGTTCTGAAGGAAGCCTGGGACCCATGAGTACAGATTGTTCTCTCTATGTGAGGGCTTCCTGAACAGGAGTGGCTGGAAACTCCAACTGCAGGGACTAGAGAAGGAGCTGATGCCAATATTTCCTCCCACCAATTATCATGGACAGAATTCAGTGAGCAGCACAACACCCCCCAGTAGATACTGAGCCACTGACACCAAGACATACCCACCTTTCCTTCCTCAGGTGCTTCCTTACTAGGGAAAGAGTGCCTAGAACCCAGACCACCATTGCACCCCTCCCTCCAAAGACCACCATATACCCCCACAGGCACCAAGTCTACTGACCACATAGTGAGGCATAGCTTCACCTGTAGGGGAAATAGGAATTAACCTCTTTTAATAAGGAGACCAAACTCACCTAGTTAAAACTCACAACACTATGGACAAAGTTGAAAAACTCTCCCCTGGAGGCAAGGAGAACTCTGGGAGGACTGACCTGAGGGACAGAGCAGCCAATACATGACAGCACAGTGCACACAGCACATGCAAGAAATGCTTCCAGAATGTCAGGTTGTCAAGAGTATGTAAACATTTCTCAAAAAAGACACTACTCTAGAAGCAGAAAACATAACAGGATTTTCCTAAAACACTTAAGAAAGCGGAGACATGGACATACAGAGTGATGGAGGAATTCATGCCAAAAGAAAAAACCATAAAAGGACGTTGCCAGGGATATAATTAAAACACATAAAAATAATAAGCCTGAAACAGAATTTAATACCTATCATAAGGAAACAGAACTTTTAAAAACTATCATAAGGATACTAGCTGTGCTTGAGAAAGCCTAGAAGACATGAGGATACCCTGACTACAGATGGAAAAGACCTAAAACCCAGTCAGGCTGAAATTTTTAAAATGCTGTAACCACGATGTGAACCTGATTGGATATAATGAACTAAAGGTAGAAAGAAGCAGATGAATGAGTAAGTGACATGGAAGATAAAATTTTGTGAGAAATGAAGCAGGAAAGAAGAGGAAAATTAAAATATTGCATCACAAACGTATAGTTAGGGAATCAGCAACTCCATAAAGTGTAATAAAATTCTTTTCAAAGGAGTCCCAGAAGAAGAAGACAGGGAGAAAAAAGGGGAGAAATTTTGTCTGAGTGCATTGGAGTGGAAAATTTCCACTAAATGGTGAAGGAAACAGACGTCCACATCTATGAGCCACAGAGAACTCCCATTAAAATTAAAAAAAAAAAAAAGCAGGCCTACTCTGAGACATAACATTGTAAAATTCACAAAATACACAGAATAAAAAAACCCTATAAGCATGAAGACAGAAGAGTTTGCTAACGAATACGGGAAGATAAAAAAAGATTATGGCAGAAGTGTCCACAGAAACCTGCAGGAAAGAAGGAAGTGGCATAATATCCTCACATGTTCAATTGAAAATTAGGCAGTCAATAGGGAGGAGACAAGATGTCGGAACAACGTGGAAGATTTTTGTGTGTCTCGCGTCCATGAAATACAGCCAGACCAACACTAAACCATCCTACACACCTAGAAAACTGATTGAGGATTAACACAACAATCTGCACAACCTGAACCACAGAATTTAACAGTACATGGTGTGGAGAGGGGACCTTGGGGAGCACGAAGCTGCAGGAAGAGAGGTGCTTTTGCAGGCAGAGAGAGGACAGAGACTGGCGAGTGGGGGAGAATAAAGGAAAAGCACCCCTCCCCAAAAGCAGCTGGAGAGAAAGTGGAAAATTGGAAACAGCCACAGGGACTCAACTAAAAAGGGAGAAAGGAGAAAGGAGAGTATGTAAATTCCACTAAGACTGTAAACAAGGGGAGTGCAAAGGCTGCAACTCCACAGCTCAATACCTGGAGGTGCTCTGGTGGGAAAGGAGAATCCCAGGAACAGAGTGGGGCCGGGATGTTCTCAGGCCACACGGGGAGAGGCAGTTGCACTGCTGGAAGGACATTTGGAGGAGACTGCCAAAGCCCTCTGGTCCCAGCAGACCCCGGAAAATGGCCACATTCGCTGCTGCTGGAACAAGGTCGTTTAGGGTGAAGCCTGGTGCCAGACGTGTGTTGTGATTTTCCATAATCCACGAAATGCTGCTGCTACACTCTCTCGCGAACTCTTTCTGGGGCGGGCTGGCACCTGGCCACAGTCTCGGGGCACCGACAACAACAGTGTCCAGCAAGGATTCCTAGGTGCAGCCAAAATTCAGCCATTGCTCATTGGGCCATTGCTTGGTGAGACCCTCCCACAGAGGGGCAGAACAGGTCAAAGCCGCGGTCCTTTGGACGTAAGGGACCGGGGAAAACAGCCGCGTCTGTGACAAAATTTGGGAGAGAGGTGCGGCCTGGGGCCTGGTCACGGAGAGTGAAGGAGCAGGGAGTGGACAAGGGCTGAAGACAGAGGATGGGTGCGCAATTGTTGATCCAGGAGAACAGACTGGGTAGCTGGGTGGTGCCATTTTCACCTCTCCCGGCATGTGCATTCACACCTACAAGCACCACAACAATCCACCCCAGGAGCCTAAAGCTCCATCTAGTGGAGAGCGCAGCCATTACACTGAGCCCCACCCAACTGGGCCAACAGGGCTCTTCAGGAACACAAGTCTCACTGCCGCTTACTTTATAGACTATAAAGAGCTACATAGACTGACATCTAGGGGATAACGAAGTAATTTCAGTCCTACTTCAAACTGTTAGCCAGTTCATCTAGTCAGTTTTCTTTCTTTTTTTCTTTTTCTCTTTTACACTTCTTTTCTTTATCTTCAATGCAGAAAAGAAAAAATTATTTTTATTACCAATTATTATTAAAAATATTTATCTTTAATTTTTATTACTATATTTTTTAAATTTCTATACTTTTTTTTTCAAATGCTATTTTACTTCCATCATTTTCTTTTGCTCTACTTCAGTGTATTCCCGTTTTCAAACTTCCAGTTTCCTTTTTATTTTTTCCTTCTTTTTTTTCTCTTCTTCGTTTCTGTAGTTTTTCTTGAATGCAGAATGAGAAGAACTTCATTTTACTTTCAAATTCTATTAACAATATTTTTCTTTAATTTTTTTACTATATTGATTGCTTTTATGTAAATTTTTTCAATTTCTATTTTACTTCCATCATTTTATTTTAGTCTACTACGGTGTATTCACTTCTTGAATTTTCAAATGATTTCCTTTTTTTCCTTTTTGTATCTTTTTTCTCTTTTTTGTTTCCTCTCTTTTTTCTAGAATACAGAAAAAGAAAAAAAATCACATTTATTTTTAATTATTATTAAAAATATTTTTCTTTATTTTTTCTACTATATTCTTTACTTTTCTGTATATTTTTTCAAACTCAATTTTACTCCCATCCTCTCATTTTAGTCTACTTCATTGTATTTATTTTTTCAAATTCTCAAATTATTTCCTTTTTTTTCTCCCCCTCCCATTTTTTTCTCTAATCTGTTAATCCACTTTCAACACCCAGAACAAAACACACCTAGGATCTAGCATATTCCATTCAATTTGTGTGTATGTGTGTGTTTAAATTTTAATTTTAATATTTCTGTAATTTTATCTTTTAATTTCAATTTTGCGACCTCATTAATTCCTTTTCTCCCTTCAAAATGACAAAACGAAGGAATTCACCCCAAAAGAAAGACCACGAAGAAATGACAGCCAGGGATTTAACCAACACCGATACAAGCAAGATTTCTGAACCCGAATTTAGAATCACAATAATAAGAATACTAGCTGCAGTCAAAAATAGATTAGAATCCCTTTCTGCAGAGATAAAAGAAGTAAAAAATAGCCAGAATGAAATTTAAAATACTATACCTGAGCTGCAATCACAGATGGATGCAGCGGTGGCACAGATGGATGAGGCAGAACAGAGAATCAGCTTGATAGAGGACAACCTTATAGAGAATAATGAAGCAGGAAAAAAGAGGGAGATTAAGACAAAAGAGCAACATTTAAGAATTACAGAAATCAGAGACTCATTAAAAAGGAAAAACATGAGAATCATAGGGGTCCCAGAAGTGGAAGAGAGAAATAGGGGTGGAAGGGTTATGTGAGCAAATCATAGCAGAAATCTTTCCTAACCTGGGCAAAGACACAGACATCAAAATCCAGGAAGCACGGAGGACTCCCATTAGATTCAACCAAAACCGACCATCAACAAGGCACATCATAGTCAAATTGACAAAGTACTCAGGCAAGGAGAGAATCATAAAACCAACAGGGAAACAAAGTCCATAACTTACAAGGGAAGACAGATCAGGTTTAGCAGACCTATCCACAGAAAGTTGGCAGGCCACAAAGGAGTGGCGGGATGTATTCAGTGTGCTAAATCAGAAAACTATGCAGCCAAGAATTCTGTATCCAGCAAGGATGTGATTCAAAATAGAAGGCGAGATAAAAAGATTCCCATACAAACAAAAATTAAATGAGTTTGTGACCACTAAACCAGCCCTGCAAGAAATTTTAAGGGGGAATCTCTGAGGGGAGAAAAGATGAAAATATATCTGTATAAATAAATAAATACCAAAATCAACAAAGGTTAGAAAGACCGAAGAACACCACCATAAACTCCAACTCTACAAGCATCATAATAGCAATAAACTCCTATCTTTCAGTACTCGCTCTAAACGTCAATGGACTCAATGCCCCAATCAAAAGACATAGGGTAACAGAATGGAGAAGAAAACAAGATCCATCTATATGCTTTTTACAAGAGACCCACTTTAGACCTAAAGATGCCTCCAGATTGAAAATAAGGGGATGGAGAACCATCTATCATGCTAATGTTCAACAAAAGAAAGCCAGAGTAGCCATACTGATATCAGACAATCTAGACTTTAAAATAAAGACTGCATCAAGAGATGCAGAATGGCATTATATCATTCATAATCAAAGGGTCTATCCACCAAGAAGACCTAAGAATTGTAAACATTTATGCGCCAATTGTGAGAGCACCCAAATACAGAAATCAATTAATCACAAACATAAAGAAACTCATCAACAAGAATCCCATAATAGTAGGAGACTTCAACACCCCATTCACAACAATGAACAGATTACCTGATCAAAAAATCAACAAGAAAACAATGGCTTTCAATGACACACTGGACCAGAAGGACTTAACAAATATATTCAGAACATTTCATCCTAAACCAACAGAATATGAACTCTTCTCCAGTGCACATGGAAATTTCTCCGGAAAAGATCATATAGTGGGACACAAATCAGCCCTAAGTAAGTACACAAAGATCGAGATCATGCCATGCATATTTTCAGACCACAATGCCATGAAATCAAAATCAACCACAAGAAAAAATTTGGAAAGGTAACAAATAATTAGAGACTGGAGAACCTACTAAAGAATGAATGGGCTAACCAAGCAGTTAAAGAAGAAATTAAAAAGTATATGGAAGTCAATGAAAATGATAACACCACAACGCAAACCTCTAGGATGCAGCAAAGGCGGTCATAAGAGGAAAGTATATAGCAATCCAGGCCTTCCTAAAGAAGGAAGAAAGATCTCAGATACACAACCTAACCTTATGACTAAAGAGCTGGAAAAGGAACAGCAAATAAAACCCCAAACCAGAAGAAAGCAGGAAATACTAAAGATTAGAGCAGAAATTTGTGCTATCGAAACCAAAACACAGAACATATCAATGAAACTAAAAGCTGGTGCTTTGAAAGAATTAACAAAATTGATGAACCACTGTCCAGTTTGATCAAAAAGAAAAAGGAAAGGACCCAAATAAATAAAATCAAAAATGACAGAGGAGGCAAGGGGAAAAATAGCAAAAATGAACTAATGGAACCTCATCAAAATCAAAAGTTTCTGCATAGTGGAGGCAACAATCAGCAAAACTAAAATTAAACTGACAAAATGGGAGAAAACATTTGCAAATGACATCTCAGATAAAAAGTTAGTATCCAAAATCTATAAAGAATTTATCAAACTCAACACCCAAAACACAATCCAGTGAAGAAACGGGAAAAAGACATGAATAGACACTTCTCCAAAGAAGACATCCAGATGGCCAACCGACACATGAAAAAATGCTCCACGTCACTCATCATCACGGAAATGCCAATCAAAACCCTAATGAGATACTACCTGACACATGTCAGAATGGCTAACATTAACAACTCAGTCAACAACAGACGTTGGCGAGGATGCAGAGAGAGGATCTCTTTTGCATTTTTGGGGGCAATGCAAGTTGGTGCAGCCACTCTGGAAAACTGTATGGAGATTCCTCAAAAAACTAAAAATAGAACTCCCCTATGACCCAGCAATTGCACTACTAGGCATTTATCCATGGGACACTGGTGTTCTGTTTCAAAGGGACACATGCACTCCCATGTTTATAGCAGCACTATCAACAATAGCCAAAGTATGGAAAGAGCCAAATGTCCATTGATGGATGAATGGATAAAGAACAAGGGGTAAATATATACAATGGAGTATTAATCGGCAATCAAAAAGAGTGAAATCTTGCCATTTGCAACTATGTGGATGGAACTGGAGGGTATTATGCGAAGTGAAATGAGTCAGTCAGAGAAAGACAAAACTCATATGACTTCACTCATATGAGGACTTTAAGAGACAAAACAGATGAACATAAGGGAAGGGAAACCAAAATAACATGAAAACATGGAGGGGACAGAGCATAAGAGACTCATAAATATGGAGAACAAACAGAGGGCTACTGGAGGGGTTGTGGGAGGGGGGATGGGCTAAACTGGTAAGGGTCACTAAGGAATCTACTCCTGAAATCACTGTTGCACTATATGCTAACTAATTTGGATGTTAATTTTTAAAACTAAAAATAAATACTAATTAATAATTTTAAAAATTAAAATATTTTAAGAGAAAATAATGTGTGATCATGCTGTTGAGGTAAATATTTCTTAAAGATTATGCCGAAGCCTCCATTAATTAAGGTAAAAATCCAAAACTGAAAAAAAAAAAAAAGAATTCTCCATATTGTCACACCACCATCCACACAAACTAATGTAGAAGTGCGTCCCTAACCCTGTCATTCACTTTTACACAATCAAATCTAATTCTGGAGCTCGATATATATGTCAGAGGACATGCAAATGGGGCCCTTTCTGTGCTGATAAAACCAACCCAGCCCGACCGTGCAGCTGGGAGACGAGCCCCAGCCCCGGGAGTCCCAGGTGTTCCCATTCTGTGATCAGCACAGAACACACACACCTCACCATGGAGTTTGTGCTGGGCTGGGTGTTCCTGGTTGCTCTTTTAAAAGGTAATTCGTGGTGAACGAGGGACACTGAGTCTGTGAATGGATGTGAGTGAAAGAGTGGATGTGTGACAGTTTCCTGACCAAGATGTCTTGTGTCTGCAGGTGTCCAGTGTGACGTGCAGCTGGTGGAGTCTGGGGGAGACCTGGTGAAGCCTGGGGGGTCCCTGAGACTCACCTGTGTAGCCTCTGGATTCACCTTCAGTAGCTATGCAATGAGCTGGGTTCGCCAGGCTCCAGGAAAGGGGCTGCAGTGGGTCGCAGAAATTGGTAATACAGGTAGCACATACTACGCAGACTCAGTGAAGGGCCGATTCACCATCTCCAGAGACAACGCCAAGAACACGCTGTATCTGCAGATGAACAACCTCAAGACCGAGGACACGGCCACATATTACTGTGCAAGAGACACAGTGAGGGGACATCACTGCGAGCCCAGACACAAACCTCCCTGCTGGAAGGGATCAGCACCACCAGGGGGCGCACACTATGCACAATTCTGCTTTGTGTTCCCAGGCGCAGGTGCAGATGGAGGTTACAGGCAGTTTTCCTGTCAGGGTCTGGGGCTTCCTCTCCACACAGCAGTTTCCCCAGGGAGCCTCCCTGGTTATATGATTCTGTGTTTACCTATTAACTCTCTGAATTAGCAACTGGGTTGTCATAGGGAAACTAGACTAACATGCACAAAGACACAATTGTTTGCACTTGCTTACTCCTGTCCTCAACATGAGTGAATTACAGATTTCCTGAGGCACAACAGCTGCACCTTTACGAGATTCCCAGATGCGCTCCCTGTGCAGCCAGGACCACAGGATCCCCCAGCTCCTCCTTATCCTCACCCAGCCCTTGTCCCAGTCAAACAATGTGACAATTTCTTCATATCCCTTTGCTACTCAGGACTTTAAATGAGTTACAGCTTTATTCAATTACTCTAAAGGAGAGACAAACAATCTCCATGTATTAGGCAAGATTTCCCTGAGGAACACAACCCAAAGGTCATTGGTTTCCATAACTAAATATGTTGAGAAGTCCCATGATCTACTGTCACAAGCTGAAGACCCAGGAAAACCAGTGATGTAATTCTTGTCTAATTCTGACTAGTGTCTAGTCTGAAAACGTGGAGAGCTGATGATGTAACTCTCAGAAAAAGGGCCAGAAGAGACCAATATTCCATCTCAAAAAGCTCATGGGAAGTAAAAATGAGGGAATTCGCCCTCCATCTGCATCAGATTCTATTCACAAACTTAATAGAATGGGTGGTGCCCAGTCCGAAAGAAACCATGGATGGAAATGCCAATCTCTTCTGGAACACATCACAGACATCCACAGAAACAGTGGTGAATCGAATCTGGGCACCTATGACACAGTCAAGATAACCTATAAAGTTAATCATGACAAGTCAACCTCCTGTAAACATGGAGCTCGAAGACTGAAGATTTAAAAGTCAATCCCATCATTGGGGTGGAGTCTGGTGGGCACAGCAGTGCTCCTGTGGAGGAGGGCAGAGGCCCATAAGGGGAACTGTGGTCTGAGTATTCCCTGGGTCGCATGGGGAGAGAAAATTCCCTTTGTGGAGTGCATTTGGGAGACGGGGCATTGCCTCTCATAGGACAGGAGAGCTGACAGGCACCATTAAAATTCCCTGATCATTAGCACAGGAGCCTCTTCTGAGAGCAGCTAGCTGGACGCTGCCTTCTGGTTGTTCTTCACCATGTACTCCAAGCCCCTGGTGTTCATGCAACTGCCCATCTGGGGTAAACCAGCTCCAGGCACAGCACATCAAGACCCTCTCCCAGAGGATCAGTGGGGTCCCTGTCATATTGAGTTCACACAATTTGGAGTTTTTCAAACCCAGCTAGAGCTCCTGAGATAAAACATAAGAGCCCTGTGCCACCAGATGGGTCAATGGCTTGGACGCAGACAGGGTGAAAGAAATTCTGATGGAAGCCTGGGACCCACAAGTGTTCTCGCTGTGTGAGGGCTTCCTGAACAGGGGAGGCTGGGAACTCCAACTCCAGGGACTAGAGAGGGAGCTGATGCCAATATTTCCTCCCACCAATCAGCATGGACAGATTTCACTCAGCAGCACAGCATCCCCAGTGCAAGCTGAGCCACTAACACCAAGCTCCACCTACTCCAGCACCCATCAAGTGCTTGCTTACTAGGAAAGAGTGCCTGGCAACCAGACCACCACTGCACCCCTTCCTCCAAAGACCACCGTAAGCCCCCACACGCACCAAGTCAGCTGATCATACAGTGACGCATATCCTCACCTCTAGGGGAGATAGGAATTAGCCTCTTTTAACAAGCAGACCAAACTCACCTAGTTAAAACTCACAACACTGGGCACAAAGTCCAACACTCCCCACCAGAGGCAAGGAGAAAATCTGCAGAGCACTCTCCTGAGGGACAGAGCAGCCAAAACACGACAGCACAGTGCCACGGAACATAAAACAAATGCTTCATGAAGTGTCAGGCCCTGGACAGTATGTGAACACTTCTCAATAAAGATACTACCCTAGAAGCAGAAAAGATAACAGGATTTTCTAAAACATTTAAGAAGGCAGAGACACAGACAACAACATGATGGAGGAACTCATCCTAAAAGAAAAAATGATAAAAGGTCATTGTGAGGGATATAATTAAAACACATAAACTAATGTGCCTCAAACAGAATTTCTGAAAACTCTCATAATGAAACAGGATTTTCAAAAAGTATCATAAGGATGCTAGCTGTGCTTGAGGAAAATATATGAGACATGAGGGATACCCTTACTGCAAACAGAAGAGACCTAAAAACTAGTCAGGATGAAATTTTAAATGTTGTAACCGAGATGTGAAACTGATTGGATATAATGACCTCAAGGCTGAAAGAAGCAGATGAATGAGGAAGGGACATAGAAGATAAAAGTATGGGGGAGATGAAGCTGGAAAGAAGAGGAAAATTAAAATATTGCATCACAAACATACACTTAGGGAAATCAGCAACTCCATAAACTGTAATAACATTCTTTTGAAAGGGAGTCCCAAAATATAAGAGGGAGAAAAAGGGGGATACATTTTAGCTGAGTGAATTATAGTGAAAATTTCCACAAGCTGGGGAAGGAAACAGACATCCACATCTAGGAGGCAGAGACAACACCCACTAAAATTAAAAAAAAAAAAAAGACCAACACTGAGACATATCATAGGAAAATGGCAAAATATTCAGATAAAGAAAAACCATAAAAGCATCAACACAAAGAAGTTGCTAACTAACAAGGGAAGATTATAAAACTATGGCAGATGTCTCTACAGAAACCTTCATGCAAGTAGGGAGTGGCATCATATCCTCAACATGCACAATTGAAAATTATGCAGCTAAGAATACTTTCTCCAGTAAGGCAGTCATTCAGATACAAGGAGTGATAGAATTTCCCAGACAAACAAAAACCAAAGGAGTTCATGGCCTCTAAATCAGCCCTGCGAGAAATTAAAGGGGACCCTTTGGGTAGGAAAGGAAGACTAAAAGTAACAAAGACTAGAAATAAACAGAGAAAATCTCCAGAAACAATGACTTTGGAGGTAACACTATGGCACTAAGTTTATATCTGTCAATAATTACTGTGAATGTAAATGGGCAAAATGCTCCAATCAAAAGACATAGGATACCGGAATAGATAAAAACAAATACAAGATCCTTCTATACACTGCACACTATTGACTCATTTTCAACCTAAAACACCTGTAGATTGAAAGTGAGGGGAGGGTGAACAATTTATCATGCTAACGGACGTCAAAAGAAAGTTGTAGTACCACACTCATATCACACTAACTAGTTTTCAAACCAAAGTTTGTTACAAGAGATCAGGAAGGCAGTATATCATCATAAAGGGGTCTATCCAACAAGAAGATCTGAAGCTTTAAATATTTATACCCCAAAAATGTAAGCACTGAAATATATAACTCAATTAATAAGAAACATAAAGAAACTCATTGATAATAGACAATAGTAATAATAGAGATCGTTAACTCTCCACTTACAACAATGGAAAGACAATCTAAGCTGAAAATCAATAAGGAAACAATGGCTTTGAAAGACACATGGACTGAATGGACTTAACAGATATATTCACAACATTCCATCCTAAAGCACCAGAATACACATTCTTTTTGAGTGCGCATGGAACATTCTCCAGAACAGATCACATACTACGTCACAAATCAGCCCTCTACAAGTACAAAAAGACTGAGATCATTCCATGCGTATTTTCAAACCACAACACTATGAAACTTGAAGTCGACCACAAGAAAAATTTGGGCAACACTGCCAATACATTAGGTTAAAGAACATTGTAGTAAAAGCTGAATGAGATTTTCAGGAAATTACGGAAGCAATAAAAAATACATGGAAGCAAATGAAAATGAAAACATGCCAGTTCCAAACCATCTGGAGGCAGCAAAGTTGATGGAAGAGTGAAATATATAGCAGTACAGGCCAAACTCAAGAAAGAAGAAAGGTCTCAAACACACAACCACTTTACAACTAAAGGAGCTAGAAAAAGAACAAATGAACCCTAAAGCCAGCAGGAACAGGTAAACAAAAAAGATTAGAGCAGAAATAAATGATATAGAAACAAAGAAAAATAGTAGAACAGATGAATGAAACTGTAAGTTGGTTTTTGTAAGAATAAATAAAAATGATAAACCCATGGGCAGACTTGGCAAAAACAAAAGAGAAGGGACGAAAGTAAATATAATCAGAATTTGAGAGGAGACATCGCGACTGACACCACAGAAATACAACTATGAGAAAATAGTATGGAGATTTATATGCCAACAAATTGGGCAATCTGGAAGAAATGGATAAATTCCCAGAATAATGTAAACTACCTAAACTGAAAAAGGAAGAAAGAGAAAACGTGAACAGACTGATAATGAGCAAAGAAATTGAATCATTAATCAAAAATCTACTGACACACAAAAATCCAGGGCCCGACAGGTTCACAGGTGAATTCTACCAGATATTTAAGAAGAGTGTAAAATATTCTATTTAAGTAGAATAGAAAATTCCTGTCTTCACAAACTGTTCCAAATAATAGAAATGGAAAGAAAACTTCCAAATTCATTCTATAAGATGAGTATGATCACGGTTCCAACCAGATTAAACCCCACTAAAAATGAGACTTACATGCCACTAGCCCTAATGAGCAAGAATACAACAATTGTCAAGAATATACATGCAGGGGTGCCTGGGTGGCTCAGTCGGTTAAGCGTCCAACTTTGGCTCAGGTCGTAATCTTGTGGTCCGTGAGTTCAAGCCCCGTGTCAGGCTCTGTGCTGACAGCTCAGAGCCTGGAGCCTGTTTCAGATTCTGTGTCTCCCTCTCTCTGACCCTCCCCCATTCATGCTCTGTCTCTCTCTGTCTCAAAAATAAATAAACGTTACAAAAAAAGAAAGAAAATACTTGCAAATTGAATCCAACAAGACATTAAAAGGATCCTTTAACGTGACCAGGTGGGATTTATTCCTTGGCTGTAAGGGTGGTTCAATAGTCACAAATAAATCAATGTAATACATACCATCAAGCAGAGAAAGGATACGAATGATATGACCCTCTCAATAGATGCAAAAAAAATTGACATAGTACAGCATCCTTTCTTGATAAAACCCTCAACAAGGGGTAGAGGAAACACACCTCAACATCATAAAGTCCATACATGAAAACCCCACAGCTAATATCCTCAGTGGGGAAAAAAAACCTTTTCCTCTACTGTCAGGAACACAAGAGGGATGTCCACACCCATCATTCTACTTAACACAGCAGTGGAAGTCTTATCCTCAAAAACAGACAACAACAAAAAATAAAGGCATACAAGTTGGAAAAGAAGAAGTCAAACATTCCCTCTTCACAGATGACATGACACTCTATATAAAAAACTCAAGACTCCACCAAAATATTGCAAGAACTGATACACAAATTCAGCAAAGTCACAAGATACAGTATCAACATACTGAAATCGGCTGCATTTCTACACAGCAATAATGAAGAAACAGAAAGAAAAATAAAAAAACTATCCATCCCGTTTACAATTGCACCAAATATAATAGGATACCTAAAAAGTTGAAATATCTATACTCTGAAGACTCTAAAAATGGTGAAAGAAACTGAGGATGACACAAGGAAGTGGAAACACCTTCAATGTTCATGGATTTAAGGAGCAAGTAGTGTTGAAATGTCTATGCTACACAAAGAAACGGGAGACTTCATGATTATGGATTTCATGCTATATTACAAAGCTGTACTTATCAAGACAGTAAGCTACAAGCACAAAAGAGACACATAGATCAAGAGAACAGAAGAGTAAACCCAGATATGGACTCACAAATGTATGGCCACCTCATCTTGGATGAAGTAGGAAAGACTATGTAATGGGAAAAAAGACAGCCTTGTCAACAGAGGGTGTTGGGAAAACTGGACCAGAACATGCAGAAGAATGAAACTGAACCACTTTCTTACTCCATACACAAAAATAAATCCAAATGGGTGGAAGACCTAAATGTGAGACAGGAGACCATCAAATCCTAGAGGAGAACAGGCAGCAACCTCCTGGACTTCAGACATAGCAACTTCTTATTAGACGTGTCTTGAGAGGCAAGGGAAACAACAGCAAACTTGAACTACTGGCACCTCATCAAAATAAAAACCTTCTGCACAGCTAAAGAAACAATCAACTAATCTAAAAGGCATTCTACAGAAATTAAAAAGGTATTTGCAAACCACATATCTGATAAAGGCTTACTATCCAAAATCTATTAGAAAAACTTCTCAAACTCAACACCCAAAATACAAAGAATCCAGTGGAGAAATGGGCAGAAGACATGAGGAGATACTTTTCCAAACAAAGCATTCCGATGGCTAACCGACACAGACGAACATATGCTCAACATCACTCATCATCAGAGAATTACAAATCAAAACTACAATGAGAGATGACTGCACACCTGTCAGAATGGCTACAATTAACAACTCAGGAAACAACAGATATTGATGAGGATGAGGAGAGAAGGGAACCCTTTTACACTCTTGGTGGGAATGCAAAGTGCCCGGACCATTCCAGAAAACAGTTTAAAAACTAAAAATTAAACAACCTTCCACTCCAGCAATTGCTCTACTAGGAATTCATCCAAAGCATACAAAACTTCTGATTGGAGGAAGTACATGCACCCCAATGTTTACAGCAGCATTAACTATGACAGCCAAACTGAGGAAAGAGACCAAAAGTCCACCATGTGATTAATCTGCTGTATGTATAGAATGGCATATTACTCAGTCATGAAAAAGAATGAAATCTTGCCATTTGCAAAGATGTTGATGCAGCTACAGGGCATCATGCTAAGCAAAGTAAGTCAGTCAAAGATGACAAACAACATATGATTTCCTCCTATGGGGAATTTAGATCTAGGGGAAGGGGAAAAAGAGCAAGAAATCATAAAATAAAAAAAACTCTAAGGTTAGAGACCAAACTGAGGGTTGCTGGAGGGCAGGTGTGTGGGGGATGGGATAATGGGTGTTGGGGATTAAGGAGGCCCCGTGTTGTGATGAGTACTGGGTGTTAATGTAAGTGATGAACCAATAAATTCTACTACTGAAATTAATATTACACAATATGTTAACTAACAAATATTTAAACACAAACTTGAAAAATTTAAAAAGTGGAAAAAAGGAAGGGAGAATTGTTGTCACAAATTGTCATGAAAATGGAATCTAAGGTAGTGACTCTAACGTCTTGCATTTACTCATTATATCCCTAACTGATGGTGGACATAAATTAACATACTCATGAATTTTCACAGCAGTGCCAGGTGGGCTAGAATTCAAACCACAGCTGCCCTTCCCAACTCCCCTGTGCCCACACATCATGGGCAGCTTGTCCAGACACCTGCACAAGAACCCAGGTTGGGCCTCAGCAGGGACCCACATCTGCAGAACTGGAAAGTGTGGACAGTTGACGCTTCCTGAGAAGCTCTGGGGTTCCTTCCCCGACTTGCTGTCTCAGCTCCCTTGTCTTCCTTTCCTGTCTCTTGAAGAGAACCATGTCCCCTGTTAGTGGTTCATGAAAGTGAGGGGCTAGATGTTCTATAAACATTCAATATGACAGGTAAAATACAAGGGGACAAAAAAAAAAAAAAAAACCATATGATGCAGCCTCTCTCGCGGCTCCTATCACCCATTGTGGTAGAGTACAAATAAACCTAAATATTCATTTGGTCAAAAATTGCACAGCACGTTGGGAAAGTATTAAGAGATGAGAAGCCTGAAAGAATTCCACAAATGCAGATATGAGCTCCCCTTGGGAGAAAGAAGAAAAATTACAGTCCCAAACACGCAAGAGTAAAATAATTTTGGGAAATGGTACAAGAGCTTCAATGCATTCTATTCATAAAGTGTCTAAAATTGGCAATGCAAAAAATGGATTCTGAGGGTTTCACATAGAATTGCGAAGGAAAAATTGTGTCAAGAACTCAGTTGTGTGCACAGAGCTCAGCGGCTCCTGAGACATATACAAAGCCCACCACCTGAAAAGGTAAACGTGTTTTTTAACCCCAGGAGCATATCTATCTAATCTGATGAGCAGTCTGGCCAAAGAGACACAGAATGGCAACTCTTGTGAAATTTGAACTTCAATTTCCTATATTTCCACTTAATTTCCTTATATTAGATAAAACCATGCCACGAAAATGATTTGCTAGAGTCTATAAATTTAAAAAAAAACGACAAAACTCTAAGTCACCAGAGAGCAAATAGGGAACACGTCAACATTGAGAGAAACCAGAAAAAAACAAGACTTTGTAGTTACATTGTAAGTCAAGAAATCAGTGGGGTGCCTGGGTGGTTGAATCGGTTAAGTGTCTCACTTCAGCTCAGGTCTCGATGTCACGATTTGAGGGTTTGAGCCCCGCTGTCAGGCCCTATGCTGACAGCTCAGAACCTGGAGCCTGCTTCAGATTCTGTGTCTCCCTCTCTCTCTGCTTTTCCCCGCTCACGTTCTGTCTTTCTCTCTATATCAAGAATAAACATTTAAAAAAAATATTAGTCACAAGCAATCAAACATCAAGAAAAGGAAAACTATAGCTAAGAACACAACACCCATAAAAAGAAATGGTATAAATAGACTTTGTGAAAATCAAATACGCTTGTCTGCCCACATGAATACCAATAGTAGGATAAGTTACAGAGTAAGAGACAACATTCACAAATTGCATAACCACCAAGGGACCTGCATCTTGAATATGCTAAGAACCCTCAACAGTCAATAGGAAGAAAGGAAACAAACCTCCATAAAACAGGCACAGCCTTGTGTAGTAGACATCCTATCCTTGAGGTTATGGACACATTAGTTACTGACTGGAGAAGACTCTTCACACCATCGACTGTCAGGGAAATTCAAATCAAGAACGCAATAGATGCCCTATACACACATCCCACTGGCTCTGGAATGAAAACAACACTGACAACAACATCCAGGTGAGCATCCAGCATACGTGGGGCCTCAAACAATGCAGGAAGGATTGACAAACAAACACCAGCTCTGGAAAACCGTTGGCTGTTGCTTATAAAATTATACACGGATGACATAAAAAGGAACCTGGAAATACCACTCCCGAGTATTTGTCCCTGAAGAATGAAATCCCATGCTCAGAAAATAAATGGTGTGTAAATATTTACAGCATTTTTCTTAGTGTTAGAAGCTCAGAATAAGGCAAAAGTCTTTCTAAATATAAAGGAATAAACCAACTACGAAACTTCCATCAATGGGAGGCTTTGCCAGAGAACTGTGACACTACTGATGCACACCTGAAATCAGGTGAAACTCAAAGACATGATGTGGAGGGAAGGGCGGTAGTCCCATAATTACAGAGGTGGTGTGACCTGGGACATTCACACAGCCAGACCATGGTGACAGTGGTTTGGTTGGGCATTCCTTATCTCTTTCTTTCCCAAACCACATGATGAGATACTCTGCTTCATTTGAGAGCACTCCTATGTTCAACCACCCTCTGATGTATGGAGTCTCCACAGACTGAACCCTACAACCTCGGACTCCTCTGAATGGAGAGTAGACACGAGAGACACTGAGTATGTGAGTGGGTATGAGTGAGAACCAGTGGATGTGTGACAGTTTCCTGACCAAGATATCTTGCGTCTGCAGGTGTCCAGTGTGACGTGCAGCTGGTGGAGTCTGGGGGAGACCTGGTGAAGCCTGTGGGGTCCCTGAGACTCACCGTTGTAGCCTCTGGATTCACCTTCAGTAGTTCCAGCATGAACGGGGTCCGCCAGGCTCCAGGGAAGGGGCTGCAGTGGGTCTGACGGATTGATACTGATGGAAGTGGCACATACTACGCAGATTCCGTGAAGGGCCGATTCACCATCTCCAGAGACAACGCCAAGAACACGCTGTATCTGCAGATGAACCTGAGGGCCGAAGACATGGCCACATATTACTGTGCAAGAGACTGGGTGAGGGGACATCACTGGGAGCCCACAGGCAAACCTCCCTGGAGGAGGGGATCAGCACCACCAGGGGGCGCACACTATGCACAATTCTGCTTTGTGTTGCCAGGAGCAGGTGCAGATGGAGGTTACAGGCAGGTTTCCTGTCAGGGTCTGGGGCTTCCTGTCCACACAGCAGTTTCCCCAGGGAGCCTCTCTGGACACAGGATTCTGTGCTTACCTATTAACTCGCTGAATTAGATACCTGTTGTCATAGGAAAACTGCACTAACATGCACAAAAGACACAGATGTTTCCATTGCTTACTCCTGTCCCTCAACATGAGTGAATTACAGATTTCCTGAGGCACAACAGCTGAACCATTAGAGGAGTCCCAAATGCACTCCCTGTGCAGCCAGGACCACAGGATCCCACAGCTCCCCATTAACTTCACCCAGCCCTTGTCCCAATCAAACAACGTGAGACTTCCCTCCTGGCACTTGCTACTCAGGACGTTACATGAGCTACAGCTTTATTCAATTCCTCTAAACAAGAGATAAATCATCTCCATGTATTAGTCTGGATTCTCCTGAGGAACAGAACCCAAAGCACATTGGTTTCCATGACTAAAGAGGTTGGGAAGTCCCATGATCTACTGTCACAGGCTGGAGACCCAGGAAAACCAGTGGTGTAATATGTCTGATTCTGAACCAGGGTCTAGTCTCAGAACGTAGAGATCTGATGGTATAACTCTCATAACAAGGGCCAGAGGGAACCACTGTTCCAGTTCAAACAAGCACATGGGAAGTAAAAATGAGGGAATTCTTCCTCCCTCTGCATCAGATTCTATTCACAACCTTAATGGAATGGGTGATGCCCAGACAGAAACCATGGAAGGAAATGCCAGTCTCTTCTGGAAACACATCACAGAAATCCACAGAAACAGTGGTGAATCTGGGCACCCATGACTCAGTCAAGATAACCCATAAAGTTAATCATGACAAGACAACTTCCCGTAAATGTGGAGCTCAAAGACTGAAGACTTGAATTTAAATTAAAAATAAAACAAGAAAATTAAATACATACATATATGAACTATTGGGACTACCTCAAAATAGCACACTTCTGCACAGTGAGGGAAAAAATCAACAAAAGTAAAAGGCAACCTATGGAATGGAAGAAGATATTTGTAAATGACATATCCTCAGGGTTAGTATTCAAACTATGTAAATGTTTTTAAATTATTTTCACATTATCAGTAGAGAGTGTGTCCTTGCAGTTCACCATACTGTCATGTGAGAAGCAAAATTCGTGTCTTCCACTTGTGTTTTGTGTTAGGATCTCACTGAACATGAGACCAACACTCTTCACAAAATTTGAACCATACAGTACAGTACTGTTAATTACAGGGGTAATGTTGTGGAGACCCCTCTAGAACCTAATCATCTTGCATAACAGAAAATCATAGCCCTAGAGATCTACTCCTCATTGCCCCA
The DNA here is from genome assembly GCF_046562875.1 of Panthera onca. Lineage (NCBI taxonomy): Eukaryota > Metazoa > Chordata > Mammalia > Carnivora > Felidae > Panthera > Panthera onca. The sequence continues at coordinate 147,326,400 of NC_138344.1, read as the reverse complement.
CCCTGCCAGCCCCAGACAACTGCCATTCCACTCTCCATTTTATTGTTATCAAAACCCAAATTCAGCTGAGTATTTCTGGAAAGGTCAATGTTCAAAGTTTTAGTTTTGGTGGGAAAAGAAGTTGAGCTTTATTTAGGAGGCGAGCCACCCGGAGAAAAGGCAGACTCTTCCCCAAAGCCAACTCTGAGTTTTTCTGCCCAACCCAGGGGATTTTAAAGGACTAGATGGTACTTAAACAAGGGAGTTCCATGGTGGATACCATTTTCGATCATGTGCAGCATCCATGGTGCTAGAATCCTTGTTGGTGCAGATAGTCTTGTAAGTTGTACCAATGTGTCCCCATGCATGCACTTTGTCTCAAAGACACATGGTTACACAAAGTATTAGACTGCCATGTGTACACATCTTCTCCACTTTCCAGGGCAAGCAGGTAATCATACTTTCCCAGCACCTCCTGAAATTCCCGTGCAGCCACACTGCATGTTCCCAGCAAGAATGCATCCAGGAATGTTTGGGAAGGAGGGCCAAACAGGTGCCCTGGCCACCTGCTAAGTGAACTACAGAAGGATGCTAAGTGAACTGTGGAGTAACATCAGCCTTTCTGTCTGTTTGGACACACGTGTTACAGATGCAGACCTACTCAGTTAACACCATACATGTGCTGGAAACGTGAGTTTACCTTCAGGATAAAGTAAGAATGGGTCCTGTGGAGGATCTAGCACCCACAGGCCACACCCACTAATTGATGGGAGTCTACACACCAGCACACAGCGATGTGGGCTTCAAGTATAGTGCTGGGTCTGAGCTGACAAGCAGAATGTGGCTGAACCTAGAGCCTAGAAAGGTGAAGGGGAGGAAGAAATTCTCCACCAAATGTTCTTGTGGACCAAGAACTAAGTTCACAGGACGTGGATTAACAGGGGAAAGAAACAAAAGTTCATTGTGTGTGCACAGAGGTCCCCCTAGATACACATTAACTAGATCAGAGCAGTGAGGGTCCCCTAAACTTACAATAATGAGCTAAGCAAAGTGAGTACCCCCTAGAGTAATATTAACTAGATAAGTGAACTGTAGTGTGCCCCCTAGATTTACTAACTAGATAAAGTGAGTGCCCCTCAGATATACACAAATCAGATAAGCTAAGCAGGTGCCCATTAGATTTATATTGACTAAATAAGTAAAGTGTAGCATGCCCCCTAGATTTACATTAACTAGATAAGCTAAGTGAGTGTCCCCTAAATTTACATTAACTGGATAAGCAAGGTGAGTGCCCCTTAGATTTATATTACTTAGGTAAGTGAAGTGTAGCTTACCCCTACATATATATTAACTCCATAAACTGAGTGCCCCCTAGATATACATTAACCAAATAAGCAAAGTGGAGTACCCCTTAGATACCCATTCACTAGACTGGCAAAGTGACTGCCCTCTAGATGTATGTTAACAAGAGAAGCAAAGTGAGTGCCCCCTAGATGAATATCTAGATAAGTGAAGTTAGTGACCCCTAGATTTACATAACTAGATAAGCAAAGTTTAACCTGCCCCCTAGATTTATATTAACTACAAAAGTGAAGTGCCACCTACATATACATTAACTCCATAAGGGAAGTGAGTGCCCCCTATATATACATGAAGGAGGTAAGTGAGGTGAGTGCCCCTAGAATTATATTAACTACATAAGGAAGAGAGTGCCCCATAGATATACATATACTGGAGAAGCAAAGTGAGGTTTCCCCAGATTTATATTAACTATCTAGGGGAAGTGTAGCTTGCCCCCAAGATTTGCATTTACTAGATAAGCAAAGTGAGTGCCCCCTAAACATACATTAACCGGATAATTAAAGTGAGTTCCCCCTATGTTGACATTAACTAGATAAGCAAATTGAATGCGCCCTAGATATACATTAATTAGATAAGCAAAGTGTGCTTACCTAATGTGTCCCGTAGATTTTCATTAAGAAGATAAGGAAATGAGTGCCCCCTAGATTTACATTAATTAGATAAGTGAAATGAGTGCCCATAAATTCACATTAACTAGGTGAGTTAAATGAGTGCCCACTACATAAAAATTTACTGGATAAGTGAATGATCCCTAGATTTACATTAACTGCATAAGGGAACTGAGTGTCCCCTAGATTTACATTAAATCGATAAGCAAAGCGAGTGCCCCCTAGGTATATATGAACTAGATAAGGGTGATGAGTGCTCCCTAGATATACGTTAACGAGATAAGGGAAGTTAGTGACTCCTAGATACACATTAACCACACAAGCAAAGCATTGCCTGCTGTTTTCAGCAAAGCCAGAAAGCAGTGTTCTGCTTTGCAATGTGTTCCCTGTAATGTCCTACACCAGGACATACCTATTTGATTTCCCACATGTCTGACTTACTTCACTTATCCTGATGCCCTCAGGATCCACCCATGTTGTCGTAAAAGGCAAATTTTCATTCTTTCTTATGGACGAATCATAGAATTCCACTGTACATACAGGCCACACTTCTTTTTACCCATTCTTCTGTCTGCGGACACATAGGGTGTTTTGGTTCTTGTAAATAATGCTACAATGCACAAGGATGGGGGGAATGAAGATATCATTTAAAGTTAGAGTTTTCACTTTCTTTGGAAAGTTGGACTTTCACAAAGACTCCAGTCCATGTGTGATCAACTAAGACTGTTTCCCAGAACCTCGGAGACCACAGACAACAAAGGTGGAGCAGGTTCAGGGGTCACTGTAGAGTCCAAAGCCACACTCAGGTATGTTCACCTATGCATGTGTAGGGAAGACTCTTCAGGGGTCCATTGGCATATGGAGCTGAATCCCACAGGGCCCCAAAATGCACATTTTTTTTGTAGATGGATGCCAAGTTTTGGAGGGGTGTGAGAGGCAACACAGGGACATCTTAGGCTTCTATGAGGCTGACATTACCCCTCTACTACACTTCCAATTCTTTTGTGAGATTCAAAAGACAAAAGCATCAAGTGCGACTATAAATCAATGTTCATGGGTACACAATACATACAGATGTGGCCTGTGACATCAGTAGAGTGGGGAGTGGTGTGGAGCCGTTAAAGTGTACCTGTCCATGGGATTGAATTTAAGTAGTTATCAGTTGACAATAGACTGTTACGGCTTTAGAGTGTTTTGTGTAAGGGCATGGTAAACCCAAAGGATCTATCTAAAGAATGTGCACAAAAGGAACAAAGAAGCAAATGAAAATGTGTCACTGCAAAATATCAACTAAGCACAAAGGAAGCCATTCATATGGGAAATGGAGTACAAAAGCTGTGAGATGTGGAAAGAAAACACAGATCTCATGTTATCTTCCAATCACAATAAGGAAAAGTGTTCACCGCTCTTGTTTTGTTTTGTTTTGTTTTGTTTTGTTTTGTTTTGTTTTGTTTTGTTTTGTTTTGTTTTGTTTTACATCCCAAATTGCTCATGATCTATCCCCTGGCCATAATGCCTTTAATTTTCTTCAAAAATGCTATGATCTCTACTTAGCACCGGGGTCCTAACACCTGTTGTTATGGCTGTTGTTTCTATGAGTGTACAGAATCACATGAAATTATTTCCACCAACACAGACACATGCACACTTGTATGAAATCTTCTCTGTGCATAAACATCTTTAGGGTTAATATCACATATTGTATGATTTGCAGTCATGTCCATGCATAGTTAAATTATTACTAGCCAAATGTGTATAGGAATGTCTTCTAGGAATACCTTTTTTTTTTTTTTTGGCCCCAGGTTTATTGAGATACAATCGACATATAACATTATGTAAGTTTAAGGTGTACAATGTGAATCCTTGATACATGTATATAATGCAAAATGTTTACCAAGTTGAAGTTAGTCAATACATTCTTCAGCTAATTATGGTAAGAACATAAAGCAACTTTCAATATACAATATGTATATTAATTATTGTCATCTTACTATACATTAGACCCATGGAAGCTTTTTGTCTATCTTCTAACTGGAAGTTTGGACACACTGAGCAATGCCCCCCCCCATTTTCCCTGCCCCTCAGTCCCTGGAACCCACCATTGCACACTCTGTTTCTGTGAATTTGATGTTTCTAGACTCCACATGTAAGTGTGATTTTACAGAATGTGTCTTTCTCTGTCTGACTAATTTAACTTAGCATAATGTCTTCAAGCTTCATCCATGTAGTCACAAATGGCACGATTAACTTTTACATGGATGAAATCTATCATCTATCTATCTATCTATCTATCTATCTATCTATCTATCTATCTATCTCTGTATCCATCCATCTATCTATCTAATCTCACATCTTCTTTATCTATTAATCCCTTGATGAGCAGTTAGGTCTCTTCAGTGTCTCAGCTATGGAGAATAAGACTGCAATGAACATGGGGTGCACATATCTCTGATGTAGTGACTTCATCCCCTGTATATATCACTCAGAAATGGGATCGCTGGGCACAACCATACTTTTGTTTCTAATTTTTTGAGAATTCTCCATACTGTTTTCAGTAGTAACCTCACCAGTTTACATTCCTAGGGACAGTGTACCAGGTTTGCTTATTTCCACATGCTCACAAGCATTTGTTATCTCTTCTCTTACGGTAACAGCCATAATAACAGGTGTGAAGTGTCATGGGATTGTGGCTTTGATTTGCATGTCTCTGGTGATGAGTGATGTTGAGCACCTTTTAATGCACTTGCTGGACGTTTGTACATGGACTTTGGAAACATGCCCTTTCAAGTCCTCTACTCCCCAATTTTTTTAACATTGGGTTGCTTGTTATAATATTCAGCAAAATAAGCTTTTTTAAATTTTGGATATGAACCTCATATCACACGTTTTACAATTTTTTTCCATCCCTGTAAAATGTCTTTTCCTTTGGTGAATGTGTCTTTTCCTAAGCAGAAGATTTTTAGTTTGATGTGTTCTCACTCACTGATTTCTGTCTTCATTGACTGTGCATTTGGAGTCATATACAAAACATCATTTCCAAGGCCAAGGTCAAGGAGATTTTTGCCCATGTAGTTTTTAGGTGTGTTATGGTATCCCTATCTGGTTTTTGTGTAAAAGGAAGGCGGGCATTTTAAAACTAGTGGGGACATTCACTCTTCCTCTCAAGTTGGGCACCAGCAGACAGCCCCTTTGTGTCTCCAGCTGAGGAGGGAACCCCACATGCATAGGAGGAGACTGCCAGAAGCCGGGAAAGAATCACAATAAGGGATTAGAGGAAAAAATCCTGGAGCTCACACATGGTCACCAGTACTTTCTGTTCTCACCAGCTGGCATAAGAAAATACTAAAATACAACCTTGTACTTCACCAATCATGACACAGAATACTGGGAAATGTTTCCTCAGTAAACTCAGAGGAAGCTTCAAAATAACAACCAAAAGGATCAAATGGCTTGCAAACTAATAGCCAACCAGAATAAGACACGTAAAATTACAAAGCAATGTTTTTCAACACGTATGAAGGTAAAATTGACATCTACCTCCACATCCCAAGGTAGTAGGTAGAAGTGGTCTCCATAATGAGGAAAAGTAGTCATCCATAGAAAGTGAACCAGCAGTACCACAGAACACGGAAGTGGTAGAGAAGTTCAGGGTGTTAAAATCGTATATTCTGTATTCAAGTAGCTAAAGGAAAGATGGAATGTGTTGAATAGAGCCATGTCTCTGGGTCCAAGTCCCTACTATGTCCATGTGAGCATGCTTGGACAGGGCCTGCCTGCCTCTGCCACATGTGCCCCAGCTAAACTGATGTGCAGGGTCACCCAATGCCACACCCTGGGACTGTTACCTAACCCCACAGGTGGCCCCCAGGTGTAAGGTGCTGACTGCCCAGCACAGCCCTCTGTTCGGTCAGAGGGTCTAGATCTAGCTTTGCTGAGGATCCTCCATTTATCCATTCTCACTGGCAGATGTCCCTGAGCAGAGGCATGAGGCTGGCAGAGGGCCAGGTCACCCTAAGTGTGTCCCTCTTGCTGTGTGCATTCTGGGCAGTGCTAGCTCCTGTCAAAGGTTCTCAAGATCATCCCTCATGGTGCTACATTTCCTCTGAGGTGGTATTTCCCAAGAAGGATCTGAACCACAGCAAGGGTGTTCAGATGCCTCGCTGGCTGTCCAATAGCCTGCGTTTGGGGGGCAAGAGACAAAACTTCATTTTTACTTTCAATTTCTATTAAAAATGTTCCTATTTGGGGAGAGAGGGGAAGATGGAGGCTTAGGAGAACACCTTATGATGCTGATCGCTTAGATTCCACCCACATTTGCCTAAATACCCAGAAAACTTCCAGAAGGCTAGCAGAACGGACTCTCCAGAGTCAAGCATACACAAGAAGCCTATGGAAGAGGGTAGGAAGGGCAGAGAGGCGGTGTATGCTATAAGGACAGTCGGGAGGGAGCCAGGGTGGTGGAGGGGGAGACCGCCCGGAAAGGCACAGCCCCCAAAGTCTGGTTTGCAAAAGTGGAGGGGCCAAACTCTGTGAGTTCTGACAGCCAGCGGGGCTCAACATCTGGGATGCTAAAAGTCAACAGCTCTGCTCTCAGAGAGCGGGGAGAGTAAGAGGACACCTGGAGGCAGAGTTGATGAGTCCCGGAAGACAGAGCTCAGCTCGGCAGGAACAAAGGCAGTGGCCAGCACCATCTCCCTCTCCCATCCCCCAGCCAAAACCCCAAAGGGAACCAGTTCTTGTCACCAAACTTGCTTGCATCACGCAAACACCCAACACTGCGCTTCTGTGGATCCATCCCTCCGACGGGTCTGCCTCCCTCCCGGTGCTTCAGGGCCCCTACCACAGGGGACCACTGATGGCAAAGTGAGCTAAGCCTACCACTCCCGCCACTGTGCACCTTGCGGATCCTCCGCAAGATCTTAATACGCCAGATCCTATGGAAGCAGCACGCCAAGCCTGGAAGTGTGTAAGCAGCACAGACAGGGGCCACACCACTCCACAGTGAATCTTGCCCCTGGGAGAGCATAAGATAAGGTACACACCAGTGTGACTGTGGCCCCAGCGGTGGGCTGGGGGCAGACAATGGGTCTGACTGCAGCCACGCGCACCAACACAAGTTACACCAGACAGCACAGGGAAGTGCCCTGCAGTTTGGAGCTACCACAGGGACTACCAAAAATGGTGAAACGGAAAAACTAGCCTCAAAAGAAACTCCAGGAAGTAGCGACAGCTAAAGAATTGATGAAAAACGATTTCATCAATATAACACACGAATTTAGAATAATAGTCAAAAAATTAATCACTGGGCTTGAAACAAAGCACAGAAGAAAGCAGAGAATCTATTACTACAGAGATCAAGGGACTAAGAAATAGTCACGAGGAACTAAAAAATACTATAAATGAGGTGCAAAATAAAATGGAGGTGGCCATAGCATGGACTGAAGAGGCAAGGGAGAGAATAGGTGAATTATAGGATAAAATTATGAAAAAAGAGGAAGCTGAGAAAAAGAGAGATACAAAAATCCAGGAGTATGAGGGGAGAATTTGAGAACTAAGTGATGCAATCAAATGGAACAATATCTGTATCATAGGAATTCCAGAAGAGGAAGAGAGAGAGAAAGGGGCTGAAGGTGTACTTAAACAAATCATAGCTGAGAACTTCCCTGATCTGGGGAAGGAAAAAGGCATTGAAATCCAAGAGGCACAGAGAACTCCCTTCAGATGTAATTTGAATCGATCTTCTGCACAATGTATCATAATGAGACTGGCAAAATACAAGGATAAAGAGAAAATTCTGAAAGCAGCTAGAGATAAACATGCTCTAACTTACAAAGTGAGATCCATAAGAGTAGTGACAGACCTATCTACTGAAACTGGGCAGGCCAGAGAGGAATGGCAGGAAATCTTCAATGTGATGAACAGAAAAATGCAGCCAAGAATCCTTTATCCAGCAAGTCCATCATTCAGAATAGGAAAGATAAAGGTCTTCCCAAACAAACAAAAATGGAAGGAATTCATCACCACTAAACCAGCCCTACAAGAGATCCTAAGGGGGATTCTGTAAGTGAAATGTTGCAAGGACCACAAAGTACAAGAGACATCACTGCAAGCATGAAACCTACAGATATCACAATGACTCTAAACCCATAACTTTTCATAATAAGACTGAATGTAAATGGACTAAATGCTCCAACCAAAAGACCTAGGGTATCAGAATGGATAAAAAAAAACAAGACCCATCTATTTGCTGTCTACAAGAGACTCATTTTAGACCTGAGGACACCTTCAGATTGAAAGTGAGGGGATGGATAGCTATCATGCTACTGGAAGTCTAAAGAAAGCTGGAGTAGCCATATGTATATCAGACAAACTAGACTTTCAATTAAAGGCTGTAACAAGAGGTGAACAAGGGCATTATATAATAATTACAGGGTCTATCCATCAGGAAGAGCTAACAATTATAAATGTCTATGCACCGAATATGCTGGCACCCAAATATATAAAAATAATTACAAACATAAGCAACCTTATTGATAAGAATGTGATCACTGCAGGGACTTTAACACCCCGCATACAACAATGGATAGATCATCTAGACACAGGATCAATTAAGAAACAAGGGCCCTGAATGATACATTGGACCAGATGGATTTAACAGATATATTTAGAACTCTGCATCCCAAAGCAACAGAGTATACTTTCTTCTCGAGTGCACATGGAACATTCTCCAAGATAGATCACATACTGGGTCAGAAAACAGCCCTTCATAAGTACAAAAGAACTCAGATCATACCATGCACAGTTTCAGACCAAAATGCTATGAAACTTGAAATCATCCACAGGAAAAAGTCTGGAACACATCCAAAAGCATGGAGGCTAAAGAACACCCCACTAAAGAATGAATGGGTCACCCAGGCAATTAGAGAAGAAATTTAAAAATATATGGAAACAAATGAAAATGAAAATACAACACTCCGGGGCACCTAGGTGGCTCAGTCGGTTCAGATTCCAACTTCGGCTTAGGTCACAATTTCCCGGCTTGTGAGTCCGAGCCCCACGTCCGGGTCTGTGCTGACAGCTCAGAGTCTGAAGCCTGCCTTAGATTCTGTGCCTCCCTCTCTCTCTGCCCCTAACCCACTCGCATTCTGTCTCTGTCTCTCTCAAAAATAAATAAACATTGACAAAAAAGAAAATACAACAATCCAAATGCTTTGGGATGCAGCAAAGGCAGTCCTGAGAGGAAAATACATTGGATTCCAAGCCTATCTCAAGAAACAAGAAAAAAATCCCAAATACAAAATCTAACAGCACACATAAAGGAAATAGAAGCAGAACAGCAAAGACACCCTAAAACCAGCAGATGAAGAGAAATAATAAAGATCAGAGCGGAAATAAACAATATAGAATCTAAAAAACTGAAGAGCAGATCAATGAAACCAAGAGTTGGTTTTTTTTAAAAAATAAACAAAATTGATAAACCTCTAGCCAGCCTTCTCAAAAAGAAAAGGGAGATGACCCAAATAGATAAAATCATGAATGAAAATGGAATTATTACAACCAAACCCTTAGAAATACAAGCAATGATCAGGGAATACTATGAAAATTTATATGCCAACAAACTGAACAACTTGGAAGAAATGGACAAATTCCTAAGCACCCTTGCACTTCCAAAACTCAAACAGGAAGAAATAGAAAATTTGAACAGACCCATAACCAGTGAAGAAATTGAATCAGTCGTTAAAAATCTCCCAACAAACAAGAGTCCAGGACCAGATGGCTTCCCAGGGGAATTCTACCAGACATTTAAAGCAGAGATAATACCTCTAGTTCTCAAGCTGTTCCAACAAAATAGAAAGGGAAGGAAAACTTCCAGACTCATTCTATGAAGCCAGCATTACTTCGATTCCTAAACCAGACAGAGACCCAGCAACAAACACAACTACAGCCCAATATCCCTGATGAATATGGATGCAAATATTCTCAATAAGATACTAGCAAATCAAATTCAACAGCATATAAAAAGAATTATTCACCATGATCAACGGGATTCATTCCTGGGCTGCAGGCCTGGCTCAAGAATCGCAAATCAATCAGTGTGATACATCACATTAATAAAAGAAAAGATAAGAACCATAAGATCTTGTCAATCGATGCAGAGAAAGCATTTGACAAAATTCAGCATCCTTTCTTAATAAAAACCCTCAAGACACTCGGGATAGAAGGAACACACTTGAACATCATAAAAGCCATTTATGAAAACCCCACAGCTAATATCATCCTCAATGGGGAAAAATTGAGATATTTCACTGCTGTTGTTTAACATAGAGTTGGAAGTGCTAGCATCAGCAATCAGACAACAAAAGGAAATCAAAGGTATCAAAATTGGCAAAGATGAAGTCAGGCTTTCACTTTTTGCAGATGACATGATACTACACATGGAAAACCCAATAGACTCCACCAAGAGTCTGCTAGAACTGATACATGAAATCAGAAAAGTCGCGAGATACAAAAGCAATGTACAGAAATCAGTTGCATTCTTATACACTAACAGTGAAGCAACAGAAAGACCAATAAAGAAACTGATCCCATTCACAATTGCACCAGGATTCATAAAATACTTAAGAATAAACCTAACCAATGATGTAAAAGATCTGTATGCTGAAAACTATAGAAAGCTTATGAAGGAAACTGAAGTAGATGCAAAGAAATGAAGAAACATTCCATGCTCATGGATTGGAAGAATAAATATTGTTAAAATGTCAATACTACCCAAATCAATCTACATAATCAAAATTGCAATCCCAATCAAAATTGCACCAGCATTCTTCTCGAAGCTAGAGCAAGCAATCCGAAAACTTGTATGGAACCACAAAAGACCCAGAATAGCCAAATATTGAAGAAGAAGACCAAAGCGGGAGGCATCACAATCCCAGACTTTAGCCTCTACTACAAAGCTGTCATCATCAAGACAGCATGGTATTGGCACAAAAACAGATACATAGACCAATGGAATAGAATAGAGACTCCAGAATTGGACCCACAAATGTATGGCCAACCAATCTTTGACAAAGCAGGAAAGAATATCCAATGGAAAAAAGACAGTCTCTTTAACAAATGGTGCTGGAGGAACTGGACAGCAACATACAGAAGAATGAATCTAGAACACTTTCTTACACCATTCACAAAAAGAAACTCAAAACAGATAAAGGACCTGAATGTGAGACAGGAAACCATCAAAACCCTAGAGGAGAGAGCAGGAAAAAACCTCTCTGACCTCAGCCACAGCAAATTCTTACTTGACACATCTCCAGAGGCAAGGGAATTAAGAACAAAAATGAACTATTGGGACTTCATGAAGATAAAAAGCTGCACTGCAAAGGGAACAATCAGCCAAATTAAAAGGCAGCCAACGGAATGGGAAAAGATATTTGCAAATGACATATCAGACAAAGGGCTAGTATCCAAAATCTATAAAGAACTCATCAAACTCCACACCTGATAAACAAATAATCCAGTGATGAAATGGGCAGAAGACATGAATAGACACTTCTCTAAAGAAGACATCCAGATGGCCAACAGGCACATGAGAAGATGCTCAACGTCACACCTCCTCAGGGAAATACAAATGAAAACCACACTGAGATACCACCTCATGCCAGTCAGAGTGGCTAAAATGAACAAATCAGGAGACTATAGATGCTGGAGAGGATGTTGAGAAACGGGAGCCCTCTTGCACTGTTGGTGGGAATGCAAACTGGTGCAGCCATTCTGGAATATAGTGTGAATGTTCCTAAAAAATTAAAAATAAGTCTACCCTATGTCCCAGCAATAGCACTGCTAGGAATATACCCAAAGGATACAGGAGTGCTGATGCATAGGGGCACTTGTACCCCAATGTTTATAGCAGCACTCTCAACAATAGCTAAATTATGGAAAGAGTCTAAATGTCCATCAACTAATGAATGGATAAAGAAATTGTGGTATCTATTCAAAATGGAATACTACCTGACATTGAGAAAGAATGAAATGTGGCCTTAATAGCAACGTGGATGGATCTGGAGAGTGTTGTGCTGAGTGAAATTAGTCATATGGAGAAAGACAGATACCGTATGTTTTCACTCTTATTTGGATCCTGAGAAACTTGACAGAAGACCATGGGGAAGGGGAAGAAAAAAAAAGTTAGACAGGGAGGGAGTCAAACCATCACGGACTCTAAAAAACTGAATAAACTGAGGGTTGATGGGGGGTGGGACGGAGGGGAAGGTGGGTGATGGGTATTGAGGAGGACACCTGTTGGGATGAGCATTGGGTGTTGTATAGAAACCTGTTTGACAATAAATTTCATATTTACAAAATAATCTTATTTAATTGTCATTACTATGTTTTTTTAGTTTTATGTAAATTTTTTCAAATTCCATTTTATTTCCATCATTTTACTTTAGTCTACTACAGTATATTCACTTTTTCAAATTATCAAATTATTTCTTTTTTTCTTTTCTTTATCTTTATTCTCTTTTTCATTTCTTTACTTTTTTCTTAAATACAGAACAAAAAATTCATAATTTTTATTAAAAATATTTTTATTTAATTTTTTCTACTATATACTATACTTTTGTCTATATTAATTTCAAATTCTTTTTTACTCCCATCTACCCATTTTTCTCTACATCAGTGTATGCATTGTTTCAAATTCTCAAATGATTTACTTTCCCCCCTTTTTTTCCCCTAATCTGACAAACCACTTTCAACAACTAAACAAAACACACCTAGGATCTAGCATTAACTATTAGATTTGTGTGTGTGTGTGTGTTTAATTTTTAATTTTAATATTTTTGAAACTTTGTTTTATTTCAATATTTCTACTTCATTAATTCCTTTTCTCTCTTCAAAATGACAAAACAAAGGAATTCACCCCAAAAGAAAGACCACGAAGAAACGACAGCCAGGAATTTAACCAACACAGGTACAAGCAAGATGTCTGAACCAGAATTTAGAATCATGATAATAAGAATACTAGCTGGAGTCAAAAATAGATTAGAATCCCTTTCTGAAGAGATAAGAGAAGTAAAAAAAAAAAATAGCCAGAATGAAATTAAAAATGCTATACCTGAACTTCAATCACGGATGGATGCAGCTGTGGTAAGGATGAATGAGGCAGAACAGAGAATCAGCGATATAGAGGACAAACTTATAGAAAATAATGAAGCAGAAAAAAAGAGGTAGATTAAGGCAAAAGAGCATGATTTAAGAATTAGAGAAATCAGTGACTCATTCAAAAGGAACATCAGAATCATAGGGGTCCCAGAAGAGGAAGAAAGAGAAATAGGGGTAGAAGGGTTATGTGAGCCGATCATAGCAGAAAACTTTCCTAACCTGGGGAAAGACACAGACATCAAAATCCAGCAAGCACAGAGGACCCCCATTAGATTCAACAAAAACTGGCCAGCAACAAGGCATACCATAGTCAAATTCACAAAATACTCAGGCAAGGAGAGAATCATGAAAGCAGCAAGGAAAAAAGTCCCTAACATACAAGTGAAGACAGATCAGGTTTGCAGCAGACCTATCCACAGAATCTCGGCAGGCCTGAAAGGAGTGGCGGAGTCTATTCAGTGTGCTGAATCAGAAAAGTATGCAGACAAGAATTCTTTATCCAGGAAGGCTTTCTTTCAAAATAGAAGGAGAGATAAAAGTTTCCCAGACAAACAAAAATTAAAAGAGTTTTTGACCACTAAACCAGCCCTGCAAAAAACTTTAAGGGGGACTCTCTGAGGGGACAAAAGATGAAAATATCATCATGGCAATAAACTCATATCTTTCAGTACTCACTCTAAACCTCGATGGACTCAATGCCCCAATCAAAAGACATAGGGTAACGGAATGGATAAGAAAACAAGATCCATCTATACGCTGTTCACAAGAGACCCACTTTAGACCTAAAGACACCTTCAGATTGAACATAAGGGGATGGAGAACCATCTATCATGCTAATGGTCAACAAAAGAAAGCCCGAGTAGCCATACTTATATCAGACAATCTAGACTTAAAAATACTGTATCAAGAGATGCAGAAGGGCATTATATCATGATCAAGGGGTCTATAGACGAAGAAGACCTAATAATCGTAAACATTTATGTGCCAAATGGGAGAGCACACAAATATATAAATCAATTAATCACAAACATAAAGAAACTCACCAATAGTAATACCATAATATTAGGAGACTTCAACACCCCACTCACAGCAATGGACAGATCATCTCAACAAAAAATTGACAAGGAAAGAATGGCTTTGAATGACACACTGGACCAGATGGACTTAACAGATATATTCAGAATATTTCATCCTAGCAGCAGAATATGCATTCTTCTCCAGCGCACATGGAACGTTCTCCAGAATAGACCATATACTGGGACACAAATCAGCCCTAAGTAAGCACAAAAAGATTGAGATCATACAGTGCATATTTTCAGACCACAATGCTGTGAAACTCAAAATCAACCACAAGAAAAAATTTCGAAAAGTAAAAAATACTTGGAGACTAAAGAACATCCTACTAAAGAATGAATGGGCTAACCAAGCAGTTAAGAGGAAGTTAAAAAGTATATGGAAGTCAATTAAAATGATAACACCACAACCCAAAACCTCTGGGATGCAGCAAAGGTGGTCATAAGATGAAAGTATATAGCATTCCAGGCCTTCCTAAAGAAGGAAGAAAGATCTCAGATACACAACCTAACCTTACACCTTAAGGAGCTGGAAAAAGAACAGCAAATAGAACCCAAAACCAGCAGAAAACAGGAAATAATAAAGATTACAAAAGAAATTAATGCTATCGAAACAAAACAAACAAACAAAAAAAAAAAAAAACAGTAGACCAAATCAATGAAACCGGAAGCAGGTTCTTTGAAAGAATGAACAAAATTGATAAACCACTAGACAGTTTGATCAAAAAGAAAAGGGAAAGGATGCAAATAAGTAAAATCAAGAATGACAGAGGAAAGATCACAACCAACACAACAGAAATAAAAACAATAAGAGAATATTATGATCAATTATATGCCAATAAAATGGGCAATCTGGAAGAAATGGGAAAATTCCTACAAACATATACACTACCAAACTGAAACAGGAAGAAATATAAAAATTTGAACAGACCCATAACCAGTAAGGAAATAGTATTAGTAATCAAAAATCTGTCAAAAACAAGAGTCCAGGGCCAGATGGCTTTCCAGGGGATTCTACCAAACATTTAAGGAAAAGTTAACACCTATTGTCTTGAAGCTGTTCCAAAATATAGAAATGTAAGGAAAACGTCCAGACTCTTTCTGAAGCCAGAATTACCTTGATTCCAAAAGCAGACAGAGACCACACTAAAAAGGAGAACTATAGACCAATTTCCCTGATGAACATGGATGCAAAAATCCTCAACAAGATATTAGCCTACCAGATCCTGCAATACATTAGAAAAATTATTCACCACGGCCAAGTGGGTTTTATACCTGGGATGCAGGGCTGGTTCAATATCTGCAAAACAACATGATTTATCACATCAATAAAAGAAAGGACAAGAACCATATGATCCTCTCCATAGATGCAGAGAAAGCATTCGACAAAATACGGCATCCTTTCTTGATAAAAACCGTCAAGAAAGTAGGGATAGAAGGAGCATACCTGGAGATCATAAAAGCCATATATGAATGACCCAACACTGATATCATCCTCAATGGGGAAAAAGTGAGAGCTTCAATGTGCTTAGTGTTACTACAGTAGTGAAGAACTAAGGTTTCTCTGCACAGCATTCTGGGGCCAAAATTCCTTTTTCTGGTGCTAAGGACATTTCTCCCCTCCTGGTACAAAAAGGGTGTATTTCACATAGGAGATTTATATTGTGTTTAGGGAACAAAGGATGGTCAGTGCGTCTCTGCACTGGCTGTTTCTCAAGCATGTTTCATTCCAGTGGCATATTTGGGGTGGCACATTCTGCTCCCCTCCACCATGTAATCCTGGAGTAGAGACACTGGAATAAATGTCCTGCGAGTCTTGACATGAACCTCCCTGAAGGGTCAGGCCTAGACTGCAGGGAGCTTTCAGTACTACCCAGGACCAGGCTGCTACCCCAGGTGAGTAGGTTCACAACGGGTGAGGAAGGCTTTCCTGTCAGAAGCCAGTGTTTCCTTTTCCAGAAAGCAATCTAAAATATGAGTAGATGAGGGATGCTAAAGGGTGTTTAAATATCCTGTTCCATCAGAGCATTTAATGAACTCAGGCAGTGAGAAGACACTTGAAGACGCTGCTAGTCCAGGGCTTGTAGATATCTTCATCTAAGAGATGGAAACCAGAATGCATTTATTACCCCATTTTGTGCAGCAGTTTGGAGACACGCTTCTCCAGGAATAAGACGTTCAGATATCAGAGCCAACAACAGGTTCAGGTGGTCTCTGCCTCACTCAATACTGGTCCACAATGGGGAGAATTTTCTGTAAGGTCTTATCACTCAGTGGCAGGAACTCAGTCTGCACACAGTTCAGGAACCTGGCCAAGGACCCATGTCCTCAAACAAGGATTAGACTGGTGCTCTCTGAGTCCCAATGTACACGGTCTCTGGGACCATCTCCAGATGGTTCTGGTCCTGTGTATGAAATACTCTGTCTCATGACTATGCAAATAGTCCTAAGAGCACTAGGTTAAGTACGGCTGTGTCTGTGCCCTGAGAGCATCACCGTACAACGCCATCCTCGACCGGAGACCCTGAGACACATCCCCTCACAATGGACTGGAGCTGGAGAATCCTCTACCTGGTGGCAATGGCTACAGGTAAGGGTCAGCCAAGTCCCTGGACACAGGAGAGGACCAGGACCAGTCAACATTGATTTCATCCACTCTTGTCCCCTCTCTACAGGTGTGCACTCCCAGGTTTTGCTGGTGCAGTCTGGGGCTGAAGTGAGGAAGCCTGGGGTATCAGTGAAGATCTTCTGCAAAGCATCTGGATACAGCTTCACTGATTACTATCTGCACTGGATGCGACAGGCTCCTGCACAAGGATTTGAGTGGATGGGAAGCATTGACCCTGAAGATGATTCTACAAGCTATGCACAGAAGTTCCAGGGCAGACTCACTCTGACGGCAGACACATCCACAAACACAGCCTACATGGAGCTAAGCAGTCTGAGTTCTGCAGACACAGCCATGTATTACTGTGCAAGGACACAGTGAGGGGTTGTCAGTGTGAGCCCAGACACAAAGTGCCCTGTAGAAGAAGATCAGGACCGCCAGGGGGTGCACACTATGCACCATTCTGTTTGTGTTCCCAGGAGCAGGTGCAGGTAGGGGTTGCTGGAAGGTTTTATGCCATGGCCTGGGGCTTCCTCTCCATACAGCAGTTTCCCCCAGGAAGCCTCTCTGGACACATGATTCTGTGCTTACCTACTTGGGTCTGGTTTACAAAGTCTGTTTTACCAGGAATACTATACTTACATGAACAAGAGATAGAGTCTCTTACAATTGCTTACCCTTGTACTAAATATCAGTGGTTTACACGAATCCTGATGCACATCAACTGAACATTTACAGGAGTCCCAGGTGCGCTCACTTTGCATCTAGGACCACAGGATCCCATAGCTCCTCGTTATCCTCACCCTGCTCTTGTCCCAGTCAAACACCATGACACTTCATTCATGTCACTTTGCTTCTCAGAACTTTATATGTGTTACAGTTTTTTTCAAATACTTGAAACTACAAGAGAAAAAGCATCTGCATGTATTAGTCAAGATAATCCTGAGGAAATGAACACATAGCACATTGGCTTACATGACTAAATAGGCTGAGAAGTCCCATGATATACCATCACATGCTGGATACCCAGTAAAGTCAAAGGTGTAATTCTCATCTGATTCCAAACTAGTGTCAAGTCTGAGAACGTGGGGACCTGAGGGTTTAACTTTCACTCCAAGGGCAAGAGGAAGCCAATGTTACAGCTCAAGCAGGCACACAAGAAGCAAAAATGAGAGAATTTGCTTCACTTTTATTTTTATTCTATTCATAACCGTAATGGATTGGGTGATGCCCACTTCCCAAAACACCAAAAAGCAAGAACACGGTGCACACAGCACTCACCACAAACCCTTCCTGAAGTGCCAGTCTCCGTACAGCATATGAACTCTTCTTAATGTAGCCATGACTCTCAGAAGCAGAAAACATAACAGGTTTTCTAAAACACAGAAGAACACAGAGACCTAGACAATATGAGAATATGGAGGAATTCATTCCCAAAGAGAGAACAAGAAAGGATCATATCCAGGGATCTAATCAAAACAGATATAAGGAATAGGCCTAAAACAGAACTGAAAACAACAATAGTAAGGATAATGGATGGGCTTGAGAACAGCATAGAAGACATCAAGGATATGCATACCACAGTGACAAAAGACATAAAAACTGGTCAACGGTGAAATTTAAAAATGCTATGAAAGAGACATGATGCTTACTGCACATAATAATGGGTGGAAGCAGCAGAGGAATGACTAAGTGATATAGAAGATAAAATTATGGAAAATAAGGAATCAGAAAAGAGAGGGTAAACTAACTTCTTGGGTTATGGATGTAGACTTAGAGAACTCAGCCACTCTGCACTGTGTAGTAAAATTCCTTTCATAGGAGTCCCAAAAGAAGAGAGGGAAAAAGGGACAGAAGGTTTATCTGTGCAAATTGTAGCTGAAAGTTGCCTTAACCCAAGGAAGGAAATGAACATCCAAATCCAGAAGGCACAGAGAACTCCTATCAAAATCAAAAAAAGTAGGCCATTACCAAGAGAAATCAGAAAATTGACATAATATAGAGATAAAGGAAAAATCCTAAAAGCAGCAAGAGAAAAGAAGTCCCTAAGAAGGGAAGGCAAATAAGGTTAGTTCCATTCACAGAAACTTACCAAGAGAGAAGGGAGTGTCATCATACATTCAATGTGCTGAATGGGAAAAAAATGGGCAGGGAAGAATACTTTATCCAGGAAGTTTCTCATTGAGAAGAAGGAGAGATAAAGAGCTTCCCAGACAAACAAAATCTAAAGGAGTCTCTGACCCCTAACCCAACCCTGCAAGAAATACTAAAGGGGACTCTTTGAGTGGGAAAGAAAGACCAAAAGCAACAAACATTAGAAAGGAATAGAATAAATCTCCAGAAAAAAAATTACTTTACAGAAACATTGTGATAACACAATTACACTAATATCATATCTTTCAGTAATCACTGTGAATGTAAATGAACTAAAAAGTCCAGTATAAAGACACAGAGTATCAGAATGGATTAAAAAAACAAGAACCATGTATATGCTGCCTATAAAAGACTACTTTGAGACCTAGAGATACCTGTTGATTGAAAGTGAGGGGTTGCAGAACAATTTATCATGCTACTGGACAAAAAAAGAAAGCTGTAGTACCATATTCATGTCAGGCAACCTGGATTTAAAATACAAAGACTGCAAAAAGAGATGAAGAAGGGCATTATATCATAAAGTGGTCTATCCAACAAGAAGCACTAACAAGTGTAAATATTTATGACCACAAATTGGGGCACTGAAATATGTAAAGCAATTAATGACATAAAAAAACTCATTGATAATAATACACTAGTAGTAGGAGACTTGCACTTGTAAGTAGGGGACACCCCACTTGCAACAATGAACAGACAGTGTAAGAAGAAAATCAAGAAGGAAACAATGGCTTTGAATGACACAGGTGCAGATGGACTTAACAGATATATTCAAAACATTCCATCTTAAAGCAGCAGAATACATTCTTGTCGAGTGCACATGGAACATTCTCCAGAACAGATCACATACTGGGTCATAAATCAGCCCCTACAAGTACAAAAAGATTGAGACTATGGCATGCATATTTTCAGATCAGAACACTATGAAACTTGGAGTCAACCACAAGGAAAAATTTGGAAACACCACTAATAGTTGGAGTAAAAGACCATTGCACTGAAGAATAAAGCGGTTGACCAGGAAATTAAAGAAGAAATAAAAATACATGGAAGCAAATGAAAATGTTAGCGTTGATGGTCCAAATCCTGTGGGATGCAGCAAAAGCAGGTTTAAGATGGAAGTAGATAGCAGTACAGGCCTAACACGATAAAACTAAAATTTTAAACACACAACCACTTTACACCTAAAGAAGCTAGAAAAGGAAGAGCAAATGAAGCCTAAAGTCAGACGAGGAGGGTAAACAATCATAGAGTACCTATAAATGGCATAGAAAGAAACAAAAACAGTAGAACAGATCAACAAAACTTTTAGGTTGCTTTCTGAAAGAATGAATAAAATTGAACTTCCTGGACCAGATTATTCAAACAGAAAAGAAAAAGGACCCAAAGAGACAAAATCATGAATTTCATGGGACAGATCACAACCAACACCAGAAATACAATCAATTATAAGAGAATATTATGAAAAACTATATACCAACCAATTAAGCCATCTGGAAGAAATGAATAAATTCCCAGAAACATGTAAACTACCAAAATTTCAACAGGAAGAATTAGAAAAGGAGAATTACAGACCAATTGCCCAGGTGAACATGGATGCAAAAATTATCAACAACATACTTACAAATTGAATCCAACAGTACATTAAAAGAATCATTTACCAGGATGAAGTCGGATTTATTCCTGGGGTGCAAGGATGGATCAATATTAACAATGAATCAAAGTTATACACCATATCAATAATAGGATAAGACCCAAATGATCCTTTCAATAAATGCAGAGAAGCATTTGATAAACTACACTATCTTTTCTTGATAAAAACCATCAAGCAAGTAAAGATAGATGGAAAATTCTTCAATGACATAAAGGCCATATACAAAACACGCACTGTTAACATCATCCTCAATGGGGAAACACTGAGTGCTCTCCACATATGGTCAGGAACATGACAGGGATATCCACTGTCACTAATTTTGTTCAACGTAGTACTAGAAGCCTTAGCCTCTGCAATCAAACAATGAAAAAAAAAAATAAAAGGCATAGACATTTGAAAGGAGTAAGTCAAACTTTCACTCTTTGCAGATTACATGATACTCTATGTGGAAAATCCAAAAGATTCCACCAAAAGACTTCTAGGACGGAGACAAAACTCAGAAAAGTTGTAGGATACAAAGACAACATCAAGTTATTGGCACTATATACATATACCAAAAATGAAGCAGAAAAGAGAGACATTAAGGAATCAGACCCATTTACAATTGCACCAAAAATCATAACATACCTAGGAATAAACCTAACCAAAGATGTTAGAGATCTGTATGCTAAAAACTATAGAAAACATATGAAGCAAATTACACAAGACACAAAGGAAGAGCATTCCATGGTCATGGATTGGGAAACAAATATTGTTCAAATGTCAATACTACCCAAAGCAATCTACACATTCAATGTGATCCTTACCAAAATAACACCAACATTCTTCACAGAAAAAGAACAAAGAATTTTAAAATTTGTATAAAACCAGAAAACACCGAATAGGCAGAGCAATGTTGAAAGAGAAATCCAAAGCTGGAGGCATCACAATTCTAGACTTCAAGCTGTATTACGAAGCTGTAATCATCAAGAAAGTATGGTACTGGCACAAAAATAGACACATTCATGAATGGGACAGAATAGAGAACCAGATTTGCTGAACAGTCTGTTCAGCAAATGGTGCTGGGAAAACTGGATAGTAACATGCAGAAGAATGAATCTGGCACACTTTCCTACAGCAAACACAAAAATATATTCAAAATGGATGAAAAACCTAAATGTAAGACCAAAAAGCATCAACATCTATAAGAGAAAACAGGCAGAAACCTCTTTGACCTCGACCTCAGCAACTTCTTAATACACACGCCTCTAGAGGCAAGGAAAACAAAAGCAAAAAATGAACTATTGGGACCTCATCAAGATAAAAAGCTTCTGCACAGTGGAGGAAACAGTCAACAACACCAAGTGGCAACTGACAGAGGAGTGAAGATATTTGAAAATGACATACATGGTAAGAGTTAGTATCCAAAATCTATAAGAACTTAACAAACACACAAGAACAAATATCCAGTGAATGGTCAAAAGACATGAGCAGACACTTTTCCAAAGAAAACATCTGGATGGCTAAGAGACACATGAAAAGATGCTCAACATCACTCATCATTGGGGAAAATCAATTCAAAATCATGATAAGATACCACCTCACACCTGTCAGAATGGCTAAAATGAACAATTCAGGAAACAACAGATATGGGCAAGGATGTGGAGACAGAGGAACCTTCCTATACTCTTGGTGGAAATGCAAAGTGGTGTGACCACACTGGAGAAGAGTTTAAAAAGTTAAAATAGAATTACCTTATGTCCCACCAATTTCTCTACAAGGTATTTACACAAAGGACACAAAAATTCTGATTCAAATAGCTAAACGGGTGATGGAGATTATGTAGGTCACTTGTGATGCGCACTGGGTGTTAATGTATGTGATGAATCACTAAATTTTATTCCCAAAACTAAAACGACACTACATGTTAACTAACAAAGATGTAAATAAATAAAATCTTCAGACATTAAAAAACAGGGGAAAAAAAGGAAGGGGACAAATTTTGGTACAAATAATTTGTTACAATATTTGTTACAAATAATTGGGTCCAAGTGAGGGCACAATATTGGATTTTAGCTGCATGTTAAGGGGAACTTTGCTTTCATTCTTAGAAGACAGAGAAGAGGTTTATACCAGAGACAAGGTCACAAGAATGGATCCTCCCAGAACCAGCAGTGGACCATCGCCTTACTGAGAGGGGGTACGTTTCACATACAATAGAAGCTGTGAATGTATAACATCTGGAGGGAGTGACCTCAGAGGGTGGGGGGGGGGCCACAGGGTGGCCAGAACATCTCTTTACCGTCAGGTGAGGAACCTCCCGAGTCATGTCACTTGTCCACAATACAGTCAGCTTTGGGGTGGCTATGGTTCTGTTCTTACATCCCAGAGCCCAGTTTGTAGGGCTGCCCCCGACCTCCACTGGCTAGTGTCCAACATCGTCCAATCAAGGCTGCAGAAAACAGGATGCATGTCATCCCCAGAAGTCCTCTCTCAATGGCAACGACTCCTTTATGTGACTTTCCTTGCTGTTATCTGTCTTTCTTCATGTTTCTTTCCTTACTGTTTCTCTTCACCTCAGAGCATTTTGGGGACATCCATGCATATCCACCTGGGTTCAGTTAGACACTCAGATCCAGAGGGAGACTTGAACTTCATGCAAGAAAGTGTCTGTGCCTGGTGATGAGGGGTTTCATCCCACAATTCTCAAGGTATTCCCTCCCACAGATGTGCTGTCTTCAGGACCCACTCATCTTCAGTTCCGAGACGGACATTTGGTGACTGCCCATCTGTGTCCTGAACGCCATCCCCAGACTCATACACATGGCAGTAATATCAATGTCTCAAAATTAATCTCATGTGACAAGTCCCTTTGGCCACATAAGTTATTCTACACAGGTTCAAGAATGACATAGATGACCACAGTCCACACTGATGTCAGGGAAGTTCACCTCCCTCCCACATGACACTCACATTACCACACCCCCAAATCCTGCAACATGTCAAATCATTACATATTAAGTCAAGTCCAAAACGTTCCTAAATTTCACTACCTCTAAAACCCCAAATCTAACCATGTAGCTTGGGTAGGGTGAGACTGTGGTACCTGCCATCCTGGGGTGAAACTCTCTCCATCAGCCGACCTGCATTTCTAGAAAACCATTTTTGTTTTCTGAATGCTTCTGCATGGTAACCATAACATAACAGGTACTGACACTCCTATGCCAGAAGAAATACAGTGTAATTTAGACGTGCGTCACCAACAAGAAACAATTTGATTATCAATCTGGGGAAACCCGTTACGTTCAAAGACAGAATGCTCTGAATCTCAGACTCCAACGTGTCTCTGGGATTGACACTTCCTTTTTTCTTAAAGGAGGTACATGTCTGAAGCTGAGCACATTTATCCCAGTTTCATGAAAGTAGAATTTCTGAGCCCAAAAATCTTTCTTTTGTTCTCTCGATTATCAAATGAAAAGTTCTTCTGACTCTTGCCAGCTGATAAGGATAACTATTCAAGATTGTTGCTCACCAATGATTAAAGGAAATATAACTGTATATTTATAGGCAAGAAGCAGAGTGAAGGGTTCAAAGATGGAAAATATGTAGGAGGAGACATCCTGTGAACAGAAGGGTCTGCAGTGCTCATGATGGAAGGGTCTCACCCTTGCATGTTGCATAAATGGGGAGGGAAGGAAAGGAGTCACTGTATCTCTGCAGGGGTCTGTGAAACAGCAGGAGCACGGGGACCACCGGGGGCAATCACAACCACCAGGGGGAACTCAGAGACCAGGGAGCTCATGATCCACGACAAGAGATTGGTTGAGGACTGGTCTCCTCTCAAGGGCTTTCAGATCCAAG
Source organism: Panthera onca (assembly GCF_046562875.1). Lineage (NCBI taxonomy): Eukaryota > Metazoa > Chordata > Mammalia > Carnivora > Felidae > Panthera > Panthera onca. The sequence goes on along the minus strand of NC_138344.1, from coordinate 147,301,974 downwards.
CTCTGCACACTTCTTCTGACATGAACACAGCAAAGAGTTTGTAAAGCTGTGGAAACACACAAGTGTCCTCCCTGTTTAAATAAACCATGATAAGGGGAATACACAAATTTTCCCAGGGTCAGACACTGGGATAAATACATCTTTGATCATTCTCACATTAACAAGAGTTTAGAAGAATAATGTTCTCCATTTCATAGATGAAGAAATATTTTTAATTAACATCATCCTTCCTGATCTCAGGTGTTTTGCCTTCAACATTTTTTTATAAAATTCAACCATTTTAACGTTATTGAGGCTTTCTTTTTTTAATGTTTATTTATTTTTAAGAGGGAGAGAGGCAAAGTACGTGCGGTGGAGGGGAAGAGAGAGAGAGGAGACACAGTATCTGAATATGAAGCAGTCTCCACGCTCTGAGGTGTCAGCAGAGAGCCCGACACAAGGCTCAGACTCATAAACTGTGAGACCATGACCTGAGTCAAAATCGGACACTTAACCAACTGAGCCACCCAGAGGCCCATTATTGAGGGTTCCATTGATGTCCACATAGAGTTCATGTGTAAATGACCCCTTGTGTTTTTAGAAAACCCCTAGCATCTCCATTAGCTCTGTGAGTCTGTGTTGAGGCTTCTCACTCTCTCCAATATCTGTGACAGAATAGAACTGGCTTCCACCCATCACTCTCATGGGACTTCTAGAAAGTCAGGAACCTGCAAACCTCACTGGGATGTCCAGCCTTGTCCTGCATGTGGTTCAGGAGGCAGATGGGTCCTCCGATGGGGAGCACAGGTCCAGATACTGGGACTACTCTCACCTCATACGTGATCTTGGACACGCACACAATCCATCTCTGCCGCAGTGTATCTGTTAACCTGTACAATGGTGGTATACTGATTCTTACCTCAAGTGTTTGGGTTCATTTGTGAAAATAAGGATTATCATGGGTACTGATAATCACTGCAGCAAAATCACAAATTAATAAATCACAATGTCCTGAAAGATATTGTGACACCAAACACTGCCCCATCCCTTACACCTGCCAAAGGTCACTGGCTTCTTGAGGATTCTGTTGCAAAATTTACTATATTGTCAAAGGACATCTGTATGCTGATTAAACCCTCCCATCCCTGAAACTGTAGCTGGGAGAAGAGCCCCAGCCCCTAAGTGTTCACATTCAGTGATCAGAACAGAACACAGACATCTCACCATGGAGTTTGGGTTCACTTTGGTTTTCCATGGTTCTATTTTAAACAGTAATTCATGATGAACAGGAAACACTGACTATGTTAGTGGATAGGAGTGAGAGAAACAGTGGATGTGTGACATTTTCCTGACTTGTATCTGTAGATGTCTTGTGTGACGTAGAGCTGTTGGAGTCAGGGGGAGACCTGATGATGCCTGGCAGGAGAGGGGGTCCCTGAGACTCTCCTGTGCAGTCTCTAGATTCACCTTCAGTAGCTAATTGATGAGGTGGGTCTGCCAGACTCCAGGGAAGGGGATGAATGGGGGTCTACATATCTGTATGGTATAAGATAAGGACCAAATGTCATTATTTTACTCACTGGAATTCAAAACCATTTGTGAAAGAGGCCATTTTTTCCCTAATTTTAATTGTATGAAATCTCATGGAGGATATGCTGACTGTATCCAGACACATTTCATTCTGGTCTCTGTAACCTGCTCCACTGGTCTGTGTGTCTGACTGTTTGCTAGCAGCACAGTGTTATAGACAATGTACCTCTGCAATATACTTAGAAAGAAGGACGTGTGCTGTCTCCAGGTTTGTTCTTCTTTCTCAGGATTGTTTTCTCACTTCCGTGTGCTTTGTGGTACCATATAAATAAGAATTTCCCAGATACATTAATTGGCATTTTTATTAACTCAACTAACATTAGAAATTATTAGAACAGATAAAAGGAATAAGGAGTGTAATAATACAAAAAATTAACAAATCGAAATTGATATCTGGAAAGCTAAATGCGATTGAAAAAGCATCTCTACTAGGAAATAAGTAAAACTCAAACAGATACAATCAGAATTAAGGAGGGGACATAACTGATACCAAAGAAGTGAAGAACAATAACAGAAAATGCCTAGATAATTATAGACCCATTATTAGATAACTAAGGGGCAACTAGGCAGTTTCTAGAGTTATACAATCCACAAGACTGTACATGAAGAAACAGAAAATTAACAGAATTAAAGCAAGTAAGATTGAATCTATAATCTAATCATATCCCGCCCCTAAAGAAAAAAATTCAGCTTGGTAACAGAGGACTTTATCTATGAACTGTATCAAAATATAAAGGATATTTAATGCCAATACCTCTCAGACTCTTACCAAAAACTGAAAAGAAAGGAATATGCCCCAACTCATCTACAAGACCAACCTTACTATGATGTGAAATCAAAAGACACCTTAAGAGAAACTAAAGGCCAATATCTCAGATGGACATACATGCAAAACTCCTAGCATAGTGAATGCAACAGCACAATGAAAGGGTCATATGTGACAATGCAGTCACATCTATTGATCACCTATATCATCATCTATTGATATATATAAAACTAGACAAAATTCAACAAACTGTCATTATTAAAAAATCTCAGCAACTGAGGGAAAGAAAGAAATTACCTCCACAAAATTGTGGCCGTACATGAAAAGCCCACACCTGACAGCATATTTAACAGCGAAAAACTGATGCTTTTCCTGTCATATTAGGAGCCGGGCAAGGATTCTCATTCCCTACATAGGTATTCTGCATGGTAACATGAAGACCAGTAAAATATGGCACCCAATGTATGTCACCTTGTCACATTGCTTATTTGGAGGAAAGTCACTTGAGTAACAGCTAGTCTAAGGAAACTGTGACCCTCCTTTGTCCCCTTGAGAGCAGGAAATAAATCTCTCCTGGGAAACTTCCTTTCCCTCTACCAGAATGGAAGAAACCATCCTTACACCAGAAATGGGAACTTTAGCACCAAGAAGGCTGTGCAAACAAGCCTTGTTAATTCCTCACTAATTGACTTGCCCAAATCCAAATCCCTGTCTTGTTAACTCTTCATAAATGCATTGTTTTTTATTCTAGAAGGCACAAGTGCCACCTACTTTCTTCATTCTCTGGGTGTCATATTATTAGGAAACTTGTGCACATGCAAAATGAAATTTATTGTCTTCTGTAGATCTGTCTTATGTCAGTTGAATCCTTAGACCAGACAAAGAACACAGAAGCAAAGAAGGAAAAACCTTTCTGGTCCTACAAGTTGGAGATGTACCCATAAAAATTCGGTAAGAAAATGAAATAAAGACATGCAAATCAGTAAGAGAAAATTATTTGTTTGAGAATCTCATGAACTTATAGTGAAATCTTAGAAACTCCATAAAAAAAGTATTAGAACTAATAAACTCAGGAAAAGTTCAGGGTACAAATCAACATACAAAAATATGTTGTATTTCCACACACCTAAAACATAGTATATGAAAAAAATAACAAAATCACACAATTGAAAATGGCACAAAATGGAGCATCTGTGTGGCTCAATCCGTTAAGTGCCTACTGTTGATTTTGGCTCAGGTCATGATCTCCTGGTTCCTGAGTTTAATTCTAAGGCAGGGTCTGCAATGATTGTGCAGAGCCTGCTTGGGATTCTCTGTCCCCTTCTCTCTCTCTGATCTCTCTCTCCTTCCCTCTATCTGTCACACAAAAATAAACACACATTAAAATATATGGCACAAAATAAAGTATTTAGGATTAAATTTCACTAAAAAGTAAAATAGTATACCAAACATGACGTGCTGGGAGAAAGACATGTAAAATGGCAAACACAGATGAAAAGATCACTGTGTTCACAGATCAGAATTATTTATACTGTCACAGTCCCTTCTGCAAGAAGTGATCTAGAAGTGCCTCTCAAACACTGGTTTTAAATTTGAAACAAATCTAATTCTGGAGCCTGATATATAGTCAGAGGATATGCAAATAGGGCCCTCCCTGTGCTGATTAAACCAGTCCAGCTCCAACCCTGCAGCTGGGAGAGGAGCCCCAGCCCCGGGAGTCCCAGGTGTTCCCATTCTGTGATCAGCACAGAACACACACACCTCACCATGGAGTTTGTGCTGGGCTGGGTTTTCCTGGTTGCTCTTTTAAAAGGTAATTCATGGTGAACGAGGGACACTGAGTCTGTGAGTGGATATGAGTGAGACAGTGGATGTGTGACAGTTTGCTGACCAACATGTCTTGTGTCTGCAGGTGTCCTGTGTGACGAGCAGCTGGTGGAGTCTGGAGGAGACCTGGTGAAGCCTGGGGGGTCCCTGAGACTCACGTGTGTAGCCTCTGGATTCACCTTCAGTAGCTACCACATGAGCTGGGTCCGCCAGGCTCCAGGAAAGGGGCTGCAGTGGGTCGCATATATTAGTAATAGTGGAGGTAGCACATACTACGCAGACTCCGTGAAGGGCCGATTCACCATCTCCAGAGACAACGCCAAGAACACGCTATATCTGCAGATGAACAACCTCAACACCGAGGACACGGCCACATATTACTGTGCAAGAGACACAGTGAGGGGACCTCACTGGGAGCCCAGACACTAACCTCCCTGCAGGTAGGGGATCAGCACCACCAGGGGGCGCACACTATGCACAATTTTGCTTTGTGTTCCCAGGAGCAGATGCAGTTGGAGGATACAGGCAGGTTTCCTGTCAGGGTCTGGGGTTTCCTCTCAACACAGCAGTCCTGGACACAGGATTCAGTGCGTACCTAATAACTTTCTGAATTAGCAACTGTGTTCTCATAGGAAAACTGCACTAACATGCACAAAGACACAGTTGTTTGCATTGCTTACTCCTGTCCCTCAACATGAGTGAATTACAGATTTCCTGAGGCACAACAGCTGAACCTTAAAGCAGCCCCAGATGCACTCCCTGTGCAGCCAGGACCACAGGATCCCACAGCTCCCCATTATCTTCACCCATCGCTTGTCCCAATCAAACAACGTGACTCTTCCCTCCTGGCATTTGCTACTCAGGACATTCAATGAGCTACAGCTTTATTCAATTCCTCTAAACAAGAGATGAATCATCTCCATGTATTAGTCAGGATTCCCTTGAGCAACAGAATCCAAAGCACATTGGTTTCCATGACAAAATATGTTGAGAAGTCCCATGATCTACTGTCACAAGTTGGGGACCCAGGAAAACCAATGGTGTAATTCTCGCCTGATTATGAAATACTCTAGTCTCAGAACCTGCAGAGCTGATGATGTAGCTCTCAGAACAAGGGCAAGAAGAGACAAATGTCCAGTTCAAACAAGCACATGGGAAGTAAAAATGAGGGAATTCTTCCTCCCTCTGCATCGGGTTCTACTCAGAACTATAATGGAATGGGTGATGCCTAGGCAGAAAGAAAACATGGATGGAAATGCCAATCTCTTCTGGAAACACATATCAGACACACTCAGAAGGAGTGGTTAATCTGGGCACCCATGACGCAGTCAAGATTAAAATAAGGTAATCATGAAGTCAACCTCCTGTACATGTGGAGTTCAAAGACTAAAGATTTAGAAGTCCATGCTGTCACGGGGGTGGAGTCTGGTGGGCATGGCAGTGCTCCTGTGAAGAAGGAGAGCAGAGACCAATGGGGGGGGCACTGCGATCTGAGGGTCCCCTGGCTGGCATAGGGAGAGACAGTCCCTTCTTGGAGTGCATTTGGGAGAGGGGGCATTGCCTCTCATGGGACACGAGAGCTGACAGGCACCATTGCACTGCCCTGGTCATTAGCATTGGAGCCTCTGCTAAGAGCACCTAACTGGACGCTGCCTTCTTGATGTTCTTTACCATGAACTCCAAGCCCCTAATGTTCATGCAACTGCCCTTCTGGGATAACCAGCTCCAGCCACAGCACAGAAAAACCCTCTCCCAGAGGATCGGTGGGGTCCCTATAATACTGAGTTCATACAGTTTGGACTTTTGAAACCCAGCTAGAGCTCCTGATATAAAATATAAGAGCTCTGTGCCACCAGGTGGGCCAATGGCTTGGACACAGACAGGGTGAAGGCAGGGTTCTGACTGGGACCAACGAGTACAGATTTTTCTCTCTGTGGGAGGGCTTCCTGAACAGGGGCGGCTGGGAACTCCAACTGCAGGGGCTAGAGGGGTTGCTGATGCCAATATTTCCTCCCGCCAATCAGCATGGACAGAGTTCAGTGAGCAGCACAGCACCCCCCAGTAGAAGCTGAGCCACTGACACCAAGATCCACCCCCCTTGTCTTACTCAGATGCTTCCTTACTAAGAAAAGACTGCCTGGAACCCAGACTAGCACCACGCCCCTCCCTCCAAAGACCACCATGTACCCCCACAGGCACCAAGTCTACTGACCATATAGTGAGGCAAAGCTTCACTTCTAGGGGAGATAGGAATTAGCCTCTTTTAACAGTCAGAACAAACTCACTTAGTTAAAACACAACACTGGACAAAGTTGAAAAACTCCCTACTGGAGGCAAGGAGAAACCTGCAGAGGACTGACTTGAGGGACACAGCAGCCAATACATGACAGCACAGTGCACACAGCACATGCAGGAAATGCTTCCAGAATATCAGGTCCTCAACAGTATGTAAACACTTCTCATGAAGACACTACTCTAGAAGCAGAAAACATAACAGGATTTTCCGAAAAACTTAAGAAAGCAGAGACAGACATACAGACTGATGGAGGAATGCATTCCAAAAGAATAAACGATAAAAGGTCATTGTAAGGGATATAATTAAAACACATATAACAAATATGCCTCAAAAAGAATTTTTAAAAACTATAATAAGTTAAAAGAATTTTTAAAAACTATCATAAGGACACTAGCTGTGCTTCAAGAAAGCAAACAAGACAGGAGGATACCCTGTCTACATATAGAAAAGACCTAAAAACTTGTCAGTCTGAAACGTTACAAATGCTATAAACGGGATGTGAAACTGATTGTATATAATGACCTCAGGTGGAAAGAAGCAGATGAGTGAGTAAGTGACATAGAAGATAAAATTATGGGGGAAATGAAGCAGGAAAGAAGAGGAAAACTAAATATTGCATCTCAAACGTATACTTCGGGAACTCAGCAACTCCAAAAAGTGAAATAAAATTCTTTTCAAAGGAGTCCCTGAGAAATTGTGGTTTATATACACAAAGGAGTACTACGTGGCAATGAGAAAGAATGAAATATGGCCTTTTGTAGCAACATGGATGGCACTGGAGAGTGTTATGCTAAGTGAAATAAGCCATACAGAAAAAGACAGATACCATATGTTTCACTCTTATGTGGATCCTGAAAAACTTAACAGAAACCCATGGGGGAGGGGAAGGAAAAAAAAGGAGGTGAGAGTGGGAGAGAGCCAAAGTGTAAGAGACTCTTAAAAACAGAACACACTGAGGGTTGATGGGGGGTGGGAGGGATGGGAGGGTGGGTGATGGGTATTGAGGAGGGCACCTTTTGGGATGAGCACTGGGTGTTGTATAGAAACCAATCTGACAATAAACTTCATATAGTGAAAAAAAAAGGAGTCCCTGAGCAAAACGAGAGGGAGAAAAAAAAGGAAAAGTTTTATCTGAGTGCATTATAGTGGAAAATGTCCACAAACTGGGGAAAAAAACAGTCATCCACATCTATGAGTCACAGAGAACTCCCATTAAAATAAAAAAAAGCAGGCAACAGAGAGACATATAACAGTAAAATTAGCAAAATACACATAGAAAGAAAAAGCAGCAAGTCAAAAGAAGTCGCTAATTAAAAAGGGAAGACATAAAAGATTATGGCAGATGTCTCCACAGAAACCTGCAGGCAAGAAAGGAGTGGCATGATATCTTCAACATGCCCAATTCAAAAATATGCAGCCAAGAATCCTTACCCATCAAGGCTGTCATTCAGATACAAGGAGAGAGAGAATTTCCCAAACAAAAACCAAAGGAGTTCGTGGCATCTAAACCAACCCTTTGAGAAATATTAAATGGGACTCTTTGAGTGGGTAAGGAAGACTAAAAGAAACAAAGACTAGAAATAAGCAGAGAAAATCTCCATAAATAGTGACTTGAGGGGCGCCTGGGTGGCGCAGTCGGTTAATCGTCCGACTTCAGCCAGGTCACGATCTCGCGGTCTGTGAGTTCGAGCCCCGCGTCAGGCTCTGGGCTGATGGCTCGGAGCCTGGAGCCTGTTTCCGATTCTGTGTCTCCCTCTCTCTCTGCCCCTCCCCTGTTCATGCTCTGTCTCTCTCTGTCCCAAAAAAAATAAATAAAAAACGTTGAAAAAAAAAAAATTTAAAAAAAAAAAAAAAATAGTGACTTGAGAGGTAACACAATGGCACTAAGTTTATATCTATCAATAATCACTGTGAATGTAAAAGGGCAACATGTTCCAATCAAAAGGCATAGGAAAACAGAATGGATAGAAAAATACAAGACCTTCTATACACTGCATACAATAGGCTCATCTTCAACCCAAACACCTTTAGATTGAAAGTGAGGGGAGGGATAGCAATTTATCATGCTAACGGACGTCGAAAGAAAGTTGTAGTATCATACACGTATGACACTAACTAGATTTTAACCAAAATCTGTTCAAGAGATGAGGAAGGCAGTATATCATCATAAACTGGTCTATCCAATGAGAAGATACAAAGCTTTAAATCTTTATATGCTAAAATTGTAACCACTGATATATATAAATCAGTTAATAAGAAACATAAACTAATTGATAATAATACAATAATAATAATAGAGAACTTTAACGCTCCACTTACAACAATGGACACATCATCTAAGCTGAAAATCAATAAGGAAACAATGGCTAAGGAAGACACACTGGACCAAATGGACTTAACAGATATATTCAGAACATTCCATTCTAAACAGCAGAATACACATTCCTTTTGAGTGCACATAGAACATTCCCCAGAACAGATCACATACTATGTCACAAATCAGCCCTCTACAAGTACAAAAAGATTGACATAATACCAAGCATATTTTCAGACCAGGACACTATGAAACTTGAAGTCAACCACAAGAAACCTTTGGCAACACCACTAATACATGAAGTTAAAGACACTGTAGTAAAGATTGTATGAGATTTTCAGGAAATTAAGGAAACAGTAAAAAATACATGGAAGCAAATGAAAACGGAAACATGCCAGTGCCAAACCATCTGGATGCAGCAAAACTGGTTGGAAGAGGGAAATATATAGCAATCCAGGCCAAACTCAAGAAAGAAGAAAAATCTCAAACACACAACCATGTTACACCAAAACAAGCTAGGAAATGAACAGAAAATGAATGCTGAAGCCAGCAGGAGAAGGTAAATAAAGAACACTAGACCAGAAATAAATGATAAAGAAACAAACAAAAACAATAGAACAGATCAATGAAACTATAAGCTGGGTTTTCGAAGCATAACTAAAAATGATAAACCGAGGCCATACTTAGCAAAAACAAAAGAGAAAGGACTAAGTAAATTTTTTTTAATATGAAATTTATTTTCAAATTTGTTTCCATACAACACCCAGTGCTCATCCCAACAGGTGCCCTCCTCAGTGGCCATCGCCCACCCTCCCCTCGTCCCACCCCCCCATATACCCTCAGTTTGTTCTCAATTTTGAGGAGTCTCTTCTGTTTTGGCTCCCTCCCTCTCCAACCATTATTTGCCTTCCCCACCCCCATGGTCGTCTCTTAAGTTTCTCAGGATCCACATAAAAGTGAAAACATATGTCCTTATCTGTATGACTTATTTCACTTAGCATAACACTGTCCAGTTCCATCCATGTTGCTACAAAAGGACATATTTCATTCTTTCTCATTGCCACGTAGTATTCCGTTGTGTATATAAACCACAATTTCTTTTTTTTTATTTTTTAATATATGAAATTTATTGTCAAATTCGTTTCCATACAACACCCAGTGCTCATCCCAAAAGGTGCCCTCCTCAATACCCATCACCCACCCTGCCCTCCCTCCCACCCCCCATCAACCCTCAGTTTTTTCTCAGTTTTTAACAGTCTCTTATGATTTGGCTCTCTCCCACTCTAACCTCTTTTTTTTTCCCCTTCCCCTCCCCCATGGGTTTCTGTTACGTTTCTCAGGGTCCACATAAGAGTGAAACCATATGGTATCTGTCTTTCTCTGTATGGCTTATTTCACTTAGCATCACACTCTCCAGTTCCATCCATGTTGCTACAAAAGGCCATATTTCATTTTTTCTCATTGCCACGTAGTATTCCATTGTGTATATAAACCACAATTTCTTTCTCCATTCATCAGTTGATGGACATTTAGGCTCTTTCCATAATTCGGCTATTGTTGAGAGTGCTGCTATAAACATTGGGGTACAAGTGCCCCTATGCATCAGTACTCCTGTATCCCTTGGATAAATTCCTAGCAGTGCTATTGCTGGGTCATAGGGTAGGTCTATTTTTAATTTTCTGAGGAACCTCCACACTGCTTTCCAGAGCGGCTGCACCAATTTGCATTCCCACCAACAGTGCAAGAGGGTTCCTGTTTCTCCACATCCTCTCCAGCATCTATAGTCTCCTGATTTCTTCATTTTGGCCACTCTGACTGGCGTGAGGTGGTATCTGAGTGTGGTTTTGATTTGTATTTCCCTGATAAGGAGCGACGTTGAACATCTTTTCATGTGCCTGTTGGCCATCTGGATGTCTTCTTTAGAGAAGTGTCTATTCATGCTTTCTGCCCATTTCTTCACTGGGTTATTTGTTTTTCGGGTGTGGAGTTTGATGAGCTCTTTATAGATTTTGGATACTAGCCCTTTGTCCGATGTGTCATTTGCAAATATCTTTTCCCATTCCGTTGGTTGCCTTTTAGTTTTGTTGGTTGTTTCCTTTGCTGTGCAGAAGCTTTTTATCTTCATAAGGTCCCAGTAATTCACTTTTGCTTTTAATTCCCTTGCCTTTGGGGATGTGCCGAGTAAGAGATTGCTACGGCTGAGGTCAGAGAGGTCTTTTCCTGCTTTCTCCTCTAAGGTTTTGATGGTTTCCTGTCTCACATTCAGGTCCTTTATCCATTTTGAGTTTATTTTTGTGAATGGTGTGAGAAAGTGGTCTAGTTTCAACCTTCTGCATGTTGCTGTCCAGTTCTCCCAGCACCATTTGTTAAAGAGACTGTCTTTTTTCCATTGGATGTTCTTTCCTGCTTTGTCAAAGATGAGTTGGCCATACGTTTGTGGGTCTAGTTCTGGGGTTTCTATTCTATTCCATTGGTCTATGTGTCTGTTTTTGTGCCAATACCATGCTGTCTTGATGATGACAGCTTTGTAGTAGAGGCTAAAGTCTGGGATTGTGATGCCTCCTGCTTTGGTCTTCTTCTTCAAAATTACTTTGGCTATTGGGGGCCTTTTGTGGTTCCATATGAATTTTAGGATTGCTTGTTCTAGTTTCGAGAAGAATGCTGGTGCAATTTTGATTGGGATTGCATTGAATGTGTAGATAGCTTTGGGTAGTATTGACATTTTGACAATATTTATTCTTCCAATCCATGAGCAGGGAATGTCTTTCCATTCTTTATATCTTCTTCAATTACCTTCATAAGCTTTCTATAGTTTTCAGCATACAGATCTTTTACATCTTTGGTTAGATTTATTCCTAGGTATTTTATGCTTCTTGGTGCAATTGTGAATGGGATCAGTTTCTTCATTTGTCTTTCTGTTGCTTCATTGTTAGTGTATAAGAATGCAACTGATTTCTGCATATTGATTTTGTATCCTGCAACTTTGCTGAATTCATGTATCAGTTCTAGCAGACTTTTGGTGGAGTCTATCGGATTTTCCATGTATAATATCATGTCATCTGCAAAAAGCGAAAGCTTGACTTCATCTTTGCCAATTTTGATGCCTTTGATTTCCTTTTGTTGTCTGATTGCTGATGCTAGAACTTCCAGCACTATATTAAACAACAGCGGTGAGAGTGGGCATCCCTGTCGTGTTCCTGATCTCAGGGAAAAAGCTCTCAGTTTTTCCCCGCTGAGGATGATGTTAGCTGTGGGCTTTTCATAAATGGCCTTTATGATCTTTAGGTATGTTCCTTCTATCCCGACTTTCTCAAGGGTTTTTATTAAGAAAGGGTGCTGGATTTTGTCAAAGGCCTTTTCTGCATCGATTGACAGGATCATATGGTTCTTCTCTTTTTTTTTTTGTTAATGTGATGTATCACGTTGATCGATTTGCGAATGTTGAACCAGCCCTGCATCCCAGGAATGAATCCCACTTGATCATGGTGAATAATTCTTTTTATATGCTTTTGAATTCGATTTGCTAGTATCTTATTGAGAATTTTTACATCCATATTCATCAGAGATATTGGCCTGTAGTTCTCTTTTTTTACTGGGTCTCTGTCTGGTTTAGGAATGAAAGTAATACTGGCTTCATAGAATGAGTCTGGAAGTTTAACTTCCCTTTCTATTTCTTGGAATAGCTTGAGAAGGATAGGTATTATCTCTGCTTTAAACGTCTGGTAGAACTCCCCTGGGAAGCCATCTGGTCCTGGACTCTTATTTGTTGGGAGATTTTTGATAACCGATTCAATTTCTTCGCTGGTTATGGGTCTGTTCAAGCTTTCTATTTCCTCCTGATTGAGTTTTGGAAGAGTGTGGGTGTTTAGGAATTTGTCCATTTCTTCCAGGTTGTCCAATTTGTTGGCATATAATTTTTCATAGTATTCCCTGATAATTGTTTGTATCTCTGAGGGATTGGTTGTAATCATTCCATTTTCATTCATGATTTTATCTATTTGGGTCATCTCCCTTTTCTTTTTGAGAAGCCTGGCTAGAGGTTTGTCAATTTTGTTTATTTTTTCAAAAAACCAACTCTTGGTTTCGTTGATCTGCTCTACCGTTTTTTTAGATTCTATATTGTTTATTTCTGCTCTGATCTTTATTATTTCTCTTCTGCTGGGTTTAGGCTGCCTTTGCTGTTCTGCTTCTATTTCCTTTAGGTGTGCTGTTAGATTTTGTATTTGGGATTTTTCTTGTTTCTTGAGATAGGCCTGGATTGCAATGTATTTTCCTCTCAGGACTGCCCTTGCTGCATCCCAAAGCGTTTGGTTTGTTGAATTTTCATTTTCATTTGTTTCCATATATTTTTAAATTTCTTCTCTAATTGCCTGGTTGATCCATTCATTCATTAGTAGGGTGTTCTTTAACCTCCATGCTTTTGGAGGCTTTCCAGACTTTTTCTTGTGGTTGATTTCAAGTTTCATCACATTGTGGTCTGAAAGTATGCATTGTATGATCTCAATTCTTGTATACTTATGAAGGGCTCTTTTATGACCCAGTATACGATCTATCTTGGAGAAGGTTCCATGTGCACTCAAGAAGAAGGTATATTCCGTTGCTTTGGGGTCCAGAGTTCTACATATATCTGTCAAGTCCATCTGATCCAGTGTATCGTTCAGGGCCCTTGTTTCTTTATTGATCCTGTGTCCAGATGATCTATGTTCTGTTGTAAGTGGAGTATTAAAGTCCCCTGCAATTACCACATTCTTATCAATAAGGTTGCTTATGTTTGTGATTGTTTTATATATTGGGGGGCTCCCGTATTTGGTTCATAGACATTTATAATTGGTAGCTCTTCCTGATGGATAGACCCTGTGATTATTATATAATGCCCTTCTTCATCTCTTGTTACAGCCTTTAAAGTCTAGTTTGTCTGTTATAAGTATGGCTACTCCAGCTTTCTTTTGACTTCCAATAGCATGATAGTTGGTTCTCTATCCCCTCACTTTCAATCTGAAGGTATCCTCAGGTATAAAATGAGTCTACTGTAGACAGCAAATAGATGGGTCTTGTTTTTTTATCCATTCTGATACCCTATGTCTTTTGGTTGGAGCATTTAGTCCATTTACATTCAGTGTTATTATAGAAAGATACAGGTTTAGAGTCATTGTGATATCTGTAGGTTTCATACTTGTAGTGATGTTTCCGGTACTTTGTCTCACATGATCCCCCCTAGGATCTCTTTAGAGCTGGTTTAGTGGTGATGAACTCCTTCAGTTTCTCTTTGTTTGGGAAGACCTCTTTCTCTTCTTCTATTCTACATGACAGACTTGCTGGATAAAGGATTCTCAGCTGCATTATTTTTCTGTTCATCACACTGAAGATTTCTTGCCATTCCTTTCTGGCCTGCCACGTTTCAGTAGAGAGATCCGTCACTAGTCTTTTGGTCTCCCTTTATATGTTAGAGCATGTTTATCTCTAGCTGCTTTCAGAATCCTCTCTGTATCCTTGTATTTTGCCAGTTTCACTATGATATGTCATGAAGAAGATCGATTCAAGTTACATCTGAAGGGAGTTTCCTGTGCCTCTTGGATTTCAATGCCTTTTTCCTTCCCCACATAAAGGAAGTTCTCAGCTATAATTCCTTCAAGTACACCTTCAGCACCTTTGCCTCTTCCTCCTCTAGAATCCCAATTATGCATATATTATTTCATTTAATTATGTCACATAGTTCTCTAAGTCTCCCCTCATACTCCTGGATTTTTTGATCTCTCTTTCTCAGCTTCTTCTTTGTCTATAATTTTATCTTCTAATTCACCTATTCTCTCCTCTGCCTCTTCAATCTGAGCTGTGGTCGCCTCCATTTTGTTTTGCAGCTCATTTATAGCATTTTTAGCTCCTCCTGACTGTTTCTTAGTCCCTTGATCTCTGTATTAGTAGATTCTCTGCTGTTCTCTATACTTTTTTCAAGACCAGCGATTAATTTTATGACTATTATTTTAAATTCATTTTCTACTATACTGCTTAAATTGTTTTTGATCAGTTCATTAGTTGTCGCTATTTCCTGTAGTTTCTGATGGGTAGAATTCTTCAGATTCATCATTTTGGAGAGTCCCTGGAGTGGCGCGGAACTGCAGGGTTCTTCCCCTGTGCTGTCTGGAGTAACTTCCATTGGTGGGCGGGGCTGTAGTCAGACCGGATATCTGCCCCCAGCCCACTGCTGGGGCCACAGTCAGACTACTGTGTACCTTATCTTCCCCTTTCCCAGGGGCAGGACTCACTGTGGAGTGGTGTGGCCTCTGGGCTACTTGCACACTTCCAGGCTTGGGCGCTGCTTTGATGGGATCTGACATATTAGCCTGGATGGATCCACAAGATGCACAGGGGCGGGAGGGGCAGGTTCAGCTCGCTTTTCGTTTGGTGGTCCACTTCAGGAGGAGCCCTGTGGCACTGGGAGGGAGGCAGACCCATTGGAGGGATGGATCCGCAGAAGCACAGCGTTGGGTATTTGTGCGGTGCAAGCAAGTTCGTGCCAGGAACTGGTTCCCTTTGGGATTTTGGCTGGGGGATGGGCAAGGGAAATGGCTCTTCCCTGTGCCTTTGTTCCCCACCAAGCTGAGCTCTATCCTGTGGGGCTCAACAACTCTCTCTCCCATTGTCCTTTAGCCCTCCCACTCTCTGAGCAGCGCGGTTGAATTATAACATTCCAGATGTTAATTCCCACTGGCTGTCAGAACACACTCCATCCAGCCCCTCTGCTTTTGCAAGCCAGATTCGGGGGCTCTGCCTTGCTGGGTGGGCTGGCTGCACCTCCACTGCCTTTTTCCCTCCACCCAGTCCATGTAGCGTGGACCGCCTCTCCAACCTTCCTATCCACTTCTGTGGGCCTCTCGTCTATGCTTGGCTCCAGAGAGTCCATTCTGCTAGTCTTCTGGTGGTTTCCTGGGTAAATTAGGCAGATGTGAGTGGAATCTAAGTGATCAGCAGGACCCAGTGAGCCCAACGTCCTCCTACACTGCCATCTTCCTCCAGGACTAAGTAAATATAATCACAAATTTGAGAGGAGAGATCACAACTAACACCAGAGAAATACAATTATAAAAAAATATTTTGGAATTTATATGCCAAAAAATTGGTCAATCTGAAAGTCATGGATAAATTACCAGATGATATAAACTAACTAAACTTAAATGTGAAGAAATAGGAAACCTGAACAGACTGAAAGGAGAAAATGAATTGAATCAGTAATCAAAACCCTACTGACACACAAAGTCGAGGGCTTCATGGCTTCACAGGTGAATTCTACCGGATAATTAGAGTGTAAATATTCTATTTAAGTAGAATAGAATATTCTAGTCTTCTCAAACTATTCCAAATAATAGAAATGGAAAGAAAACTTCCAAACTCATTCTATAAGGTCAGTATGACCATGGTTCCAAACCAGATTAAACCCCACTAAAAACGAGACTTACAGGCCGTTAGCCCTAATGAGCATGGATGCAACAATTCTCAAGAAAATACTTTCCAATCGAATCCAACAATACATTAAAATATCACTTACCAGGATAGGGTGGGATTTACTCCTTGGCTGTAAGGGTGGTTCAATATTCACAAATAAATCACTGTAATACATCACAGTAATAAGAGAAAGGATAACAACTAGATGACCCTCTCAATCGAGGCAAAAATAATAATAACTTTTGACAAAGTTAAACATCCTTTCTTGATAAAAACCCTCAACAAGGGATAGAGGAAAAATACCTCGACACCCTAAAGTCCATATATGAAAACCCCACAGCTAATATCCTCACTGGGAAAACAAATTTCCTCTAATGTTACGAACACAAGAATGCCCACTCTCATAATTCTACCTAACATATTCCTGGAAGTTTTATCCACACAAACAGACAACAAAAAGAAACAAGGACATTCAAATTGGAAAGGAAGAAGTCAAACTTCCACTCTTCACAGATGACATGACACTCTACATAGAAAACACAAGACTCCACCAAAACATTGCAAGAACTGATACACCAATTCAGCAAAGTCACAAGATAAAAAATCAACATACAGAATTCTATTGCATTTCTATACAGCAATCGTGAAGAAACAGAAAGACAAATCAAAAGAAAAAAAAAGAAATCCATCCCGTTTACTATTGTATGAAAAATAATAGGATACCTAAAGAGTTCAAAGATCTATACTCTGAAAACTATATAACATGATGAAAGAAACTGAGGATGACAGAAAGAAATGGAAACACAGTCAATGTTAAGGATTGAAGGAGCAAATATTATTGACATGTCTATGCTACACAAAGAAACAGGAGACTTCGTGATTGAAGACTTCATGCTATATTACAAAGCTGTAGTCATCAAGACAGTATGCTACAAGCACAAAAGAGACACACAGGTCAATAGAACAGAAAGGTTAACCCAGATATGGACTCTCAAATGTATGGTCCCCTCATCTTGGCTGAAACAGGAAAGAGTATGTAATGGGAAAAAGACAATTTTGTCAACAAATGGTGTTGGGCACACCAGACCAGAAGATGCAGAAGAATGAAACCGAGTCACTTTCTTACCCCATACACAAAAATAAATTCAAAATGGGTGAAAGACCTAAACGTGAGACAAGAGACCATCAAAATCCTAGAGGAGAACTCAGGCAGCAAATTCTTTGACACTGGACATCGCCACTTCTTAGTAGACGCATCTCAGAAGACAAAGGAAACAATAGCAAACATTCAAAACTGGGGCTCCATCAAAATAAAAAGATCTGCGCTAAGGAAACAAACAACTATACTAAAAGGCAACCTACAGAATTGAAAAAGGTATTTGCAAATGACAAATCTCATAAAGGCTTACTATCCAAAATCTATAAATAATGTATCAAACTCAACACCAAAAATACAACTAATCCAGTGAAGAAATGGGCAGAAGACATGACTAGACACTTTTCCAAACAAAGCATCCAGATGGCTAACCGACACACAAAAAGATGCTCAACATCACTCATCATCAGGGAAATACAAATGAAAACTACAATGAGAAACAACCTCAAACTGTCAGAAAGTCTAAAACTAACAACTAGGAAACAAGACATATTGATGAGGCTGAGGAGAAAAGAAAACACTTTTATACTCTTGGTGAAAATGCATAGTGTGGCCATTCCAGAAAACAGTTCAAAATCTTAAAAATGAAACGACCTTACACTCCAGCAATTGATCTATGAGGTATGCACCCAAAGAATACAAAAATTCTGATTTGAGGAGGTACATGCGCCCCAATGTTTACAGCAGCATTACCAATGAGAGCCAAAGTGAGGAAAGAGACCAAAAGTCCACCGAGTGATGAATGTGCTATATGTATAGACTAGAATATTACTCAGTCAGAAATAAGAATGACATCTTGCCATTTGCAAAGATGTTGATGTAGCTAGAGGGTATCATGCTAAGCGAAGTAAGTCAGTCAAAGAAAGACAAACATCATATGATTTCCTCATATGGGGATTTTAAGAAACACAACGGAGGAACATAGGCAAAGGGGAAAAAAGAGCAAGAAAAACATAAAAGACTCTAATGTTAGAGAACAAACTAAGGGTTGCTAGAGGCCAGGTGTGTGGGGGATGGGATAATGGGTGAGGGGGTTTTAGTAGGCCATGCGTTGTGATGGGTACTGGGTGTTAATGTAAGTGATGAATCAGTAAATTCTGCTAATGAAATTAATATCACCCAATATGTTAACTAACCAAAATTTAAACACAAATTTAATAATTAAAGTAGTAAAAAAAAAAAAAAAAAAAAAGGAAGGGAGAAATGTTGTCACAAATTTTCATGAACATGGAATCTAAGGTAGTGAGCCTAACTTCCTGAATTTACCCATTTTATCCCTAACTGGTCGTGGACATAAGTTAACATATGCATGAATTTTCACAGCAGTGCCAGGCGGGCTGGAACTCAAACTACAGCAACCCTTTCCAAATCCTATGTGCCCATATGTCATGGGCCGCTTGTCCAGACACCTGCACAAGAACCCAAGTTGGGCTTCAGCAGGGATCCACATCTGCAGAACTGGAAAGTCTGGAGAGATGACCCTTCCTGCCAGCCTGTAAGTTTCTTTCCCCAACCTTGTGTCTCAGCTCCCTTGTCTTCCTTTGCCTTTTCTTGTAAAAAGGACCATGTCCCCTGTTAGTGGTGTATGAAAGTGAGGGGCTATCTTTTCTATAAACATTCAATATGACAGATCACTTACATGGGAACCGAACAAAAAAAAAAAAAAACCCAGCTATATGGTTCAGCCTGTCTTACACTCCTATCACCGAATGTGGCAGAGTACAAATAAACCTAAATATGCACTTAGTGAAACACTGTACAGCATGATGGAAAAGCATTAGGGGATGAGAAGGCTGGAAGAATTCCACAAATGCAGATATGAACTCCCCTTTGAAGGAGAAAGAAAAATCATACCCCCAAACATGCAAGAGTAAAATAATTTTAGGAAATAGTTTCAGGAAATGATATAACATTGCAGTGTGTTCTATTCATGAAGTGTCTGACAGTGACAATGCATAATATGAATTTTCAGGGTTTTACATAGAATTGTGAAGGGAAAATCCTGTGTCAAGAACTAGGTTGTGTGCACAGAGCTCAATGGCTCCTGAGACATAGAGAAAGCCCAACACCTGGAAAGGTAAACGCGTTTTTTGACCCCAGGAACACATCTATCATATGTGATGAGCAATCTGTCCAAAGAGACACACACAGAATCTCTTATGAAATTTGAAGTTCAATTTACAGCATGACAACAGAATTGACCATATAGTTATC
The DNA here is from genome assembly GCF_046562875.1 of Panthera onca. Classification (NCBI taxonomy): domain Eukaryota; kingdom Metazoa; phylum Chordata; class Mammalia; order Carnivora; family Felidae; genus Panthera; species Panthera onca. The sequence goes on along the minus strand of NC_138344.1, from coordinate 147,282,392 downwards.
AAAAAACCATGCCATGAAACTGAGTTACTGGAGTCCATAAACTGAAACAACAAAACACTAAGTCACCAGAGACCACTTAGGAAACAATTCAACATTGAGAGAAACCATAAAAAAAGGCTTTTATTTACATTGTAAATCAGGAAATAAGTCGGGTGCCTGGGTGATTCAGTCGCTGTAAGCATCTACTTCAGCTCAGGTCGTGATGTCACAGTTCAAGAGTTTGAGCATCCTGTCAGGCTCTCTTCTGACAGCTCAGAGCCTGGAGCCTGCTTCAGATTCTGTGTCTCCCTCTCTCTCTGCCCCTCCCATGCTCATGCTCTCTCTCTCTCTCAAAAATAAATAAAAACACTTCAAAAATAAAATTATCATGGAACCACAAAAGACCCTGAATCTGCAAAGCAATCATGAAAAAGAAAAAAAACTGGAGGCATCACAATTCTGGATTTCAAGCTATATTACAATGCTATAGTCAGCAAGACAGTATAGTACCTGCATAAAAATACACACATAGATTAACGTAACAGATTGTAAAACCCAGAAACCGACCCATAACTATATGGTCAACTAATCTTCGACAAAGCAAGAAAGAGTATCAAATGGAAAAATGAGAGTCCCTTCAACAAGTGGTGTTGAACTAACTGGACAGCAACATGGAATTGTAATGAAACTGGACCACTTTGTACAATACACACAAAAATAAATTCAAAATGGATGAAAGACCTAAATGTGAGACAGGAAACCATAAAAATCCTAGAGGAGGACACAGGCACCAATGTCTTTGACCTTGACCAGAGCAACTTCTTACTAAACATTGTCCCCAGAGGCACGGGAAACAACAGCAAAAATGAACTATTGGGATCTCACCAAGATAAACAGGTTCTACACAGCAAGGAAATAATCAACAAAACTAAAGGCAACTGACAAATGGGGGAAGATATTTGAAAATGACATATCAGATAAAGAGTTAGTATTCAAAATATATAAAGAACTTATCAAACTCAACACTCAAAAAAAAAAATCCATCATGGATAAAGAAGATGTGGTATATCAATACAATGGAGTATGACTCGGCTATCAAAATGAATGAAATCTTGCCATTTGCAACTATGTGGATGGAACAGGAGGGTATCATGCTAAGTGAAATGAGTCAGTCAGAGAAAGACAAAATCATATGACTTTACTCATATAAGGTCTTTAAGAGACAAAACAGATGAACATAAGGGAAGGAAAACAAAAATAATATAAAAACAGGGAGGGGGACAAAACAGAAGACACTCATAAATACGGAGAACAAATTGAGGGTTGCTGGAGAGGTTGTGGGAGGAGGAATGGGCTAAATGGTAAGGGGCACTAAGGAATCAACTCATGAAATCATTGTTGCACTATTTGCTAACTAATTTGGATATAAATTTAAAAAAATAAAAAAACAAACATGTTAATGAAAGAAAAAAAAAGGAGAAGAAAATTACCTCCAGATGATCATGTCCACTATGAAAGCCGACATCTGACAGCATATTGAACAGAAAAATACGAAAACCATTCCTCCTACATCAAGATCAGACAATGATGATCACCCCCAACATAAGTATTCAACATGATAACGTGAAGAATAAACATGCAGCCTCAAACCATATCAACGTGTCACATTGCTGATTTGGATGGAAGTCACATGAGAAACAGCCAGTCCAAGGACACTCAGACCATCCTTTGTCCCTTGACAGCACGAAATAAATCTCCCTTGGGAAAACTCCCTTACCTGTTCCAGGAGGGAAGAACTATCCTTAGCACCAGAATAAGGAACACAGGGACAAGAAGGCTGTGAAAACAAACCTAGTTACTTGTTGGCTAATTAAATACCCCCAAACCCACACCTTTGCCTTAACTCTTGCCAAATCGAATGTTTTGTTGTCTGAAAGTCACAAGTGCCACCTGCTTTGTACATTCTCTGGGTGTCATATCATTAGGAAGGCCATGCACTTGCAAAATGAAATTTATCCTCCCCTTGAGATCCGTCTTATGTCAATTGAATCCTTACACCAGGTAAAACCCCAGAAGAAGGGAAAAGCATTCTTCTACAACTGAAAGAATTACTCACAAACTTTGGCAATAAAAAGAAATAAAAGACATTTAAAACAGTGAGAAGGAAGAAAAATTACCTGTTTGCAGATGACATGATCTTAAACATAACAAAAGCCTAGAGATACCACAAAAAATATTAGAACCAGTTTTTAAAAATGAGGACAAGTGCAGGATACATAATGAACAAAAATAAATAAATAAAAAATAAACCACCCGTGATTCTACAAAACAGCGTGGAAATATATGCAAAACAAATAACCAAATTATAGAAGTGAAAATTTCACAGAAAAAAGTATTTGGGATTAATATCAAAAAGGATGTAAAATAATTGTAGAGCGAAAATGACCAATGTTGATGAAAGACATGTAAAACTGCACACGTGCCTGCAAATATACCTGTGCTCACCAATTAAAATTATTCATATTTTCACAGCACCATCCACACAAACTAATGTAGAAATGCGTCCCCAACCCCGTCGTTCACTTTTACAGAATCAAATCTAAGTCTGAATCTTGATATATATGTCAGAGGACATGCAAATAGTGCCCTCTCTGTAGCCCTCTGTAGGCCCTCTGCCGCCTGCAGCTGGGAGAGGAGCCCCAGCCCCAGGAGTCCCAGGTGTTCCCATTCTGTGATCAGCACAGCACTGACACCTCACCATGGAGTTTGTGCTTGGCTGGACTTTCCTCGTTGCTCTTTTGAAAGGTAAGTCATGGTGAATTAGAGACACTGAGTATGTGAGTGGGTATGAGTGAGAACCAGTGCATGTGTGACAGTTTCCTGACCAAGATGTCTGGTGTCTGCAGGTGTCCAGTGTGACGTGCAGCTGGTGGAGTCTGAGGGAGACGTGGTGGAGCCTGGAGGGTCCCTGAGACTCACCGTTGTAGCCTCTGGATTCACCTTCAGTAGCAACAGCAAGGACTGAGTCTGCCAGGCTCCATGGAAGGGGCTGCAGTGGGTCGCATATATTAGATATGATGGAAGGAGCACAAGCTATGCAGACTCCGTGAAGGGCCGATTCACCATCTCCAGAGACAATGCCAAGTACACGCTATATCTGCAGATGAACAACCTCAAGACCGAGGACACGGCCACATATTACTGTGCAAGAGACACAGAGAGGGGACCCCAATGGAAGCCCAGACACAAACCTCCCTGCAGGAGGGGATCAGCACAACCAGGGGGGCACACACTATGCACAATTCTGGTTTGTGTTTCCAGAGGCAGGTGCAGATGGAGGTTACAGGCAGGTTTCCTGTCAGGGTCAGGGGCTTCCTCTCCACACAGCAGTTTCACCAGGGAGGCTCTCTGGACACAGGATTCTGTGTTTACCTACTAACTCTCTGAATTAGCAACTGTGTTGTCATAGGAAAACTACACTAACGTGCACAAAAGACACAGTTCTTTGCATTGCTTACTCCTGTCCCTCAATATGAGTGAATTGCAGATATCCTGAGGCACAACAGCTGAACATTTACAGGGGTCCCAGATGCACTCCCAGTGCAGCCAGGACCACAGGATCCCACAGCTCCTCCTTATCCTCACCCAGCCATTGTCCCAATAAAACAACATGACACTTCCCACCTGGCTGTTGCTACGCAGGACTTTAAATGAGCTTCAGCTTTATCCAATTCCTCTAAAGAAGAGATAATTCATCTCCATTTATTAGGATTCTCCCGAGGCACAGGGCCCAAAGCACATTGGTTTACATGACTGAATACATTGATAAGCCCCACTTTCCACTCTCACATGCTGGAGACCCAGGAAAACCAGAGGTGTAATTCCCATCTAATTCTGAACTACTCTCTAGTCTCACAATGTGGAAAGCTGATGATGTAACTCTCAGAACAAGGGCCAGAGGAGACCACTGTTCCAGTTCAAACAAGCACATGGGAAGTAAAAATGAGGGAATTCTTCCTCCCTCTGCATCAGATTTTCTTCAGAACCTTAACAGAGTGGGTGATGCCGAGGCAGACAGAAACCATGGATGGAAATGCCAGTGTCTTCTGGAATAGTTAACAGACATCCACAGAAACAGTGGGGAAACTGGGCACCCATGACGCAGTCAAGATGACACATAAAGGTAATCAAGACAAGTCAACCTTCTGTAAATGTGCAGTTCAAAGACTGAAGGTTTAAAAGTCCATGCCATCACTGGGGTGGAACCTGGTGGGCATAGCAGTGCTCCTGGGGAGAAGCAGCCCCGTGGCCCATAGGGAGTGCTATAGTTTGAGGATCCCTGAGTCACATCGGGTGAGACAGTTACCTTCTTGGAGTGCATTTTTATGGGGCAGGAGAGCTGACAGGCACCGTTGCACTGCCCTGGTCATTGGCATAGGAGCCTCTGCTGAGAGCAGCTAAATGGACGCTGCTTCTTGTTGTTCTTCACCATGAACTCCAAGCCCTAGTGTTCATGCAACTGCCCTTCTGGGATAACCAGCTCCAACCACAGCATAGCGAGATGCTCTCCCAGAGGATCAGGGAGATCACTGTCATACTGAGTTCATACAATCTGGTGTATTCAAACCCAGCTAGAGCTCCTGAGATAAAACATAAGAGCCCTGAGATGCCAGGAGGGCCAATGGTTTCGACATAGGATGAAGGCAGGGTTGTGGAGTGTCCTTGGGGTACCCTGATGACTTCCATAGGCAAGATGGAACCCCGTGCACTGAAGAGGGATGCTGCTATCATGGGAACTGCACTGACCGCACTATGCGCTGGCAAGAAATCTTTGCAAATTCTGGAAAGGTGAAGATGTCTGCCATAAATCAAAAAAGCAGCTGATATGGACACTGCACAAGACCCTGGGGAATTCAACGCTGAACCCTGTTCCCACACAGACGAGCCGTGTGGAATGCTGCAGTGTAGGATCGTCACACATCTCCCTCAGCTGCAAGAGCATGTTGGATTCCATCCATCTGAGATCTCAGGGTTCTGGTGTTTGCGGCTGAATTCACATAGTAGCACAGGAACAACCGAGATTGGTCATGTGAGAACTGGTACCCCCTATGCTTCTGGAAAGCTCTGTCAGGACACCTACTGCACTGGCAGTGTGGCTCAGGTGAACTATGACTGTATCCCGGAGAAATGCAGTCACAGAGGGTCGGGTGACAATAACAGGAACTGCCACTGCCACACAGGCTGGGATCCTCCATGGTGCACAGAAAAGGCACTGGTGGGAGCACAGGCAGTGGACCCCTCCAACAAGAATGCGGCCAGTGAGGCAAAGTGATGAATCCCTGTTATATCTCAGAGCGGTTTTTGGTCCCATTTAAGCCATAATAGCTGCATTCCTTGTGGTGTCGCCACAAATGTCAAATTATCAACCCCGAGAAAGTTAAGGGACTGATTGTTGCTGACGACAATCCATAATTAGCCTTCTGACTGCTGAACAACTATAGACAATCCAACTGGCACATGTGTGAAAATACAGTAATGAGGCTGCAGAGCTGACATCCACGTTTCGGGGGTCTGCAGGAGACACAGGGGTCCACAGGCACATCACGGCTCTGACACACATCTCTCATGGCTCACTGACCAGAACGCTGAAATAAACCTTAAACACTGCATGCTTGTGGCCTCTACGTATATATCTAAGCTTCCAAGAGCCCAAACTGAGCCCGACATTATGTGCAGAGGACCTGAGTCAGCTTCTGGGCTTTGAACTGAGGTATATGCTTCCAGGATTAAGAGACGTTCACACAAGCTCTTTCAGGGACAAATTCATGAGTTGTCTCCAAAACTGTGCGGTTGCACACTGAACATTTTCTCATTCTCCAGGTAATCTGTCTTCCCCCAGTCCCAATGTGGGTTCAGGATAATGGAGGGCTACCACAACCCACACTGCCTGTTCCACACTGGGGTTTCTGTGGGCTGTGAGGGAAGGCCACTGGCATTAGGTTCCACCTAGCACAAGCTGTGCCTCCCTGGAGAGCAAATTTCAAATGTGGGAGACTGAGACCATGAGGTTTAAAGGAGCACCAAATGAAATGAATAAGAAAGGTAGGCACAAGTGCCTATGGGTGACTCTGGCATCCAGTTGGAGCCCGATCAATGTGAATCCCTGCTCTCTTTCTCTTGCCTACTTTTCAGTGAGTTTAACCTTAGATAAGGATCTGCCTAGGATTCCCACTGGTTTTCTGAGAGCCTTCTCGAATAACCACACAGAGGTGAGCCTGTGAAAAGTTAGGGACTTCAGCCCCATCCATTCTCAAGTAATCAGGTACTTGCTACCCTGTTTTCTGTGCCCTGATCACTGGGACTGTGGGAAGGAGGCCTGCCCTTCCCAAGGTCCTTGTGTACCCTTGCTTCTGGGCCCTGTGAGTCATAACTCCTGTGCCTCCATTTCCTTTGTTGGGGGTGCACGGAAAACCCACCTTGAGTCAGGAGGGCCCCATGCATCTCATGTATCCAAAGCCAGAGCTCAGATGCCTAGGGAGCTGCCTATCCACCCCCTGAGCAATGGCTCTTCCCTATTCCTTCAGCAGGATACAGTCTACATGTTCTTCATTTTGTACAACAGCTGGGGTCCCCAACACATTTGTCCCCAGGGATGGGATTGGGGGCCTAGGTGGTGCCCTCCAACAATGTGTTAGCACTGAAAATGGCTCACTCGTTTCTCACCCCCACATCTCAGCTGCTCTGGGAAGGAGCTGGAGCTTGCCGGTGGTCTGTAGCTTTGCTTTGGGCTGATGCCAAGTGTTGCCAGAAACCCCTACCTTAAGTTACCAGTGCCATAAAAGGTCAGACTCCCTGCAGAGACCAACAATCAGGCACCATCCTAGGGTTCCAGAGGTGTGTATTTCCTACTCATCTCCAAGTGAGATATTGCTGGACACCGAAGACCATATCCCTAGATTAGTGTCGAAGAACACGCCAGCTGCTGGGTCCACTGTGTTGCAGCCAGTACCCTGGTGTTGTGTTTGCTTAGCCATGCCTACCTAGTGACAGAGGCAACTCTACCAGGAGCATCATGTCTCCCTGGGTGGAGGACACGACCAAGGCAACCTCCCCCTACTGGCTGTATTCGTCACTGCTGTTGACAATGGCTCCCTATTTGACAGGTGTTGAGGGGGACACTGCAGCGTGGGAGGCCTAATCACACGTGTCTGGGAAGAGTTAACTTCTATCCCAGGTCTTCACTACACCAACATATCCACGGACCAGTGTGAAAGAGAGAAATGATGACAGGCACTACACCCTCATGAAAATGCAAGGTTTCCTGGAATCATTTATCCAAAGGGAGGGAGACAAGGACATTGATTGGCTCTAGTGGGTCTTCACAATTGGCTTCAAGCTGTTGCTTTAAGCCCTTGACATACTACAGCTGTCTGGATTAGTCCAAGTGCCCCAGATTCATAAATCACTGAAAAGCTCAAGGTATCAGCGGCCTGTTTACTTAGAGACAACCTACGGAGCTTCCAGTCTTTTCACTGTATCAAAAGGCTATGACAATCACCCCAAGGCACATGGCAAGAGACACACACCAAGGAAAAAGGGGAAGGCTATGAGGAAGAGGCTCCCTAGGGCCCCAGAGCCCACAGAGGTAGGAAGAAAGAAGCTCTGATTCTCCGGACTTGGATTTTTATGGCACGACAGCACAAGCCCACTGGGAGAGGTCAAGCCCAGGTGATGCAATCCAACTCTAAGATAGAATGGGGACAATTCAATGGGTGTGGGTTTTGGGTTTCGTTGTGTTTTGTTTTGTTTTTGCTTTATGTCATGCGCCCATGAGCCATTGTCCATTTCCACCTGGAGGAGAGGCACTTGACAATAGAATCTAAGGAGTTCTTCTTGAAGGACCACTCTGATCTTAAGCCTTGTGCCAATACAGTTCATGGAAATACCAGCTGTAGTGTAGCAGGCATTAGCATGCATGCCATAGTCAGATGTGAAAAGGAGAATTTTCAAGAAGCCCAAGACTTCTTTTCTGCAAAAGCTGATGGGATCACCACCTCCATAGATAGGAGCCCACAGGAGGGTCCCAGCAGTGCCCCATTCAAGGGGTGGAACTTCAACCCAGATCTCTTGCTCTAGAGATGATGCCCACACTTCTCTTTATGCACAGCTCTGAGAAGAGGGGTCCCTAGTGACTTAATCTCAGGACAGCCTGAACACAAGTCAGAAACTTTGATCAGACTCTTTGGGATCTTGGAGAGAATGCTGTTCCTACCCTTCGGGTGGGTGCCATCACATCTCTTGACAGGACAGCCCTGGTAGTGGGGAGCTGGGATCGCAGTGGGTGGGGAGATGCCAAGGCCCCTGCCTAGGGACGGGAGGTTTGTGGAGTATGTCCTTCCTCCTGGGACAACTGCCCCTACACTTCTGTAATTACCGTGTAGGACACAGACACAGACAACACTTTATTTCTCTCATTGACCCTGAAGCCAAGGTACAGTGCTTCCCAGGAACCCCTCCAAATATAAGTGTGGTGCCCTTTAGCTTACTAGGTATAAAGGGAGGGATAGTAGAAGGGTCTCAACATCGCTTTGATGTCACTATTGGAAGAATCTTTACTGAATCTCTTTTAGCAACTGTGGCCCCTTTGACCTTGCATTGTCTTGTTAATGATGTGGATGCCCTCACATGCCATCAAGGCCAGTGGGAACAAACCCAGTGCCTGGCTTTCCTGGGGGGAACTACATATCAGGAGTCTGTAGGACTGCAAATTGCACCCCCCTACATCCAATTAAGACAGTATACGCACATCAATATTGTGCGCAATAGAGGACTGAGTAATTGCACCCCATAATTCAAGATTTACTGAAGGAGCGGGGACATTAAACACATCATTTCTCCTTTCAGTCTACCCACTTGACGGGCATTAAAGCCCCCTCCTAACAGGTGGCGCTTTACAGTTGACTACTGAAATGTAAATTCCCAGCTGTCCATAAGATGGCTCACATTCCCAAGACTGTCTAGGCAGTTGAGGGTATCTAAAGGGCCACAGGGGAGACTCTGTCATGACTGAGCTAGCCAGTATGTCCCATTCAGCATCGATGACCAAGGAGTCCCAGCCACAGTCTGCTCTCAACCTATACATCTCTACCCTGCTGCCTTGGGAATTCCTAACAGTCCAAACAGTGCCAAGATGTTAGCCTGACCAGCTCATGTAGAGCCTGTCATGTGTTCCCACTGGTCTGGGTAATTGAGGGTCACTGTCACTGGTCAATTATCATGCATTCCTGAAAGTTTGTGAGACATGGGAGGCCTGCAGTCCTTCAGCAGCTATAAGGTGGGTTTTGTCACCTGACTGAGCTACTCCAGATTTTTGGTCTACTCTCATATGACTTGTGCTGTTAGGCAGCCTTAGCTGGAAGTGGCTGAGCTATGTCACTTGATGCACAGGTAGTCTGAGTGCCAATGAAACATTTTGTGATCTGGAAAGTGTTTGTGCCATGGGGGTTATGCTGGAGCACCTAGTGACCATCTGGCACCAGATTGCCTTGCTATGTCACCGAGAGAGAGAACCTAGCACCATGATTTCATACAAAGGGAAATACTCTCTCCCAATACTTCACCTGAGCAAAGGACCATCCTGAAGCTTCCATCAAAGTTGTGGTCCCAATCAATGCAGTGGAAGGAAAGGCAGAGTGACATTGTCGTTCTGGTTGTGGATACCACACCCTTCCATTTGTCCATCCACATGGTGCATTCACCTGCTTGCATTGGCAGGAAATAACACTACTTTGGGGGCTTACTTGCTATCCTGATGTCAAAACAATTGACAATCAGACTGATTACTTACTGTAGACAGGAATTGGAAAACTGGTGTAAGGGTCTGTGTCTGACCTGCTGAGATAACTACGCAGGTGAATGGGGCAGATGCAGTCTGAAGACAGACAGACATAGAGGTTCAGAGGGAGAGCAGGAAATGTAGTCAGTCTTTTAATAGTGGGGGAAAGGGTAGGCACCATTTTAAAAAGATTTTTTTTTCCTGACAGGAAAGAGCTGGAAAATGAAACTAGGTGGAAATGCAGTTTTTTGATCCATGACCTACTATGTGATGCCATGTGTTTCCGGAGCCTGGGAATTCGCTCTGGGAATCCTTACCTATGGTCGTTGTGGGGATGGCCATCCAGGATCGTGACGATGGCATTTTCTGGAACTATTTTGTGCAGCTGGCATGAATCCAGAAGAATCTTTCCCTAATTCTGATGGCAGTGTATTCGGTTAGCAGTTCGTCATAAGGTCCTTCTCAGCGAGGTGGAACTGGGTGCTCTCTGAAGACTTGATGAGCGTCCCATATTCTGTAGAAAGGGTTGCATGGCTAGGCTGTGGCAGAGGCCATGTTCTTATTGTCTATGGATGATATAACCCAAGTGCACCTGTTACTTCTTGGACATGGCTATGCATGGCATCAACTTGGTCATATGAGTTATCATAAAGTTCACTCAATCAGGGAAGAAAGGGTTAAGGACTCCTTTCTAAAATACTGTTGCAAAGGGGGTCAGTCCCTGCCTGCTATTTGGAGCATTCCAAATCTCATTAAGGGCCAAGGACAATGATTCTGGATGTTCCAGGCCAGTTTCCAGGTGGATTTTTCCTGAAGGAATTTTTGTCTAGTTTTTCATGTTCCATATCTGTTCCCCTAATCCACATATCCTCATCATCCTCTTCTGTGATGATTAAGGATGATGTGGGGTATGAAATTCTAATTATCACCCCCAAGTCTTTGTATCACCCCCGAGTTTGTCTATGTGCTGAAGTGAGTTCCTTGGTCTGGCTAAATCCATAATGGAATGGCAAATGCAGGAACCATTTCAGGCATTCCATTCTTCACCACAGTCGTGGCAATGGCCTGTCCAGTCAGACAGCATCAGTCCATCCACCAAACAAGCAGCCATTTACCAATGAGGAAGCCAATTTGTCAAATCCATCTGGAGAGCCCCAGTGGGCAGGGAGGGGCTACCCGCCCATAGACTTCCTTCTAGCTCTACAAATATTTGCTTGCCCCTTTTCTAGTATGGTGTAGTCCCCCTTGCATGCTTTGTTCTATGTGACTTTGCTTTTATATCAAATCAATCATTCTCAAGTGAATGTCATCATATTCATCTTTCATGTTTTCTTTGAAGGCATTTAGGTTCAAGTGTTCTTCTTAATCCTTCATCCATTTTAAGATTTTTTTCTGTCGACGTATATGTATGAAGCAAGATTATGGCCAAATGTTATTATTTTGCATGTATATATCAATACTATTTTTTAATTTTTACTTTGTTTTTGAGGGAGAGAGACAGATCATGAGTAGGGAGGCACAGAGATAGAGGCAGAAACAGAATCCAGGCCCTGAGCTGTCAGCAGGAGCCTGATGTGAGGCTCGAACCCACAAACCGTGAGATCATGACCTGAGGGGAAGTGGGATGCTTAACCTACCAAGCCACACAGGTGCCCCTAGTCAACACCATGTTTAAGAGACACTATCCTCCCCCCACTGTGCATTGTTGGAAATCTCGTGGAGGATTTGCTGACTGCATCTGCAAACTTCTACTTCTGGGCTCCGTAATGAGCTCCACTGGTCTAAATATCTCATTTGATGCCAGAATAACACTGTTGTGGTTAATGTACCTCTGCAATATATTTAGAAAGAGAGAAGTGTGATGTCTCCAGGTTCTCTCAACGTCATGATTGTTTTGTTGCTTCCATGTGTTGTGTGCTTTCATACGAATTGTATATTTTTCAGGCTCCTTAAAAAACTCATTGGCATTTTTACTGACATAACAAGATAAACATGAAAATACCATAAAAAGATAAAGCAGACAGAAAATAGAGACTATCACAAATTCAGAAAACAGATCAATTACATAAAAATTTGTATTTGGAAAAGTAAGTAAAATTTGAAACAAATAGGTAGCCTGGGGAAACAGGGAAGACTCAAACAAATGCAATCAGAATTGAAAGAGGAGACATAACTGAACTAAAGACATGGAAACGATCATTAAAGAAAAACTTAAGTATTTATAGGCCAACAATTAGATCACCAGGAACAAATTACACATTTTATGCCATAATGTAGGCCACCAAGACTGCTTCATGGAAAAATACAAAAGGAACAAAAGAAAAATTAATAAGATTTCTGTATCTAAAACCTCACCCTGCAAAAAATCTGCCTAGGAGTCCATGGCTTTATTAAAACTTCTACCAAGTATTTAAAGAGGAATTAATGCCAATATTTCTCAAACTATTACAAACCACTGATAAAAAAACAGCACTCCCAAATGAAATTTGTGAGGACAGCATTGTTTTCACACCAAAACCAAAGAAAGACACCACCAGAAGGGAAACTACAGGTCACTATCTCAAATGAACATACATGCAAAATTCCTTCACAAAATCTGAGCATACTGAATTCAACAGAACATTGAGAGGATCATACAACCTAATCCAGTGGGATTCACTCCAGGGATGCAAGGATCCTTCAACATACACAGATGCATAAATGTGATGTCCTCCATTACCAGAGGGAATGACTGAATCAAAGCCATCATTAATTGATTCAAAAAAACATTAGACAAAATTCAACACATGTTCATCATTTAAAAAGAACCCAATTAAAAAGGGACTGAAGGAAATTACCTCCACATGATCATGGCCACACTGAAAAGCCCACACCTGACAGCATATTGAACGGTAAAATGCTGAAGGCTTTCCTGTCAAATCAGGAGCCAGGCAATGATGGTCACCCCTAACATAAGTGTTCCCCATGTAACGTGAAGAATACATATGCCACATCAAACTATGTCATCTTGTCACACTGCTTATTTGGGTGAAAGTCACTTGAGAAAGAGTCCAAGTACCCTCAGACTCTCCATTGTCCCTTGTCAGCAGGATATAAATCTCCCTCCCATGTACCAAGAGGGAAGAACCATCGTTAGAACCAGAATAAAGAATACAGGGACAAGAAGGCTATGCAAACAAACCTACTTACTTGGTGACCCCAAACTTAACTCTTGCCAAACACAATGTTTTTTTTTTTTGTCTGAAAGACACAAGTGCCACCTGCTTTGTCCTTTCTCTGGGTGTCATGTCATTAGGAAGGCCATGCACTTACAAAATGAAATTTATTCTCTCCTGTAGATAGGTCTTATGTCAATTGAATCCTTACACTGGCTAAATCCCAGAAGAAAAGAAGGGAAAAGCTTTCTTCTCCTACCACTGGAAGACATAACCAGAAAAAAATAGGGAATAAAAAAAATAAAAGACATTTAAATCAGTAAGGAGGAAGGAAAATTACTTGTTTGCAGGTGACATTGATCTTAAACATAACAAAACCCTAGAGATACCACAAAAAATATTAGAACCAATTTTTTTAAATGAGGAAAAGAGCAGGATGCAAAATGAACAAAGAAAATAAATAAAAACAAACCACCTGTGATTCTACACACCAGCATGAAAATACATGCAAAATAAATAACAAAATTATACAAGTGAAAATGACAGAATAAAGTATTTTGGGTTAAATTTCAAAAAGTATGTAAAATACTTGTAGAGTGAAAATGATCTATGTTGATGAAAGACCTGTAAAAATGCACACAGGACTGCAAATACACATGTACTCACTGAATACAATTATTCATATTGTCAAACACCATCTACACAAACTAAACTACAAGTGCATCCCTAACCCTGTTGTTCACTTTTAAAGAATCAAATCTAAGACTGGAGCTTGATATATATGTCAGAGCACATGCAAATGGGGTCCTCTCTGTGCTGATAAAACCAGCCCATCCAGACTCTGCAGCTGGGAGAGGAGCCCCAGCCCCGGGAGTCCCAGGTGTTCCCATTCTCTGATCAGGACAGAACAGACACCTCACCATGGACTTTGTGCTTGGCTGGGTGTTCCTGGTTGCCCTTTTAAAAGGTAATTCATGGTGAATGGGAGACACTGAGTCTGTGAGTGGATATGAGTTACCAGTAGATGTGTGACAGTTTCCTGACCAAGATGTCGGTGTCTGCAGGTGTCCAGTGTGACGTGCAGCTGACGGAGTCTGGACGAGACCTGGTGCAGCCTGGGGGGGTCCCTGAGACTCTCCTGTGTAGCCTCTGGATTCACCTTCAGTAGATATGGAATGAGCTGGGTTCGCCAGGTTCCAGGAAAGGGGTGTAGTGGCTCACATATATTTATGATGATGGAAGTAGCACGTACTACGCAGACTCGGTAAAGGGCCGACTCCCCATCTCCAGAGACAACTCCAAGAACACTCTCTATCTGCAGATGAACAACCTGTGGGCCAAGGACAAGGCCACATATTACTGTGCAAAGACAGAGTGAGGGGACCTCGCTGGGAGCCCAGACACAAACCTCCCTGCAGGGGGGATCAGCACCACCAGGGGGCGCACACTATGCACAATTCTCCTTTGTGTTCCCAGGCGCAGGTGCAGATGGAGGTTACAGGCAGGTTTCCTGTCAGGGTCTGGGGCTTCCTGTCCACACAGCAGTTTCTCCAAGGAGCCTCTCTGGACACAGGATTCTGTGTTTACCTATTACCTGTGTGAATTAGATCATTGTTTTCCTAGGAAAACTACCCTAACATGCACAAACACACAGTTGTTTGCATTGCTTTCTCCTGTCCCTCAACATGAGTGAATTACAGATTTCCTGAGGCACAATAGCTGAACATTTACATGAGTCCCAGATGCACTCCCTGTGCAGCCAGGACCACAAGCTCTCACAGCTCCCCATTATCTTCACCCAGCCCGTGTCCCAATCAAACAACGTGACACTTCCTTCATGGCACTTTGCTACTCAGGACTTTAAATGAGCTACAACTTTATTCAATTCCTCTAAACAAGAGATAAATCATCTGCATGTATTAGTCAGGATTCCCTCAAGCAACAGAAGCCAAAGCACATTGGTTTCCATGACAAAATATGCTGATAAGTCCCATGATCTACTGTCACAAGTTGGAAAGCCAGGAAAACCAGTGGTATAATTCTCGCCTGATTCTGAACTAGTGTCTAGTCTCAGAACCTGCAGAGCCTATGATGTAACTCTAAGAACAAGGGCAGGAGGAGACCAATGTTCCAGTTCAAACAAGCACATGGGAAGTAAAAATGAGGGAATTCTTCCTCCCTCTGCGTCGGATTCTACTCAGAACTGTGATGGAATGGGTGATGCCCAGGCAGAAAGAAACCATGGATGGAAATGCCAATCTCTTCTGGAAACTCATCACAGACATACACAGAAACAGTTGTGAATCTGGACACCCCCATAACGCAGTCAAGATGACACATAAAGGTAATCATGACAAGTCAACATGCTGTAAATGTCGAGTTCAAAAACTGAAGATTTAGAAGTCCATGCCATCACTGGGGTGGACCCTGGTGGGCATAGCAGTGCTCCTGTGGAGAAGGAGCCGCGAGGCCCATAGGGACGCTGCGGTTTGAGGATCCCCTGGGTCATATCGGGTGGGACAGTTACCTTCTTGGAGTGCATTTGGGAGACAGGGCATTGCCTCTCATGGGGCAGGAGAGCTGACAGGCACCATTGCACTGCCCTGGTCATTAGCATAGGAGCCTCTGCCGAGAGCAGCTAACTGAACGCTCCCTTCTTGTTCTTCCTCACCATGAACTCCAAACTCCTAGTGTTCATGCAACTGCCCATCTGGGATAACCAGCTCCAACCACATCACAGCAACACACTGTCCCAGAGGATCAGTGGGGTCCCTGTCACATTGAGTTCAACAATTTGGTGTATTCAAACCCAGCTAGAGCTCCTGAGATAAAACAAAAGAGCCCTAAGCTGCCAGGTGTGCCAATGGATTGGACAAAGGAAGGGTGAAGGCCGTGTTCTGAAGGAAGCCTGGGACCCATGAGTACAGATTGTTCTCTCTATGTGAGGGCTTCCTGAACAGGGGTGGCTGGAAACTCCAACTGCAGGGACTAGAGAAGGAGTTGATGCCAATATTTCCTCCCACCAATTATCATGGACAGAATTCAGTGAGCAGCAAAACACCCCCCAGTAGATACTGAGCCACTGACACCAAGACATACCCACCTTTCCTTCCTCAGGTGCTTCCTGACTAGGGAAAGAGTGCCTACAACCCAGATCACCATTGCACCCCTCCCTCCAAAGACCACCATATACCCCCACAGGCACCAAGTCTACTGACCATAGAGTGAGGCATAGCTTCACCTCTAGGGGAAATAGGAATTAGCCTCTTTTAATAAGGAGACCAAACTCACCTAGTTAAAACTCACAACACTATGGACAAAGTTGAAAAAATCTCCCCTGGAGGCAAGGAGATCTCTGCAGAGGACTGACCTCAGGGACAGAGCAGCCAATACAAGACAGCACAGTGCACACAGCACATGCAAGAAATGCTTCCAGAATGTCAGGTTGTTAACAGTATGTAAGCATTTCTCAAAAAAGACACTACTCTAGAAGCAGAAAACATAACAGGATTTTCCTAAAACACTTAAGAAAGAGGAGACATGGACATACAGAGTGATAGAGGAATTCATGCCAAAAGAAAAAACCATAAAAGGACACTGCCAGGGATATAATTGAAACACATATAAATAATAAGACTCAAACAGAATTTAATACCTATCATAAGGAAACAGAACTTTTAAAAACTATCATAAGGATACTACCTGTGCTTGAGAAGCCTAGAAGACATGAGGATACCCTGAGTACAGATGGAAAAGACCTAAAACCAGGTCAGGCTGAAACTTTTAAAATGCTGTAACCACGATGTGAACCTGATTGGATATAATGAACTCATGGCAGAAAGAAGCAGACGAATGAGTAAGTGCCATGGAAGATAAAATTTTGTGAGAAATGAAGCAGGAAAGAAGAGGAAAATTAAAGTATTGCATCACAAACGTATACTTAGGGAATCAGCAACTCCATAAAGTGTAATAAAATTCTTTTCAAAGGAGTCCCAGAAGAAGAAGAGAGGGAGAAAAAAGGGGAGTAGTTTTGTCTGAGTGCATTGGAGTGGAAAATTTCCACTAAATGGTGAAGGAAACAGACGTCCACATCTATGAGCCACAGAGAATTCCCATTGAAATTAAAAAAAAAAACGCAGGCCAACTCTGAGACATAACATAGTAAAATTCACAAAATACACAGATTAAAAAAACCCTATAAGCATGAAGACAGAAGAGTTTGCTAATGAATACGGGAAGATAAAAAAAGATTATGGCAGAAGTGTCCACAGAAACCTGCAGGAAAGAAGGGAGTGGCATAATATCCTCAAATGTTCAATTGAAAATCAGGCAGTCAATGGGGGAGGAGAAAAGATGGCCGAACAACGTGGAAGATTTTTGTGTGTCTCGCGTCCATGAAATACAGCCAGACCAACACTAAACCATCCTACACACCTAGAAAACTGATTGAGGATTAACACAACAATCTGCACAACCTGAACCACAGAATTCAACAGTACGTGGCGTGGAGAGGGGACCTTGGGGAGCACGAAGCTGCAGGAAGGGAGGTGCTTTTGCAGGCGGAGAGAGGACGGAGACTGGGGAGTGGGGGAGAATAAAGGAAAAGCACCCCTCCCCAAAAGCAGCTGGAGAGAAAGTGGAAAATTGGAAACATCCACAGGGACTCAACTAAAAAGGGAGAAAGGAGACAGGAGAGTATGTAAATTCCACTAAGACTGTAAACAAGGGGAGTGCAAAGGCTGCAACTCCACAGCTCGATACCTGGAGGTGCTCTGGTGGGAAGGGAGAATCCCAGGAACAGAGTGGGGTCCGGGATGTTCTCAGGCCACACGGGGAGAGGCAGTTGCACTGCTGGAAGGACATTTGGAGGAGACTGCCAAAGCCCTCTGGTCCCAGCAGACCCCGGAATACGGCCACATTCGCTGGTGCTGGAACAAGGTCGTTTAGGGTGAAGCCTGGTGCCAGACGTGTGTTGTGATTTTCCATAATCCATGAAACGCTGCTGCTACACTCTCTCGCGAACTCTTTCTGGGGCGGGCTGGCACCTGGCCAAAGTCTCGGGGCACCGACAACAACAGGGTCCAGCAAGCATTCCTAGGTGCTGCTGATATTCGGCCATTGCTCATTGGGCCATTGCTTGGTGAGACCCTCCCACAGAGGGGCAGAACAGGTCAAAGCCGCGGTCCTTTGGATGTAAGGGTCCGGGGAAAACAGCCGCGTCTGTGACAAAACTTGGGAGAGAGGTGCGGCCTCAGGCCTGGTCACGGAGAGTGAAGGAGCAGGGAGTGGACAAGGGCTGAAGACAGAGGATGGGTGCGCAATTGCTGATCCAGGAGAACAGACTGGGTAGCTGGGTGGTGCCATTTTCACCTCTCCCGGCATGTGCATTCGCACCTACAAGCACCACAACAATCCACCCCAGGAGCCTAAAATCGCCATCTAGTGGAGAGCGGAGCCATTACACTGAGCCCAACCCAACTGGGCCAACAGGGCTCTTCAGGAACACAAATCTCACTGCCGCTTACTTTATAGACTATAAAGAGCTACATAGACTGACATCTAGGGTATAACGAAGTAATTTCAGTCCTACTTCAATCTGTTAGCAGGTTCACCTAGTCAATTTTCTTTCTTTTTTTTCTTTTTCTCTTTTACACTTCTTTCTTTATCTTCAAGGCAGAAACAGAAAAAATTATTTTTCTTATCAATTATTATTAAAAATATTTTTCTTTAATTTTTATTACTATATTTTTTACATTTCTGTACTTTTTTTCAAATTCTATTTTACTTCCAACATTTTTTTTACTCTACTTCAGTGTATTCCCGTTTTCAAACTTCCAGTTTCCCTTTTATTTTTTCTTTCTTTTTTTTCTCTTCTTCGTTTCTGTAGTTTTTCTTGAATGCAGAATGAGAAAAACATCATTTTACTTTCAATTTCTATTAACAATATTTTTCTTTAATTTTTTTACTATATTGATTGCTTTTATGTAAATTTTTTTTCAAATTCTATTTTACTTCCATCATTTTATTTTAGTCTACGACGGTGTATTCACTTCTTGAATTTTCAAATAATTTCCTTTTTTTCCTTTTTGTGTCTTTTTTCTCTTTTTTGTTTCCTCTCTTTTTTCTAGAATACAGAAAAAGAAAAAAATCACATTTATTTTAATTTTTATTAAAAATATTCTTTATTTTTTCTACTATATTCTTTTCTTTTCTGTATATTTTTTCAAACTCTATTTTACTCCCATCCTCTCATTTTAGTCTACTTCATTGTATTAATTTTTTCAAATTCTCAAATTATTTCCTTTTTTTTCTCCCCCTCCCATTTTTTTCTCTAATCTGTCAATCCACTTTCAACACCCAGAACAAAACACACCTAGGATCTAGCATATTCCGTTCAATTTGTGTGTGTGTGTTTAATTTTTAATTTTAATATTCCTGTAATTTTATCTTTTAATTTCAATTTTGCGACCTCATTAATTCCTTTTCTCCCTTCAAAATGACAAAACGAAGGAATTCACCCCAAAAGAAAGACCACAAAGAAACGACAGCCAGGGATTTAACCAACACAGATACAAGCAAGATTTCCGAACCCGAATTTAGAATCACAATAATAAGAATACTAGCTGCCGTCCAAAATAGATTAGAATCATTTTCTGCAGTGATAAAAGAAGTAAAAAATAGCCAGAATGAAATTTAAAATGCTATACCTAAGCTGCAATCACAGATGGATGCAGCGGTGGCACAGATGGATGAGGCAGAACAGAGAATCAGTGTTATAGAGGACAACCTTATAGAGAATAATGAAACAGAAAAAAAGAGGAGATTAAGGCAAAAGAGCAAGATTTAAGAATTACAGAAATCAATGACTCATTAAAAAGGAAAAACATGAGAATCATAGGGGGTCCCAGAAGTGGAAGAGAGAAATAGGGGTGGAAGGGTTATGTGAGCAAATCATAGCGGAAATCTTTCCTAACTTGGGCAAAGACACAGACATCAAAATCCAGGAAGCACGGAGGACTCCCATTAGATTCAACCAAAACCGACCATCAACAAGGCACATCATAGTCAAACTGACAAAGTACTCAGGCAAGGAGAGAATCATAAAACCAACAGGGAAACAAAGTCCATAACTTACAAGGGAAGACAGATCAGGTTTAGCAGACCTATCCACAGAAACTTGGCAGGCCACAAAGGAGTGGCGGGATGTATTCAGTGTGCTAAATCAGAAAAATATGCAGCCAAAAATTCTGTATCCAGCAAGGCTGTCATTCAAAATAGAAGGCGAGATAAAAAAGATTCCCGTAAAACAAAAATTAAATGGGTTTGTGACCACTAAACCAGCCCTGCAAGAAATTTTAAGTGGGAATCTCTGAGGGGAGAAAAGATGAAAATATATCTGTATAAATAAATAAATACCAAAATCAACAAAGGTTAGAAAGACCAAAGAACACCACCATAAACTCCAACTCTACAAGCATCATAATAGCAATAAACTCCTATCTTTCAGTACTCACTCTATACGTCAATGGACCCAATGCCCCAATCAAAAGACCTAGGGTAACAGAATGGAGAAGAAAACAAGATCCATCTATATGCTTTTTACAAGAGACCCACTTTAGACCTAAAGACGCCTCCAGATTGAAAATAAGGGGAAGGAGAACCATCTATCATGCTAATGTTCAACAAAAGAAAGCCGGAGTAGCCATATTGATATCAATCTAGACTTTAAAATAAAGACCGCATCACGAGATGCAGAATGGCATTATATCATTCATAATCAAAGGGTCTATCCACCAAGAAGACCTAACAATTGTAAACATTTATGCGTCAATTGTGAGAGCACCCAAATATAGAAATCAATTAATCACAAACATAAAGAAACTCATCGAAAGAATATCATAATAGTAGGAGACTTCAACACCCCATTTACAACAATAAACAGATCAGCTGATCAAAAAATCAACAAGAAAACAATGGCTTTGAATGACACACTGGACCAGAAGTACTTAACAAATACATTCAGAACATTTCATCCTAAAGCAAAACAATATGCACTCTTCTCCAGTGCACATGGAAATTTCTACAGAATAGACCATACACTGGGACACAAATCAGCCCTAAGTAAGTACACAAAGATCGAGATCATTCCATGCATATTTTCTGACCACAATGTCATGAACTCAAAATCAACCCCAAGAAAAAATTTAGGAAAGGTAACAAATAATTAGAGACTGAAGAAACTACCAAAGAATGAATGAATGGGCTAACCAAGCAGTTAAAGAAGAAATTAAAAAGTATATGGAAGTCAATGAAAATGAAAACACCACAACACAAACCTCTAGGATGCAACAAAGGCGGTCATAAAAGGAAAGTATATAGCAATCCAGGCCTTCCTAAAGAAGGAAGAAAGATCTCAGATACACAACCTAACCTTATGACTAAAGAGCTGGAAAAGGAACAGCAAATAAAACCCAAAACCAGCAGAAGGCAGGAAATACTAAAGATTAGAGCACAAATTAGTGCTATCGAAACCAAAACACAGTAGAACACATCAATGAAACTAAAAGCTGGTTCTTTGAAAGAATTAACAAAATTGATAAACCACTATCCAGTTTGATCAAAAAGAAAAAGGAAAGGACCCAAATAAATAAAATCAAGAATGACAGAGGAGAGATCACAACCAACACAACAGAAATAAAAACAGTAATAAGAGAATGTTATGAGCAATTATATGCCAATAAAATGGGCAATCTGGAAGAAATGGACAAATTCCTAGAAACATATACACTACCAAAACTGAAACAGGAAGAAATAGAAAATTTGAACCGACCCTTAACAGGTAAGGAAATCGAATTAGTAATCGAAAATCTGCCAAAAGACAACAGTCCAGAACCAGATGGCTTTCCAGGGGAATTCTACCAAGCATTTAAGGGAGAGTTAACACCTAGTCTCTTGAAACTGTTCAAAAAATTAGAAATGGAAGGAAAACTTCCAAACTCTTTCTATGAAGCCAGCATTACCTCGATTCCAAAAACAGACACAGACAACACTTAAAAAGAGAACTATACACCAATTTCCCTGATGAACATGGATGCAAAAATCCTCAACAAGATATTATCCAACCAGAAACAATAATACATTAAAAAATTATTCACCACAACCAAGCGGGATTTATACCTGGGATGCAGGGCTGGCTCAATATCTGTAAAACAATTCACGTGATTCATCACATCGATAAAAGAAAGGACAGGAAACATATGATCCTCTCCATAGGTGCAGAGAAAGCATTTGACAAAATACAACATCCTTTCTTGATAAAAACCCTCAAGAAAGTAGAGATAGAAGGACCATACCTCGAGATCATAAAAGCCATCTATGAACGACCCAATGCTAATATCATCCTCAATGGGGAAAAACTGAGAGCTTTCTCCCTAAGGTCAGGAACAAGACAGGGATGTCCACTCTCACCACTGTTATTCAACATAGTATTGGAAGTCTTAGCCTCTGCACTCAGACAACACAAAGAAATAAAAGGCATCCATATTGCCAGGAGACGGCCAAACTTTCACTCTTCACAGATGACATGATACTCTATATGGAAAACCCAAAAGACCCCACCAAAAAACTGCTAGAATTGATTCATGAATTCAGCAAAGTGGCAGGATATAAAACACACACAGAGATATCGGTTGCATTCCTATACACCAACAATGAAGCAACAGAAATAGAAAACAAGGAATCTATCCCATTTACAGTAG
This sequence comes from Panthera onca, assembly GCF_046562875.1. Lineage (NCBI taxonomy): Eukaryota > Metazoa > Chordata > Mammalia > Carnivora > Felidae > Panthera > Panthera onca. The sequence goes on along the minus strand of NC_138344.1, from coordinate 147,259,665 downwards.
CACCAAAAACCATAAAATACCCAGGAATAAATCTAACCAAAGAGGTGAAAAATCTTTATACTGAAAACTATAGAAAGCTTATGAAAGAAATTGAAGAAGACAAAATATGGGAAAAGATTCCACGCTCCTGAATAGGAAGAACAAATATTGCTAAAATGCTGATAGTACCCAAAGTAATCTACATATTCAATGCAATCCCGATCAAAGTGACACCAGCATTCTTCACAGAGCTAGAAAAAATAATCCTAAAATTTGTATGGAACCAGAAAAGCAGCCGAATAGCCAAAGAAATCTTGAAAAAGAAAACCAAAGCAGGAGGCATCACAATCCCAGACTTCAAGCTATACTTCAAAGCTGTAATCATCAAGACAGTATGGTACTGGCACAAGAACAGACACTCAGGGGCATCTGAGTGGACCAGTCTGTTAAGCATCGGACTTTGACTCAGGTCACGATCTGGCAGTTCGTGAGTTAGATCCCACATCAGGCTGTGTGCCGACAGCTCAGAGCCTGAAGCCTGCTTGGAATTCTGTGTCTTCCTCTCTCTCTGACACTCCCCCGCTCATGCTCTGTCTCTGTCTCTGAAAAGTAATAAATAAATGCCAAAAAATATTAAAAAAAAAAAAAAGAACAGACACTCAGATCAATGGAACAGAATACAAAATCCAGACATGGAACCACAAATGTATGGCCAACTAATCTTTGACAAAGCAGGAAAGATTATCCAATGGAATAAAGACACTGTCTTCAGCAAGTGGTGCTGGGAAAACTGAACAGCGACATGCAGAAGAATGAACCAGGACCACTTTCTTACACCATACACAAAAATAAACTCAAAATGGATGAAAGACCTCAATGTAAGTCAGGAAGCCATCAAAATCCTCGAGCAGAAAGCAGGCAAAAACATCTTTGATCTTGGCCGCAGCAACTTCCTACTCAACACGTCCCCAGAGGCAAGGGGAAAAAAAGCAAAAATGAACTACTGGGACCTCACCAAAATCAAAAGTTTCTGCATAGTGAAGGCAACAATCAGCAAAACTAAACTTCAACTGACAGAATGGGAGAAGATATTTGCAAATGACATCTCAGATACAGAGTTAGTATCCAAAATCTATAAAGAATTTATCAAACTCAACACTCAAAACACAATCCAGTGAAGAAATGGGAAAAAGACATGAATAGACACTTCTCCAAGGAAGACATCCTGATGGCCAACCGACACATGAAAAAATGCTCCACATCACTCATCATCACGGAAATGCAAATCAAATCCCTAATGAGATACCACTTGACACCTGTCAGAATGGCTAACATTAACAACTCAGTCAACAACAGATGTTGGCAAGGATGCAGAGAGAAGATCTCTTTTGCATTTTGGGGGCAATGCAAGTTGGTGCAGCCACTCTGGAAAACTGTATGGAGATTCCTCAAAAAACTAAAAATAGAACTCCCCTATGACCCAGCAATTGCACCACTAGGCATTTCTCCACGGGACACAGGTGTTCTGTTTCAAAGGGACACATGCACCCCCATGTTCATAGCAGCACTATCAACAATAGCCAAAGTATGGAAAGAGCCAAATGTCCATTGATGGATGAATGGATAAAGAAGAAGGGGTAAATATATACAATGGAGTATTACTCGGCAATCAAAAAGAGTGAAATCTTGCCATTTGCAACTATGTGGATGGAACTGGAGGGTATTATGCGAAGTGAAATGAGTCAGTCAGAGAAAGACAAAATTCATATGACTTCACTCATATGAGGACTTTAAGAGACAAAACAGATGAACATAAGGGAAGGGAAACAAAAATAATATGAAAACATGGAGGGGACAGAGCACAAGAGACTCATATATATGGAGAACAAACAGAGGGCTACTGGAGGGGTTGTGGGAGGGGGGATGGGCTAAACTGGTAAGGGACACTAAGGAATCTACTCCTGAAATCATTGTTGCACTATATAATAACTAATTTGGATGTTAATTTTTAAAACTAAAAATAAATACTAATTAATAATTTTAAAAATTAAAATATTTTAAGAGAAAATAATGTGTGATCATGCTGTTGAGGTAAATATTTCTTAAAGGTTATGCCGAAGCCTCCATTAATTAAGGTAAAAATCCAAAACTGAAAAAAAAAAAGAATTCTTCATATTGTCACACTGCCATCCACACAAACTAATGTAGAAGTACGTCCCTAACCATGTCATTCACTTTTACAAAATCAAACCTAAGTCTGGAGCTTGATATATATGTCAGAGGACATGAAAATGGGGCCCTTTCTGTGCTGATAAAACCAACACAGCCCGACCATGCAGCTGGGAGACGAGCCCCAGCCCCAGGAGTCCCAGGTGTTCCCATTCTGTGATCAGCACAGAACACACACACCTCACCATGGAGTTTGTGCTGGGCTGGGTGTTCCTGGTTGCTCTTTTTAAAGGTAATTCATGGTGAACGAGGGACACTGAGTCTGTGAATGGATATGAGTGAAACAGTGAATGTGTGACAGTTTCCTGACCAACATGTCTTGTGTCTGCAGGTGTCCAGTGTGACGTGCAGCTGGTGGAGTCTGGGGGAGACCTGGTGAAGCCTGGCGGGTCCCTGAGACTCACCTGTGTGGCCTCTGGATTCACCTTCAGTGGCTACGACATGAACTGGGTCCGCCAGGCTCCAGGGAAGGGGCTGCAGTGGGTCGCGTATATTAGTAGTAGTGGAAGTAGCACAAGCTATGCAGACTCCGTGAAGGGCCGATTCACCATCTCCAGAGACAACGCCAAGAACACGCTGTATCTGCAGATGAACAACCTCAAGACCGAGGACACGGCCACATATTACTGTGTAGGAGACACGGTGAGGGGACCTCACTGGGAGCCCAGACACAAACCTCCCTGAAGGAGGGGATCAGCACCACCAGGAGGCGCACACTATGCACAATTCTCCTTTGTGTTCCCAGGCGCAGGTGCAGATGGAGGTTACAGGCAGGTTTCCTGTCAGGGTCTGGGGCTTCCTCTCCACACAGCAGTTTCCCCAGGGAGCCTCCCTGGTTATATGATTCTGTGCTTACCTATTAACTCTCTGAATTAGCAACTGGGTTGTCATAGGGAAACTAGACGAACATGCACAAAGACACAGTTGTTTGCACTTGCTTACTCCGGTCCCTCAACATGAGTGAATTACAGATTTCCTGAGGCACAACAGCTGCACCTCTATGAGATTCCCAGATGCCCTCACTGTGCAGCCAGGACCACAGGATCCCACAGACCCTCCTTATCCTCACCCAGCCCTTGTCCCAGTCAAACAACGTGACACTTTCTTCATAGCCCTTTACTACTCAGGACTTTAAATGAGCTACAGCTTTATTCAATTACTCTAAAGGAGAGACAAACAATCTACATGTATTAGTCAAGATTCCCCTGAGGAACACAACCCAAATGTCATTGGTTTCCATAACTAAATATGTTGAGAAGACCCATGATCTACTGTCACAAGCTGAAGACACAGGAAAACCCGTGATGTAATTCTTGTCTGATTCTGACTAGTGTCTAGTCTCAGAACGTGGAGAGATGATAATGTAACTCTCAGAAAAAGGGCCAGAGGAGACCAATATTCCAGTTCAAACAAGCACATGGGAAGTAAAAATGAGGGAATTTCTCCTCCATCTGCATCAGATTCTATTCACAAACATAATGGAATGGGTGGTGCCCAGGCCGAAAGAAACCATGGATGGAAATTCCAATGTCTTCTGGAACACATCACAGACATCCACAGAAACAGTGGTGAATCTGGGCACCCATGACACAGTCAAGATAACCTATAAAGTTAATCATGACAAGTCAACCTCCTGTAAACATGGAGCTCGAAGACTGAAGATTTAAAAGTCAATCCCATCATTGGGGCGGAGTCTGGTGGGCACAGCAGTGCTCCTGTGGAGGAGGGCAGAGGCCCATAAGGGGAACTGTGGTCTGAGTATTCCCTGGGTCGCATGGGGAGAGAAAATTCCCTTTGTGGAGTGCATTTGGGAGACGGGGCATTGCCTCTCATAGGACAGGAGAGCTGACAGGCACCATTAAAATTCCCTGATCATTAGCACAGGAGCCTCTTCTGAGAGCAGCTAGCTGGACGCTGCCTTCTGGTTGTTCTTCACCATGTACTCCAAGCCCCTAGTGTTCATGCAACTGCCCATCTGGGATAAACCAGCTCCAGGCACAGCACACCAAGACCCTCTCCCACAGGATCAGTGGGTTCCCTGTCATATTGAGTTCACACAATTTGGAGTTTTCAAACCAAGCTAGAGCTCCTGAGATAAAACATAAGAGCCCTGTGCCACCAGATGGGCCAATGCCTTGGACGCAGACAGGGTGAAAGCAATTCTGATGGAACCCTGGGACCCACAAGTGTTCTCGCTGTGTAACGGCTTCCTGAACAGGGGAGGCTGGGAACTCCAACTCCAGGGACTAGAGAGGGAGCTGATGCCAATATTTCCTCCCACCAATCAGCATGGACAGATTTCACTCAGCAGCACAGCATCCCCAGTGCAAGCTGAGCCACTAACACCAAGCTCCACCTACTCCAGCCCCCATCAAGTGCTTGCTTACTAGGAAAGAGTGCCTGGCAACCAGACCACCACTGCACCCCTTCCTCCAAAGACCACCGTAAACCCCCACACGCACCAAGTCAGCTGATCATACAGTGACACATATCCTCACCTCTAGGGGAGATAGGAATTAGCCTCTTTTAACAAGCAGACCAAACTCACCTAGTTAAAACTCACAACACTGGGGACAAGGTCCAACACTCCCCACTGGAGGCAAGGAGAAAATCCGCAGAGGACTGTCCTGAGGGACAGAGCAGCCAAAACACGACAGCACAGTGCCACGGAACATGAAACAAATGCTTCATGAAGTGTCAGGCCCTGGACAGTATGTGAACACTTCTCAATAAAGATACTACCCTAGAAGCAGAAAAGATAACAGGATTTTCTAAAACATTTAAGAAGGCAGAGACATAGACAACAACATGATGGAGGAACTCATCCTAAAAGAAAAAATGATAAAAGGTCATTGTGAGGGATATAATTAAAACACATAAACTAATGTGCCTCAAACAGAATTTCTAAAAACTCTCATAATGAAACAGGATTTTCAAAAAGTATCATAAGGATGCTAGCTGTGCTTGAGGAAAATATATGAGACATGAAGGATACCCTTACTGCAAACAGAAGAGACCTAAAAACTAGTCAGGATGAAATTTTAAATGTTGTAACCGAGATGTGAAACTGATTGGATATAATGACCTCAAGGCGGAAAGAAGCAGATGAATGAGGAAGGGACATAGAAGATAAAAGTATGGGGGAGATGAAGCTGGAAAGAAGACGAAAATTAAAATATTGCATCAGAAACATACACTTAGGGAAATCAGCAGCTCCATAAACTGTAATAACATTCTTTTGAAAGGAGTCCCAAAAGAATAAGAGGGAGAAAAAGGGGGATACATTTTAGCTGAGTGAATATAGTGAAAATTTCCACAAGCTGGGGAAGGAAACAGACATCCACACCTAGAAGGCAGAGAGAACACCCAATAAAATAAAAAAAAAAAAAAAGCAGGCCAACACTGAGACATATCATAGGAAAATGGCAAAATATCCAGATAAAGAAAAACCATAAAAGCATCAACACAAAAGAAGTTGCCAACTAACAAGGGAAGATAAAAAAAAAACAAACTATGGCAGATATTTCTACAGAAACCTTCATGCAAGTAGGGAGTGGCATCATATCCTCAACATGCGCAATTGAAAATTATGCAGCTAAGAATACTTTCTCCAGTAAGGCAATCATTCAGATACAAGGAGTGGCAAACAAAACCCAAGGAGTTCATGGCCTCTAAATCAGCCCTGTGAGAAATTAAAGGGGACCCTTTGAGTGGGAAAGGAAGACTAAAAGTAACAAAGACTAGAAATAAGCAGAGAAAATCTCCAGAAACAATGACTTTGGAGGTAACACTATGGCACTAAGTTTATATCTATCAATAATTACCGTGAATGTACATGGGCAAAATGCACCAATCAAAAGACATAGGATACCAGAATGGATAAAAACAAATACAAGATCCTTCTACACACTGCACACGATTGACTCATTTTCAACCTAAAACACCTGTAGATTGAAAGTGAGGGGAGGGTAAACAATTTATCATACTAATGGACGTCAAAAGAAAGTTGTAGTACCACACTCATATCACACTACCCAGTTTTCAAACCAAAGTTTGTTACAAGAGATCAGGAAGGCAGTATATCATCATAAAGGGGTCTATCCAACAAGAAGATCTGAAGCTTTAAATATTTATACCCCAAAAATGTAAGCACTGAAATATATAACTCAATTAATAAGAAACATAAAGAAACTCATTGATAATAGACAATAGTAATAATAGAGAACGTTAACACTCCACTTACAACAATGGAAAAACAATTTAAGCTGAAAATCAATAAGGAAACAATGGCTTGGAAAGACACATGGACTGAATGGACTTAACAGATATATTCACAACATTCCATCCTAAAGCACCAGAATACACATTCTTTTTGAGTGCGCATGGAACATTCTCCAGAACAGATCACATACTATGTCACAAATCAGCCCTCTACAAGTAAAAAAAGACTGAGATCATTCCATGCGTATTTTCAAACCACAACACTATGAAACTTTAAGTCGACCACAAGAAAAATTTGGGCAACACCACCAAAACATTAGGTTAAAGAACATTGTAGTAAAAGCTCAATGAGATTTTCAGGAAATTACAAAAGCAATAAAAAATACATGGAAGCAAATGAAAATGAAAACATGCCAGTTCCAAACCATCTGGATGCAGCAAAGTTGATGGAAGAGTGAAATATATAGCAGTACAGGCCAAACTCAAGAAAGAAGAAAGGTCTCAAACACACAACCACTTTACAACTAAAGAAACTAGGAAAAGAACAACAAATGAACCCTAAAGCCAGCAGGAACAGGTAAACAAAAAAGATTAGAGAAGAAATAAATGATATAGAAACAAAGAAAAACAGTAGAACAGATGATGAAACTATAAGCTGGTTTCTGTAAGAATAAATAAAAATGAAAACCCATGGGCAGACTTGGCAAAAACAAAAGAGAAAGGACGAAAGTAAATATAATCAGAATTTGAGAGGAGACATCGCGACTGACACCACAGAAATACATCTATAAGACAATAGTTTGGAGATTTATATGCCCACAAATTGGGCAATCTGGAGGAAATGGATAAATTCCCAGAATAATGAAGACTACCTAAACTGAAAAAGGAAGAAATAGAAAACGGGAACAGACTGATAATGAGCAAAGAATTTGAATCATTAATCAAAAATCTACTGACACACAAAAATCCAGGGCCAGATAGGTTCACAGGTGAATTCTACCAGATATTTAACAAGAGTGTGAAATATTCTATTTAAGTAGAATAGAATATTCCTGTCTTCACAAACTGTTCCAAATAATAGAAATGGAAAGAAAACTTCCAAATTCATTCTACAAGATGAGTATGATCACAGTTTTAAACCAGATTAAACCCCACTAAAAATGAGACTTACAGGCCACTAGCCCTAATGAACAAGAATGCAACAATTGTCAAGAAGATACTTGCAGGGGCGCCTGGGTGGCTCAGTTGGTTAAGTGTCCGACTTTGGCTCAGGTCGTAATCTCACGTTCCGTGAGTTCGAGTCCCGCGTGGGCTCTGTGCTGAGAGCTCAGAGCCTGGAGCCTGTTTCAGATTCTGTGTCTCCCTCTCTCTGACCCTCCCCCATTCATGCTCTGTCTCTCTCTGTCTCAAAAATAAATAAACGTTAACAAAAAAAAGAAAGAGAATACTTGCAAATTGAATCCACCAATACATTAAAAGGATCCTTTAATGTGACCAGGTGGGATTTATTCCTTGGCTGTAAGGGTGGTTCAATAGTCACAAATAAATCAATGTAATACATACCATCAATCAGAGAAAGGATACGAATGATATGACCCTCTCAATAGATGAAAAAAAAAATTTGACATAGTACAGCATCCTTTCTTGATAAAACCCTCAACAAGGGGTAGAAGAAACACATCTCAACATCATAAAGTCCGTACATGAAAACCCCACAGCTAATATCCTCAGTGGGGAAAAAAACTTTTTCCTCTACTATCAGGAACACAAGAGGGTCGTCCACTCCCATCATTCTACTTAACACAGCAGTGGAAGTCTTATCCTCAAAAACAGACAACAAAAATAAATAAATAAATAAATAAATAAATAAATAAATAAAGGCATTCAAGTTAGAAAAGAAGAAGTCAAACATTCCCGCTTCACAGATAACATGACACTGTATATAAAAAACTCAAGACTCCACCAAAATATTGCAAGAACTGATACACAAATTCAGCAAAGTCACAAGATACAGTATCAACATACTGAAATCGGCTGCATTTCTACACAGCAATAATGAAGAAACAGAAAGAAAAATAAAAAAAACTATCCATGCCGTTTACAACTGCACCAAATATAATAGGATACCTAAAGAGTTAAAATATCCATAATCTGAAGACTCTAAAAACGGTGAAAGAAACTGAGGATGACACAAAGAAATGGAAACACCTTCATGTTCATGGATTTAAGGAGCAAGTAGTGTTGAAATGTCTCTGCTACACAAAGAAACGGTGGCTTCATGATTATGGATTTCATGCTATATTACAAAGCTGTACTTATCAAGACAGTAAGCTACAAGCACAAAAGAGACACATAGATCAAGAGAACAGAAGAGTAAACCCAGATATGGACTCACAAATGTATGGCCACCTCATCTTGGATGAAGTAGGAAAGACTATGTAATGGGAAGAAAGACAGTCTTGTCAACAGAGGGTGTTGGGAAAACTGGACCAGAACATGCAGAAGAATGAAACTGAACCACTTTCTTACTCCATACACAAAAATAAATCCAAATGGGTGAAAGACCTAAATGTGAGACAGGACACCATCAAATCCTAGAGGAGAACAGGCAGCAACCTCCTGGACTTCGGACATAGCAACTTCTTACTAGACATGTCTTGAGAGGCAAGGGAAACAACAGCAAACTTGAACTACTGGGACCTCATCAAAATAAAAACCTTCTGCACAGCTAAAGAAACAATCAAGTAATCTAAAAGGCATTCTACAGAAATTAAAAAGGTATTTGCAAGCCACATATCTGATAAAGGCCTACTATCCAAAATCTATATAAAAAACTTCTCAAACTCAACACCCAAAATACAAAGAATCCAGTGAAGAAATGGTCAGAAGACATGAGGAGATACTTTTCCAAACAAAGCATTCAGATGGCTAACCGACACACGAACATTCGCTCAACATCACTCATCATCAGGGAATTACAAATGAAAACTACAATGAGAGATGACCGCACACCTGTCAGAATGGCTACAATTAACAACTCAGGAAACAACAGATATTGATGAGGGTGAGGAGAGAAGGGAACCTTTTTATACACTTGGTGGGAATGCAAAGTGCCCAGACCATTCCAGAAAACAGTTTAAAAACTAAAGATTAAACAACCTTCCACTCCAGCAATTGCTCTACTAGGAATTCATCCAAAGCATACAAAACTTCTGATTGGAGGAAGTACATGCACCCCAATGTTTACAGCAGCATTAACTATGACAGCCAAACTGAGGAAAGAGACCAAAAGTCCACCATGTGATTAATCTGCTGTATGTATAGAATGGCATATTACTCAGTCATAAAAAAGAATGAAATCTTGGCATTTGCAAAGATGTTGATGCAGCTACAGGGCATCATGCTAAGCAAAGTAAGTCAGTCAAAGATGACAAACACCATATGATTTCCTCATATGGGGAATTTAGATCTAGGGGAAGGGGAAAAAGAGCAAGAAATCATAAAAAAAAAAACAACTCTAAGGTTAGAGACCAAACTGAGGGTTGCTGGAGGGCAGGTGTGTGGGGGATGGGATAATGGGTGTTGGGGATTAAGGAGGCCACGTGTTGTGATGAGTACTGGGTGTTAATGTAAGTGATGAACCAATAAATTCTACTACTGAAATTAATATTACACAATATGTTAACTAACAAATATTTAAACACAAACTTAAAAAATTTAAAAAGTGGAAAAAAGAACGGAGAATTGTTGTCACAAATTGTCATGAACATGGAATCTAAGGTGGTGAGTCAAACGTCTTGCATTTACTCATTATATCCCTAACTGATGGTGGACATAAATTAACATACTCATGAATTTTCACAGCAGTGCCAGGTGAGCTGGAATTCAAACCACAGCTGCCCTTCCCAACTCCTCTGTGCCCACACATCATGGGCAGCTTGTCCAGACACCTGCACAAGAACCCACGTTGGGCCTCAGCAGGGACCCACATCTGCAGAACTGAAAAGTGTGGACAGTTGACGCTTCCTGAGAAGCTCTGGGGTTCCTTCCCCGACTTGCTGTCTCAGCTCCCTTGTCTTCCTTTCCTGTCTCTTGAAGAGAACCATGTCCCCTGTTAGTGGTTCATGAAAGTGAGGGGCTAGATGTTCTATACACATTCAATATGACAGGTAACATACAAGGGGACAAAAAAAAAAAAAAAAACAAAACATATGATGCAGCCTCTCTCGCGGCTCCTATCACCCAATGTGGTAGAGTACAAATAAACCTAAGTATTCATTTGGTCAAAAATTGCACAGCACGTTGGGAAAGTATTAAGAGATGAGAAGCCTGGAAGAATTCCACAAATGCAGATATGAGCTCCCCTTGGAAGGAAGAAGAAAAATTACAGTCCCAAACACGCAAGAGTAAAATGATTTTAGGAAATGATACAAGAGCTTCAATGCATTCTATTCATGAAGTGTCTAAAATTGGCAATGCAAAAAATGGATTTTGAGGGTTTCACATAGAATTGCGAAGGAAAAATTGTGTCAAGAACTCAGTTGTGTGCACAGAGCTCAGCGGCTCCTGAGACATATAGAAAGCCCACCACCTGAAAAGGTAAACATGATTTTTGACTCCAGGAGCATATCTATCTAATCTGATGAGCAGTCTGGCCAAAGAGACACAGAATGGCAACTCTTGTGAAATTTGAACTTCAATTTCCTATATTTCCACTTAACTTCCATATATTAGGAAAAACCATGCCACGAAAATGATTTGCTAGAGTCTATAAATTTAAAAACAAACGACAAAACTCTAAGTCACCAGAGACCAAATAGGGAACACGTCAAAATTGAGAGAAACCAGAAAAAAAAAACAAGACTTTTAGTTACATTGGAAGTCAAGAAATCAGTGGGGTGCCTGGATGGTTGAGTCAGTTAAGTGTCTCACTTCAGCTCAGGTCTCGGTGTCACAATTTGAGGGTTTGAGCCCCGTTGTCAGGCCCTATGCTGACAGCTCAGAACCTGGAGCCTGCATCAGATTATGTGTCTCCCTCTCTCTCTGCTTTTCCTCGCTCACGTTCTGTCTCTCTCTCTCTCTGTATCAAGAATAAACATTTTAAAAAAATATTAGTCATAAGCAATCAATCATCAAGAAAAGAAAAACTATAGCTAAGAACACAAGACCCATAAAAAGAAATGGTATAAATAGACTTTGTGAAAATCAATTCCGCTTATCTGCCCACGTGAATACCAATAGTAAGATAAGTTACAGAGTAAGAGACAACATTCACAAATTGCATAACCACCAAGGGACCTGCATCTTGAATATGCTAAGAACCCTCAAGAGTCAATAGGAAGAAAGGAAACAAACCTCCATCAAACAAGCACAGCCTTGTGTAGTAGACATCCTATCCTTGAGGTTATAGACACATTAGTTACTCACTGGAGAAGACTCTTCACACCATCGACTGTCAGGGAAATTCAAATCAAGAATGCAACAATGCCCTATACACACATCCCAATAGCTCAGGTAGGAACAACTCTGACAACAACATCCAGGTGAGCATCCAGCATACGTGGGGCCTCAAACAATGCAGGAAGGATTGACAAACAAACACCAGCTCTGGAAAACCGTTGGCTGTTGCTTATGAAATTATACATGGATGACATAAAAAGGAACCTGGAAATACCACTCCCGAGTATTTGTCCCTGAAGAATGAAATCCCATGCTCAGAAAATAAATGGTGTGTAAATATTTATAGCATCTTTCTTAGTGTTAGAAGCTCAGAATAAGGCAAAAGTCTTTCTAAATATAAAGGAATAAACCAACTACGAAAATTCCATCAATGGGAGGCTTTGCCAGAGAACTGTGACACTACTGATGCACACCTGAAATCAGGTGAAACTCAAAGACATGATGTGGAGGAAAGGGCGGTGGTCCCATAATTACAGAGGTGGTGTGACCTGGGACATTCACACAGCCAGACCATGGTGACAGTGGTTTGGTTGGGCATTCCTTATCTCTTTCTTTCCCAAACCACATGATGAGATACTCTGCTTCATTTGACAGCACTCCTATGTTCAACCACCCTCTGATGTATGGAGTCTCCACAGACTGAACCCTACAACCTCGGACTCCTCTGAATGGAGAGTAGTTGAGACCATAGTCTGATATGTGTTCTGACAGGAGCTGTTCCCTCCACTGTCCCTGGCTCTGGCTCTCTCCTGCAGGTGAGGGGGAGTAGGTTAGGAATCCTCCACTGAAACCATCTGTCTCCTGCACCTCACTCTCCCACAACATGAGGCCCAGACCTTCTTCCTCACACTTAGCTGGAAATGAAGTCAGTTCTATAGGAACAGATTTGCTCCTTGGATTAGAGGATTACTCCATCTCCCCCTTACCCTGGGCAATACTCTGGGCAAAGGTCTGCAGCTGCAGGGCGTGTCGGGGACAAACAGGATTCCAAACAGTTTAGAAACTGAGGGCTCTGTTTAGGGGTGGCTGGCAGCTTCACTGCCTTGTGGCTTGCTTGTCCTGGTGGCATGAGACTCCTGCCATACAAGTCAGGTCTGGGGTGATCAGGTTCCCAGCATCCCTAGTGGACTGTGCCCAGGGCAGAGCTTCCTTCCTGGGAGTGGGGCTGCCAACAATGAGTGAGTCCCACATCTCAGGCACCTGCTGGGGCTTGGCCTCAACAGCAAACAGCTTAGGGTCACTGACATCCTGTCCCTCTGGGAAAGAGTCCTCTGAACAGGAGCTGGTCACTGGGAACCGTGTGTATTGGCTACAACAGTCTGGAGGGGAGGTTGCAGCCAGGCTCAGGGGCACATGCCTATAGTCCCAGTTACTTGCACTGGAATTTCTTCTTGCTGATCTGGGGTGGGAAAGGAAAAGAACATACCTTAGTTCAAATAGTCTAGGTATTCTTTCTGGTAGTATATTTTCTGCAATAAATGCTTCTTCATGGGCTGTATGCCAACATGGCCATTTGCAGGCACTATAAATACATTATTTGAGTTTTTCTTCAAATTCCAGTTAGTTAACATGCAATGTACTATTACTTTCAGGTGTAAAATATAGTGATTCAACATTGCAATACAGCACCCAGTGTTCGTTATGAGCGCTCCCCTTAATCCCCATCAACTACCTCCCCATCCCTCCACACACCCTCCCCAGGGTAACCATCAGTTTTTCCCCTATAGTTAAGTATCTGTTTCGTGGGGCTTACGTGGTTCCATGGGTTAGGCCCACGACTCTTGATCTGGCCTCTTGTCTTGATCTCATCATTCCTGAGACCGAGCCCCACTTTGGTTTCTGCACTGACACGACGTTTCCTTGGGATTCTCTTCCCATCTGCCTCTGCCCCACCTCCCATTCTCTCTCTAAATAAATAAGTGAACATTGAAAAAATCGCCTATTTCTTGGTTTGCCTCTTCTCTCTTATTTGTCCCTTTGCCCATTTGTTGTTTCTTAAATTCTACATATGGAGGAAATCATATATTTGTCTTTCTCTGACTTATTTCCGTAAATATAATACTCTCTAGGCCCATCCCTGTCCTTAACAATAGCTAATTTCATTCCTTTTGCGGCTGAGAAATATTCCAATGTGCGTGGACGGGGTTATGTAGATATACCACGTATTCTATACCCATTCATCAATCAATGCATACTTCGGCTGGGTTGTTTCCATAGCTGGGCTGTTTGTGACATAGCTGCTATAAACAGAGAGGTACAATTCCCTTAAATTAGCATTTTTGTATCCTTTGGGTAAATACCTAGTAGTGCATTTGTTCTATCGTAACGTAGTTGTATTTTTAGCTTTCTAAGGAACCTCCATGCTGTTTTCCATAGTGGCTGTGCCAGTGTGCATTCCCACCAGCACCTCCAAAAGGATCCTCTTTCTCTGCATCCTCACCAACACCTGTTGTTTCTTGTGCTGTTGAGTTCAGCCTTTCTGACCAGTGTGAGTTGATATTTCATTGTAGTTTGGATTTCTATTTCCCTGATGAGGAGTGATGTTGACCATCTTTTCATGTGTTTAGTGACAATCTGTAGGTCACATTTGGAAAAATGCTTATTCATGTCTTCTGGCCATTTTTTAATAGGATTATTCAGTTCTGGAGTTGAACTTTATACCATATATAGAAACCTTAAAGACTCCACCAAAAAAAAACCCGCTAGAACTGGTACAATAAACCTGTAAATTTGTAGCATACAAAATCAACATATAGAAATTTGTTACATTTCTATATACCAATAATGAAGCAGGAGAAAGAGAAATCAAGGAATCAATCCCATTTAAAATTACACCAAAAACCATAATATACTAGAAATAAACCTAAGTAAAGAGGTACAAGATCTGTACTCTGAAAAGTCTGGGACATTTATGGAAGAAATTGAAGAAAACACAAAGAAATGGAAAAAATATTCCATGCACATGGATCAAAAGAAAAATCATTGTTAAATGACAATACTATCCAAAGCAATCTAGACATTCAATGCAAATACTTCAATTTCCTGTCAAATAATACCAGCATTTTTCACAGAGCTAGAACAAATAACTCTAAAATTATCATTGAACCACAAACGACCCCAAATAACCAAAGATCTTGAAAAAGAAAAAAACCTGGAGGCATCACAATTCTGGATATCAAGCTATATTACAATGCGGTAGTCATCAAGACAGGATGATACTGGCAAAAAAAAAAAAAAACATAGATTAATGGAAAAGATTAGAAAACCCTGAAATGGACACATCACTATATGATCAACTAATCTTTGACAGAGCAGGAAAGACTATCAAATGGAAAAAGTCCCTTCAAAAACTGGTGTTGAGAAAACTGGACAGCATCGTGAACTTGTAATGAACCTGGACCACTTTCATACAGTACACACCAAAATAAATACAAATTGAATGAAAGACCTAAATGGGAGACAGGAAACCATCAAAATCCTAGAGGACAACACAGGCACCAACCTCTTTGACCTTGGCCAGAACAAGTTCTTACTAGACATGTCCCAGAGGCAAGGGAAACAATAGCAAAAATAAACTATTGGGATCTCACCAAGATAAAAAGCTTCTGCACAGCAAAGAACAAATCAACAAAACTAAAAGGCAACTGACAAAATGGGGGGAGATATTTGTATGACATCTCAGACAATGGGTTAGTATCCAAAATCTATAAAGAAATTACCAAACTCAACACTCAAAAAACAAATAATCCAGTGAAGAAATGGGCAGAAGACATGAATACATATTTTTCCAAAGAAGACATCCAGATGGCAAAAAGACACGAATAAAGATGCTCAACAACACTCTTCATCAATGAAATATAAATCAAAGACACAATGAGATACCAACTCACACCTGTCACAATGACTAAAATTAACAATTCAGAACACACAAAATGTCAGCAAGGATGCAGAGAAAGCGAAACCCTTTCGCACTGTTGATGGTAATGCAAACTGGCGCAGCCACTCTGGAAAACAGTGTGGAGATTCCTCAAAAAATGAAAAACGGAACAATCCTGTGATCAAGCAATTGCATTTATCCAAGGATACCAAAGGTATCCAAAGGATACCAAAAGGCTGATTCGAAAGGGCACGTGCATCCCAATCTTTATGGCAGCCTTATCAACAAAAAACAAATTGTGGAACAGCCCAAAGATTCATCAACACATGAATGCATAAAGAAGAGGTGGTAAATATATACAATGCAATATTACTTAGCCATCAAAAAGAATGACATCTTGCCAATTACAATAATGTGGATGGAACTACAGTGTATTATGCTAAGTGGAACAAGTCAGTCAGAAAAAGTCAAATATCCTATGATTTCACACATTAGTGGAATATAAGAAACACAACATACAGAAAGGAAAAATAAAATAAATCAAAACAGAGAGGGAGGAAACCAGAAGACACTCTTAAATACAGAGAACAAACTGAGGGGAAGTGGGGGAGGTGGGCTAAATGGCATGTGGCCATTAAGGAGGGCACTGGGTGAAATGAGAACTGGGTGTTATATGTATGCGATGGTTCTCTACATTCTACCCCTAAAATGAGTACTACGCTGTATGTTAACATATTGAAATTGCATTAATATAATACAAGAAAATTATATATAGAGAGAGACTACCTCAAAATAGCAAGCTTCTGCACAGTGAAGGAAACAATCAACAAAACAAAAAAGCAACCTAGGGAATGGAAGAAGATATCTGTAAATGACATATCCTCAGGGTTAGTTTTCAAAACATATAAGATTTTTTTAATTGTTTTCAAATTATCAGTAGAGAGTGTGTCCATGCAGTTCAGCACACTGTTGTGTGAGAAGCAAAACTCGTGTCTTCCACTTTTATATTGTGGTAAGATCTCACTGAAAATGAGACCCACACTCTTCACAAAATTTTAACCATACATTACAGTATTGATAATTACAGGGGTAATGATGTGGAGACCCCTCTAGAACTTAATCATCTTGCATAACACAAAATCATAGCCCTTGAGATCTACTCCTCACTGACCCTCCCTGCCAGGCCCTGGCAACTGCCATTCCACTCTCCATTTCATTGTTATCAAAACCCAAATTCAGCTGCCTGTTACTGGAAAGGTCAATGTTCAAAGTTTTAGTTTGGGTGGCAAAGGAATTTGGCTATATTCAGAAGGCCAGCCACTGGGGAAAAGGCAAACTCTTGTCCAAACGCCACCTCTGAGGTTTCTCCCTGACCCAGGGCGTTTTAAAGCAGTAGAGCGTACTTAAGCAAGGCAGTGCCATGGTCAAAACCATCTTTTGATCATGGGCAGACTCCATGGTGCAAGCTGCCAAAGTAACCTCAACTCCCCTCCATCTCCAGCTGAAGTGGGAACCAAACTACATGGGAGGAGACTGCCAGAGGCCAGGAAAGAACCCCCATAAGGGATTAGAGGAGAAAACCCCTGGGGCTCACACATGGTCAGCAGAACTTTCTGTTCTCCCCAGCTGGCATAAGAAAATACTAAAATACAACCTTGTAGTTCACCAATCATCACTCAGAATACTGACAAATGTTTTCCTCAGTGAACTCAGAGGAACCTTCAAAGCAAAAACCAAAAGGATCAAATGGCTTCCAAACTAATAGCCAAGGAGAATAAGACACACAAAACTACATGGTGATTTTTTCCATCACCCATAAAGGTAAAACTGACAATGTTTACCTCCGCATCACAAGGAAGCAAAAGCAGTGGTCTCTGTAATGAGGAAAAGTAGTCATCCAAAGAAAGTGACCCAGCAGTACCACAGGACATGGAATTCGTAGAGAAGTTCAGGGTGTTATAACTGCATAGCCCATATGCAAGTAGCTTCAGTAAAGATTGAAGGTGTTGACTAGAGCCATGCCTCTGGGTCCAAATCCCTACCCATGTCCATGTGACCACTCTTGACCATGGCCCACCTGACCCCCCTACATCCACCCCAGCCGAACTGATGTGCAGGGTCACCCAATGCCACACCCTGGAACTGTTGCCGAACCCCACAGGGGGCCCCCAGGTGCAGGGTGCTGGCCACCTGGCACAGCGCTCTGTTCTGTCTGGTGGTCTAGACCTGGCTTTGCTGAGGATCCTCCATTTATCCATTCTCACTGGCAGATGTCTCTGAGCACGGGCATGAGGCTGGCAGAGGGCCAGGTCACCCTGAGGGCACCCTTCTTGCTGTTTTCACTCTGGGCAGTGCTGGCTCCTGTGCAGGGTTCTCAAGGGCATCCCTCATGGCTCTACATCTCCTCTGAGGTGGTAATTCCCAAGAAGGAGCCGCACCACAGCAAAGGCATTCAGATGCCTGGCTGTCTGTCCTATAGCCTGCGTTTTGGGGCAAGAGACATGTTATGTACATGCGGCACAAGAAACTCTTTTGGTCCAGACTCTGCTGATGATGACTCAGGATGCTCAGGGAGCATCCTGACTACACTTTCATGCCTCCAGACTGTTACTACCTCAGCTACCTGGAGGAGATTCCTTTTTCCATGGTCACAATTGACACAGGCTATGGCAGCCTTGAAGATATCATGAAGTTGGATTAACTTGCCTATGAAATGAGACCCCTCGGTGATTTCCAATGGTTTGAACACTTTGTTTCTCAGATAGTTGCAGATATCTGTGCAATGGGACCTACTTATAACCGGGGATATAAGGAGGACAGGGGACCCCCTGTTCCTCAAGGAAATGCCAGTGCAGCCCCAAGGATCTCTAGTAAGTTCTGTTCATCCCATCACAGAATTTTCAAAGGACTTGCTTTCAGTTTCAAAACAATGTATAGTGTGTTAACCACGTGGAAAAAAGTGCCCAATTCCTAGTAAGGCTAGTTAGCTTAATTGAGTCAATATTTCATGCTATTGATGTAAGTTATTGGTTTCATGGTCATTTATAGTGAGAGACATCAAGCTCACACAGGCAATTATGTGTTGCATCAGAGCCCCTTTTTTTCCTCTTCAATAGTATTAGTGAAAGTATTTTCGATTTCTTAAAACACATTCACCCTTAATGTGATTTGAGATGGGCCCCATGAGGTTCATGGCAGTCCAGTTGTATATTCTATATGCCATCCACCAATGGCTTATATGCCATCATTCTGGGTTATTTAGGCAGACATTATTTACTCTTTTCTGTCATACCAACACATCAGATGGCAAGAAATTGTGGCTTGTGCATTGACACTGACGAATGCGCTTGCCAAAAAAGGTCCAGCTGCCTTAGGACCCAACTAACTGGTATAATGGAAGCTTTCAGTAACTGTTCCTTCATTCATATGCAGCACATAATGAATTGTGGAACAGGCAAGTGCATGTTCAACACTGAAATGGTGCATTTAAATAAAAGCCTGACCCACTATCATTATGGAAACTACATAGTGGATCCAAGAAAGCAGTGTGACTGCGGCTCATTCAACCAGTGCTACAGCAATCTAGGCTGTATGCGTGATTGTATCTGAACCCCTGGGGGAAAATGTAATACAGGCAGACACTATACAGACTGGACCAACTCCGCTGCTTGGACACCCTGCAGACCAATCCAAAATATACGTGATCTTCCAGAGTCCTGCCATGGGGTGACCTTGGCATACCCTGATGACTTCCATATGCAAGATGGATCCGCGTGCACTGAAGAGGGCTGCTGCTATCATGGAACTGCACTGACCGCACTATTCACGGCCAAGAAATCTTTGGCAGAAATTCTGGGAAAGGTGAAGATGTCTGCTATACCATAAATCACAAAGGCAGCCGACATGGACACCGCAGAACACCCCGGGGAATTCAACGCTGAACCTGTTCCCATACAGGCGTGCCGTGTGGAAGGCTGCAGTGTAGGAATGTCACACATCTCCCTCAAATGCAAGGGCATGTTGGATTCCATCTGTCTGAGATCCAGTGTTCTGACGTTTGGGGCTGGATTCACATTGTAGCACAGGAACAACCCAGATTCCTCATGTGAGAACTGGTACTTCCTGTGCTTCTGGATAGTTCTGTCAGGATACCTACTGCACTGGCAGTGGGGCTCAGCTGAATTATGACTGTATCCCAGAGAAATGCAGTCACAGAGGGATGTGCAACCATAACAGGAACTGCCACTGCCACACAGGCTGGGATCCTCCATGGTGCACGGACAAGGCACTGGTGGGAGCACAGACTGTGGACCCCTCCGAGAAGAATTCAGCCAGTCAGGTAAAGTCATGAATCCATGGTATATCTCAGAGTGGGTTTTGGTCACATTTATGCCATAATAGCTGCATTCCTCTTTGTTGTTTCTGGAAATGTCAGAACTATAAACACAGAGAAAGTTAAGGAAGAGATTTTTGGAGAAGACAATCCATAATTTAGCCTCCAGACCCCTGAACAACTATAGACAATGCATCTGGTGCATCTGTAAAAATACAGTATTGAGGCGGCACAGCTGACATCCACGTTTCCAAGGGTCTGCGGGAGACACAGGGGTCCTCAGGCACATCACAGCTCTGACACCAGGTCTCTCATGGGTCACCGACCAGCACTCTGAAAGAAAACTTGAAAACTGCATGCTTGTGGCCTTTATGTAGTTTTTAAGCCTGTAAGAGCCCAAACTGAGCCTTTGTTTCTGGGAAGAGGAACGGAGTCAGAGCTGTGTCTTGAGCGGAAGTGTCTGGTTCCAGAATTAAGAGAAGTTGACACAAGCTCCTTTATTGGCAACTTCATGAGTTTTCTCCAAAACTACGCTGTTGTGGACTGAAAAGTTTCTCATTCTCCAGGTAATCTGTCTTCCCCCAGTCCCATGTGGGCTCAGGATAATGGAGGGCTACCACCCACCCATACTGCCTGTCCACACGGGGGTGTCTGCGGGCTGTGAGGGAAGGGGACTGCCATTAGGTTCCACCTAGCGCAAGCTGTGCCTCGCTGGAGAGCAAATTTCCAAATGTGGGAGACTGAGACCATGAGGCTGAAAGGAGCACCCCATACATCAATCAGAAAGGTAGGCACAAGTGTCTATGGATGACTCTGGCATACAGCGGGAGACCGGGAAAGGTGAATCCCTGCTCTCTTTCTCTTGCCTACATTTCAGTGAGTTTAACCATAGATAAGAATCTGCCTAGGGTTCCAATTTGGTTTCCCAAGCACCTTCTAGAATAACACAGAGGTGAGCCTGTGAAAGTTAGTGAATTCAGCCCCATCCGCTCCCAAGAAATCCTGTACTTGCTACCCTGTTTTCTATGTCCTGATCATTGCGAATGTGGGATGGAGGCCTGCCCTTCCCTGGGTCCTTGTGCCCTCTTGTTCCGGGCTCTGTAAGTCATAAATCCTGTGCTTCCATTTCCTTTGTTGGGGGTGTACTGAAACCCCACCTTCAGTCACAAGGGGCCCACACATCTCATGTACCCCAAACGAGAGCTCAGATGCCTAGGGAGCTGCCTGTCACCCACTGTGACTTGCTGTTGCCACTTCCTTCAGCAGGTCACACTCTACATGTTCTTAATTCAGTCCAGAAGCTGAGGTCCCACAATACATTTATCCCCAAGGATGGGATTGGGAGCCTAGCTGATGCCCCCCTACAGTGCCTTAGACCTAAGAATGGCTCATTCATTCCTCACCATCACGTCTCAGCTGTTGTAGGAAGGAGCTGGTGCTTGCTGGTGGTCTGTAGCTTTGATTTGGGCTTATGCCAGGTGTTGCCAGAAACCCTCACCCTAAATTATCAGTGCCATAAAAGGTCAGACTCCCTGCAGAGACCAACAAGCAGGCACCAGTCTGGGGGTACAGGGGTGTGTACTTCCTATTCACCTCCAAAGGAGGTGGACACCGAGGACAGTGTTCCTAGATTAGTGTCGAAGAAGACACCAGCTGGTTGGTCCACTGTGTTGTGGCCAGCACCATGGTGTTGTGCTTGATTACCCAGGCCTAGCTAGTGATGGAGGCAAATCTACAAGGAGCATCATGGCACCCAGGGTGGAGGTCTTGGCCAAGGCAAGCTCCCCCTAGTGGCTGCAATCCTCGCTGCTGTCGCCAATGGCTCCCCACCTGTCAGGTATTGGGTGGGACACCTCAGTGTGGGAGGCCACAGAACACAACTCTGGGAAGAAATAACTTCTATCCCAGATTTTCCCTGTCACGATCCACTACACCTACATGTCCAAGGACCAGCGTGAGAGACAGAAATGGTGACAGGCACTATACCATCATGGAAATGCAAGGTTTCCTAGAATCATTTGTCCAAAGGGAGGGAGACAAGGACACTGATTGGCTTTTGTGGGTCTTCGTCATTGGCTCCGAGCTGTTGCTTACAGCACTTGACATGCTGCAGGTGACTGGATTGGTCCAAGACCGCCAAAGTCATCATTCACTGAAAAACTCAAAGTATCCACAGCCTGTTTACAGAGACACCCTAGAGGAGCCTCCAGACTTTTCACTCTATCAAAAGACCATGACAAGCACACCAAGGCACAGGGCAGGAGACACATCAAAAAAAAAAGGGGGAAGGCTCTGAGGAAGACGCTCCCCAAGCCCCCAGAGCCCACAGAGGTAGGAAGAAAGAAGCTCTGATTCCTGGGACTTGGATTTTTATGGCATGGCAGCACAGGCCCACTGGGAGAGGTCAAGCCCAGGTGACGCCATCCACCTCTAAGATACAATGGGGACAATTCAAGGAGTATGGGGTTTTTGTTCTTTGTTTTTGCCTTGTGTCATGCGCCCAAGATCCTTGACCATTTCCAACCTGGAGGAGAGGCCCTTGACAACACCATCTAAGGAGCTCTTCATGAAGGACCACTCTGACCTTAAGTCTGTGCCATTACATGCACAGTGGGGGAAGAGGACGACATAGGTTCCTGTCCACGTGACAAGAACCTGATCTCAGGACCCACTGTGGAGACTTCCGGCGGAGGAGGGCATGCATCCATGCTGATAAGAACCGGTCTCCTCAGGACCCACTGTGGAGGATTCAGGGGGACGTGGCCCCACGTCCACACTGACAAGAACCCGGTCTCCTAGGGCCCACTGTGGAGGATTCAGAGGGACGTGGCCCTGAGTCCACACTGGGGGACCTAGCCCCGCGTCCACACTGACAAGAAGCCGGTCCCCTCAGGACCCACTGTGGAGGATTCAGGAAGACGTGGCCCCACGTCCACACTGACAAGAACCCGGTCTCCTAGGGCCCACTGTGGAGGATTCAGAGGGACGTGGCCCTGCATCCACACTGGGGGACCTAGCCCCGCGTCCACACTGACAAGAACCCGGTCCCCTCAGGACCCACTGTGGAGGATTCAGGAAGACGTGGCCCCACGTCCACACTGACAAGAACCCGGTCTCCTCAGGACCCACTGTGGAGCATTCAGGGGGACGTGGCCCCGCGTCCACACAGACAAGCACCCGGTCTCCTAGGGCCCACTGTGGAGGATTCAGGGGAACGTGGCCCTGCGTCCACACTGGGGGACGTGGCCCCGCGTCCACACTGACAACAACCCGGTCTCCTCAGGACCCACTGTGGAGGATTCAGGGGGACGTGGCCCCGCGTCCACACTGACAACAACCCGGTCTCCTAGGGCCCACTGTGGAGGATTCAGGGGGACGTGGCCCTGCGTCCACACTGACAAGAACCCGGTCTCCTCAGGACCCACTGTGGAGGATTCAGGGGGACGTGGCCCCGCGTCCACACTGACAACAACCCGGTCTCCTAGGGCCCACTGTGGAGGATTCAGGGGGACGTGGCCCCGCGTCCACACTGACAAAAACCCGGTCTCCTAGGGCCCACTGTGGAGGATTCAGGGGGACGTGGCCCCGCGTCCACACTGACAAGAACCCGGTCTCCTAGGGCCCACTGTGGAGGATTCAGGGGGACGTGGCCCCGCGTCCACACTGACAAGAACCCGGTCTCCTCAGGACCCACTGTGGAGGATTCAGGGGGACGTGGCCCCGCGTCCACACTGACAACAACCCGGTCTCCTAGGGCCCACTGTGGAGGATTCAGGGGGACGTGGCCCCGCGTCCACACTGACAAAAACCCGGTCTCCTAGGGCCCACTGTGGAGGATTCAGGGGGACGTGGCCCCGCGTCCACACTGACAAGAACCCGGTCTCCTAGGCCCCACTGTGGAGGATTCAGGGGGACGTGGCCCCGCGTCCACACTGACAAGAACCCGGTCTCCTCAGGACCCACTGTGGAGGATTCAGGGGGACGTGGCCCCGCGTCCACACTGACAAGAACCCGGTCTCCTAGGGCCCCCTGTGGAGGATTCAGGGGGACGTGGCCCTGCGTCCACACTGGGGGACGTGGCCCCGCGTCCACACTGACAAGAACCCGGTCTCCTAGGGCCCCCTGTGGAGGATTCAGGGGGACGTGGCCCTGCGTCCACACTGGGGGACGTGGCCCCGCGTCCACACTGACAACAACCCGGTCTCCTAGGGCCCACTGTAGAGGATTCAGAGGGACATGGCCCCGCGTCCACACTGACAACAACCCGGTCTCCTAGGGCCCACTGTGGAGGATTCAGGGGGACGTGGCCCTGCGTCCACACTGGGGGACGTGGCCCCGCATCCACACTGACAAGAACCCGGTCTCCTAGGGCCCCCTGTGGAGGATTCAGGGGGACGTGGCCCTGCGTCCACACTGGGGGACGTGGCCCCGCGTCCACACTGACAAGAACTCGGTCTCCTAGGGCCCACTGTGGAGGATTCAGGGGGACGTGGCCCCGCGTCCACACTGACAAGAACCCGGTCTCCTAGAGCCCACTGTGGAGGATTCATGGGGACGTGGCCCGGCGTCCACACTGACAACAACCCGGTCTCCTAGGGCCCACTGTGGAGGATTCAGTGGGACGTGGCCCGGCGTCCACACTGACAACAACCCGGTCTCCTAGGGCCCACTGTGGAGGATTCAGGGGGACGTGGCCCTGCGTCCACACTGACAACAACCCGGTCCCCTCAGCTCCCGCCAAGGGAGGAGCAGGCGAGGACAAAGCCAGGCCCCGGGAAGAGGAGCTTCCGGAACCTGGAGGCTGAGGGGGGCGCTGTTCGCCAGACCCTGGGGGGAAAGGACCCCGCGCGGCTTCGTGCGCGGTGACACTGTGTCCCCCGCGGGGCTTACCTCACCGGCGCCCGGCGGCGGGGCCGCGCGGCCGTCTTCCTGCTCCGCGCCCACTCGGTTCCCGCCGCTGCCTCATGCGGTTCGCGGTCCAGGAGCGGGCTCCCCTGGCGGAGCTCGCACTCCCGCCGCTCTGGCCTCGCGGGTCCCTTCGGCCTCCGCGCGGGGCGGGGTGTCCCTCCCGAGTCTGCGAGTCTGCGACGGCGCCGTGGGGACTTCTGGGCGACACCCCGGAGCTGCAGATGGCTCCGGGCAGGACAGACGTGCTCACAGGGGCGGTTCCTCCGCGGCCAGGAGCACAGAGCAGCTCTCCGCCCCCGTGCGTCTTCCTGCGTTTCTGTCCCCAGTGCCCTGTCCTGGGACAGCAGGCCTGCCACCTCCTTACTGAGATTTCCTCTGGGGCACGTCGTTCCTTCCGCCGCGCTTGCAAATGGCACCGTCTCTTCCTTTCTCTTTCCGACGGGTCGTCAGGAGCGTGCAGACGTGCACGTGGTGTGTGTGTGCTGCTCTCCTATCCTGCGAGTGTCCTCGTTTCTCCTTCCGTTGCCCTTGGAAATAACGCCGCCAGTTATGTTACCAGCCAAAGTGGGTTTCTTCAGGAGTAGCGGAGAATTGCCATCCGGGCCCAGCAAGCTGTGGCAAAACCGCGGCCGAGCGGGGAGCACATGGAGAGGAACGCTGTTTCGCGGAGAAGAGGAAGTTGGGAACCTGGTTTTGAGGCGAAGTCCGCAGGAGGAAAGCAGGGCTGCAGGGGAGCAGGCGCCTCCCGGGCCCAGCTGCAGGGGCGGTGGGTTTCCTGTAGGGGCCGCAGGGCAAGGCTTCCCCTGGTGGGGCCTGAGCCGGGGGGTTCTCTCCGCGGAGGGTTCTAATCTTGGGTCTGTAGCGGTGGGTTGTTCCCCAGCCTGACCCTGGGTGGTGGGCTCCGCCTTCCAGCCTCCCCTCCCCGCCTCCCGCCCGAGTCCAATTCCGGGAGATGTCCCTTCATTGCTTTTCGCAGTTCTAACAGCTTCTTAGCGGCGTCTTGCGGACAACCGGAATTCCAAATCCCACTGCTTCCGCTGCACCCAGACACGTGGCCACCAATAGAACCCTCCCACGTGCCTCTGGCTCACGTGCTGCCTCCTGCAGGGCCCGTGACCTCTCCGCCTGGGTGAGCTGGGTCTGGGCGAGGGCCTACGTCACAGCGTTTGACCCCTCTCTTGCTTCTGTCGTGTGGGGCTGACACGGTTGTTGGAGGAGTACCTTAGTCTGTGATTTCAGACGTGCAATGAACGTGTCACGGCAGCGCAAATACGCTTTACCTGGACGCTCGTTTCTTTACCACGTTTGCCACTTTACATGAGATACTCTGGTGCGTTTTAACACAAAAGGGGACGCCCTCCCGAGAAACCACCACAGAACCCCAAATGAGGAAATCCCTGCGTTTCCACATTAGACCCCAGACCACAGGCCCACTGCAAGTGTCCCCACCTGCCCCACTGTGAAATGTCTTTTCCCAATCTGATCTGGCTTCTTTTGGGGAAGTGCTCCTGAGACTTTCCCCTATCTGTGTAACCTGGGGGGATTTAAAGAGCAAGGTGGTTCCTGGGGCGCCTGGGGTCTCAGTCTGCTAAAGGCCGAGTTCACTTCATGTCATGATCTCCAAGTTGATGGGTTCGAGCAACTGCTTCTGGCTGTGTGCTAACACCTCAGAGCCTACAGATTGCTTGAGATTCTGTGTCTCCCTCTTGCTAACCCCTCCCCCTATCATGACCTGTCTCTGTCTCTCTTTTTCAACAATAAATAATAAATGTTAAAAAAAAAAAAAAAAAGAGCAAGATGGTTCCTGAGTGGCCTTTTCTGGATGGCTTCTGTCACTGAGGATGTTTTCTGCATTCACCCATGTTGTGACGTGTATCAGTCCTTCCTTTTTAAATTCTGATTAAATGTATGTAACATAACACTTACCACGTAAGTCACTTTAAGCATACAGTTGTCTGGCATTAACTGCATTCACACTGTTGTACGTCCATCTCCAGAACGTTGTCATGTTCCCCTAGGGAAACTCTGTATCTATTAAACCCTAAATCCCAATTCCCCTTTCCCCTCGGCCCCTACAGCCATATTCTACTTGGTGTCTCTGAGTATGACTTTTCTGAACACCTCACTTAAGTGGAACCATAGTGTATTTTCCTTCTGTCACTGGCTCATTTCACTCAGCATAATGACTGCCAAGTTCAGTCGGTGTGCAGGTGTGTGTCAGAACTCTCTTCCTTTTGAAGGCTGAATTATATATTCCATTGTGTATATACTACATTTTGTTTATTTACTCACCTGTGAATACTTACTTGGGTTGCTTCCATCTTTTGGCTGTTGTGAAGAAGCTGCTATGGATACGGGAACATGAATACCTGCTCAAGGCTTTGCTTTAAATTTCCAGATGTAAGTGCAGATGTGGAGTTCTGTGATAGCTTTCTGAGAAACCAGTATTCTCTACAGCCACAACATTTTTCTTTATTTTTTTTGTATGACAGAATAATATTCCTGTTTAAGGGTCTGGCCCAGGTTGTTTATCCATTCACACACCGATAGGCATTTGCATAGTTTCTACAATGTGGCTATTGTGAACAGTACTGCTATGTATGTGCACATGCACTTTGTTTAAACAACTGTTTTCAATTCTTCGAGTTATACATCTAGGAGTAGTATTGTTGGGCCATATGGTAATTCTATGTTTTTATCTTTTTTTGGGGGGGAGGGGGGAATTGTCAAACTCTTTTACACATAGTCTCCACCATTTTACATTTCCACAAGCAAGGTTGAAGGGTTCCAATTTCTCAACATCTTTACCAACATTTGTTATTTTATAGTTGTATTGATTAGAGCATTTTTAGTGCGTGTAAAAGGGTATCTCACTGTGTTTTAAATCTCCATTTCCATAAGGACTATTGATGTTTAATATCTTTTCAAGTGGTATTCACCATTTGTATGATTGCACTGGGGAAAGATATATCCAAATCCTTTGTCCATATTAAAAATTGGGTTGTGTTTTTGTTGATGAGTTGTAAAAACACTTTATACATTCTGCATAACAGGCTCTTACCAGCAAATACTGTGCAAATATTGTCTTCCATTAGGCTTTGGCTTTTCACTTTGGGGATAGTATCTTCTGGTGTACAAAGGTTTCTAATGTTGAGAAAACTAAATTTATCTACTTTTCTTTCCTTGCTTGTGCTTTGGTGTCATCTCTAACAGCATTGCTAAACCCAATGGTCATGAAGATTTATCTCGATATATTGCTTTCAGAGGTCATAATTTTACATTTAAACTGTTGATCCATTTTGATTTGATGTTTGTATATGGTGTGAGATATGGACGCAATTTCATTCCTCTGCACATGGATAGCCAGCTGTCTAGCACCATTTATTAAAAAGACCATTTGCTCCCCAATGTCATGTTGTCTGCTCTTGTCAAAATTCAGTTGACTAAAGATGAAGGGGATTATTTCTGGGTTCTCCATTAAATATCACTGACCTGTACGTATCTTTATTTTGTAATGTGTATTTATTTTTGAGACAGAGAACATGCAAGGCCCAGAGAGAAAGGGAGAGATAGGAAACTGATTGGTGTGCAAAGGAAAGGGTTTGGATAGACCTGAGAAGGATACATTTCTTTGACCTGTGGTTACTCGGTTGTCCTGTAACTTGATTATGTTCATCTAAACTCATAGAATCTTATAATAAACATGGTCATTTACCATATTTAAGTTACTTCTGTAAATATCTCATTACTTTCATTAATAGATAAAATTTTATAAAATTATTTCTATAAATACTTATGTCTTCACACTCGGTATTGTGTTCCTTCTTAGTTTGGTGGTTGTCTGATGACCATATAGAGTAGATAGATAGGATGGACCAGTTGTGTAGGGGGGACAGATTTAGTTCAGTTCATGAAAGTGACAGTTTCTAAGGCAAGACTGTGGGGTCAAGGGGCTGAGATGGGGTGCAAAATAATAACATCATGGGAATGAACTCAAGGCTATTGTGGAGAGAGTCTGTCATGTTTTACCTCTACAGTTCTTTCCTCAATGCGAATTATTATTAGGAGACCTGCCAACCTAATAAACTGTTGTTAAATCCACAGGAAATGAATGGAAGAGTCCAGAAGGAGGCTGGCAGGTGGTGGATGCAGTCATGGAGCCTGGTGGGCAGAAGCCTGGTGGTTGAGCAAGGGCCTGGAAGGAGCTGTAAATGTTAGGCCAGAGGGACGATGGTCCAGATCCAGGACAGAGCTCTTGTCCCTGCACATCCCAGAGCTCAGGACATCCTGGGAAGGGAGACCCTAGGAACAAATGGGAATGGAAGCCAAAGGCCCAGAGGGAGGAGGAATCTACAAGCAGGCATGTGCTACCCCATGTGGAAGCTGTATTCAGAAAAAATTGAAGTCATAATTATTTCTTTTGTATATCTCAAGTTGGTGTCAAATATTCTTTTCCGTATGAAATTATGGTCTTTTAAAAAATATTGCCAATAGTGGATAATTTCATTATAATACATTCATAATGATGTGAATCCTCTATAATGACTTTAATATAACATAAAATTATCTATCTATCTATCCTCTATCTACCCTCTATCATCCATCACCTATCCTCTTATCTATTTACTATCCAGCATTCTGATCTCTATTTGAAGTCTATTCAGCTAACTCAGCATTTATCCTCTTGGCACATGCCTTCAGGACTATGAACACATTTTCTACAATTTCTTTAGGCTCCGGATATTTAGATTCCAATGATGTCCAGGTCAGCCAATCCATTTTCATTAATGTGGTTGTTTTAGTGCCATTAACTTCTTACCTCAGATACTGATGGTCTATGTCCATATCAGTGAAGAGTCCCCCACTTTTCTGTGACATCTGTGCCTCCTCCCTGAGTTAACAGCCCCTTGTGTTGGATGGGGATTTCTCAGGAGATGTAGACAACAGCCATGCATGGGAATCATATCTGCAGGTGACAGAAAGGTGTCCATGTCTTGGTGTCTGTGCACTTAAAGATGTCAGCACTGCTTCCAAGCTTTGCAGATGACTGAGGAAGCAAACCCCCTCAGCAGAGAACCATCAAGATCAGAAGTCTCCAGGTGTGCTCAAGCTCTGCAGGTAGTTGTCAGGTGAGGTTAATACATCAGTGTGGAAACTAAAAGAAATATGATCCTGGGAACAAGTGTCCTTTGCTTGTTATATTTACACCAGACTGGACATCAATATAGATTTTTCCTATACAGTTATGTGTGGAATGACTGTTAAAATTGAATATACTTAAAGACTTGATTTGGAAAGTTTTCTGGAGAAAATATGGATCCCTTCAAATATCTTTTGGACAGATAGAGTATAGTGAATTGTGATCCACTCATTTGTTCACTATCTGATCAGAAAGGTGAGGCCATCACTTGACCTGCCTCCAACACAATTCATAGACCAAGTGTTGTCTTGACCGAGGACCAACAAGCCTGCGGATCCACAAAGAGATGCCCACAGGTGGACCTGGAAGGACCAGGGGAGCCTGACTCAATTTTTGTCCACTTATCAGGACATGCTCCCTCCCACACAGGCAAACTTCTCAAGATCTAGAGTAAACTCCAATCTCAGGGTGTGGGAGCCCACCGCTCTCTCCTCAGACAGTGCTGAAGTCCCTAAGGAAGGCAGAACTGTATTCGAGAAACAGAAGAGACTGCAGGGCCTTCCTTGTGCCTGGTGAGAGGTCCCAAAGCTGAGGGTTTCAGATGTCAGATGTGGGATGATGGGAATGGTTGTGACTGCTGGTGACTGACCCGGGCTGAGTCTCCTTGTCCCCAGGGGTCCTGTCCCAGGTGCAGCTGCAGGGGTTGTGCCAAACTGGTGAGTGCCTTGCACACGCTGCACCTCACTAGCAGCATCTTGGGGTTCTCCATCTCAACCAGTAATTTCTGGTGGAATTGGATCCACCGACCCCAGCAGAGTGGATGCAGTGGATGGTTCACATACTATCATATATTCTATATCACATACTAGGGTCCAGACCACAAGAGCCACATGTCCAAGAGTTAGGCAGTTTGTTAGGCAAGAGGAAGAGGGATGAAGCAGGTGCCGGCCACCCCCTTGGAGGTTCCCCCAGGATTAACAGCAACACAATCAGAACCCCATTTAAGGGTGAACAGGACAGGATAGGCCTAGCCACAGAGCTGGCTCAAACACCACAAAGGACTTCTGAGAGCTGAGGATCAGCCCATAAATTGCGATTTACCCTGAGGTTACCTAAAAGTCACGAGGGGGCATTCAGGACAACAGGGGTAACTGAGATCTCCTGGGGTGCTCAGGTTACCAGGGGGAGCTGAGGACACCAGGGTCGCTCAGTTCTGCATGGAGCACTCAGACCTCCAGGGGGATGCTCAGGTCTCCATAGGGCATTGAGGTCACTAGCTGCCACTCAGTTCACCTGGGGGCACTCAGGTCATCAGGAACACACAGGACACCAGGAACCACCTAGGGAACCTGGAGGTTCACAGGTCTCCAGGGGGCACCCAAGATCTCAGAATTCATATCCAGAACCAGTGTTACAGGGTCAGGTTTCCTGTGAAGCATCTTTCTCATCATGCCCTGCAAACTTCATCCTGAGCAGTAAACAGTACACACTGTTTCCTAAACCATTACAAACACAGATGTCTTCTAACATTTAGAGTGAACAGTCATATAGTAGTGCCGACCTTGACAGAGACCAAGCTCGGGGATAAATCAATTCATATACAGACCTGTGCCTCACAAGTACACGGGCCACCATTTAAAATAGATGTAAGTGATTTTCAAACAGAGGAGACTGACTCATTCAAGTGATCTAAACTTCATATATTTGAGCAGCTCCTCTCTCCTTTTATTTTCCTTAAGGTTTTCCTTTGATGGCCATGAAGAGAGAGCATGAGTAAAGACTCTTGTAGTTGTCGCAACCCCACAGCTTCTTCATCAACTCCACGACTTTCTCTCAAGGATTCTCAGTATATACACGTTCCTGTGAGAGAAAAGAGTAGTTTCTACTCTTCACTGCTTTTTTTCTCCATCCAGTTCAGGAAGCCTGAGACAACCAGTGGGGAGGCACACTGAGTCAAGTCTTACAAAACGGTCAACCAGGGGTCCATTCTACTGAAGTAGTTAAGGAATCATCCACTGGATCCACCTGTCTCTGCACCTGCCTCTCCACAGAACATGAGGCCCAGACCTTCCTCACACTCAGCTGGACATGAAGTCAACTGTATGGGAGCAGATTAGGAACTCAGTTTAGTGGGTTATTTCACCACAGTTTTCCATAGTAGCTACACGATGTTGCACTCCCATCAAGTGAATTCAAGGATTGCCTGTTCTCCACATCCTCAGCAACACTTGAGATGTTCTCGTTGTGTTTGCCTTATTTTATAATAGCCTTGCTATCAGTTGTGAGGTGATATCTCAGTGGATCGGGGGTGGAATTCTATGATGATTAGTGCATCTCTGCATCATCTCTGATGATTAGAAGTGCATCCCTAAACCTGCCATTCACTTTTAAAGAATCAAATCTAAGTCTGCAGTGTGATATATATGTAAGAGGACATGCAAATAGGGCCTTCTCTGTGCTGATAAAACCAGCCCAGCCCGACCGTGCAGCTGGGAGAGGAGCCCCAGCTCCAGGCATCCCAGGTGTTCCCATTCTGTGATCAAGACAGAACACAGACACCTCACCATGGAGTATGTGCTTGGCTTGGTTTTCCTTGTTGCTTTTTTAAAAGGTAATTCATGGTGAACGAGAGACACTGAGTATGTGAGTGGATATGAGTGAGACCAGTAGATGTGTGACGGTTTCCTCACCAAGATATCTTGCGTCTGCAGGTGTCCAGTGTGACCTGCAGCTGGTGGAGTCTGGGGGAGACCTGGTGCAGCCTGTGGGGTCCCTGAGACTCACCGTTGTAGCCTCTGGATTCACCTTCAGTAGTTCCAGCATGAACGGGGTCCGCCAGGCTCCAGGGAAGGGGCTGCAGTGGGTCTGACGGATTGATACTGATGGAAGTGGCACATACTACGCAGATTCCGTGAAGTGCCGATTCACCATCTCCAGAGACAACGCCAAGAACACGCTGTATCTGCAGATGAACCTGAGGGCCGAAGACATGGCCACATATTACTGTGCAAGAGACTGGGTGAGGGGACATCACTGGGAGCCCACAGGCAAACCTCCCTGGAGGAGGGGATCAGCACCACCAGGGGGCGCACACTATGCACAATTCTGCTTTGTGTTGCCAGGAGCAGGTGCAGATGGAGGTTACAGGCTGGTTTCCTGTCAGGGACTGGGGCTTACTGTCCACACAGCAGCTTCCCCAGGGAGCCTCTCTGGACACAGGATTCTGTGCGTACCTATTAACTCGCTGAATTAGATACCTGTTGTCATAGGAAAACTGCACTAACATGCACAAAAGACACAGATGTTTCCATTGCTTACTCCTGTCCCTCAACATGAGTGAATTACAGATTTCCTGAGGCACAACAGCTGAACCATTAGAGGAGTCCCAAATGCACTCCCTGTGCAGCCAGGACCACAGGATCCCACAGCTCCCCATTAACTTCACCCAGCCCTTGTCCCAATCAAACAACGTGAGACTTCCCTCCTGGCACTTGCTACTCAGGACGTTAAATGAGCTACAGCTTTATTCAATTCCTCTAAACAAGAGATAAATCATCTCCATGTATTAGTCTGGATTCTCCTGAGGAACAGAACCCAAAGCACATTGGTTTCCATGACTAAAGAGGTTGGGAAGTCCCATGATCTACTGTCACAAGCTGGAGACCCAGGAAAACCAGTGGTGTAATATGTCTGATTCTGAACTAGGGTCTAGCCTCAGAACGTAGGGATCTGATGATATAACTCTCATAACAAGGGCCAGAGGGGACCACTGTTCCAGTTCAAACAAGCATATGGGAAGTAAAAATGAGGGAATTCTTCCTCCCTCTGCCTCAGATTCTATTCACAACCTTAATGGAATGCGTGATGCCCAGACAGAAACCATGGAAGGAAATGCCAGTCTCTTCTGGAAACACATCACAGACATCCACAGAAACAGTGGTGAATCTGGGCACCCATGACTCAGTCCAGATAACCCATAAAGTTAATCATGACAAGTCAACTTCCTGTAAACGTGGAGCTCAAAGCCTGAAGACTTGAATTTAAATTAAAAATAAAACAAGAAAATTAAATACATACATATATGAACTATTGGGACTACCTCAAAATAGCACACTTCTGCACAGTGAGGGAAACAATCAACAAAACTAAAAGGCAACCTATGGAATGGAAGAAGATATTTGTAAATGACATATCCTCAGGGTTAGTATTCAAACTATGTAAATGCTTTTAAATTATTTTCACATTATCAGTAGAGAGTGTGTCCATGCAGGTCAGCATACTGTCATGTGAGAACTAAAATTCGTGTCTTCCACTTTTGTTTTGTGTTAGGATCTCACTGAACATGAGACCAACACTCTTCACAAAATTTGAACCATACAGTACAGTACTGTCAATGACAGGGGTAATGTTGTGGAGACCCCTCTAGAACTTAATCATCTTGCATAACAGAAAATCATAGCCCTTGAGATCTACTCCTCATTGCCACATCCTGCCAGCCCCTGACAACTGCCATTCCACTCTCCATTTTATTGTTATCAAATCCCAAATTCAGCTGAGTATTTCTGGAAAGGTCAATGTTCAAAGTTTTAGTTTTGGTAGGAAAGATATTGAGCTTTATTTAGGAGACCAGCCACCCGGAGCTAAGGCAGACTCTTCTCCAAAAGCCAACTCTGAGGGTTTCTGCCCAACCCAGAGGATTTTAAAGGACTAGACGGTACTTAAACAAGGGAGTTCCATGGTGGATACCATTTTCGGTCATGTGCAGCCTCCATGGTGCATGCTGCCAAAGTAACCTCAACTCCCCTGCATCTATCTCCACCTGAGGAGAGAAACTCACAGGCATGGGAGAAGACTGCCAGAGGCCAAGAAAGAACCACAATAAAGGATTAGAGGGGAAATCCCCTGGGGCTCACACATGTTCAGCAGTACTTTCTGTCCTCACCAGATGGCATAAGAAAATACTAAAATACAACTTTGTACTTCACCAATAATGACACAGAATACTGGGAAATGTTTCCTCAGTCAACACAGAGAAAGCTTCAAACCAAAAACCAAAAGGATCAAATGGCTTGCAAACTAATAGCCAACCAGAATAAGACATGTAACATTACAAAGCGATGTTTTTCAATACGTACAAAGGTAAAATTGACAGTCTACCTCCATATCCCATGGAAGTAGGAAGCATTGGTCTCCATAATGAGGAAAAGCAGTCATCCAGAGAAAGTGACCCAGCAGTACCACAGGACATGGAATTGGTAGAGAAGTTCTGTGAGTTATAATTGCATATCCCATATCCAAGTAGGAGAAAAGATGGAATGTGCTGAATAGAGCCGTGTTTCTGGATCCAAGTCCCTACCCATGTCCATGTGAGCACTGTTGACCATGGCCCACCTGACTCTCCCACATCCACCCCAGGTGAACTGATGAGCAGGGTCACCCAATGCCACACCCTGTGACTGTTACCTAACCCCACAGGTGGCCCCCAGGTGTAGGGTGCTGGCCACCTGGTACAGCCCTCTGTTCT
Source organism: Panthera onca (assembly GCF_046562875.1). Classification (NCBI taxonomy): domain Eukaryota; kingdom Metazoa; phylum Chordata; class Mammalia; order Carnivora; family Felidae; genus Panthera; species Panthera onca. Next base: position 147,223,994 of record NC_138344.1, on the reverse strand, counting down.
GTCTGATGGTCTAGACCTGGTTTTGCTGAGGATCCTCTATTTATCCATTCTCACTGGCAGATGTCCCTGAGCAGGGGTATGAGGCTGGCAGAGACCAGGTCACCCTGAGGGCCTCCTCTTGCTGTTTGCACTCTGGGCATTGCTGGCTCCTGTCCAAGGTTCTCAAGGTCGTCCCTCATGGTGCTACATCTCTTCTGAGGTGGTAATTCCCAAGAAGGAGTTGCACCACGGCAAGGGTGTTCAGATGCCTGGCTGGCTGTCCTATAGCCTGCATTTTGGGGGCAAGAGCCATGTTATCCACATAGGCACAAGAAACTCTTTTGGTCCAGACATTTGCTGATGATGACTCAGGATGATCAGGGAGCCTTGCAGATGGACTACCCCTTCATCCCTCCAGACTGTTACTACCTCGGCTACCTGGAGGAGATTCCTCTTTCCATGGTCACCATGGACACGTGCTATGGGGGCCTTGAAGGTATCATGAAGTTGGATGACCTTGCCTATGAAATCAGACCCCTCAGCCATTCCCAACGGTTTGAACACGTTGTTTCTCAGATAGTGGCAGACACCAATGCAACGGGACCTACTTATACCCTGGGATATAAGGAGGTTAGGAACCCCCTGTTCTCTCAAGCAAATATCAGTGCAGCCCCCAGGATCTCTAGTAAGTTGTATTCATCCCATCATGGGATTTTGAAAGGACTTGTTCTCGGTTCCAAAACAATGTATAGTGTGTTCAACAACGTGTCAAAATGTGCCCGATTCCTCATAAGGCTTGTTAGTTTGACTGACTCAATGCTTCAAGGGATTGATGTAAGGCACTATATTTGATGTAAGGCCCTCTTGCACTGTTGGTGGGAATGCAAACTGGTGCATCCTTCTTGGAAACTAGTGTGGATGTTCCTAAAAAATTGAAAATAGGTCTACCCTATGACCCAGCAATAGCACTGCTAGGAATTTACCCAAAGGATACAGGAGTGCTGATGCATAGGGGTACTTGTATCCCAATGTTTATAGCACCACTTTGAACAATAGCCAAATTATGGAAAGAGTCTAAATGTCCATCAACTAATGAATGGATAAAGGAATTGTGGTATCTATTCAAAATGGAATACTACCTGACATTGAGAAAGAATGAAATGTGGCCTTTTGTAGCAACATGGATGGATCTGGAGAGTGTTGTGCTGAGTGAAATTAGTCATATGGAGAAAGACAGATACCGTATGTTTTCACTCTTATTTGGATCCTGAGAAACTTGACAGAGGACCATGGGAAGGGGAAAAAAAAGTTATAGGGAGGGAGTCAAACCATAACAGACTCTTAAAAACTGAATAAACTGAGGGTTGATAGGGGTGGGAGGGTGGGGAGGGTGGGTGATGGGTATTGAGGAGGGCACCTGTTGGGATGAGCATTGGGTGTTGTATAGAAACCTATTTGACAATCAATTTCATATTTACAAAATAATCTTATTTAATTGTCATTAGTATGTTTTTTTAGTTTTATGTAAATTTTTTCAAATTCCATTTTATTTCCATCATTTTACTTTAGTCTACTACAGTATATTCACTTTTTCAAATTATCAAATGATTTCTTTTTTTTTCTTTTCTTTATCTTTATTCTCTTTTTCATTTCTTTACTTTTTTCTTAAATACAGAACAAAAAATTCATAATTTTTATTAAAAATATTTTTATTTAATTTTTTCTACTGTATACTTTACTTTTGTCTATATTATTTTCAAATTCTATTTTACTCCCATCTACCCATTTTACTCTACATCAGTGTATTCATTTTTTCAAATTCTCAAATGATTTACTTTGCCCCCTTTATTTTCCCCTAATCTGTCAAACCACTTTCAACACCGAAACAAAACACACCTAGGATCAAGCATTAACTATTAGATTTGTGTGTGTGTGTGTTTAATTTTTAATTTTAATATTTTTGTAATTTTATTTGTTTTATCTCAATATTTCTACTTCATTAATTCCTTTTCTCTCTTCAAAATGACAAAACAAAGGAATTCACCCCAAAAGAAAGACCACGAAGAAACGACAACCAGGAATTTAACCAACACAGGTACAAGCAAGATGTCTGAACCAGAATTTAGAATCACGATAATAAGAACACTATATGGAGTCAAAAATAGATTAGAATCCCTTTCTGAAGAGTTAAGAGAAGTAAGAAAACAAATAGCCAGAATGAAATGAAAAATGCTATACCTGAACTGCAATCACGGATGGATGCAGCTGTGGTAAGGATGGATGAGGCAGAACAGAGAATCAGCGATACAGAGGAGAAACTAATAGGAAATAATGAAGCAGAAAAAAAAGAGGGAGATTAAGGCAAAAGGGCATGAATTAAGAATTAGAGAAACCAGTGACTCATTAAAAAGGAACATCAGAATCATAGGAGTCCCAGAAGAGGAAGAAAGAGAAATAGGGGTAGAAGGGTTATGTGAGCCAATCATAGCGGAAAACTTTCCTAACCTGGGCAAAGACACAGACATCAAAATCCAGGAAGCACAGAGGACCCCCATTAGATTCAACAAAAACTGGCCAGCAACAAGGCATATCATAGTCAAATGCACAAAATACTCAGGCAAGGAGAGAATCATGAAAGCAGAAAGGAAAAAAAAGTCCCTAACATACAAGGGAAGACAGATCAGGTTTGCAGCACACCTATCCACAGAATCTCAGCAGGCCAGAAAGAAGTGGCGGAGTCTATTCAGTGTGCTGAATCAGAAAAGTATGCAGACAAGAATTCTTTATCCAGGAAGGCTGTCATTCAAATTATAAGGTGAGATAAAAGTTTCCCAGACAAACAAAAATTAAAAGAGTTTTTGACCACTAAACCAGCCCTGCAAAAAATTTTAAGGGGGACTCTCTGAGGGGACAAAAGATGAAAAAAATATATATATATACATATATATCAAAAGCAAGAAAGATTAGAAACGACCAGAGCACACCATCAGAAACTCCAGATCTACAAGCATCATCATGGCAATAAACTCACATCTTTCAGTACTCACTCTAAACCTCAGTGGACTCAGTGCCCCAATCAAAAGACACAGGGTAACGGAATGGATAAGAAAACAAGATCCATCTATATGCTGTTCACAAGAGACCCACTTTAGACCTAAAGACACCTTCAGATTGAACATAAGGGGATGGAGAACCATCTATCATGCTAATGGTCAACAAAAGAAAGCACGAGTAGCCATACTTATATCAGACAATCTAGACTTAAAAATACTGTATCAAGAGATGCAGAAGGGCATTATATCATGATCAAGGGGTCTATAGATGAAGAAGACCCAATAGTTGTAAACATTTATGTGCCAAATGGGAGAGCACACAAATATATAAATCAATTAATCACAAACATAAAGAAACTCACCGATAGTAATACCATAATATTAGGAGACTTCAACACCCCAGTCACAGCAATGGACAGATCATCTCAACAAAAAATGGACAAGGAAAGAATGGCTTTGAATGACACACTGGACCAGATGGACTTAACAGATATATTCAGAATATTTCATCCTAAAGCAGCAGAATATGCATTCTTCTCCAGCACACATGGAAGGTTCTCCAGAATAGACCATATACTGGGACACAAATCAGCCCTAAGTAAGTACAAAAAGATTGAGATCATACTGTGCATATTTTCAGAACACAATGCTGTGAAACTCAAAATCAACCACAAGAAGAAATTTCGAAAAGTAAAAAATACTTGGAGACTAAAGAACATCCTACTAAAGAATGAATGGGCTAACCAAGCAGTTAAGAGGAAGTTAAAAAATATATGGAAGTCAATTAAAATGATAACACCACAACCCAAAACCTGTGGGACGCAGCAAAGGTGGTCATAAGATGAAAGTATATAGCATTCCAGGCCTTCCTAAAGAAGGAAGAAAGATCTCAGATACACAACCTAACCTTACACCTTAAGGAGCTGGAAAAAGAACAGCAAATAGAACCCAAAACCAGCAGAAGACAGGAAATAATAAAGATTACAAACGAAATTAATGCTATCGAAACCCAAAAAACAGTAGACCAAATCAATGAAACTGGAAGCAGGTTCTTTGAAAAATGAACAAAATTGATAAACCACTAGCCAGTTTGATCCAAAAGAAAAAGGAAAGGATGCAAATAAGTAAAATCAAGAATGACAGAGGAAAGATCACAACCAACACAACAGAAATAAAAACAATAAGAGAATATTATGAGCAATTATATGCCAATAAAATGGGCAATCTGGAAGAAATGGGCAAATTATAGAAACATATACACTACCAAATGGAAACAATAAGAAATATAAAAATTTGAACAGACCCATAACCAGTAAGGAAATAGTATTAGTAATCAAAAATCTGTCAAAAACAAGAGTCCAGGGCCAGATGGCTTTCCAGGGGATTCTACCAAACATTTAAGGAAGAGTTAATACCTATTGTCTTGAAGCTGTTCCAAAATATAGAAATGTAAGGAAAACTTCCAGACTCTTTCTGAAGCCAGAATTACCTTGATTCCAAAAGCAGACAGAGACCACACTAAAAAGGAGAACTATAGACCAATTTCCCTGACGAACATGGATGCAAAAATCCTCAATAAGATATTAGCCTACCACATACTACAATACATTAAAAAAATTATTCACCACGACCAAGTGGGATTTATACCTGGGATGCAGGGCTGGTTCAATATCTGCAAAGCAATTAACGTGATTCATCACATCAATAAAAGAAAGGACAAGAACCACATGATCCTCTCCATAGATGCAGAGAAAGCATTCGACAAAATACGGCATCCTTTCTTGATAAAAACCCTCAAGAAAGTAGGGATAGAAGGAGCATACCTCGAGATCATAAAAGCCATATATGAATGACCCAACACTAATATCATCCTCAATGGGGAAAAAGTGAGAGCTTCAATGTGCTTAGTGTTACTACAATAGTGAAGAACTAAGGTTTCTCTGCACAGCATTCTGGGGCCTAAATTCCTTTTTCTGGTGCTAAGGACAGTTCTCCCCTCCTGGTACAAAAAGGGTGTATTTCACATAGGAGATTTATATTCTGTTTAGGGAACAAAGGATGGTCAGTGCGTCTCTGCACTGGCTGTTTCTCAAGCATGTTTCATTACATTGGCATATTTGGGGTGGCATTTTCTGCTCCCCTCTACCATGTAATGCTGGAGTAGAGACACGGGAATAAATGTCCTGTGAGTCTTGACAGGAACCTCCCTGCAGGGCCGGGCCTAGACTGCAGGGAGCTTTCAGTACTACCCAGCACCAGGCTGCTACCCCAGGTGAGTAGGTGCACAAGGGGTGAGGAAGGCTTTTCTGTAGAAGCCAGTGTTTCCTTTTCCAGAAAGCAATCTAAAATATGAGCAGGATGATGGATGCTAAAGGGTGTTTAAATATCCTGTTCCATCAGAGCATTTAATGAACTCAGGCAGTGAGAAGACACTTGACGCTGCTAGTCCAGGGCTTTTAGATATCTTCATCTAAGAGATGGAAGCCAGGATGCATATATTACCCCATTTTGTGCAACAGTTTGGAGTCATGCTTATCCAGGAATAAGACGTACAGATATCAGAGCCAACAACAGGTTCAGGTGGTCTCTGCTTCATTCAATACTCGTCCACAATGGGGAGAATTTTCTGTAAGGTCTTATCACTCAGTGGCAGAAGCTCAGTCTGCACACAGTTCAGGAACCTGGCCAAGGACCCATGTCCTCAAACAAGGATTAGACTGGTGCTCTCTGAGTCCCAATGTACACGGTCTCTGGGACCGTCTCCAGATGGTTCTGGTCCTGTGTATGAAATACTCTGTCTCATGGCTATGCAAATAGTCCTCAGAGCACTAGGTTAAGTATGGGTGTGTCTGTGCCCTGAGAGCATCACCGTACAATGCCATCCTCTACCGGAGACCCTGAGACACATCCCCTCACAATGGACTGGAGCTGGAGAATCCTCTACCTGGTGGCAGTGGCGACAGCTAAGGGTCAGCCAAGTCCCTGGACACAGGAGAGGACCAGGACCAGTCAACATTGATTTCATCCACTCTTGTCCCCTCTCTACAGGTGTGCACTCCCAGGTTTTGCTGGTGCAGTCTGGGGCTGAAGTGAGGAAGTCTGGGGCATCAGTGAAGATCTTCTGCAAAGTATCTGGATATAGCTTCACTGATTACTTTATGCACTGGGTGCGACACGTTCCTGCACAAGGGCTTGAGTGGATGAGAAGCATTAACCCTGAAGATGGTTCTACAAGCTATGCACAGAATTTCCAGAGCGGACTCACTCTGACTGCAGACACATCCACAAACACAGACTACATGGAGCTAAGCAGTCAGAGGTCTGCAGACATGGCCATGTATTACTGTGCAAGGACACAGTGAGGGGTTGTCAGTGTGAGCCCAGACACAAACCACCCTGTAGAAGAAGATCAGGACCGCCAGGGGGTGCACACTATGCACCATTCTGTTTGTCTTCCCAGGAGCAGGTGCAGGTAGGGGTTGTTGGAAGGTTTTGTGCCATGGCCTGGGGCTTCCTCTCCATTCAGCAGTTTCCCCCAGGAAGCCTCTCTGGACACATGATTCTGTGCTTACCTACTCGGGTCTGGTTTACAAAGTTTGTTTTACCAGGAACACTATACTTACATGAACAAGAGATAGAGTCTCTTACAATTGCTTACCCTTGTACTAAATATCGATGGTTTACACGTATCCTGATGCACATCAACTGAACATTTACAGGAGTCCCAGGTGCGCTCACTTTGCATCTAGGACCCAGGATCCCACAGCTCCTGGTTATCCTCACCCTGCTCTTGTCCCAGTCAAACACCATGACACTTCATTCATGTCACTTTGCTTCTCAGAACTTTATATGTGTTACAGTTTTCTTCAAATACTTGAAACTACAAGAGAAAAAGCATCTACATGTATTAGTCAGGATAATCCTGAGGAACAGAACACATAGCACATTGGCTTACATGACTAAATAGGAAGAGAAGTCCCATGATATACTATCACATGCTGGATACCCAGTAAAGTCAAAGGTGTAATTCTCATCTGATTCCAAACTAGACTCAAGTCTGAGAATGTGGGGACCTGATGGTTTAACTTTCACTCCAAGGGCAAGAGGAAGCCAATGTTACAGCTCAAGCAGGCACACAAGAAGTAAAAATGAGAGAATTTGCTTCACTTTTATTTTTATTCTATTCATAACCTTAATGGATTGGGTGATGCCCACTTACCAAGACACCAAAACGCAAGAACACAGTGCACACAGCACTCACCACAAACCCTTCCTGAAGCGCCAGTCTCCGTACAGCATACGAACTCTTCTTGATGTAGCCATGACTCTCAGAAGCAGAAAACATAACAGGTTTTCTAAAACACAGAAGAACACAGAGACCTAGACAATATGAGAATATGGAGGAATTCATCCCCAAAGAGAGAACAAGAAAGGACCGTATCCAGGGATCTAATCAAAACAGATATAAGGAATAGGCCTAAAACAGAACTGAAAACAACAATAGTAAGGATAATGGATGGGCTTGAGAACAGCATAGAAGACATCAAGGATATGCATACCACAGAGATAAAAGACATAAAAACTGGTCAACGGTGAAATTTAAAAATTATATGAAAGAGACATGATGCTTACTGCACATAATAATGGGTGGAAGCAGCATAGGAATGACTAAGGTTATAGAAGGTTATATCCTTCTATATAAGGATATAGAAGGTAAAATTATGGAAAATAAGGAATCAGAAAAGAGAGGGTAAACTAACTTCTTGGGTTATGGATGTAGACTTAGAGAACTCAGCCACTCTGTATAGTGTAGTAAAATTCCTTTCTGAGGAGTCCCAAAAGAAGAGAGGGAAAAAGGGACAGAAGGTTTATCTGTGCAAATTGTAGCTGAATGTTGCCCTAACCCAAGGAAGGAAATGAACATCCAAATCCAGAAGGCACAGAGAACTCCTATCAAAATCAACAAAAGTAGGCCATTACCAAGAGAAATCAGAAAATTGACATAATATAGAGATAAAGGAAAAATCCTAAAAGCAGCAAGAGAAAAGAAGTCCCTAAGAAGGGAAGGCAAATAAGGTTAGTTCCATTCACAGAAACTTACCAAGAGAGAAGGGAGTGTCATCATACATTCAATGTGCTGAATGGGAAAAAAATGGGCAGGGAAGAATACTTTATCCAGGAAGTTTGTCATTGAGAAGAAGGAGAGATAAAGAGCTTCCCAGACAAACAAAATCTAAAGGAGTCTGTGACCCCTAATCCAACCCTGCAAGAAATACTAAAGGGGACTCTTTGAGGGGGAAAGGAAGACCAAAAGCAACAAACATTAGAAAGGAATAGAATAAATCTCCAGAAAAAAAAATTACTTTACAGAAACATTGTGATAACACAATTACACTAATATCATATCTTTCAGTAATCACTGTGAATGTAAATGAACTAAAGAGTCCAGTCAAAAGGCACAGAGTATCAGAATGGATTAAAAAAACAAGATCCAGGTATATTCTGCCTGTAAAAGACTCCTTTGAGACCTAGAGATACCTGTTGATTGAAAGTGAGGGGTTGCAGAACAATTTATCATGCTACTGGACATAAAAAGAAAGCTGTAGTACCATATTCATGTCAGGCAACCTGGATTTAAAATACAAAGACTGCAAAAAGAGATGAAGAAGGGCATTATATCATAAAGTGGTCTATCCAACAAGAAGCACTAACAACTGTAAATATTTATGACCACACATTGGGGCACTGAAATATGTAAAGCAATTAATGACATAAAAAAACTCATTGATAATAATACACTAGGAGTAGGGGACTTTCACTTGTAAGTAGGGGACACCCCACTTGCAACAATGAACACATAGTGTAAGAAGAAAATCAAGAAGGAAACAATGGCTTTGAATGACACAGGTGCAGATGGACTTAACAGATATATTCAAAACATTCCATCTTAAAGCAGCAGAATACATTCTTGTCGAGTGCACATGGAACATTCTCCAGAATAGATCACACACTGGGTCAAAATCAGCCCCTATAAGTACAAAAAGATTGAGACTATGGCATGCATATTTTCAGATCAGAACACTATGAAACTTGGAGTCAACCACAAGGAAAAATTTGGAAACACCACTAATAGTTGGAGTAAAAGACCATTGCACTGAAGAATAAAGCGGTTGACCAGGAAATTAAAGAAGAAATAAAAATACATGGAAGCAAATGAAAATGTTAGCGTTGACGGTCCAAATCCTGTGGGATGCAGCAAAAGCAGGTTTAAGATGGAAGTAGATAGCAGTACAGGCCTAACACGATAAAAATAAAATTTTAAACACACAACCACTTTACACCTAAAGAAGCTAGAAAAGGAAGAGCAAATGAAGCCTAAAGTTAGACGAGGAGGGTAAACAATCATAGAGTAACTATAAATGGCATAGAAAGAAACAAAAACAGTAGAACAGATCAACAAAACTTTTAGGTTGCTTTCTGAAAGAATGAATAAAATTGAACTTCCTGGACCAGATTATTCAAACAGAAAAGAAAAAGGACCCAAAGAGACAAAATCATGAATTTCATGGGACAGATCACAACCAACACCAGAAATACAATCAATTATAAGAGAATATTATGAAAAACTATATACCAACCAATTAGGCCATCTGGAAGAAATGAATAAATTCCCAGAAACATGTAAACTACCAAAATTTCAACAGGAAGAATTAGAAAAGGATAATTACAGACCAATTGCCCAGGTGAACATGGATGCAAAAATTATCAACAACATACTTACAAATTGAATCCAACAGTACATTAAAAGAATCATTTACCAGGATGAAGTCGGATTTATTCCTGGGGTGCAAGGATGGATCAATATTAACAATCAATCAAAGTTATACACCATATCAATAATAGGATAAGACCCAAATGATCCTTTCAATAAATGCAGAGAAGCATTTGATAAACGACACTATCTTTTCTTGATAAAAACCATCGAGCAAGTAAAGATAGATGGAAAATTCTTCAACGACATAAAGGCCATATACAAAACACGCACTGTTAACATCATCCTCAATGGGGAAACACTGAGTGCTCTCCACATATGGTCAGGGACATGACAGGGATATCCACTGTCACTAATTTTGTTCAACGTAGTACTAGAAGGCTTAGTCTCTGCAATCAAACAATGAAAAAAATAAAAGGCATAGACATTTGAAAGGAGTAAGTCAAACTTTCACTCTTTGCAGATTACATGATACTCTATGTGGAAAATCCAAAAGATTCCACCAAAAGACTTCTAGGGCGGAGACAAAACTCAGAAAAGTTGTAGGATACAAAGACAACATCAAGTTATTGGCACTATATACATACACCAAAAATGAAGCAGAAAAGAGAGACATTAAGGAATCAGACCCATTGACAATTGCACCAAAAATCATAACATACCTAGGAATAAACCTAACCAAAGATGTTAGAGATCTGTATGCTAAAAACTATAGAAAGCATATGAAGCAAATTACACAAGACACAAAGGAAGAGCATTCCATGGTCATGGATTGGGAAACAAATATTGTTAAAATATCAATACTACCCAAAGCAATCTACACATTCAATGTGATCCTTACCAAAATAACACCAACATTCTTCACAGAAAAAGAACAAAGAATTTTAAAATTTGTATAAAACCAGAAAACACCGAATTGGCAGAGCAATGTTGAAAAAGAAATCCAAAGCTGGAGGCATCACAATTCTAGACTTCAAGCTGTATTACGAAGCTGTAATCATCAAGAAAGTATGGTACTGGCACAAAAATAGACACATACATGAATGGGACAGAATAGAGAACCAGATTTGCTGAACAGTCTGTTCAGCAAATGGTGCTGGGAAAACTGGATAGTAACATGCAGAAGAATGAATCTGGCACACTTTCCTACAGCAAACACAAAAATATATTCAAAATGGATGAAAAACCTAAATGTAAGACCAAAAAGCATCAACATCTATAAGAGAAAACAGACAGAAACCTCTTTGACCTCGACCTCAGCAACTTCTTAATAGACACGCCTCTAGAGGCAAGGAAAACAAAAGCAAAAAATGAACTATTGGGACCTCATCAACATAAAAAGCTTCTGCACAGTGGAGGAAACAGTCAACAACACTAAGTGGCAACTGACAGAGGAGTGAAGATATTTGAAAATGACATACATGGTAAGAGTTAGTATCCAAAATCTATAAGAACTTAACAAACACAGAAGAACAAATAAATATCCAGTGAATGGTCAAAAGACATGAGCAGACACTTTTCCAAAGAAAACATCTGGATGGCTAAGAGACACATGAAAAGATGCTCAACATCACTCATCATTGGGGAAAATCAATTCAAAATCATGATAAGATACCACCTCACACCTGTCAGAATGGCTAAAATGAACAATTCAGGAAACAACAGATATGGGCAAGGATGTGGAGACAGAGGAACCTTCCTATACTCTTGGTGGAAATGCAAAGTGGTGTGACCACACTGGAGAAGAGTTTAAAAAGTTAAAATAGAATTACCTTATGTCCCACCAATTTCTCTACAAGGTAGTTACACAAAGGACACAAAAATTCTGATTCAAATAGCTAAACGGGTGATAGAGATTATGTAGGTCACTTGTTGTGATGCACACTGGGTGTTAATGTATGTGATGAATCACTAAATTTTATTCCCAAAACTAAAACTACACTACATGTTAACTAACAAAGATGTAAATAAATAAAATCTTCATATATTAAAAAACAAGGGGAAAAAAGGAAGGGGACAAATGTTGTTACAAATGGCCATAACCAATGGGATCTAGGGCAGTGAGTCTAACAACTTGCATTTACCCATTTTATCCCTAACTGGTAGTGGACATTAATTAACAAACATACTCAGGATTCCCAATGTTGGTGCCACGTGAGTGGGAATTCAAACCCCAGCTGCCCATCCCTGCTTCTCTGTGACCACATCTCATGGGCAGTCTGTCTAGACAGCTGGCATCTATGTACTGCCTGTGTGTAGACGTCCTTGCTCCTGGACCAGGCTCATTCACCCAGGTCTGCTGGGTACTCAGAAAGCACAGACTAGTGTCACCCGGCATTCCTTGTACTTCCCATTCCTCACTAGGGAACAAGCTCAGCCTTGAGGATGCATGGTTACCATGTGCTGTTCCACTGGTCTACACCACCTGACACCACCCATGTATTCCAGTACTTGCTTCTGAAGGGAATTTCCAAACAGATGACAATTTCACTAGTGATTTACACCAAAAAATAATTGGATCCAAGTGAGGGCACAATATTGGATTTTAGCTGCATGTTAAGGGGAACTCTGCTTTCATTCTTAGAAGACAGAGAAGAGGTTTATACCAGAGACAAGGTCACAAGGACGGATCCTCCCAGAACCAGCAGTGGACCATCGCCTTACTGAGAGAGGGTACATTTCACATACAATAGAAGCTGTGAATGTATAACATCTGGAGGGAGTGACCTCAGAGGGTGGAGGGGCCACAGGGTGGCCAGGACATCTCTTTACCCTCAGGTGAGGGACCTCCCGAGTCATGTCACTTGTCCACAATACAGTCAGCTTTGGGGGTGGCTATGGTTCTGTTCTTACATCCCAGAGCCCAGTTTGTAGGGCTGCCCCCAAACTCCACTGGCTAGTGTCCAACATCGTCCAATCAAGGCTGCAGAAAACGGGATGCATGTCAGCCCCAGAAGTCCTCTCTCAATGGCAACGACTCCTTTATGTGACTTTCCTTGCTGTTATCTGTCTTTCTTCATGTTTCTTTCCTTACTGTTTCTCTTCACCTCAGAGCATTTTGGGGACATCCATGCATATCCACCTGGGTTCAGTTAGACACTCAGATCCAGAGGGAGACTTGAACTTCATGCAAGAAAGTGTCTGTGCCTGGTGATGAGGGGTTTCATCCCACAATTCTCAAGGTATTCCCTCCCACAGATGTGCTGTCTTCAGGACCCACTCATCTTCAGTTCCGAGGCGGACACTTGGTGACTGCCCATCTGTGTCCTGAACTCCATCCCCAGACTCATACACATGGCAGTAATATCAATGTGTCAAAATTAATCTCATGTGACAAGTCCCTTTGGCCACATAAGTTATTCTACACAGGTTCAAGAATGACATAGATGACCACAGTCCACACTGATGTCAGGGAAGTTCACCTCCCTCCCACATGACACTCACATTACCACACCCCCAAATCCTGCAACATGTCAAATCATTACATATTAAGTCAAGTCCAAAACGTTCCTAAATTTCACTACCTCTAAAACCCCAAATCTAACCATGTAGCTTGGGTAGGGTGAGACCGTGGTACCTTCCATCCTGGGGTGAAACCCTCTCCATCAGCCGACCTGCATTTCTAGAAAACCATTTTTGTTTTCTGAATGCTTCTGCATGGTAACCATAACATAACAGGTACTGACATTCCTATCCCAGAAGAAATACAGTGTAATTTAGAAGTGCATCACCAACAAGAAACAATTTGATTATCAATCTGGGGAAACCCGTTAGGTTCAAAGACAGAATGCTCTGAATCTCAGACTCCAACGTGTCTCTGGGATTGACACTTCCTTTTTTCTTAAAGGAGGTACATGTCTGAAGCTGAGCACATTTATCCCAGTTTCATGAAGGTAGAATTTCTGAGCCCAAAAATCTTTCTTTTGTTCTCTCTATTATCAAATGAAAAGTTCTTCTGACTCTTGCCAGCTGATAAGGATAACTATTCAAGATTGTTCCTCACCAATGATTAAAGGAAATATAACTGTATATTTATAGGCAAGAAGCAGAGTGAAGGGTTGAAAGATGGAAAATATGTAGGAGGAGACATCCTGTGAACAGAAGGGTCTGCAGTGCTCATGATGGAAAGGTCTCACCCTTGCATGTTGCATAAATGGGGAGGGGAATAAAGGAGTCACTGTATCTCTGCAGGGGTCTGTGAAACAACAGGAGCACGGGGACCACCGGGGGCAATCACAACCACCAGGGGGAACTCAGAGACCACGGAGCTCATGATCCAGGACAAGAGATTGGTTGAGGACTGGTCTCCTCGGAAGGGCTTTCAGATCCAGACTCTGCACACTTATTCTGATATGAACACAGCAAAGAGTTTGTAAAGCTGTGGAAACACACAAGTGTCCTCCCTGTTTAAATAAACCATGATAAGGGGAATACACAATTTTCCCAGGGTCAGACACTGGGATAAATACATCTTTGATCATTCTCACATTAACAAGAGTTTAGAAGAATAATGATCTCCATTTCATAGATGAAGAAATATTTTTAATTAACATCATCCTTCCTGTTCTCAGGTGTTTTGCCTTCAACATATTTTAATAAAATTCAACCATTTTAACGTTATTGAGGCTTTCTTTTTTTAATGTTTATTTATTGTTATGGGAGGGAGAGACAGACTACGAGCGGGCAAGGGGAAGAGAGAGAGAGGAGACACAGTATCAGAATATCAAGCAGTCTCCAGGCTCTGAGCTGTCAGCACAGAGCGCGACACAAGGCTCAGACTCATAAACTGTGAGACCATGACCTGAGTCAAAATCGGACACTTAACCAACTGAGCCACCCAGAGGCTCCATATAGAGGGTTTCCATTGATGTCCTCATAGGGTTCATGTGTAAATGACCCCTTGTGTTTGTAGAAAACCCCTGGCATCTCCATCAGCTCTGTGAGTCTCTGTCGAGGCTTCTCACTCTCTCCAATTTGTGACAGAATAGACCTGGCTTCCACCCATCACTCTCCTGGGACTTCTAGAAAGTCAGGAACCTGCAAACCTCACTGGGATGTCCAGCCTTGTCCTGCATGTGGTTCAGGAGGCCGGTGGGTCCCCTGATGGAGAGCACAGGTCCAGATACTGGGACTACTCTCACCTCATACGTGATCTTGGACATTCACACACTCTGTCTCTGCCGCAGTGTATCTGTTAACCTGTACAATGGTGGTATACTGATTCTTACCTCAAGTGTTTGGGTTCATATGTGAAAATAAGGATTATCATGGGTACTTATAATCACTGCAGCAAAATCACAAATTAATAAATCACAATGTCCTGAAAGATATTGTGACACCAAACACTGCCCCATCCCTTACACCTGCCAAAGGTCACTGGCTTCTTGAGGATTCTGTTGCAAAATTTACTATATTGTCAAAGGACATCTGTATGCTGATTAAACCCTCCCATCCCTGAAACTGTAGCTGGGAGAAGAGCCCCAGCCCCTAAGTGTTCACATTCAGTGATCAGAACAGAACACAGACATCTCACCATGGAGTTTGGGTTCACTTTGGTTTTCCATGGTTCTATTTTAAACAGTAATTCATGATGAACAAGAAACACTGACTATGATAGTGGATATGAGTGAGAGAAACAGTGGGTGTGTGACATTTTCCTGACTTGTATCTGTAGTTGTCTTGTGTGACGTGGAGCTGTTCCAGTCAGGGGGAGACCTGATGATGCCCGGCAGGGGAGGGGGTCCCTGAGAATCTCCTGTGCAGTCTCTAGATTCACCTTCAGTAGCTAATTGATGAGGTGGGTCTGCTAGACTCCAGGGAAGGGGCTGAATGGGAGTCTACATATCTGTATGGTATAAGATAAGGACCAAATGTCATTATTTTACTCACTGGAATTCAAAACCACTTGTGAAAGAGGCCATTTTTTCCCTAATTTTAATTCTATGAAATCTCATGGAGGATTTGCTGACTGCATCCAGACACATTTCACTCTGGTCTCTGTAATCTGCTCCACTGGTCTGTGTGTCTGACTCTGTGCCAGCAGCACAGTGTTATAGACAATGTACCTCTGCAATATACTTAGAAAGGAGGACGTGTGCTGTCTCCAGGTTTGTTCTTCTTTCTCAGGATTGTTTTCTCACTTCTGTGAGCTTTTTGGTACCATATAAATAAGAATTTCCCAGATACATTCATTGGCATTTTTATTAACTCAACTAATATTAGAAATTATTAGAACAGATAAAAGGAATAAAAAGTGTAATAATACAAAAAATTAACAAATTGAAATAGATATCTGGAAAGCTAAATGCAATTGAAAAAGCATCTCTACTAGGAAATAGGTAAAACTCAAACAGATACAACCAGAATTAAGGAGGGGACATAACTGATACCAAAGAAGTGAAAAACAATAACAGAAAATGCCTAGATAATTATAGACCCATTATTAGATAACTAAGGGGCAACTAGGCAGTTTCTAGAGTTATACAATGCGCAAGACTGTACATGAAGAAACAGAAAATTAACAGAATTAAAGCAAGTAAGATTGAATCTAAAATCTAATCATACACCGCCCCAAAAGAAAAAAGTCAGCTTGGTAACAGAGGACTTTATCTATGAATTATATCAAAATATAAAAGATATTTAATGACAATATCTCTCAGACTCTTACCAAAAACTGAAAAGAAAGGAATACGCCCCAACTCATCTACAAGACCAACCTTACTATACTGCAAAATCGAAAGACACCGTAAGAAGGGAAACTAAAGGCCAATATCTCAGATGGACATACATGCAAAACTCCTAGCATAGTGAATGCAACAACACAATGAAAGGGTCATATGTGACAATGCAGTCACATCTGTTGATCATCTAGATCATCATCTATTGATACATATAAAACTAGACAAAATTCAACAAATTGTCATTATTAAAAAATCTCAGCAACTGAGGGAAAGAAAGAAATTACCTCCACAAAATCGTGGCCATAGATGAAAAGGCCACACCTGACAGCATATTTAACAGTGAAAAACTGAAGCTTTTCCTGTCACATTAGGAGCCAGGCAAGGATGCTCATTCCCTACATAGGTATTCCACATGGTAACATGAAGACCAGTAAAATATGGCACCCAATGTATGTCATCTTGTCACATGGCTTATTTGGAGGAAAGTCACTAGAGTACAGCTAGTCTAAGCAATCTGTGACCCTTCTTTGTCCCCCTGAGAGCAGGACATAAATCTCTCCTGGGAAACTTCCTTTCCCTCTACCAGAATGGGAGAACCATCCTTACACCAGAAATGGGAACTTTAGCACCAAGAAGGCTGTGCAAACAAGCCTTGTTAATTCCTCACTAATTGACTTGCCCAAACCCAAATCTCTGTCTTGTTAACTCTTCACAAATCCATTTTTTTTTTCTAAAAGGCACAAGGGCCACCTACTTTCTTCATTCTCTGGGTGTCATATTATTAGGAAGCTTGTGCACATGCAAAATGAAATTTATTCTCTTCTGTAGATCTGTCTTATGTCAATTGAATCCTTAGACCAGACA
Source organism: Panthera onca (assembly GCF_046562875.1). Lineage (NCBI taxonomy): Eukaryota > Metazoa > Chordata > Mammalia > Carnivora > Felidae > Panthera > Panthera onca. The sequence goes on along the minus strand of NC_138344.1, from coordinate 147,206,646 downwards.
AAGAACACAGAAGCAAAGAAGGAAAAAGCTTGCTGCTCCTATAAGTTGCAGATGTACCCATAAAAATTCGGTAAGAAAATGAAATAAAGACATGTAAATCAGTAAGAAGAAAATTATTTGTTTGAGAATCACATGAACTTACATATAGTGAAACCTTAGAATCTCCACAAAAAAAGTATTAGAACTAATAAACTCAGGAAAAGTTCAGGGTACAAATCAACATACAAAAATATGTTGTATTTCCACACACCTAAAACATAGTATATGAAAAAAATAACAAAATCACACAATTGAAAATGGCACAAAATGGAGCATCTGTGTGGCTCAATCCGTTAAGTGCCTACTGTTGATTTTGGCTCAGGTCATGATCTCATGGTTCCTGAGTTTAATTCTAAGGCAGGGTCTGCAATGATTGTGCAGAGCCTGCTTGGGATTCTCTGTCCCCTTCTCTCTCTCTGATCTCTCTCTCCTTCCCTCTGTCACACAAAAATAAACACACATTAAAATATATGGCACAAAATAAAGTATTTAGGATTAAATTTCACTAAAAAGTAAAATAGTATACCAAACATGATGTGCTGGGAGAAAGACATGTAAAATGGCAAACACAGATGAAAAGATCACTGTGTTCACAGATCAGAATTATTTATACTGTCACAGTCCCTTCTGCAAGAAGTGATCCAGAAGTGCCTCTCAAACACTGGTTTTAAATTTGAAACAAATCTAAGTCTGGAGCCTGATATATAGTCAGAGGATATGCAAATAAGGCCCTCCCTGTGCTGATTAAACCAGTCCAGCTCCAACCCTGCAGCTGGGAGAGGAGCCCCAGCCCCGGGAGTCCCAGGTGTTCCCATTCTGTGATCAGCACAGAACACACACCCCTCACCATGGAGTTTGTGCTGGGCTGGGTTTTCCTGGTTGCTCTTTTAAAAGGTAATTCACGGTGAATGGGAGACACTGAGTATGTGAGTGGACATGACTGAGAAAGAGTGGATGTGTGACAGTTTCCTGACCAAGATGTCTTGTGTCTACAGGTGTCCAGTGTGACGTGCAGCTGGTGGAGTCTGGGGGAGACCTGGTGAAGCCTGGCGGGTCCCTGAGACTCACCTGTGTGGCCTCTGGATTCACCTTCAGTAACTATGGAATGAGCTGGGTCCACCAGGCTCCAGGGAAGGGGCTGCAGTGGGTCGCATATATTAAATATGATGGAAGTAGCACAAGCTACACAGACTCCGTGAAGGGCCGATTCACCATCTCCAGAGACAACGCCAAGAACACGCTGTATCTGCAGATGAACAGCCTGAAGACCGAGGACACGGCCACATATTACTGTGCAAGTGACACGGTGAGGGGACCTCACTGGGAGCCCAGACACAAACCTCCCTGCAGGGGGGATCAGCACCACCAGGGGGCGCACACTATGCACAATTCTGCTTTGTGATGACAGGAGCAGGTGAAGATGGAGGTTACAGGAAGCTTTCCTGTCAGGGTCTGGGGCTTCCTCTCCACACAGCAGTTTCTCTAGGGAGCCTCTCTGGTCACAGGATTCTGTCTTTATCTATTAACTCTCTCTGAATTAGCAACTGTGTTGTCATAGGAAAACTACCCTAACATGCACAAAGACACAGTTGTTTGCATTGCTTACTCCTGTCTCTCAGTATGAGTGAATTGCAGATTTCCTGACGCACAACAGCTGAACCTTTACAGGAGTCCCAGATGCACTCACTGTGCAGCCAGGACTACAGGATCCCCCAGACCCCCATTATCTTCACCCAGCACTTGTCCCAACAATGTGACACACTTCCCTCCTGGCACTTGCTACTCAGGACTTTAAATGAGCTACAGCTTTATTCAATTCCTCTAAAGAAGAGATAATTCATCTCCATGTATTAGTCAGGATTCTCCCCAGGAACAGAAACCAAAGAACCTTGGTTTCCATGACTAAGTACATTGATAAGCCCCACATTCCACTCTCACATGCTGGAGACCCAGGAAAACCAGTGGTGTAATTCTCATCTGATGCTGAACTAGTTTCTAGTCTCAGAACGTGAAGAGCTGATGATGTAACTCTCAGAACAAGGCCCAGAGGAGACCAATGTTCCAATTCAAACAGGCACATGGCAAGTAAAACTGAGGGAATTCCTCCTCCCTCTGCATCAGTTTCTATTCTTAACCTTAATGGAATGGGTGATGCCCAGGCAGACAGAAACCATGGATACAAATGCCAGTCTCTTCTGGAACACATCACAGACATCCACAGAAACAGTGGGGAGTCTGGGCACCCATGATGCAGTCAAGATGACACATAAAGGTAATCATGACAAGTCAACCTCCTGTAAATGTGCAGGTCAAAGACTGAAGATTTAGAAGTCCATGCCATGACTGGCATGGAGCCTGGTGGGCATAGCTGTGCTTCTATGGAGAAGGAAGGCAGAGTCGCATAGGGGGCATTGTGGTCTGAAATCCCCTGGGGGACTTGGGGAGAGACAGTTCCCTTCTCAGGGTGCATTTCGTAAAAGGTGTATTGCCTCTCGTGGGGCAGGAGAGCTGACAGGCACCATTGCACTGCCCTGGTCATTAGCATAGGAGCCTCTGTTGAGAGCAGCTAACTGAATGCTGCCTCCTTGTTCTTCCTCACCATGAACTCCAAGCCCCTAGTGTTCATGCAACTGCCCTCCTGGGATAAACAGCTCCAGCCACAGCACAGCGAGACCCTCTCCCAGAGGATCACTGGGGTCCCAGTCATATTGAGTTCATATAATTTGGAGTTTTCAAACCCAGCTAGAGCTCCTGAGATAAAACATAAGAGCCCTGGGCCACCAGGTGGGCCAATGGTTTGGACACAGACAGGGTGAAGGCAGGGTTCTGATGGAAGCCTGGGACCCACAGGTACAGATTGTTCTCTTTGTGGGAGGGCTTCCTGAACAGGGGAAGCTGGGAACTCCAACTCAAGGGACTAGACAGGGAGCTGATGCCAATATTTCCTCCCACCAATCAGCATGGACAGAATTCAGTGAGCAGCACAGAACCTCCCAGTAGAAGCTAAGCCACTGACACCAAGCTATACCCCCCCTTGCCTTCCTCAGGTGCTTCCTTACTAGAGAAAGAGGGCCTGGAAACCAGATCAGCACCGCGCCCCTCCCTCAAAAGACGACATATACCCCCAAAGGCACCAAGTCTACTGACCATATAGTGAGGCATAGCTTCACCTCTAGGGGAAATAGGAATTAGCCTCTTTTAACAGGCAGAACAAACTCACCTGGTTAAAACTCACAACATTGTGGACAATGTCTAAACACTCATCGATGGAGAAAAGGAGAAACTCTGCAGAGGACTTAGCTGAGGGACAGAGCAGCCAATACACAACATCACAGTGCACACAGAATATGCAACAAATGCTTCCTAAAGAGTCAAGCCCTCAACAGCAATTGAACACTTTTCAATAAAGACACTACTCTAGAAGCAGAAAACAAAACAGGATTTTCTAAAACACTTAAGAAAGCAGAGACATAGACATACACCATGATGGAGGAATTCATCCCAAAAGAAAAAATGATAAAAGGTCATTGCCAGGGATATTATTAAAGCACATATAACTAATATGCCTCAAACAGAATTTCTAAAAACTCTCACAAGGAAATAGAATTTTTAACAACTATCATACGGATACTTGCTGTGCTTGAGGAAAGCATAGGAGGCATGAAGGAAACCCTTACTGCAGATAGAAATGACCTAAAACCTAGCATGCTGAAATTTTAAATGCTGTAACCAAGATGTGAAACTGATGGTATATAATGACCTCAAGGCGTAAAGCAGATGAATGAGCAAGTGACATAGAAGATAACATTGTGGGGGAAATAAAGCAGAAAGGAAGAGGAAAATTAAAGTATTGCCTCACAAACATATACTTAGGGATCTCAGCAACTCCATAATGTGTAATAAAATTCTTTTCAAAGGAGTCCCAGAAGAAGGAGAGGGAGAAAACAAGGGAAGAAGAGTTATCTGAGTGAATTACCATGGGAAATTCCCCAAAATGGGGAAGGAAACAGACATACACATCTAGGAGGCACAGAGAATGCCATTATTCTAAAAAAGCAGGCCAACACTGAGACATATCAGAGAGAAATTGGTAAAATACACAGAAGAAGGAAAACGCTATAAGCACCAAGACAAAAGAGGTCGCTAAATAAACAGGGAAGACAAAAGAAAAGATTATGGCAGATGTATCCACAGAAACCTTCAGGCAAGAAGGGAGTAACATGATATCCACAACATGCACAGTTGAAAATTATGCAGCAAGAATACTTTGTCCAGAAAGGGTCATTCGGATACAAGAAGAGATAGAATTTCCCAGAAAAGCAAAAACCAAAGGAGTTCATGGCCTCTAAACAAGCGCCCTGCAAGAATTATCAAAGGGGACTCTTTGAGTGGAAAAGGAAGACTAAAAGAAACAAAGACTAGAAATAAGCAGAGAAAATCTCCAGAAACAGGGACTTTAGAGATAACACAATGGCAAAAGTTTATATCTATCAATAATCACTGTGAATGTAAAAGGGAAAAATGGTCCAATCAAAAGACAAAGGATATCAGAATGGATTAAAAAAATGCAAGACCTTCTGTACACTACCTACGATAGACTCATTTTCAACCTAAAGCAACTGTAGATGGAAAGTGAGGGGAGGGAGAACAATTTATCAGGCTAATGGACATCAAAAGAAAGGTGTAGTACCATACTCATATCACACTAACTAGATTTTAAACCAAAGTCTGTTACAAGAGATGAGGAAGTCAGTACATCATCATGAAGGGGTCTATCCAACAAGAAGATATAAAGCTTTAAATATTTATACACTGAAAGGGTAAGCACTGATATATACATAAATCAATTAATAAGAAACATCAAAAAACTTATTGATAATAATAAAAGAATAATAATAGAGAACTTCAACACTCCACTTACAGCAATGGACACATCACCTAAGCCAAAATTAATAAGGAAACAATGGCTTAGAAAGGCACACTGGACCAAATGGACTTAACAGATATATTCAGAACATTCCACTGTATAGCAACAGAATACTCATTCTTTTTGACTGCACATGCAACATTCTCCACAACAGATCACATACTATGTCATAAATCAGCTCACTACAAGTTCAAAAAGACTGAGATCATACATGTACATTTTCATACCAAACACTATGAAACGTGAAGTCAACCACAAGAACTTTGGCAACACCACTAATACCTAAGGTTAAAGAACATTGTGGTAAAGAATGAATGAGGTTTTCAGGAAATTAGAGAAGCAATAAAAAATACATAGATGCAAATTAAAATGAAAACATGCCAGTGCCCCATCTGGATGCAGCAAAAGTGGTTGGAAGAGGGAAATATATAGCAATACAGGCCAAACTCAAGAAAGAAGAAAAATCTCAAACACACAACCACTTCACAACTAAAGAAGCTAGAAAATGAACAGCAAATGAACCCTAAAGCCAGCAGAAGGTAAATAAAAAACATTAGAGCACACAAATGATAAAGAAACAAACAAAACATTAGACAGATCAATGAAAATATAAGTTGGTTTTTGGAATCATAAATAAAAATGATAAACCCAAGGCCAGGTTTGCCAAAAACAAAAGAGAAAGGACTAAGTAAATATAACCACAAATTTAAGACGAGAGATCACAACTAATAGCACAGAAATACAATTAGAAGAAAATATTTTGGAAATTTATATGCCAACAAATTGGTCAATCTGGAAGAACTGGATAAATTCCTACAGTAATGTAAACTACAGTAACTGAAATAGGAAGAAACAGAAAACCTGAACTGACTGATAATGAACAAAGCAATTGATCCGTAATCAAAACTCTACTGAAACACAAAAGACCAGGGCCTGATGGCTTCACAGGTGAATTCTACCTGATATTTAAAGAAGAGTGTAAATAATCTATTTAAGTGGCATAGAATATTCTAGTCTTATCAAACTGTTCCAAATAATAGAAATGGAAAGAAAACTTCCAAACTCATTCTATAAGAACAGTATGACCATGGTTCCAAATCAAATAAAACCCAACTAAAAAGGAGACTTAAAAGCCACTAGCCCTAATGAGCATGGATGCAACAATTATCAAGAAAATAATTGCAGCTTGAATCCAAAAATACGTTAAAATTATCATTTACCACGATCAGGTGGGATTCATTCCTTGGTTGTAAGGGTGGTTCAATATTCACAAGTGACTCAATGTCATACAACACATCGATAAGATAAAGGATAAAAACTATATGATCCTCTCAATAGATGTGAAAAAGAGCATTTGACAAAGTACAGCAACCTTTCTTAATAAAAACCCTCAACAAGGCATAGAGGAAACACACCTTAACATCATAAAGACCATATATGAAAACCCCACAGGTACTATCCACAGTAGGGAAAAAACCTTTTCCTCTACTGTCAGGAACACAAGAGGGATGCCCACTCCCATCATTCTACTTAACATAGCTGGAAGTCTTATCCTCACAAACAGACAACAAAAAGAAATAAAGGCATTCAAATTGGCAAGAAAGAAGTCAAACGTTCACTCTTCACAATGACATGACACTCTATATAGAAAACCCAAGAATCCACCAAAATATTGCAAGCACTGATACACAAATTCAGCAAAGTAACAAGATACAAAATCAACATGCAAAAATCTATTGCATTTGTATATAGTAATAATGTAGAAACAGAAAGACAAATCCAAAAAAATTCCATCCCCTTTACAATTGCACCAAAAATAATAGGATAACTAAAGGGTTAAAAGATCTATACTCTGAAAAATACAAACACGATGAAAGAACTGAGGATGACACAAAGAAATGGAAACACAGTCAATGTTCAGGATTGAAGGAGCAAGTATTGTTGACATGTCTATGCTACACAAAGAAACAGGAGACTTTATGATTGCAGACTTCATGGTATATTACAAAGCAGTAGTCATCAAGACAGTATGCTACAAGCACAAAAGAGACACACAGATCAATAGAACAGACTAGTAAGCCCAGATATGGACTCACACATGTATGGTCACCTCATCTTGAATGAAGTAGGAAAGACTATGTAATGGGAAAAAAAAAAAAAGACAGTCTTCTCAATGAAGGGTGTTGGGAAAACTGGACCAGAACATGCAGAAGAATGAAACTGAGCCACTTTCTTACACCATACACAAAAATAAATTCAAAATGGGTGAAAGACCTAAATGTGAGACAGGAGACCATCAAAATCCTAGAGGAGAACTCAGGCAGCAACTTCTTTGACATTGGACATCGCAACTTCTTACTAGACGTGTCTCAGAAGGCAAAGGAAACAATAGCAAACATTAACAGCCAGGGCCTCATCAAAATGAAAAGCTTCTGCACAACTAAAGAAACAATCAACTACTCTAAAAGGAAACCTACAGAATTGGAAAATGTATTTGCAAATGATATATCTCATAAAGCCTTTCTATCCAAAATCTATAGAGAACATATCAAACTCAGCATCCAAAATACAAACAATCCAGTGAAGAAATGGGCAGAAGACATGACTAGACACTTTTCCAAACAAAGCATCCAGATGGCTAATGAAAAATACTCATCATCACTCAACAACAGGGAAACACAAATCAAAACTTAATGAGATAGGACCTCACAACTCTCAGAATGGCTAAAATTAACAACTCAGGAAACAACAGATATTGATGAGGATGAGGAGAAAATGGAACCCTTTTATACTCTTGGTGGGAATGCAAAGGGGTGTGGCCATTCCAGAAAACACTTTAAATACTTAAAACTGAAACTACCTTGTACTCCAGTAATTGCTCTACTAGGTATTCACCCAAAGGATACAAAAATTCTGATTTGAGGAGGCACATGCACCCCAATGTTTATAGCAGCATTAACAATGAGAGCCAAAGTGAGGAGAGAGACCAAAAGCCCACCGAGTGATGAATATGCATATATATGTATAGACTAGAATATTATTCGGTCATAAAAAAGAATGAAATCTTGCCATTTGCAAAGATGTTGATGCAGTTAGAGGATATCATGCTAAGTGACATAAGGCAGTCCAAGAAAGACAAGCATGATATTATTTCCTTATATGGGGAATTTAAGAAACACAGCAGATGAACATAGGGGAAAGGGAAAAAAAGAGCAAGAAAAAATATAAAAGACTCCAAGGATAGAGAACGAATTGAGGGTTGCTGGAGGACAGGGGTGTAGGGGATGCGTTAATGGATGATGGGGATTAAGTAGGCCAAGTGTTCTGATGCGTACTGGATATGAATGTGGGTGATGAATCAGTGAATTCTACTACTGAAATTAATATCACACAGTATGTAATCTAATAAAAATTTAAACACAAACTTAAAAAGTTAGAAAAGTGGAAAAAAAGGAAGGGAGAAACATTGTCACAAATTGTCGTGAACATGGAATCTAAGGTAGTGAGTCTAACTTCTTGCATTTACTCATTTTATCCCTAACTGCTAGTGGACATTAATTAACATACTCATGACTTTTACAGTGGTTCCAGGTGGGCTGGAATTCAAACCACAGCTGCCCTTCCCAACTCCACTGTGCCGACACCCCATGGGCAACTTGTCCAGACACCTGCACAAGAACCCAGGTTGGACCACAGCAGGGACCCTCATCTGCAGGACTGAAAAGTGTGGAGAGATGACCATTCCTGCCAGGCTCTGGGTTTCCTCCCACGACCTTGCTGGCTCCACTCCCTTTTATTCCTTTCCCTTCTCTTTGAAAAGAAGCATGTCCCCTGTTTCTGGTGCATGAAAGTGAGGGGCTATGTGTTCTATAAATGTTCAATATGACCGATCACTTACATGGGGACAAATAAAAACCCATATGGTGCAGCCTGTCTCATGGGCTCCTATCACCCAAAGTGGCAGAGTACAAATAAACCTAAATATGCACTTAGTGAAACACTGTACAGCACGTTGCAAAAGCATTAGGACATGAGAAGCCTGGAATAATTCCACAAATGCTGTATGAGCTCCCCTTGGAAGGAAGAAGAAATCTTATACTCCCAAACATGCAAAACAAAAAATAAATGCAGGAAATGATAAAACAGTTTCATGTGTTCTATTCATGAAGTGTCTGACAGTGACAATGCACAGAATGAATTGTCAGCGTTTCGCATAGAATTGTGAAGGAAACATCTTGAGTCATGAACTTGGTTGTGGGCACAGAGCTCAATGGCTCCTGACACATATAGAAACCCCAAAACTTGGAAAGGTTAACGTGTTTTTTGGCCCCGGAGCACATCTATCAAATCTGATAAACAATCTGTCCAAAAAGACACACACAGCATATCTTGTGAAACTTGAGTTCAATTTCAGCATGAGAACAGAATTTCCATATATTATGAAAAAACCATGCCATGAAAATGAGTTACTACACACTATAAACTGAAAAACAAACAACAGAGACCAGAGACCAGTTAGCGAACAAGTCAGCATTGAGAGACACCAGAAAAAAAAAAAAAGATTTTAGTTATATTGTAAATCAAGAAATTACTGGGGTGCCTGCGTGGCTCAGTCAGTTAAGCATCTGACTTCAGCTCAGTTCACGATCTCACGGTTCATGGGTTTGAGCCCCGTGTCAGTTTCTATGCTTACAGCTTGGAGCCTAGAGCCTGCTTCTGATTGTGTCTCCCTCTCTCTGCCTCTCGCCCACTTGCACTCTCTCTCTCTCTGTCTCAAGAATAAAAATTAAAAAAAAAAAAAATTATCAGTCACAAGCAATCAATCATTATGAAAACCAAAATTATACCTAAGAACCAAAGGCCCATAAAAAGAAATAGTATAAATGGGCTTTGTGAAAATCAAATAATTTTTTTCTGAACACGTGGCAATCAATAGTAGTAAGACAAGTTACGGAGGAAACGACAATATTCACAAATTGCATAACCACCAAGGGACTTGCATCCCGAATATGCTAAGAACCCTCAACAGTCAATAGGAAGAAAGGAAACAACACTCTATAAAACAAGCACAGCCTTGCGTAGTAAACATCCCATCCTAGAGGTTATAGACACATTAGGTAAGGACAGGAAAAGACTCTTCACACCATCGACTGTCAAGGAAATTCAAATCAAGAATGCAATAGATGCCCTATGCACTCATCCTGAGGGCTCAGGTATGAAGGGAACACTGGCAACACCATCCAGGTGAGCATCCAGCACACGTGGGGCCTCAGACACTGCAGGTAGGAATGAAACACGAACACCAGCTCTGGAAAACTGTTGGCTGTTGCTTATGAAATTATACATGGATGACTTAACATGTAACCTGGAAATACCACTCCCGAGTGTCTGCTCCAGAGTGAAATCCCATGCTCACAAAATAAATGGTGTGTAAATATTTATAGCATCTTAGTGTTAGAAGCTAGGAATAAGGCAAAAGTCTTTCTAAATAAAAAGGAATAAACCAAGTATGAAACTTCCATCAATGGGATGCTTTGCCACAGAAATGTGACGCTATTGATGCAGAATTGAAACTAGGAGAACCTCAAAGACATGATATGAGGGAAGGGAAGTCGTCTCAAAGACTACAGAGGTGGTGTGGCCTGGGACATTCACACAGCCAGCCCAGATGACAGTGTTTGGCTGGGTTTCTTTGTCTCTTTCTGCCCAACATTCACATGATAAGTTCCTCTGCCTCATGTTGAATGCTGTCCTGCGCTCAACAATGCTCTCATGTTTCAACTCTCCACAGACTAAACCCTACAAACTCGGACTCCTCTGAATGGAGAGTTGTTGAGGCCATAATCTGACATGTGTTCTGACAGGAGCTGTTCCCTCCACTGTCCCTGGCTCTGGCTCTCTCCTGCAGGTGAGGAGGAGTAGGTTAGGAATACTCCACTGAAACCATCTGTCTCCTGCACCTGACTCTCCCACAACATGAGGCCCAGACCTTCCTCACCCTCATCTGTAAATGAAGTCAGTTATACTGAAACAGATTTGCACCTTGGTTTAGTGGATTGCTCCAGCTCCCCCCTGCCCTGGGCAAAACTCTGCAGCTGCAGGTGGGGACAAAATGAGGGATCAGTTTAGGGGTGAGTGGCAGCTGCACTTCTTTGAGGCTTGCTTGTCCTAGTGGCATGAGACCCCTGCCGTACAAGTCAGGTCTGGGGCGACCAGGCTCCCAGCATCCCGAGTGGACTGTGCCCAGGGCAGAGTTTCCATCCTGGGAGTGGGGCTGCAAACAATGAGTGAGTCCCACATCTCAGTGGCACCTGCTGGGGCTTGGCCTCAACAGCAAACAGCTTAGGGCCACTGACATCCTGTCCCTCTGGGAAAGAGTCCTCTGAACAGGAGCTGGTCACCAGGAACCCCGGTATTGGTTGCAACAGTCTGGAGGGGAGGTTGCAGCCAGGCTCAGTGGCACATGCCTATAGTCCCAGCTCCTTGCACTGGAGTTTCCATTTGCTGAGCTGGGGTGGGGAAGGAAAGGCACATACCTTAGCTCAAAATTCTAGCTTTGGCGTCTGTCAGTATATTTTCTGGAATAAATGTTTCTTCATGGGCTGAATGCCAACAAGGCCATTTGCAGACACTGTAAATACATCATTTGAGATTTTATTCATATTCCACATAGTAAACATTCAATGTAGTATTACTTTCAGGTGTAAAATATAGCGATTCAACATTTCCATACAACACCCAGTGCTCATTATGAGTGCGGCCCTGCAACCCCATCACCTACTTCCCCAAACCTCCTCCCACGTTCCCTCTGGTAACCATAAGTTTGTTTTGTACAGGTAAGAATCTGTTTTGTTGGGTTTATATGTTCCATGGCTTAAGCCTAAGACTCTTGATTTGGGTTCATGTCTTGATATCATGGATTCTGAGATCAAGCCCCATTTTGGTTTCTGCACTGACAGCAAAGAGACTGCTTGGGATTCTCCTTCCCGCTTCCTCTGCTCCTCGCCCCATTCTATCTCAACATAAATTTAAAAACATTGAAAAAAGTTTATTTCTTGGTGTAGCTCTTCTCTCTTCTTTGTCCCATTTCCCATTTGAAGTTTCTTAAATTCTACATATGAATGAAAGCATATATTGTTCTTTCTCTCACTTGTTTCAGTTAGCATAATACTCTCTAACTCCATTCATATCATTACAAATAGCAAATGTCATTCCTTTCAGGGCTGAGAAACATTCCAGTGTATGAGTATGAGTGTGTGTGTGTGTGTGTGTGTGTGTGTGTGTGTGTGTAGATATACCACATATACTTTATCCATTTATGAGTCAATGCTTACTTGGGCTGTTTCCATAGCTGGGCTGTTTTTGATAGGGCTGCTATAAATATAGAGTTGCAATCCCCTTTAAATTAGTACTTTTGTATCCTTTGGGTAAATACCTAGTAGTTCAATTGATCAATCATAAGGTAGTTATATTTTTAGCATTTTGAGGAATGCCCATGCTGTTTTCCAGACAAGCTGCACCAGTTTCCATTCCCACAAGCAGTGCAAAAGTGTTCCTCTTTCTCTGTATCCTCACAAACACCTGATGTTCCTTATGTAGTTGAGTTTAGTCATTCTGACAGGAGTGAGATGATATTTCGTTGTAGTTTTGATTTATATTTCCCTGATGATGAGTGATGTTGAGCATCATTTCATGTGTTTATTGGCCATCTGTATGTTGCATTTTGGAAAGTCTATTCATGCCTTCTGCTCATTTTTTAATAGGATTATTCAGTTTTGGAGCTGAATTTTATACTACATACAGAAAACCTAAAAAACTCCACCAAAAAAACCCCACTAGAACTGATACAATAAACCAGTAAAGCTGCAGCATACGAAATCAACATACAGAAATTTGTGCATTTCGATACAACAATAATGAAGAAGGAGAAAGAGAAATCAAGGAATTTATCCCATTTACAATTACACAAAAAAACATAAGATACCTAGAAATAACCCTCCCTAAAGAGTTACAAGAGCTTTACTCTGAAAAACCTGGGACATTTATGGCACCAATTGAAGAAGACACAAAGAAATGGAAAAATATTCCATGCACATGGATTAAAACAAAAAACATTGTTAAAATGTTGATACTACCCAAAGCAATCTAGACATTCAATGCAAATAATTCAATGCAAATATCCCTGTCAAATAATACAAGCATTCCTCACAGAGCTAAAACAAATATTTCTAAAATTATCATGGAACCACAAAAGACCTTGAACACCCAAAGCGATCCTAAAAAAGAAAAAAATGGAGGCATCACAATTCTGGGTTTCAAGCTATATTACAATGCTGTAGTCATCAAGACAGTACGGTCCTGGCACAAAAAGAGACACATAGATTAATGGAACAGAGTAGAAAACCCATAAATGGACACATAACAATATGGTCAACTAATCTTCGTCAAAACAGGAAACAGTATCAAATGGAAAAATGACAGTCCCTTCAACAAAGGGTGTTGGGAAAACTGGACAGCAACAGGAAACTCTAATGGAACCAGACCACTTTCTTACAATATACACAAAAACAAATTCAAAATGCATGAAAGACCTAAATGTGAGACAGGAAACCATCAAAATCCTAGAGGAAAACACAGGAACCAAACTCTTTGACCACGGTCAGAACAACTTCTTACTGGACATGTCCCAGATGCAAGGGAAACAAAAGCAAAAATGAACTATTGGGACCTCAAGATAAACAGCTTCTGTACAGCAAAGACACAATCAACAAAACTAAAAGGCAACTGACAAAATAGGAGAAGATATTTGCAAATGGCATTATCAGATAAAGGCTTAGTATCCAAAATCTATAAAGAACTTCTCAAACTCGACACTGAAAAAAAAACAAATAATCTGGTGAAGAAATGGTCAGAAGACATGAATAGACATTTTTCAAAGAAGACTTCCAGATGGCGAAATGACACGTGTAATGAGGCTCATTGTCACTCCTCGTCAGGGAACATAAATCAAAACCACAATGAGATAACACCTCACACCTGTCAGGATGGCTAAAATTAACATGGTGGGAATGAAAGCTGGTGCAGCCATTCTGGAAAATAGTGTGGAGATTCCTGAAAAAAATTAAAAATAGAACTATCCTGTGATCGAGCAATTGTTTTGCTAGGTATTTATCCAAAGGATACCAAAATGCTGATTCGAAGGGGCACATGGACCCCAATGTTTATAGCAGCCCTATCAACAACAAGCAAATTGTGGGAGAGCCCAAATATCCATCAGGAGATGAACACATAAAGAAGAGGTGGTAAATATATACAATGGAATATTACTCAGCCATCAAAAAGAATGAAAATGTGTGTGCAACAACAACGTATTAACCTAAGTGAAATAAGTCAGTAAGAAAAAGTCAAATATCATATGATTTCATTCATATGTGGAATATAAGAAACACAACATAGGAGAAGGAAAAATAAAATAAGAGAAAAACAGAGAGGGAAGAAACAGGAAGAGACTTAAATACAGAGAACAAACTGAGGGGAAGTGGGGAAGTTGGGCTAAAAGGGAGATAGGCATTAAGGAGGGCACTTGTTGAAATGAGAACTGGGTGTTATATGTACGTGATGAATCACTAAATTCTACACCTGAAATCAATACTACACTGTAGGTTAACACACTTAAATTTAAATTTAAAATATTACAAGAAAATTAAATACATACATATATGAACTCTTGGGAGTACCTCAAAATAGCAAATTCTGCACAGTGAAGGAAACAATAAACAAAACTAAAAGACAACCTATGGAATGGAAGAAGATACTTGTAAATGGCATATCCCCAGGGTTAGGATCCAAAGTATGTACATTTTTTTAAATTATTTTCACTTATCAGTACAGAGTGTGTGTCCATGCATACTTTGTGTGAGAAGCAAAACTCGTGTATTGTGGTAAGATCTCACTGAAACTGAGATCCACCCTCTTCACTAAATTTTAACCGTACAGTACAATATTGGTTTTTTTTGTTTTTGTTTTTGTTTTTATTTTTTAATATATGAAATTTACTGTCAAATTGGTTTCCATACAACACCCAGTGCTCATCCCAAAAGGTGCCCTCCTCAATACCCATCACCCACCCTGCCCTCCCTCCCACCCCCCAATATTGTTAAGTACACATGTAATGTTGTGGAGAAGACCTCTAGAACTTAGTCATCTTGCATAACAGAATATCACACACCTTGATATCTAACCCTCATTGCGCCTCTCTGCCAGCGCCTGGCAACTGCCACTCCACTCTGTTTTATTGTTATCAAATCCCGAATTCAGCTACCTGTTGCTGGAAAGGTCAACATTCAAAGTTTGAATTTTGGTAGGAAAGGAATTTGAGCTTTATGCACAAAGCCAGCCACTGGTAAGAATGCAGACTCCTGTCCAAAAGCCAACTCTGAGGTTTCTCCCTGACGCAGGGGGTTTTAAAGGAGGAGAGCATATTTAATCAAACAAGGGAGTTCCATGGTTGATAACGTCTTTTGATCATGTGCAGACTCCACGGTGCAAGCTGCCAAAGTTACCTCCACTCCCTGGCATCTCCAGCTGAGGAGGGAACCACACATGCATGGGAGGAGACTGCCAGAGGCCAGGAAAGAACCCCAATAAGGGATTAGAGCGGAAAACCCCTGGGGCTCACACATGGTCAGCAGTACTTTCTGTTCTCCCCAGCTGGCATAAAAAAATACTAAAATACAACCTTGTACTTCACCAATCATGACAGAATACTGGGAAATGTTTCCTCAGTAAACTCAGAGGAAGCTTCAAACCAAAAACCAAAGGATCAAATGGCTTGAAAACTAATGTCTAACCAGAATGAGACATGAAAAACGACAAAGCTATTTTTTTAGTCACCTATAAAGGTAAAATTGACAATGTCCACCTCCACATCCCAAGGAAGTAGGAAGCATTGGTCTCCATAATGAGGAAAAGCAGTCGTCCATAGAAAGTGACCCAGCAGTACCACAGGACATGGAATTGGTAGAGAAATTCAGGGTGTTAAAATTTCATATCCCATATTCACTAGCTGGAGGAAAGATGGAATGTGTTGAATACAGCCATGTCTCTGGGTCCAAGTCCTTACTACGTCCATGTGAGCACGGCTTGAACTGGCTCACCTACTTCTCCCACATCCACCCCAGCTGAACTGTTGTGCAGGGTCACACAATGCCACACCCTGGGACTGTTACCTAAACCCACAAGTGGATCCCAGGTGCAGGGGACTGGCCACCCGGTACAGCCCTCTGTTCTGTCAGATGGCCTAGACCTCACTTTGCTGAGGATCCCCCACTTATCCACTCTCACTGGCAGATGTCCCTGAGCAGGGGCATGAGGGTGGCAGAGGGCCAGGTCACCTTGAGGGCATCCCTCTTGCAGTTTGCATTCTGGGCAGTGCTGGCTCCTGTCCAGGGTTCTCAAGGTCGTCCCTCATGGCTCTACATCTCCTTGAGGTGGTAATTACAAAGAAGGAGCTGCACAATGGCAAGGGCATTCAGATGACTGGTTGGCTGTCCTGTAGCCTGTGTTTTGGGACAAGAGACCCGTTATCCACATGTGGCCAAAGAAACCCTTTAGGTCCAGACATCTGCTGATGATCACTCAGGATGATCAGGGAGACTTGCAGATGGACTACCCCTCCATGCCTCCAGACTGTTACTACCTCGGCTACCTGGAGGACATTCCTCTTTCCATGGTCACCATGGACACGTGCTATCAGGGCCTTGAAGGTATCATGAAGTAGGATGACCTTGCCTATGAAATCAGACACATCAGCGATTCCCAACATTTGAACACATTGTTTCTCAGATAGTGGAAGACACCAATGCAACGGGACCTACTTATAACCTGGGATATAAGGAGCATAGGGACCCCTGTTCCTCAAGGAAATGCCAGTACAGTCCTCAGGATCTCTAGTAAGTTGTAGTCATCCCATCACGGAATTCTGCTCTCAGTTCCAAAACAATATATAGTGTGTTCAACCACAGGTCAAAAGGTGCCCAATTCCTAATAAGGCTAGTTAGCTTAATTGACTCATTGTTTCATGGGATTCATGTAAGTTACTATATTGGTTTCATGATAATTTATAATGAGAGAGATCCAGCTAACATGGGCAAATATGTATTGCATCAGAGCCCTTTTTTTTCAATACTATGAGTCCAAGGGTTTTCGAATTCTTAAACCACATTCATCCTTAGTTGCGATTCGAAATGGATCCCATGAAGTTAATTTCAATCCAGTTGTACGTAGTATATGCCATCCACAAAGCCCCGTCGTGATGGGTTATTTAGGCAGATATTATTTACTCTTGTCTGTCATAGCAACACATCAGATTGCAAAAAATATTGGTTTGTCGGTTGACACGGATGAATATGCTTGCCAGAAAAGGTCCAACTGCATTAGGACCCAATTCCCTTGTATACCTGAAGCTTTCAGGAAGTGTTTCTTCATTCACATGCAGCACAAAATGAGTGGCAGATTAGGCAAGTGCCTCTTCAACATCTAAATGGTGCATTGAAATAAAAGCCTGACCCACAGTCATTTCGGAAACTACTTGGCTGACCCAGGCAAGCATTGTGACTGCAGCTCCTTAGAGCAGTGCTATAGCAATCTATGCTGTATGAGTGATAGTATTTTAACCTCTGGGGACAAATGTAATACAGGCAGATGCTATACAAACTGCACCGATTTCGATGCTGGGACACTTGGCAGGCCAATCCAAAATATATGTGATCTTCCAGAGTCCTGCCGTGGGGTGTCCTTGTCAGGCCCTGATGACTTCCATATGCAAGATGGAACCCCGTGCACTGAAGAGGGCTGCTGCTATCATGGGAACTGCACTCACTGCATTATGCACTGTCAAGAAATCTTTGCAAAAATTCTGGAAAGGTGAAGATGTCTGCTAGACCATAAATCAAAAAAGCAGCCGACATGGACACTGCAGAAGACCCGGGGGAATTCAACGCTGAACGCTGTTCCCACACAGACGTGCCGTGTGGAAGGCTGCAGTGTAGGAATATCACACATCTCCCTCAGCTGCAAGAGCATGTTGGATTCCATCCGCCTGAGATCTCAGGGTTCTGGTGTTTGCGGCTGGATTCATGCCATAGCACAACCGAGATTGGTCATGTGAGAACTGGTATCCCCTATGCTTCTGGAAAGCTCTGTCAGGACACCTACTGCACTGGCAGTGTGGCTCAGCTGAATTATGACTGTATCCCGGAGAAATGCAGTCACAGAGGGTCGTGTGACAATGACAGGAACTGCCATTGCCACATAAGCTGGGATCCTCCATGGTGCACTGGACGAGGCACTGGTGGGAGCACAGGCAGTGGACCCCTCCAACAAGAAGGCGGCCAGTGAGGCAAAGTGATGAATCCCTGTTATATCTCAGAGCAGTATTTGGTCCCATTTAAGCCATAATAGTTGCATTCCTTGTGGTGTCGCCACAAATGTCAAATTATCAACCCCGAGAAAGTTAAGGGACTGATTGTTGCTGACGACAATCCATAATTAGCCTCCTGACTGCTGAACAACTATAGACAATCCAACTGGCACATGTGTGAAAATACAGTAATGAGGCTGCAGAGCTGACATCCACGTTTCGGGGGTCTGCAGGAGACACAGGGGTCCACAGGCACATCACGGCTCTGACACACATCTCTCATGGCTCACTGACCAGAACGCTGAAATAAAACTTAAACACTGCATGCTTGTGGCCTCTACGTATATATCTAAGCTTCCAAGAGCCCAAACTGAGCCCGAGATTATGTGCAGAGGACCTGAGTCAGCATCTGGGTCTGGAACTGAGGTATATGCTTCCAGAATTAAGAGACGTTCACACAAGCTCTTTCAGGGACAAATTCATGAGTTGTCTCCAAAACTGTGCGGTTGCACACTGAACATTTTCTCATTCTCCAGGTAATCTGTCTTCCCCCAGTCCCAATGTGGGTTCAGGATAATGGAGGGCTACCACCAACCCACATTGCCTGTTCCACACTGGGGTGTCTGTGGGCTGTGAGGGAAGGGGACTGGCATTAGGTTCCACTAGCACAAGCTGTGCCTCCCTGGAGACAAAATTTCCAAATGTGGGAGACTGAGACCATGAGACTGAATGGAGCACCCAATGAAATGAATCAGAAAGGCAGGCACAAGTGCCTATGGATGACTCTGGCATCCAGTTGGAGCCCGATGAATGCGAATCCCTGCTCTCTTTCTCTTGCCTACTTTTCAGTGAGTTTAATCTTAGATAAGGATCTGCCTAGGATTCCCACTTTGGTTTTCTGAGAGCCTTCTCGAATAACCACAAAGAGGTGAGCCTGTGAAAAGTTAGGGACTTCAGCCCCATCCATTCTCAAGTAATCAGGTACTTGCTACCCAGTTTTCTATGTCCTGATCACTGGGACTGTGGGAAGGAGGCCTGCCCTTCCCAAGGTCCTTGTGTACGCTTGCTTCTGAGCCCTGTGAGTCATAAATCCTGTGCCTCCATTTCCTTTGTTGGGGGTGCACGGAAACCCCACCTTGAGTCAGGAGGGCTCCATGCATCTCATGTATCCAAAGCCAGAGCTCAGATGCCTAGGGAGCCACCTGTCCACCCCCTGAGCAATGGCTCTTGCCTATTCCTTCAGCAGGATACAGTCTACATGTTCTTAATTTTGTACAACAGCTGGGGTCCCCAACACATTTGTCCCCAGGGATGGGATTGGGGGCCTAGGTGGTGCCCTCCAACAATGTGTTAGCACTGAGAATGGCTCACTCGTTCCTCACCCCCACATCTCAGCTGCTCTGGGAAGGAGCTGGAGCTTGCCGGTAGTCTGTAGCTTTGCTTTGGGCTGATGCCAGGTGTTGCCAGAAACCCCCACCCTAAGTTACCAGTGCCATAAAAGGTCAGACTCCCTGCAGAGACCAACAATCAGGCACCATCCTGGGGTTCCAGAGGTGTGTATTTCCTACTCATCTCCAAGTGAGATATTGCTGGACACCGAAGACCATATCCCTAGATTAGTGTCGAAGAAGACGCCAGCTGCTGGGTCCACTGTGTTGCAACCAGTACCCTGGTGTTGTGTTTGCTTAGCCATGCCTACCTAGTGACAGAAGCAACTCTACCAGGAGCATCATGTCTCCCTGGGTGGAGGACACGACCAAGGCAACCTCCCCCTACTGGCTGTATTCCTCACTGCTGCTGACAATGGCTCCCTATTTGACAGGTGTTGTGGGGGACGCCTCAGTGTGGGAGGCCTCAGCACACGTGTCTGGAAAGACCTAACTTCTATCCCAGGTCCTCCCTGTCAAGACCACTACACCAACATATCCACGGACCAGTGTGAAAGAGAGAAATGGTGACAGGCACTACACCATCATGAAAATGCAAGGTTTCCTGGAATTCCTTGTTAATGATGTGGATGCCCTCACATGCCATCAAGGCCAGTGGGAACAAACCCAGTGCCTGGCTTTCCTGGGGGGAACTACATATCAGGAGTCTGTAGGACTGCAAATTGCACCCCCCTACATCCAATTAAGACAGTATATGCACATCAATATTGTGTGCAATAGAGGACTGAGTAATTGCACCCCATAATTCAAGATTTGCTGAAGGAGCGGGGACATTAAACACACCATTTCTCCTTTCAGTCTGCCCAATTGACGGGCATTAAACTCCCTCCTAACAGGAGGCGCTTTACACTTGACTACTGAAATGTAAATGCCCAGCTGTCCATAAGATGGCTCACATTCCCAAGACTGTCTAGGCAGTTGAGGGTATCTCAAGGGCTACAGGGGAGACTCTGTCATGACTGAGCTAGCCAGTATGTCCCATTCAGCATCGATGACCAAGGAGTCCCAGCCACAGTCTGCTCTCAACCTGTGCATCTCTACCCTGCTGCCTTGGGAATTCCTAACAGGCCAAAGAGTGCCAAGATGTTAGGCTGACCAGCTCATGTAGAGCCTGTCATGAGTTCCCACTGGTCTGGGCAATTGAGGGTCACTGTCACTGGTCAATTATCATGCATTCCTGAAAGTTTGTGAGACATGGGAGGCCTGCAGTCCTTCAGCAGCTATAAGGTGGGTTTTGTCACCTGACTGAGCTACTCCAGATTTTCGGTCTACTCTCATATGACTTGTGCTGTTAGGAAGCCTTACCTGGAAGTGGCTGAGCTATGCCACTTGATGCACAGGTAGTCTGAGTGCCAATGAAACATTTTGGGATCTGGAAAGTGTTTGTGCCATGGGGGTTATGCTGGAGCACCTTGTGACCACCTGGCACCAGATTGCCTTGCTATGTCACCAAGAGAGAGAACCCAGCACCATGACTGTCTTCATACAAAGGGAAGTATTCTCTCCCAATACTTCACCTGAGCAAAGGACCATCCTGAAGCCTCCATCAAAGTTGTGGTCCCAATCAATGCAGTGGAAGGAAAGGCAGAGTGACATTGTCGTTCTGGTTGTGGATACTACACCCTTCCATTTGTCCATCCACATGGTGCATTCACCTGCTTGCATTGGCAGGAAATAACACGACTTTGGGGGCTTACTTGCTATCCTGATGTCAAAACGATTGACAATCAGACTGATTATTTACTGTAGACGGGACTTGGAAAACTGCTGTAAGGGTCTGTGTCTGACCTGCTGAGATAACTACACAGGTGAATGGGGCAGATGCAGTCTGAAGACAGACAGTCATAGAGGTTAAGAGAGAGAGCAGGAAATGTAGTGAGTCTTTTAATAGTGGGGAAAGGGTAGGCTCCATTTTAAAAAGTTTTTTTTTTTTTTTTCCTGTCAGGAAAGAGCCAGAAAATAAAACTAGGTGGAAATGCAGTTTTTTGATCCGTGACCTACTATGTGATGCCATGTGCTTCTGAAGCCTGGGAATTGGCTCTGGGAATCCTTACCAATGGTCATCATGGGGATGGTCATCCACGGTCTTGACAATGGTGATCTGGAACTATTTTGTGCAGCTGGCATGAATCCAGAAGAATCTTTCCCTAATTCTGATGGCAGTGTAGTCGGTTAGGAGTTCATCATAAGGTCCCTCTCAGCGAGGTGGCACTGGGTGCTCTCTGAAGACCTGATGAGCGTCCCATATTCTGTAGAAAGGGTGGCAAGGCTAGTCAGTGGCAGAGGCCATGTTCTTATTGTCTGTGGATGATATGACCCAAGTGCACCTGTTAGTTCTTGGACATGGCTATGCATGGCATCAACTTGGTCATATAAGTTATCATGAAGTTCACCCAATCAGTAAAGAAAGGGTTAAGGATTCCTTTCTAAAATACTGTTGCAAAGGGGGGTCAGTCACTGCCTGCTATTTGGAGCATTGTGAATCTTATTAAAGGCCAAGGACAATTATTCTGGATGTTCCAGGCCAGTTTCCAGGTGGATTTTTCCTGAAGGAATTTTTGTGTAGTTTTTCATGTTTCGTATCTGTTCCCCTAATCCACATATCCTCATCGTCCACTTCTGTGATGATTAAGGATGATGTGGGGTATAAAATTCTAATTATCACCCCCAAGTCTTTGCACGTACGTAGTTTGTCTATGTGCTGAAGTGAGTTCCTTGGTCTGGCTAAATCCATAATGGAATGGCAAATGCAGGAACTGTTTCAGGCATTACATTCTTTACCACAGTCGTGGCAATGGCATGTCCAGTCAGGCAGCATCAGTCCATCCACCAAACAAGCAGCCATTTACCAATGAGGAAGCCAATTTCTCAAATCCATCTGGAGAGCCCCAGTGGGCAGGGAGGGGCTAGAGGGACTCCCTGGGGCCTGCTGATATTACACAAAACTTGGAGAGATTTACAAGTAGTGCCCTGGGAAATAATTTAGTCAGAGGTTTAGTGGGTGCCTGGGAAGAACCCGCTGTCTCTCTGTTTCTTAATTATCCCATCTGATGGGGTTGGTGCAAGACCAAAGGAGAGAAGAAAGGGGTCTCAGGAGGCCCACTCAACCCCAATGTACACCCCATCTGATCATTACCTGTCCACCTGTCTTTTCCCATTGTGAGGAACTTACATGATAAACAATAGTCCAAGTCAGGGAAAAAGGCAGGCTTCTAAAATGAAGGAAAGGACAGGGGCCTCTGATCTTGGCTGTGTATTTGACAGCCTTGTGAGCTCTGTCAGTCGCTGGAGAGATAGTGACAGTCTCCTCACGGTTTGGGCTGGAGAGTGACTGTTAGCAATTTTAGCAGAAAGATCAGTTGCGTATAATAGGGCAGCAATTATAGGCCTGCTGGCAAAATGTCCTCTGTCCTCTGGTACTCATGGCCGTTAGGACCTGTGGGATTTCCAGAGGGTGCCAACAGCCCTGAAGACTCCAGGGCATGTCTGGAATGCCTGTGAATAGTGGTGGTCTTTCCCTTTGCAGATGTGCAAGCTTGGGAATACCTGGGAGTGCAGTGGCTTAGACTGATTTCACAGCAGGCAGAGAGGATGCCTGGAGTACTTCTAGTAGGGAAACTGGCCTGAGTGGCTCCTATGTTTCCCCACATACAGAAGCTGTCACAAAACAGAAGTCAGGGTGGGGCACCTGGGTGGCTCAGTTGGTTAAGCTATGGACCTCACCTCAGGTCATGATCTCGCAGTTTGTGAGCTCAAGCCCCACATCGGGCTCTGTACTCAGAGCTCAGAGCCTGGAGCCTACTTCAGATTCTATGTCTCCCACTCTATCTACCCCTCCCCTGCTCACGCCCTGTGTCTCTGTCTTTCAATAAGAAATAAATGTTAATTTTTTTTTTTTAAATAGAACTCAGGGTTGACCACCAGATGTCCCGGAAACCATTCCTGTAGCTGAGGGCAATCGTGTGGAATGAAGTAGGGTCTCCCCTTTTAAATGTTTTTAATGTGTATTTATTTTTGAGAGAAAGAGTGTGAGTTGGGAGGAGCAGAGAGAGAGGGGGACACAGAATCTGAAGCAGGCTCCAGGCTCTCAGCTGACAGCACAGACCCGATGCAGGGCTCAAACTCACAAACCACGAAATCATGACCTGAGCTGATGTAGGATTCCCACCAACTGAGCCACCCAGGTGTCCTGGGTCTCCCTTTTTAGGGAGGGAAGTGGGATAGCCCAACTTAAACTGTTAACATGACACAAGATGATGGAGGGGTTGGTCAGTGGCCTGCTGGTAGGTAGGTGGTGGGCCTGGAAATTACAAACTTGTCAGAGAGGAAAACAGAGGTGAGTGGGGATCCAAATGTATCCAGACCCCAAGCATGCAGTGGGGCCTGATGGCCCAAGGTCTAATTTTCATGGGAAGAAAGTTATAGGACATATCCAAGAGGCACAGGTTGTCACAGAATACCTGCAGCCACTCCATTTCCATGGAATGAAAGGTGAAACATGTTGTTGATATACAGTTCAGAGTTTGGGGTGTGCACAGAGCTAATATTAACACTTTAAAGTAGGTCAATGACTCTGAAAGCCACGAAAAGAAATCTGTGGCAGCATCAGGTAGGGGTGAGGGGCTCACAGAGACAAAGGCAGTGAAGTTAGGGGTCCTTGGGAAGCAGTAGCCAGGTTTCCTTAGAAGCTTATGCAACTGCATTTTTGTACCGGTGAGAGGGATGTGAAAAACTGACAAGACACTTTGTGGTGATTTTCGAAGCACTGTGACATAGTCCTCGTTGGCAGTAGCTGTTTGCAACCATGGACATTAAGAAGACAGGAGGGTGTATGGCCCTGACCGGCTGGTGCTTTAGGAGGGTGGGGGAGTCTGCAAGGGCTCTCTGACTCCTTTGGTAATAGAGTGACAAGTCACAGACATACTAAACAAGAGTGCAGCCTTGAGTGAAGGCACAGAATGTAAGTTGGCTTCAAGAACTTGGAGTACTTTTGAGCCCAACTTAGTTGCCTTCCCCAAGCATACATGAAAAGAGAACTTGTGAATCAGAGTGCAATGGCATTGACAAGAAAGTTGAGCAGATGTTCATCCCAGGAATGCATCTTCATCACCAGGAATTGAGGCATGAGCGGCAGCCTGGTTAGGGACAAAAGATGGGGGGGGGGGTAATAGATGACAAAAGACTTTATGGTTCCTACATTGTACAAATCAGTAGCTTTGATTTCCATCTGAATCAAATTCTGTTCTTTCTTTACTCACAAGATCTGGGTGTTACACGGTGAGGAGGTAAAGCAAGAACATCCTGCGGTAACAGAGTCTATTACAGGGTCAGGTCCTCCCTCTGCTGCAAGACAGGGCATCTGGCTACTGATGGGTGGGGGCAGTTCCTTTCTCAGGCCCCCTGAGCACAGGCTCTGCACTGGGGGCAATCCATCCTCTTGTGCATGTGAGGCCCAGACACCAGTGGGCACATCTTTAAGACTCATCCTCTGAGGAGCACTTTGAATGGAGGTGGGTCTCCAATAGGGAAAGGGGGAAGCTTGAGGTGTGGTCTGATGGCAGGGAAATGAGAACACCTTATTGTCCCTCCTGCATTTTGGATATTAACTCCTTTTCAATATTTTTTATTGTAATGTCTACCCTCCCATAGACTGCCTTCTAGCTCTGCAAATATTTGCTTGCCCCTTTTCTGGTATGATGTAGTCCCCCTTGCCTGCTTTGTTCTCTGTGACTTTGCTTTTATATCAAATCAATCATTCTCAACTGAATGTCATCATGTTTATCTTTCATGTTTTCTTTGAAGGCATTTAGGTTCAAGTGTTCTTCTTAATCCTTCATCCATTTTAAGATTTTTTTGTGTCGACGTATATGTATGAAGCAAGATTATGGCCAAATGTTATTATTTTGCATGTATATATCAATACTATTTTTTAATTTTTACTTTGTTTTTGAGGGAGAGAGACAGATCATGAGTAGGGAGGCACAGAGATAGAGGCAGAAACAGAATCCAGGCCCCGAGCTGTCAGCAGGAGCCTGATGTGAGGCTCGAACCCACAAACCGTGAGATCATGACCTGAGTGGAAGTGGGACGCTTAACTTATGGAGCCACACAGGAGCCCCTAGTCAACACCATGTTGGGAGACACTATCCTCCCCCCACTGTGCATTGTTGGAAATCTCGTGGAGGATTTGCTCACTGCATCTGCAAACTTCTACTTCTGGGCTCCGTAATGAGCTCCACTGGCCTAAATGTCTCATTTGATGCCAGCAGCACACTGTTGTGGTTAATGTACCTCTGCAATATCTTTAGAAAGAGAGAAGTGTGATGTCTCCAGGTTCTCTCGACGTCATGATTGTTTTGTTGCTTCCATGTGTTGTGTGCTTTCATATGAATTGTATATTTTTCAGGTTCCTTAAAAAAGTCATTGGCATTTTTATTGACATAACAAGATAAACATGAAAATACCATAAAAACATAAAGCAGACAGAAAATAGAGACTATCACAAATACAGAAAACAAATCAATTACATAAAAATTTGTATTTGTAAAAGTATATAAAATTTGAAACAAATAGGTAGCCTGGGGAAATAGGGAAGACTCAAACAAATGCCATCAGAATTGAAAGAGGAGATATAACTGAACTAAAGACATGAAAAGGATAATTAAAGAAAAACTTAGGTATTTATAGGCCAACAATTAGATCACCAGGAACAAATTACACATTTTATGCCATAATGTAGTCCACCAACACTGTTTCATGGAAAAATACAAAATGAACAAAAGAAAAATTAATAAGATTTCTCTATCTAAAGCCTCGCCCTCCAAGAAATCTGCATAGGAGTCCATGCCTTTATTAAAACTTCTACTAAGTATTTAAAGAGAAATTAATGCCAATATTTCTCACTCTATTACAAACCACTGATAAAAAAACAGCACTCCCAAATGAAATTTGTGAGGACAGCATTGTTTTCACACCAAAACCAAAGAAAGACACCACAAGAAGGGAAACTACAGGTCACTATCTCAAATGAACATACATGCAAAATTCCTTCACAAAATCTGAGCATACTGAATTCAACAGAACATTGAGAGGATCATACAACATAATCCAGTGTGATTCATCCAGGGATGCAGGGTCCTTCAACATACACAGATGCATAAATGTGATGTCCTCCATTACCAGAGGGAATGAGTGAATCAAAGCCATCATTAATTGATTCAAAAAAAATTAGACAAAATTCAACACATGTTCATCATTTAAAAAGAACCCAATTAAAAAGGGACTGAAGGAAATTACCTCCACATGATCATGGCCACTATGAAAAGCCCACACCTGACAGCATATTGAACGGTAAAATGCTGAAGGCTTTCCTGTCATTTCAGGAGCCAGGCAATGATGGTCACCCCTAACATAAGTGTTCCCCATGATAACGTGAAGAATACATATGCCACCTCAAACTATGTCATCTTGTCACACTGCTTATTTGGGTGAAAGTCACTTGAGAAAGAGTCCAAGTACACTCAGACTCTCCATCGTCCCTTGACAGCAGGATATAAATCTCCCTCCCGTGTACCAAGAGGGAAGAACCATCGTTAGCACCAGAATAAGGAACACAGGGACAAGAAGGCTATGCAAACAAACCTACTTACTTGGTGACTAACATAATACCCCAAACTTAACTCTTGCCAAACCCAATGTTTTTTTGTCTGAAAGACACAAGTGCCACCTGCTTTGTCCTTTCTCTGGGTGTCATGTCATTATAGGAAGGCCATGCACTTACAAAATGAAATTTATTCTCTCCTGTAGATAGGTCTTATGTCAATTGAATCCTTACACTGGCTAAATCCCAGAAGAAAAGAAGGGAAAAGCTTTCTTCTCCTACCACTGGAAGACATAACCAGAAAAAAATAGGGAATTAAAAAAATAAAAGACATTTAAATCAGTAAGGAGGAAGGAAAATTACTTGTTTGCAGGTGACATTGATCTTAAACATAACAAAACCCTAGAGATACCACAAAAAAATATTAGAACCAGTTTTTTTAAATGAGGAAAAGAGCAGGATGCAAAATGAACAAAGAAAATAAATAAAAATAAACGACCTGTGATTCTACACACCAGCATGAAAATACATGCAAAATAAATAACAAAATTATACAAGTGAAAATGGCACAGAATAAAGTATTTTGGGTTAAACTTCAAAAAGTATGTAAAACACTTGTAGAGTGAAAATGATCTATGTTGATGAAAGACCTGTAAAAATGCACACAGGACTGCAAATACACCTGTACTCACTGAATACAATTATTCAAATTGTCACAGCACCATCTACACAAACTAAACTACAAGTGCGTCCCTAACCCTGTAGTTCACTTTTAAAGAATCAAATCTAAGACTGGAGCTTGATATATATGTCAGAGCACATGCAAATGGGGTCCTCTCTGTGCTGATAAAACCAGCCCATCCCAGACTCTGCAGCTGGGAGAGGAGCCCCAGCCCCGGGAGTCCCAGGTGTTCCCATTCTCTGATCAGGACAGAACAGACACCTCACCATGGAGTTTGTGCTGGGCTGGGTTTTCCTGGTTGCTCTTTTAAAAGGTAATTCATGGTGAACGAGGGACACTGAGTCTGTGAATGGATATGAGTGAAAGAGTGGATGTGTGACAGTTTCCTGACCAACATGTCTTATGTCTGCAGGTGTCCAGTGTGACGTGCAGCTGGTGGAGTCTGGGGGAGACCTGGTGAAGCCTGGCGGGTCCCTGAGACTCACCTGTGTGGCCTCTGGATTCACCTTCAGTAGCTATTGGATGTACTGGATCCGCCAGGCTCCAGGGAAGGGGCTGCAGTGGGTTGCATATATTAAATATGATGGAAGTAGCACAGGCTACGCAGACTCCGTGAAGGGCCGATTCACCATCTCCAGAGACAACGCCAAGAACACGCTGTATCTGCAGATGAACAACCTCAAGACCGAGGACACGGCCACATATTACTGTGTAGGAGACACGGTGAGGGGACCTCACTGGGAGCCCACACACAAACCTCCCTGCTGGAGGGGATCAGCACCACCAGGGGGTGCACACTATGCACAATTCTCCTTTGTGTTCCCAGGCGCAGGTGCAGATGGAGGTTACAGAAAGGTTTCCTGTCAGGGTCTGGGGCTTCCTCTCCACACAGCAGTTTCCCCAGGGAGCCTCCCTGATTATATGATTCTGTGTTTACCTATTAACTCTCTGAATTAGCAACTGGGTGGTCATCGGGAAACTAGACGAACATGCACAAAGACACAGTTGTTTGCACTTGCTTACTCCGGTCCCTCAACATGAGTGAATTACAGATTTCCTGAGGCACAACAGCTGCACATTTACAGAATTCCCAGATGCGCTCCCTGTGCAGCCAGGACCACAGGATCCCACAGCTCCTCCTTATCCTCACCCAGCCCTTGTCCCAGTCAAACAACGTGACAATTTCTTCATAGCCCTTTGCTACTCAGGACTTTAAATGAGCTACAGCTTTATTCAATTACTCTAAAGGAGAGACAACCAATCTCCATGTATTAGGCAAGATTCCCCTGAGGAACAGAACCCAAAGGTCATTGGTTTCCATAACTAAACATGTTGAGAAGACCCATGATCTACTGTCACAAGCTGAAGACCCAGGAAAACCAGTGATGTAATTCTTGTCTGATTCTGACTAGTGTCTAGTCTCAGAACGTGGAGAGCTGATGATGTAACTCTCAGAAAAAGGGCCAGAGGAGACCAATATTCCAGTTCAAACAAGCACATGGGAAGTAAAAATGAGGGAATTCGTCCTCCATCTGCATCAGATTCTATTCACAAACTTAATGGAATGGGTGGTGCCCAGGCAGAAAGAAGCCATGGATGGAAATGCCAATCTCTTCTGGAACACATCACAGACATCCACAGAAACAGTGGTGAATCTGGGCACCCATGACGCAGTCAAGATAACCCATGAAGTTAATCATTAGAAGTCAACCTCCAGTAAACGTGGAGCTCAAAGACTGAAGATTTAAAAGTCAATCCCATCATTGGGGTGGAGTCTGGTGGGCACAGCAGTGCTTCTGTGGAGGAGGGCAGAGGCCCATAAGGGGAACTGTGGTCTGAGTATCCCCTGGGTCGCATGGGGAGAGACAATTCCCTTTGTGGAGTGCATTTGGGAGATGGGGCATTGCCTCTCATAGGACAGGAGAGCTGACAGGCACCATTAAAGTTCCCTGATCATTAGCACAGGAGCCTCTTCTGAGAGCAGCTAGCTGGACACTGCCTTCTGGTTGTTCTTCACCATGCACTCCAAGCCCCTAGTATTGATGCAGCTGCCCATCTGGGGTAAATCAGCTCCAGGCACAGCACATCAAGACCCTCTCCCAGAGGATCAGTGGGGTCCCTGTCATATTGAGTTCACACAATTTGGAGTTTTCAAACCCAGCTAGAGCTCCTGAGATAAAACATAAGAGCCCTGTGCCACCAGATGGGCCAATGGCTTGGACGCAGACAGGGTGAAAGCAATTCTGACAGAAGCCTGGGACCCACAAGTGTTCTCTCTGTGTGAGGGCTTCCTGAACAGGGGAGGCTGGGAACTCCAACTCCAGGGACTAGAGAGGGAGCTGATGCCAATATTTCCTTCCACCAATCAGCATGGACAGATTTCACTCAGCAGCACAGCATCCCCAGTGCAAGCTGAGCCACTAACACCAAGCTCCACCTACTCCAGCCCCCATCAAGTGCTTGCTTACTAGGAAAGAGTGCCTGGCAACCAGACCACCATTGCACCCCTTCCTCCAAAGACCACCGTAAACCCCCACACGCACCAAGTCAGCTGATCATACAGTGACGCATATCCTCACCTCTAGGGGAGATAGGAATTAGCCTCTTTTAACAAGCAGACCAAACTCACCTAGTTAAAACTCACAACACTGGACACAAAGTCCAACACTCCCCACTGGAGGCAAGAAGAAACTCTGCAGAGGACTGTCCTGAGGGACAGAGCAGCGAAAACACGACAGCACAGTGCCACGGAACATAAAACAAATGCTTCATGAAGTGTCAGGCCCTGGACAGTATGTGAACACTTCTCAATAAAGATACTACCCTAGAAGCAGAAAAGATAACAGGATTTTCTAAAACATTTAAGAAGGCAGAGACATAGACAACAACATGATGGAGGAACTCATCCTAAAAGAAAAAATGATAAAAGGTCATTGTGAGGGATATAATTAACACACATAAACTAATGTGCCTCAAACAGAATTTCTGAAAACTCTCATAATGAAACAGGATTTTCAAAAAGTATCATAAGGATGCTAGCTGTGCTTGAGGAAAATATATGAGACATGAGGGATACCTTTACTGCAAACAGAAGAGACCTAAAAACTAGTCAGGATGAAATTTTAAATGTTGTAACCGAGATGTGAAACTGATTGGATATAATGACCTCAAGGCTGAAAGAAGCAGATGAATGAGGAAGGGACATAGAAGATAAAAGTATGGGGGAGATGAAGCTGGAAAGAAGACAAAAATTAAAATATTGCATCACAAACATACACTTAGGGAAATCAGCAACTCCATAAACTGTAATAACATTCTTTTGAAAGGAGTCCCAAAAGAATAAGAGGGAGAAAAAGGGGGATACATTTTAGCTGAGGGAATATAGTGAAAATTTCCACAAGCTGGGGAAGGAAACAGACATCCACATCTAGAAGGCAGAGAGAACACCCAATAAAATAAAATAAAAAAAAAGCAGGCCAACACTGAGACATATCATAGGAAAATGGCAAAATATCCAGATAAAGAAAAACCATAAAAGCATCAACACAAAAGAAGTTGCTAACTAACAAGGGAAGATTAAAAAAAAAACTATGGCAGATGTCTCTACAGAAACCTTCATGCAAGTAGGGAGTGGCATCATATCCTCAACATGCGCAATTGAAAATTTTGCAGCTAAGAATACTTTCTCCAGTAAGGCAGTCATTCAGATACAAGGAGTGATAGAATTTCCCAGACAAACAAAAACCAAAGGAGTTCATGGCCTCTAAATCAGCCCTGCGAGAAATTAAAGGGGACCCTTTGAGTGGGAAAGGAAGACTAAAAGTAACAAGACTAGAAATAAGCAGAGAAAATCTCCAGAAACAATGACTTTGGAGGTAACACTATGGCACTAAGTTTATATCTATCAATAATTACCGTGAATGTACATGGGCTAAATGCTCCAATCAAAAGACATAGGATACCGGAATGGATAAAAACAAATACAAGATCCTTCTACACACTGCACACGATTGACTCATTTTCAACCTAAAACACCTGTAGATTGAAAGTGAGGGGAGGGTAAACAATTTATCATACTAATGGACGTCAAAAGAAAGTTGTAGTACCACACTCATATCACACTACCCAGTTTTCAAACCAAAGTTTGTTACAAGAGATCAGGAAGGCAGTATATCATCATAAAGGGGTCTATCCAACAAGAAGATCTGAAGCTTTAAATATTTATACCCCAAAAATGTAAGCACTGAAATATATAACTCAATTAATAAGAAACATAAAGAAACTCATTGATAATAGACAATAGTAATAATAGAGAACGTTAACACTCCACTTACAACAATGGAAAGACAATTTAAGCTGAAAATCAATAAGGAAACAATGGCTTTGAAAGACACATGGACTGAATGGACTTAACAGACATATTCAGAACATTCCATCCTAAAGCACCAGAATACACATTCTTTTTGAGTGCGCATGGAACATTCTCCAGAACAGATCACATACTATGTCACAAATCAGCCCTCTACAAGTACAAAAAGACTGAGATCATTCCATGCGTATTTTCAAACCACAACACTATGAAACTTAAAGTCGACCACAAGAAAAATTTGGGCAACACCACCAAAACATTAGGTTAAAGAACATTGTAGTAAAAGCAGAATGAGATTTTCAGGAAATTACAGAAGCAATAAAAAATGCATGGAAGCAAATGAAAATGAAAACATGCCAGTTCCAAACCATCTGGAGGCAGCAAAGTTGATGGAAGAGTGAAATATATAGCAGTACAGGCCAAACTCAAGAAAGAAGAAAGGTCTCAAACACACAACCACTTTACAACTAAAGAAACTAGGAAAAGAACAACAAATGAACCCTAAAGCCAGCAGGAACAGGTAAACAAAAAAGATTAGAGAAGAAATAACTGATATAGAAACAAAGAAAAACAGTAGAACAGATGAATGAAACTATAAGCTGGTTTCTGTAAGAATAAATAAAATTGAAAACCCATGGGCAGACTTGGCAAAAAAAAAACCAGAAAGGACGAAAGTAAATATAATCAGAATTTGAGAGGAGACATCGTGACTGACACCACAGAAATACATCTATGAGACAATAGTTTGGAGATTTATATGCCAACAAATTGGGCAATCTGGAAGAAATGGATAAATTCCCAGAATAATGTAAACTACCTAAACTGAAAAAGGAAGAAATAGAAAACGGGAACAGACTGATAATGAGCAAAGAAATTGAATCATTAATCAAAAATCTACTGACACACAAAAATCCAGAGCCAGATAGGTTCACAGGTGAATGCTACCAGATATTTAAGAAGAGTGTAAAATATTCTGTTTAAGTAGAATAGAATATTCCTGTCTTCACAAACTGTTCCAAATAATAGAAATGGAAAGAAAACTTCCAAATTCATTCTATAAGATGAGTATGATCACGGTTCCAAACCAGATTAAACCCCACTAAAAATGAGACTTACATGCCACTAGCCCTAATGAGCAAGAATACAACAATTGTCAAGAAAATACTTGCAGGGGCGCCTGGGTGGCTCAGTCGGTTAAGCGCCCCACTTTGGCTCAGGTCGTAATCTTGCGGTCCGTGAGTTTGAGCCCCGTGTCAGGCTCTGTGCTGACAGCTCAGAGCCTGGAGCCTGTTTCAGATTCTGTGTCTCCCTCTCTCTGACCCGCCCCCATTCATGCTCTTTCTCTCTATGTCTCAAAAATAAATAAACGTTACAAAAAAAGAAAGAAAATACTTGCAAACTGAATCCAACAAGACATTAAAAGGATCCTTTAACGTGACCAGGAGGGATTTATTCCTTGGCTGTAAGGATGGTTCAATAGTCACAAATAAATCAATGTAATACATACCATCAATCAGAGAAAGGATACGAATGATATGACCCTCTCAATAGATGCAAAAAAAAAATTGACATAGTACAGCATCCTTTCTTGATAAAACCCTCAACAAGGGGTAGAGGAAACACACCTCAACATCATAAAGTCCGTACATGAAAACCCCACAGCTAATATCCTCAGTGGGGAAAAAAAACCTTTTCCTCTACTGTCAGGAACACAAGAGGGATGTCCACACCCATCATTCTACTTAACACAGCAGTGGAAGTCTTATCCTCAAAAACAGACAACAACAAAAATAAAGGCATACAAGTTGGAAAAGAAGAAGTCAAACATTCCCTCTTCACAGATGACATGACCCTCTATATAAAAAACTCAAGAGTCCACCAAAATATTGCAAGAACTGATACACAAATTCAGCAAAGTCACAAGATACAGTATCAACATACTGAAATCGGCTGCATTTCTCCACAGCAATAATGAAGAAACAGAAAGAAAAATAAAAAAACTATCCATGCCGTTTACAATTGCACCAAATATAATAGGATACCTAAAAAGTTAAAATATCTATACTCTGAAGACTCTAAAAACGGTGAAAGAAACTGAGGATGACACAAGGAAGTGGAAACACCTTGAATGTTCATGGATTTAAGGAGCAAGTAGTGTTGAAATGTCTATGCTACACAAAGAAACGGGAGACTTCATGATTATGGATTTCATGCTATATTACAAGCTGTACTTATCAAGACAGTAAGCTACAAGCACAAAAGAGACACATAGATCAAGAGAACAGAAGAGTAAACCCAGATATGGACTCACAAATGTATGGCCACCTCATCTTGGATGAAGTAGGAAAGACTATGTAATGGGAAAAAAGACAGCCTTGTCAACAGAGGATGTTGGGAAGACTGGACCAGAACATGCAGAATGAAACTGAACCACTTTCTTACTACATACACAAAAATAAATCCAAATGGGTGAAAGACCTAAATGTGAGACAGGAGACCATCAAATCCTAGAGGAGAACAGGCAGCAACCTCCTGGACTTGGGACATAGCAACTTCTTACTAGACGTGTCTAGAGAGGCAAGGGAAACAACAGCAAACTTGAACTACTGGCACCTCATCAAAATAAAAACCTTCTGCACAGCTAAAGAAACAATCAACTAATCTAAAAGGCATTCTACAGAAATTAAAAAGGTATTTGCAAACCACATATCTGATAAAGGCTTACTTTCCAAAATCTATTAAAAAAACTTCTCAAACTCAATACCCAAAATACAAAGAATCCAGTGGAGAAATGGGCAGAAGACATGAGGAGATACTTTTCCAAACAAAGCATTCAGATGGCTAACCGACACAGACGAACATATGCTCAACATCACTCATCATCAGAGAATTACAAATCAAAACTACAATGAGAGATGACTGCACACCTGTCAGAATGGCTACAATTAACAACTCAGGAAACAACAGATATTGATGAGGATGAGGAGAGAAGGGAACCCTTTTACACTCTTGGTGGGAATGCAAAGTGCCCAGACCATTCCAGAAAACAGTTTAAAAACTAAAAATTAAACAACCTTCCATTCCAGCAATTGCTCTACTAGGAATTCATCCAAAGCATACAAAACTTCTGATTGGAGGAAGTACATGCACCCCAATGTTTACAGCAGCATTAACTATGACAGCCAAACTGAGGAAAGAGACCAAAAGTCCACCATGTGATTAATCTGCTATATGTATAGAATGGCATATTACTAAGTCATAAAAAAGAATGAAATCTTGCCATTTGCAAAGATGTTGATGCAGCTACAGGGCGTCATGCTAAGCAAAGTAAGTCAGTCAAAGATGACAAACACCATATGATTTCCTCCTATGGGGAATTTAGATCTAGGGGAAGGGGAAAAAGAGCAAGAAATCATAAAAAAAAAAACCCTCTAAGGTTAGAGACCAAACTGAGGGTTGCTAGAGGGCAGGTGTGTGGGGGATGGGATAATGGGTGTTGGGGATTAAGGAGGCCACGTGTTGTGATGAGTACTGGGTGTTAATGTAAGTGATGAACCAATAAATTCTACTACTGAAATTAATATTACACAATATGTTAACTAACGAATATTTAAACACAAACTTAAAAAATTTAAAAAGTGGGAAAAAGGAAGGAAGAATTGTTGTCACAAATTGTCATGAACATGGAATCTAAGGTAGTGAGTCTAACGTCTTGCATTTACTCATTATATCCCTAACTGATGGTGGACATAAATTAACATACTCATGAATTTTCACAGCAGTGCCAGGTGGGCTGGAATTCAAACCACAGCTGCCCTTCCCAACTCCCCTGTGCCCACGCATCATGGGCAGCTTGTCCAGACACCTGCACAAGAACCCAGGTTGGGCCTCAGCAGGGACCCACATCTGCAGAACTGGAAAGTGTGGACAGTTGACGCTTCCTGAGAAGCTCTGGGGTTCCTTCCCCGACTTGCTGTCTCAGCTCCCTTGTCTTCCTTTCCTGTCTCTTGAAGAGAACCATGTCCCCTGTTAGTGGTTCATGAAAGTGAGGGGCTATATGTTCTATAAACATTCAATATGACAGGTAACATACAAGGGGACAAAAAAAAAAAAAACCATATGATGCAGCCTGTCTCGCGGATCCTATCACCCAATGTGGTAGAGTACAAATAAACCTAAGTATTCATTTGGTCAAAAATTGCACAGCACGTTGGGAAAGTATTAAGAGATGAGAAGCCTGGAAGAATTCCACAAATGCAGATATGAGCTCCCCTTGGAAGGAAGAAGAAAAATTACAGTCCCAAACACGCAAGAGTAAAATAATTTTAGGAAATGATACAAGAGCTTCAATGCATTCTATTCATGAAGTGTCTAAAATTGGCAATGCAAAAAATGGATTCTGAGGGTTTCACATAGAATTGCGAAGGAAAAATTGTGTCAAGAACTCAGTTGTGTGCACAGAGCTCAGCGGCTCCTGAGACATATAGAAAGCCCACCACCTGAAAAGGTAAACGTGTTTTTGGACCCCAGGAGCATATCTATCCAATCTGATGAGCAGTCTAGCCAAAGAGACACAGAATGGCAACTCTTGTGAAATTTGAACTTCAATTTCCTATATTTCCACTTAATTTCCATATATTAGGAAAAACCATGCCACGAAAATGATTTGCTAGAGTCTATAAATTTAAAAACAAACGACAAAACTCTAAGTCACCAGAGACCAAATAGGGAACATGTCAACATTGAGAGAAACCAGAAAAAAAAACAAGACTTTTAGTTACATTGTAAGTCAAGAAATCAGTGGGGTGCCTGGATGGTTGAGTCAGTTAAGTGTCTCACTTCAGCTCAGGTCTCGGTGTCACAATTTGAGGGTTTGAGCCCCGTTGTCAGGCCCTATGCTGACAGCTCAGAACCTGGAGCCTGCTTCAGATTCCGTGTCTCCCTCTCTCTCTGCTTTTCCCCGCTCACGTTCTGTCTCTCTCTCTCTCTATCAAGAATAAACATTTAAAAAAAATATTAGTCATAAGCAATCAATCAACAAGAAAAGGAAAACTATAGCTAAGAACACAACACCCATAAAAAGAAATGGTATCAATAGACTTTGTGAAAATCAATTCCGCTTATCTGCCCACGTGAATACCAATAGTAAGATAAGTTACAGAGTAAGAGACAACATTCACAAATTGCATGACCACCAAGGGACCTGCATCTTGAATATGCTAACAACCCTCAACAGTCAATAGGAAGAAAGGAAACAAACCTCCATCAAACAAGCACAGCCTTGTGTAGTAGACATCCTATCCTTGAGGTTATAGACACATTAGTTACTGACTGGAGAAGACTCTTCACACCATCGACTGTCAGGGAAATTCAAATCAAGAACGCAAAAGATGCCCTATACACACATCCCAATGGCTCAGGTATGAACAACACTGACAACAACATCCAGGTGAGCATCCAGCATACGTGGGGCCTCAAACAATGCAGGAAGGATTGACAAACAAACACCAGCTCTGGAAAACCGTTGGCTGTTGCTTATGAAATTATACATGGATGACATAAAAAGGAACCTGGAAATACCACTCCCGGGTATTTGTCCCTGAAGAATGAAATCCATGCTCAGAAAATAAATGGTGTGTAAATATTTACAGCATCTTTCTTAGTGTTAGAAGCTCAGAATAAGGCAAAAGTCTTTCTAAATATAAAGGAATAAACCAACTACGAAACTTCCATCAATGGGAGGCTTTGCCAGAGAACTGTGACACTACTGATGCACACCTGAAATCAGGTGAAACTCAAAGACATGATGTGGAGGGAAGGGCGGTAGTCCCATAATTACAGAGGTGGTGTGACCTGGGACATTCACACAGCCAGACCATGGTGACAGTGGTTTGGTTGGGCATTCCTTATCTCTTTCTTTCCCAAACCACAGGATGAGATACTCTGCTTCATTTGAGAGCACTCCTATGTTCAACCACCCTCTGATGTATGGAGTCTCCACAGACTGAACCCTACAACCTCGGACTCCTCTGAATGGAGAGTTGTTGAGATCATACTCTGATGTGTGTTCTGACAGGAGCTGTTCCCTCCACTGTCCCTGGCTCTGGCTCTCTCCTGCAGGTGAGGGGGAGTAGGTTAGGAATCCTCCACTGAAACCATCTGTCTCCTGCACCTGACTCTCCCACAACATGAGGCCCAGACCTTCTTCCTCACACTTAGCTGGAAATGAAATCAGTTCTATAGGAACAGATTTGCTTCTTAAATTAGAGGATTGCTCCATCTCCCCCTTACCCTGGGCAATACTCTGGGCAAAGGTCTGCAGCTGCAGGGCGCGTCGGGGACAAACAGGATTCCAAACAGTTTGGAAACTGAGGGCTCTGTTTAGGGGTGGCTGGCAGCTTCACTGCCTTGTGGCTTGCTTGTCCTGGTGGCATGAGACTCCTGCCATACAAGTCAGGTCTGGGGTGATCAGGTTCCCAGCATCCCTAGTGGACTGTGCCCAGGGCAGAGCTTCCTTTCTGGGAGTGGGGCTGCCAACAATGAGTGAGTCGCACATCTCAGTGGCACCTGCTGGGGCTTGGCCTCAACAGCAAACAGCTTAGGGTCACTGACATCCTGTCCCTCTGGGAAAGAGTCCTCTGAACAGGAGCTGGTCACCGGGAACCGTGTGTATTGGCTACAACAGTCTGGAGGGGAGGTTGCAGCCAGGCTCAGGGGCACATGCCTATAGTCACAGTTACTTGCACTGGAGTTTCTTCTTGCTGATCTGGGGTGGGAAAGGAAAAGAACATACCTTAGTTCAAATAGTCTAGGTATTCTTTCTGGTAGTATATTTTCTGCAATAAATGCTTCTTCATGGGCTGTATGCCAACATGGCCATTTGCAGGCACTATAAATACATTATTTGAGTTTTTCTTCAAATTCCAGTTAGTTAACATGCAATGTACTATTACTTTCAGGTGTAAAATATAGTGATTCAACATTGCAATACAGCACCCAGTGTTCGTTACGAGCGCTCCCCTTAATCCCCATCAACTACCTCCCCATCCCTCCACACACCCTCCCCAGGGTAACCATCAGTTTTTCCCCTATAGTTAAGTATCTGTTTCGTGGGGCTTACGTGGTTCCATGGGTTAGGCCCACGACTCTTGATCTGGGCTCTTGTCTTGATCTCATCATTCCTGAGACCGAGCCCCACTTTGGTTTCTGCACTGACAGCACGACGTTTCCTTGGGATTCTCTTCCCATCTGCCTCTGCCCCACCTCCCATTCTCTCTCTAAATAAATAAGTGAACATTGAAAAAATCGCCTATTTCTTGGTTTGCCTCTTCTCTCTTATTTGTCCCTTTGCCCATTTGTTGTTTCTTAAATTCTACATATGGAGGAAATCATATATTTGTCTTTCTCTGACTTATTTCCGTAAATATAATACTCTCTAGGCCCATCCCTGTCCTTAACAATAGCTAATGTCATTCCTTTTACGGCTGAGAAATATTCCAGTGTGCGTGGACGGGGTTATGTAGATATACCACGTATTCTATACCCATTCATCAATCAATGCATACTTCGGCTGGGTTGTTTCCATAGCTGGGCTGTTTGTGACATAGCTGCTATAAACAGAGAGGTACAATTCCCTTAAATTAGCATTTTTGTATGCTTTGGGTAAATACCTAGTAGTGCATTTGTTCTATCGTAACGTAGTTGTAGTTTTAGCTTTCTAAGGAACCTCCATGCTGTTTTCCATAGTGGCTGTGCCAGTGTGCATTCCCACCAGCACCTCCAAAAGGATCCTCTTTCTCTGCATCCTCACCAACACCTGTTGTTTCTTGTGCTGTTGAGTTCAGCCTTTCTGACCAGTGTGAGTTGATATTTCATTGTAGTTTGGATTTCTATTTCCCTGATGAGGAGTGATGTTGACCATCTTTTCATGTGTTTAGTGACAATCTGTAGGTCACATTTGGAAAAATGCTTATTCATGTCTTCTGGCCATTTTTTAATAGGATTATTGAGTTCTGGAGTTGAATTTTATACCATATATAGAAAACCTGAAAGACTCAACCAAAAAAAAACCCCGCTAGAACTGGTACAATAAACCTGTAAATTTGTAACATACAAAATCAACATATAGAAATTTGTTACATTTCTATACACCAATAATGAAGCAGGAGAAAGAGAAACCAAGGAATCAATCCCATTTAAAATTACACCAAAAACCACAATATACTAGAAATAAACCTAAGTAAAGAAGTAAAAGATCTGTACTCTGAAAAGTCTGGGACATTTATGGAAGAAATTGAAGAAAACACAAAGAAATGGAAAAATATTCCATGCACATGGATTAAAAGAAAAATCATTGTTAAATGACAATACTATCCAAAGCAACCTAGCTAGACATTCAATGCAAATAATTCAATTTCCTGTCAAATAATACCAGCATTTTTCACAGAGCTAGAACAAATAACTCTAAAATTATCATGGAACCACAAAAGACCCCAAATAACCAAAGATCTTGAAAAAGAAAAAAACCTGGAGGCATCACAATTCTGGATATCAAGCTATATTACAAAGCTGTAGTCATCAAGACAGGATGATACTGGCAAAAAATAGACACATAGATTGATGGAAAAGATTAGAAAGCCCTGAAATGGACACATCACTATATGATCAACTAATCTTTGACAGAGCAGGAAAGACTATCAAATGGAAAAAGTCCCTTCAAAAACTGGTGTTGAGAAAACTGGACAGCATCGTGAACTTGTAATGAACCTGGACCACTTTCTTACAGTAGACACAAAAATAAATACAAATTGAATGAAAGACCTAAATGGGAGACAGGAAACCATCAAAATCCTAGAGGAGGACACAGGCACCAACCTCTTTGACCTTGGCCAGAACAAGTTCTTACTAGACATGTCCCCAGAGGCAAGGGAAACAATAGCAAAAATAAACTATTGGGATCTCATCAAGATAAAAAGCTTCTGCACAGCAAAGAACAAATCAACAAAACTAAAAGGCAACTGACAAAATGGGGGGAGATATTTGTATGACATCTCAGACAATGGGTTAGTATCCAAAATCTATAAAGAACTTACCAAACTCAACACTCAAAAAACAAATAATCCAGTGAAGAAATGGGCAGAAGACATGAATACATATTTTTCCAAAGAAGACATCCAGATGGCAAAAAGACACGAATAAAGATGCTCAACAACACTCTTCATCAGTGAAATATAAAGCAAAACCACAATGAGATACCAACTCACACCTGTCACAATGACTAAAATTAACAATTCAGAACACACAAAATGTCAGCAAGGATGCAGAGAAAGCGAAACCCTTTCGCACTGTTGATGGTAATGCAAACTGGCGCAGCCACTCTGGAAAACAGTGTGGAGATTCCTCAAAAATGAAAAACGGAACTATCCTGTGATCAAGCAATTGCATTTATCCAAGGATACCAAAGGTATCCAAAGGATACCAAAATGCTGATTCGAAAGGGCACGTGCATCCCAATCTTTATGGCAGCCTTATCAACAAAAAACAAATTGTGGAACAGCCCAAAGATTCATCAACACATGAATGCATAAAGAAGAGGTGGTAAATATATACAATGCAATATTACTTAGCCATCAAAAAGAATGACATCTTGCCAATTACAATAATGTGGATGGAACTACAGTGTATTATGCTAAGTGGAACAAGTCAGTCAGAAAAAGTCAAATATCCTATGATTTCACACATTAGTGGAATATAAGAAACACAACATACAGAAAGGAAAAATAAAATAAATCAAAACAGAGAGGGAGGAAACCAGAAGACACTCTTAAATACAGAGAACAAACTGAGGGGAAGTGGGGGAGTGGGCTAAATGGCATGTGGCCATTAAGGAGGGCACTGGGTGAAATGAGAACTGGGTGTTATATGTATGCGATGGTTCTCTAAATTCTACCCCTAAAATCAGTACTACACTGTATGTTAACAGAT
Organism: Panthera onca; assembly: GCF_046562875.1. Taxonomy (NCBI): domain Eukaryota; kingdom Metazoa; phylum Chordata; class Mammalia; order Carnivora; family Felidae; genus Panthera; species Panthera onca. The sequence goes on along the minus strand of NC_138344.1, from coordinate 147,164,177 downwards.
TGAATTTACATTAATATAATACAAGAAAATTATATATAGAGAGAGACTACCTCAAAATAGCAAGCTTCTGCACAGTGAAGGAAACAATCACCAAAACAAAAAAGAAACCTAGGGAATGGAAGAAGATATCTGTAAATGACATATCCTCAGGGTTAGTTTTCAAAACATATAATTTTTTTTAATTGTTTTCAAATTATCAGTAGAGAGTGTGTCCATGCAGTTCAGCACACTGTTGTGTGAGAAGCAAAACTCGTGTCTTCCACTTTTATATTGTGGTAAGATCTCACTGAAAATGAGACCCACACTCTTCACAAAATTTTAACCATACATTACAGTATTGATAATTACAGGGGTAATGATGTGGAGACCCCTTTAAAACTTGTCATCTTGCATAACACAAAATCATAGCCCTTGAGATCTACTCCTCATTGACCCTCCCTGCCAGGCACTGGAAACTGCCATTCCACTCTCCATTTCATTATTATCAAAACCCAAATTCAGCTGCCTGTTACTGGAAAGGTCAATGTTCAAAGTTTTAGTTTGGGTGGCAAAGGAATTTGAGCTATATTCAGAAGGCCAGCCACTGGGGAAAAGGCAAACTCTTGTCCAAACGCCACCTCTGAGGTTTCTCCCTGACCCAGGGCATTTTAAAGCAGTAGAGGGTACTTAAACAAGCAAGGCAGTGTCATGGTCAATACCATCTTTTGATCATGGGAAGACTCCATGGTGCAAGCTGCCAAAGTAACCTCAACTCCCCTCCATCTCCAGCTGAAGAGGGAACCAAACTACATGGGAGGAGACTGCCAGAGGCCAGGAAAGAACCACCATAAGGAATTAGAGGAGAAAACCCCTGGGGCTCACACATGGTCAGCAGTACTTTCCGTTCTCCCCAGCTGGCATAAGAAAATACTAAAATACAACCTTGTAGTTCACAAATCATCACTCAGAATACTGACAAATGTTTTCCTCAGGGAACTCAGAGGAACCTTCAAAGCAAAAACCAAAAGGATCAAATGGCTTGCAAACTAATAGCCAAGGAGAATAAGACACACAAAACTACAAAAAGATTTTTAGCATCACCCCTAAAGGTAAAATTGACAATGTTTACCTCCACATCACAAGGAAGCAAAAGCAGTGGTCTCTGTAATGAGAAAAAGTAGTCATCCAAAGAAAGTGACCCAGCAGTACCACAGGACATGGATTTGATAGAGAAGTTAAGGGTGATATAACTGCATAGCCCATATGCAAGTAGCTGGAGGAAAGATTGAAGGTGTTGACTAGAGCCATGCCTCTGGGTCCAAATCCCTACCCATGTCCATGTGACCACTCTTGACCATGGCCCACCTGCCCCTCCCACATGCACCCCAGCCGAACTGATGTGCAGGGTCACCCAATGCCACACCCTGTGACTGTTACCTAACCCCACAGGTGGCCCCCAGGTGTAGGGTGCTGGCCACCTGGTACAGCCCTCTGTTCTGTCTGATGGTCTAGACCTGGTTTTGCTGAGGATCCTCCATTTATCCATTCTCACTGGCAGATGTCCCTGAGCAGGGGCATGAGGCTGGCAGAGGACCAGGTCACCCTGAGGGCACCCCTCTTGCTGTTTGCGCTCTGGGCATTGCTGGCTCCTGTCCAAGGTTCTCAAGGTCGTCCCTCATGGCGCTACATCTCTTCTGAGGTGGTAATTCCCAAGAAGGAGTTGCACCACGGCAAGGGCGTTCAGATGCCTGGCTGGCTGTCCTATAGCCTGCATTTTGGGGGCAAGAGCCATGTTATCCACATGAGGCACAAGAAACTCTTTTGGTCCAGACAGTTGCTGATGATGACTCAGGATGATCAGGGAGCCTTGCAGATGGACTACCCCTTCATCCCTCCAGACTGTTACTACCTCGGCTACCTGGAGGAGATTCCTCTTTCCATGGTCACCATGGACACGTGCTATGGGGGCCTTGAAGGTATCATGAAGTTGGATGACCTTGCCTATGAAATCAGACCCCTCAGCCATTCCCAACGGTTTGAACACGTTGTTTCTCAGATAGTGGCAGACACCAATGCAACGGGACCTACTTATAACCTGGGATATAAGGAGGTTAGGAACCCCCTGTTCTCTCAAGCAAATATCAGTGCAGCCCCCAGGATCTCTAGTAAGTTGTATTCATCCCATCGTGGGATTTTGAAAGGACTTGTTCTCGGTTCCAAAACAATGTATGGTGTGTTCAACAACGTGTCAAAATGTGCCCGATTCCTCATAAGGCTTGTTAGTTTGACTGACTCAATGCTTCAAGGGATTGATGTAAGGCACTATATTTCCTCCATGGTCATTTATAATCTGGAAGATCCAGTTGTCTTGAACAATTTTCGGGTGCCAGGGAGTCCGATTCATATCTACTTTCAGAGACACTTGTTTGTTGCTTTTAAACCACATACAGCTTTACTTATGAACAAAGATGCACCACATGAACTTCAGTTTCAGCCAGCCCCATACGCGGTATGCGGATCAAAATCCATCATCTCGCTTGCTTCTCTAGGCAGACATTTTTTATTGTTGTCTGTGTTAGTAGCCCAAAAAATTGCATTATCTATTGGTATTTTTTATGACAATCAGTTTTGTGCATGCCAGAGGAGGTCTACCTGCATTATGAATCAATACCCTGTTATGACAGATTCTTTCAGTAACTGTTCCTTCATTCATATGCAGCATGTAGTGGTGAATAATTTTTGTGAGTGCATATTTGACTCAGGACTTTCCTATTTCAATAAAAGCCTGACTCACGATCGTTGTGGAAACTATGTAGAGGAGCCAGGTGAGCAGTGTGACTGTGGCTCCTTCAAGCAGTGCTACAACAATCCCTGCTGTACGACTGATTGCATTCTAACCCCTGGCAGCAAATGTAATACAGGCAGATGCTGTACAAACTGCACCTATTCCGATGCTGGGACACTCTGCAGGCCCATCCAAAATATATGTGATCTTCCAGAATACTGCCGTGGGGTGTCCGTGGAGTGCCCTGATGACTTCTATGTGCAAGATGGAACCCCGTGCACTGAAGAGGGCTACTGCTATCATGGAAACTGCACTGACCGCACTATGCACTGCCAAGAAATCTTTGGCAGAAATGCTGTGAAGGGTGAAAATGTCTGCTATACCATAAATCAAAAAGGCAGCCGATATGGACACTGCAGAAGAGACGCAGGGGTATTCAAATCTAAACCCTGTTCCCCCACAGACATGCAGTGTGGAAGGCTGCAGTGTAGTAACGTCACGCATCTCCCTCAGCTGCAAGAGCATGTGGGATTTCATCAGTCTGAGATCTCAGGGTTCTGGTGTTTTGGGCTGGATTCGCATCGTAGCACAGGAACAACCGATATTGGTCATGTGAGAACTGGTACCCCCTGTGCTCCTGGAAAGTTCTGTCAGGATACCTACTGCAATGGCAGTGTGGCTCAGCTGAACTATGACTGTATCCCGGAGAAATGCAGTCACAGAGGGATATGCAACAATAACAGGAACTGCCATTGCCACGTAGGCTGGGATCCTCCACGGTGCACTGAACGAGGCACTGGTGGGAGCACAGACAGTGGACCCCCTCCAAGAAGAATGCGGTCAGTCAGGCAAAGTCGTGAATCCGTGGTGTATCTCAGAGTGATCTTTGCTAGAATCTATGTCTTAATTGCTGCATTCCTCTTTGCTGTTGCCGGAAATGTCAGAACTATCAACAGACAGAAGGTTACGGAAGAGACTGTTGATCAAGACAATGCATAATTCAGCCTCCAGACCCCTAAACAACTATAGACAATCCACGTGGCTCATCTGTGAAAATACAGTAATGAGGCGGCACAGCTAACATCCACGTTTCCGGGGGTCTGCGGGAGACACAGGGGTCCACAGGCACATCATGGACCTGACACCAGGTCTCTGATGCGTCACTGAGCAGAACTCTGAAATAAAACTTGAAAACTGCATGCTTGTGGCCTCTATGTATTTGTGTAAGCCTGTAAGAGCCCAAACGGTGCCTAAGACTCTGTGCAGAAGACCTGAGTCAGCAGCTGTGTCTTGGGCTGAGGTTTCTGGTTCCAGAAATAAGAGAAGTTGCCACAAGCTCCTTGAGGGGCAAATTCATGAATTTTCTCCAAAACTGTGCTCTTGCACACTGAGCTTTGTCTCATTCTTCAGGTAATCTCTCATTTCCTGGTGCCAATATGGGTTCAGGGTGATGGAGGGCTACCACCCACCCATACTGCCTGTCCCACACTGGGGTGTCTGTGGGCTGTCAGGGAAAGGGACATGGATTCGATCCCAGCCAGTGCAAGCTGTGCCTCCCTGGAGAGCAAATTTCCGAATGTGGGAGACTGACACTATGAGGCTGAAAGTAGCCCCCAGTGAAATCAATCAGAAAGGTAGGCACAAGTGCCTATGGATGTCTCTGGCATTCTGAGGGAGCCCGATGAATATGAACCCCTTTTCTCCTTCTTTTCTCTATTTTTCAGTGAGTTCATCCTTAGATGAGGGTCTGCCTAGGATTTCCACTTTGGTTCTCCCAAGAACCTCCTAGAAGTCCTGCAGAGTTGAGCCTGTGGAAAGTTAGGGACCCTTTTTCTAAACATTTTTTACTATTTTTGCAGTTGTCTAGAATGTATTTTAAATCATAATAGTGATATTAAAGTCTGTTTATATTCTTCTGAATTGAAAATATACAACTTTTTAATAGTAATTGATTAGGAAATTTTCAGAACTAAACAGTAACTGTTTCAGAAATTACTTTGGAATAAGAATGCATCCCATAATTCACCAATAGATGTAAAACACATGAAGCACATAACAGGATTTTCACTTCAGTTCATACCTAGAATCCTTGTTGGTGCAGATAGTCTTGTAAGTTGTACCAATGTGTCCCAATGCATGCACTTTGTCTCAAAGACACATGGTTACACAAAGTATTAGACTGCCATGTGTACACATATTCTCCACGTTCCAGGGCAACCAGGTAATCATACTTTCCCAGCACCTCCTGAAATTCTCGTGCAGCCACACTGCATGTTCCCAGCAAGAATGCGTCCAGGAATGTTTGGGAAGGAGGGCCAAACAGGTGCCCCGGCCACCTGCTCAGTAAACTACAGAAGGATGCTAAGTGAACTGTGGAGTAACATCAGCCCTTCTGCCTGTTTGGACACACGTGTTACAGATGCAGACCTATTCAGTTAACACCATACATGTGCTGGAAACGTGAGTTTACCTTCAGGATAAAGTAAGAATGGGTCCTGTGGAGGATCTAGCACCCACAGGCCACACCCACTATTGATGGGAGTCTACACACCAGCACACGGCGATGTGGGCTTCAAGTATAGTGCTGGGTCTGAGCGGACAAGCAGAATGTGGCTGAACCTAGAGCCTAGAAAGGTGAAGGGGAGGAAGAAATTCTCCACCAAATGTTCTTGTGGACCAAGAACTAAGGTCACAGGACGTGGATTAACAGGGGAAAGAAACCAAAGTTCATTGTGTGTGCACAGAGGTCCCCCTAGATACACATTAACTAGATCAGAGAAGTGAGGGTCCCCTAAACTTACATTAATGAGCTAAGCAAAGTGAGTGCCCCCTAGAGTAATATTAACTAGATAAGTGAACTGTAGTGTGCCCCCTAGATTTACTAACTAGATAAAGTGAGTGCCCCCTCAGATATACACAAATCAGATAAGCTAAGCAGGTGCCCATTAGATTTATATTGACTAAATAAGTAAAGTGTAGCGTGCCCCCTAGATTTACATTAACTAGATAAGCTAAGTGAGTGTCCCCTAAATTTACATTAACTGTATAAGCAAGGTGAGTGCCCTTAGATTTATGTTACTTAGGTAAGTGAAGTGTAGCTTGCCCCCTACATATACATTAACTCCATAAACTGAGTGCCCCCTAGATATACATTAACTAAATAAGCAAAGTGGAGTACCCCCTAGATACCCATTAACTAGACTGGCAAAGTGACTGTCCTCTAGATGTATGTTAACAAGAGAAGCAAAATGAGTGCCCCCTAGATGAATAACTAGATAAGTGAAGTTAGTGACCTCTAGATTTACATAACTAGATAAGCAAAGTTTAACCTGCCCCCTAGATTTATATTAACTACAAAAGTGAAGTGAGTGCCACCTACATATACATTAACTCCATAAGGGAAGGGAGTGCCCCCTGTATATACATGAAGGAGGTAAGTGAGGTGAGTGCCCCTAGAATTATATTAACTAGGTAAGGAAGAGAGTGCCCATAGATGTACATATACTGGATCAGCAAAGTGAGGTTTCCCTAGATTTACATTAACTATCTAGGCGAAGTGTAGCTTGCCCCCTAGATTTACATTCACTACATAACAAAGTGAATGTGTCCCCCAGATTGACATTAACTAGATATGGGAAGTGGAGCTTGCCCCCGAGATTTGCATTTACTAGATAAGCAAAGTGAGTGCCCCCTAAACATACATTAACTGGATAATTAAAGTGAGTTCCCCCTTTGCTGACATTAACTAGATAAGCAAATTGAATGTGCCCTAGATATACATTAATTAGATAAGCAAAGTGTGCTTACCTAATGTGTCCCATAGATTTTCATTAACAAGAAAAGGAAATGAGTGCCCCCTAGATTTACATTAACTAGATAAGTGAAACGAGTGCCCCATAAACTCACATTAACTAGGTGAGTTAAATGAGTGCCCACTAAATAAAAATTTACTGGATAAGTGAATGATCCCTAGATTTACATTAACTACATAAGGGAACTGAGTGCCCCCTAGATTTACATTAACTAGATAATCACAGTGAGTTCCCCTACATTTATTTCAACTAAATCAGTGCAGTGCCCCCTAGATTTATATTAACTAGTTGCACTAGATCAATATTAACTAAATAAGTGAACTTTAGTGTTCCCACTAGACTTACGTTAACTACATAAGGGAACTGAGTGTCCCCTAGATTTACATTAAATCGATAAGCAAAGCGAGTGCCCCCTAGGTCTATATGAACTAGATAAGGGTGATGAGTGCTCCCTAGATATTCGTTAACGAGATAAGGGAAGTTAGTAACTCCTAGATACACATTAACCACACAAGCAAAGCATTGCCTGCTGTTTTCAGCAAAGCCAGAAAGCAGTGTTCTGCTTTGCAATGTGTTCCCTGTAATGTCCTACACCAGGACATACCTATTTGATTTCCCACATGTCTGACTTACTTCACTTATCCTGATGCCCTCAGGATCCACCCATGTTGTAGCAAAGGGCAAATTTTCATTCTTTCTTATGGACGAATCATAGAATTCCACTGTACATACAGGCCACACTTCTTTTTACCCATTCTTCTGTCTGCGGACACATAGGGTGTTTTGGTTCTTGTAAATAATGCTACAATGCACAAGGATGGGGGGAATGAAGATATCATTTAAAGTTAGAGTTTTCACTTTCTTTGGAAAGTTGGACTTTCACAAAGACTCCAGTCCATGTGTGATCAACTAAGACTGTTTCCCAGAACCTCGGAGACCACAGACAAGAAAGGTGGAGCAGGTTCAGGGGTCACTGTAGAGTCCAAAGCCACACTCAGGTATGTTCACCTATGCATGTGTAGGGAAGACTATTCAGGGGTTCTTTGACATATGGAGCTGGATCCCACAGGGCCCAAAAATGCACATTTGTTTGTAGATGGATGCCAAGTTTTGGAGGGGTGTGAGAGACAACACAGGGACATCTTAGGCTGCTATGAGCCTGACATTACCCCTCTACTACCCTTCCAATTCTTTTGTGAGATTCAAAAGACAAAAGCATCAAGTGTGACTATAAATCAATGCTCATGGGTACACAATACATACAGATGTGGCCTGTGACATCAGTAGAGTGGGGAGTGGTGTGGAGCCGATAAGGTGTACTTGTCCGTGGGATTGAATTTAAGTAGTTATCAGTTGACAATAGACTGTTACGGCTTTAAAGTGTTTTGTATAAGGGCATGGTAAACCCAAAGGATCTATCTAAAGAATGTGCACAAAGGAACAAAGAAGCAAATGAAAATGTCTCACTGCAAAATATCAACTAAGCACAAAGGAAGCCATTCATATGGGAAATGGAGTACAAAAGCTGTGAGATGTGGAAAGAAAACACAGACCTTATGTTATGTTCCAATCACAATAAGGAAAAGTGTTCACCCTTCTTTTTTTGTTTTGTTTTGTTTTGTTTTGTTTTGTTTTGTTTTGTTTTCTTTTGTTTTGTTTTGGTTTGGTTTGTTTTGTTTTGTTTTACATCCCAAATTGCTCATGATCTATCCCCTGGCCATAATGTCTTTAATTTTCTTCAAAAACGCCACGATCTCTACTTAGCACCAGTGTCCTAACACCTGTTGTTATGGCTGTTGTTTCTATGAGTGTACAGAATCACATGAAATTATTCCCACCAACACAGACTCATGCACACTTGTATGAAATCTTCTCTGTGCATAAACATCTTTAGGGTTAATATCACATATTGTATGATTTGCAGTCATGTCCATGCATAAATTATTACTAGCCAAATGTGTATAGGAATGTCTTCTAGGAATACCTTTTTTTTTGGCCCCAGATTTATTGAGATACAATCGACATACAACACTATGTAAGTTTAAGGTGTACAATGTGATGCCTTGACACATGTATATAATGTGAAATGTTTACCAAGTTGAAGTTAGTCAATACATTCTTCAGCTAATTATGGTAAGAACATAAAGCAACTTTCAATATACAATATGTATATTAATTATTGTCATCTTACTATACATTAGACCCATGGAAGCTTTTTGTCTATCTTCTAACTGGAAGTTTGGACACACTGAGCAATGCCCCCCCCCCCCATTTTCCCTGCCCCTCAGTCCCTGGAACCTACCATTGCACACTCTGTTTCTGGGAAATTGATGTTTCTAGACTCCACATGTAAGTGTGATTATACAGAATGTGTCTTTCTCTGTGTGACTAATTTAACTTAGCATAATGTCTTCAAGCTTCATCCATGTAGTCACAAATGGCACGATTAACTTTTATATGGATGAAATCTATCTATCTATCTATCTATCTATCTATCTATCTATCTATCTATCTATCTATCTCTGTATCCATCCATCTATCTATCTAATCTCACATCTTCTTTATCTATTAATCCCTTGATGAGCAGTTAGGTCTCTTCAGTGTCTCAGCTATGGAGAATAAGACTGCAATGAACATGGGGTGCACATATCTCTGATGTAGTGACTTCATCCCCTGTATATATCATTCAGAAATGGGATCGCTGGGCACAACCGTACTTTTGTTTCTAATTTTTTGAGAATTCTCCATACTGCTTTCAGTAGTAACCTCACCAGTTTACATTCCTAGGGACAGTGTACCAGGTTTGCTTATTTCCACATGCTCACAAGCATTTGTTATCTCTTGTCTGATGGTAACAGCCATGATAACAGGTGTGAAGTGTCATGGGATTGTGGCTATGATTTGCATGTCTCTGGTGATGAGTGATGTTGAGCACCTTTTAATGCACTTGCTGGACGTTTGTACATGGACTTTGGAAACATGCCCTTTCAAGTCCTCTACTCCCCCATTTTTTTAAAATTGGGTTGCTTGTTATAATATTCAGCAAAATAAGCTTTTTTTTTAAATTTTGGATATGAACCTCATATCACACGTTTTACAATTTTTTTCCATCCCTGTAAAATGTCTTTTCCTTTGGTGAATGTGTCTTTTCCTAAGCAGAAGATTTTTAGTTTGATGTGTTCTCACTCACTGATTTCTGTCTTCATTGACTGTGCATTTGGAGTCATATCCGAAACATCATTTCCAAGACCAAGGTCAAGGAGATTTTTGCCCATGTAGTTTTTAGGTGTGTTATGGTATCCCTATCTGGTTTTTGTGTAAAAGGAAGGCGGGCATTTTAAAACTAGTGGGGACATTCACTCTTCCTCTCAAGTTGGGTACCAGCAGACAGCCCCTTTGTGTCTCCAGCTGAGGAGGGAACCCCACATGCATAGGAGGAGACTGCCAGAAGCCGGGAAAGAATCACAATAAAGGATTAGAGGGAAAAAATCCTGGAGCTCACACGTGGTCACCAGTACTTTCTGTTCTCACCAGCTGGCATAAGAAAATACTAAAATGCAACCTTACACTTCACCAGTCATGACACAGAATACTGGGAAATGTTTCCTCAGTAAACTCAGAGGAAGCTTCAAAGTAACAACCAAAAGGATCAAATGGCTTGCAAACTAATAGCCAACCAGAATAAGACATGTAAAATTACAAAGCAATGTTTTTCAACACGTACAAAGGCAAAATTGACGTCTACCTCCACATCCCAAGGAAGTAGGAAGCAGTGGTCTCCATAATGAGGAAAAGTAGTCATCCATAGAAAGTGAACCAGCAGTACCACACAACATGGAAGTGGTAGAGAAGTTCAGGGTGTTAAAATCGTATATTCTGTATTCAAGTAGCTAAGGGAAAGATGGAATGTGTTGAATAGAGCCATGTCTCTGGGTCCAAGTCCCTACTATGTCCATGTGAGCATGCTTGGACAGGGCCTGCCTGCCTCTGCCACATGTGCCCCAGCTAAACTGATGTGCAGGGTCACCCAATGCCACACCCTGTAACTGTTACCTAACCCCACAGGTGGCCCCCAGGTGTAAGGTGCTGACTGCTCAGCACAGCCCTCTGTTCTGCCAGATGGTCTAGATCTGGCTTTGCTGACGATCCTCCATTTATCCATTCTCCCTGGCAGATGTCCCTGAGCAGAGGCATGAGGCTGGCAGAGGGCCAGGTCACCCTAAGTGTGTCCCTCTTGCTGTGTGCATTCTGGGCAGTGCTGGCTCCTGTCAAAGGTTCTCAAGATCATCCCTCATGGTGCTACATCTCCTCTGAGGTGGTATTTCCCAAGAAGGAGCTGAACCACACCAAGGGCATTCAGATGCCTCGCTGGCTGTCCGATAGCCTGCGTTTGGGGGGCAAGAGACAAAACTTCATTTTTACTTTCAATTTCTATTAAACATATTCCTATTTGGGGAGAGAGGGGAAGATGGAGGCTTAGGAGAACACCTTATCACGCTGATCGCTTAGATTCCACCCACATCTGCCTAAATAACCCAGAAAACTTCCAGAAGACTAGCAGAACGGACTCTCCAGAGCCAAGCACACACAAGAAGCCTATGGAAGAGGGTAGGAAGGGCAGAGAGGCGGTGCATGCTATACGGACAGTTGGGAGGGAGCCAGAGTGGTGGAGGGGGAGACCGCCCGGGAAGGCACAAACCCCAAAGTCTGGCTTGCAAAAGTGGAGGGGCTGGACTCTGTAAGTTCTGACAGCCAGCGGGGCTTAACATCTGGGTGCTAAAAGTCAACATCTCTGCTCTCAGAGAGAGGGGAGAGTAAGAGGACACCTGGAGGCAGAGTTGATGAGTCCCGGAAGACAGAGCTCAGCTCGGCAGAAACAAAGGCAGTGGCCAGCGCCATCTCCCTCTCCCATCCCCCAGCCGAAATCCCAAAGGGAACCAGTTCCTGTCACCAAACTTGCTTGCCTCACGCAAACACCCAACACTGTGCTTCTGTGGATCCATCCCTCCGACGGGTCTGCCTCCCTCCCGGTGCTTCAGGGCCCCTACCACAGGGAACCACTGATGGCAAAGCGAGCTAAGCCTACCCCTCCCACCACTGTGCACCTTGCGGATCCACCCTGGCTAATATGCCAGATGCTATGGAAGCAGCACCCCAAGCCTGGAAGTGTGCAAGCAGCACAGACAGGGGCCACACCACTCCACAGTGAATCTTGCCCCTGGGAGAGGGTAAGATAGGGTACACACCAGTGTGACTGTGGCCCCAGCGGTGGGCTGGGGGCAGACATTGGGTCTGACTGCAGCCACGCCCACCAACACAAGTGACACCAGACAGCACAGGGGAAGTGCCCTGCAGTTTGGAGCCACCACAGGGACTACCAAAAATGATGAAATGGAAGAACTCGCCTCAAAAGAAACTCCAGGAAGTAGTGACACCTAACGAATTGATCAAAAACGATTTAAGCACTATAACACAACAAGAATTTAGAATAATAGTCATAAAAGTAATCACTGGGCTTGAAAAAAGCACAGAAGAAAGCAGAGAATCTATTACTACAGAGATCAAGGGACTAAGAAATAGTCATGAGGAGCTAAAAAATACTATAAATGAGGTGCAAAATAAAATGGAGGTGGCCGTAGCATGGACTGAAGAGGCAGGGGAGAGAATAGGTGAATTAAAGGATAAAATTATGGAAAAAGAGGAAGCTGAGAAAAAGAGAGAGAAAAAAATCCAGGAGTATGAGGGGAGAATTAGAGAACTAAGTGATGCAATCAAATGGAACAATATCTGTATCATAGGAATTCCAGAAGAGGAAGAGAGAGAGAAAGGGACTGAAGGTGTACTTGAACAAATCATAGCTGAGAACTTCCCTGATCTGGGGAAGGAAAAAGGCATTGAAATCCAAGAGGCACAGAGAACTCCCTTCAGATGTAACTTGAATCGATCTTCTGCACGATATAACATAATGAGACTGGCAAAATACAAGGATAAAGAGAAAATTCTGAAAGCAGCTAGAGCTAAACATGCTCTAACTTACAAAGTGAGATCCATAAGAGTAGTGGCAGACCTATCTACTGAAACTTGGCAGGCCAGAGAGGAATGGCAGGAAATCTTCAATGTGAGGACCAGAAATGCAGCCAAGAATCCTTTATCCAGCAAGTCCGTCATTCAGAATAGGAAAGATAAAGGTCTTCCCAACAAACAAAAATGGAAGGAATTCATCACCACTAAACCAGCCCTACAAGAGATCCTAAGGGGGATTCTGTAAGTGAAATGTTGCAAGGACCACAAAGTACCAGAGACATCACTACAAGCATGAAACCTACAGATATCCCAATGACTCTAAACCCATAACTTTCGATAAGACTGATGTAAATGGACTAAATGCTCCAACCAAAAGACACAGGGTATCAGAATGGATAAAAAAACAAAACCCATCTATTTTCTGCCTACAAGAGAATCATTTTAGACCTGAGGACACCTTCAGATTGAAATTGAGGGAATGGAAAGCTATCATGCTACTGGAAGTCAAAAGAAAGCTGGAGTAGCCATACGTATATCAGACAAACTAGACTTAAATTAAAGGCTGTAACAAGAGTTGAACAATGGCATTATATAATAATTACAGGGTCTATCCATCAGGAAGAGCTAACAATTATAAATGTCTATGCACCGAATATGGGAGCACCCAAATATATAAAATAATTACAAACATAAGCAACCTTATTGATAAGAATGTGATCAATGCAGGGGACTTTAACACCCACATACAACAATGGATACATCATCTAGACACAGGATCAATACAGAAACAAGGGCCCTGAATGATACATTGGATCAGATGGACTTAACAGATATATTTAGAACTCTGCATCCCAAAGCAACAGAATATCCTTTCTTCTCGAGTGCACATGGAACATTCTCCAAGATAGATTACATACTGGGTCATAAAACAGTCCTTCATAAGTACAAAAGAACTCAGATCATACTATTCACAGTTTCAGACCAAAGTGCTATGAAACCTGAAATCAACCACAGGAAAAAGTCTGGAACACTTCCAAAAGCATGGAGGTTAAAGAACACCATACTAGAGAATGAACGGGTCACCCAGGCAATTAGAGAAGAAATTAAAAAATATATGGAAACAAATGAAAATGAAAATACAACACTCCAGGGGGGCCCAAGGTGGCTCAGTCGGTTGAGATTCCAACTTCGGCTCAGGTCACAATTTCCCAGCTTGTGTCTCCGAGCCCCACGTCCGGGTCTGTGCTGACAGCTCAGAGTCTGGAGCCTGCTTTACATTGTGTGCCTCCCTCTCTCTCTGCCCCTAACCCACTCGCATTCTGCCTCTGTCTCTATCAAAAATAAAAAAAAAAAACATTAAAAAAAGAAAATACAACAATCCAAATGCTTTGAGATGCAGCAAAGGCAGTCCTGAGAGGAAAATACATTGTAATCCAAGCCTATCTCAAGAAACAAGAAAAATCCCAAATACAAAATCTAACAGCACACATAAAGGAAATAGAAGCAGAACAGCAAAGGCACCCTAAACCCAGCAAAAGAAGAGACATAATAAAGATCAGAGCGGAAATAAACAATATAGAATCTAAAAAACTGAAGAGCAGATCAATGAAACCAAGAATTGTTTTTTTGAAAAAATAAACAAAATTGATAAACCTCTAGCCAGCCTTCTCAAAAAGAAAAGGGAGATGACACAAATAGATAAAATCATGAATGAAAATGGAATTATTACAACCAAACCCTTAGAAATACAAGCAATTATCAGGGAATACTATGAAAAATTATATGCCAACAAACTGGACAACTTGGAAGAAATGGACAAATTCCTAAGCACCCATGCACTTCCAAAACTCAAACAGGAAGAAATAGAAAAATTTGAACAGACCCATAACCAGTGAAGAAATTGAATCAGTCATTAAAGATGTCCCAACAAACAAGAGTCCAGGACCAGATGGCTTCCCTGGGGAATTCTACCAGACATTTAAAGCAGAGATAATACCTCTAGTTCTCAAGCTGTTCCAAAAAAATAGAAAGGGAAGGAAAACTTCCAGACTCATTCTATGAAGCCAGCATTACTTCGATTCCTAAACCAGACAGAGACCCAGCAACAAACACAACTACAGCCCAATATCCCTGATGAATATGGATGCAAATATTCTCAATAAGATACTAACAAATCGAATTCAACAGCATATAAAAAGAATTATTCACCATGATCAACGGGATTCATTCCTGGGCTGCAGGCCTGGTTCAACATTCGCAAATCAATCAGTGTGATACATCACATTAATAAAAGAAAAGATAAGAACCATATGATCTTGTCAACCGATGCATAGAAAGAATTTGACAAAATTCAGCATCCTTTCTTAATAAAAACCCTCAAGACACTCGGGATAGAAGGAAAACACTTGAACATCATAAAAGCCATTTATGAAAAGCTCACAGCTAATATCATCCTCAATGGGGAAAAATTGAGATATTTCACTGCTGTTGTTTAACATAGTGTTGCAAGTGCTAGCATCAGCAATCAGACAACAAAAGGAAATCAAAGGTATCAAAATTGGCAAAGATGAAGTCAGGCTTTCACTTTTTGCAGATGACATGATACTACACATGGAAAACCCAATAGACTCCACCAAGAGTCTGCTAGAACTGATACATGAAATCAGAAAAGTCGCAAGATACAAACGCAATGTACAGAAATCAGTTGCATTCTTATACACTAACAGTGAAGCAACAGAAATGCCAATAAAGAAACTGATCCCATTCACAATTGCACCAAGATTCATAAAATACCTAGGAATAAACCTAACCAAAGATGTAAAAGATCTGTATGCTGAAAACTATAGAAAGCTTATGAAGGAAACTGAAGAAGATGCAAAGAAATGGAGAAACATTCCATGCTCATGGACTGGAAGAATACATATTGTTAAAATGTCAAAACTACCCAAATCAATCTACACAATCAAAATTGCAATCCCAATCGAAATTGCACCAGCATTCTTCTCGAAGCTAGAGCAAGCAATCCGAAAACTTGTATGGAACCACAAAAGACCCAGAATAGCCAAATATTGAAGAAGAAGACCAAAGCGGGAGGCATCACAATCCCAGACTTTAGCCTCTACTACAAAGCTGTCATCGTCAAGACAGCATGGTATTGGCACAAAAACAGACACATAGACCAATGGAATAGAATAGAGACTCCAGAATTGGACCCACAAATGTATGGCCAACTAATCTTTGACAAAGCAGGAAAGAATATCCAATGGAAAAAAGACAGTCTCTTTAACAAATGGTGCTGGGAGAACTGGACAGCAACATGCAGAAGAATGAATCTAGACCACTTTCTTACACCATTCACAAAAATAAACTCAAAACAGATAAAGGACCTGAATGTGAGACAGGAAACCATCAAAACCCCAGAGGAGAGAGCAGGAAAAAACCTCTCTGACCTCAGCCACAGCAAATTCCTACTTGACACATCTCCAGAGGCAAGGGAATTAAGAACAAAAATGAACTATTGGGACTTCATGAAGATAAAAAGCTGTACTGCAAAGGAAACAATCAGCCAAATTAAAAGACAGCCAACGGAATGGGAAAAGATATTTGCAAATGACATATCAGACAAAGGGCTAGTATCCAAAATCTATAAAGAACTCATCAAATTCCACACCTCATAACAAATAATCCAGTGAAGAAAGGGGCAGAAGACATGAATAGACACTTCTCTAAAGAAGACATCCGGATGGCCAACAGGCACATGGTTAGAACTCAACGTCACGCCTCATCAGGGAAATACAAATGAAAACCACACTGAGATACCACCTCATGCCAGTCAGAGTGGCTAAAATGAACAAATCAGGAGACTATAGATGCTGGAGAGGATGTGGAGAAATGGGAGCCCTCTTGCACTGTTGGTGGGAATGCAAACTGGTGCAGCCATTCTGGAAAATAGTGTGGATGTTCCTAAAAAATTAAAAATAGGGGGGCGCCTGGGTAGCTTGGTTGGTTAAGCGTCCGACTTCGGCTCATGTCATGATCTCATGGTCCGTGGGTTCGAGTCCCATGTCGGTCTCTGTGCCGACAGCTCAAAGCCTGGAGCCTGTTTCGGATTCTGTGTCTCCCTCTCTCTCTGCCCCTCCCCCGTTCATACTCTGTCTCTCTCTGTCTCAAAAATAAATAAACGTTAAATTTTTTTTTAATTAAAAAAATAATTAAAAATAGGTCTACCCTATGACCCAGCAATAGCACTGCTAGGAATTTACCCAAAGGATACAGGAGTGCTGATGCATAGGGGCACTTGTACCCCAATGTTTATAGCAGCACTTTGAACAATAGCGAATTATGGAAAGAGTCTAAATGTCCATCAACTAATGAATGCATAAAGAAATTGCGGTATCTATTCAAAATGGAATACTACCTGACATTGTGAAAGAATGAAATGTGGCCTTTTGTAGCAACATGGATGGATCTGGAGAGTGTTGTGCTGAGTGAAATTAGTCATATGGAGAAAGACAGATACTGTATGTTTTCACTCTTATTTGGACCTTGAGAAACTTGACAGAAGACCATGGGGACGGGGAAGAAAAAAAAAAGTTAGAGAGGGAGGGAGTCAAACCATAACAGACTCTTAAAAACTGAATAAACTGAGGGTTGATGGGGGGTGGGAGGGAGGGGAGGGTGGGTGATGGGTATTGAGGAGGACATCTGTTGGGATGAGCATTGGGTGTTGTATAGAAACCTATTTGACAACAAATTTCATATTTACAAAATAATCTTATTTAACTGTCATTACTATGTTTTTTTAGTTTTATGTAAATTTTTTCAAATTCTATTTTATTTCCATCATTTTACTTTAGTCTACTACAGTATATTCACATTTTCAAATTATCAAATGATTTCTTTTTTTCTTTTCTTTATCTTTATTGTCTTTTTCATTTCTTTACTTTTTTCTTAAATACAGAACAAAAAATTCATAATTTTTATTAAAAATATTTTTATTTAATTTTTTCTACTATATGCTTTACTTTTGTCTATATTATTTTCAAATTCTATTTTACTCCCATCTACCCATTTTACTCAACATCAGTGTATGCATTTTTTCAAATTCTCAAATGATTTACTTTGCACCCTTTTTTTCCCTAACCTCTCAAACCACTTTCAACACCTCAACAAAACACACCTAGGATCAAGCATTAACTATTAGATGTGTGTGTGTGTGTGTGTGTGTGTGTGTGAGTGTGTTTAATTTTTAATTTTAATATTTTTGAAATTTTATTTATTTTATTTCAATATTTCTACTTCATTAATTCCTTTTCTCTCTTCAAAATGACAAAAAAAAGGAATTCACCCCTAAAGAAAGACCACGAAGAAACAACAGCCAGGGATTTAACCAACACAGGCACAAGCAAGATGTCTGAACCAGAATTTAGAATCACGATAATAAGAATACTAGCTGGAGTAAAAAATAGATTAGAATCCCTTTCTGAAGAGATAAGAGAAGTAAAAAAAAAAAAATAGCCAAAATGAAATTAAGAATGTTATACCTGAACTGCAATCACGGATGGATGCAGCTGTGGTAAGGATGGATGAGGCAGAACAGAGAATCAGCAATATAGAGGACAAATTTATAGAAAATAATGAAGCAGAAAAAAAGAGGGAGATTAAGGCAAAGGAGCATGATTTAAGAATTAGAGAAATCAGTGACTCATTCAAAAGGAACATCAGAATCATAGGGGTCCGAGAAGAGGAAGAAAGAGAAATAGGGGTAGAAGGGTTATGTGAGCTGATCATAGTGGAATACTTCCTAACCTGGGGAAAGACACAGACATCAAAATCCAGGAAGCACAGAGGACCCCCATTAGATTCAACACAAACTGCCCAGCAACAAGGCATACCATAGTCAAATTCACAAAATACTCAGGCAAGGAGAGAATCATGAAAGCAGAAAGGAAAAAAAGTCCCTAAAATACAGGGGAAGACAGATCAGGTTTGCAGCAGACCTATCCACAGAATTTTGGCAGGCCAGAAAGGAGTGGCGGAGTCTATTCAGTGTGCTGAATCAGAAATGTATGCAGACAAGAATTCTTTATCCAAGAAGGCTGTCATTCAAAATAGAAGGAGAGATAAAAGTTTCCCAGACAAACAAAAATTAAAAGAGTTTTTGACCACTAAACCAGCCCTGCAAAAAATTTTAAGGGGGACTCTCTGAGGGGACAAAAGATGAAAAAAAATATGTGTGTGAGTGTGTGTGTGTGTGTGTGTGTGTGTGTGTGTGTGTGTGTATCAAAAGCAAGGAAGATTAGAAAGGACCAGAGAACACCATCAGAAATTCCAGCTCTACAAGCATCATCATGGCAATAAACTAATATCTTTCAGTACTCACTCTAAACCTCAGTGGACACAATGCCCCAATCAAAAGACATAGGGTAACGGAATGGATAAGAAAACAAGATCCATCTATATGCTGTTCACAAGAGACCCACTTTAGACCTAAAGACACCTTCAGATTGAACATAAGGGGATGGAGAACCATCTATCATGCTAATGGTCAACAAAAGAAAGCCCAAGTAGCCATACTTATATCAGACAATCTACACTTAAGAATACTGTATCAAGAGATGCAGAAGGGCATTATATCATGATCAAGGGGTCTATAGACGAAGAAGACCTAATAATTGTAAACATTTATGCGCCAAATGGGAGAGCACACAAATATATAAATCAATTAATCACAAACATAAAAAACTCACCGATAGTAATACCATAATATTAGGAGACTTCAACACCCCACTCACAGCAATGGACAGATCATCTCGACAAAAAATCGACAAGGAAAGAATGGCTTTGAATGACACACTGGACCAGATGGACTTAACAGATATATTCAGAATATTTCATCCTAAAGCATCAGAATATGCATTCTTCTCCAGCGCACATGGAACGTTCTCCAGAATAGACCATATACCGGGACACAAATCAGCCCTAAGTAAGTACAAAAAGATTGAGATCATACTGTGCATAGTTTCAGACCACAATGCTGTGAAACTCAAAAACAACCACAAGAAAAAATTTCGAAAGGTAAAAAATACTTGGAGACTAAAGAACATCCTACTAAAGAATGAATGAGCTAACACAATTCATCAGGAAGTTAAAAAGTATATGGAGGAAGTTAAAAAGGAAGGAAGTTAAAAAGTATATGGAAGTCCATTAAAATGATAACACCACAACCGAAAACCTCTGGGTCGCGCAAAGGTGGTCATAAGATGAAAGTATATAGCATTCCAGGCCTTCCTAAAGAAGGAAGAAAAGATCTCAGATACACAACCTAACCTTACACCTTAAGGAGCTGGAAGAAGAACAGCAAATAGAACCCAAAACCAGCAGAAGACAGGAAATAATGAAGATTACAAAAGAAATTAATGCTATTGAAACAAAAAAAAAAAACAAAAAACAAAAAAAACAGTAGACCAAATCAATGGAACCAGAAGCAGGTTCTTTGAAAAATGAACAAAATTGATAAACCACAAACGAGTTTGATCAAAAAGAAAAAGGAAAGGATGCAAATAAGTAAAATCAAGAATGACAGAGGAAAGATCACAACCAACACAACAGAAATAAAAACAATAATAAGAGAATATTATGAGCAATTATATGCCAATAAAATGGGCAATCTGGAAGAAATGGACAAATTCCTAGAAACATATACACTACCAAACTGAAACAGGAAGAAATATAAAAATTTGAACAGACCGATAACCAGTAAGGAAATAGTATTAGTAATCAAAAATCCGTCAAAAACAAGAGTCCAGGGCCAGATGGCTTTCCAGCGGATTCTACCAAACATATCCCTACTAAGAAAGTAGGGATAGAAGAAGCATAACTCGATATCATAAAAGCCATATATGAATGACCCAACACTAATATCATCCTCAATGGGGAAAAACTGAGAGCTTCAATGTGCTTAGTGCTACTACAATAGTGAAGAACTAAGATTTCTCTGCACAGCATTCTAGGGCCTAAATTCCTTTTTCTGGTGCTAAGGACAGTTCTCCCCTCCTGGTACAAAAAGGGTGTATTTCACATAGGAGATTTATATTCTGTTTAGGGAACAAAGGATGTTCAGTGCGTCTCTGCACTGGCTGTTTCTCAAGCATGTTTCATTCCAGCGGCATATTTGGGGTGGCATTTTCTGCTCCCCTCCACCATATAATGCTGGAGTAGAGACACTGGAATAAATTCCCTGTGAGTCTTGACAGGAACCTCCCTGCAGGGCCGGGCCTAGACTGCAGGGAGCTTTCAGTACTACCCAGCACCAGGCTGCTACCCCAGGTGAGTAGGTGCACAAGGGGTGAGGAAGGCTTTCCTGTCAGAAGCCAGTGTTTCCTTTTCCAGAAAGCAATCTAAAATATCAGTAGGTGAGGGATGCTAAAGGGTGTTTAAATATCCTGTTCCATCAGAGCATTTAATGAACTCAGGCAGTGAGAAGACACTTGACGCTGCTACTCCAGGGCTTTTAGATATCTTCATCTAAGAGATGGAAGCCAGGACGCATTTATTACCCCATTTTGTGCAGCAGTTCGGAGACACGCTTCTCCAGGAATAAGACGTTCAGATATCAGAGCCAACAACAGGTTCAGGTGGTCTCTGCCTCATTCAATACTGGTCCACAATGGGGAGAATTTCCTGTAAGGTCTTATCACTCAGTGGCAGGAGCTCAGTCTGCACACAGTTCAGGAACCTGGCCAAGGACCCATGTCCTCAAACAAGGATTAGACTGGTGCTCTCTGAGTCCCAATGTACACGGTCTCTGGGACCGTCTCCAGATGGTTCTGGTCTTGTGTATGAAATACTCTGTCTCATGACTAGGCAAATAGTCCTAAGAGCACTAGGTTAAGTATGGGTGTGTCTGTGCCCTGAGAGCATCACCGTACAACGCCATCCTCTACCGGAGACCCTGAGACACATCCCCTCACAATGGACTGGAGCTGGAGAATCCTCTACCTGGTGGCAGTGGCGACAGCTAAGGGTCAGCCAAGTACCTGGACATAGGAGAGGACTAGGACCAGTCAACATTGATTTCATCCACTCTTGTCCCCTCTCTACAGGTGTGCACTCCCAGGTTTTGCTGGTGCAGTCTGGGGCTGAAGTGAGGAAGCCTGGGGCATCAGTGAAGATCTTCTGCAAAGCATCTTGACACAGCTTCACTGATTACTATATGCACTGGGTGCGACAGGCTCCTGCATAAGGGCTTGAGTGGATGGGAAGCATTGACCCTGAAGATGGTGCTACAAGCTATGCACAGAAGTTCCAGGGCAGACTCACTCTGACGGCAGACACATCCACAAACACAGCCTACATGGAGCTAAGCAGTCTGAGGTCTGCAGACACGGCCATGTATTACTGTGCAAGGACACAGTGAGGGGTTGTCAGTGTGAGCCCAGACACAAACCGCCCTGTAGAAGAAGATCAGGACCGCCAGGGGGTGCACACTATGCACCATTCTGTTTGTGTTCCCAGGAGCAGGTGCAGGTAGGGGTTGTTAGAAGGTTTTGTGCCATGGCCTGGGGCTTCCTCTCCATACAGCAGTTTCCCCCAAGAAGCCTCTCTGGACACATGATTCTGTGCTTACCTACTCGGGTCTGGTTTACAAAGTTTGTTTTACCAGGAACACTATACTTAGATGAACAAGAGATAGAGTCTCTTACAATTGCTTACCCTTGTACTAAATACCAATGGTTTACACGTATCCTGATGCACATCAACTGAACATTTACAGGAGTCCCAGGTGCGCTCACTTTGCATCTAGGACCACAGGATCCCATAGCTCCTCGTTATCCTCACCCTGCTCTTGTCCTAGTCAAACACCATGACACTTCATTCATGTCACTTAGGTTCTCAGAACTTTATATGTGTTACAGTTTTCTTCAAATACTTGAAACTACAAGAGAAAAAGCATCTACATGTATTAGTCAGGATAATCCTGAGGAACAGAACACAAAGCACATTGGCTTACATGACTAAATAGGCTGAGAAGTCCCATGATATACTATCACATGCTGGATACCCAGTAAAGTCAAAGGTGTAATTCTCATCTGATTCCAAACTAGTGTCAAGTCTGAGAACTGGGGACCTGATGGTTTAACTTTCACTCCAAGGGCAAGAGGAAGCCAATGTTACAGCTCAAGCAGGCACACAAGAAGTAAAAATGAGAGAATTTGCTTCACTTTTATTTTTATTCTATTCATAACCGTAATGGATTGGGTGATGCCCACTTCCCAAGACACCAAAAAGCAAGAACACAGTACACACAGCACTCACCACAAACCCTTCCTGAAGCGCCAGTCTCTGTACAGCATATGAACTCTTCTTAATGTAGCCATGACTCTCAGAAGCAGAAAACATAACAGGTTTTCTAAAACACAGAAGAAGACAGAGACCTAGACAATATGAGAATATGGAGGAATTCATCCCCAAAGAGAGAACAAGAAAGGATCATATCCAGGGATCTATTCAAAACAGATATAAGGAATAGGCCTAAAACAGAACTGAAAACAACAATAGTAAGGATAATGGATGGGCTTGAGAACAGCATAGAAGACATCAAGATATGCATACCACAGAGATAAAAGACATAAAAACTGGTCAACGGTGGAATTTAAAAATTCTATGAAAGAGACATGATGCTTACGGCACATAATAATGGGTGGAAGCAGCAGAGGAATGACTAAGTGATATAGAAGATAAAATTATGGAAAATAAGGAATCAGAAAAGAGAGGGTAAACTAACTTCTTGGGTTATGGATGTAGACTTAGAGAACTCAGCCACTCTGTATAGTGTAGTAAAATTCCTGTCATAGGAGTCCCAAAAGAAGAGAGGGAAAAAGGGACAGAAGGTTTATCTGTGCAAATTGTAGCTGAAAGTTGCCTTAACCCAAGGAAGGAAATGAACATCCAAATCCAGAAGGCACAGAGAACTCCTATCAAAATCAACAAAAGTAGGCCATTACCAAGAGAAATCATAGAAAATTGACATGATGTAGACATAAAGGAAAAATCCTAAAAGCAGCAAGAGAAAAGAAGTCCCTAAGAAGGGAAGGCAAATAAGGTTAGTTCCATTCACAGAAACTTACCAAGAGAGAAGGGAGTGTCATCATACATTCAATGGACTGAATGAGAAAAAAATGGGCAGGCAAGAATACTTTATCCAGGAAGTTTGTCATTGAGAAGAAGGAGAGATAAAGAGCTTCCCAGACAAACAAAATCTAAAGGAGTCTGTGACCCCTAATCCAACCCTGCAAGAAATACTAAAGGGGACTCTTTGAGTGGGAAAGGAAGACCAAAAGCAACAAACATTAGAAAGGAATAGAATAAATCTCCAGAAAAAAAATTACTTTACAGAAACATTGTGATAACACAATTACACTAATATCGTATCTTTCAGTAATCACTGTGAATGTAAATGAACTAAAAAGTCCAGTCAAAAGGCACAGAGTATCAGAATGGATTAAAAAAACAAGATCCAGGTATATTCTGCCTGTAAAAGACTCCTTTGAGACCTAGAGATACCTGTTGATTGAAAGTGAGGGGTTGCAGGACAATTTATCATGCTACTGGACATAAAAAGAAAGCTGTAGTACCATATTCATATCAGGCAACATAGATTTAAAGTACAAAGTCTGCAAAAAGAGATGAAGAAGGGCATTATATCCTAAAGTGGTCTATCCAACAAGAAGCACTAACAACTGTAAATATTTATGACCACAAATTGGGGCACTGAAATATGTAAAGCAATTAATGACATAAAAAAAACTCATTGATAATAATACGCTAGTAGTAGAGGACTTTCACTTGTAAGTAGGGGACACCCCACTTACAAAAATGAACAGGTCGTGTAAGAAGAAAATCTAGAAGGAAACAATCGCTTTGAATGACACAGCTGCAGATGGACTTCACATATATATTCAAAACATTCCATCTTAAAGCAGCAGAATACATTCTTGTCGAGTGCACATGGAACATTCTCCAGAATAGATCACACACTGGGTCATAAATCAGCCCCTACAAGTACAAAAAGATTGAGACTATGGCATGCATATTTTCAGATCAGAACACTATGAAACTTGGAGTCAACCACAAGGAAAAATTTGGAAACACCACTAATAGTTGGAGTAAAAGACCATTGCGCTGAAGAATAAAGCGGTTAACCAGGAGACTAAAGAAGAAATAAAAATACATGGAAGCAAATGAAAATGTTAGCGTTGACAGTCCAAATCCTGTGGGATGCAGAAAAAGCAGATTTTAGATGGAAGTAGATAGCAGTACAGGCCTAACACGATAAAAATAAAATTTTAAACACACAACCACTTTACACCTAAAGAAGGTAGAAAAGGAAGAGCAAATGAAGCCTAAAGTCAGACGAGGAGGGTAAACAATCATAGAGTACCTATAAATGGCATAAGATTATTCAAACAGAAAAGAAAAAGGACCCAAAGAGACAAAATCATGAATTTCATGGGACAGATCACAACCAACACCAGAAATACAATCAATTATAAGGGAATATTATGAAAAACTATATACCAACCAATTAGGCCATCTGGAAGAAATGAATAAATTCCTAGAAACATGTAAACTACCAAAATTTCAACAGGAAGAATTAGAAAAGGAGAATTACACACCAATTGCCCAAGTGAACATGGATGCAAAAAATATCAACAATATACTTACAACTTGACTCCAACAGTACATTAAAAGAATCATTTACCAGGATGAAGTCGGATTTATTCCTGGGGTGCAAGGATGGACCAATATTAACAATCAGTCAAAGTTATACACCATATCAATAATAGGATAAGACCCAAATGATCCTTTCAATAAATGCAGAGAAGCATTTGATAAACTACACTATCTTTTCTTGATAAAAACCATCAAGCAAGTAAAGATAGATGGAAAATTCTTCAACAACATAAAGGCCACATACAAAACATGCACTGTTAACATCATCCTCAATAGGGAAAACTGAATGCTCTCCACATATGGTCAGGAACATGACAGGGATATCCACTGCCACTAATTTTGTTCAACGTAGTACTAGAAGGCTTAGCCTCTGCAATCAAACAATGAAAAGAAATAAAACGCGAAGATATTTGAAAGGAATAAGTCAAACGTTCACTCTTTGCAGATTACATGATATTCTGTGTGTAAAATCCAAAAGATTCTACCAAAAGACTTCTAGGACGGAAACAAAACTCAGAAAAGTTGTAGGATACAAAGACAACATCAAGTTATTGGCACTATATACACACAACAAAAATGAAGCAGAAAAGAGAGACATTAAGGAATCAGACCCATTTACAATTGCACCAAAAATCATAACATACCTAGGAATAAACCTAACCAAAGATGTTAGAGATCTGTATGCTAAAAACTGTAGAAAGCATATGAAGCAAATTACACAAGACACAAAGGAAGAGCATTCCATGGTCATGGATTGGGAAACAAATATTGGTAAAATATCACTACTACTCAAAGCAACCTACACAATGTGATCCTTACCAAAATAACACCAACATTCTTCACAGAAAAAGAACAAAGAATTTTAAAATTTGTATAAAACCAGAAAACACCGAATAGGCAGAGCAATGTTGAAAAAGAAATCCAAAGCTGGAGGCATCACAATTCTAGACTTCAAGCTGTATTACGAAGCTGTAATCATCAAAAAAGCAAGGTACTGGCACAAAAATAGACACATACATGAATGGGACAGAATAGAGAACCAGATTTGCTGAACAGTCTGTTCAGCAAATGGTGCTGGGAAAACTGGAGAGTAACATGCAGAAGAATGAATCTGGCACACTTTCCTACAGCAAACACAAAAATATATTCAAAATGGATGAAAAACGTAAACGTATGACCAAAAAACATCAACATCTATAAGAGAAAACAGGCAGAAACCTCTTTGACCTCGACCTCAGCAACTTCTTAATACACACGCCTCTAGAGGCAAGGAAAACAAAAGCAAAAAATGAACTATTGGGACCTCATCAACATAAAAAGCTTCTGCACAGTGGAGGAAACAGTCAACAACACTAAGTGGCAACTGACAGAGGAGTGAAGATATTTGAAAATGACATACATGGTAAGAGTTAGTATCCAAAATCTATAAGAACTTAACAAACACAGAAGAACAAATAAATATCCAGTGAATGGTCAAAAGACATGAGCAGACACTTTTCCAAAGAAAACATCTGGATGGCTAAGAGACACATGAAAAGATGCTCAACATCACTCATCATTGGGGAAAATCAATTCAAAATCATGATAAGATACCACCTCACACCTGTCAGAATGGCTAAAATGAACAATTCAGGAAACAACAGATATGGGCAAGGATGTGGAGACAGAGGAACCTTCCTACACTCTTGGTGGGAATGCAAAGTGGTGTGACCACACTGGAGAAGAGTTTAAAAAGTTAAAATAGAATTACCTTATGTCCCACCAATTTCTCTACAAGGTATTTACACAAAGGACACAAAAATTCTGATTCAAATAGCTAAACGGGTGATGGAGATTATGTAGGTCACTTGTGATGCGCACTGGGTGTTAATGTATGTGATGAATCACTAAATTTTATTCCCAAAACTAAAACTACACTACATGTTAACTAACAAAGATGTAAATAAATAAAATCTTCATATATTAAAAAACAGGGGAAGAAAAGGAAGGGGACAAATGTTGTTACAAATGGTCATAACCAATGGGATCTAGGGCAGTGAGTCTAACAACTTGCATTTACCCATTTTATCCCTAACTGGTAGTGGACATTAATTAACAAACATACTCATGATTCCCAAGTTGGTGCCACGTGAGTGGGAATTCAAACCCCAGCTGCCCTTCCCAGCTCCTCTGTGACCACATCTCATGGGCAGTCTTTCTAGACAGCTGGCATCTATGTATTGCCTGTGTGTAGACGTCCTTGCTCCTGGACCAGGCTCATTCACCCAGGTCTGCTGGGTACTCAGAAAGCACAGACTAGTGTCAGCTGGCATTCCTTGTACTTCCCATTCCTCACTAGGGAACAAGCTCAGCCTTGAGGATGCATGGTTACCATGTGCTGTTCCACTGGTCTACACCACCTGACACCACCCATGTATTCCAGTACTTGCTTCTGAAGGGAATCTCCAAACAGATGACAATTTCACCAGTGATTTACACCAAAAAATAATTGGATCCAAGTGAGGGCACAATATTGGATTTTAGCTGCATGTTAAGGGGAACTTTGCTTTCATTCTTAGAAGACAGAGAAGAGGTTTATACCAGAGACAAGGTCACAAGGACGGATCCTCCCAGAACCAGCAGTGGACGATCACCTTACTGAGAGAGGGTACATTTCACATACAATAGAAGCTGTGAATGTATAACAGTTGGAGGGAGTGACCTCAGAGTGTGGGGGGGGGCCACAGGGTGGCCAGAACATCCCTTTACCCTCAGGTGAGGGACCTCCCGAGTCATGTCACTTGTCCACAATACAGTCACCTTAGGGTGGCTATGGTTCTGTTCTTACATCCCAGAGCCCAGTTTGTAGGGCTGCCCCCAAACTCCACTGGCTAGTGTCCAACATCGTCCAATCAAGGCTGCAGAAAACGGGATGCATGTCAGCCCCAGAAGTCCTCTCTCAATGGCAATGACACCTTTATGTGTCTTTCCTTGTTGTTATCTGTCTTTCTTCATGTTTCTTTCCTTACCGTTTCTCTTCACCTCAGAGCATTTTGGGGACATCCATGCATATCCACCTGGGTTCAGTTAGACACTCAGATCCAGAGGGAGACTTGAACTTCATGCAAGAAAGTGTCTGTGCCTGGTGATGAGGGGTTTCATCCCACAATTCTCAAGGTATTCCCTCCCACAGATGTGCTGTCTTCAGGACCCACTCATCTTCAGTTCCGAGACGGACATTTGGTGACTGCCCATCTGTGTCCTGAACTCCATCCCCAGACTCACACACATGGCAGTAATATCAGTGTGTCAAAATTAATCTCATGTGACAAGTCCCTTTGGCCACATAAGTTATTCTACACAGGTTCAAGAATGACATAGATGACCACAGTCCACACTGATGTCAGGGAAGTTCACCTCCCTCCCACATGACACTCACATTACCACACCCCTAAAAACCTGCAACATGTCAAATCATTACATATTAAGTCACGTCCAAAACGTTCCTAAATTTCACTACCTCTAAAACCCCAAATCTAACCATGTAGCTTGGGTAGGGTGAGACCGTGGTACCTTCCATCCTGGGGTGAAACCCTCTCCATCAGCCGACCTGCATTTCTAGAAAACCATTTTTGTTTTCTGAATGCTTCTGCATGGTAACCATAACATAACAGGTACTGACATTCCTATCCCAGAAGAAATACAGTGTAATTTAGAAGTGCATCACCAACAAGAAACAATTTGATTATCAATCTGGGGAAACCCGTTAGGTTCAAAGACAGAATGCTCTGAATCTCAGACTCCAACGTGTCTCTGGGATTGACACTTCCTTTTTTCTTAAAGGAGGTACATGTCTGAAGCTGAGCACATTTATCCCAGTTTCATGAAGGTAGAATTTCTGAGCCCAAAAATCTTTCTTTTGTTCTCTCTATTATCAAATGAAAAGTTCTTCTGACTCTTGCCAGCTGATAAGGATAACTATTCAAGATTGTTCCTCACCAATGATTAAAGGAAATATAACTGTATATTTATAGGCAAGAAGCAGAGTGAAGGGTTCAAAGATGGAAAATATGTAGGAGGAGACATCCTGTGAACAGAAGGGTCTGCAGTGCTCATGATGGAAGGGTCTCACCCTTGCTTGTTGCATAAATGGGGAGGGAAGGAAAGGAGTCACTGTATCTCTGCAGGGGTCTGTGAAACAATAGGAGCACGGGGACCACCGGGGGCAATCACAACCAGCAGGGGGAACTCAGAGACCAGGGAGCTCATGATCCAGGACAAGAGATTGGTTGAGGACTGGTCTCCTCGGAAGGGCTTTCAGATCCAGGCTCTGCACACTTATTCCGATATGAATACAGCAAAGAGTTTGTAAAAGCTGTGGAAACACACAAGTGTCCTCCCTGTTTAAATAAACCATGATAATGGGAATACACAAATTTTCCAAGGGTCAGATACTGGGATAAATACATCTTTGATCATTCTCACATTAACAAGAGTTTAGAAGAATAATGTTCTCCATTTCATAGATGAAGAAATATTTTTAATTAACATCATCCTTCCTGATCGCAGGTGTTTTGCCTTCAACATATTTTAATGAAATTCAACCATTTTAACGTTATTGAGGCTTTCTTTTTTTAATGTTTATTTGTTTTTATGGGAGAGAGAGACAGACTACGAGCGGGCAAGGGGAAGAGAGAGAGAGGAGACACAGTATCAGAATATCAAGCAGTCTCCAGGCTCTGAGCTGTCAGCACAGAGCACGACACAAGGCTCAGACTCATGAACTGTGAGACCATGACCTGAGTCAAAATCGGACACTTAACCAACTGAGCCACCCAGAGGCTCCATATTGAGGGTTTCCATTGATGTCCACATAGAGTTCATGTGTAAATGACCCCTTGTGTTTGTAGAAAACCCCTGGCATCTCCATTAGCTCTGTGAGTCTGTGTTGAGGCTTCTCACTCTCTCCAATATCTGTGACAGAATAGAACTGGCTTCCACCCATCACTCTCCTGGGACTTCTAGAAAGTCAGGAACCTGCAAACCTCACTGGGATGTCCAGCCTTGTCCTGCATGTGGTTCAGGAGGCAGATGGGTCCTCCGATGGAGAGCACAGGTCCAGATACTGGGACTACTCTCACCTCATACGTGATCTTGGACATTCACACACTCTGTCTCTGCTGCAGTGTATCTATTAACCTGTACAATGGTGGTATACTGATTCTTACCTCAAGTGTTTGGGTTCATATGTGAAAATAACGATTATCATGGGTACTTATAATCACTGCAGCAAAATCACAAATTAATAAATCACAATGTCCTGAAAGATATTGTGACACCAAACACTGCCCTATCCCTTACACCTGCCAAAGGTCACTGGCTTCTTGAGGATTCTATTGCAAAATTTACTATATTGTCAAAGGACATCTGTATGCTGATTAAACCCTCCCATCCCTGAAACTGTAGCTGGGAGAAGAGCCCCAGCCCCTAAGTGTTCACATTCAGTGATCAGAACAGAACACAGACATCTCACCATGGAGTTTGGGTTCACTTTGGTTTTCCGTGGTTCTATTTTAAACAGTAATTCATGATGAACAAGAAACACTGACTATGTTAGTGGATATGAGTGAGAGAAACAGTGGATGTGTGACATTTTCCTGACTTGTGTCTGTAGATGTCTTGTGTGACGTACAGCTGGTAGAGTCTGGGGGAGACCTGATGATGCCTGGCAGGGGAGGGGGTCCCTGAGAATCTCCTGTGCAGTCTCTAGATTCACCTTCAGTAGCTAATTGATGAGGTGGGTCTGCCAGACTCCAGGGAAGGGGCTGAATGGGAGTCTACATATCTGTATGGTATAAGATAACGACCAAATGTCAGTATTTTACTCACTGGAATTCAAAACCATTTGTGAAAGAGGCCATTTTATCCCTAATTTTAATTCTATGAAATCTCATGGAGGATTTGCTGACTGCATCCAGACACATTTCATTCTGGTCTCTGTAACCTGCTCCACTGGTCTGTGTGTCTGACTGTATGCTAGCAGCACAGTGTTATAGACAATGTACCTATGCAATATACTTAGAAAGAAGGACGTGTGCTGTCTCCAGGTTTGTTCTCCTTTCTCAGGATTGTTTTCTCACTTCCGTGTGCTTTGTGGTACCATATAAATAAGAATTTCCCAGATACATTCATTGGCATTTTTATTAACTCAACTAACATTAGAAATTATTAGAACAGATAAAAGGAATAAGGAGTGTAATAATACAAAAAATTAACAAATCGAAATTGATATCTGGAAAGCTAAATGCAATTGAAAAAGCATCTCTTCTAGGAAATAAGTAAAACTCAAACAGATACAATCAGAATTAAGGAGGGGACATAACTGATACCAAAGAAGTGAAGAACAATAACAGAAAATGCCTAGATAATTATAGACCCATTATTAGATAACTAAGGGGCAACTAGGCAGTTTCTAGAGTTATACAATCCACAAGACTGTACATGAAGAAATAGAAAATTAACAGAATTAAAGCAAGTAAGATTGAATCTATAATCTAATCATATCCCACCCCTAAAGAAAAAAATTCAGCTTGGTAACAGAGGACTTTATCTATGAACTGTATCAAAATATAAAGGATATTTAATGCCAATAACTCTCAGACTCTTACCAAAAACTGAAAAGAAAGGAATAGGCCCCAACTCATCTACAAGACCAACCTTACTATGATGTGAAATCAAAAGACACCTTAAGAGAAACTAAAGGCCAATATCTCAGATGGACATACATGCAAAACTCCTAGCACAGTGAATGCAACAGCACAATGAAAGGGTCATATGTGACAATGCAGTCACATCTATTGATCACCTATATCATCATCTATTGATACATATAAAACTAGAAAAAATTCAACAAATTGTCATTATTAAAAAATCTCAGCAACTGAGGGAAAGAAAGAAATTACCTCCACAAAATTGTGGCCTTACATGAAAAGCCCACACCTGACAGCATATTTAACAGTGAAAAACTGACGCTTTTCCTGTCATATTAGGAGCCGGGCAAGGATTCTCATTCCCTACATAGGTATTCCGCATGGTAACATGAAGACCAGTAAAATATGGCACCCAATGTATGTCATCTTGTCACAGGGCTTATTTGGAGGAAAGTGACTAGAGTACAGCTAGTCTAAGCAATCTGTGACCCTTCTTTGTCCCCCTGAGAGCAGGACATAAATCTCTCCTGGGAAACTTCCTTTCCCTCTACCAGAATGGGAGAACCATCCTTACACCAGAAATGGGAACTTTAGCACCAAGAAGGCTGTGCAAACAAGCCTTGTTAATTCCTCACTAATTGACTTGCCCAAACCCAAATCTCTGTCTTGTTAACTCTTCGCAAATCCATTTTTTTTTTTCTAAAAGGCACAAGGGCCACCTACTTTCTTCATTCTCTGGGTGTCATATTATTAGGAAGCTTGTGCACATGCAAAATGAAATTTATTCTCTTCTGTAGATCTGTCTTATGTCAATTGGATCCTTAGACCATACAAAGAACACAGAAGCAAAGAAGGAAAAAGCTTGCTGCTCCTATAAGTTGCAGATGTACCCATAAAAATTCGGTAAGAAAATGAAATAAAGACATGTAAATCAGTAAGAAGAAAATTATTTGTTTGAGAATCACATGAACTTATAGTGAAATCTTAGAAACTCCATAAAAAAAGTATTAGAAATAATAAACTCAGGAAAAGTTCAGGGTACAAATCAACATACAAAAATATGTTGTATTTCCACACACCTAAAACATAGTATATGAAAAAAATAACAACATCACACAATTGAAAATGGCACAAAATGGAGCATCTGTGTGGCTCATTCCGTTAAGGGCCTACTGTTGATTTTGGCTCAGGTCATGATCTCATGGTTCCTGAGTTTAATTCTAAGGCAGGGTCTGCAATGATTGTGCAGAGCCTGCTTGGGATTCTCTGTCCCCTTCTCTCTCTCTGATCTCTCTCTCCTTCCCTCTATCTGTCACACAAAAATAAACACACATTAAAATATATGGCACAAAATAAAGTATTTAGGATTAAATTTCACTAAAAAGTAAAATAACATACCAAACATGACCTGCTGGGAGAAAGACATGTAAAATGGCAAACACAGATGAAAAGATCACTGTGTTCACAGATTAGAATTATTTATACTGTCACAGTCCCTTCTGCAAGAAGTGATCTAGAAGTGCCTTTCAAACACTGGTTTTAAATTTGAAACAAATCTAAGTCTGGAGCCTGATATATAGTCAGAGGATATGCAAATAGGGCCCTCCCTGTGCTGATTAAACCAGTCCGGCTCCAACCCTGCAGCTGGGAGAGGAGCCCCAGCCCCGGGAGTCCCAGGTGTTCCCATTCTGTGATCAGCACAGAACACACACACACCTCACCATGGAGTTTGTGCTGGGCTGGGTTTTCCTGGTTGCTCTTTTAAAAGGTAATTCATGGTGAACGAGGGACACTGAGTCTGTGAGTGGATATGAGTGAGACAGTGGATGTGTGGCAGTTTCCTGACTAAGATGTTTGTGTCTGCAGGTGTCCAGTGTGACGAGCAGCTGGTGGAGTCTGGGGGAGACCTGGTGAAGCCTGGCGGGTCCCTGAGACTCACCTGTGTGGCCTCTGGATTCACCTTCAGTAGCTATAGAATGAACTGGGTCCGCCAGGCTCCAGGGAAGGGCCTGCAGTGGGTCGCATATATTTATACTGATGGAAGTAGTACAAACTACGCAGACTCCGTGAAGGGCCGATTCACCATCTCCATAGACAAGGCCAAGAACACGCTGTATCTGCAGATGAACAGCCTCAAGACCGAGGACACGGCCACATATTACTGTGCAAGTGACACGGTGAGGGGACCTCACTGGGAGCCCAGACACAAACCTCCCTGCAGGAGGGGATCAGCACCACCAGGGGGCGCACACTATGCACAATTCTGCTTTGTGATCCCATGAGCAGGTGCAGATGGAGGTTACAGGCAGGTTTCCTGTCAGGGTCTGGGGTTTCCTCTCAACACAGCAGTTCCTGGACACAGGATTCTGTGCTTACCTATTAACTTTCTGAATTAGCAACTGTGTTGTCATAGGAAAACTGCACTAACACCACAAAGACACAGTTGTTTGCATTGCTTACTCCTGTCCCTCAACATGAGTGAATTACAGATTTCCTGAGGCACAACAGCTGAACCTTAAAGCAGTCCTAGATGAACTCCAAGCCCCTAATGTTCATGCAACTGCCCTTCTGGGATAACCAGCTCCAGCCACAGCACAGAAAAACCCTCTCCCAGAGGATCGGTGGGGTCCCTATAATACTGAGTTCATACAGTTTGGACTTTTGAAACCCAGCTAGAGCTCCTGATATAAAATATAAGAGCTCTGTGCCACCAGGTGGGCCAATGGCTTGGACACAGACAGGGTGAAGGCAGGGTTCTGACTGGGACCAACGAGTACAGATTTTTCTCTCTGTGGGAGGGCTTCCTGAACAGGGGCGGCTGGGAACTCCAACTGCAGGGACTAGAGGGGTCGCTGATGCCAATATTTCCCCCCGCCAATCAGCATGGACAGAGTTCAGTGAGCAGCACAGCACCCCCCAGTAGAAGCTGAGCCACTGACACCAAGATCCACCCCCCTTGTCTTACTCAGATGCTTCCTTACTACGAAAAGACTGCCTGGAACCCAGACCAGCACCACGCCCCTCCCTCCAAAGACCACCATATACCCCCACAGGCACCAAGTCTACTGACCATATAGTGAGGCAAAGCTTCACTTCTAGGGGAGATAGGAATTAGCCTCTTTTAACAGTCAGAACAAACTCACTTAGTTAAAACACAACACTGGACAAAGTTGAAAAACTCCCTACTGGAGGCAAGGAGAAACCTGCAGGGGAATGACTTGAGGGACACAGCAGCCAATACATGACAGCACAGTGCACACAGCACATGCAAGAAATGCTTCCAGAATATCAGGTCCTCAACAGTATGTAAACACTTCTCATGAAGACACTACTCTAGAAGCAGAAAACATAACAGGATTTTCCGAAAAACTTAAGAAAGCAGAGACAGACATACAGACTGATGGAGGAATGCATTCCAAAAGAATAAACGATAAAAGGTCATTGTAAGGGATATAATTAAAACACATATAACAAATATGCCTCAAACAGAATTTTTAAAAACTATAATAAGTAAAAAGAATTTTTAAAAACTATCATAAGGACACTAGCTGTGCTTCAAGAAAGCAAACAAGACAGGAGGATACCCTGTCTACATATAGAAAAGACCTAAAAACTTGTCAGTCTGAAACGTTACAAATGCTATAAACGGGATGTGAAACTGATTGTATATAATGACCTCAGGTGGAAAGAAGCAGATGAGTGAGTAAGTGACATAGAAGATAAAATTATGGGGGAAATGAAGCAGCAAAGAAGAGGAAAACTAAATATTGCATCTCAAACGTATACTTCGGGAACTCAGCAACTCCATAAAGTGAAATAAAATTCTTTTCAAAGGAGTCCCTGAGAAATTGTGGTTTATATACACAAAGGATTACTACGTGGCAATGAGAAAGAATGAAATATGGCCCTTTGTAGCAACATGGATGGAACTGGAGAGTGTTATGCTAAGTGAAATAAGCCATACAGAAAAAGACAGATACCATATGTTTCACTCTTATGTGGATCCTGAAAAACTTAACAGAAACCCATGGGGGAGGGGAAGGAAAAAAAAGGAGGTGAGAGTGGGAGAGAGCCAAAGTGTAAGAGACTCTTAAAAACAGAACACACTGAGGGTTGATGGGGGGTGGGAGGGAGGGGAGGGTGGGTGATGGGTATTGAGGAGGGCACCTTTTGGGATGAGCACTGGGTGTTGTATGGAAACCAATCTGACAATAAACTTCATATATTGAAAAAAAAAAGGAGTCCCTGAGCAAAATGAGAGGGAGAAAAAAAAGGAAAAGTTTTATCTGAGTGCATTATAGTGGAAAATGTCCACAAACTGGGGAAAGAAACAGTCGTCCACATCTATGAGTCACAGAGAACTCCCATTAAAATAAAAAAAAAAGCAGGCAACAGAGAGACATATAACAGTAAAATTAGCAAAATACACATAGAAAGAAAAACACTAAAAGCAGCAAGTCAAAAGAAGTCGCTAACTAAAAAGGGAAGACATAAAAGATTATGGCAGATGTCTCCACAGAAACCTGCAGGCAAGAAAGGAGTGGCATGATATCCTCAACATGCCCAATTCAAAAATATGCAGCCAAGAATCCTTACCCATCAAGGCTGTCATTCAGATACAAGGAGAGAGAGAATTTCCCAAACAAAAACCAAAGGAGTTCGTGGCATGTAAACCAACCCTTTGAGAAATATTAAATGGGACTCTTTGAGTGGGTAAGGAAGACTAAAAGAAACAAAGACTAGAAATAAGCAGAGAAAATCTCCATAAATAGTGACTTGAGAGGTAACACAATGGCACTAAGTTTATATCTATCAATAACCACTGTGAATGTAAAAGGGCAACATGCTCCAATCAAAAGGCATAGGAAAACAGAATGGATAAAAAAATACAAGACCTTCTATACACTGCATACAATAGACTCATCTTCAACCCAAACACCTGTAGATTGAAAGTGAGGGGAGGGATAGCAATTTATCATGCTAACGGACGTCGAAAGAAGGTTGTAGTACCATACACGTATGACACTAACTAGATTTTAACCAAAATCTGTTACAAGAGATGAGGAAGGCAGTATATCATCATAAACTGGTCTATCCAATGAGAAGATACAAAGCTTTAAATCTTTATATGCTAAAATTGTAACCACTGATATATATAAATCAGTTAATAAGAAACATAAAGAAACTAATTGACAATAATACAATAATAATAATAATAGAGAACTTTAACGCTCCACTTACAACAATGGACACATCATCTAAGCTGAAAATCAATAAGGAAACAATGGCTAAGGAAGACACACTGGACCAAATGGACTTAACAGATATATTCAGAACATTCCATTCTAAACAGCAGAATACACATTCCTTTTGAGTGCACATAGAACATTCCCCAGAACAGATCACATACTATGTCACAAATCAGCCCTCTACAAGTACAAAAAGATTGACATAATACCAAGCATATTTTCAGACCAGGACACTATGAAACTTGAAGTCAACCACAAGAAACCTTTGGCAACACCACTAATACATGAAGTTAAAGACACTGTAGTAAAGATTGTATGAGATTTTCAGGAAATTAAGGAAACAGTAAAAAATACATGGAAGCAAATGAAAACGGAAACATTCCAGTGCCAAACCATCTGGATGCAGCAAAACTGGTTGGAAGAGGGAAATATACAGCAATACAGGCCAAACTCAAGAAAGAAGAAAAATCGCAAACACACAACCATGTTACACCTAAACAAGCTAGGAAATGAACAGAAAATGAACGCTGAAGCCAGCAGGAGAAGGTAAATAAAGAGCACTAGACCAGAAATAAATGATAAAGAAACAAACAAAAACAGTAGAACAGATCAATGAAACTATAAGCTGGGTTTTGGAAGCATAACTAAAAATGATAAACCGAGGCCATACTTAGCAAAAACAAAAGAGAAAGGACTAAGCAAATTTTTTTTTAATATGAAATTTATTTTCAAATTTGTTTCCATACAACACCCAGTGCTCATCCCAACAGGTGCCCTCCTCAGTGGCCATCACCCACCCTCCCCTCGTCCCACCCCCCATATACCCTCAGTTTGTTCTCAGTTTTGAGGAGTCTCTTCTGTTTTGGCTCCCTCCCTCTCCAACCATTATTTGCCTTCCCCACCCCCATGGTCGTCTGTTAAGTTTCTCAGGATCCACATGGAAGTGAAAACATATGTCCTTATCTGTATGACTTATTTCACTTAGCATAACACTGTCCAGTTCCATCCATGTTGCTACAAAAGGCCATATTTCATTCTTTCTCATTGCCACGTAGTATTCCATTGTGTATATAAACCACAATTTCTTTATCCATTTGTCAGTTGATGGACATTTAGGCTCTTTCCATAATTTAGCTATTGTTGAGAGTGCTGCTATAAACGTTGGGGGACAAGTGCCCCTATGCATCAGCACTCCTGTACCCCTTCAGTAAATTCCTAGCAGTGCTACTGCTGGGTCATAGGGTAGGTCTATTTTTAATTTTTTGAGGAACCTCCACACTGTTTTCCAGAGAGGCTGCACCAGTTTGCATTCCCACCAACAGTGCAAGAGGGTTCCCGTTTCTCCACATCCTCTCCAGCATCTATAGTCTCCTGTTTTGTTCATTTTGACCACTTTGACTGGCATGAGGTGATATCTGAGTGTGGTTTTGATTTGTATTTCCCTGATGAGGAGCGACTTTGAGCATCTTTTCATGTGCCTGATGCCCATCTGGATGTCTTCTTTAGAGAAGTGTCTATTCATGTTTTCTGCCCATTTCTTCACTGGATTATTTGTTTTTCAGGTGGGGAGTTTGGTGAGCTCTTTACACATTTTGGATACTAGTCCTTTGTCCAATATGTCTCTTGCAAATATCTTTTCCCATTCCATTGGTTTCCTTTTAGTTTTGTTGATTGTTTACTTTGTGGTGCAGAAGCTTTTTATCTTCATGAGGTCCCAATAGTTCCTTTTTGCTTTTAATTCCCTTGCCTTTGGGGTTGGGTCAAGTAAGAAATTGCTGCAGCTGAGGTCAGAGTTTTTCCCTGCTTTCTCCTCTAGGAGAAAGTCTGAGTCTCCTGTCTCAGACTCAGGTTCTTTATCCATTGTTAGTTTGTTTTTGTGAATGGTGTAAGAAAGTGGTCTAGTTTCATCCTTATGCATGTTGCTGCTCAGTTCTTCCAGCATCATTTGTTAAAGAGACTCTCTTTTTTTTCCATTGGATATTGTATCCTGCTTTGTCAAAGATTAGTTCGCAGGTCTAGATTAGTTTTGTGGGTCTATCTTTGGGGTTTCTATTCTATTCCATTGGTCTATGTGTCTCTTTTTGTGCCAATACCATGCTGTCTTGATGATTATAGCTTTGTGGTAGAGGGTAAAGTCTGGGATTGTGATACCCGCTTTGGTATTCTTCTTCAAAATTACTTTGGCTATTTGGGGCCTTTCGTGGTTCCATACAAATTTTAGGATTGCTGGTTCTACCTTCGAGAAGAATGCTGGTGTGGTTTTGATTGGGATTGCATTGAATGTGTAGATAGCTTTGGGTAGTATTGACATTTTAACAATATTTATTCTTCCAATCCATGAGCACGGAATGTTTTTCCATTTCTTTATATCTTCTTCAATTTCCTTCATAAACTTTCTATAGTTTTCAGCATACAGATCTTTTACATCTTTGGTTAGGTTTATTCCAAGGTATTTTATGATTCTTGGTGCAATTGTGAATGGGGTCAGTTTCTTTATTTGTCTTTCTGTTGCTTCATTATTAGTGTATGAGAATGCAACTGATTTCTGTACACTGATTTTGTATCCTGAGATTTTACTGAACTCATGTATCAGTTCTAGCAGACTTTTGGTGGAGTCATCAGGTTTTCCATATATAATATCATGTCATCTGCAAAATGCGAAACCTTAACTCCATCTTTGCCAATTTTGATGCCTTGATTTTCTTTTCTTGTCTGGTTGCTGATGCTAGAACTTCCAACACTATGTTAAACAACAGCGGTGAGAGTGGACATCCCTGTCGTGTTGCTGATCTCAGGGAGAAAGCTCTCAGTTTTTCCCCATTGAGGATGATATCAGCTGTGGGATTTTCATAAATGCCTTTTATGATGCTTAAGTAGGTTCCTTCTATCCCGAGTGTCTTGAGGGTTTTTTTTAAGAAACGATGTTGAATTTAGTCAAATGCTCTTTCTACATCGATTGACAGCATCATATGGTTCTTATCTTTTCTTTTATTAATGTGATGTATCACATTGATTGATTTGCGAATGTTGAACCAGCGCTGCAGCCCAGTGATGAATCCCACTTGATCATGGTAAATAATTATTTTTATATGCTGTTGAATTCGATTTGCTAGTATCTTATTGAGAACTTTTGCATCCGTATTCATCAGGGATATTGGCCTGTACTCTTTTTTTCCTGGGTCTCTGTCTGGTTTAGGAATCAAAGTAATGCTGATTTCATAGAATGAGTCTGGAAGTTTTCCTTCCCTTTCTATTTTTTGGAATAGATTGAGAAGGATAGGTATTATCTCTGCTTTAATGTCTGGTAGAATTCCCCTGGGAAGCCATCTGGTCCCGAACTCTTATTTGTTGGGAGATTTTTGATAACTGATTCAGTTTCTTCGCTGGTTTTGGGTCTGTTCAAGCTTTCTATTTTTTCCTGTTTGAGTTTTGGAAGTGTGTGTCTGCTTAGGAATTTGTCCATTTCTTCCAGGTTGTCCAGTTTGTTGGCATATAATTTTTCATAGTATTCCCTGATAATTGCTTGTGTTTCTGAGGGAGTGGTTGTAATAATTCCATTTTCATTCATGATTTTATCTATTTGGGTCATCTCCCTTTCTTTTAGAGAAGACTGGCTCCAGGGATATCAATTTTGTTTATTTTTTCAAAAAAAAAACACAACTCTTGGTTTCATTGATTAGCTCTACAGTTTTTTTAGATTCTGTATTGTTTATTTCTGCTCTGATCTTTATTATTTCTCTCCTTCTGCTGGGTTTGGGGTGTCTTTGCTGTTCTGCTTCTTTTCCTTTAGATGTGCTGTTAGATTTTGTATTTGGGATTTTTGTTGTTTCTTGAGATGGGCCTGGATTGCAATGTATTTTCCTCTCAAGACTGCCCTTGCTGCATCCCAAAGCGTTTGGTTTGTTGAATTTTCGTTTTCATTTGTTTCCATATATTTTTAAATTTCTTCTCTAATTGCCTGGTTGATCCATTCATTCTTTAGTAGGGTATTCTTTAACTTCCACGCTTTTGGAGGCTTTCCAGACTTTTTCTTGTGGTTGATTTCAAGTTTCATCACATTGTGGTCTGAAAGTATGCATGGTATGATCTCAATTCTTCTATACTCATGAAGGGCTCTTTTATGACCCAGTATATGATCTATATTGGAGAAGGTTCCATGTGCACTCAAGAAGAAGGTATATTCCGTTGCTTTGGGGTGCAGAGTTCTACATATATCTGTCAAGTCCATCTGATCCAGTGTATCGTTCAGGGCCCTTGTTTCTTTATTGATCCTGTGTCTAGATGATCTATGCTCTGTTGTAAGTGGAGTATTAAAGTCCCCTGCAATTACCACATTCTTATCAATAAGGTTGCTTATGTTTGTGATTGTTTTATATATTTGGGGGCTCCCGTATTTGGTTCATAGACATTTATAATTGTTAGCTCTTCCTGATGGATAGACCCTGTGATTATTATATAATGCCCTTCTTCATCTCTTGTTACAGCCTTTAAAGTCTAGTTTGTCTGTTATAAGTATGGCTACTCCAGCTTTCTTTTGACTTCCAATAGCATGATAGTTGGTTCTCTATCCCCTCACTTTCAATCTGAAGGTATCCTCAGGTATAAAATGAGTCTACTGTAGACAGCAAATAGATGGGTCTTGTTTTTTTATCCATTCTGATACCCTATGTCTTTTGGTTGGAGCATTTAGTCCATTTACATTCAGTGTTATTATAGAAAGATACAGGTTTAGAGTCATTGTGATATCTGTAGGTTTCATACTTGTAGTGATGTCTCTGGTACTTTGTCTCACATGATCCCCCCTAGGATCTCTTTAGAGCTGGTTTAGTGGTGATGAATTCCTTCAGTTTTTCTTTGTTTGGGAAGACCTCTTTCTCTTCTATTCTACATGACAGACTTGCTGGATAAAGGATTCTCAGCTGCATTATTTTTCTGTTCATCACACTGAAGATTTCTTGCCATTCCTTTCTGGCCTGCCACGTTTCAGTACAGAGATCCGTCACTAGTCTTTTGGTCTCCCTTTATATGTCAGAGCATGTTTATCTCTAGCTGCTTTCAGAATCCTCTCTGTATCCTTGTATTTTGCCAGTTTCACTATGATATGTCATGAAGAAGATCGATTCAAGTTACATCTGAAGGGAGTTTCCTGTGCCTCTTGGATTTCAATGCCTTTTTCCTTCCCCACATAAAGGAAGTTCTCAGCTATAATTCCTTCAAGTACACCTTCAGCACCTTTGCCTCTTCCTCCTCTAGAATCCCAATTATGCATATATTATTTCATTTAATTATGTCACATAGTTCTCTAAGTCTCCCCTCATACTCCTGGATTTTTTGATCTCTCTTTCTCAGCTTCTTCTTTGTCTATAATTTTATCTTCTAATTCACCTATTCTCTCCTCTGCCTCTTCAATCTGAGCTGTGGTCACCTCCATTTTGTTTTGCAGCTCATTTATAGCATTTCTAGCTCCTCCTGACTGTTTCTTAGTCCCTTGATCTCTGTATTAGTAGATTCTCTGCTGTCCTCTATACTTTTTTCAAGACCAGCGATTAATTTTATGACTATTATTTTAAATTCATTTTCTACTATACTGCTTAAATTGTTTTTGATCAGTTCATTAGTTGTCGCTATTTCCTGTAGTTTCTGATGGGTAGAATTCTTCCGATTCATCATTTTGGAGAGTCTCTGGAGTGGCGCGGAACTGCAGGGTTCTTCCCCTGTGCTGTCTGGAGTAACTTCCATTGGTGGGCGGGGCTGCAGTCAGACCGGATATCTGCCCCCAGCCCACCGCTGGGGCCACAGTCAGACTACTGTGTACCTTATCTTCCCCTTTCCCAGGGGCAGGACTCACTGTGGAGTGGTGTGGCCTCTGGGCTACTTGCACACTTCCAGGCTTGGGCGCTGCTTTGATGGGATCTGCCATATTAGCCTGGATGGATCCACAAGATGCACAGGGGCGGGAGGGGCAGGTTCAGCTCGCTTTTCCTTTGGTGGTCCACTTCAGGAGGAGCCCTGTGGCACTGGGAGGGAGGCAGACCCATTGGAGGGATGGATCCGCAGAAGCACAGCGTTGGGTATTTGTGCGGTGCAAGCAAGTTCGTGCCAGGAACTGGTTCCCTTTGGGATTTTGGCTGGGGGATGGGCAAGGGAAATGGCTCTTCCCTGTGCCTTTGTTCCCCGCCAAGCTGAGCTCTATCCTGTGGGGCTCAACAACTCTCTCCCCCATTGTCCTTTAGACCTCCCGCTCTCTGAGCAGCGCGGTTGAATTATAACATTCCAGATGTTAATTCCCACTGGCTGTCAGAACACACTCCATCCAGCCCCTCTGCTTTTGCAAGCCAGATTCGGGGGCTCTGCCTTGCTGGGTGGGCTGGCTGCACCTCCACTGCCTTTTTCCCTCCACCCAGTCCATGTAGCGTGGACCGCCTCTCCAACCTTCCTATCCACTTCTGTGGGCCTCTCGTCTATGCTTGGCTCCAGAGAGTCCATTCTGCTAGTCTTCTGGTGGTTTCCTGGGTAAATTAGGCAGACGTGAGTGGAATCTAAGTGATCAGCAGGACCCAGTGAGCCCAACGTCCTCCTACACTGCCATCTTCCTCCAGGACTAAGTAAATGTAATCACAAATTTGAGAGGAGAGATCACAACTAACACCAGAGAAATACAATTATAAAAAAATATTTTGGAATTTATATGCCAAAAAATTGGTCAATCTGAAAGACATGGATAAATTACCAGAATGATATAAACTAACTAAACTTAAATGTGAAGAAATAGGAAACCTGAACAGACTGAAAGGAGAAAATAAATTGAATCAGTAATCAAAAACCTACTGACACACAAAGTCGAGGGCTTCATGGCTTCACAGGTGAATTCTACCGGATAATTAGAGTGTAAATATTCTATTTAAGTAGAATAGAATATTCTAGTCTTCTCAAACTCTTCCAAATAATAGAAACGGAAAGAAAACTTCCAAACTCATTCTATAAGGTCAGTATGACCATGGTTCCAAACCAGATTAAACCCCACTAAAAACGAGACTTACAGGCCATTAGCCCTAATGAGCATGGATGCAACAATTCTCAAGAAAATACTTTCCAATCGAATCCAACAATACATTAAAATATCACTTACCATGATAGGGTGGGATTTACTCCTTGGCTGTAAGGGTGGTTCAATATTCACAAATAAATCACTGTAATACATCACAGT
Organism: Panthera onca; assembly: GCF_046562875.1. NCBI lineage: Eukaryota > Metazoa > Chordata > Mammalia > Carnivora > Felidae > Panthera > Panthera onca. Next base: position 147,119,697 of record NC_138344.1, on the reverse strand, counting down.
AATAAGAGAAAGGATAACAACTAGATGACCCTCTCAATCGAGGCAAAAAAAATAATAACTTTTGACAAAGTTAAACATCCTTTCTTGATAAAAACCCTCAACAAGGGATAGAGAAAAAATCCTCGACACCATAAAGTCCATATATGAAAACCCCACAGCTAATATCCTCACTGGGAAAACAAATTTCCTCTAATGTCACGAACACAAGAATGCCCACTCTCATAATTCTACCTAACATATTCCTGGAAGCTTTATCCACACAAACAGACAACAAAAAGAAACAAGGACATTCGAATTGGAAAGGAAGAAGTCAAACTTCCACTCTTCACAGATGACATGACACTCTACATAGAAAACCCAAGACTCCACCAAAACATTGCAAGAACTGATACACCAATTCAGCAAAGTCACAAGATAAAAAATCAACATACAGAATTCTATTGCATTTCTATACAGCAATCGTGAAGAAACAGAAAGACAAATCAAAAGAAAAAAAAAGAAATCAATCCCGTTTACTATTGTATGAAAAATAATAGGATACCTAAAGAGTTCAAAGATCTATACTCTGAAAACTATATAACATGATGAAAGAAACTGAGGATGACAGAAAGAAATGGAAACACAGTCAATGTTAAGGATTGAAGGAGCAAATATTATTGACATGTCTATGCTACACAAAGAAACAGGAGACTTCGGGATTGAAGACTTCATGCTACATTACAAAGCTGTAGTCATCAAGACAGTATGCTACAAGCACAAAAGAGACACACAGGTCAATAGAACAGAAAGGTAAACCCAGATATGGACTCACAAATGTATGGTCCCCTCATCTTGGCTGAAACAGGAAAGAGTATGTAATGGAAAAAGGACAATTTTGTCAACAAATGGTGTTGGGCACACCGGACCAGAAGATGCAGAAGAATGAAACCGAGTCACTTTCTTACCCCATACACAAAAATAAATTCAAAATGGGTGAAAGACCTAAACGTGAGACAAGAGACCATCAAAATCCTAAAGGAGAACTCAGGCAGCAAATTCTTTGACACTGGACATCGCCACTTCTTAGTAGACGCATCTCAGAAGGCAAAGGAAACAATAGCAAACATTCAACACTGGGGCTCCATCAAAATAAAAAGCTTCTGCGCTAAAGAAACAAACAACTATACTAAAAGGCAACCTACAGAATTGAGAAAGGTATTTGCAAATGACAAATCTCATAAAGGCTTACTATCCAAAATCTATAAATAATGTATCAAACTCAACACCAAAAATACAACTAATCCAGTGAAGAAATGGGCAGAAGACATGACTAGACACTTTTCCAAACAAAGCATCCAGATGGCTAACCGACACACAAAAAGATGCTCAACATCACTCATCATCAGGGAAATACAAATGAAAACTACAATGAGAAACAACCTCAAACTGTCAGAAAGTCTAAAACTAACAACTAGGAAACAAGACATATTGATGAGGCTGAGGAGAAAAGAAAACACTTTTATACTCTTGGTGAAAATGCATAGTGTGGCCATTCCAGAAAACAGTTCAAAATCTTAAAAATGAAACGACCTTACACTCCAGCAATTGATCTATGAGGTATTCACCCAAAGAATACAAAAATTCTGATTTGAGGAGGTACATGCGCCCCAATGTTTACAGCAGCATTACCAATGAGAGCCAAAGTGAGGAAAGAGACCAAAAGTCCACCGAGTGATGAATGTGCTATATGTATAGACTAGAATATTACTCAGAAATGAGAATGAAATCTTGCCATTTGCAAAGATGTTGATGTAGCTAGAGGGTATCATGCTAAGCGAAGTAAGTCAAAGAAAGACAAACATCATATGATTTCCTCATATGGGGATTTTAAGAAACACAACGGAGGAACATAGGCGAAGGGAAAAAAGAGCAAGAAAAACATAAAAGACTCTAATGTTAGAGAACAAACTAAGGGTTGCTAGAGGCCAGGTGTGTGGGGGATGGGATAATGGGTGAGGGGGTTTTAGTAGGCCATGCGTTGTGATGGGTACTGGGTGTTAATGTAAGTGATGAATCAGTAAATTCTGCTAATGAAATTAATATCACCCAATATGTTAACTAACCAAAATTTAAACACAAATTTAATAATTAAAGTAGTAAAAAAAAAAAAAAAAAAAGGAAGGGAGAAATGTTGTCACAAATTTTCATGAACATGGAATCTAAGGTAGTGAGCCTAACTTCCTGAATTTACCCATTTTATCCCTAACTGGTCCTGGACATAAATTAACATATGCACGAATTTTCACAGCAGTGCCAGGCGGGCTGGAACTCAAACTACAGCAACCCTTTCCAAATCCTATGTGCCCATATCTCATGGGCCGCTTGTCCAGACACCTGCACAAGAACCCAAGTTGGGCTTCAGCAGGGACCCACATCTGCAGAACTGGAAAGTCTGGAGAGATGACCCTTCCTGCCAGCCTGTAGGTTTCTTTCCCCAACCTTGTGTCTCAGCTCCCTTGTCTTCCTTTGCCTTTTCTTTTAAAAAGGACCATGTCCCCTGTTAGTGGTGTATGAAAGTGAGGGGCTATCTTTTCTAAAAACATTCAATATGACAGATCACTTACATGGGAACCGAACAACAACAACAACAAAAAAAAAAAACCCAGCTATATGGTTCAGCCTGTCTTACACTCCTATCACCGAATGTGGCAGAGTACAAATAAACCTAAATATGCACTTAGTGAAACACTGTACAGCACGTTGGAAAAGCATTAGGGGATGAGAAGGCTGGAAGAATTCCACAAATGCAGATATGAACTCCCCTTTGAAGGAGAAAGAAAAATCATACCCCCAAACATGCAAGAGTAAAATAATTTTAGGAAATAGTTTCAGGAAATGATATAACATTGCAGTGTGTTCTATTCATGAAGTGTCTGACAGTGACAATGCATCATATGAATTTTCAGGGTTTTACATAGAATTGTGAAGGGAAAATCCTGTGTCAAGAACTAGGTTGTGTGCACAGAGCTCAATGGCTCCTGAGACATAGAGAAAGCCCAACACCTGGAAAGGTAAACACGTTTTTTGACCCCAGGAGCACATCTATCATATGTGATGAGCAATCTGTCCAAAGAGACACACACAGAATCTCTTATGAAATTTGAAGTTCAATTACAGCATGACAACAGAATTGACCATATAGTTATCAAAAAACCATGCCATGAAACTGAGTTACTGGAGTCCATAAACTGAAACAACAAAACACTAAGTCACCAGAGACCACTGAGGGAACAATTCAACATTGAGAGAAACCAGAAAAAAAGGCTTTTATTTACATTGTAAATCAGGAAATAAGTCGGGTGCCTGGGTGATTCAGTCGCTGTAAGCATCTACTTCAGCTCAGGTCGTGATGTCACAGTTCAAGAGTTTGAGCATCCTGTCAGGCTCTCTGCTGACAGCTCAGAGCCTGGAGCCTGCTTCAGATTCTGTGTCTCCCCTCTCTCTGCCTCTCCACCACTCACCTTCGGTCTCTCTCTCAAGTATAAACATTACAAAATAGATATTAGTCACAAGTAATCATCATGAAAACCAAAATTAAAGCTCAGAACACAAGACCCATAAGAAGAAATGGTATAATTACATTTTGTGAAAATCGGATGTTTTTTTCTGCCAATGAGGAAATAGCAGTAAGACAAGTTACATAGGGAGAGACAATACTCACAAATTGCATAACCACCAAGGACCTGCATCGTGAATATGCTAAGAACCCTCAACAGTCAATAGGAAGAAAGGAAACAACCCTCTATGAAACAAGCACAGCCTTGCGGAGTAAACATCCCATCCTAGAGGTTGTAGACACATTAGTAGGACAGGAAAAGTCTCTTCACACCATCGATTGGCAAGGAAATTCAAATCAAGAATGCAATAGATGCCTTATGCACACACCCTGAGGGGTCAGGTATGAAGGGAACACTGGCAACACCATCCAGGTGAGCATCCAGCACTCTGGGGGGCTCAAACACTGCAGGTAGGAATAAAAAATGAACACCAGATCTGGAAAATCATTGGCTGTTACTCATGAAATTATACATGGATGACTTAACATGTAACCTGGAAATACCACTCCCGAGAATTTTCTCCAGAATGAAATCCCATGCTCTGAAAATAAATGGTGTGTACATATGTATAGTATCTTTCTTAGTGTTAGAAGCTAAGAATAAGTCAAAAGTCGTTCTAAATATAAAGGAATAAACCAAGTATAAAACTTCCATCAATGGGATGCTTTTCCACAGAAATGTGACACTATTGATGCAGACCTGAAACTAGGATAACCTCAAAGACATGATGTGAGGGAATGAAAGTAGTCTCAAAGACTACAGAGGTGGTGTGGCCTGAGACATTCACACAGCCAGCCTAGATGTGACAGCCTAGGCGACAGTGTTTGGTTAGACTTTATCACTTTCTGACCCACCCCCACATGACAAATTCCTCTGCTGCATGTTGAATGTTGTCCTATGTTCAACAATGCTCTGATGTATGGAGTCTCCACAGACTGAACCTCACCACCTCGGACTCCTCTGAATGGAGAGTTGCTGAGAACAGAATCTCAAATGTGTTCTGACAGCAGCTGTTCCCTCCACTGTCCCTGGCTCTTGCTCTCTCCTGCTGGTGAGCAGGAGTAGGTTAGGAATCCTCCACTGAAGCCATTTGTCTCCTGCACCTGACTCTCCCACAACATGAGGCCCAGACCTTCCTCACACTCAGCTGGAAATGAACTCGGTTGTACCAGAACAGATTTTCACCTTGGTTTAGTGGATTGCTCCAGGTCCCCCCTGCCCTGAGCAAAACTCTGAAGCTGCAGGTGGGGACAAAAGGAGGGATCACTTTAGGGGTGGGTGGCACCTTCATTTCCTTGTGGCTTGCTTGTCCTGGTGGCATGAGACTCCTGCCACATAAGTCAGGTCTGGGGCGACCAGGCTCCCAGCATCCCTAGTGGACTGTGCCCAGGGCAAAGCCTCCATCCTGGAAGTGGGGCTGCATACAATGAGTCCCACATCTCGGTGGCACCTGCAGGGGCTTGGCGTCAACAGCAAACAGCTTGGGGTCACTGACATTCTGTCCCTCTGGAAAAGAGTCCTCTGAACAGGAGCTGGGCACCGGGAACCCTGTGTATTGGCTACAACAATCTGGCGTGGAGGTTGCAGCCAGACTCAGTGGCACACGCCTATAGTCCCAGGTACTTGCACTGGATTCTCCATTTGCTGAGGTGGGGTGGGGAAGGAAAGGAACATACCTTAGCTCAAAATTCTAGCTGTTCCTTTTGTCAGTATAGTTTTTGGAATAAATGATTCCTAGTGGGCTGTATGCCAACAAGGCCATTTGTAGACACTTAAAATACATTGATTTTTTTATTCAAATTCAAGTTAGTTAACATGCAATGCAATATTAGATTCATGTGTGACATGTGGTGGTTCAAAATTCCCATAAAACACCCAGTGCTCATTATGAGTGCACCCCTTCATCCCCATCACCTACTTCCCCAAACCCTCCATTCACCTTCCCTCTGGTAACCATCAGTTTGTTCTCTATACTTAAGAGTATAATTGGTGTGCTTACGTGCTCCATGGGTTAAAGCCATGACTCTTGATTTGGGCACATGTCTTGAACTCATGGTTCCTGAGATCGAGCCACACATTGGTTCCTGTACTGACACCACAGAAAATGCTTCGGATTCTCCTTCCCTCTTCCTCTGCCCCTCCTCCCATTTTCTCTCAGAAAAGAAACATTGTTAAAATGTTTATACTACCCAAAGCAATCTAGACATTCAATGCAAGTAATTCAAAGCAAATATCCCTCTCAACTAATCCCAGAATTTTTCACAGAGCTAGAACCAAGAATTCTAAACTTATAATGGTTGCAGCCCCTGGGTGGCTCAGTTGGTTAAGCATCTGACTTCGGCTCAGGTTATGATCTCACAGACCGTGAGTTCGAGCTCCACATTGGGCTCTGTGCTGACAGCTCAGAGCCTGGAGTCTGCTTCAGATTCTGTGTCTCCCTCTCTCTCTGCCCCTCCCATGCTCATGCTCTCTCTCTCTCAAAAATAAATAAAAACACTTCAAAAATAAAATTATCATGGAACCACAAAAGACCCTGAATCTGCAAAGCAATCATGAAAAAGAAAAAAAACTGGAGGCATCACAATTCTGGATTTCAAGCTATATTACAATGCTATAGTCAGCAAGACAGTATAGTACCTGCATAAAAATACACACATAGATTAATGTAACAGATTGTAAAACCCAGAAACCGACCCATAACTATATGGTCAACTAATCTTCGACAAAGCAAGAAAGAGTATCAAATGGAAAAATGAGAGTCCCTTCAACAAGTGGTGTTGAGAAAACTGGACAGCAACATGGAATTGTAATGAAACTGGACCACTTTGTACAATACACACAAAAATAAATTCAAAATGGATGAAAGACCTAAATGTGAGACAGGAAACCATAAAAATCCTAGAGGAGGACACAGGCACCAACGTCTTTGACCTTGACCAGAGCAACTTCTTACTAAACATTGTCCCCAGAGGCACGGGAAACAACAGCAAAAATGAACTATTGGGATCTCATCAAGATAAACACGTTCTACACAGCAAGGAAATAATCAACAAAACTAAAGGCAACTGACTAATGGGGGAAGATATTTGAAAATGACATATCAGATAAAGAGTTAGTATTCAAAATATATAAAGAACTTATCAAACTCAACACTCAAAAGAAAAAAAAAACAAAAAAATCCATCATGGATAAAGAAGATGTGGTATATCAATACAATGGAGTATGACTCGGCAATCAAAATGAATGAAATCTTGCCATTTGCAACTATGTGGATGGAACGGGAGGGTATCATGCTAACTGAATTGAGTCAGTCAGAGAAAGACAAAATCATATGACTTTACTCATATAAGGTCTTTAAGAGACAAAACAGATGAACATAAGGGAAGGAAAACAAAAATAATATAAAAACAGGGAGGGGGACAAAACAGAAGAGACTCATAAATATGGAGAACAAATTGAGGGTTGCTGGAGAGGTTGTGGGAGGAGGAATGGGCTAAATGGGTAAGGGGCACTAAGGAATCAACTCCTGAAATCATTGTTGCACTATTTGCTAACTAATTTGGATATAAATTTAAAAAAATAAAAAAACAAACATGTTAGTGAAAGAAAAAAAAGGAGAAGAAAATTACCTCCAGATGATCATGTCCACTATGAAAGCCGGCATCTGACAGCATATTGAACAGAAAAATATGAAAACCATTCCTCCTACATCAAGATCAGACAATGATGATCACCCCCAACATAAGTATTCAACATGATAACGTGAAGAATAAACATGCTGCCTCAAACCATATCAACGTGTCACATTGCTGATTTGGATGAAAGTCACATGAGAAACAGCCAGTCCAAGGACACTCAGACCATCCTTTGTCCCTTGACAGCACGAAATAAATCTCCCTTGGGAAAACTCCCTTACCTGTTCCAGGAGGGAAGAACTATCCTTAGCACCAGAATAAGGAACACAGGGACAAGAAGGCTGTGAAAACAAACCTAGTTACTTGTTGACTAATTAAATACCCCCAAACCCACACCTTTGCCTTAACTCTTGCCAAATCGAATGTTTTGTTGTCTGAAAGTCACAAGTGCCACCTGCTCTGTACATTCTCTGGGTGTCATATCATTAGGAAGGCCATGCACTTGCAAAATGAAATTTATCCTCCCCTTGAGATCAGTCTTATGTCAATTGAATCCTTACACCAGGTAAAACCCCAGAAGAAGGGAAAAGCATTCTTTTCCTACAACTGAAAGAATTGCTCACAAACTTTGGCAATAAAAAGAAATAAAAGACATTTAAAACAGTGAGAAGGAAGAAAAATTGCCTGTTTGCAGATGACATGATCTTATAACAAAAGCCTAGAGATACCACAAAAAATGTTAGAACCAGTTTTTAAAAATGAGGAGAAGGAGGTTCCGGAAGATGGCGGCATAGGAGGACGCGGGGCTCACAGCGCGTCCTGCCGATCACTTAGATTCCACCTACACCTGCCTAAAGAACCCAGAAAACCGCCAGAGGATTAGCAGAAGGGAGTCTCCGGAGTCAAGCGCAGACTAGAGGCCCACAGAAGAGGGTAGGAAGGGCGGCGAGGCGGTGCACGCTCCACGGAATGGCGGGAGGGAGCCGGGGCGGAGGGGCGGCTCGCCGGCCAAGCAGAGCCCCCGAGTCTGGCGGGCAAAAGCGGAGGGGCCGGACAGACTGTGTTCCGACAGCAAGCGCGACTTAGCGTCTGGGAGGTCATAAGTTAACAGCTCTGCTCGGAAAGCGGGAAGGCTGGAGGACAAAGGGAGGGAGAGCTGCTGAGCCCCCGGACGGCAGAGCTCAGCTTGGCAGGGAACAAAGGCGCCAGCGCCATCTCCCCCGCCCATCCCCCAGCCAAAATCCCAAAGGGAACCAGTTCCTGCCAGGGAACTTGCTCGCTCCGCGCAAACACCCAACTCTGTGCTTCTGCGGAGCCAAACCTCCGGCAGCGGATCTGACTCCCTCCCGCTGCCACAGGGCTCCTCCTGAAGTGGATCACCTAAGGAGAAGCGAGCTAAGCCTGCCCCTCCAGCCCCCGTGCACCTTGCCTACCCACCCCAGCTAATACGCCAGATCCCCAGCAACACAAGCCTGGCAGTGTGCAAGTAGCCCAGACGGGACACGCCACCCCACAGTGAATCCCGCCCCTAGGAGAGGGGAAGAGAAGGCACACACCAGTCTGACTGTGGCCCCAGCAGTGGGCTGGGGGCAGACATCGGGGTCGGACTGCGGCCCCGCCCACTAACTCCAGTTATACACCACAGCACAGGGGAAGTGCCCTGCAGGTCCTCACCACGCCAGGGACTCTCCAAAATGACCAAACGGAAGAATTCCCCTCAGAAGAATATCCAGGAAATAACAACAGCTAATGAACTGATCAAAAAGGATTTAAATAATATAACAGAAAGTGAATTTAGAATAATAGTCATAAAATTAATCGCTGGGCTTGAAAACAGTATACAGGACAGCAGAGAATCTCTTGCCACAAAGATCGAGGGACTAAGGAACAGTCATGAGGAGCTGAAAAACGCTTTAAACGAAATGCAAAACAAAATGGAAACCACGATAGCTCGGCTTGAAGAGGCAGAGGAGAGAATAGGTGAACTAGAAGATAAAGTTATGGAGAAAGAGGAAGCTGAAAGAAAGAGAGATAAAAAAATCCAGGAGTATGAGGGGAAAATTAGAGAACTAAGTGATACACTAAAAAGAAATAATATACGCATAATTGGTATCCCAGAGGAGGAAGAGAGAGGGAAAGGTGCTGAAGGGGTACTTGAACAAATTATAGCTGAGAACTTCCCTGAACTGGGGAAGGAAAAAGGCATTGAAATCCAAGAGGCACAGAGAACTCCCTTCAGACGTAACTTGAATCGATCTTCTGCACGACATAGCATAGTGAAACTGGCAAAATACAAGGATAAAGAGAAAATTCTGAAAGCAGCAAGGGATAAACGTGCCCTCACATATAAAGGGAGACCTATAAGACTCGTGACTGATCTCTCCTTTGAAACTTGGCAGGCCAGAAAGGCTTGGCACGATATCTACAGTGTGCTAAACAGAAAAAATATGCAGCCGAGAATCCTTTATCCAGCAAGTCTGTCATTTAGAATAGAAGGAGAGATAAAGGTCTTCCCAAACAAACAAAAACTGAAGGAATTTGTCACCACGAAACCAGCCCTACAAGAGATCCTAAGGGGGATCCTGTGAGACAAAGTACCAGAGACATCACTACAAGCATAAAACATACAGACATCACAATGACTCTAAACCCATATCTTTCTATAATAACACTGAATGTAAATGGATTAAATGCGCCAACTAAAAGACATAGGGTATCAGAATGGATAAAAAAACAAGACCCATCTATTTGCTGTCTACAAGAGACTCATTTTAGATCTGAGGACACCTTTAGATTGAGAGTGAGGGGATGGAGAACTATCTATCATGCTCCTGGAAGCCAAAAGAAAGCTGGAGTAGCCATACTTATATCAAACAAACTAGACTTTAAATTAAAGGCTGTAACAAGAGATGAAGAAGGGCATTATATAATAATCACAGGGTCTATCCACCAGGAAGAGCTAACTATTATAAATGTCTATGCGCCAAATACCCGAGCCCCCAGATATATAAAACAATTACTCATAAACATAAGCAACCTTATTGATAAGAATGTGGTCATTGCAGGGGACTTTAACACCCCACTTACAGAAATGGATAGATCATCTAGACACACAGTCAATAAAGAAACAAGGGCCCTGAATGATACATTGGATCAGATGGACTTGACAGATATATTTAGAACTCTGCATCCCAAAGCAACAGAATATACTTTCTTCTCGAGTGCACATGGAACATTCTCCAAGATAGATCATATACTGGGTCACAAAACAGCCCTTCATAAGTTTACAAGAATTGAAATTATACCATGCATACTTTCAGACCACAATGCTATGAAGCTTGAAATCAACCACAGGAAAAAGTCTGGAAAACCTCCAAAAGCATGGAGGTTAAAGAACACCCTACTAACGAATGAGTGGGTCAACCAGGCAATTAGAGAAGAAATTAAAATATATATGGAAACAAACGAAAATGAAAATACAACAACCCAAACGCTTTGGGATGCAGCGAAGGCAGTCCTGAGAGGAAAATACATTGCAATCCAGGCCTATCTCAAGAAACAAGAAAAATCCCAAATACAAAATCTAACAGCACACCTAAAGGAAATAGAAGCAGAACAGCAAAGGCAGCCTAAACCCAGCAGAAGAAGAGAAATCATAAAGATCAGAGCAGAAATAAACAATATAGAATCTAAAAAAACTGTAGAGCAGATCAACGAAACCAAGAGTTGGTTTTTTGAAAAAATAAACAAAATTGACAAACCTCTAGCCAGGCTTCTCAAAAAGAAAAGGGAGATGACCCAAATAGATAAAATCATGAATGAAAATGGAATGATTACAACCAATCCCTCAGAGATACAAACAATTATCAGGGAATACTATGAAAAATTATATGCCAGCAAATTGGACAACCTGGAAGAAATGGACAAATTTCTAAACACTCACACTCTTCCAAAACTCAATCAGGAGGAAATAGAAAGCTTGAACAGACCCATAACCAGCGAAGAAATTGAATCGGTTATCAAAAATCTCCCAACAAATAAGAGTCCAGGACCAGATGGCTTCCCAGGGGAGTTCTACCAGACATTTAAAGCAGAGATAATACCTATCCTTCTCAAGCTATTCCAAGAAATAGAAAGGGAAGGAAAACTTCCAGACTCATTCTATGAAGCCAGTATTACTTTGATTCCTAAACCAGACAGAGACCCAGTAAAACAAGAGAACTACAGGCCAATATCCCTGATGAATATGGATGCAAAAATTCTTAATAAGATACTAGCAAATCGAATTCAACAGCATATAAAAAGAATTATTCACCATGATCAAGTGGGATTCATTCCTGGGATGCAGGGCTGGTTCAACATTCGCAAATCGATCAACGTGATACATCACATTAACAAAAAAAAAGAGAAGAACCATATGATCCTGTCAATCGATGCAGAAAAGGCCTTTGACAAAATCCAGCACCCTTTCTTAATAAAAAGCCTTGAGAAAGTCGGGATAGAAGGAACATACTTAAAGATCATAAAGGCCATTTATGAAAAGCCACAGCTAACATCATCCTCAACGGGGAAAAAATGAGAGCTTTTTCCCTGAGATCAGGAACACGACAGGGATGCCCACTCTCACCGCTGTTGTTTAATATAGTGCTGGAAGTTCTAGAATCAGCAATCAGACAACAAAAGGAAATCAAAGGCATCAAAATTGGCAAAGATGAAGTCAAGCTTTCGCTTTTTGCAGATGACATGATATTATACATGGAAAATCCGATAGACTCCACCAAAAGTCTGCTAGAACTGATACATGAATTCAGCAAAGTTGCAGGATACAAAATCAATGTGCAGAAATCAGTTGCATTCTTATACACTAACAATGAAGCAACAGAAAGACAAATGAAGAAACTGATCCCATTCACAATTGCACCAAGAAGCATAAAATACCTAGGAATAAATCTAACCAAAGATGTAAAAGATCTGTATGCTGAAAACTATAGAAAGCTTATGCAGGTAATTGCAGAAGATATAAAGAAATGGAAAGACATTCCCTGCTCATGGATTGGAAGAATAAATATTGTCAAAATGTCAATACTACCCAAAGCTATCTACACATTCAATGCAATCCCAATCAAAATTGCACCAGCATTCTTCTCGAAACTAGAACAAGCAATCCTAAAATTCATATGGAACCACAAAAGGCCCCGAATAGCCAAAGTAATTTTGAAGAAGAAGACCAAAGCAGGAGGCATCACAATCCCAGACTTTAGCCTCTACTACAAAGCTGTCATCATCAAGACAGCATGGTATTGGCATAAAAACAGACACATAGACCAATGGAATAGAATAGAAACCCCAGAACTAGACCCACAAACGTATGGCCAACTCATCTTTGACAAAGCAGGAAAGAACATCCAATGGAAAAAAGACAGTCTCTTTAACAAATGGTGCTGGGAGAACTGGACAGCAACATGCAGAAGGTTGAAACTAGACCACTTTCTCACACCATTCACAAAAATAAACTCAAAATGGATAAAGGACCTGAATGTGAGACAGGAAACCATCAAAACCCTAGAGGAGAAAGCAGGAAAAGACCTCTCTGACCTCAGCCGTAGCAATCTCTTACTCGGCACATCCCCAAAGGCAAGGGAATTAAAAGCAAAAGTGAATTACTGGGACCTTATGAAGATAAAAAGCTTCTGCACAGCAAAGGAAACAACCAACAAAACTAAAAGGCAACCAACGGAATGGGAAAAGATATTCGCAAATGACACATCGGACAAAGGGCTAGTATCCAAAATCTATAAAGAGCTCATCAAACTCCACACCCGAAAAACAAATAACCCAGTGAAGAAATGGGCAGAAAACATGAATAGACACTTCTCTAAAGAAGACATCCGGATGGCCAACAGGCACATGAAAAGATGTTCAACGTCGCTCCTTATCAGGGAAATACAAATCAAAACCACACTCAGATACCACCTCACGCCAGTCAGAGTGGCCAAAATGAAGAAATCAGGAGACTATAGATGCTGGAGAGGATGTGGAGAAACAGGAACCCTCTTGCACTGTTGGTGGGAATGCAAATTGGTGCAGCCGCTCTGGAAAGCAGTGTGGAGGTTCCTCAGAAAATTAAAAATAGACCTACCCTATGACCCAGCAATAGCACTGCTAGGAATTTATCCAAGGGATACAGGAGTACTGATGCATAGGGGCACCTTTACCCCAATGTTTATAGTGGCACTCTCAACAATAGCCAAATTATGGAAAGAGCCTAAATGTCCATCAACTGATGAATGGATAAAGAAATTGTGGTTTATATACACAATGGAATACTACGTGGCAATGAGAAAGAATGAAATATGGCCTTTTGTAGCAACATGGATGGAACTGGAGAGTGTGATGCTAAGTGAAATAAGCCATACAGAGAAAGACAGATACCATATGGTTTCACTCTTATGTGGATCCTGAGAAACATAACAGAAACCCATGGGGGAGGGGAAGGGAAAAAAAAAAAAAGAAAGAGGTTAGAGTGGGAGAGAGCCAAAGCATAAGAGACTGTTAAAAACTGAGAACAAACTGAGGGTTGATGGGGGGTGGGAGGGAGGGCAGGGTGGGAGGGAGGGCAGGGTAGGTGATAGGTATTGAGGAGGGAACCTTTTGGGATGAGCACTGGGTGTTGTATGGAAACCAATTTGACAGTAAATTTCATATATTAAAAAAAAATGAGGAGAAGTGCAGGATACATAATGAACAAAAATAAATGAAAAATAAACCACCTGTGATTCTACACACGAGCGTGGAAATATATGCAATCAAATAACAAAATTATAGAAGTGAAAATTTCACAGAAAAAAGTATTTGGGATTAATATCAAAAAGGATGTAAAATAATTGTAGAGCGAAAATGACCAATGTTGATGAAAGACATGTAAAACTGCACACGTGCCTGCAAATATACCTGTGCTCACCAATTAAAATTATTCATATTTTCACAGCACCATCCACACAAACTAATGTAGAAATGCGTCCCCAACCCTGTCGTTCACTTTTACAGAATCAAATCTAAGTCTGAATCTTGATATATATGTCAGAGGACATGCAAATAGTGCCCTCTCTGTAGCCCTCTGTAGGCCCTCTGCCGCCTGCAGCTGGGAGAGGAGCCCCAGCCCCAGGAGTCCCAGGTGTTCCCATTCTGTGATCAGGACAGAACACAGACACCTCACCATGGAGTTTGTGCTTGGCTGGATTTTCCTCGTTGCTCTTTTGAAAGGTAAGTCATGGTGAATTAGAGACACTGAGTATGTGAGTGGCTATGAGTGAGAACCAGTGCATGTGTGACAGTTTCCTGACCAAGATGTCTGGTGTCTGCAGGTGTCCAGTGTGACGTGAAGCTGGTGGAGTCTGGGGGAGACCTGGTGAAGCCTGGAGGGTCCCTGAGACTCACCGTTGTAGCCTCTGGATTCACCTTCAGTAGCAACAGCAAGGACTGAGTCTGCCAGGCTCCAGGGAAGGGGCTGCAGTGGGTCGCATATATTAGATATGACGGAAGGAGCACAAGCTATGCAGACTCCGTGAAGGGCCGATTCACCATCTCCAGAGACAACGCCAAGAACACGCTGTATCTGCAGATGAACAACCTCAAGACCGAGGACACAGCCACATATTACTGTGCAAGAGACACAGAGAGGGGACCCCAATGGAAGCCCAGACACAAACCTCCCTGCAGGAGGGGATCAGCACAACCAGGGGGGCACACACTATGCACAATTCTGGTTTGTGTTTCCAGAGGCAGGTGCAGATGGAGGTTACAGGCAGGTTTCCTGTCAGGGTCAGGGGCTTCCTCTCCACACAGCAGTTTCCCCAGGGAGGCTCTCTGGACACAGGATTCTGTGTTTACCTACTAACTCTCTGAATTAGCAACTGTGTTGTCATAGGAAAACTACACTAACGTGCACAAAAGACACAGTTCTTTGCATTGCTTACTCCTGTCCCTCAATATGAGTGAATTGCAGATATCCTGAGGCACAACAGCTGAACATTTACAGGGGTCCCAGATGCACTCCCAGTGCAGCCAGGACCACAGGATCCCACAGCTCCTCCTTATCCTCACCCAGCCATTGTCCCAATAAAACAACATGACACTTCCCACCTAGCTGTTGCTACTCAGGACTTTAAATGAGCTACAGCTTTATTCCATTCCTCTAAAGAAGAGATAATTCATCTCCATTTATTAGGATTCTCCCGAGGCACAGGGCCCAAAGCACATTGGTTTACATGATTGAATACATTGATAAGCCCCACCTTCCACTCTCACATGCTGGAGACCCAGGAAAACCAGAGGTGTAATTCTCATCTAATTCTGAACTACTCTCTAGTCTCACAACGTGGAAAGCTGATGATGTAACTCTCAGAACAAGGGCCAGAGGAGACCACTGTTCCAGTTCAAACAAGCACATGGGAAGTAAAAATGAGGGAATTCTTCCTCCCTCTGCATCAGATTTTCTTCAGAACCTTAACAGAGTGGGTGATGCCGAGGCAGACAGAAACCATGGATGGAAATGCCAGTGTCTTCTGGAATAGTTAACAGACATCCACAGAAACAGTGGGGAAACTGGGCACCCATGACGCAGTCAAGATGACACATAAAGGTAATCAAGACAAGTCAACCTTCTGTAAATGTGCAGTTCAAAGACTGAAGGTTTAAAAGTCCATGCCATCACTGGGGTGGAACCTGGTGGGCATAGCAGTGCTCCTGGGGAGAAGCAGCCCCGTGGCCCATAGGGAGTGCTATAGTTTGAGGATCCCTGAGTCACATCGGGTGAGACAGTTACCTTCTTGGAGTGCATTTTTATGGGGCAGGAGAGCTGACAGGCACCGTTGCACTGCCCTGGTCATTGGCATAGGAGCCTCTGCTGAGAGCAGCTAAATGGACGCTGCTTCTTGTTGTTCTTCACCATGAACTCCAAGCCCTAGTGTTCATGCAACTGCCCTTCTGGGATAACCAGCTCCAACCACAGCATAGCGAGATGCTCTCCCAGAGGATCAGGGAGATCACTGTCATACTGAGTTCATACAATCTGGTGTATTCAAACCCAGCTAGAGCTCCTGAGATAAAACATAAGAGCCCTGAGATGCCAGGAGGGCCAATGGTTTCGACACAGACAGGATGAAGGCAGGGTTGTGGAGTGTCCTGGGCGTACCATGATGACTTCCATATGCAAGATGGAACCCCGTGCACTGAAGAGGGCTGCTGCTATCATGGGAACTGCACTCACTCCATTATGCACTGTCAAGAAATCTTTGCAAAAATTCTGGAAAGGTGAAGATGTCTGCTAGACCATAAATCAAAAAAGCGGCCGATATGGACACTGCACAAGACCCTGGGGAATTCAACGCTGAACCTTGTTCCCACACAGACGAGCCGTGTGGAAGGCTGCAGTGTAGGATTGTCACACATCTCCCTCAGCTGCAAGAGCATGTTGGATTCCATCCATCTGAGATATCAGGGTTCTGGTGTTTGCGGCTGAATTCACATAGTAGCACAGGAACAACCGAGATTGGTCATGTGAGAACTGGTACCCCCTATGCTTCTGGAAAGCTCTGTCAGGACACCTACTGCACTGGCAGTGTGGCTCAGCTGAACTATGACTGTATCCCGGAGAAATGCAGTCACAGAGGGTCGGGTGACAATAACAGGAACTGCCACTGCCACACAGGCTGGGATCCTCCATGGTGCACAGAAAAGGCACTGGTGGGAGCACAGGCAGTGGACCCCTCCAACAAGAATGCGGCCAGTGAGGCAAAGTGATGAATCCCTGTTATATCTCAGAGCAGTATTTGGTCCCATTTAAGCCATAATAGCTGCATTCCTTGTGGTGTCGCCACAAATCTCAAATTATCAACCCCGAGAAAGTTAAGGGACTGATTGTTGCTGACGACAATCCATAATTAGCCTCCTGACTGCTGAACAACTATAGACAATCCAACTGGCACATGTGTGAAAATACAGTAATGAGGCTGCAGAGCTGACATCCACGTTTCGGGGGTCTGCAGGAGACACAGGGGTCCACAGGCACATCACGGCTCTGACACACATCTCTCATGGCTCACTGACCAGAACGCTGAAATAAAACTTAAACACTGCATGCTTGTGGCCTCTACGTATATATCTAAGCTTCCAAGAGCCCAAACTGAGCCCGAGATTATGTGCAGAGGACCTGAGTCAGCTTCTGGGCCTTGAACTGAGGTATATGCTTCCAGAATTAAGAGACGTTCACACAAGCTCTTTCAGGGACAAATTCATGAGTTGTCTCCAAAACTGTGCTCTTGCACACTTAACATTTTCTCATTCTCCAGGTAATCTGTCTTCCCCCAGTCCCAATGTGGGTTCAGGATAATGGAGGGCTACCACCCACCCACACTGCCTGTTCCACACTGGGGTGTCTGTGGGCTGTGAGGGAAGGGGACTGGCATTAGGTTCCACCTAGCACAAGCTGTGCCTCCCTGGAGAGCAAATTTCAAATGTGGGAGACTGAGACCATGAGGTTTAAAGGAGCACCAAATAAAATGAATAAGAAAGGCAGGCACAAGTGCCTATGGATGACTCTGGCATCCAGTTGGAGCCCGATGAATGTGAATCCCTGCTCTCTTTCTCTTGCCTACTTTTCAGTGAGTTTAACCTTAGATAAGGATCTGCCTAGGATTCCCACTGGTTTTCTGAGAGCCTTCTCAAATAACCACACAGAGGTGAGCCTGTGAAAAGTTAGGGACTTCAGCCCCATGCATTCTCAAGTAATCAGGTACTTGCTACACTGTTTTCTGTGCCCTGATCACTGGGACTGTGGGAAGGAGGCCTGCCCTTCCCAAGGTCCTTGTGTACCCTTGCTTCTGGGCCCTGTGAGTCATAAATCCTGTGCCTCCATTTCCTTTGTTGGGGGTGCACGGAAACCCCACCTTGAGTCAGGAGGGCCCCATGCATCTCATGTATCCAAAGCCAGAGCTCAGATGCCTAGGGAGCTGCCTATCCACCCCCTGAGCAATGGCTCTTCCCTATTCCTTCAGCACGATACAGTCTACATGTTCTTAATTTTGTACAACAGCTGGGGTCCCCAACACATTTGTCCCCAGGGATGGGATTGGGGGCCTAGGTGGTGCCCTCCAACAATGTGTTAGCACTGAAAATGGCTCACTCGTTTCTCACCCCCACATCTCAGCTGCTCTGGGAAGGAGCTGGAGCTTGCCGGTGGTCTGTAGCTTTGCTTTGGGCTGATGCCAGGTGTTGCCAGAAACCCCCAACCTAAGTTACCAGTGCCATAAAAGGTCAGACTCCCTGCAGAGACCAACAATCAGGCACCGTCCTGGGGTTCCAGAGGTGTGTATTTCCTACTCATCTCCAAGTGAGATATTGCTGGACACCAAAGACCATATGCCTAGATTAGTGTCGAAGAAGACGCCAGCTGCTGGGTCCACTGTGTTGCAGCCAGTACCCTGGTGATGTGTTTGCTTAGCCATGCCTACCTAGTGACAGAGGCAACTCGACCAGGAGCATCATGTCTCCCTGGGCGGAGGACACAGCCAAGGCAACCTCCCCCTACTGGCTGTATTCTTCACTGCTGTTGACAATGGCTCCCTATTTGACAGGTGTTGAGGGGGACACTGCAGCGTGGGAGGCCTAATCACACGTGCCTGGGAAGAGTTAACTTCTATCCCAGGTCTTCACTACAACAACATATCCACGGACCAGTGTGAAAGAGAGAAATGGTGACAGGCACTACACCATCATGAAAATGCAAGGTTTCCTGGAATCATTTGTCCAAAGGGAGGGAGACAAGGATATTGATTGGCTCTAGTGGATCTTCACAATTGGCTCCAAGCTGTTGCTTTAAGCGCTTGACATACTACAGCTGTCTGGATTGGTCCAAGTGCCCCTGATTCATAAATCACTGAAAAGCTCAAGGTATCAATGGCCTGTTTACTTAGAGACAACCTACGGAGCTTCCAGTCTTTTCACTGTATCAAAAGGCTCTGACAATCACCCCAAGGCACATGGCAAGAGACACACACCAAGGAAAAAGGGGAAGGCTCTGAGGAAGATGCTCCCTAGGGCCCCAGAGTCCACAAAGGTAGGAAGAAAGAAGCTCTGATTCTCCGGACTTGGATTTTTATGGCACGACACCATAGGCCCACTGGGAGAGGTCAAGGCCAGGTGATGCAATCCAACTCTAAGATAGAATGGGGACAATTCAATGGGTGTGGGATTTGGGTTTTGTTTTGTTTTGTTTCCCTTATGTCATGTGCCCATGAGCCCTTGTCCATTTCCACCTGGAGGAGAGGCACTTGACAACAGAATCTAAGGAGTTCTTCTTGAAGGTCCACTCTGACCTTAAGCCTTGTGTCAATACAATTCATGGAAATACCAGCTTTAGTGTAGCAGGCATTAGCATGCATGCCATAGTCAGATGTGAAAAGGAGAATTTTCAAGAAGCCCAAGACTTCTTTGCTGCAAATGGTGATGGGATCACCACCTCCATAGATAGGAGCCCACAGGAGGGTCCCAGCAGTGCCCCATTCAAGGGGTGGAACTTCAACCCAGATCTGTTGCTCTAGAGATGATGCATACACTTCTCTTTATGCACAGCTCTGAGAAGAGGGGTCCTAGTGACTTAATCCCAGGACAGCCTGAACACAAGTCAGAAACTTTGATCAGACACTTTGGGATCTTCAAGAGAATGTTGTTCCTACCCTTTGGGTGGGTGCCATCACTTCTCTGGACATGAAAGTCCTAGTAGTGGGGATCTTGGATCCCAGTGGGTGGGGAGATGCCAAGGCCGCAGCCTAGGGACCCAGAGGTTTGTGGAGTATGTCCTTCCTCCTGGGACAACTGCCTGTATACTTCTGTAATTACCGTGTAGGACACAGACACAGACAACACTTTATTTCTCTCATTGACCCTGAAGCCAAGTTACAGTGCTTCCCAGAAACCCCTCCAAATAAAAGTGTGGTGCCCTTTAGCTTACTAGGTATAAAGGGAGGGATAGTAGAAGGGTCTCAACATCCCTTTGATGTCACTATTGGAAGAATCTTTACTGAATCCCTTTTAGCAATGGTGGCCCCTTTGACCGTGCATTGTCTTGTTAATGATGTGGATGCCCTCACATGCCATCAAGGCCAGTGGGAACAAACCCAGTGCCTGGCTTTCCTGGGGGGAACTACATATCAGGAGTCTGTAGGACTGCAAATTGCACCCCCCTACATCCAATTAAGACAGTATATGCACATCAATATTGTGCGCAATAGAGGACTGAGTAATTGCACCCCATAATTCAAGATTTGCTGAAGGAGGGGGGACATTAAACACACCATTTCTCCTTTCAGTCTGCCCACTTGACGGGCATTAAAGCCCCTCCTAACAGGTGGTGCTTTACAGTTGACCACTGAAATGTAAATTCCCAGCTGTCCATAAGATGCCTCACATTCCCAAGACTGTCTAGGCAGTTGAGGGTATCTCAAGGGCCACAGGGGAGACTCTGTCATGACTGAGCTAGCCAGTATGTCCCATTCAGCATCGATGACCAAGGAGTCCCAGCCACAGTCTGCTCTCAACCTGTACATCTCTACCCTGCTGCCTTGGGAATTCCTAACAGTCCAAAGAGTGCCAAGATGTTAGGCTGACCAGCTCATGTAGAGCCTGTCATGAGTTCCCACTGGTCTGGGCAATTGAGGGTCACTGTCACTGGTCAATTATCATGCATTCCTGAAAGTTTTTGAGACATGGGAGGCCTGCAGTCCTTCAGCAGCTATAAGGTGGGTTTTGTCACCTGACTGAGCTACTCCAGATTTTCGGTCTAGTCTCATATGACTTGTGCTGTTAGGCAGCCTTACCTGGAAGTGGCTGAGCTATGCCACTTGATGCACAGGTAGTCTGAGTGCCAATGAAACATTTTGGGATCTGAAAAGTGTTTGTGCCATGGGGGTTATGCTGGAGCACCTTGTGACCACCTGGCACCAGATTGCCTTGCTATGTCACCAAGAGAGAGAACCTAGCACCATGACTGTCTTCATACAAAGGGAAGTATTCTCTCCCAATACTTCACCTGAGCAAAGGACCATCCTGAAGCTTCCATCAAAGTTGTGGTCCCAATCAATGCAGTGGAAGGAAAGGCAGAGTGACATTGTCGTTCTGGTTGTGGATACCACACCCTTCCATTTGTCCATCCACATGGTGCATTCACCTGCTTGCATTGGCAGGAAATACCACTACTTTGGGGGCTTACTTGCTATCCTGATGTCAAAACAATTGACAATCAGACTGATTATTTACTGTAGATGGGACTTGGAAAACTGCTGTAAGGGTCTGTGTCTGACCTGCTGAGATAACTACACAGGTGAATGGGGCAGATACAGTCTGAAGACAGACAGTCATAGAGGTTCAGAGGGAGAGCAGGAAATGTAGTCAGTCTTTTAATAGTGGGGGAAAGGGTAGGCTCCATTTTAAAAAGTTTTTTTTTTTTTCCTGACAGGAAAGAGCCGGAAAATGAAACTAGGTGGAAATGCAGTTTTTTGATCCATGACCTACTATGTGATGCCATGTGTTCCGGAGCCTGGGAATTGGCTCTGGGAATCCTTACCTATGGTCGTTGTGGGGATGGCCATCCAGGATCTTGACGATGGCATTTTCTGGAACTATTTTGTGCAGCTGGCATGAATCCAGAAGAATCTTTCCCTAATTCTGATGGCAGTGTAGTCGGTTAGCAGTTCGTCATAAGGTCCTTCTCAGCGAGGTGGCACTGGGTGCTCTCTGAAGACCTGATGAGCGTCCCATATTCTGTAGAAAGGGTTGCATGGCTAGGCAGCGGCAGAGGCCATGTTCCTATTGTCTATGGATGATATAACCCAAGTGCACCTGTTACTTCTTGGACATGGCTATGCATGGCATCAACTTGGTCATATGAGTTATCATAAAGTTCACTCAATCAGGGAAGAAAGGGTTAAGGACTCCTTTATAAAATACTGTTGCAAGGGGGGTCAGTCCCTGCCTGCTATTTGGAGCATTCCAAATCTCATTAAGGGCCAAGGACAATGATTCTGGATGTTCCAGGCCAGTCCAGGTGGATTTTTCCTGAAGGAATTTGGTGTCTAGTTTTTCATGTTCCATATCTGTTCCCCTAATCCACATATCCTTATCGTCCTCTTCTGTGATGATGAAGGATGATGTGGGGTATGAAATTCTAATTATCACCCCCAAGTCTTTGCAAGTACGTAGTTTGTCTATGTGCTGAAGTGAGTTCCTTGGTCTGGCTAAATCCGTAATGGAATGGCGAATCCAGGAACCATTTCAGGCATTCCATTCTTCACCACAGTCGTGGCAATGGCATGTCCAGTCAGACAGCATCAGTCCATCCACCAAACAAGCAGCCATTAACCAAACAGGAAGCCAATTTGTCAAATCCATCTGGAGAGCCCCAGGGGGCAGGGAGGGGCTACCCGCCCATAGACTTCCTTCTAGCTCTACAAATATTTGCTTGCCCCTTTTCTAGTATGGTGTAGTCCCCCTTGCCTTCTTTGTTCTCTGTGACTTTGGTTTTATATCAAATCAACCATTCTCAAGTGAATGTCATATTTATCTTTCATGTTTTCTTTGAAGGCATTTAGGTTCAAGTGTTCTTCTTAATCCTTCATCCATTTTAAGATTTTTTTGTGTCGACGTATATGTATGAAGCAAGATTATGGCCAAATGTTATTATTTTGCATGGATATATCAATACTATTTTTTACTTTTTGCTTTGTTTTTGAGGGAGAGTGACAGATCATGAGTAGGGAGGCACAGAGATAGAGGCAGAAACAGAATCCAGGCCCTGAGCTGTCAGCAGGAGCCTGATGTGAGGCTCGAACCCACAAACCGAGAGATCATGACCTGAGTGGAAGTGGGATGCTTAACTTACCGAGCCACACAGGTGCCCCTAGTCAACACCATGTTTAAGAGACACTATCTTCCCCCCACTGTGCATTGTTGGAAATCTCGTGCAGGATTTGCTCACTGCATCTGCAAACTTCTACTTCTGGGCTCCGTAATGACCTCCACTGGTCTAAATGTCTCATTTGATGCAAGCAGCACACTGTTGTGGTTAATGTACCTCTGCAATATCTTTAGAAAGAGAGAAGTGTGATGTCTCCAGGTTCTCTCGACGTCATGATTGTTTTGTTGCTTCCATGTGTTGTGTGCTTTCATATGAATTGTATATTTTTCAGATTCCTTAAAAAACTCATTGGCATTTTTATTGACATAACAAGATAAACATGAAAATACCATAAAAATATAAAGCAGACAGAAAATAGAGACTATCACAAATACAGAAAACAAAGCAATTACATAAAAATTTGTATTTGGAAAAGTATGTAAAATTTGAAACAAATAGGTAGCCAGGGGAAATAGGGAAGACTCAAACAAATGCCATCAGAATTGAAAATGGAGACAAAACTGAAATAAAGACATGAAAAGGATCATTAAAGAAAAACTTAGGTATTTATAGGCCAACAATTAGATCACCAGGAACAAATTACACATTTTATGCCATAAGGTAGGCCACCAAGACTGTATCATGGAAAAATACAAAATGAACAAAAGAAAAATTAATAAGATTTCTCTATCTAAAACCTCACCCTCCAAAAAATCTGCCTAGGAGTCCATGGCTTTATTAAAACTTCTACTAAGTATTTAAAGAGGAATTAATGCTAATATTTCTCAAACTATTACAGAACACTGATAAAAAAAACAGTACTCCCAAATGAAATTTGTGAGGACAGCATTGTTTTCACACCAAAACCAAAGAAAGACACCACCAGAAGGGAAACTACAGGTCACTATCTCAAATGAACATACATGCAAAATTCCTTCACAAAATCTGAGCATACTGAATTCAACAGAACATTGAGAGGATCATACAACATAATCCAGTGTGATTCATCCAGGGATGCAAGGATCCTTTAACATACACAGATGCATAAATGTGATGTCCTCCATTAACAGAGGGAATGACTGAATCAAAGCCATCATTAATTGATTCAAAAAAACATTAGACAAAAATCAACACATGTTCATCATTTAAAAAGAACCCAATTAAAAAGGGACCGAAGGAAATTACCTCCACATGATCATGGCCACTATGAAAAGCCCACACCTGACAGCATATTGAACGGTAAAATGCTGAAGGCTTTCCTGTCAAATCAGGAGCCAGGTAATGATGGTCACCCCTAACATAAGTATTCCCCATGATAACGTGAAGAATACATATGCCACCTCAAACTATGTCATCTTGTCACACTGCTTATTTAGGTGAAAGTCACTTGAGAAAGAGTCCAAGTACACTCAGACTCTCCATCGTCCCTTGACAGCAGGATATAAATCTCCCTCCCGTGTACCAAGAGGGAAGAACCATCGTTAGCACCAGAATAAGGAACACAGGGACAAGAAGGCCATGCAAACAAACCTACTTACTTGGTGACTAACATAATACCCCAAACTTAACTCTTGCCAAATCCAATGTTTTGTTGTCTGAAAGACACAAGTGCCACCTGCTTTGTCCTTTCTCTGGGTGTCATGTCATTAGGAAGGCCATGCACTTACAAAATGAAATTTATTCTCTCCTGTAGATAGGTCTTATGTCAATTGAATCCTTACACTGGCTAAATCCCAGAAGAAAAGAAGGGAAAAGCTTTCTTCTCCTACCACTGGAAGACGTAACCAGAAAAAAATAGGGAATAAAAAAAATAAAAGACATTTAAATCAGTAAGGAGGAAGGAAAATTACTTGTTTGCAGGTGACATTGATCTTAAACATAACAAAACCCTAGAGATACCACAAAAAAATATTAGAACCAGTTTTTCTAAATGAGGAAAAGAGCAGGATGCAAAATGAACAAAGAAAATAAATAAAAATAAACGACCTGTGATTCTACACACCAGCATGAAAATACATGCAAAATAAATAACAAAATTATACAAGTGAAAATGGCAGAATAAAGTATTTTGGGTTAAACTTCAAAAAGTATGTCAAATACTTGTAGAGTGAAAATGATCTATGTTGATGAAAGACCTGTAAAAATGCACACAGGACTGCAAATACACCTGTACTCACTGAATACAATTATTCAAATTGTCACAGCACCATCTACACAAACTAAACTACAAGTGCGTCCCTAACCCTGTTGTTCACTTTTAAAGAATCAAATCTAAGACTGGAGCTTGATATATATGTTGGATCACATGCAAATGGGGTCCTCTCTATGGTGATAAAACCAGCCCATCCCAGACTCTGCAGCTGGGAGAGGAGCCCCAGCCCCCGGAGTCCCAGGTGTTCCCATTCTCTGATCAGGACAGAACAGACACCTCACCATGGACTTTGTGCTTGGCTGGGTGTTTCTGGTTGCTCTTTTAAAACGTAATTCCTGGTGAACGAGAGATGCTGAGTATGTGAGTGGATATGAGTGAGACCAGTGGATGTGTGACAGTTTCCTGACCAAGATGTCTGGTGTCTGCAGGTGTCCAGGGTGACGTGAAGCTGACAGAGTCTGGACGAGACCTGGTGCAGCCTGGGGGGTCCCTGAGACTCTCCTGTGTAGCCTCTGGATTCACCTTCAGTAGATATGGAATGAGCTGGGTTCGCCAGGCTCCAGGAAAGGGGTGTAGTGGCTCACATATATTTATGATGATGGAAGTAGCACGTACTACACAGACTCAGTAAAGGGCCGACTTCCCATCTCCAGAGACAACTCCAAGAACACGCTCTATCTGCAAATGAACAACCTGCAGGCCGAGGACAAGGCCACATATTACTGTGCAAGAGACAGGGTGAGGGGACCTCGCTGGGAGCCCAGACACAAACCTCCCTGCAGGAGGCGATCAGCACCACCGGGGGGCGCACACTATGCACAATTCTGCTTTGTGTTGCCAGGAGCAGGTGAAGATGGAGGTTACAGGCAGGTTTCCTCTCAGGGTCTGGGGCTTCCTGTCCACACAGCAGTTTCTCCAGGGAGCCTCTCTGGACACAGGACTCTGTGTTTACCTATTACCTGTGTGAATTAGATCATTGTTTTCCTAGGAAAACTACCCTAACATGCACAAAGACACAGTTGTTTGCATTCCTTACTCCTGTCCCTCAACATGAGCGAATTACAGATTTCCTGAGGCACAATAGCTGAACATTTACATGAGTCCCAGATGCACTCCCTGTGCAGCCAGGACCACAAGCTCCCACAGCTCCCCATTATCTTCACCCAGCCCGTGTCCCAATCAAACAATGTGACACTTCCCTCCTGGCACTTTGCTACTCAGGACTTTAAATGAGCGACAGCTTTATTCAATTCCTCTAAACAAGCGATAAATCATCTGCATGTATTAGTCAGGATTCCCTCCAGCAACAGAACCCAAAGCACATTGGTTTCCATGACAAAATATGTTGAGAAGTCCCATGATCTACTGTCACAAGTTGGGGAGCCAGGAAAACCTGTGGTATAATTCTCGCCTGATTCTGAACTAGTGTGTAGTCTCAGAACCTGCAGAGCCTATGATGTAACTCTAAGAACAAGGGCAGGAGGAGACCAATGTTCCAGTTCAACCAAGCACATGGGAAGTAAAAATGAGGGAATTCTTCCTCCCTCTGCATTGGATTCTACTCAGAACTATGATGGAATGGGTGATACCCAGGCAGAAAGAAACCATGGTTGTAAATGCCAATCTCTTCTGGAAACTCATAACAGACATACACAGAAACAGTCGTGAATCTGGACACCCATGACGCAGTCAAGATGACACATAAACGTAATCATGACAAGTCAGCCTGCTGTAAATGTCGAGTTCAAAACCTGAAGATTTACAACTCCATGCCATCACTGGGGTGGACCCTGGTGGTATAGCAGTGCTCCTGTGGAGAAGGAGCCCCGAGGTCCATAGGGACGGCTGCGGTTTGAGGATCCCCTGGGTCATATCGGGTGAGACAGTTACCTTCTTGGAGTGCATTTGGGAGACAGGGCATTGCCCCTCATGGGGCAGGAGAGCTGACAGGCACCATTGCACTGCCCTGGTCATTAGCATAGGAGCCTCTGCTGAGAGAAGCTAACTGAATGCTGCCTTCTTGTTCTTCCTCACCATGAACTCCAAGCTCCTAGTGTTCATGCAACTGCCCTTCTGGGATAACCAGCTCCAACCACATCACAGCAACACACTGTCCCAGAGGATCAGTGGGGTCCCTGTCACATTGAGTTCATACAATTTGGTGTACTCACACCCAGCTAGAGCTCCTGAGATAAAAGAGAAGAGCCCTGAGCTGCCAGGTGTGCCAATGGATTGGACAAAGGCAGGGTGAAGGCCAGGTTCTGAAGGAAGCCTGGGACCCATGAGTACAGATTGTTCTATGTGAGGGCTTCCTGAACAGTGGTGGCTGGAAACTCCAACTGCAGGGACTAGAGAAGGAGCTGATGCCAATATTTCCTCCCACCAATTATCATGGACAGAATTCAGTGAGCAGCACAACACCCCCCAGTAGTTACTGAGCCACTGACACCAAGACATACCCACCTTTCCTTCCTCAGGTGCTTCCTTACTAGGGAAAGAGTGCCTACAACCCAGACCACCATTGCACCCCTCCCTCCAAAGACCACCATATACCCCCACAGGCACCAAGTCTACTGACCATAGAGTGAGGCATAGCTTCACCTCTAGGGGAAATAGGAATTAGCCTCTTTTAATAAGGAGACCAAACTCACCTAGTTAAAACTCACACTATGGACAAAGTTGAAAAACTCTCCCCTGGAGGCAAGGAGAACTCTGTAGAGGACTGACCTGAGGGACAGAGCAGCCAATACATGACAGCACAGTGCACACAACACATGCAAGAAATGCTTCCAGAATGTCAGGTTGTCAACAGTATGTAAACATTTCTCAAAAAAGACACTACTCTAGAAGCAGAAAACATAACAGGATTTTACTAAAACACTTAAGAAAGCGGAGAGGGGCACCTGGGTGGCTCAGTCGGTTTAGCGGCCGACTTCGGCTCAGGTCATGATCTCGCGGTCCGTGAGTTCGAGCCCCGCGTCGGGCTCTGTGCTAACAGCTCAGAGCCTGGAGCCTGTTTCAGATTCTGTGTCTCCCTCTCTCTGACCCTCCCCCATTCATGCTCGGTCTCTCTGTGTCTCAAAAATAAAAATAAAACTTTAAAAAAAAAAGAAAGCGGAGACATGGACATACAGAGTGATGGAGGAATTCATGCCAAAAGAAAAAGCCATAAAGGACATTGCCAGGGATATAATTAAAACACATATAAATAATAAGCCTCAAACAGAATTT
The DNA here is from genome assembly GCF_046562875.1 of Panthera onca. Lineage (NCBI taxonomy): Eukaryota > Metazoa > Chordata > Mammalia > Carnivora > Felidae > Panthera > Panthera onca. The sequence goes on along the minus strand of NC_138344.1, from coordinate 147,091,134 downwards.
AATACCTATCATAAGGAAACTGAACTTTTAAGAACTATCATAAGGATACTAGCTATGCTTGAGAAAGCCTAGAAGACATGAGGATACCCTGACTACAGATGGAAAAGACCTAAAACCCAGTCAGGATGAAATTTTTAAAATGCTATAACCGAGACGTGAACCTGATTGGATATAATGAACTCAAGGCAGAAAGAAGCAGATGAATGAGTAAGTGACATGGAAGATAAAATTTTGTGAGAAATGAAACAGGAAAGAAGAGGAAAATTAAAATATTGCATCACAAACGTATACTTAGGGAATCAGCAACTCCATAAAGTGTAATAAAATTATTTTCAAAGGAGTCCCAGAAGAAGAAGACAGGGAGAAAAAAGGGGAGAAGTTTTGTCTGAGCGCATTGGAGTGGAAAATTTCCACTAAATGGTGAAGGAAGACTACGTCCACATCTATGAGTCACAGAGAACTCCCATTAAAATTAAAAAAAAAAAAGCAGGCCGACTCTGAGACATAACAAAGTAAAATTCACAAAATACACATATTTAAAAAAAAAAACACTATAAGCATGAAGACAGAAGAGTTTGCTAACGAATACAGGAAGATGAATAAAGATTATGGCAGAAGTGTCCACAGAAACCTGCAGGAAAGAAGGGAGTGGCATAATATCCTCAAATGTTCAATTGAAAATTAGGCAGTCAATGGGGGAGGAGACAAGATGGCGGAAACAATGTGGAAGATTTTTGTGTGTCTCGCGTCCATGAAATACAGCCAGACCAACACTAAACCATCCTACACACCTAGAAAACTGATTGAGGATTAACACAACAATCTGCACAACCTGAACCACAGAATTCAACAGTACGTGGCGTGGAGAGGGGACCTTGGGGAGCACGAAGCTGCAGGAAGGGAGGTGCTTTTGCAAGCGGAGAGAGGACGGAGACTGGGGAGTGGGGGAGAATAAAGGAAAAGCACCCCTCCCCAAAAGCAGCTGGAGAGAAAGTGGAAAATTGGAAACAGCCACAGGGACTCAACTAAAAAGGGAGAAAGGAGAAAGGAGAGTATGTAAATTCCACTAAGACTGTAAACAAGGGGAGTGCAAAGGCTGCAACTCCACAGCTCGATACCTGGAGGTGCTCTGGTGGGAAGGGAGAATCCCAGGAACAGAGTGGGGTCCGGGATGTTCTCAGGCCACACGGGGAGAGGCAGTTGCACTGCTGGAAGGACATTTGGAGGAGACTGCCAAGGCCATCTGGTCCCAGCAGACCCCGGAAAACGGCCACATTCGCTGGTGCTGGAACAAGGTCGTTTAGGGTGAAGCCTGGTGCCAGACGTGTGTTGTGATTTTCCATAATCCATGAAACGCTGCTGCTACACTCTCTCGCGAACTCTTTCTGGGGCGGGCTGGCACCTGGCCAAAGTCTCGGGGCACCGACAACAACAGGGTCCAGCAAGCATTCCCAGGTGCTGCTGATATTCGGCCATTGCTCATTGGGCCATTGCTTGGTGAGACCCTCCCACAGAGGGGCAGAACAGGTCAAAGCTGCGGTCCTTTGGATGTAAGGGTCCGGGGAAAACAGCCGCGCGTCTGTGACAAAACTTGGGAGAGAGGTGCGGCCTCGGGCCTGGTCACGGAGAGTGAAGGAGCAGGGAGTGGACAAGGGCTGAAGACAGTGGATGGGTGCGCAATTGCTGATCCAGGAGAACAGACTGGGTAGCTGGGTGGTGCCATTTTCACCTCTCCCGGCATGTGCATTCGCACCTACAACCACCACAACAATCCACCCCAGGAGCCTAAAAGCGCCATCTAGTGGAGAGCGGAGCCATTACACTGAGCCCCACCCAACTGGGCCAACAGGGCTCTTCAGGAACACAAGTCTCACTGCCGCTTACTCATGGACTATAAAGAGCTAAATAGACTGACATCTGGGGGATAAGGAAGTAATTTCAGTCCTACATCAATCTGTTAGCCAGTACATCTAGTCAATTTTCTTTCTTTTTTTTTCTTTTTCTGTTTTAAACTTCTTTTCTTTTTCTTCAATGCAGAAACAGAAAAAATTATTTTTATTATCAATTATTATTAAAACTATTTTTCTTTAATTTTTATTACTATATTTTTTACATTTCTGTATTTTTTTTCAAATTCTATTTTACTTCCATCATTTTATTTTACTCTACCTCAGTGTATTCCCGTTTTCAAATTTCCGGTTTTCTTTTTATTTTTTCTTTCTTTTTTTTCTCTTCTTCGTTTCTGTAGTTTTTCTTGAATGCAGAATGAGAAAAACTTCATTTTACTTTCAATTTCTATTAATAATATTTTTCTTTAATTTTTTTACTATATTGATTGCTTTTATGTAAATTTTTTCAAATTCTATTTTACTTCCATCATTTTATTTTAGTCTACTATGGTGTATTCACTTCTTGAATTTTCAAATGATTTCCTTTTTTTCCTTTTTGTATCTTTTTTCTCTTTTTTGTATCTTTTTTCTCTTTTTTGTTTCCTCTCTTTTTTCTAGAATACAGAAAAAGAAAAAAATCACATTTTTAATTTTTATTAAAAATATTGTTCTTTATTTTTTCTACTATATTCTTTACTTTTCTCTATATTTTTTCAAACTCTATTTTACTCCCATCCTCTCATTTTAGTCTACTTCAGTGTATTCATTTTTTCAAATTCTCAAATTATTTCCTTTTTTTCTCCCCCTCCCATTTTTTTCTCTAATCTGTCAATCCACTTTCCACACCTAGAACAAAACATACCTAGGATATAGCATATTCCATTCAATTTGTGTGTGTGTGATTAATTTTTAATTTTAATATTTCTGTAATTTTATCTTTTAATTTCAATTTTGTGACCTCATTAATTCCTTTTCTCCCTTCAAAATGACAAAACGAAGGAATTCACCCCAAAAGAAAGACCACAAAGAAACGACAGCCAGGGATTTAACCAACACAGATATAAGCAAGATGTCTGAACCAGAATTTAGAACCACAATAATAAGAATACTAGCTGCAGTCAAAAATAGATTAGAATCCTTTTCTGCAGAGATAAAAGAAGTAAAAAATAGCCAGAATGAAATTTAAAATGCTATAACTGAGCTGCAATCACAGATGGATGCAGCGTTGGCACGGATGGATGAGGCAGAACAGAGAATCAGTGTTATAGAGGACAACCTTATAAAGAATAATGAAGCAGAAAAAAAGAGGGAGATTAAGGCAAAAGAGCAAGATTTAAGAATTACAGAAATCAGTGACTCATTAAAAAGGAACAACATGAGAATCATATGGGTCCCAGAAGTGGAAGAGAGAAATAGGGGTGGAAGGGTTATGTGAGCAAATCATAGCAGAAATCTTTCCTAACCTGGGCAAAGACACAGACATCAAAATCCAGGAAGCACGGAGGACTCCCATTAGATTCAACCAAAACCGACCATCAACAAGGCACATCATAATCAAATTGACCAAGTACTCAGGCAAGGAGAGAATCATAAAACCAACAGGGAAACAAAGTCCATAACTTACAAGGGAAGACAGATCAGGTTAGCCGACCTATCCACAGAAACTTGGCAGGCCACAAAGGAGTGGCGGGATGTATTCAGTGTGCTAAATCAGAAAACTATGCAGCCAAGAATTCTGTATCCAGCAAGGATGTCATTCAAAATAGAAGGTGAGATAAAAAGATTCCCATACAAACAAAAATTAAATGAGTTTGTGACCACTAAACCAGCCCTGCAAGAAATTTTAAGGGGGAATCTCTGAGGGGAGAAAAGATGAAAATATATCTGTATAAATAAATAAATAAATAAATAAATAAATAAATACCAAAATCAACAAATGTAGAAAGACCAAAGAACACCACCATAAACTCCAACTCTACAAGCATCATAATAGCAATAAACTCATATCTTTCAGTACTCGCTCTAAACGTCAATGGATTCGACGCCCCAATCAAAAGACATAGGGTAACAGAATGGAGAAGAAAACAAGATCCATCTATATGCTTTTTACAAGAGACCCACTTTAGACCTAAAGACGCCTCCAGATTGAAAATAAGGGGATGGAGAACCATCTATCATGCTAATGTTCAACAAAAGAAAGCCAGAGTAGCCATATTGATATTAGACAATCTAGACTTTAATATAAAGACTGCATCAAGAGATGCAGAATGGCATTATATCATTCATAATCAAAGGGTCTATCCACCAAGAAGACCTAACAATTGTAACCATTTATGCGCCAATTGTGAGAGCACCCAAATATAGAAATCAATTAATCACAAACATAAAGACACTCATTGATAAGAATCCCATAATAGTAGGAGACTTCAATACCCCATTCACAACAATGAACAGATCACCTGATCAAAAAATCAACAAGAAAACAATGGCTTTTAATGACACACTGGACCAGAAGGACTTAACAAATATATTCAGAACATTTCATCCTAAACCAACAGAATATGCCTCTTCTCCAGTGCACATAGAACTTTCTCCAGAAAAGATCATATACTGGGACACACATCAGCCCTAAGTAAGTACAAAAAGATCGAGATCATACCATGCATATTTTCAGACCACAATGCCATGAACTCAGAATCAACCACAAGAAAAAATTTGGAAAGGTAACAAATAATTAGAGACTGGAGAACCTACTAAAGAATGAATGGGCTAACCAAGCCGTTAAAGAAGAAAATAAAAAGTATATGGAAGTCAATGAAAATGATAACACCACAACGCAAACCTCTAGGATGCAGCAAAGGCGGTCATAAGAGGAAAGTATATAGCAATTCAGGCCTTCCTAAAGAAGGGACAAAGATCTCAGATACACAACCTAACCTTATGACTAAAGAGCTGGAAAAGGAACAGCAAATAAAACCCAAAACCAGAAGAAAGCAGGAAATACTAAAGATTAGAGCAGAAATTTGTGCTATCGAAACCAAAACACAGTAGAACACATCAATGAAACTAAAAGCTGGTTCTTTGAAAGAATTAACAAAATTGATAAACCACTATCCAGTTTTATCAAAAAGAAAAAGGAAAGGACCCAAATAAATAAAATCAAGAATGACAGAGGAGAGATCACAACCAACACAACAGAAATAAAAACAGTAATAAGAGAATGTTATGAGCAATTATATGCCAATAAAATGGGCAATCTGGAAGAAATGGACAAATTCCAAGAAACATATACACTACCAAAACTGAAACAGGAAGAAATAGAAAATTTGGACCGACCCTTAACTGGTAAGGAAATCGAATTAGTAATCAAAAATCTGCCAAAAGACAACAGTCCAGGACCAGATGGCTTTCCAGGGGAATTCTACCAAACATTTAAGGAAGAGTTAACACCTATTCTCTTGAAACTGTTCCCAAAAAATAGAAATGGAAGGAAAACTTCCAAACTCTTTCTATGAAGCCAGCATTACCTCGATTCCAAAAACAGACACAGACAACACTTAAAAAGAGAACTATACACCAATTTCCCTGATGAACATGGATGCAAAAATCCTCAACAAGATATTATCCAACCAGAAACAATAATACATTAAAAAATTATTCACCACGACCAAGTGGGATTTATACCTGGGATGCAGGGATGGCTCAACATCTGTAAAACAATTAATGTGATTCATCATATCAATAAAAGAAAGGACAGGAACCATATGATCCTCTCCATAGATGCAGAGAAAGCATTTGACAAAATACAACATCCTTTCTTGATAAAAACCCTCAAGAAAGTAGAGATAGAAGGACCATACCTCGAGATCATAAAAGCCATCTATGAACGACCCAATGCTAATATCATCCTCAATGGGGAAAAAACTGAGAGCTTTCTCCCTAAGGTCAGGAACAAGACAGGGATGTCCACTCTCGCCACTTTTATTCAACATAGTATTGGAAGTCTTAGCCTCTGCAGTCAGACAACACAAAGAAATAAAAGGCATCCAAATTGGCCGGGAGATGGTCAAACTTTCACTCTTCACAGATGACATGATACTCTATATGGAAAACCCAAAAGACCCCACCAAAAACTGCTAGAATTGATTCATGAATTCAGCAAAGTGGCAGGATATGAAATAAACGCAGAGATATCAGTTGCATTCCTATACACCAACAATGAAGCAACAGAAAGAGAAATCAAGGAATCTATCCCATTTACAGTAGCACCAAAACCATAAAATACCCAGGAATAAATCTAACCAAAGAGGTGAAAAATCTTTACACTGAAAACTATAGAAAGCTTATGAAAGAAATGGAAGAAGACAAAATATGGAAAAAGATTCCATGCTCCTGAATAGGAAGAACAAATATTGTTAAAATGCTGATAGTACCCAAAGCAATCTACATATTCAATGCAATCCCGATCAAAGTGACACCAGAATTCTTCACAGAGCTAGAAAAAATAATCCTAAAATTTGTATGGAACCAGAAAAGCAGCCGAATAGCCAAAGAAATCTTGAAAAAGAAAACCAAAGCAGGAGGCATCACAATCCCAGACTTCAAGCTATACTTCAAAGCTGTAATCATCAAGACAGTATGGTACTGGCACAAGAACAGACACTCAGGGGCATCTGAGTGGATCAGTCTGTTAAGCATCTGACTTTGACTCAGGTCATGATCTGGCAGTTCGTGAGTTAGAGTCCCACATCAGGCTGTGTGCTGACAGCTCAGAGCCTGAAGCCTGCTTGGAATTCTGTGTCTTCCTCTCTCTCTGACACTCCCTCACTCATGCTCTGTCTCTGTCTCTGAAAAGTAATAAATAAATGCCAAAAAAATTTAAAAAAATACAAGAACAGACACTCAGATCAATGGAACAGAATACAAAATCCAGAAATGGACCTACAAATATATGGCCAACAAATCTTTCACAAAGCAGGAAAGACTATCCAATGGAATAAAGACAGTGTCTTCAGCAAGTGGTGCTGGGAAAACTGGACAGCGACATGCAGAAGAACGAACCTGGACCACTTGCTTACACCATACACAAAAATAAACTCAAAATGGATGAAAGACCTCAATGTAAGTCAGGAAGCCAACAAAATCCTCGAGCAGAAAGCAGGCAAAAATATCTTTGATCTTGGCCACACCAACTTCCTACTCAACACGTCCCCAGAGGCAAGGGAAACAAAACCAAAATGAACTACTGGGACCTCATCAAAATCAAAAGTTTCTGCATAGTGGAGGCAACAATCAGCAAAACTAAAATTCAACTGACAGAATGGGAGAAGATATTTGCAAATGACATCTCAGATAAAGAGTTAGTATCCAAAATCTATAAAGAATTTATCAAACTCAACACCCAAAACACAATCCAGTGATGAAATGGGAAAAAGACATGAATAGACACTTCTCCAAAGAAGACATCCTGATGGCCAACCGACACATGAAAAAATGCTCCACATCACTCATCATCACGGAAATGCCAATCAAAACCCTAATGAGATACCACCTGACACCTGTCAGAATGGCTACATTAACAACTCAGGCAACAACAGACGTTGACGAGGATGCAGAGAGAGGATCTCTTTTGCATTTTTGGGGGCAATGCAAGTTGGTGCAGCCACTCTGGAAAACTGTATGGAGATTCCTCAAAAAACTAAAAATAGAACTCCCCTATGACCCAGCAATTGCACCACTAGGCATTTATCCACAGGACACAGGTGTTCAGTTTCAAAGGGACACATGCACCCCCATGTTTATAGCAGCACTATCAACAATAGCCAAAGTATGGAAAGAGCCAAATGTCCATTGATGGATGAATGGATAAAGAAGAAGTGGTAACTATACACAATGGAGTACTACTCGGCAATCAAAAGAGTGAAATCTTGCCATTTACAACTATGTGGATGGAACTACAGGGTATTATGCTAAGTGAAATGAGTCAGTCAAAGAAAGAAAAAAATAATATGAGTTCACTCATATGAGGACTTTAAGAGACAAAACGGATGAACATAAGGGAAGGGAAACCAAAATTATATGAAAATATGGAGGGGACAGAGCATAAGAGACTCATAAATATGGAGAACAAACAGGGCTACTGGAGAGGTTGTGGGAGGGGGGATGGTCTAAACTGGTAAGGGTCACTAAGGAATCTACTCCTGAAATCATTGTTGCGCTATATGCTAACTAATTTGGATGTTAATTTTTAAAACTAAAAGTAAATACTAATTAATAATTTTAAAAATTGAAATATTTTAAGAGAAAATAATGTGTGATCATGCTGTTGAGGTAAATATTTCTTAAAGATTATGCCGAAGCCTCCATTAATATAGGTAAAAATCCAAAACTGAAAAAAAAAAGAATTCTTCATATTGTCACACCGCCATCCACACAAACTAATGTAGAAGTGCGTCCCTAACCCTGTCATTCACTTTTACACAATCAAATCTAAGTCTGGAGCTTGATATATATGCCAGAGGACATGCAAATGGGGCCCTCTCTGTGCTGATAAAACCAACCCAGCCCGACCGTGCAGCTGGGAGACGAGCCCCAGCCCCAGGAGTCCCAGGTGTTCCCATTCTGTGATCAGCACAGAACACACACACCTCACCATGGAGTTTGTGCTGGGCTGGGTGTTCCTGGTTGCTCTTTTAAAAGGTAATTCATGGTGAACGAGGGACACTGAGTCTGTGAATGGATATGAGCGAAACAGTGAATGTGTGACAGTTTCCTGACCAACATGTCTTGTGTCTGCAGGTGTCCAGTGTGACGTGCAGCTGGTGGAGTCTGGGGGAGACCTGGTGCAGCCTGGGGGGTCCCTGAGACTCACCTGTGTGGCCTCTGGATTCACCTTCAGTAGCTATGCAATGAGCTGGGTCCGCCAGGCTCCAGGGAAGGGGCTGCAGTGGGTCGCAGCAATTGGTAGTACAGGTAGCACATACTACGCAGACTCCGTGAAGGGCCGATTCACCATCTCCAGAGACAACGCCAAGAACACGCTGTATCTGCAGATGAACAACCTCAAGACCGAGGACACGGCCACATATTACTGTGCGAGAGACACAGTGAGGGGACATCACTGCGAGCCCAGACACAAACCTCCCTGAAGGAGGGGATCAGCACCACCAGGGGGCGCACACTATGCACAATTCTCCTTTGTGTTCCCAGGCGCAGGTGCACATGGAGGTTACAGGCAGTTTTCCTGTCAGGGTCTGGGGCTTCCTCTCCACACAGAAGTTTCCCCAGGGAGCCTCCCTGGTTATATGACTCTGTGTTTACCTATTAACTCTCCGAATTAGCAACTGGGTTGTCATAGGGAAACTAGACGAACATGCACAAAGACACAGTTGTTTGCACTTGCTTACTCCGGTCCCTCAACATGAGTGAATTACAGATTTCCTGAGGCACAACAGCTGAACATTTACAGGAGTCCCAGATGCGCTCCCTGTGCAGCCAGGACCACAGGATCCCACAGCTCCTCCTTATCCTCACCCAGCCCTTGTCCCAGTCAAACAACGTGACACTTTCTTCATAGCCCTTTGCTACTCAGGACATTAATTGAGTTACAGCTTTATTCAATTACTCTAAAGGAGAGACAACCAATCTCCATGTATTAGGCAAGATTCCCCCGAGGAACAGAACCCAAAAGTCATTGGTTTCCATAACTAAATATGTTGAGAAGTCCCATGATCTACTGTCACAAGCTGAAGACACGGGAAAACCAGTGATGTAATTCTTGTCTGATTCTGACTAGTGTCTAGTCTCAGAACGTGGAGAGCTGATGATGTAACTCTCAGAAAAAGGGCCAGAGGAGACCAATATTCCAGTTCAAAGAAGCACATGGGAAGTAAAAATGAGGGAATTCGTCCTCCATCTGCATCAGATTCTATTCACAAACTTAATGGAATGGGTGGTGCGCAGGCAGAAAGAAACCATGGATGGAAATGCCAATCTCTTCTGGAACACATCACAGACATCCACAGAAACAGTGGTGAATCTGGGCACCCATGACACAGTCAAGATAACCTATAAAGTTAATCATGACAAGTCAACCTCCTGTAAACGTGGAGCTCAAAGACTGAAGATTTAAAAGTCGATCCCATCATTGGGGTGGAGTCTGGTGGGCACAGCAGTGCTCCTGTGGAGGAGGGCAGAGGCTCATAAGGGGAACTGTGGTCTGAGTATCCCCTGGGTCGCATGGGGAGAGACAATTCCCTTCGTGGAGTGCATTTGGGAGACGGGGCATTGCCTCTCATAGGACAGGAGAGCTGACAGGCACCATTAAAGTTCCCTGATCATTAGCAGAGGAGCCTCTTCTAAGAGCAGCTAGCTGGACGCTGCCTTCTGGTTGTTCTTCACCATGTACTCCAAGCCCCTAGTGTTCATGCAACTGCCCATCTGGGGTAAACCAGCCACAGGCACAGCACATCAAGACCCTCTCCCAGAGGATCACTGGGGTCCCTGTCATATTGAGTTCACACAATTTGGAGTTTTCAAACCCAGCTACAGCTCCTGAGATAAAACATACGAGCCCTGTGCCACCAGATGGCCCAATGGCTTGGACGTAGACAGGGTGAAAGTAATTCTGATGGAAGCCTGGGACCCAAAAGTGTTCTCTCTGTGTGAGGGCTTCCTGAACAGGGGAGGCTGGGAACTCCAACTCCAGGGACTAGAGAGGGAGCTGATGCCAATACTTCCTCCCACCAATCAGCATGGACAGATTTCACTCAGCAGCACAGCATCCCCAGTGCAAGCTGAGCCACTAACACCAAGCTCCACCTACACCATCCCCTATGAAGTGCTTGCTTACTAGGAAAGAGTGCCTGGAAACCAGACCACCACTGCACCCCTTCCTCCAAAGACCACCGTAAACCCCCACACGCACCAAGTCAGCTGATCATACAGTGAAGCATATCCTCACCTCTAGGGGAGATAGGAATTAGCCTCTTTTAACAAGCAGACCAAACTCACCTAGTTGAAACTCACAACACTGGGCACAAAGTCCAACACTCCCCACTGGAGGCAAGGAGAATATCTGCAGAGGAGTGTCCTGAGGGACAGAGCAGCCAAAACACGACAGCACAGTGCCACGGAACATAAAACAAATGCTTCATGAAGTTTCAGGCCCTGGACAGTATGTGAACACCTCTCAATAAAGATACTACCCTAGAAGCAGAAAAGATAACAGGATTTTCTAAAACATTTAAGAAGGCAGAGACATAGACAACAACATGATGGAGGAACTCATCCTAAAAGAAAAAATGATAAAAGGTCATTGTGAGGGATATAATTAAAACACATAAACTAATGTGCCTCAAACAGAATTTCTAAAAACTCTCATAATGAAACAGGATTTTCAAAAAGTATCATAAGGATACTAGCTGTGCTTGAGGAAAATATATGAGACATGAAGGATACGCTTACTGCAAACAGAAAAGACCTAAAAACTAGTCAGGATGAAATTTTAAATGTTGTAAACGAGATGTGAAACTGATTGGATATAATGACCTCAAGGCGGAAAGAAGCAGATGAATGAGGAAGGGACATAGAAGATAAAAGTATGGGGGAAATGAAGCTGGAAAGAAGAGGAAAATTAAAATATTGCATCACAAACATACACTTAGGGAAATCAGCAACTCCATAAACTGTAATAACATTCTTTTGAAAGGAGTCCCAAAAGAATAAGAGGGAAAAAAAAGGGGGATACATTTTAGCTGAGTGAATTATAGAGAAAATTTCCACAAGCTGGGGAAGGAAACAGACGTCCACATCTAGGAGGCAGAGAGAACACCCATTAAAATAAAAAAAAAAAAAAAAAAACAGCAGGCCAACACTGAGACATATCATAGGAAAATGGCAAAATATTCAGATAAAGAAAAACCACAAAAGCATCAACGCAAAAGAAGTTGCTAACTAACAAGGGAAGGTTAAAAAAAAACTATGGCAGATATCTCTACAGAAACCTTCATGCAAGTAGGGAGTGGCATCATATCCTCAACATGCACAATTGAAAATTATGCAGCTAAGAATACTTTCTCCAGTAAGGCAGTCATTCAGATACAAGGAGTGATAGAATTTCCCAAACAAAAACCAAAGGAGTTCATGGCCTCTAAATCAGCCCTGCGAGAAATTAAAGGGGACCCTTTGGGTAGGAAAGGAAGACTAAAAGTAACAAAGACTAGAAATAAGCAGAGAAAATCTCCAGAAACAATGACTTTGGAGGTAACACTATGGCACTAACTTTATATCTATCAATAATTACTGTGAATGTAAATGGACAAAATGCCCAATCAAAAGACATAGGTGTTTCAACCTAAAACACCTGTAGATTCAAAGTGAGGGTAGGGTGAACAATTTATCATGCTAATGGACGTCAAAAGAAAGTTGTAGTACCACACTCATATCACACTACCCAGTTTTCAAACCAAAGTTTGTTACAAGAGATCAGGAAGGCAGTATATCATCATAAAGGGGTCTATCCAACAAGAAGATCTGAAGCTTTAAATATTTATACCCCAAAAATGTAAGCACTGAAATATATAACTCAATTAATAAGAAACATAAAGAAACTCATTGATAATAGACAATAGCAATAATAGAGAATGTTAACACTCCACTTACAACAATGGAAAGACAATCTAAGCTGAAAATCAATAAGAAAACTGGCTTTGAAAGACACATGGACTGAATGGACTTAACAGATATATTCACAACATTCTATCCTAAAGCACCAGAATACACATTCTTTTTGAGTGGGCATGGAACATTCTCCAGAACAGATCACATACTATGTCACAAATCAGCCCTCTACAAGTACAAAAAGACTGAGATCATTCCATGCGTATTTTCAAACCACAACACTATGAAACTTGAAGTCGACCACAAGAAAAATTTGAGCAACACTGCCAATACATTAGGTTAAAGAACATTGTAGTAAAAGCGGAATGAGATTTTCAGGAAATTACAGAAGCAATAAAAAATACATGGAAGCAAATGAAAATGAAAACATGCCAGTTCCAAACCATCTGGATGCAGCAAAGTTGATGGAAGAGTGAAATATATAGTAGTACAGGCCAAACTCAAGAAAGAAGAAACGTCTCAAACACACAACCACTTTACAAGTAAAGGAGCTAGAAAAAGAACAACAAATGAAACCTAAAGCCAGCAGGAACAGGTAAACAAAAAAGATTAGAGCAGAAATAAAGGATATAGAAACAAAGAAAAACAGTAGAACAGATGAATGAAACTGTAAGTTGGTTTTTGTAAGAATAAATAAAAATGATAAACCCATGGGCAGACTTGGCAAAAACAAAAGAGAAGGGATGAAAGTCAATATAATCAGAATTTGAGAGGAGACATCGCAACTGACACCACAGAAATACAACTATGAGAGAATAGTTTGGAGATTTATATGCCAACAAATTGGGCAATCTGGAAGAAATGGATAAATTCCCAGAATAATGTAAACTACCTAAACTGAAAAAGGAAAAAATAGAAAACGGGAACAGACTGATAATGAGCAAAGAAATTGAATCATTAATCAAAAATCTACTGACACACAAAAATCCAGGGCCAGATAGGTTCACAGGTGAATTCTACCAGATATTTAAGAAGAGTGTAAAATATTCTATTTAAGTAGAATAGAAAATTCCTGTCTTCACAAACTGTTCCAAATAATAGAAATGGAAAGAAAACTTCCAAATTCATTCTATAAGTTGCGTATGATCACGGTTCCAAACCAGATTAAACCCCACTAAAAATGAGACTTACACGCCACTTGCCCTAATGAACAAGAATGCAACAATTGTCAAGAAAATACTTGCAGGGGTACCTGGGTGGCTCAGTCGGTTAAGCGTCCGACTTTGGCTCAGGTCGTAATCTTGTGGTCCATGAGTTCGAGCCCCGTGTCAGCTCTGTGATGACAGCTCAGAGCCTGGAGCCTGTTTCAGATTCTGTGTCTCCCTCTCTCTGACCCTCCCCCATTCATGCTCTGTCTCTCTCTGTCTCAAATATAAATAACGTTAAAAAAAAGAAAGAAAATACTTTCAAATTGAATCCAACAAGACATTAAAAGGATCCTTTAACGTGACCAGGTGGGATTTATTCCTTGGCTGTAAGGGTGGTTCAATAGTCACAAATAAATCAATGTAATACATACCATCAATCAGAGAAAGGATATGAATGATATGACCCTCTCAATAGATGCAAAAAAAATTGACATAGTACAGCATCCTTTCTTGAAAAAAACCCTCAACAAGGGGTAGAGGAAACACACCTCAACATCATAAAGTCCGTACATGAAAACCCCACAGCTAATACCCTCAGTGGGGAAAAAAACCCTTTTCCTCTACTGTCAGGAACACAAGAGGGATGTCCACTCCCATCATTCCACTTAACACAGCAGTGGAAGTCTTATCCTCAAAAACAGACAACAAAAAATGAACGCATTCAAGTTGGAAAAGAAGAAGTCAAACATTCCCTCTTCACAGATGACATGACCCTCTATATAAAAAACTCAAGACTCCACCAAAATATTGCAAGAACTGATTCACAAATTCAGCAAAGTCACAAGATACAGTATCAACATACTGAAATCTGCTGCATTTCGACACAGCAATAAAGAAACAGAAATAAAAATAAAAAAACTATCCATCCCGTTTACAACTGCACAAATATAATAGGATACCTAAGAGTTAAAATATCTATACTCTGCTTTCGCTTCCCCTTACCTATCTGTTTGGTGTTAATAAAATAGTCTTATGAATGCCAAATAAGCAAAAAAAAAAAAAATATCTATACTCTGAAGACTCTAAAAACGGTGAAAGAAACTGAGGATGACATAAAGAAATGGAAACACCTTCAATGTTCATGGATTTAAGGAGCAAGTAGTGTTGAAATGTCTCTGCTACACAAAGAAACGGGAGACTTCATGATTATGGATTTCATGCTATATTACAAAGCTGTACTTATCAAGACAGTAAGCTACAAGCACAAAGAGACACATAGGTCAAAAGAACAGAAGAGTAAACCCAGATATGGACTCACAAATGTATGGCCACCTCATCTTGGATGAAGTAGGAAAGACTACGTAATGGGGAAAAAAAGACAGCCATATCAACAAAGGGTGTTGGGAAAACTGGACCAGAACATGCAGAAGAATGAAACTGAACCACTTTCTTACTCCATACACAAAAATAAATCCAAATGGGTGAAAGACCTAAATGTGAGACAGGACACCATCAAATCCTAGAGGAGAACAGGCAGCAACCTCCTGGACTTCGGACATAGCAACTTCTTACTAGACGTGTCTAGAGAGGCAAGGGAAACAACAGCAAACTTGAACTACTGGGACCTCATCAAAATGAAAACCTTCTGCACAGCTAAAGAAACAATCAAGTAATCTAAAAGGCATTCTACAGAAATTAAAAAGGTATTTGCAAGCCACATATCTGATGAAGGCTTACTATCCAAAATCTATAAAAAAAAATTCTCAAGCTCAACACCCAAAATACAAAGAATCCAGTGGATAAATGGTCACAAGACATGAGGAGATACTTTTCCAAACAAAGCATTCAGATGGCTAACCAACACACGAACATATGCTCAACATCACTCATCATCAGGGAATTACAAATCAAAACTACAATGAGAGATGACCGCACACCTGTCAGAATGGCTACAATTAACAACTGAGGAAACAACAGATATTGATGAGGGTGAGGAGAGAAGGGAACCCTTTTACACTCTTGGTGGGAATGCAATGTGCCCGGACCATTCCAGAAAACAGTTTAAAAACTAAAAATTAAACAACCTTCCACTCCAGCAATTGCTCTACTAGGAATTCATCCAAAGCATACAAAACTTCTGATTTGAGGAAGTACATGCACCCCAATGTTTACAGCAGCATTAACTATGACAGCCAAACTGAGGAAAGAGACCAAAAGTCCACCAAGTGATTAATTTGCTATCTGTATACAATGGTATATTACTCAGTCATAAAAAAGAATGAAATCTTGCCATTTGCAAAGATGTTGATGCAGCTACAGGGTATCATGCTAAGCAAAGTAAGTCAAAGATGACAAACACCATATGATTTCCTCCTATGGGGAATTTAGATCTAGGGGAAGGGGAAAAAGAGCAAGAAATCATTAAAAAACTCTAACGTTAGAGACGAAACTGAGGGTTGCTGGAGGGCAGGTGTGTGGGGGATGGGATAATGGGTGTTGGGGATTAAGGAGGCCACGTGTTGTGATGAGTACTGGGTGTTAAAGTAAGTGATGAACCAATAAATTCTACTACTGACATTAATATTACACAATATGTTAACTAACAAATATTTAAACACAAACTTAAAAAAATTTAAAAAGTGCAAAAAAGGAAGGGAGAATTGTTGCCACAAATTGTCATGAACATGGAATCTAAGGTAGTGACTCTAACGTCTTGCATTTACTCATTATGTCCCTAACTGATGGTGGACATAAATTAACATACTCATGAATTTTCACAGCAGTGCCAGGTGGGCTGGAATTCAAACCACAGCTGCCCTTCCCAACTCCCCTGTGCCCACACATCATGGGCAGATTGTCCAGACACCTGCACAAGAACCCAGGTTGGGCCTCAGCAGGGACCCACATCTGCAGAACTGGAAAGTGTGGACAGTTGACGCTTCCTGAGAAGCTCTGGGGTTCCTTCCCTGACTTGCTGTCTCAGCTCACTTGTCTTCCTTTCCTGTCTCTTGAAGAGAACCATGTCCCCTGTTAGTGGTTCATGAAAGTGAGGGGCTATATGTTCTATAAACATTCAATATGAAAGATAACATACAAGGGGTCAAAAAAAAAAAAAAAGCCCATATGATGCATACTGTCTCGCGGCTCCTATCACCCAATGTGGTAGAGTACAAACAAACCTAAGTATTCCTTTGGTCAAAAACTGCACAGCACATTGGAAAAGTATTAAGAGATGAGAAGCCTGGAAGAATTCCACAAATGCAGATATGAGCTCCCCTTGGAAGGAAGAAGAAAAATTACAGTCCCAAACACGCAAGAGTAAAATGATTTTAGGAAATGATACAAGAGCTTCAATGCATTCTATTCATGAAGTGTCTAAAATTGGCAATGCAAAATATGGATTTTGAGGGTTTCACATAGAATTGTGAAGGAAAAATTGTGTCAAGCACTCAGTTGTGTGCACAGAGCTCAACGGCTACTGAGACATATAGAAAGCCCGCCACCTGAAAAGGTAAACGTGTTTTTGGACCGCAGGAGCATATCTATCAAATCTGATGAGCAGTCTGGCCAAAGAGACACAGAATGGCAACTCTTGTGAAATTTGACTTCAATTTCATGTATTTCCACATAATTTCCATATATTAGGAAAAACCATGCCACGAAAATGATTTGCTAGAGTCTATAAATTTAAAAACAAACAACAAAATTCTAAGTCACCAGAGACCAAATAGGGAACACGTCAACATTGAGAGAAACCAGAAAGAAAACAAGACTTTTAGTTACATTGTAAGTCAAGAAATCAGTGGGGTGTCTGGGTGGTTCAGTCGGTTAAGTGTCTCACTTCAGCTCAGGTCTCGATGTCAAGATTTGAGGGTTTGAGCCCCGTTGTCAGGCCCTATGCTGACAGCTCAGAACCTGGAGCCTGCTTCAGATTCTGTGTCTCCCTCTCTGTGTTTTCCCCGCTAACGTTCTGTCTCTCTCTCTCTCTATCAAGAATAAACAGTTTAAAAAAATATTAGTCACAAGCAATCAATCATCAAGAAAAGGAAAACTATAGCTAAGAACACAAGACCCATAAAAAGAAATGGTATCAATAGACTTTGTGAAAATCAAATACGCTTATCTGCCCACATGAATACCAATAGTAGGATAAGTTACAGAGTAAGAGACAACATTCACAAATTGCATAACCACCAAGGGACCTGCATCTTGAATATGCTAAGAACCCTCAACAGTCAATAGGAAGAAAGGAAACAAACCTCCATCAAACAAGCACAGCCTTGTGTAGTAGACATCCTATCCTTGAGGTTATAGACACATTAGTTACTGACTGGAGAAGACTCTTCACACCAAGGACTGTCAGGGAAATTCAAATCAAGAACGCAATAGATGCCCTATACACACATCCCAATGGCTCCGGAATGAAAACAACACTGACAACAACATCCAGGTGAGCATCCAGCATACGTGGGGCCTCAAACAATGCAGGAAGGATTGACAAACAAACACCAGCTCTGGAAAACCGTTGGCTGTTGCTTATGAAATTATACATGGATGACATAAAAAGGAACCTGGAAATACCACTCCCGAGTATTTGTCCCTGAAGAATGAAATCCCATGCTCAGAAAATAAATGGTGTGTAAATATTTATAGCATCTTTCTTAGTGTTAGAAGCTCAGAATAAGGCAAAAGTCTTTCTAAATATAAAGGAATAAACCAACTACGAAACTTCCATCAATGGGATGCTTTGCCAGAGAACTGTGACACTACTGATGCACACCTGAAACCAGGTGAAACTCAAAGACATGATGTGGAGGAAAGGGCGGTGGTCCCATAATTACAGAGGTGGTGTGACCTGGGACATTCACACAGCCAGACTATGGTGACAGTGGTTTGGTTGGGTATTCCTTATCTCTTTCTTTCCCAAACCACAGGATGAGATACTCTGCTTCATTTGAGAGCACTCCTATGTTCAACCACCCTCTGATGTATGGAGTCTCCACAGACTGAACCCTACAACCTCGGACTCCTCTGAATGGAGAGTTGTTGAGATCATACTCTGATGTGTATTCTGACAGGAGCTGTTCCCTCCACTGTCCCTGGCTCTGGCTCTCTCCTCCAGGTGAGGGGGAGTAGGTTAGGAATCCTCCACTGAAACCATCTGTCTCCTGCACCTGACTCTCCCACAACATGAGGCCCAGACCTTCTTCCTCACACTTAGCTGGAAATGAAGTCAGTTCTATAGGAACAGATTTGCTCCTTGATTTAGAGGATTGCTCCATCTCCTGGGCAATACTCTGGGCAATACTCTGGGCAAAGGTCTGCAGCTGCAGGGCGTGTCGGGGACAAACAGGATTCCAAACAGTTTAGAAACTGAGGGCTCTGTTTAGGGGTGGCTGGCAGCTTCACTGCCTTGTGGCTTGCTTGTCCTGGTGGCATGAGACTCCTGCCATACAAGTCAGGTCTGGGGTGATCAGGTTCCCAGCATCCCGAGTGGACTGTGCCCAGGGCAGAACTTCCTTCCTGGGAGTGGGGCTGCCAACAATGAGTGAGTCCCACATCTCAGGCACCTGCTGGGGCTTGGCCTCAACAGCAAACAGCTTAGGGTCACTGACATCCTGTCCCTCTGGGAAAGAGTCCTCTGAACAGGAGCTGGTCACTGGGAACCGTGTGTATTGGCTACAACAGTCTGGAGGGGAGGTTGCAGCCAGGCTCAGGGGCACATGCCTATAGTCACAGTTACTTGCACTGGAGTTTCTTCTTGCTGATCTGGGGTGGGAAAGGAAAAGAACATACCTTAGTTCAAATAGTCTAGGTATTCTTTCTGGTAGTATATTTTCTGCAATAAATGCTTCTTCATGGGCTGTATGCCAACATGGCCATTTGCAGGCACTATAAATACATTATTTGAGTTTTTCTTCAAATTCCAGTTAGTTAACATGCAATGTACTATTACTTTCAGGTGGAAAATATAGTGATTCAACATTGCAATACAGCACCCAGTGTTCGTTACGAGCGCTCCCCTTAATCCCCATCAACTACCTCCCCATCCCTCCACACACCCTCCCCAGGGTAACCATCAGTTTTTCCCCTATAGTTAAGTATCTGTTTCGTGGGGCTTACGTGGTTCCATGGGTTAGGCCCACGACTCTTGATCTGGGCTCTTGTCTTGATCTCATCATTCCTGAGACCGAGCCCCACTTTGGTTTCTGCACTGACAGCACGACGTTTCCTTGGGATTCTCTTCCCATCTGCCTCTGCCCCACCTCCCATTCTCTCTCTAAATAAATAAGTGAACATTGAAAAAATCGCCTATTTCTTGGTTTGCCTCTTCTCTCTTATTTGTCCCTTTGCCCATTTGTTGTTTCTTAAAGTCTACATATGGATGAAATCATGTATTTGTCTTTCTCTGACTTATTTCAGTAAATATAATACTCTCTAGGCCCATCCCTGTCCTTAACAATAGCTAATGTCATTCCTTTTGCGGCTGAGAAATATTCCACTGTGCGTGGACGGGGTTATGTAGATATACCACATATTCTATACCCATTCATCAATCAATGCATACTTCGGCTGGGTTGTTTCCATAGCTGGGCTGTTTGTGACATAGCTGCTATAAACATAGAGGTACAATTCCCTTAAATTAGTATTTTTGTATCCTTTGGGTAAATACCTAGTAGTGCATTTGTTCTATCATAATGTAGTTGTATTTTTAGCTTTCTAAGGAACCTCCATGCTGTTTTCCATAGTGGCTGTGCCAGTGTGCATTCCCACCACACCTCCAAAAGGATCCTCTTTCTCTGCATCCTCACCAACACCTGTTGTTTCTTGTGCTGTTGAGTTCAGCCTTTCTGACCAGTGTGAGTTGATATTTCATTGTAGTTTGGATTTCTATTTCCCTGATGAGGAGTGATGTTGACCATCTTTTCATGTGTTTAGTGACAATCTGTAGGTCACATTTGGAAAAATGCTTATTCATGTCTTCTGGCCATTTTTTAATAGGATTATTGAGTTCTGGAGTTGAATTTTATACCATATATAGAAAACCTGAAAGACTCAACCAAAAAAAAACCCCGCTAGAACTGGTACAATAAACCTGTAAATTTGTAACATACAAAATCAACATATAGAAATTTGTTACATTTCTATACACCAATAATGAAGCAGGAGAAAGAGAAACCAAGGAATCAATCCCATTTAAAATTACACCAAAAACCATAATATACTAGAAATAAACCTAAGTAAAGAAGTAAAAGATCTGTACTCTGAAAAGTCTGGGACATTTATGGAAGAAATTGAAGAAAACACAAAGAAATGGAAAAATATTCCATGCACATGGATTAAAAGAAAAATCATTGTTAAATGACAATACTATCCAAAGCAACCTAGCTAGACATTCAATGCAAATAATTCAATTTCCTGTCAAATAATACCAGCATTTTTCCCAGAGCTAGAACAAATAACTCTAAAATTATCATGGAACCACAAAAGATCCCAAATAACCAAAGATCTTGAAAAAGAAAAAAACCTGGAGGCATCACAATTCTGGATATCAAGCTATATTACAATGCTGTAGTCGTCAAGACAGGATGATACTGGCAAAAAAAAAAAAAAAAAACATAGATTGATGGAAAAGATTAGAAAACCCTGAAATGGACACATCACTATATGATCAACTAATCTTTGACAGAGCAGGAAAGACTATCAAATGGAAAAAGTCCCTTCAACAACTAGTATTGGGAAAACTGGATAGCATCGTGAACTTGTAAGGAACCTGGACCACTTTCTTACAGTACACACCAAAATAAATACAAATTGAATGAAAGACCTAAATGTGAGACAGGAAACCATCAAAATCCTAGAGGAGGACACGGGCACCAACCTCTTTGACCTTGGCCAGAACAAGTTCCTACTAGACATGTCCCTAGAGGCAAGGGAAACAATAGCAAAAATAACCTATTGGGATCTCATCAAGATAAAAAGCTTCTGCACAGCAAAGAACAAATCAACAAAACTAAAAGGCAACTGACAAAATGGGGGGAGATATTTGTATGACATCTCAGACAATGCGTTAGTATCCAAAATCTACAAAGAACTTACCAAACTCAACGCTCAAAAAACAAATAATCCAGTGAAGAAATGGGCAGAAGACATGAATACATATTTTTCCAAAGAAGACATCCAGATGGCAAAATGACAGGAATAAAGATGCTCAACAACACTCTTCATCAGTGAAATATAAAGCAAAACCACAATGAGATACCAACTCACACCTGTCACAATGACTAAAATTAACAATTCAGAACACACAAAATGTCAGCAAGGATGCAGAGAAAGCGAAACCCTTTCGCACTGTTGATGGTAATGCAAACTGGCGCAGCCACTCTGGAAAACAGTGTCGAGATTCCTCAAAAAATGAAAAACGGAACTATCCTGTGATCAAGCAATTGCATTTATCCAAGGATACCAAAGGTATCCAAAGGATACCAAAAGGCCGATTCGAAAGGGCACGTGCATCCCAATCTTTATGGCAGCCTTATCAACAAAAAACAAATTGTGGAACAGCCCAAATACTCATCAACACATAAATGCATAAAGAGGTGGTAAATATATACAATGCAATATTACTTAGCCATCAAAAAGAATGACATCTTGCCAATTACAATAATGTGGATGGAACTACAGTGTATTATGCTAAGTGGAACAAGTCAGTCAGAAAAAGTCAAATATCCTATGATTTCACACATTAGTGGAATATAAGAAACACAACATACAGAAAGGAAAAATAAAATAAATCAAAACAGAGAGGGAGGAAACCAGAAGACACTCTTAAATACAGAGAACAAACTGAGGGGAAGTGGGGGAGGTGGGCTAAATGGCATGTGGCCATTAAGGAGGGCACTGGGTGAAATGAGAACTGGGTGTTATATGTATGCGATGGTTCTCTACATTCTACCCCTAAAATCAGTACTACACTATATGTTAACAGATTGAATTTACATTAATATAATACAAGAAAATTATATATAGAGAGAGACTACCTCAAAATAGCAAGCTTCTGCACAGTGAAGGAAACAATCAACAAAACAAAAAAACAACCTATGGAATGGAAGAAGATATCTGTAAATGACATGTCCTCAGGGTTAGTTTCCAAAACGTATAAGTTTTTTTAACTTGTTTTCAAATTATCAGTAGAGAGTGTGTCCATGCAGTTCAGCACACTGTTGTGTGAGAAGCAAAACTCGTGTCTTCCACTTTTATATTGTGGTAAGATCTCACTGAACATGAGACCCAGACTCTTCACAAAATTTTAACCATACATTACAGTATTGTTAATTACAGGGGTAATGATGTGGAGACCCCTCTAGAACTTAATCATCTTGCACAACACAAAATCATAGCCCTTGAGATCTACTCCTCACTGACCCTCCCTGCCAGGCCCTGGAAACTGCCATTTCACTCTCCATTTCATTGTTATCAAAACCCAAATTCAGCTGCCTGTTGCTGGAAAGGTCAATGTTCAAAGTTTTAGTTTGGGTGGCAAAAGAATTTGAGCTATATTCAGAAGGCCAGCCACTGGGGAGAAGGCAAACTCTTGTCCAAACACCAACTCTGAGGTTTCTCCCTGACCCAGGGCGTTTTAAAGCAGTAGAGGGTACTTATTCAAGCAAGGGAGTGCCATGGTCAAAACCATCTTTTGATCATGGGCAGACTCCATGGTGCAAGCTGCCAAAGTAACCTCAACTCCCCTCCATCTCCAGCTGAAGAGGGAACCAAACTACATGGGAGGAGACTGCCAGAGGCCAGGAAAGAACCCCCATAAGGGATTAGAGGAGAAAACCCCTGGGGCTCACACATGGTCAGCAGTACTTTCTGTTCTCCCAAGCTGGCATAAGAAAATACTGAAATACAACCTTGTAGTTCACCAATCATCACTCAGAATACAGAAAAATGTTTTCCTCCGTGAACTCAGAGGAACCTTCAAAGCAAAAACCAAAAGGACCAAATGGCTTGCAAACTAATAGCCAAGGAGAGTAAGACACACAAAACTACAAAGAGATTTTTTGCATCCCCCATAAAGGTAAAATTGACAATGTTTACCTGCACATCACAAGGAAGCAAAAGCAGTGGTCTCTGTAATGAGGAAAATTAGTCATCCAAAGAAAGTGACCCAGCAGTACCAAAGGACATGGAATAGGTAGAGAAGTTCAGGGTGTTATAACTGCATAGCCCATATGCAAGTAGCTTCAGTAAAGATTGAAGGTGTTGACTACAGCCATGCCTCTGGGTCCAAATCCCTACACATGTCCATGTGACCACTCTTGACCATGGCCCACCTGACCCTCCCACATCCACCCCAGCCGAACTGATGTGCAGGGTCACCCAATGCCACACCCTGGGACTGTTGCCGAACCCCACAGGTGGCCCCCAAGTGCAGGGTGCTGGCCACCTAGCACAGCCCTCTGTTCTCTCTGATGGTCTAGACCTAGTTTTGCTGAGGATCCTCCATTTATCCATTCTCACTGGCAGATGTCCCTGAGCAGGGGCATGAGGCTGGCAGAGGGCCAGGTCACCCTGAGGGCACCCCTCTTGCTGTTTGCACTCTGGGCAGTGCTGGCTCCTGTGTAGGGTTCTCAAGGGCATCCCTCATGGTGCTACATCTCCTCTGAGATGGTAATTCCCAAGAAGGAGCCGCACCACAGCAAGGGCATTCAAATGCCTGGCTGGCTGTCCTATAGCCTGCGTTTTGGGGGCAAGAGACATGTTATGCACATGCGGCACAAGAAACTCTTTTGGTCCAGACTCTGCTGATGATGACTCAGGATGCTCAGGGAGCATCCTGACTACACTTTCATGCCTCCAGACTGTTACTACCTCGGCTACCTGGAGGAGATTCCTCTTTCCATGGTCACAATCGACACAGGCTATGGCAGCCTTGAAGATATCATGAAGTTGGATTAACTTGCCTATGAAATGAGACCCCTCGGTGATTTCCAATGGTTTGAACACTTTGTTTCTCAGATAGTCGCAGACATCTGTGCAATGGGACCTACTTATAACCTAGGATATAAGGAGGACAGGGGACCCCCTGTTCCTCAAGGAAATGCAGTGCAGCCCCAAGGATCTCTAGTAAGTTCTGTTCATCCCATCATGGAATTTTCAAAGGACTTGCTCTCAGTTTCAAAACAATGTATAGTGTGTTAACCACGTGCAAAAAAGTGCCCAATTCCGAATAAGGCTAGTTAGCTTAATTGAGTCAATATTTCATGGTATCGATGTAAGTTATTGGTTTCATGGTCATTTATAGTGAGAGACATCAAGCTCACGCGGGCAATTATGTGTTGCATCAGAGTCCTTTTGTCTCTTCAGTAGGATGAGTCAAAGTATTTTCGATTTCTTAAAACACATTCACCCTTAATGTGATTTGAGATGGGCCCCATGAGGTTCGTGGCACTCCAGTTGTGTATTCTATATGCCATCCACCAGTGGGTTATATGCCATCAGTCTGAGTTATTTAGGCAGACATTATTTACTCTTGTCTGTCATAGCAACACATCAGATGGCAAGAAATTGTGGCTTGTGCATTGACACTGATGAATGTGCTTGCCAAAAAAGGTCCAACTGCATTAGGACCCAATTAACTGGTATAATGGAAGCTTTCAGTAACTGTTCATTCATATGCAGCACATAATGAATTGTGGAACAGGCAAGTGCATGTTCAACACTGAAATGGTGCATTTAAATAAAAGCCTGACCCACTATCATTATGGAAACTACATAGTGGATCCAAGAAAGCAGTGTGACTGCGGCTCATTCAACCAGTGCTACAGCAATCTAGGCTGTATGCGTGATTGTATCTTAACCCCTGGGGGCAAATGTAATACAGGCAGAGGCTATACAGACTGCACCAACTCCGCTGCTAGGAGACTCTGCAGACCAATCCAAAATATACGTGATCTTCCAGAGTTCTGCCATGGGGTGACCTTGGCGTACCTTGTGACTTCCATATGCAAGATGGAACCGCGTGCACTGAAGAGGGCTGCTGCTATCATGGAAACTGCACTGACAGCACTATTCATGGCCAAGAAATCTTTGGCAGAAATTCTGGGAAAGGTGAAGATGTCTGCTATACCATAAATCACAAAGGCAGCCGACATGGACACTGCAGAAGACCCCGGGGAATTCAATGCTGAACCTGTTCCCATACAGGTGTGCCATGTGGAAGGCTGCAGTGTAGGAATGTCACACATCTCCCTCAACTGCAAGGGCATGTTGGATTCCATCTGTCTGAGATCCAGGGTTCAGATGGTTGGGGCTGGATTCACATCGTAGCACAGGAACAACCCAGATTCCTCATGTGAGAACTGGTACTTCCTGTGCTTCTGGAAAGTTCTGTCAGGATACCTACTGCACTGGCAGTGGGGCTCAGCTGAATTATGACTGTATCCCAGAGAAATGCAGTCACAGAGGGATGTGCAACCATAACAGGAACTGCCACTGCCACACAGGCTGGGATCCTCCATGGTGCACGGACAAGGCACTGGTGGGAGCACAGACTGTGGACCCCTCCCAGAAGAATTCAGCCAGTCAGGCAAAGTCATGAATCCATGGTATATCTCAGAGTGGGTTTTGGTCACATTTATGCCATAATAGCTGCATTCCTCTTTGTTGTTTCTGGAAATGTCAGAACTATAAACACAGAGAAAGTTAAGGAAGATATTTTTGGAGAAGACAATCCATAATTTAGCCTCCAGACCCCTGAACAACTATACACAATGCATCTGGTGCATCTGTAAAAATACAGTATTGAGGCGGCACAGCTGACATCCACGTTTCCAAGGGTCTGCGGGAGACACAGGGGTCCTCAGGGACATCACAGCTCTGACACCAGGTCTCTCATGGGTCACCGACCAGCACTCTGAAATAAAACTTGAAAACTGCATGCTTCTGGCTTTTATGTAGTTTTTAGGCCTGTAAGAACCCAAACTGAGCCTTAGTTTCTCGGAAGAGGACCTGAGTCAGAGCTGTGTCTTGAGCAGAAGTGTCTGGTTCCAGAATTAAGAGAAGTTGACACAAGCTCCTTCATTGGCAACTTCATGAGTTTTCTCCAAAACTACGCTGTTGTGGACTGAAAAGTTTCTCATTCTCCAGGTAATTTGTCTTACCCCAGTCCCATGTGGGCTCAGGATAATGGAGGGCTACCACCCACCCATACTGCCTGTCCCACATGGGGGTGTCTGCGGGCTGTGAGGGAAGGGTACTGGCATTAGGTTCCACTAGTGCAAGCTGTGCCTCGCTGGAGAGCAAATTCCCAAATGTGGGAGACTGAGACCATGAGGCTGAAAGGAGCACCCCATACATCAATCAGAAAGGTAGGCACAAGTGTCTATGGATGACTCTGGCATCCAGAGGGAGACTGGTAAATGTGAATCCCTGCTCTCTTTCTCTTGCCTACTTTTCAGTGAGTTTAACCGTAGATAAGAATCTGCCTAGGGTTCTCACTTTGGTTTCCCAAGCACCTTCTAGAATAACACAGAGGTGAGCCTGTGAAAGTTAGCGAATTCAGCCCCATCCGCTCCCAAGAAATCCTGTACTTGGTACCCTGTTTTCTATGTCCTGATCATTGCGAATGTGGGATGGAGGCCTGCCCTTCCCTGGGTCCTTGTGCCCTCTTGTTCTGGGCTCTGTAATCATAAATCCTGTGCTTCCATTTCCTTTGTTGGGGGTGTACTGAAACCCCACCTTCAGTCACAAGGGGCCCGCACATCTCATGTACCCCAAGTGAGAGCTCAGATGCCTAGGGACCGGCCTGTCACCCACTGTGACTTCCTGTTGCCACTTCCTTCAGCAGGTCACAGTCTACATGTTCTTAATTCAATCCAGAAGCTGAGGTCCCACAATACATTTATCCCCAAGGATGGGATTGGGAGCCTAGCTGATGCCCCCCTACAATGCCTTAGACCTAAGAATGGCTCACTCATTCCTCACCCTCACGTCTCAGCTGCTGTGGGAAGGAGCTGGTGCTTGCTGGTGGTCTGTAGCTTTGATTTGGGCTTATGCCAGGTGTTGCCAGAAACCCTCACCCTAAATTATCAGTGCCATAAAAGGTCAGACTCCCTGCAGAGAGCAACAAGCAGGCACCAGTCTGGGGGTACAGGGGTGTGTACTTCCTATTCACCTCCAAAGGAGGTGGACACCGAGAACAGTGTTCCTAGATTAGTGTTGAAGAAGACGCCAGCTGCTTGGTCCACTGTGTTGCGGCCAGCACCGTGGTGTTGTGCTTGATTAGCCAGCCCTAGCTAGTGATGGAGGCAAATCTACAAGGAGCATCATGGCACCCAGGGTGGATGACTTGGCCAAGGCAAGCTCCCCCTAGTGGCTGCAATCCTAGCTGCTGTCACCAATGGCTTCCCACTTGTCAGGTGTTGAGTGGGACACCTCAGTGTGGGAGGCCACAGAACACGACTCTGGAAAGAAATAACTTCTATCCCAGATTTTCCCTGTCACGATCCACTACACCTACATGTCCAAGGACCAGCGTGAGAGACAGAAATGGTGACAGGCACTATACCATCATGGAAATGCAAGGCTTCCTAGAATCATTTGTCCAAAGGGAGGGAGACAAGGACACTGATTGGCTTTTGTGGGTCTTCGTCATTGCCTCCGAGCTGTTCCTTACAACGCTTGACATGCTGCAGCTGGCTGGATTGTTCCAAGACCGCCAAAGTCATCATTCACTGAAAAACTCAAAGTATCCACAGCCTGTTTACAGAGACACCCTAGAGGAGCCTCCAGACTTTTCACTCTATCAAAAGACCATGACAAGCACACCAAGGCACAGGGCAGGAGACACAGGCAAAAAAAAAAAAAGGGGGAAGGCTCTGAGGAAGACGCTCCCCAAGCCCCCAGAGCCCACAGAGGTAGGAAGAAAGAAGCTCTGATTCCTGGGACTTGGATTTTTATGGCATGGCAGCACAGGCCCACTGGGAGAGGTCAAGCCCAGGTGACGCCATCCACCTCTAAGATAGAATGGGGACAATTCAAAGAGTGTGGGTTTTTTGTTTTTTGTTTTTGCCTTGTGTCATGTGCCCAGATCCTTGACCATTTCCAACCTGGAGTAGAGACCCTTGACAACACAATCTAAGGAGTTCTTCATGAAGGACCACTCTGACCTTAAGTCTGTGCCATTACATGCACAGTGGGGGAAGAGGACGACATAGGTTCCTGTCCACGTGACAAGAACCTGATCTCAGGACCCACTGTGAAGACTTCCGGTGGAGGAGCGCCCGCGTCCACGCCGACCAGAACTGGTTTCGTCAGAACCCGCTGTGAAGGATTCAAGAGGACTAGGGCCCACGTCCAAACCCAGAAGTACCTGGTCTCCACAGGACCCCCTGCGGAGGATTCAGGAGGACTAGGGCCTGTGTCCATGCTGACAAGAACCGGCTTCATCCGGACCCGCTGTGGGGGATTCGGAGGACGAAGTCCCAGGTCCAAACCGACAAGAACCCAGTCTCTACAGGACCCGCTGTGGAGTCTTGGGGTGGACTAGGGCCCACGTCCGAACCGACAAGAACCTGGTCTCCTCAGGATCCGTTGTGAAGACTTCGGGCGGACAAGGTCCCGTGTCCACACCAACAAGAATCCGGCTTTTCAGGACCCGCTGTGGAGGATTCGGAAGGACCTGGACCTGTGTCCACACGGACAAGAACCCGATCTCCTCAGGACCCGCTGGGGAGGATTCAGGGGGATGTGGCCCCACGTCCACACAGACAAGAACCCGGTGTCCTCACGACCCGCTGTGGAGACTTCGGGGGGATGAGGGCCCGTGTCCACACCGACAAGAACCCGGTTTCGTCAGGACCCGCTGTGGAGGATTCAGTGGGACGTGGCCCTGCCTCCACACTGGGGACGTGGCCCTGCGTCCACACTGACAAGAACCCGGTTTCGTCAGGAACCGCTGTGGAGGATTCGGGAGGACCTGGGCTTGCGTCCACACAGACAAGAACCCGGTCTCCTCAGGACCCACTGTGGAGGATTCAGGGGGACGTGGCCCTGCGTCCACACTGGGGGACGTGGCCCTGCATCCACACTGACAAGAACCCGGTCTCCTCAGGACCCGCTGTGGATACTTCGGGGTGACGAGGGCCCGTGCCCACCCCGACAAGAACCCCGTGTCGTCAGGACCCACTGTGGAGGATTCAGGGGGACGTGGCCCTGCGTCCACACAGACAAGAACCCAGTGTCCTCACGACCCGCTGTGGAGACATCGGATGGATGAGTGCCCACGTCCACACTAGGAAGAACCCGGTCTCCTCAGGACCCGCAGTGGCGGATTCAGAGGTACATGGCCCCGCGTCCACACTGACAAGAACCCGGTCTCCACAGGACCTTCTCTGGAGACTTCGGGGGGGGGATGAGGGCCCGTGTCCACACCGACAAGAACCCGGTTTCTTCAGGACCTGTTGTGGAGGATTCAGGGGGACGTGGCCCTGTGTCCACACTGGGGGACGTGGCCCCGCGTCCACACTGACAAGAACCCGGTCTCCTAGGGCCCACTGTGGAGGATTCAGAGGGACGTGACCCTGCGTCCACACTGACAAGAACCCGGTCTCCTCAGGACCCGCAGTGGCGGATTCTGAGGTACATGGCCCCGTGTCCACACTGACAAGGACCCGGTCTCCTCAGGACCCACTGTGGAGGATTCAGGGGGACGTGGCCCCGCGTCCACACTGACAAGAACCCGGTCTCCACAGGACCTTCTGTGGAGACTTCGGGGGGATGAGGGCCCGTGTCCACACCGACAAGAACCCAGCATTTCAGGACCCGCTGGGGAGACTTCAGGGAGACAAGGGCCCGTGCCCACCCCGACAAGAACCCGGTGTCGTCAGGACCCACTGTGGAGGATTCAGGGGGACGTGGCCCTGCGTCCACACAGACAAGGACCCGGGGTCCTCACGAGCCGCTGTGGAGACATCGGGTGGATGAGTGCCCACGTCCACACTGAGAAGAACCGGGTCTCCTCAGGACCCGCAGTGGCGGATTCAGAGGTACATGGCCCCGCGTCCACACTGACAAGAACCCGGTCTCCACAGGACCTTCTGTGGAGACTTCGGGGGGGGGGGGGGGATGAGGGCCCGTGTCCACACCGACAAGAACCCGGTTTCTTCAGGACCCGTTGTGGAGGATTCAGGGGGACGTGGCCCTGCGTCCACACTGACAAGAACCCGGTCTCCTAGGGCCCACTGTGGAGCATTCAGGGGGACGTGGCCCCGCGTCCACACTGACAAGGACCCGGTCTCCACAGGACCTTCTGTGGAGACTTCGGGGGGATGAGGGCCCGTGTCCACACCGACAAGAACCCGGTTTCGTCAGGACCCGCTGTGGAGGATTCAGGGGGACGTGGCCCCGCGTCCACACTGACAACAACCCGGTCTCCTCAGCTCCCGCCAAGGGAGGAGCAGGCGAGGAGAAAGCCAGGCCCCGGGAAGAGGAGCTTCCGGAACCTGGAGGCTGAGGGGGGCGCTGTTCGCCAGACCCTGGGGGGAAAGGACCCCGCGCGGCTTCGTGCGCGGTGACACTGTGTCCCCCGCGGGGCTTACCTCACCGGCGCCGGGCGGCGGGGCCGCGCAGCCGTCTTCCTGCTCCGCGCCCACTCGGTTCCCGCCGCTGCCTCATGCGGTTCGCGGTCCAGGAGCGGGCTCCCCTGGCGGAGCTCGCACTCCCGCCGCTCTGGCCTCGCGGGTCCCTTCGGCCTCCGCGCGGGGCGGGGTGTCCCTCCCGAGTCTGCGAGTCTGCGACGGCGCCGTGGGGACTTCTGGGCGACACCCCGGAGCTGCAGATGGCTCCGGGCAGGACAGACGTGCTCACAGGGGCGGTTCCTCCGCGGCCAGGAGCACAGAGCAGCTCTCCGCCCCCGTGCGTCTTCCTCCCTTTCTGTCCCCAGTGCCCTGTCCTGGGACAGCAGGCCTGCCACCTCCTTGCTCAGATTTCCTCTGGGGCACGTCGTTCCTTCCGCCGCGCTTGCAAATGGCACCGTCTCTTCCTTTCTCTTTCCGACGGGTCGTCAGGAGCGTGCAGACGTGCACGTGGTGTGTGTGTGCTGCTCTCCTATCCTGCGAGTGTCCTCGTTGCTCCTTCCGTTGCCCTTGGAAATAACCCGCCAGTTATGTTACCAGCCAAGGTGGGTTTCTTCAGGAGTAGCGGAGAATTGCCATCCGGGCCCAGCAAGCTGTGGCAAAACCGCGGCCGAGCGGGGAGCACACGGAGACGAACGCTGTTTCGCGGAGAAGAGGAAGTTGGGAGCGTGGTTTTGAAGCGAAGTCCGCAGGAGGAAAGCAGGGCTGCAGGGCGAGCAGGCGCCTCCCGGGCCCAGCTGCAGGCGCGGTGGGTTTCCTGCAGGGGCCGCAGGGCACAGCTTCCCCTGGTGGGGCCTGAGCCGGGGGGTTCTCTCCGCGGAGGGTTCTAATCTTGGGTCTGTAGCGGTGGGTTGTTCCCCAGCCTGACCCTGGGTGGTGGGCTCCGCCTTCCAGGCTCCCCTCCCCGCCTCCCGAGTGCACTTCCGGGAGATGTCCCTTCATTGGTTTTCGCAGTTCTAACAGCTTCTTAGTGGCGTCTTGTGGAAAATCTGAATTCCAAATCCCACTGCTTCCGCTGCACCCAAGACACGTGGCCACCAATAGAACCCTCCCACGTGAGAGAGCCAAAGCATAAGAGACTGTTAAAAACTGAGAACAAACTGAGGGTTGATGGGGGGTGGGAGGGAGGGCAGGGTGGGTGATGGGTATTGAGGAGGGCACCTTTTGGGATGAGCACTGGGTGTTGTATGGAAACCAATTTGACAGTAAATTTCATATATTAAAAAATAAAAAAAATAAAAATAAAATAAAAAAAAAAAAGAACCCTCCCACGTGCCTCTGGCTCACGTGCTGCCTCCTGCAGGGCCCGTGGTCTCTCCGCCTGGGTGAGCTGGGTCTGGGCGTGGGCCTACGTCACAGCGTTTGACCCCTCTCTTGCTTCTATCGTGTGGGGCTGACACTGTTGTTTGCAGGAGTACCTTACTCTGTGATTTCAGACGTGCAGTGCACGTGTCACGGTAGCGCAAATACGCTTTACCTGGACGCTCGTTTCTTTGCCGCGTTTGCCACTTCACACGAGATACTTTGGTGCGTTTTACCCCAAACAGGGACACCCTCCAGAGAAACCACCACAGAACCCCAAATGAGGAAATCCCTGCGTTTCCACATTAGACCCCTGACCACAGGCCCACTTCAAGTGTCCCCACCTGCCCCACTGTGAAATGTCTTTTCCCAATCTGATCTGGCTTCTTTTGGGGAAGTGCTCCTGAGACTTTCCCCTATCTGTGTAACCTGGGGGGATTTAAAGAGCAAGGTGGTTCCTGGGGCTCCTGGGGTCTCAGTCTGCTAAACGCCGAGTTCACATCAGGTCGTGATCTTGAAGTTGATGGGTTCGAGCACCTGCTTCTGGCTGTGTGCTAACAGCTCAGAGCCTACAGATTGCTTGAGATTCTGTGTCTCCCTCTTGCTAACCCCTCCCCCTATCATGACCTGTCTCTGTCTCTCTTTTTCAACAATAAATAATAAATGTTAAAAAAAAAAAAAAAAGGAGCAAGATGGTTCCTGAGTGGCCTTTTCTGGATGGCTTCTGTCACTGAGGATGTTTTCTGCATTCACCATGTTGTGATGTGTATCAGTCCTTCCTTTTTAAATTCTGATTAAATGTATGTAACATAACACTTACCACGTAAGTCACTTTAAGCATACAGTTGTCTGGCATTAACTGCATTCACACTGTTGTACATCCATCTCCAGAACGTTGTCATGTTCCCCTAGGGAAACTCTGTATCTATTAAACCCTAAATCCCAATTCCCCTTTCCCCTCGGCCCCTACAGCCATATTCTACTTGGTGTCTCTGAGTATGACTTTTCTGGACACGTCACTTAAGTGGAAACATAGTGTATTTTCCTTCTGTCACTGGCTCATTTCACTCAGCATAATGACTGCCAAGTTCAGTCGGTGTGCTAGTGTGTGTCAGAACTCTCTTCCTTTTGAAGGCTGAATTATATTCCATTGTGTATATACTACATTTTGTTTATTTACTCACCTGTGAATAGTTACTTGGGTTGCTTCCATCTTTTGGCTGTTGTGAAGAAGCTGCTATGAATACGGGAACATGAATACCTGCTCAAGGCTTTGCTTTAAATTTCCAGATGTAAGTGCAGATGTGGAGTTCTGTGATAGCTTTCTGAGAAACCAGTATTCTCTACAGCCACAACATTTTACTTTATTTCTTTGTATGACAGAATAATATTCCTGTTTAAAGGTCTGCCCCAGGTTGTTTATCCATTCACACACCGATAGGCATTTGCATAGTTTCTACAATGTGGCTATTGTGAACAGTACTGCTATGTATGTGCACATGCACTTTGTTTAAACAACTGTTTTCAATTCTTCGAGATATACATCTAGGAGTTGTATTGTTGGGCCATATGGTAATTCTGTTTTTATCTTTTTTTTGGGGGGGGGGGGAATTGCCAAACTCTTTTACACAGTCTCCACCATTTTACATTTCCACAAGCAAGGTTGAAGGGTTCCAATTTCTCAACATCTTTACCAACATTTGTTATTTTATAGTTGTATTGATTAGAGCATTTTTAGTGTGTGTAAAAGGGTATCTCACTGCTGTTTAAATCTCCATTTCCATAAGGACGATTGATGTTTAATATCTTTTCAAGTGGTATTCACCATTTGTATGATTGCACTGGGGAAAGATATATCCAAATCCTTTGTCCATATTAAAAATTGGGTTGTGTTTTTGTTGATGAGTTGTAAAAACTTTTTATACATTCTGCATAACAGGCTCTTACCAGACAAATACTGTGCAAATATTGTCTTCCATTAGGCTTTGGCTTTTCACTTTGGGGATAGCATCTTCTGGTGTACAAAGGTTTCTAATGTTGAGAAAACTAAATTTATCTACTTTTCTTTCCTTGCTTGTGCTTTGGTGTCATCTCTAACAGCATTGCTAAACCCAATGGTCATGAAGATTTATCTCGATATATTGCTTCCAGAGGTCATAATTTTACATTTAAACTGTTGATCCATTTTGATTTGATGTTTGTATATGGTGTGAGATATGGACGCAATTTCATTCCTCTGCACATGGATAGCCAGCTGTCTAGCACCATTTATTAAAAAGACCATTTGCTCCCCAATGTCATGTTGTCTGCTCTTGTCAAAATTCAGTTGACTAAAGATGAAGGGGATTATTTCTGGGTTCTCCCTTAAATATCACTGACCTGTACGTATCTTTATTTTGTAATGTTTATTTATTTTTGAGACAGAGAACATGCAAGGCCCAGAGAGAAAGGGAGAGATAGGAAACTGATTGGTGTGCAAAGGAAAGGGTTTGGATAGACCTGAGAAGGATACATTTCTTTGACCTGTGGTTACTCGGTTGTCCTGTAACTTGATTATGTTCATCTAAACTCATAGAATCTTATAATAAACATGGTCATTTACCATATTTAAGTTACTTCTGTTAATATCTCATTACTTTGATTATTAGATAAAATTTTATAAAATTATTTCTATAAATACTTATGTCTTCACACTCTGTATTGTGTTCCTTCTCAGCTTGGTGGTTGTCTGATGACCATATAGAGTAGATAGATAGGATGGACCAGGTGTGTAGGGGGGACAGATTTAGTTCCGTTCGTGAAAGTGACAGTTTCTAAGGCAAGACTGTGGGGTCAAGGGGCTGAGATGGGGTGCAAAATAATAACATCATGGGAATGAACTCAAGGCTATTATGGAGAGAGTCTGTCATGTTTTACCTATACAGTTCTTTCCTCAATGCGAATTATTATTAGGAGACCTGCCAACCTAATAAACTGTTGTTAAATCCACAGGAAATGAATGGAAGAGTCCAGAAGGAGGCTGGCAGGTGGTGGATGCAGGCATGGAGCCTGGTGGGCAGAAGCCTGGTGGTTGAGCAAGGGCCTGGAAGGAGCTGTAAATGTTAGGCCAGAGGGACGATGGTCCAGATCCAGGACAGAGCTCTTGTCCCTGCACATCCCAGAGCTCAGGACATCCTGGGAAGGGAGACCCTAGGAACAAATGGGAATGGAAGCCAAAGGCCCAGAGGGAGGAGGAATCTACAAGCAGGCATGTGCTACCCCATGTGGAAGCTGTATTCAGAAAAAATTGAAGTCATAATTATTTCTTTTGTATATCTCAAGTTGGTGTCAAATATTCTTTTCCGTATGAAATTATGGTCTTTTAAAAAATATTGCCAATAGTGGATAATTTCATTATAATACATTCATAATGATGTGAATCCTCTATAATGACTTTAATATAACATAAAATTATCTATCTATCTATCATCTATCTACCCTCTATCATCCATCACCTATCCTCTTATCTATTTACTATCTAGCATTCTGATCTCTATTTGAGGTCTATTCAGCTAACTCAGCATTTATCCTCTTGGCACATGCCTTCAGGACTATGAACACATTTTCTACAATTTCTTTAGGCTCCGGATTTTTAGATTCCAATGATGTCCAGGTCAGCCAATCCATTTTCATTAATGTGGTTGTTTTAGTGCCATTAACTTCTTACCTCAGATACTGATGGTCTATGTCCATATCAGTGAAGAGTCCCCCACTTTTCTGTGACATCTGTGCCTCCTCCCTGAGTTAACAGCCCCTTGTGTTGGATGGGGATTTCTCAGGAGATGGAGACAACAGCCATGCATGGGAATCATATCTGCAGGTGACAGAAAGGTGTCCATGTCTTGGTGTCTGTGCACTTAAAGATGTCTGCACTGCTTCCAAACTTTGCAGATGACTGAGGAAGCAAACCCCCTCAGCAGAGAACCATCAAGATCAGAAGTCTCCAGGTGTGCTCAAGCTCTGCAGGTAGTTGTCAGGTGAGGTTAATACATCAGTGTGGAAACTAAAAGAAATATGATCCTGGGAACAAGTGTCCTTTGCTTGTTATATTTACACCAGACTGGACATCAATATAGATTTTTCCTATGCAGTTATGTGTGGAATGACTGATAAAATTGAATGTATTTAAAGACTTGATTTGGAAAGTTTTCTGGAGAAAGTATGGATCCCTTCAAATATCTTTCGGACAGATAGAATATAGTGAATTGTGGTCCACTCATTTGTTCACTATCTGATCAGAAAGGTGAGGCGATCACTTGACCTGCCTCCAACACAATTCATAGACCAAGTGTTGTCTTGACCGAGGACCAACAAGCCTGCGGATCCACAAAGAGATGCCCACAGGTGGACCTGGAAGGACAAGGGGAGCCTGACTCAATTTTTGCCCACTTATCAGGACATGCTCCCTCCCACACAGGCAAACTTCTCAAGATCTAGAGTAAAGTTCAATCTCAGGGTGTGGGAGCCCACACCGCTCTCTCCTCAGACAGTGCTGAAGTCCCTAAGGAAGGCAGAACTGTATTCGAGAAACAGAAGAGACTGCAGGGCCTTCCTTGTGCCTGGTGAGAGGTCCCAAAGGTGAGGGTTTCAGATGTCAGATGTGGGATGATGGGAATGGTTGTGACTGCTGGTGACTGGCCCAGGCTGCGTCTCCTTGTCCCCAGGGGTCCTGTCCCAGGTGCAGCTGCAGGGGTTGTGCCCAACTGGTGAGTGCCTTGCACACTCTGCACCTCACTAGCAGCATCTTGGGGTTCTCCATCTCAACCAGTAATTTCTGGTGGAATTGGATCCACCGACCCCAGCAGAGTGGATGCAGTGGATGGTTCACATACTATCATATATTCTATATCACATACTAGGGTCCAGACCACAAGAGCCACATGTCCAAGAGTTAGGCAGTTTGTTAGGCAAGAGGAAGAGGGATGAAGCAGGTGCTGGCCACCCCCTTGGAGGTTCCCCCAGGATTAACAGCAACACAATCAGAACCGCCTCTAAGGGTGAACAGGACAGGATAGGCCTAGCCACAGAGCTGGCTCAAACACCACAAAGGACTTCTGAGAGCTGAACATCGGCCCAAAAATTGTGATTTGCCCTGAGGTTACCTAAAAGTCACGAGGGGGCATTCAGGACAACAGGGGTAACTGAGATCTCCTGGGGTGCTCAGGTTACCAGGGGGAGCTGAGGACACCAGGGTCGCTCAGTTCTGCATGGAGCACTCAGACCTCCAGGGGGATGCTCAGGTCTCCATAGGGCATTGAGGTCACTAGCTGCCACTCAGTTCACCTGGGGGCACTCAGGTCATCAGGAACACACAGGACACCAGGAGCCACGTAGGGAACCTGGAGGTTCACAGGTCTCCAGGGGGCACCCAAGATCTCAGAATTCATATCCAGAACCAGTGTTTCAGGGTCAGGTTTCCTGTGAAGCATCTTTCTCATCATGCCCTGCAAACTTCATCCTGACCAGTAAACAGTACACACTGTTTCCT
Organism: Panthera onca; assembly: GCF_046562875.1. NCBI lineage: Eukaryota > Metazoa > Chordata > Mammalia > Carnivora > Felidae > Panthera > Panthera onca. Next base: position 147,053,009 of record NC_138344.1, on the reverse strand, counting down.
AAACCATTTACAAACACAGATGTCTTCTAACATTTAGAGTGAACAGTCATATAGTAGTGTCGACCTTGACAGAGACCAAGCTCGGGGATAAATCAATTCATATACAGACCTGTGCCTCACAAGTACACGGGCCACCATTTAAAATAGATGTAAGTGATTTTCAAACAGAGGAGACTGACTCATTCAAGTGATCTAAATTTAATATACTTGAGCAGCTCCTCTCTCCTTTTATTTTCCTTAAGGTTTTCCTTTGATGCCCATGAAGAGAGACCATGAGTAAAGAACCTTGTGGTTGTCGAAACCCCACAGCATCTTCATCAACTCCACGACTTTCTCTCAAGGATTCTCAGTATATACACGTTCCTGTGAGAGAAAAGAGTAGTTTCTACTCTTCACTGCTTTTTTTCTCCATCCAGTTCAGGAAGCCAGAGACAACCAGTGGGGAGGCACACTGAGTCAAGTCTTACAAAACGGTCAGCCAGGGGTCCATTCTACTTAAGTAGTTAAGGAATCATCCACTGGATCCACCTGTCTCTGCACCTGCCTCTCCACAGAACATGAGGCCCAGAACTTCCTCACACTCAGCTGGACATGAAGTCAACTGTATGGGAGCAGATTAGGAACTCAGTTTAGTGGGTTATTTCACCGCACTTTTCCATAGTAGCTACACTATGTTGCACTCCCATCAAGTGAATTCTAGGATTGCCTGTTCTCCACATCCTCAGCAACACTTGAGATGTTCTGGTTGTGTTTGCCTTATTTTATAATAGCCTTGCTATCAGTTGTGAGGTGATATCTCAGTGGATCGGGGGTGGAATTCTCTGATGATTAGTGCATCTCTGCATCATCTCTGATGATTAGAAGTGAATCCCTAAACCTGCCATTCACTTTTAAAGAAGCAAATCTAAGTCTTCAGTGTGATATATATGTAAGAGGACATGCAAATAGGGCCTTCTCTGTGCTGATAAAACCAGCCCAGCCCGACCGTGCAGCTGGGAGAGGAGCCCCAGCTCCAGGCATCCCAGGTGTTCCCATTCTGTGATCAGGACAGAACACAGACACCTCACCATGGAGGATGTGCTTGGCTTGGTTTTCCTTGTTGCCTTTTTAAAAGGTAATTCATGGTGAACAAGAGACACTGAGTATGTGAGTGGGTATGAGTGAGAACCAGCGGATGTGTGACAGTTTCCTGACCAAGATGTCTTGTGTCTGCAGGTGTCCAGTGTGACGTGCAGCTAGTGGAGTCTGGGGGAGACCTGGTGAAGCCTGGGGGGTCCCTGAGACTCACCTGTGTGGCCTCTGGATTCACCTTCAGTGGCTACGACATGAACTGGGTCCGCCAGGCTCCAGGAAAGGGGCTGCAGTGGGTCACATATATTAGATATGATGGAAGGAGCACAAGCTATGCAGACTCGGTGAAGGGCCGATTCACCATCTCCAGACACAACGCCAAGAATACGCTGTATCTGCAGATGAACCTGAGGGCTGAAGACATGGCCACATATTACTGTGCAAGAGACTGGGTGAGGGGACCTCGCTGGGAGCCCACACACAAACCTCCCTGCAGGAGGGGATCAGCACCACCAGGGGGCGCACACTATGCACAATTCTGCTTTGTGTTGCCAGGAGCAGGTGCAGATGGAGGTTACAGGCAGGTTTCCTGTCAGGGTCTGGGGCTTCCTGTCCACACAGCAGTTTCCCCAGGGAGCCTCTCTGGACACGGGATTCTGTGCTTACCTATTAACTCTCTGAATTAGATACCTGTTGTCATAGGAAAACTGCACTAAAATGCACAAAAGACACAGATGTTTCCATTGCTTACTCCTGTCCCTCAACATGAGTGAATTACAGATTTCCTGAGGCACAACAGCTGAACCATTAGAGGTGTCCCACATGCACTCCCTGTGCAGCCAAGACCACAGGATCCCACAGCTCCCCATTATCCTCACCCAGCCCTTGTCCAATCAAACAACGTGACACTCCCTCATGGCACTTGCTACTCAGGACGTTAAATGAGCTACAACTTTATTCAATTCCTCTAAAGAAGAGATAAATCATCTCCATGTATTAGTCTGGATTCTCCTGAGGAACAGAACCCAAAGCACATTGGTTTCCATGACTAAAGAGGTTCGGAAGTCCCATGATCTACTGTCACAAGCTGGAGACCCAGGAAAACCAGTGGTGTAATATGTCTGATTCTGAACTAGGGTCTAGTCTCAGAACGTAGAGATCTGATGATATAACTCTCATAACAAGGGCCAGAGGGGACCACTGTTCCAGTTCAAACAAGCACATGGGAAGTAAAAATGAGGGAATTCTTCCTCCCTCTGCATCAGATTCTATTCACAACCTTAATGGAATGGGTGATGCCCAGACAGAAACAATGGAAGGAAATGCCAGTCTCTTCTGGAAACAAATCACAGACATCCACAGAAACAGTGGTGAATCTGGGCACCCATGACTCAGTCCAGATAACCCATAAAGTTAATCATGACAAGTCAACTTCCTGTAAACGTGGAGCTCAAAGACTGAAGACTTGAATTTAAATTAAAAATAAAACAAGAAAATTAAATACATACATATATGAACTATTGGGACTACCTCAAAATAGCACACTTCTGCACAGTGAGGGAAACAATCAACAAAACTAAAAGGCAACCTATGGAATGGAAGAAGATATTTGTAAATGACATATCCTCAGGGTTAGTATTCAAACTATGTAAATTCTTTTAAATTATTTTCACATTATCAGTAGAGAGTGTGTCCATGCAGTTCAGCATACTGTCATGTGAGAAGTAAAATTCGTGTCTTCCACTTTTGTTTTGTGTTAGGATCTCACTGAACATGAGACCAACACTCTTCACAAAATTTGAACCATACAGTACAGTACTGTTAATGACAGGGGTAATGTTGTGGAGACCCCTCTAGAACTTAATCATCTTGCATAACAGAAAATCATAGCCCTTGAGATCTACTCCTCATTGCCCCATCCTGCCAGCCCCTGACAACTGCCATTCCACTCTCCATTTTATTGTTATCAAATCCCAAATTCAGCTGAGTATTTCTGGAAAGGTCAATGTTCAAAGTTTTAGTTTTGGTGGGAAAAGAAGTTGAGCTTTATTTAGGAGACCAGCCACCCGGAGCTAAGGCAGACTCTTCTCCAAAAGCCAACTCTGAGGGTTTGTGCCCAACCCAGAGGATTTTAAAGGGCTAGACAGTACTTAAACAAGGGAGTTCCATGGTGGATACCATTTTCAATCATGTGCGTCCTCCATAGTGCAAGCTGCCAAGGTAACCTCAACTCCCCTGCATCTATCTCCACCTGAGGAGAGAAACTCACAGGCATGGGAGAGGACTGCCAGAGGCCAGGAAAGAACCACAATAAGGGATTAGAGGGGAAATCCCCTGGGGCTCACACATGTTCAGCAGTACTTTCTGTTCTAACCAGATGGCATAAGAAAATACTAAAATACAACTTTGTACTTCACCAATAATGACACAGAATACTGGGAAATGTTTCCTCAGTAAACACAGAGGAAGCTTCAAACCAAAAACCAAAAGGATCAAATGGCCTGCAAACTAATAGCCAACCAGAATAAGACATGTAACATTACAAAGCGATGTTTTTCAATACGTACAAAGGTAAAGTTGACAGTCTACCTCCATATCCCATGGAAGTAGGAAGCATTGGTCTCCATAATGAGGAAAAGCAGTCATCCAGAGAAAGTGACCCAGCAGTACCACAGGACATGGAATTGGTAGAGAAGTTCAGTGTGTTATAATTGCATATCCCGTATCCAAGTAGAAGGAGAAAAGATGGAATGTGTTGTATAGAGCCGTGTTTCTGGGTCCAAGTCCCTACCCATGTCCATGTGAGCACTGTTGACCATGGCCCACTTGACTCTCCCACATCCACCCCAGGTGAACTGATGAGCAGGGTCACCCAATGCCACACCCTGTGACTGTTACCTAACCCCACAGGTGGCCCCCAGGTGTAGGGTGCTGGCCACCTGGTACAGCCCTCTGTTCTGTCTGATGGTCTAGACCTGGTTTTGCTGAGGATCCTCCATTTATCCATTCTCACTGGCAGATGTCCCTGAGCAGGGGCATGAGGCTGGCAGAGGACCAGGTCACCCTGAGGGCACCCCTCTTGCTGTTTGCGCTCTGGGCATTGCTGGCTCCTGTCCAAGGTTCTCAAGGTCGTCCCTCATGGCGCTACATCTCTTCTGAGGTGGTAATTCCCAAGAAGGAGTTGCACCACGGCAAGGGCGTTCAGATGCCTGGCTGGCTGTCCTATAGCCTGCATTTTGGGGGCAAGAGCCATGTTATCCACATGAGGCACAAGAAACTCTTTTGGTCCAGACAGTTGCTGATGATGACTCAGGATGATCAGGGAGCCTTGCAGATGGACTACCCCTTCATCCCTCCAGACTGTTACTACCTCGGCTACCTGGAGGAGATTCCTCTTTCCATGGTCACCATGGACACGTGCTATGGGGGCCTTGAAGGTATCATGAAGTTGGATGACCTTGCCTATGAAATCAGACCCCTCAGCCATTCCCAACGGTTTGAACACGTTGTTTCTCAGATAGTGGCAGACACCAATGCAACGGGACCTACTTATAACCTGGGATATAAGGAGGTTAGGAACCCCCTGTTCTCTCAAGCAAATATCAGTGCAGCCCCCAGGATCTCTAGTAAGTTGTATTCATCCCATCGTGGGATTTTGAAAGGACTTGTTCTCAGTTCCAAAACAATGTATAGTGTGTTCAACAACGTGTCAAAATGTGCCCGATTCCTCATAAGGCTTGTTAGTTTGACTGACTCAATGCTTCAAGGGATTGATGTAAGGCACTATATTTGATGTAAGGCTCTCTTGCACTGTTGGTGGGAATGCAAACTGGTGCATCCTTTCTGGAAACTAGTGTGGATGTTCCTAAAAAATTGAAAATAGGTCTACCCTATGACCCAGCAATAGCACTGCTAGGAATTTACCCAAAGGATACAGGAGTGCTGATACATAGGGGTACTTGTACCCCAATGTTTATAGCACCACTTTGAACAATAGCCAAATTATGGAAAGAGTCTAAATGTCCATCAACTAATGATTGGATAAAGGAATTGTGGTATCTATTCAAAATGGAATACTACCTGACATTGAGAAAGAATGAAATGTGGCCTTTTGTAGCAACATGGATGGATCTGGAGAGTGTTGTGCTGAGTGAAATTAGTCATATGGAGAAAGACAGATACCGTATGTTTTCACTCTTATTTGGATCCTGAGAAACTTGACAGAAGACCATTGGAAGGGGGAAAAAAAAAGTTATAGGGAGGGAGTCAAACCATAACAGACTCTTAATAACTGAATAAACTGAGGGTTGATGGGGGTGGGAGGGTGGGGAGGGTGGGTGATGGGTATTGAGGAGGGCGCCTGTTGGGATGATCATTGGGTGTTGTATAGAAACCTATTTGACAATAAATTTCATATTTACAAAATAATCATATTTAATTGTCATTAGTATGTTTTTTTAGTTTTATGTAAATTTTTTCAAATTACCTTTTATTTCCATCATTTTACTTTAGTCTACTACAGTATATTCACTTTTTCAAATTATCAAATTATTTCTTTTTTTTCTTTTCTTTATCTTTATTCTCTTTTTCATTTCTTTACTTTTTTCTTAAATACACAACAAAAAATTCATAATTTTTATTAAAAATATTTTTATTTAATTTTTTCTACTATATACTTTACTTTTGTCTATATTATTTTCAAATTCTCTTTTACTCCCATCTACCCATTTTACTCTACATCAGTGTATTCATTTTTTCAAATTCTCAAGTGATTTCCTTTGCCCCCTTTTTTTTCCCTAATCTGTCAAACCACTTTCAACACCGAAACAAAACACACCTAGGATCAAGCATTAACTATTAGATTTGTGTGTGTGTGTGTTTAATTTTTAATTTTAATATTTTTGTAATTTTATTTGTTTTATCTCAATATTTCTACTTCATTAATTCCTTTTCTCTCTTCAAAATGACAAAACAAAGGAATTCACCCCAAAAGAAAGACCACGAAGAAACGACAGCCAGGAATTTAACCAACACAGGTACAAGCAAGATGTCTGAACCAGAATTTAGAATCACGATAATAAGAACACTATATGGAGTCAAAAATAGATTAGAATCCCTCCTGAAGAGTTAAGAGAAGTAAGAAAACAAATAGCCAGAATGAAATGAAAAATGCTATACCTGAACTGCAATCACGGATGGATGCAGCTGTGGTAAGGATGGATGAGGCAGAACAGAGAATCAGCGATACAGAGGAGAAACTAATAGGAAATAATGAAGCAGAAAAAAAAGAGGGAGATTAAGGCAAAAGGGCATGATTTAAGAATTAGAGAAATCAGTGACTCATTAAAAAGGAACATCAGAATCATAGGAGTCCCAGAAGAGGAAGAAAGAGAAATAGGGGTAGAAGGGTTATGTGAGCCAATCATAGTGGAAAACTTTCCTAACCTGGGCAAAGACACAGACATCAAAATCCAGGAAGCACAGAGGACCCCCATTAGATTCAACAAAAACTGGCCAGCAACAAGGCATATCATAGTCAAATGCACAAAATACTCAGGCAAGGAGAGAATCATGAAAGCAGAAAGGAAAAAAAAGTCCCTAACATACAAGGGAAGACAGATCAGGTTTGCAGCACACCTATCCACAGAATCTCAGCAGGCCAGAAAGAAGTGGCGGAGTCTATTCAGTGTGCTGAATCAGAAAAGTATGCAGACAAGAATTCTTTATCCAGGAAGGCTGTCATTCAAATTATAAGGTGAGATAAAAGTTTCCCAGACAAACAAAAATTAAAAGAGTTTTTGACCACTAAACCAGCCCTGCAAAAAATTTTAAGGGGGACTCTCTGAGGGGACAAAAGATGAAAAAAAAATATATATATACATATATATCAAAAGCAAGAAAGATTAGAAACGACCAGAGCACACCATCAGAAACTCCAGATCTACAAGCATCATCATGGCAATAAACTCACATCTTTCAGTACTCACTCTAAACCTCAGTGGACTCAGTGCCCCAATCAAAAGACACAGGGTAACGGAATGGATAAGAAAACAAGATCCATCTATATGCTGTTCACAAGAGACCCACTTTAGACCTAAAGACACCTTCAGATTGAACATAAGGGGATGGAGAACCATCTATCATGCTAATGGTCAACAAAAGAAAGCACGAGTAGCCATACTTATATCAGACAATCTAGACTTAAAAATACTGTATCAAGAGATGCAGAAGGGCATTATATCATGATCAAGGGGTCTATAGATGAAGAAGACCCAATAGTTGTAAACATTTATGTGCCAAATGGGAGAGCACACAAATATATAAATCAATTAATCACAAACATAAAGAAACTCACCGATAGTAATACCATAATATTAGGAGACTTCAACACCCCAGTCACAGCAATGGACAGATCATCTCAACAAAAAATGGACAAGGAAAGAATGGCTTTGAATGACACACTGGACCAGATGGACTTAACAGATATATTCAGAATATTTCATCCTAAAGCAGCAGAATATGCATTCTTCTCCAGCACACATGGAAGGTTCTCCAGAATAGACCATATACTGGGACACAAATCAGCCCTAAGTAAGTACAAAAAGATTGAGATCATACTGTGCATATTTTCAGAACACAATGCTGTGAAACTCAAAATCAACCACAAGAAGAAATTTCGAAAAGTAAAAAATACTTGGAGACTAAAGAACATCCTACTAAAGAATGAATGGGCTAACCAAGCAGTTAAGAGGAAGTTAAAAAATATATGGAAGTCAATTAAAATGATAACACCACAACCCAAAACCTGTGGGACGCAGCAAAGGTGGTCATAAGATGAAAGTATATAGCATTCCAGGCCTTCCTAAAGAAGGAAGAAAGATCTCAGATACACAACCTAACCTTACACCTTAAGGAGCTGGAAAAAGAACAGCAAATAGAACCCAAAACCAGCAGAAGACAGGAAATAATAAAGATTACAAACGAAATTAATGCTATCGAAACCCAAAAAACAGTAGACCAAATCAATGAAACTGGAAGCAGGTTCTTTGAAAAATGAACAAAATTGATAAACCACTAGCCAGTTTGATCCAAAAGAAAAAGGAAAGGATGCAAATAAGTAAAATCAAGAATGACAGAGGAAAGATCACAACCAACACAACAGAAATAAAAACAATAAGAGAATATTATGAGCAATTATATGCCAATAAAATGGGCAATCTGGAAGAAATGGGCAAATTATAGAAACATATACACTACCAAATGGAAACAATAAGAAATATAAAAATTTGAACAGACCCATAACCAGTAAGGAAATAGTATTAGTAATCAAAAATCTGTCAAAAACAAGAGTCCAGGGCCAGATGGCTTTCCAGGGGATTCTACCAAACATTTAAGGAAGAGTTAATACCTATTGTCTTGAAGCTGTTCCAAAATATAGAAATGTAAGGAAAACTTCCAGACTCTTTCTGAAGCCAGAATTACCTTGATTCCAAAAGCAGACAGAGACCACACTAAAAAGGAGAACTATAGACCAATTTCCCTGACGAACATGGATGCAAAAATCCTCAATAAGATATTAGCCTACCACATACTACAATACATTAAAAAAATTATTCACCACGACCAAGTGGGATTTATACCTGGGATGCAGGGCTGGTTCAATATCTGCAAAGCAATTAACGTGATTCATCACATCAATAAAAGAAAGGACAAGAACCACATGATCCTCTCCATAGATGCAGAGAAAGCATTCGACAAAATACGGCATCCTTTCTTGATAAAAACCCTCAAGAAAGTAGGGATAGAAGGAGCATACCTCGAGATCATAAAAGCCATATATGAATGACCCAACACTAATATCATCCTCAATGGGGAAAAAGTGAGAGCTTCAATGTGCTTAGTGTTACTACAATAGTGAAGAACTAAGGTTTCTCTGCACAGCATTCTGGGGCCTATATTCCTTTTTCTGGTGCTAAGGACAGTTCTCCCCTCCTGGTACAAAAAGGGTGTATTTCACATAGGAGATTTATATTCTGTTTAGGGAACAAAGGATGGTCAGTGCGTCTCTGTACTGGCTGTTTCTCAAGCATGTTTCATTACAGTGGCATATTTGGGGTGGCATTTTCTGCTCCCCTCTACCATGTAATGCTGGAGTAGAGACACGGGAATAAATGTCCTGTGAGTCTTGACAGGAACCTCCCTGCAGGGCCGGGCCTAGACTGCAGGGAGCTTTCAGTACTACCCAGCACCAGGCTGCTACCCCAGGTGAGTAGGTGCACAAGGGGTGAGGAAGGCTTTTCTGTAGAAGCCAGTGTTTCCTTTTCCAGAAAGCAATCTAAAATATGAGCAGGATGATGGATGCTAAAGGGTGTTTAAATATCCTGTTCCATCAGAGCATTTAATGAACTCAGGCAGTGAGAAGACACTTGACGCTGCTAGTCCAGGGCTTATAGATATCTTCATCTAAGAGATGGAAGCCAGGATGCATATATTACCCCATTTTGTGCAACAGTTTGGAGTCATGCTTATCCAGGAATAAGATGTACAGATATCAGAGCCAACAACAGGTTCAGGTGGTCTCTGCCTCATTCAATACTGGTCCACAATGGGGAGAATTTCCTGTAAGGTCTTATCACTCAGTGGCAGGAGCTCAGTCTGCACACAGTTCAGGAACCTGGCCAAGGACCCATGTCCTCAAACAAGGATTAGACTGGTGCTCTCTGAGTCCCAATGTACATGGTCTCTGGGACCGTCTCCAGATGGTTCTGGTCCTGTGTATGAAATACTCTGTCTCATGGCTATGCAAATAGTCCTAAGAGCACTAGGTTAAGTATGGGTGTGTCTGTGCCCTGAGAGCATCACCGTACAACGCCATCCTCTACCGGAGACCCTGAGACACATCCCCTCACGATGGACTGGAGCTGGAGAATCCTCTACCTGGTGGCAGTGGCGACAGGTAAGGGTCAGCCAAGTCCCTGGACACAGGAGAGGACCAGGACCAGTCAACATTGATTTCATCCACTCTTGTCCCCTCTCTACAGGTGTGCACTCCCAGGTTTTGCTGGTGCAGTCTGGGGCTGAAGTGAGGAAGTCTGGGGCATCAGTGAAGATCTTCTGCAAAGTATCTGGATATAGCTTCACTGATTACTTTATGCACTGGGTGCGACACGTTCCTGCACAAGGGCTTGAGTGGATGAGAAGCATTAACCCTGAAGATGGTTCTACAAGCTATGCACAGAATTTCCAGAGCGGACTCACTCTGACAGCAGACACATCCACAAACACAGACTACATGGAGCTAAGCAGTCAGAGGTCTGCAGACATGGCCATGTATTACTGTGCAAGGACACAGTGAGGGGTTGTCAGTGTGAGCCCAGACACAAACCACCCTGTAGAAGAAGATCAAGACCGCCAGGGGGTGCACACTATGCACCATTCTGTTTGTGTTCCCAGGAGCAGGTGCAGGTAGGGGTTGTTGGAAGGTTTTGTGCCATGGCCTGGGGCTTCCTCTCCATACAGCAGTTTCCCCCAGGAAGCCTCTCTGGACACATGATTCTGTGCTTACCTACTCGGGTCTGGTTTACAAAGTTTGTTTTACCAGGAACACTATACTTACATGAACAAGAGATAGAGTCTCTTACAATTGCTTACCCTTGTACTAAATATCGATGGTTTACACGTATCCTGATGCACATCAACTGAACATTTACAGGAGTCCCAGGTGCGCTCACTTTGCATCTAGGACCCAGGATCCCATAGCTCCTGGTTATCCTCACCCTGCTCTTGTCCCAGTCAAACACCATGACACTTCATTCATGTCACTTAGGTTCTCAGAACTTTATATGTGTTACAGTTTTCTTCAAATACTTGAAACTACAAGAGAAAAAGCATCTACATGTATTAGTCAGGATAATCCTGAGGAACAGAACACATAGCACATTGGCTTACATGACTAAATAGGAAGAGAAGTCCCATGATATACTATCACATGCTGGATACCCAGTAAAGTCAAAGGTGTAATTCTCATCTGATTCCAAACTAGACTCAAGTCTGAGAATGTGGGGACCTGATGGTTTAACTTTCACTCCAAGGGCAAGAGGAAGCCAATGTTACAGCTCAAGCAGGCACACAAGAAGTAAAAATGAGAGAATTTGCTTCACTTTTATTTTTATTCTATTCATAACCGTAATGGATTGGGTGATGCCCACTTACCAAGACACCAAAACGCAAGAACACAGTGCACACAGCACTCACCACAAACCCTTCCTGAAGCGCCAGTCTCCGTACAGCATACGAACTCTTCTTAATGTAGCCATGACTCTCAGAAGCAGAAAACATAACAGGTTTTCTAAAACACAGAAGAACACAGAGACCTAGACAATATGAGAATATGGAGGAATTCATCCCCAAAGAGAGAACAAGAAAGGACCGTATCCAGGGATCTAATCAAAACAGATATAAGGAATAGGCCTAAAACAGAACTGAAAACAACAATAGTAAGGATAATGGATGGGCTTGAGAACAGCATAGAAGACATCAAGGATATGCATACCACAGAGATAAAAGACATAAAAACTGGTCAACGGTGAAATTTAAAAATTATATGAAAGAGACATGATGCTTACTGCACATAATAATGGGTGGAAGCAGCATAGGAATGACTAAGGTTATAGAAGGTTATATCCTTCTATATAAGGATATAGAAGGTAAAATTATGGAAAATAAGGAATCAGAAAAGAGAGGGTAAACTAACTTCTTGGGTTATGGATGTAGACTTAGAGAACTCAGCCACTCTGTATAGTGTAGTAAAATTCCTTTCTGAGGAGTCCCAAAAGAAGAGAGGGAAAAAGGGACAGAAGGTTTATCTGTGCAAATTGTAGCTGAAAGTTGCCCTAACCCAAGGAAGGAAATGAACATCCAAATCCAGAAGGCACAGAGAACTCCTATCAAAATCAACAAAAGTAGGCCATTACCAAGAGAAATCAGAAAATTGACATAATATAGAGATAAAGGAAAAATCCTAAAAGCAGCAAGAGAAAAGAAGTCCCTAAGAAGGGAAGGCAAATAAGGTTAGTTCCATTCACAGAAACTTACCAAGAGAGAAGGGAGTGTCATCATACATTCAATGTGCTGAATGGGAAAAAAATGGGCAGGGAAGAATACTTTATCCAGGAAGTTTGTCATTGAGAAGAAGGAGAGATAAAGAGCTTCCCAGACAAACAAAATCTAAAGGAGTCTGTGACCCCTAATTCAACCCTGCAAGAAATACTAAAGGGGACTCTTTGAGGGGGAAAGGAAGACCAAAAGCAACAAACATTAGAAAGGAATAGAATAAATCTCCAGAAAAAAAAATTACTTTACAGAAACATTGTGATAACACAATTACACTAATATCATATCTTTCAGTAATCACTGTGAATGTAAATGAACTAAAGAGTCCAGTCAAAAGGCACAGAGTATCAGAATGGATTAAAAAAACAAGATCCAGGTATATTCTGCCTGTAAAAGACTCCTTTGAGACCTAGAGATACCTGTTGATTGAAAGTGAGGGGTTGCAGAACAATTTATCATGCTACTGGACATAAAAAGAAAGCTGTAGTACCATATTCATGTCAGGCAACCTGGATTTAAAATACAAAGACTGCAAAAAGAGATGAAGAAGGGCATTATATCCTAAAGTGGTCTATCCAACAAGAAGCACTAACAACTGTAAATATTTATGACCACACATTGGGGCACTGAAATATGTAAAGCAATTAATGACATAAAAAAACTCATTGATAATAATACACTAGGAGTAGGGGACTTTCACTTGTAAGTAGGGGACACCCCACTTGCAACAATGAACACATAGTGTAAGAAGAAAATCAAGAAGGAAACAATGGCTTTGAATGACACAGGTGCAGATGGACTTAACAGATATATTCAAAACATTCCATCTTAAAGCAGCAGAATACATTCTTGTCGAGTGCACATGGAACATTCTCCAGAATAGATCACACACTGGGTCATAAATCAGCCCCTACAAGTACAAAAAGATTGAGACTATGGCATGCATATTTTCAGATCAGAACACTATGAAACTTGGAGTCAACCACAAGGAAAAATTTGGAAACACCACTAATAGTTGGAGTAAAAGACCATTGCACTGAAGAATAAAGCGGTTGACCAGGAAATTAAAGAAGAAATAAAAATACATGGAAGCAAATGAAAATGTTAGCGTTGACGGTCCAAATCCTGTGGGATGCAGCAAAAGCAGGTTTAAGATGGAAGTAGATAGCAGTACAGGCCTAACACGATAAAAATAAAATTTTAAACACACAACCACTTTACACCTAAAGAAGCTAGAAAAGGAAGAGCAAATGAAGCCTAAAGTTAGACGAGGAGGGTAAACAATCATAGAGTACCTATAAATGGCATAGAAAGAAACAAAAACAGTAGAAAAGATCAACAAAACTTTTAGGTTGCTTTCTGAAAGAATGAATAAAATTGAACTTCCTGGACCAGATTATTCAAACAGAAAAGAAAAAGGACCCAAAGAGACAAAATCATGAATTTCATGGGACAGATCACAACCAACACCAGAAATACAATCAATTATAAGAGAATATTATGAAAAACTATATACCAACCAATTAGGCCATCTGGAAGAAATGAATAAATTCCCAGAAACATGTAAACTACCAAAATTTCAACAGGAAGAATTAGAAAAGGATAATTACAGACTAATTGCCCAGGTGAACATGGATGCAAAAATTATCAACAACATACTTACAAATTGAATCCAACAGTACATTAAAAGAATCATTTACCAGGATGAAGTCGGATTTATTCCTGGGGTGCAAGGATGGATCAATATTAACAATCAATCAAAGTTATACACCATATCAATAATAGGATAAGACCCAAATGATCCTTTCAATAAATGCAGAGAAGCATTTGATAAACGACACTATCTTTTCTTGATAAAAACCATCGAGCAAGTAAAGATAGATGGAAAATTCTTCAACGACATAAAGGCCATATACAAAACACGCACTGTTAACATCATCCTCAATGGGGAAACACTGAGTGCTCTCCACATATGGTCAGGGACATGACAGGGATATCCACTGTCACTAATTTTGTTCAACGTAGTACTAGAAGGCTTAGTCTCTGCAATCAAACAATGAAAAAAATAAAAGGCATAGACATTTGAAAGGAGTAAGTCAAACTTTCACTCTTTGCAGATTACATGATACTCTATGTGGAAAATCCAAAAGATTCCACCAAAAGACTTCTAGGGCGGAGACAAAACTCAGAAAAGTTGTAGGATACAAAGACAACATCAAGTTATTGGCACTATATACATACACCAAAAATGAAGCAGAAAAGAGAGACATTAAGGAATCAGACCCATTGACAATTGCACCAAAAATCATAACATACCTAGGAATAAACCTAACCAAAGATGTTAGAGATCTGTATGCTAAAAACTATAGAAAGCATATGAAGCAAATTACACAAGACACAAAGGAAGAGCATTCCATGGTCATGGATTGGGAAACAAATATTGTTAAAATATCAATACTACCCAAAGCAATCTACACATTCAATGTGATCCTTACCAAAATAACACCAACATTCTTCACAGAAAAAGAACAAAGAATTTTAAAATTTGTATAAAACCAGAAAACACCGAATTGGCAGAGCAATGTTGAAAAAGAAATCCAAAGCTGGAGGCATCACAATTCTAGACTTCAAGCTGTATTACGAAGCTGTAATCATCAAGAAAGTATGGTACTGGCACAAAAATAGACACATACATGAATGGGACAGAATAGAGAACCAGATTTGCTGAACAGTCTGTTCAGCAAATGGTGCTGGGAAAACTGGATAGTAACATGCAGAAGAATGAATCTGGCACACTTTCCTACAGCAAACACAAAAATATATTCAAAATGGATGAAAAACCTAAATGTAAGACCAAAAAGCATCAACATCTATAAGAGAAAACAGACAGAAACCTCTTTGACCTCGACCTCAGCAACTTCTTAATAGACACGCCTCTAGAGGCAAGGAAAACAAAAGCAAAAAATGAACTATTGGGACCTCATCAACATAAAAAGCTTCTGCACAGTGGAGGAAACAGTCAACAACACTAAGTGGCAACTGACAGAGGAGTGAAGATATTTGAAAATGACATACATGGTAAGAGTTAGTATCCAAAATCTATAAGAACTTAACAAACACAGAAGAACAAATAAATATCCAGTGAATGGTCAAAAGACATGAGCAGACACTTTTCCAAAGAAAACATCTGGATGGCTAAGAGACACATGAAAAGATGCTCAACATCACTCATCATTGGGGAAAATCAATTCAAAATCATGATAAGATACCACCTCACACCTGTCAGAATGGCTAAAATGAACAATTCAGGAAACAACAGATATGGGCAAGGATGTGGAGACAGAGGAACCTTCCTATACTCTTGGTGGAAATGCAAAGTGGTGTGACCACACTGGAGAAGAGTTTAAAAAGTTAAAATAGAATTACCTTATGTCCCACCAATTTCTCTACAAGGTAGTTACACAAAGGACACAAAAATTCTGATTCAAATAGCTAAACGGGTGATAGAGATTATGTAGGTCACTTGTTGTGATGCACACTGGGTGTTAATGTATGTGATGAATCACTAAATTTTATTCCCAAAACTAAAACTACACTACATGTTAACTAACAAAGATGTAAATAAATAAAATCTTCATATATTAAAAAACAAGGGGAAAAAAGGAAGGGGACAAATGTTGTTACAAATGGCCATAACCAATGGGATCTAGGGCAGTGAGTCTAACAACTTGCATTTACCCATTTTATCCCTAACTGGTAGTGGACATTAATTAACAAACATACTCAGGATTCCCAATGTTGGTGCCACGTGAGTGGGAATTCAAACCCCAGCTGCCCATCCCTGCTTCTCTGTGACCACATCTCATGGGCAGTCTGTCTAGACAGCTGGCATCTATGTACTGCCTGTGTGTAGACGTCCTTGCTCCTGGACCAGGCTCATTCACCCAGGTCTGCTGGGTACTCAGAAAGCACAGACTAGTGTCACCCGGCATTCCTTGTACTTCCCATTCCTCACTAGGGAACAAGCTCAGCCTTGAGGATGCATGGTTACCATGTGCTGTTCCACTGGTCTACACCACCTGACACCACCCATGTATTCCAGTACTTGCTTCTGAAGGGAATTTCCAAACAGATGACAATTTCACTAGTGATTTACACCAAAAAATAATTGGATCCAAGTGAGGGCACAATATTGGATTTTAGCTGCATGTTAAGGGGAACTCTGCTTTCATTCTTAGAAGACAGAGAAGAGGTTTATACCAGAGACAAGGTCACAAGGACGGATCCTCCCAGAACCAGCAGTGGACCATCGCCTTACTGAGAGAGGGTACATTTCACATACAATAGAAGCTGTGAATGTATAACATCTGGAGGGAGTGACCTCAGAGGGTGGAGGGGCCACAGGGTGGCCAGGACATCTCTTTACCCTCAGGTGAGGGACCTCCCGAGTCATGTCACTTGTCCACAATACAGTCAGCTTTGGGGGTGGCTATGGTTCTGTTCTTACATCCCAGAGCCCAGTTTGTAGGGCTGCCCCCGAACTCCACTGGCTATTGTCCAACATCGTCCAATCAAGGCTGCAGAAAACGGGATGCATGTCAGCCCCAGAAGTCCTCTCTCAATGGCAACGACTCCTTTATGTGACTTTCCTTGCTGTTATCTGTCTTTCTTCATGTTTCTTTCCTTACTGTTTCTCTTCACCTCAGAGCATTTTGGGGACATCCATGCATATCCACCTGGGTTCAGTTAGACACTCAGATCCAGAGGGAGACTTGAACTTCATGCAAGAAAGTGTCTGTGCCTGGTGATGAGGGGTTTCATCCCACAATTCTCAAGGTATTCCCTCCCACAGATGTGCTGTCTTCAGGACCCACTCATCTTCAGTTCCGAGGCGGACACTTGGTGACTGCCCATCTGTGTCCTGAACTCCATCCCCAGACTCATACACATGGCAGTAATATCAGTGTGTCAAAATTAATCTCATGTGACAAGTCCCTTTGGCCACATAAGTTATTCTACACAGGTTCAAGAATGACATAGATGACCACAGTCCACACTGATGTCAGGGAAGTTCACCTCCCTCCCACATGACACTCACATTACCACACCCCCAAATCCTGCAACATGTCAAATCATTACATATTAAGTCAAGTCCAAAACGTTCCTAAATTTCACTACCTCTAAAACCCCAAATCTAACCATGTAGCTTGGGTAGGGTGAGACCGTGGTACCTTCCATCCTGGGGTGAAACCCTCTCCATCAGCCGACCTGCATTTCTAGAAAACCATTTTTGTTTTCTGAATGCTTCTGCATGGTAACCATAACATAACAGGTACTGACATTCCTATCCCAGAAGAAATACAGTGTAATTTAGAAGTGCATCACCAACAAGAAACAATTTGATTATCAATCTGGGGAAACCCGTTAGGTTCAAAGACAGAATGCTCTGAATCTCAGACTCCAACGTGTCTCTGGGATTGACACTTCCTTTTTTCTTAAAGGAGGTACATGTCTGAAGCTGAGCACATTTATCCCAGTTTCATGAAGGTAGAATTTCTGAGCCCAAAAATCTTTCTTTTGTTCTCTCTATTATCAAATGAAAAGTTCTTCTGACTCTTGCCAGCTGATAAGGATAACTATTCAAGATTGTTCCTCACCAATGATTAAAGGAAATATAACTGTATATTTATAGGCAAGAAGCAGAGTGAAGGGTTCAAAGATGGAAAATATGTAGGAGGAGACATCCTGTGAACAGAAGGGTCTGCAGTGCTCATGATGGAAAGGTCTCACCCTTGCATGTTGCATAAATGGGGAGGGAAGGAAAGGAGTCACTGTATCTCTGCAGGGGTCTGTGAAACAACAGGAGCACGGGGACCACCGGGGGGCAATCACAACCACCAGGGGGAACTCAGAGACCACGGAGCTCATGATCCAGGACAAGAGATTGGTTGAGGACTGGTCTCCTCGGAAGGGCTTTCAGATCCAGACTCTGCACACTTATTCTGATATGAACACAGCAAAGAGTTTGTAAAGCTGTGGAAACACACAAGTGTCCTCCCTGTTTAAATAAACCATGATAAG
Source organism: Panthera onca (assembly GCF_046562875.1). Lineage (NCBI taxonomy): Eukaryota > Metazoa > Chordata > Mammalia > Carnivora > Felidae > Panthera > Panthera onca. The sequence continues at coordinate 147,034,745 of NC_138344.1, read as the reverse complement.
GGGAATACACAATTTTCCCAGGGTCAGACACTGGGATAAATACATCTTTGATCATTCTCACATTAACAAGAGTTTAGAAGAATAATGATCTCCATTTCATAGATGAAGAAATATTTTTAATTAACATCATCCTTCCTGTTCTCAGGTGTTTTGCCTTCAACATATTTTAATAAAATTCAACCATTTTAACGTTATTGAGGCTTTCTTTTTTTAATGTTTATTTATTGTTATGGGAGGGAGAGACAGACTACGAGCGGGCAAGGGGAAGAGAGAGAGAGGAGACACAGTATCAGAATATCAAGCAGTCTCCAGGCTCTGAGCTGTCAGCACAGAGCGCGACACAAGGCTCAGACTCATAAACTGTGAGACCATGACCTGAGTCAAAATCGGACACTTAACCAACTGAGCCACCCAGAGGCTCCATATAGAGGGTTTCCATTGATGTCCTCATAGGGTTCATGTGTAAATGACCCCTTGTGTTTGTAGAAAACCCCTGGCATCTCCATCAGCTCTGTGAGTCTCTGTCGAGGCTTCTCACTCTCTCCAATTTGTGACAGAATAGACCTGGCTTCCACCCATCACTCTCCTGGGACTTCTAGAAAGTCAGGAACCTGCAAACCTCACTGGGATGTCCAGCCTTGTCCTGCATGTGGTTCAGGAGGCCGGTGGGTCCCCTGATGGAGAGCACAGGTCCAGATACTGGGACTACTCTCACCTCATACGTGATCTTGGACATTCACACACTCTGTCTCTGCCGCAGTGTATCTGTTAACCTGTACAATGGTGGTATACTGATTCTTACCTCAAGTGTTTGGGTTCATATGTGAAAATAAGGATTATCATGGGTACTTATAATCACTGCAGCAAAATCACAAATTAATAAATCACAATGTCCTGAAAGATATTGTGACACCAAACACTGCCCCATCCCTTACACCTGCCAAAGGTCACTGGCTTCTTGAGGATTCTGTTGCAAAATTTACTATATTGTCAAAGGACATCTGTATGCTGATTAAACCCTCCCATCCCTGAAACTGTAGCTGGGAGAAGAGCCCCAGCCCCTAAGTGTTCACATTCAGTGATCAGAACAGAACACAGACATCTCACCATGGAGTTTGGGTTCACTTTGGTTTTCCATGGTTCTATTTTAAACAGTAATTCATGATGAACAAGAAACACTGACTATGATAGTGGATATGAGTGAGAGAAACAGTGGGTGTGTGACATTTTCCTGACTTGTATCTCTAGTTGTCTTGTGTGACGTGGAGCTGTTCCAGTCAGGGGGAGACCTGATGATGCCCGGCAGGGGAGGGGGTCCCTGAGAATCTCCTGTGCAGTCTCTAGATTCACCTTCAGTAGCTAATTGATGAGGTGGGTCTGCTAGACTCCAGGGAAGGGGCTGAATGGGAGTCTACATATCTGTATGGTATAAGATAAGGACCAAATGTCATTATTTTACTCACTGGAATTCAAAACCATTTGTGAAAGAGGCCATTTTTTCCCTAATTTTAATTCTATGAAATCTCATGGAGGATTTGCTGACTGCATCCAGACACATTTCACTCTGGTCTCTGTAATCTGCTCCACTGGTCTGTGTGTCTGACTCTGTGCCAGCAGCACAGTGTTATAGACAATGTACCTCTGCAATATACTTAGAAAGGAGGACGTGTGCTGTCTCCAGGTTTGTTCTTCTTTCTCAGGATTGTTTTCTCACTTCTGTGAGCTTTTTGGTACCATATAAATAAGAATTTCCCAGATACATTCATTGGCATTTTTATTAACTCAACTAATATTAGAAATTATTAGAACAGATAAAAGGAATAAAAAGTGTAATAATACAAAAAATTAACAAATTGAAATAGATATCTGGAAAGCTAAATGCAATTGAAAAAGCATCTCTACTAGGAAATAGGTAAAACTCAAACAGATACAACCAGAATTAAGGAGGGGACATAACTGATACCAAAGAAGTGAAAAACAATAACAGAAAATGCCTAGATAATTATAGACCCATTATTAGATAACTAAGGGGCAACTAGGCAGTTTCTAGAGTTATACAATGCGCAAGACTGTACATGAAGAAACAGAAAATTAACAGAATTAAAGCAAGTAAGATTGAATCTAAAATCTAATCATACACCGCCCCAAAAGAAAAAAGTCAGCTTGGTAACAGAGGACTTTATCTATGAATTATATCAAAATATAAAAGATATTTAATGACAATATCTCTCAGACTCTTACCAAAAACTGAAAAGAAAGGAATACGCCCCAACTCATCTACAAGACCAACCTTACTATACTGCAAAATCGAAAGACACCGTAAGAAGGGAAACTAAAGGCCAATATCTCAGATGGACATACATGCAAAACTCCTAGCATAGTGAATGCAACAACACAATGAAAGGGTCATATGTGACAATGCAGTCACATCTGTTGATCATCTAGATCATCATCTATTGATACATATAAAACTAGACAAAATTCAACAAATTGTCATTATTAAAAAATCTCAGCAACTGAGGGAAAGAAAGAAATTACCTCCACAAAATCGTGGCCATAGATGAAAAGGCCACACCTGACAGCATATTTAACAGTGAAAAACTGAAGCTTTTCCTGTCACATTAGGAGCCAGGCAAGGATGCTCATTCCCTACATAGGTATTCCACATGGTAACATGAAGACCAGTAAAATATGGCACCCAATGTATGTCATCTTGTCACATGGCTTATTTGGAGGAAAGTCACTAGAGTACAGCTAGTCTAAGCAATCTGTGACCCTTCTTTGTCCCCCTGAGAGCAGGACATAAATCTCTCCTGGGAAACTTCCTTTCCCTCTACCAGAATGGGAGAACCATCCTTACACCAGAAATGGGAACTTTAGCACCAAGAAGGCTGTGCAAACAAGCCTTGTTAATTCCTCACTAATTGACTTGCCCAAACCCAAATCTCTGTCTTGTTAACTCTTCACAAATCCATTTTTTTTTTCTAAAAGGCACAAGGGCCACCTACTTTCTTCATTCTCTGGGTGTCATATTATTAGGAAGCTTGTGCACATGCAAAATGAAATTTATTCTCTTCTGTAGATCTGTCTTATGTCAATTGAATCCTTAGACCAGACAAAGAACACAGAAGCAAAGAAGGAAAAAGCTTGCTGCTCCTATAAGTTGCAGATGTACCCATAAAAATTCGGTAAGAAAATGAAATAAAGACATGTAAATCAGTAAGAAGAAAATTATTTGTTTGAGAATCACATGAACTTACATATAGTGAAACCTTAGAATCTCCACAAAAAAAGTATTAGAACTAATAAACTCAGGAAAAGTTCAGGGTACAAATCAACATACAAAAATATGTTGTATTTCCACACACCTAAAACATAGTATATGAAAAAAATAACAAAATCACACAATTGAAAATGGCACAAAATGGAGCATCTGTGTGGCTCAATCCGTTAAGTGCCTACTGTTGATTTTGGCTCAGGTCATGATCTCATGGTTCCTGAGTTTAATTCTAAGGCAGGGTCTGCAATGATTGTGCAGAGCCTGCTTGGGATTCTCTGTCCCCTTCTCTCTCTCTGATCTCTCTCTCCTTCCCTCTGTCACACAAAAATAAACACACATTAAAATATATGGCACAAAATAAAGTATTTAGGATTAAATTTCACTAAAAAGTAAAATAGTATACCAAACATGATGTGCTGGGAGAAAGACATGTAAAATGGCAAACACAGATGAAAAGATCACTGTGTTCACAGATCAGAATTATTTATACTGTCACAGTCCCTTCTGCAAGAAGTGATCCAGAAGTGCCTCTCAAACACTGGTTTTAAATTTGAAACAAATCTAAGTCTGGAGCCTGATATATAGTCAGAGGATATGCAAATAAGGCCCTCCCTGTGCTGATTAAACCAGTCCAGCTCCAACCCTGCAGCTGGGAGAGGAGCCCCAGCCCCGGGAGTCCCAGGTGTTCCCATTCTGTGATCAGCACAGAACACACACCCCTCACCATGGAGTTTGTGCTGGGCTGGGTTTTCCTGGTTGCTCTTTTAAAAGGTAATTCACGGTGAATGGGAGACACTGAGTATGTGAGTGGACATGACTGAGAAAGAGTGGATGTGTGACAGTTTCCTGACCAAGATGTCTTGTGTCTACAGGTGTCCAGTGTGACGTGCAGCTGGTGGAGTCTGGGGGAGACCTGGTGAAGCCTGGCGGGTCCCTGAGACTCACCTGTGTGGCCTCTGGATTCACCTTCAGTAACTATGGAATGAGCTGGGTCCACCAGGCTCCAGGGAAGGGGCTGCAGTGGGTCGCATATATTAAATATGATGGAAGTAGCACAAGCTACACAGACTCCGTGAAGGGCCGATTCACCATCTCCAGAGACAACGCCAAGAACACGCTGTATCTGCAGATGAACAGCCTGAAGACCGAGGACACGGCCACATATTACTGTGCAAGTGACACGGTGAGGGGACCTCACTGGGAGCCCAGACACAAACCTCCCTGCAGGGGGGATCAGCACCACCAGGGGGCGCACACTATGCACAATTCTGCTTTGTGATGACAGGAGCAGGTGAAGATGGAGGTTACAGGAAGCTTTCCTGTCAGGGTCTGGGGCTTCCTCTCCACACAGCAGTTTCTCTAGGGAGCCTCTCTGGTCACAGGATTCTGTCTTTATCTATTAACTCTCTCTGAATTAGCAACTGTGTTGTCATAGGAAAACTACCCTAACATGCACAAAGACACAGTTGTTTGCATTGCTTACTCCTGTCTCTCAGTATGAGTGAATTGCAGATTTCCTGACGCACAACAGCTGAACCTTTACAGGAGTCCCAGATGCACTCACTGTGCAGCCAGGACTACAGGATCCCCCAGACCCCCATTATCTTCACCCAGCACTTGTCCCAACAATGTGACACACTTCCCTCCTGGCACTTGCTACTCAGGACTTTAAATGAGCTACAGCTTTATTCAATTCCTCTAAAGAAGAGATAATTCATCTCCATGTATTAGTCAGGATTCTCCCCAGGAACAGAAACCAAAGAACCTTGGTTTCCATGACTAAGTACATTGATAAGCCCCACATTCCACTCTCACATGCTGGAGACCCAGGAAAACCAGTGGTGTAATTCTCATCTGATGCTGAACTAGTTTCTAGTCTCAGAACGTGAAGAGCTGATGATGTAACTCTCAGAACAAGGCCCAGAGGAGACCAATGTTCCAATTCAAACAGGCACATGGCAAGTAAAACTGAGGGAATTCCTCCTCCCTCTGCATCAGTTTCTATTCTTAACCTTAATGGAATGGGTGATGCCCAGGCAGACAGAAACCATGGATACAAATGCCAGTCTCTTCTGGAACACATCACAGACATCCACAGAAACAGTGGGGAGTCTGGGCACCCATGATGCAGTCAAGATGACACATAAAGGTAATCATGACAAGTCAACCTCCTGTAAATGTGCAGGTCAAAGACTGAAGATTTAGAAGTCCATGCCATGACTGGCATGGAGCCTGGTGGGCATAGCTGTGCTTCTATGGAGAAGGAAGGCAGAGTCGCATAGGGGGCATTGTGGTCTGAAATCCCCTGGGGGACTTGGGGAGAGACAGTTCCCTTCTCAGGGTGCATTTCGTAAAAGGTGTATTGCCTCTCGTGGGGCAGGAGAGCTGACAGGCACCATTGCACTGCCCTGGTCATTAGCATAGGAGCCTCTGTTGAGAGCAGCTAACTGAATGCTGCCTCCTTGTTCTTCCTCACCATGAACTCCAAGCCCCTAGTGTTCATGCAACTGCCCTCCTGGGATAAACAGCTCCAGCCACAGCACAGCGAGACCCTCTCCCAGAGGATCACTGGGGTCCCAGTCATATTGAGTTCATATAATTTGGAGTTTTCAAACCCAGCTAGAGCTCCTGAGATAAAACATAAGAGCCCTGTGCCACCAGGTGGGCCAATGGTTTGGACACAGACAGGGTGAAGGCAGGGTTCTGATGGAAGCCTGGGACCCACAGGTACAGATTGTTCTCTTTGTGGGAGGGCTTCCTGAACAGGGGAAGCTGGGAACTCCAACTCAAGGGACTAGACAGGGAGCTGATGCCAATATTTCCTCCCACCAATCAGCATGGACAGAATTCAGTGAGCAGCACAGAACCTCCCAGTAGAAGCTAAGCCACTGACACCAAGCTATACCCCCCCTTGCCTTCCTCAGGTGCTTCCTTACTAGAGAAAGAGGGCCTGGAAACCAGATCAGCACCGCGCCCCTCCCTCAAAAGACGACATATACCCCCAAAGGCACCAAGTCTACTGACCATATAGTGAGGCATAGCTTCACCTCTAGGGGAAATAGGAATTAGCCTCTTTTAACAGGCAGAACAAACTCACCTGGTTAAAACTCACAACATTGTGGACAATGTCTAAACACTCATCGATGGAGAAAAGGAGAAACTCTGCAGAGGACTTAGCTGAGGGACAGAGCAGCCAATACACAACATCACAGTGCACACAGAATATGCAACAAATGCTTCCTAAAGAGTCAAGCCCTCAACAGCAATTGAACACTTTTCAATAAAGACACTACTCTAGAAGCAGAAAACAAAACAGGATTTTCTAAAACACTTAAGAAAGCAGAGACATAGACATACACCATGATGGAGGAATTCATCCCAAAAGAAAAAATGATAAAAGGTCATTGCCAGGGATATTATTAAAGCACATATAACTAATATGCCTCAAACAGAATTTCTAAAAACTCTCACAAGGAAATAGAATTTTTAACAACTATCATACGGATACTTGCTGTGCTTGAGGAAAGCATAGGAGGCATGAAGGAAACCCTTACTGCAGATAGAAATGACCTAAAACCTAGCATGCTGAAATTTTAAATGCTGTAACCAAGATGTGAAACTGATGGTATATAATGACCTCAAGGCGTAAAGCAGATGAATGAGCAAGTGACATAGAAGATAACATTGTGGGGGAAATAAAGCAGAAAGGAAGAGGAAAATTAAAGTATTGCCTCACAAACATATACTTAGGGATCTCAGCAACTCCATAATGTGTAATAAAATTCTTTTCAAAGGAGTCCCAGAAGAAGGAGAGGGAGAAAACAAGGGAAGAAGAGTTATCTGAGTGAATTACCATGGGAAATTCCCCAAAATGGGGAAGGAAACAGACATACACATCTAGGAGGCACAGAGAATGCCATTATTCTAAAAAAGCAGGCCAACACTGAGACATATCAGAGAGAAATTGGTAAAATACACAGAAGAAGGAAAACGCTATAAGCACCAAGACAAAAGAGGTCGCTAAATAAACAGGGAAGACAAAAGAAAAGATTATGGCAGATGTATCCACAGAAACCTTCAGGCAAGAAGGGAGTAACATGATATCCACAACATGCACAGTTGAAAATTATGCAGCAAGAATACTTTGTCCAGAAAGGGTCATTCGGATACAAGAAGAGATAGAATTTCCCAGAAAAGCAAAAACCAAAGGAGTTCATGGCCTCTAAACAAGCGCCCTGCAAGAATTATCAAAGGGGACTCTTTGAGTGGAAAAGGAAGACTAAAAGAAACAAAGACTAGAAATAAGCAGAGAAAATCTCCAGAAACAGGGACTTTAGAGATAACACAATGGCAAAAGTTTATATCTATCAATAATCACTGTGAATGTAAAAGGGAAAAATGGTCCAATCAAAAGACAAAGGATATCAGAATGGATTAAAAAAATGCAAGACCTTCTGTACACTACCTACGATAGACTCATTTTCAACCTAAAGCAACTGTAGATGGAAAGTGAGGGGAGGGAGAACAATTTATCAGGCTAATGGACATCAAAAGAAAGGTGTAGTACCATACTCATATCACACTAACTAGATTTTAAACCAAAGTCTGTTACAAGAGATGAGGAAGTCAGTACATCATCATGAAGGGGTCTATCCAACAAGAAGATATAAAGCTTTAAATATTTATACACTGAAAGGGTAAGCACTGATATATACATAAATCAATTAATAAGAAACATCAAAAAACTTATTGATAATAATAAAAGAATAATAATAGAGAACTTCAACACTCCACTTACAGCAATGGACACATCACCTAAGCCAAAATTAATAAGGAAACAATGGCTTAGAAAGGCACACTGGACCAAATGGACTTAACAGATATATTCAGAACATTCCACCGTATAGCAACAGAATACTCATTCTTTTTGACTGCACATGCAACATTCTCCACAACAGATCACATACTATGTCATAAATCAGCTCACTACAAGTTCAAAAAGACTGAGATCATACATGTACATTTTCATACCAAACACTATGAAACGTGAAGTCAACCACAAGAACTTTGGCAACACCACTAATACCTAAGGTTAAAGAACATTGTGGTAAAGAATGAATGAGGTTTTCAGGAAATTAGAGAAGCAATAAAAAATACATAGATGCAAATTAAAATGAAAACATGCCAGTGCCCCATCTGGATGCAGCAAAAGTGGTTGGAAGAGGGAAATATATAGCAATACAGGCCAAACTCAAGAAAGAAGAAAAATCTCAAACACACAACCACTTCACAACTAAAGAAGCTAGAAAATGAACAGCAAATGAACCCTAAAGCCAGCAGAAGGTAAATAAAAAACATTAGAGCACACAAATGATAAAGAAACAAACAAAACATTAGACAGATCAATGAAAATATAAGTTGGTTTTTGGAATCATAAATAAAAATGATAAACCCAAGGCCAGGTTTGCCAAAAACAAAAGAGAAAGGACTAAGTAAATATAACCACAAATTTAAGACGAGAGATCACAACTAATAGCACAGAAATACAATTAGAAGAAAATATTTTGGAAATTTATATGCCAACAAATTGGTCAATCTGGAAGAACTGGATAAATTCCTACAGTAATGTAAACTACAGTAACTGAAATAGGAAGAAACAGAAAACCTGAACTGACTGATAATGAACAAAGCAATTGATCCGTAATCAAAACTCTACTGAAACACAAAAGACCAGGGCCTGATGGCTTCACAGGTGAATTCTACCTGATATTTAAAGAAGAGTGTAAATAATCTATTTAAGTAGCATAGAATATTCTAGTCTTCTCAAACTGTTCCAAATAATAGAAATGGAAAGAAAACTTCCAAACTCATTCTATAAGAACAGTATGACCATGGTTCCAAATCAAATAAAACCCAACTAAAAAGGAGACTTAAAAGCCACTAGCCCTAATGAGCATGGATGCAACAATTATCAAGAAAATAATTGCAGCTTGAATCCAAAAATACGTTAAAATTATCATTTACCACGATCAGGTGGGATTCATTCCTTGGTTGTAAGGGTGGTTCAATATTCACAAGTGACTCAATGTCATACAACACATCGATAAGATAAAGGATAAAAACTATATGATCCTCTCAATAGATGTGAAAAAGAGCATTTGACAAAGTACAGCAACCTTTCTTAATAAAAACCCTCAACAAGGCATAGAGGAAACACACCTTAACATCATAAAGACCATATATGAAAACCCCACAGGTACTATCCACAGTAGGGAAAAAACCTTTTCCTCTACTGTCAGGAACACAAGAGGGATGCCCACTCCCATCATTCTACTTAACATAGCTGGAAGTCTTATCCTCACAAACAGACAACAAAAAGAAATAAAGGCATTCAAATTGGCAAGAAAGAAGTCAAACGTTCACTCTTCACAATGACATGACACTCTATATAGAAAACCCAAGAATCCACCAAAATATTGCAAGCACTGATACACAAATTCAGCAAAGTAACAAGATACAAAATCAACATGCAAAAATCTATTGCATTTGTATATAGTAATAATGTAGAAACAGAAAGACAAATCCAAAAAAATTCCATCCCCTTTACAATTGCACCAAAAATAATAGGATAACTAAAGGGTTAAAAGATCTATACTCTGAAAAATACAAACACGATGAAAGAACTGAGGATGACACAAAGAAATGGAAACACAGTCAATGTTCAGGATTGAAGGAGCAAGTATTGTTGACATGTCTATGCTACACAAAGAAACAGGAGACTTTATGATTGCAGACTTCATGGTATATTACAAAGCAGTAGTCATCAAGACAGTATGCTACAAGCACAAAAGAGACACACAGATCAATAGAACAGACTAGTAAGCCCAGATATGGACTCACACATGTATGGTCACCTCATCTTGAATGAAGTAGGAAAGACTATGTAATGGGGAAAAAAAAAAAAAGACAGTCTTCTCAATGAAGGGTGTTGGGAAAACTGGACCAGAACATGCAGAAGAATGAAACTGAGCCACTTTCTTACACCATACACAAAAATAAATTCAAAATGGGTGAAAGACCTAAATGTGAGACAGGAGACCATCAAAATCCTAGAGGAGAACTCAGGCAGCAACTTCTTTGACATTGGACATCGCAACTTCTTACTAGACGTGTCTCAGAAGGCAAAGGAAACAATAGCAAACATTAACAGCCAGGGCCTCATCAAAATGAAAAGCTTCTGCACAACTAAAGAAACAATCAACTACTCTAAAAGGAAACCTACAGAATTGAAAAATGTATTTGCAAATGATATATCTCATAAAGCCTTTCTATCCAAAATCTATAGAGAACATATCAAACTCAGCATCCAAAATACAAACAATCCAGTGAAGAAATGGGCAGAAGACATGACTAGACACTTTTCCAAACAAAGCATCCAGATGGCTAATGAAAAATACTCATCATCACTCAACAACAGGGAAACACAAATCAAAACTTAATGAGATAGGACCTCACAACTCTCAGAATGGCTAAAATTAACAACTCAGGAAACAACAGATATTGATGAGGATGAGGAGAAAATGGAACCCTTTTATACTCTTGGTGGGAATGCAAAGGGGTGTGGCCATTCCAGAAAACACTTTAAATACTTAAAACTGAAACTACCTTGTACTCCAGTAATTGCTCTACTAGGTATTCACCCAAAGGATACAAAAATTCTGATTTGAGGAGGCACATGCACCCCAATGTTTATAGCAGCATTAACAATGAGAGCCAAAGTGAGGAGAGAGACCAAAAGCCCACCGAGTGATGAATATGCATATATATGTATAGACTAGAATATTATTCGGTCATAAAAAAGAATGAAATCTTGCCATTTGCAAAGATGTTGATGCAGTTAGAGGATATCATGCTAAGTGACATAAGGCAGTCCAAGAAAGACAAGCATGATATTATTTCCTTATATAGGGAATTTAAGAAACACAGCAGATGAACATAGGGGAAAGGGAAAAAAAGAGCAAGAAAAAATATAAAAGACTCCAAGGATAGAGAACGAATTGAGGGTTGCTGGAGGACAGGGGTGTAGGGGATGCGTTAATGGATGATGGGGATTAAGTAGGCCAAGTGTTCTGATGCGTACTGGATATGAATGTGGGTGATGAATCAGTGAATTCTACTACTGAAATTAATATCACACAGTATGTAATCTAATAAAAATTTAAACACAAACTTAAAAAGTTAGAAAAGTGGAAAAAAAGGAAGGGAGAAACATTGTCACAAATTGTCGTGAACATGGAATCTAAGGTAGTGAGTCTAACTTCTTGCATTTACTCATTTTATCCCTAACTGCTAGTGGACATTAATTAACATACTCATGACTTTTACAGTGGTTCCAGGTGGGCTGGAATTCAAACCACAGCTGCCCTTCCCAACTCCACTGTGCCGACACCCCATGGGCAACTTGTCCAGACACCTGCACAAGAACCCAGGTTGGACCACAGCAGGGACCCTCATCTGCAGGACTGAAAAGTGTGGAGAGATGACCATTCCTGCCAGGCTCTGGGTTTCCTCCCACGACCTTGCTGGCTCCACTCCCTTTTATTCCTTTCCCTTCTCTTTGAAAAGAAGCATGTCCCCTGTTTCTGGTGCATGAAAGTGAGGGGCTATGTGTTCTATAAATGTTCAATATGACCGATCACTTACATGGGGACAAATAAAAACCCATATGGTGCAGCCTGTCTCATGGGCTCCTATCACCCAAAGTGGCAGAGTACAAATAAACCTAAATATGCACTTAGTGAAACACTGTACAGCACGTTGCAAAAGCATTAGGACATGAGAAGCCTGGAATAATTCCACAAATGCTGTATGAGCTCCCCTTGGAAGGAAGAAGAAATCTTATACTCCCAAACATGCAAAACAAAAAATAAATGCAGGAAATGATAAAACAGTTTCATGTGTTCTATTCATGAAGTGTCTGACAGTGACAATGCACAGAATGAATTGTCAGCGTTTCGCATAGAATTGTGAAGGAAACATCTTGAGTCATGAACTTGGTTGTGGGCACAGAGCTCAATGGCTCCTGACACATATAGAAACCCCAAAACTTGGAAAGGTTAACGTGTTTTTTGGCCCCGGAGCACATCTATCAAATCTGATAAACAATCTGTCCAAAAAGACACACACAGCATATCTTGTGAAACTTGAGTTCAATTTCAGCATGAGAACAGAATTTCCATATATTATGAAAAAACCATGCCATGAAAATGAGTTACTACACACTATAAACTTAAAAACAAACAACAGAGACCAGAGACCAGTTAGCGAACAAGTCAGCATTGAGAGACACCAGAAAAAAAAAAAAAAAGATTTTAGTTATATTGTAAATCAAGAAATTACTGGGGTGCCTGCGTGGCTCAGTCAGTTAAGCATCTGACTTCAGCTCAGTTCACGATCTCACGGTTCATGGGTTTGAGCCCCGTGTCAGTTTCTATGCTTACAGCTTGGAGCCTAGAGCCTGCTTCTGATTGTGTCTCCCTCTCTCTGCCTCTCGCCCACTTGCACTCTCTCTCTCTCTGTCTCAAGAATAAAAATTAAAAAAAAAATTATCAGTCACAAGCAATCAATCATTATGAAAACCAAAATTATACCTAAGAACCAAAGGCCCATAAAAAGAAATAGTATAAATGGGCTTTGTGAAAATCAAATAATTTTTTTCTGAACACGTGGCAATCAATAGTAGTAAGACAACTGACGGAGGAAAAGACAATATTCACAAATTGCATAACCACCAAGGGACTTGCATCCCGAATATGCTAAGAACCCTCAACAGTCAATAGGAAGAAAGGAAACAACACTCTATAAAACAAGCACAGCCTTGCGTAGTAAACATCCCATCCTAGAGGTTATAGACACATTAGGTAAGGACAGGAAAAGACTCTTCACACCATCGACTGTCAAGGAAATTCAAATCAAGAATGCAATAGATGCCCTATGCACTCATCCTGAGGGCTCAGGTATGAAGGGAACACTGGCAACACCATCCAGGTGAGCATCCAGCACACGTGGGGCCTCAAACACTGCAGGTAGGAATGAAACACGAACACCAGCTCTGGAAAACTGTTGGCTGTTGCTTATGAAATTATACATGGATGACTTAACATGTAACCTGGAAATACCACTCCCGAGTGTCTGCTCCAGAGTGAAATCCCATGCTCACAAAATAAATGGTGTGTAAATATTTATAGCATCTTAGTGTTAGAAGCTAGGAATAAGGCAAAAGTCTTTCTAAATAAAAAGGAATAAACCAAGTATGAAACTTCCATCAATGGGATGCTTTGCCACAGAAATGTGACGCTATTGATGCAGAATTGAAACTAGGAGAACCTCAAAGACATGATATGAGGGAAGGGAAGTCGTCTCAAAGACTACAGAGGTGGTGTGGCCTGGGACATTCACACAGCCAGCCCAGATGACAGTGTTTGGCTGGGTTTCTTTATCTCTTTCTGCCCAACATTCACATGATAAGTTCCTCTGCCTCATGTTGAATGCTGTCCTGCGCTCAACAATGCTCTCATGTTTTAGACAGATACCATATGGTTTCACTCTTATGTGGATCCTGAGAAACATAACAGAAACCCATGGGGGAGGGGAAGGAAAAAAAAAAAAAAAAGAGGTTAGAGTGGGAGAGAGCCAAAGCATTAGAGACTGTTAAAAACTGAGAACAAACTGAGGGTTGATGGGGGGTGGGAGGGAGGGCAGGGTGGGAGGGAGGGCAGGGTGGGTGATGGGTATTGAGGAGGGCACTTTTTGGGATGAGCACTGGGTGTTGTATGGAAACCAATTTGACAGTAAATTTCATATATTAAAAAATAAAAAAACAAAAAAACAAAAAAAAACAAACAATGCTCTCATGTTTCAACTCTCCACAGACTAAACCCTACAACCTCGGACTCCTCTGAATGGAGAGTTGTTGAGGCCATAATCTGACATGTGTTCTGACAGGAGCTGTTCCCTCCACTGTCCCTGGCTCTGGCTCTCTCCTGCAGGTGAGGAGGAGTAGGTTAGGAATACTCCACTGAAACCATCTGTCTCCTGCACCTGACTCTCCCACAACATGAGGCCCAGACCTTCCTCACCCTCATCTGTAAATGAAGTCAGTTATACTGAAACAGATTTGCACCTTGGTTTAGTGGATTGCTCCAGCTCCCCCCTGCCCTGGGCAAAACTCTGCAGCTGCAGGTGGGGACAAAATGAAGGATCAGTTTAGGGGTGAGTGGCAGCTGCACTTCTTTGAGCCTTGCTTGTCCTAGTGGCATGAGACCCCTGCCGTACAAGTCAGGTCTGGGGCGACCAGGCTCCCAGCATCCCGAGTGGACTGTGCCCAGGGCAGAGTTTCCATCCTGGGAGTGGGGCTGCAAACAATGAGTGAGTCCCACATCTCAGTGGCACCTGCTGGGGCTTGGCCTCAACAGCAAACAGCTTAGGGCCACTGACATCCTGTCCCTCTGGGAAAGAGTCCTCTGAACAGGAGCTGGTCACCAGGAACCCTGGTATTGGTTGCAACAGTCTGGAGGGGAGGTTGCAGCTAGGCTCAGTGGCACATGCCTATAGTCCCAGCTCCTTGCACTGGAGTTTCCATTTGCTGAGCTGGGGTGGGGAAGGAAAGGCACATACCTTAGCTCAAAATTCTAGCTTTGCCGTCTGTCAGTATATTTTCTGGAATAAATGTTTCTTCATGGGCTCTATGCCAAGAAGGCCATTTGCAGACACTGTAAATACATCATTTGAGATTTTATTCATATTCCACATAGTAAACATTCAATGTAGTATTACTTTCAGGTGTAAAATATAGCGATTCAACATTTCCATACAACACCCAGTGTTCATTATGAGTGCGGACCTGCAACCCCATCACCTACTTCCCCAAACCTCCTCCCACGTTCCCTCTGGTAACCATAAGTTTGTTTTGTATAGGTAAGAATCTGTTTTGTTGGGTTTATATGTTCCATGGCTTAAGCCTAAGACTCTTGATTTGGGTTCATGTCTTGATATCATGGATTCTGAAATCAAGCCCCATTTTGGTTTCTGCACTGACAGCAAAGAGACTGCTTGGGATTCTCCTTCCCGCTTCCTCTGCCCCTCCCCCCATTCTATCTCAACATAAATTTAAAAACATTGAAAAAAGTTTATTTCTTGGTGTAGCTCTTCTCTCTTCTTTGTCCCATTTCCCATTTGAAGTTTCTTAAATTCTACATATGAATGAAAGCATATATTTGTCTTTCTCTCACTTGTTTCAGTTAGCATAATACTCTCTAACTCCATCCATATCATTACAAATAGCAAATGTCATTCCTTTCAGGGCTGAGAAACATTCCAGTGTATGAGTATGAGTGTGTGTGTGTGTGTGTGTGTGTGTGTGTGTGTGTGTAGATATACCACATATACTTTATCCATTTATGAGTCAATGCTTACTTGGGCTGTTTCCATAGCTGGGCTGTTTTTGATAGGGCTGCTATAAATATAGAGTTGCAATCCCCTTTAAATTAGTACTTTTGTATCCTTTGGGTAAATACCTAGTAGTTCAATTGATCAATCATAAGGTAGTTATATTTTTAGCATTTTGAGGAATGCCCATGCTGTTTTCCAGACAAGCTGCACCAGTTTCCATTCCCACAAGCAGTGCAAAAGTGTTCCTCTTTCTCTGTATCCTCACAAACACCTGATGTTCCTTATGTAGTTGAGTTTAGTCATTCTGACAGGAGTGAGTTGATATTTCGTTGTAGTTTTGATTTATATTTCCCTGTTGATGAGTGATGTTGAGCATCATTTCATGTGTTTATTGGCCATCTGTATGTTGCATTTTGGAAAGTCTATTCATGCCTTCTGCTCATTTTTTAATAGGATTATTCAGTTTTGGAGCTGAATTTTATACTACATACAGAAAACCTAAAAAACTCCACCAAAAAAACCCCACTAGAACTGATACAATAAACCAGTAAAGCTGCAGCATATGAAATCAACATACAGAAATTTGTGCATTTCGATACAACAATAATGAAGAAGGAGAAAGAGAAATCAAGGAATTTATCCCATTTACAATTACACAAAAAAACATAAGATACCTAGAAATAACCCTCACTAAAGAGTTACAAGAGCTTTACTCTGAAAAACCTGGGACATTTATGGTACCAATTGAAGAAGACACAAAGAAATGGAAAAATATTCCATGCACATGGATTAAAACAAAAAACATTGTTAAAATGTTGATACTACCCAAAGCAATCTAGACATTCAATGCAAATAATTCAATGCAAATATCCCTGTCAAATAATACAAGCATTCCTCACAGAGCTAAAACAAATATTTCTAAAATTATCATGGAACCACAAAAGACCTTGAACACCCAAAGCGATCCTAAAAAAGAAAAAAATGGAGGCATCACAATTCTGGGTTTCAAGCTATATTACAATGCTGTAGTCATCAAGACAGTACGGTCCTGGCACAAAAAGAGACACATAGATTAATGGAACAGAGTAGAAAACCCATAAATGGACACATAACAATATGGTCAACTAATCTTCGTCAAAACAGGAAACAGTATCAAATGGAAAAATGACAGTCCCTTCAACAAAGGGTGTTGGGAAAACTGGACAGCAACAGGAAACTCTAATGGAACCAGACCACTTTCTTACAATATACACAAAAACAAATTCAAAATGCATGAAAGACCTAAATGTGAGACAGGAAACCATCAAAATCCTAGAGGAAAACACAGGAACCAAACTCTTTGACCACGGTCAGAACAACTTCTTACTGGACATGTCCCAGATGCAAGGGAAACAAAAGCAAAAATGAACTATTGGGACCTCAAGATAAACAGGTTCTGTACAGCAAAGACACAATCAACAAAACTAAAAGGCAACTGACAAAATAGGAGAAGATATTTGCAAATGGCATTATCAGATAAAGGCTTAGTATCCAAAATCTATAAAGAACTTCTCAAACTCGACACTGAAAAAAAAACAAATAATCTGGTGAAGAAATGGTCAGAAGACATGAATAGACATTTTTCAAAGAAGACTTCCAGATGGCGAAATGACACGTGTAATGAGGCTCATTGTCACTCCTCGTCAGGGAACATAAATCAAAACCACAATGAGATAACACCTCACACCTGTCAGGATGGCTAAAATTAACATGGTGGGAATGAAAGCTGGTGCAGCCATTCTGGAAAATAGTGTGGAGATTCCTGAAAAAAATTAAAAATAGAACTATCCTGTGATCGAGCAATTGTTTTACTAGGTATTTATCCAAAGGATACCAAAATGCTGATTCGAAGGGGCACATGGACCCCAATGTTTATAGCAGCCCTATCAACAACAAGCAAATTGTGGGAGAGCCCAAATATCCATCAGGAGATGAACACATAAAGAAGAGGTGGTAAATATATACAATGGAATATTACTCAGCCATCAAAAAGAATGAAAATGTGTGTGCAACAACAACGTATTAACCTAAGTGAAATAAGTCAGTAAGAAAAAGTCAAATATCATATGATTTCATTCATATGTGGAATATAAGAAACACAACATAGGAGAAGGAAAAATAAAATAAGAGAAAAACAGAGAGGGAAGAAACAGGAAGAGACTTAAATACAGAGAACAAACTGAGGGGAAGTGGGGAAGTTGGGCTAAAAGGGAGATAGGCATTAAGGAGGGCACTTGTTGAAATGAGAACTGGGTGTTATATGTACGTGATGAATCACTAAATTCTACACCTGAAATCAATACTACACTGTAGGTTAACACACTTAAATTTAAATTTAAAATATTACAAGAAAATTAAATACATACATATATGAACTCTTGGGAGTACCTCAAAATAGCAAATTCTGCACAGTGAAGGAAACAATAAACAAAACTAAAAGACAACCTATGGAATGGAAGAAGATACTTGTAAATGGCATATCCCCAGGGTTAGGATCCAAAGTATGTACATTTTTTTAAATTATTTTCACTTATCAGTACAGAGTGTGTGTCCATGCATACTTTGTGTGAGAAGCAAAACTCGTGTATTGTGGTAAGATCTCACTGAAACTGAGATCCACCCTCTTCACTAAATTTTAACCGTACAGTACAATATTGTTTTGTTTTTGTTTTTGTTTTTGTTTTTTTTATTTTTTAATATATGAAATTTACTGTCAAATTGGTTTCCATACAACACCCAGTGCTCATCCCAAAAGGTGCCCTCCTCAATACCCATCACCCACCCTGCCCTCCCTCCCACCCCCCAATATTGTTAAGTACACATGTAATGTTGTGGAGAAGACCTCTAGAACTTAGTCATCTTGCATAACAGAATATCACACACCTTGATATCTAACCCTCATTGCGCCTCTCTGCCAGCGCCTGGCAACTGCCACTCCACTCTGTTTTATTGTTATCAAATCCCGAATTCAGCTACCTGTTGCTGGAAAGGTCAACATTCAAAGTTTGAATTTTGGTAGGAAAGGAATTTGAGCTTTATGCACAAAGCCAGCCACTGGTAAGAATGCAGACTCCTGTCCAAAAGCCAACTCTGAGGCTTCTCCCTGACGCAGGGGGTTTTAAAGGAGGAGAGCATATTTAATCAAACAAGGGAGTTCCATGGTTGATAACGTCTTTTGATCATGTGCAGACTCCACGGTGCAAGCTGCCAAAGTTACCTCCACTCCCTGGCATCTCCAGCTGAGGAGGGAACCACACATGCATGGGAGGAGACTGCCAGAGGCCAGGAAAGAACCCCAATAAGGGATTAGAGCGGAAAACCCCTGGGGCTCACACATGGTCAGCAGTACTTTCTGTTCTCCCCAGCTGGCATAAAAAAATACTAAAATACAACCTTGTACTTCACCAATCATGACAGAATACTGGGAAATGTTTCCTCAGTAAACTCAGAGGAAGCTTCAAACCAAAAACCAAAGGATCAAATGGCTTGAAAACTAATGTCTAACCAGAATGAGACATGAAAAACGACAAAGCTATTTTTTTAGTCACCTATAAAGGTAAAATTGACAATGTCCACCTCCACATCCCAAGGAAGTAGGAAGCATTGGTCTCCATAATGAGGAAAAGCAGTCGTCCATAGAAAGTGACCCAGCAGTACCACAGGACATGGAATTGGTAGAGAAGTTCAGGGTGTTAAAATTTCATATCCCATATTCACTAGCTGGAGGAAAGATGGAATGTGTTGAATACAGCCATGTCTCTGGGTCCAAGTCCTTACTACGTCCATGTGAGCACGGCTTGAACTGGCTCACCTACTTCTCCCACATCCACCCCAGCTGAACTGTTGTGCAGGGTCACACAATGCCACACCCTGGGACTGTTACCTAAACCCACAAGTGGATCCCAGGTGCAGGGGACTGGCCACCCGGTACAGCCCTCTGTTCTGTCAGATGGCCTAGACCTCACTTTGCTGAGGATCCCCCACTTATCCACTCTCACTGGCAGATGTCCCTGAGCAGGGGCATGAGGGTGGCAGAGGGCCAGGTCACCTTGAGGGCATCCCTCTTGCAGTTTGCATTCTGGGCAGTGCTGGCTCCTGTCCAGGGTTCTCAAGGTCGTCCCTCATGGCTCTACATCTCCTTGAGGTGGTAATTACAAAGAAGGAGCTGCACAATGGCAAGGGCATTCAGATGACTGGTTGGCTGTCCTGTAGCCTGTGTTTTGGGACAAGAGACCCGTTATCCACATGTGGCCAAAGAAACCCTTTAGGTCCAGACATCTGCTGATGATCACTCAGGATGATCAGGGAGACTTGCAGATGGACTACCCCTCCATGCCTCCAGACTGTTACTACCTCGGCTACCTGGAGGAGATTCCTCTTTCCATGGTCTCCATGGACACGTGCTATCAGGGCCTTGAAGGTATCATGAAGTAGGATGACCTTGCCTATGAAATCAGACACATCAGCGATTCCCAACATTTGAACACATTGTTTCTCAGATAGTGGCAGACACCAATGCAACGGGACCTACTTATAACCTGGGATATAAGGAGCATAGGGACCCCTGTTCCTCAAGGAAATGCCAGTACAGTCCTCAGGATCTCTAGTAAGTTGTAGTCATCCCATCACGGAATTCTGCTCTCAGTTCCAAAACAATATATAGTGTGTTCAACCACAGGTCAAAAGGTGCCCAATTCCTAATAAGGCTAGTTAGCTTAATTGACTCATTGTTTCATGGGATTCATGTAAGTTACTATATTGGTTTCATGATAATTTATAATGAGAGAGATCCAGCTAACATGGGCAAATATGTGTTGCATCAGAGCCCTTTTTTTTCAATACTATGAGTCCAAGGGTTTTCGAATTCTTAAACCACATTCATCCTTAGTTGCGATTCGAAATGGATCCCATGAAGTTAATTTCAATCCAGTTGTACGTAGTATATGCCATCCACAAAGCCCCGTCGTGATGGGTTATTTAGGCAGATATTATTTACTCTTGTCTGTCATAGCAACACATCAGATTGCAAAAAATATTGGTTTGTCGGTTGACACGGATGAATATGCTTGCCAGAAAAGGTCCAACTGCATTAGGACCCAATTCCCTTGTATACCTGAAGCTTTCAGGAAGTGTTTCTTCATTCACATGCAGCACAAAATGAGTGGCAGATTAGGCAAGTGCCTCTTCAACATCTAAATGGTGCATTGAAATAAAAGCCTGACCCACAGTCATTTCGGAAACTACTTGGCTGACCCAGGCAAGCATTGTGACTGCAGCTCCTTAGAGCAGTGCTATAGCAATCTATGCTGTATGAGTGATAGTATTTTAACCTCTGGGGACAAATGTAATACAGGCAGATGCTATACAAACTGCACCGATTTCGATGCTGGGACACTTGGCAGGCCAATCCAAAATATATGTGATCTTCCAGAGTCCTGCCGTGGGGTGTCCTTGTCGGGCCCTGATGACTTCCATATGCAAGATGGAACCCCGTGCACTGAAGAGGGCTGCTGCTATCATGGGAACTGCACTCACTGCATTATGCACTGTCAAGAAATCTTTGCAAAAATTCTGGAAAGGTGAAGATGTCTGCTAGACCATAAATCAAAAAAGCAGCCGACATGGACACTGCAGAAGACCCCGGGGAATTCAATGCTGAACGCTGTTCCCACACAGACGAGCCGTGTGGAAGGCTGCAGTGTAGGAATATCACACATCTCCCTCAGCTGCAAGAGCATGTTGGATTCCATCCGTCTGAGATCTCAGGGTTCTGGTGTTTGCGGCTGGATTCATGCCATAGCACAACCGATATTGGTCATGTGAAAACTGGTATGTCATGTGCTCCTGGAAACATCTGTCAGGATACCTACTGCACTGGCAGTGCGGCTCAGCTGAATTATGACTGTATCCTGGAGAAATGCAGTCACAGAGGGTCGTGCGACACTAACAGGAACTGCCATTGCCACATAAGCCGGGATCCTCCATGGTGCACTGGACGAGGCACTGGTGGGAGCACGGACAGTGGACCCCTCCAACAAGAATGCGGCCAGTGAGGCAAAGTGATGAATCCCTGTTATATCTCAGAGCAGTATTTGGTCCCATTTAAGCCATAATAGCTGCATTCCTTGTGGTGTCGCCACAAATGTCAAATTATCAACCCCGAGAAAGTTAAGGGACTGATTGTTGCTGACGACAATCCATAATTAGCCTCCTGACTGCTGAACAACTATAGACAATCCAACTGGCACATGTGTGAAAATACAGTAATGAGGCTGCAGAGCTGACATCCACGTTTCGGGGGTCTGCAGGAGACACAGGGGTCCACAGGCACATCACGGCTCTGACACACATCTCTCATGGCTCACTGACCAGAACGCTGAAATAAAACTTAAACACTGCATGCTTGTGGCCTCTACGTATATATCTAAGCTTCCAAGAGCCCAAACTGAGCCCGAGATTATGTGCAGAGGACCTGAGTCAGCATCTGGGTCCGGAACTGAGGTATATGCTTCCAGAATTAAGAGACGTTCACACAAGCTCTTTCAGGGACAAATTCATGAGTTGTCTCCAAAACTGTGCGGTTGCACACTGAACATTTTCTCATTCTCCAGGTAATCTGTCTTCCCCCAGTCCCAATGTGGGTTCAGGATAATGGAGGGCTACCACCAACCCACATTGCCTGTTCCACACTGGGGTGTCTGTGGGCTGTGAGGGAAGGGGACTGGCATTAGGTTCCACTAGCACAAGCTGTGCCTCCCTGGAGACAAAATTTCCAAATGTGGGAGACTGAGACCATGAGACTGAATGGAGCACCCAATGAAATGAATCAGAAAGGCAGGCACAAGTGCCTATGGATGACTCTGGCATCCAGTTGGAGCCCGATGAATGCGAATCCCTGCTCTCTTTCTCTTGCCTACTTTTCAGTGAGTTTAATCTTAGATAAGGATCTGCCTAGGATTCCCACTTTGGTTTTCTGAGAGCCTTCTCGAATAACCACAAAGAGGTGAGCCTGTGAAAAGTTAGGGACTTCAGCCCCATCCATTCTCAAGTAATCAGGTACTTGCTACCCTGTTTTCTATGTCCTGATCACTGGGACTGTGGGAAGGAGGCCTGCCCTTCCCAAGGTCCTTGTGTACGCTTGCTTCTGAGCCCTGTGAGTCATAAATCCTGTGCCTCCATTTCCTTTGTTGGGGGTGCACGGAAACCCCACCTTGAGTCAGGAGGGCTCCATGCATCTCATGTATCCAAAGCCAGAGCTCAGATGCCTAGGGAGCCACCTGTCCACCCCCTGAGCAATGGCTCTTGCCTATTCCTTCAGCAGGATACAGTCTACATGTTCTTAATTTTGTACAACAGCTGGGGTCCCCAACACATTTGTCCCCAGGGATGGGATTGGGGGCCTAGGTGGTGCCCTCCAACAATGTGTTAGCACTGAGAATGGCTCACTCGTTCCTCACCCCCACATCTCAGCTGCTCTGGGAAGGAGCTGGAGCTTGCCGGTGGTCTGTAGCTTTGCTTTGGGCTGATGCCAGGTGTTGCCAGAAACCCCCACCCTAAGTTACCAGTGCCATAAAAGGTCAGACTCCCTGCAGAGACCAACAATCAGGCACCATCCTGGGGTTCCAGAGGTGTGTATTTCCTACTCATCTCCAAGTGAGATATTGCTGGACGCCGAAGACCATATCCCTAGATTAGTGTCGAAGAAGACGCCAGCTGCTGGGTCCACTGTGTTGCAACCAGTACCCTGGTGTTGTGTTTGCTTAGCCATGCCTACCTAGTGACAGAAGCAACTCTACCAGGAGCATCATGTCTCCCTGGGTGGAGGACACGACCAAGGCAACCTCCCCCTACTGGCTGTATTCCTCACTGCTGCTGACAATGGCTCCCTATTTGACAGGTGTTGTGGGGGACGCCTCAGTGTGGGAGGCCTCAGCACACGTGTCTGGAAAGACCTAACTTCTATCCCAGGTCCTCCCTGTCAAGACCACTACACCAACATATCCACGGACCAGTGTGAAAGAGAGAAATGGTGACAGGCACTACACCATCATGAAAATGCAAGGTTTCCTGGAATTCCTTGTTAATGATGTGGATGCCCTCACATGCCATCAAGGCCAGTGGGAACAAACCCAGTGCCTGGCTTTCCTGGGGGGAACTACATATCAGGAGTCTGTAGGACTGCAAATTGCACCCCCCTACATCCAATTAAGACAGTATATGCACATCAATATTGTGTGCAATAGAGGACTGAGTAATTGCACCCCATAATTCAAGATTTGCTGAAGGAGCGGGGACATTAAACACACCATTTCTCCTTTCAGTCTGCCCACTTGACGGGCATTAAAGCCCCCTCCTAACAGGTGGCGCTTTACACTTGACTACTGAAATGTAAATGCCCAGCTCTCCATAAGATGGCTCACATTCCCAAGACTGTCTAGGCAGTTGAGGGTATCTCAAGGGCTACAGGGGAGACTCTGTCATGACTGAGCTAGCCAGTATGTCCCATTCAGCATCGATGACCAAGGAGTCCCAGCCACAGTCTGCTCTCAACCTGTGCATCTCTACCCTGCTGCCTTGGGAATTCCTAACAGGCCAAAGAGTGCCAAGATGTTAGGCTGACCAGCTCATGTAGAGCCTGTCATGAGTTCCCACTGGTCTGGGCAATTGAGGGTCACTGTCACTGGTCAATTATCATGCATTCCTGAAAGTTTGTGAGACATGGGAGGCCTGCAGTCCTTCAGCAGCTATAAGGTGGGTTTTGTCACCTGACTGAGCTACTCCAGATTTTCGGTCTACTCTCATATGACTTGTGCTGTTAGGAAGCCTTACCTGGAAGTGGCTGAGCTATGCCACTTGATGCACAGGTAGTCTGAGTGCCAATGAAACATTTTGGGATCTGGAAAGTGTTTGTGCCATGGGGGTTATGCTGGAGCACCTTGTGACCACCTGGCACCAGATTGCCTTGCTATGTCACCAAGAGAGAGAACCCAGCACCATGACTGTCTTCATACAAAGGGAAGTATTCTCTCCCAATACTTCACCTGAGCAAAGGACCATCCTGAAGCCTCCATCAAAGTTGTGGTCCCAATCAATGCAGTGGAAGGAAAGGCAGAGTGACATTGTCGTTCTGGTTGTGGATACTACACCCTTCCATTTGTCCATCCACATGGTGCATTCACCTGCTTGCATTGGCAGGAAATAACACGACTTTGGGGGCTTACTTGCTATCCTGATGTCAAAACGATTGACAATCAGACTGATTATTTACTGTAGACGGGACTTGGAAAACTGCTGTAAGGGTCTGTGTCTGACCTGCTGAGATAACTACACAGGTGAATGGGGCAGATGCAGTCTGAAGACAGACAGTCATAGAGGTTCAGAGGGAGAGCAGGAAATGTAGTCGGTCTTTTAATAGTGGGGAAAGGGTAGCCTCCATTTTTTTTTTTTTAAATTTTATTTTCTTCAACGTTTTTTATTCATTTTTGGGACAGAGAGAGACAGAGCATGAACGGGGGAGGGGCAGAGAGAGAGGGAGACACAGAATCGGAAACAGGCTCCAGGCTCCGAGCCATCAGCCCAGAGCCTGACGCGGGGCTCGAACTCACGGACCGCGAGATCGTGACCTGGCTGAAGTCGGACGCTTAACCGACTGCGCCACCCAGGCGCCCCGGGTAGCCTCCATTTTAAAAAGGTTTTTTTCTTTCCTGACAGGAAAGAGCCGGAAAATGAAACTAGGTGGAAATGCAGTTTTTTGATCCGTGACCTACTATGTGATGCCATGTGCTTCCGGAGCCTGGGAATTCGCTCTGGGAATCCTTACCAATGGTCATCATGGGGATGGTCATACACGGTCTTGACAATGGTGATCTGGAACTATTTTGTGCAGCTTGCGTGAATCCAGAAGAATCTTTCCCTAATTCTGATGGCAGTGTAGTCGGTTAGCAGTCCGTCATAAGGTCCTTCTCAGCGAGGTGGCACTGGGTGCTCTCTGAAGACCTGATGAGTGTCCCATATTCTGTACAAAGGGTGGCAAGGCTAGTCAGTGGCAGAGGCCATGTTCTTATTGTCTGTGGATGATATGACCCAAGTGCGCCTGTTAGTTCTTGGACATGGCTATGCATGGCATCAACTTGGTCATATCAGTTATCATAAAGTTCACTCAATCAGTAGAGAAGGGGTTAAGGATTCCTTTCTAAAATACTTTGCAAAGGGGGTCAGTCACTGCCTGATGTTTGGAGCATTCCCAATCTCATTAAGGGCCAAGGACAATGATTCTGGATGTTCCAGGCCAGTTTCTAGGCGGATTTTTCCTGAAGGAATTTTGTGTCTAGTTTTTCATGTTTCGTATCTGTTCCCCTAATCCACATATCCTCATCGTCCTCTTCTGTGATGATTAAGGATGATGTGGGGTATGAAATTCTAATTATCACCCCCAATCTTTGCAAGTACGTAGTTTGTCTATGTGCTGGAGTGAGTTCCTTGGTCTGGCTAAATCCGTAATGGAATGGCGAATCCAGGAACCATTTCAGGCATTCCATTCTTCACCACAGTCGTGGCAATGGCCTGTCCAGTCAGACAGCATCAGTCCATCCACCAAACAAGCAGCCATTAACCAAACAGGAAGCCAATTTGTCAAATCCATCTGGAGAGCCCCAGTGGGCAGGGAGGGGCTAGAGGGACTCCCTGGGGCCTGCTGATATTACACAAAACTTGGAGAGATTTACAAGTAGTACCCTGGGAAATAATTTAGTCAGAGGTTTAGTGGATGCCTGGGAAGAACCCGCTGTCTCTCAGTTTCTTAATTATCCCATCTGATGGGGTTGGTGCAAGACCAAAGGAGAGAAGAAAGGGGTCTCAGGAGGCCCACTCAACCCCGATGTACACCCCATCTGATCATTATCTGTCCACCTGTCTTTTCCCATTGTGAGGAACTTACATGATAAACAGTAGTCCAAGTCAAGGAAAAAGGCAGGCTTCTAAAGTGAAGGAAAGGACAGGGGCCTCTGATCTTGGCTGTGTATTTGACAGCCTTGTGAGCTCTGTCAGTCGCTGGAGAGATAGTGACAGTCTCCTCACGGTTTGGGCTGGAGAGTGACTGTTAGCAATTTTAGCAGAAAGATCAGTTGCGTATAATAGGGCAGCAATTATAGGCCTGCTGGCAAAATGTCCTCTGTCCTCTGGTACTCATGACGGTTAGGACCTATGGGATTTCCAGAGGGTGCCAACAGCCCTGAAGACTCCAGGGCATGTCTGGAATGGCTGTGAATAGTGGCGGTCTTTCCCTTTGCAGATGTGCAAGCTTGGGAAAACCTGGGAGCGCAGTGGCTTAGACTGATTTTACAGCAGGCAGAGACGACGCCTGGAGTACTTCTAGTAGGGAAACTGGCCTGAGTGGTTCCTATGTTTCCCCACATACAGAAGCTGTCACAAAATAGAAGTCAGGGAGGGGCACCTGGGTGGCTCAGTTGGTTAAGCTATGGACCTCAGCTCAGGTCATGATCTCGCAGTTTGTGAGTTCAAGCCCCACATCGGGCTCTGGACTGACAGCTCAGAGCCTGGAGCCTACTTCAGATTCTATGTCTCCCCCTCTCTCTACCCCTCCCCTGCTCACGCTCTGTGTCTCTCTGTCTCTCAATAAGAAATAAATGTTAAAGAAAAAAAAAATTTTTTTTTAAATAGAACTCAGGGTTGACCACCAGATGTCCCGGAAACCATTCCTGTAGCTGAGGGCAATCGTGTGGAATGAAGTAGGGTCTCCCCTTTTAAATGTTTTTAATGTTTATTTATTTTTGAGAGAAAGAGTGTGAGTTGGGAGGAGCAGAGAGAGAGGGGGACACAGAATCTGAAGCAGGCTCCAGGCTCTCAGCTGACAGCACAGAGCCCGATGCAGGGCTCAAACTCACAAACCACGAAATCATGACCTGAGCTGATGTAGGATTCCCACCAACTGAGCCACCCAGGTGTCCTGGGTCTCCCTTTTTAGGGAGGGGAGTGGGATAGCCCAACTTAAACTGTTAACATGACACAAGATGATGGAGGGGTTGGTCAGTGGCCTGCTGGTAGGTAGGTGGTGGGCCTGGAAATTACAAACTTGTCAGAGAGGAATACAGAGGTGAGTGGGGATCCTAATGTATCCAGACCCCAAGCATGCAGTGGGGCCTGATGGCCCAAGGTCTAATTTTCATGGGAAGAAAGTTATAGGACATATCCGAGAGGCACAGGTTGTCACAGGATACCTGCAGCCACTCCATTTCCATGGAATGAAAGGTGAAACATGTTGTTGATATACAGTTGAGAGTTTGGGGTGTGCACAGAGCTAATATTAACACTTTAAAATAGGTTAATGACTCTGAAAGCCACGAAAAGAAATCTGTGGCAGCATCAGGTAGGGGTGAGGGGATCACAGAGACAAAGGCAGTGAAGTTAGGGGTCCTTGGGAAGCAGTAGCCAGGTTTCCTTAGAAGCTTATGCAACTGCATTTTTGTACAGGTGAGAGGGATGTGAAAAACTGACAAGACACTTTGTGGTGATTTTCGAAGCACTGTGACATAGTCCTCATTGGCAGTAGCTGTTTGCAACCATGGACATTAAGAAGACAGGAGGGTGTATGGCCCTGACCGGCTGGTGCTTTAGGAGGGTGGGGGAGTCTGCAAGGGCTCTCTGACTCCTTTGGTAATAGAGTGACAAGTCACAGACATACGAAACAAGAGTGCAGCCTTGGGTGAAGTCACAGAATGTAAGTTGGCTTCAAGAACTTGGAGTACTATTGAGCCCAACTTAGTTGCCTTCCCCAAGCATACATGAAAAGAGAACTTGTGAATCAGAGTGCAATGGCATTGACAAGAAAGTTGAGCAGATGTTCATCCCAGGAATGCATCTTCATCACCAGGAATTGAGGCATGAGCAGCAGCCCAGTTAGGGACAAAAGATGGTGGGGGGTGTAATAGATGACAAAAGACTTTATGGTTCCTACATTGTACAAATCAGTAGCTTTGATTTCCATCTGAATCAAATTCTGTTCTTTCTTTACTCACAAGATCGGGGTGTTACACGGTGAGGAGGTAAAGCAAGAACATCCTGCGGTAACAGAGTCTATTACAGGGTCAGGTCCTCCCTCTGCTGCAAGACAGGGCATCTGGCTACTGATGGGTGGGGGCAGTTCCTTTCTCAGGCCCCCTGAGCACAGGCTCTGCACTGGGGGCAATCCATCCTCTTGTGCATGTGAGGCCCAGACACCAGTGGGCACATCTTTAAGACTCATCCTCTGAGGAGCACTTTGAATGGAGGTGGGTCTCCAATAGGGAAAGGGGGAAGCTTGAGGTGTGGTCTGATGGCAGGGAAATGAGAACACCTTATTGTCTCTCCTGCATTTTGGATATTACTCCTTTTCGATATTTTTTATTGTAATGTCTACCCTCCCATAGACTGCCTTCTAGCTCTGCAAATATTTGCTTGCTCCTTTTCTAGTATGATGTAGTCCCCCTTGCCTTCTTTGTTCTCTGTGACTTTGCTTTTATATCAAATCAACCATTCTCAAGTGAATGTCATATTTATCTTTCATGTTTTCTTTGAAGGCATTTAGGTTCAAGTGTTCTTCTTAATCCTTCATCCATTTTAAGATTTTTTTCTGTCGACGTATATGTATGAAGCAAGATTATGGCCAAATGTTATTATTTTGCATGTATATATCAATACTGTTTTTTAATTTTTACTTTGTTTTTGAGGGAGAGAGACAGATCATGAGTAGGGAGGCACAGAGATAGAGGCAGAAACAGAATCCAGGCCCCGAGCTGTCAGCAGGAGCCTGATGTGAGGCTCGAACCCACAAACCGTGAGATCATGACCTGAGTGGAAGTGGGACGCTTAACTTACGGAGCCACACAGGAGCCCCTAGTCAACACCATGTTTAGGAGACACTATCCTCCCCCCACTGTGCATTGTTGGAAATCTCGTGGAGGATTTGCTCACTGCATCTGCAAACTTCTACTTCTGGGCTCCGTAATGAGCTCCACTGGCCTAAATGTCTCATTTGATGCAAGCAGCACACTGTTGTGGTTAATGTACCTCTGCAATATCTTTAGAAAGAGAGAAGTGTGATGTCTCCAGGTTCTCTCGACGTCATGATTGTTTTGTTGCTTCCATGTGTTGTGTGCTTTCATATGAATTGTATATTTTTCAGATTCCTTAAAAAACTCATTGGCATTTTTATTGACATAACAAGATAAACATGAAAATACCATAAAAACATAAAGCAGACAGAAAATAGAGACTATCACAAATACAGAAAACAAATCAATTACATAAAAATTTGTATTTGGAAAAGTATGTAAAATTTGAAACAAATACGTAGCCTGGGGAAATAAGGAAGACTCAAACAAATGCAATCAGAATTGAAAATGGAGACAAAACTGAAATAAAGACATGAAAAGGATCATTAAAGAAAAACTTAGGTATTTATAGGCCAACAATTAGATCACCAGGAACAAATTACACATTTTATGCCATAATGTAGGCCACCAAGACTGTATCATGGAAAAATACAAAATGAACAAAAGAAAAATTAATAACATTTCTCTATCTAAAACCTCACCCTCCAAAAAATCTGCCTAGGAGTCCATGGCTTTATTAAAACTTCTACTAAGTATTTAAAGAGGAATTAATGCCAATATTTCTCAAACTATTACAGAACACTGATAAAAAAAAACAGCACTCCCAAATGAAATTTGTGAGGACAGCATTGTTTTCACACCAAAACCAAAGAAAGACACCACCAGAAGGGAAACTACAGGTCACTATCTCAAATGAACATACATGCAAAATTCCTTCACAAAATCTGAGCATACTGAATTCAACAGAACATTGAGAGGATCATACAACATAATCCAGTGGGATTCACTCCAGGGATGCAAGGATCCTTTAACATACACAAATGCATAAATGTGATATCCTCCATTAACAAAGGGAATGAGTGAATCAAAGCCATCATTAATTGATTCAAAAAAACATTAGACAAAAATCAACACATGTTCATCATTTAAAAAGAACCCAATTAAAAAGGAACTGAAGGAAATTACCTCCACATGATCATGGCCACTATGAAAAGCCCACACCTGACAGCATATTGAACGGTAAAATGCAGAAGGCTTTCCTGTCATATCAGGAGCCAGGCAATGATGGTCACCCCTAACATAAGTGTTCCCCATGATAACGTGAAGAATACATATGCCACCTCAAACTATGTCATCTTGTCACACTGCTTATTTGGGTGAAAGTCACTTGAGACAGAGCCCAAGTACACTCAGACTCTCCATCATCCCTTGACAGCAGGATATAAATCTCCCTCCCGTGTACCAAGAGGGAAGAACCATCTTTAGCACCACAATAAACAATACAGGGACAAGAAGGCTATGCAAACAAACCTACTTACTTGGTGACTAACATAATACCCCAAACTTAACTCTTGCCAAATCCAATGTTTTGTTGTCTGAAAGACACAAGTGCCACCTGCTTTGTCCTTTCTCTGGGTGTCATGTCATTAGGAAGGCCATGCACTTACAAAATGAAATTTATTCTCTCCTGTAGATATGTCTTATGTCAATTGAATCCTTACACTGGCTAAATCCCAGAAGAAAAAAGGGAAAAGCTTTCTTCTCCTACAACTGGAAGATGTAACCAGAAAAAAAATATGGAATAAAAAAAATAAAAGACATTTAAATCAGTAAGGAAGAAGGAAAACTACTTGTTTGCAGGTGACATTGATCTTAAACATAACAAAACCCTAGAGATTCCACAAAAAATATTAGAACCAGTTTTTTTTAAATGAGGAAAAGAGCAGGATGCAAAATGAACAAAGAAAATAAATAAAAATAAACCACCTGTGATTCTACACACCAGCATGAAAATACATGCAAAATAAATAACAAAATTATACAAGTGAAAATGGCAGAGAATGAAGTATTTTGGGTTAAACTTCAAAAAGTATATTAAATACTTGTAGAGTGAAAATGTTCTATGTTGTTGAAAGACCTGTAAAAATGCACACAGGACTGCAAATACACCTGTACTCACTGAATACAATTATTCAAATTGTCACAGCACCATCTACACAAACTAAACTACAAGTGCGTCCCTAACACTGTTGTTCACTTTTAAAGAATCACATCTAAGACTGGAGCTTGTATATGTCAGAGCACATGCAAATGGGGTCCTCTCTGTGCTGATAAAACCAGCCCATCCCAGACTCTGCAGCTGGGAGAGGAGCCCCAGCCTCGGGAGTCCCAGGTGTTCCCATTCTCTGGTCAGGACAGAACAGACACCTCACCATGGAGTTTGTGCTGGGCTGGGTGTTCCTGGTTGCCCTTTTAAAAGGTAATTCATGGTGAATGGGAGACACTGAGTCTGTGAGTGGATATGAGTGAGACAGTGGATGTGTGACAGTTTCCTGACCAAGATGTCTTGTGTCTGCAGGTGTCCAGTGTGACGTGCAGCTGGTGGAGTCTGGGGGAGACCTGGTGAAGCCTGGCGGGTCCCTGAGACTCACCTGTGTGGCCTCTGGATTCACCTTCAGTAGCTATGGAATGAGCTGGGTTCGCCAGGCTCCAGGGAAGGGGCTGCAGTGGGTCGCAAGCATTTATAGTGATGGAAGTAGCACATACTACACAGACTCGGTAAAGGGCCGATTCCCCATCTCCAGAGACAACTCCAAGAACACGCTGTATCTGCAAATGAACAAGCTGCAGGCCGAGGACAAGGCCACATATTACTATGCAAGAGACAGGGCGAGGGGACCTCGCTGGGAGCCCAGACACAAACCTCCCTGCAGGAGGCGATCAGCACCACCGGGGGGCGCACACTATGCACAATTCTGCTTTGTGTTGCCAGGAGCAGGTGAAGATGGAGGTTACAGGCAGGTTTCCTCTCAGGGTCTGGGGCTTCCTGTCCACACAGCAGTTTCTCCAGGGAGCCTCTCTGGACACAGGATTCTGTGTTTACCATAACCTGTGTGAATTAGATCATTGTTTTCCTAGGAAAACTACCCTAAAATGCACAAAGACACAGTTGTTTGCATTCCTTACTCCTGTCCCTCAACATGAGTGAATTACAGATTTCCTGAGGCACAACAGCTGAACATTTACATGAGTCCCAGATGCACTCCCTGTGCAGCCAGGACCACAAGCTCCCACAGCTCCCCATTATCTTCACCCAGCCCTTGTCCCAATCAAACAACGTGACACTTCCTTCATGACACTTTGCTACTCAGGACTTTAAATGAGCTACAGCTTTATTCAATTCCTCTAAACAAGAGATAAATCATCTCCATGTATTAGTCAGGATTCCCTCGAGCAACAGAACCCAAGGCACATTGGTTTCCATGACAAAATATGTGGAGAAGTCCCATGATCTACTGTCACAAGTTGGGGAGCCAGGAAAACCTGTGGTATAATTCTCGCCTGATTCTGAACTAGTGTGTAGTCTCAGAACCTGCAGAGCCTATGATGTAACTCTAAGAACAAGGGCAGGAGGAGACCAATGCCAATTATTCCAGTTCAAACAAGCACATGGGAAGTAAAAATGAGGGAATTCTTCCTCCCTCTGCAGTGGATTCTACTCAGAACTATGATGGAATGGGTGATGCCCAGGCAGAAAGAAACCATGGATGGAAATGCCAATCTCTTCTGGAAACTCATCACAGACATACACAGAAACAGTCGTGAATCTGGACACCCATGACGCAGTGAAGATGACACATAAACGTAATCATGACAAGTCAGCCTGCTGTAAATGTCGAGTTCAAAAACTGAAGATTTACAACTCCATGCCATCGCTGGGGTGGACCCTGGTGGTATAGCAGTGCTCCTGTGGAGAAGGAGCCCCGAGGTCCATAGGGACTGCTGCGGTTTGAGGATCCCCTGGGTCATATCGGGTGAGACAGTTACCTTCTTGGAGTGCATTTGGGAGACAGGGCATTGCCCCTCATGGGGCAGGAGAGCTGACAGGCACCATTGCACTGCCCTGGTCATTAGCATAGGAGCCTCTGCTGAGAGAAGCTAACTGAATGCTGCCTTCTTGTTCTTCCTCACCATGAACTCCAAGCTCCTAGTGTTCATGCAACTGCCCTTCTGGGATAACCAGCTCCAACCACATCACAGCAAGACACTGTCCCAGAGGATCAGTGGGTCCCTGTCACATTGAGTTCATACAATTTGGTGTACTCACACCCAGCTAGAGCTCCTGAGATAAAACAGAAGAGCCCTGAGCTGCCAGGTGTGCCAATGGATTGGACAAAGGCAGGGTGAAGGCCAGGTTCTGAAGGAAGCCTGGGACCCATGAGTACAGATTGTTCTATGTGGGGGCTTCCTGAACAGGGGTGGCTGGAAACTCCAACTGCAGGGACTAGAGAAGGAGCTGATGCCAATATTTCCTCCCACCAATTATCATGGACAGAATTCAGTGAGCAGCACAACACCCCCCAGTAGATACTGAGCCACTGACACCAAGACATACCCACCTTTCCTTCCTCAGGTGCTTCCTTACTAGGGAAAGAGTGCCTACAACCCAGACCACCATTGCACCCCTCCCTCCAAAGACCACCATATACCCCCACAGGCACCAAGTCTACTGACCATAGAGTGAGGCATAGCTTCACCTCTAGGGGAAATAGGAATTAGCCTCTTTTAATAAGGAGACCAAACTCACCTAGTTAAAACTCACAACACTATGGACAAAGTTGAAAAACTCTCCCCTGGAGGCAAGGAGAACTCTGCAGAGGACTGACCTGAGGGACAGAGCAGCCAATACATGACAGCACAGTGCACACAGCACATGCAAGAAATGCTTCCAGAATGTCAGGTTGTCAGCAGTATGTAAACATTTCTCAAAAAAGACACTACTCTAGAAGCAGAAAACATAACAGGATTTTACTAAAACACTTAAGAAAGCGGAGAGGGGCACCTGGGTGGCTCAGTCAGTTAAGCAGCCGACTTCGGCTCAGGTCATGATCTCGCGGTCCGTGAGTTCGAGCCCCGCGTCGGGCTCTGTGCTAACAGCTCAGAGCCTGGAGCCTGTTTCAGATTCTGTGTTTCCCTCTCTCTGACCCTCCCCCATTCATGCTCTGTCTCTGTCTCAAAAATAAAAATAAAATGTTAAAAAAAAAAAAAGCGGAGACATGGACATACAGAGTGATGGAGGAATTCATGCCAAAAGAAAAAGCCATAACGGACATTGCCAGGGATATAATTAAAACACATAAAAATAATAAGCCTCAAACAAAATTTAATACCTCTCATAAGGAAACTGAACTTTTAAAAACTATCATAAGGATACTAGCTATGCTTGAGAAAGCCTAGAAGACATGAGAATACCCTGACTACAGATGGAAAAGACCTAAAACCCAGTCAGGCTGAAATTTTTAAAATGCTGTAACCGAGACGTGAACCTGATTGGATATAATGAACTCAAGGCAGAAAGAAGCAGATGAATGAGTAAATGACATGGAAGATAAAATTTTGTGAGAAATGAAGCAGGAAAGAAGAGGAAAATTAAAACATTGCATCACATACGTATACTTAGGGAATCAGCAACTCCATAAAGTGTAATAAAATTATTTTCAAAGGAGTCCCAGAAGAAGAAGAGAGGGAGAAAAAGGGGAGAAGTTTTGTCTGAGTGCATTAGAGTGGAAAATTTCCACTAAATGGTGAAGGAAACAGACGTCCACATCTATGAGTCACAGAGAACTCCCATTAAAATTAAAAAAAAAAAAGCAGGCTGACTCTGAGACATAACATAGTAAAACTCACAAAATACACAGATTAAAAAAACCTATAAACATGAAGACAAAAGAGTTTGCTAATGAATACAGGAAGATAAAAGATTATGGCAGAAGTGTCCACAGAAACCTGCAGGAAAGAAGGGAGTGACATAATATCCTCAAATGTTCAAATGAAAATCAGGCAGTCAATGGGGGAGGAGACAAGATGGCGGAACAACATGGAAGACTTTTGTGTGTCTCGCGTCCATGAAATACAGCCAGACCAACACTAAACCATCCTACACACCTAGAAAACTGATTGAGGATTAACACAACAATCTGCACAACCTGAACCACAGAATTCAACAAGTACATGGCGTGGAGAGGGGACCTTGGAGAGCACGAAGCTGCAGGAAGGGAGGTGCTTTTGCAGGCGGAGAGAGGACGGAGACTGGGGAGTGGGGGAGAATAAAGGAAAAGCACCCCTCCCCAAAAGCAGTTGGAGAGAAAGTGGAAAATTGGAAACAGCCACAGGGACTCAACTAAAAAGGGAGAAAGGAGAAAGGAGAGTATGTAAATTCCACTAAGACTGTAAACAAGGGGAGTGCAAAGGCTGCAACTCCACAGCTCGATACCTGGAGGTGCTCTGGTGGGAAGGGAGAATCCCAGGAACAGAGTGGGGTCCGGGATGTTCTCAGGCCACACCGGGAGAGGCAGTTGCACTGCTGGAAGGACATTTGGAGGAGACTGCCAAAGCCCTCTGGTCCCAGCAGACCCCGGGAAACGGCCACATTCGCTGCTGGTGGAACAAGGTCGTTTAGGGTGAAGCCTGATGCCAGACGTGTGTTGTGATTTTCCATAATCCATGAAACGCTGCTGCTACACTCTCTTGCGAATTTTTTCTGGGGCGGGCTGGCACCTGGCCAAAGTCTCGGGGCACTGACAACAACAGGGTCCAGCAAGCGTTCCTAGGTGCTGCTGATACTCGGCCATTGCTCATTCGGACATTGCTTGGTGAGACCCTCCCACAGAGGGGCAGAACAGGTCAAAGCTGCGGTCCTTTGGACGTAAGGGACCGGGGAAAACAGCCGCGTCTGTGACAAAACTTGGGAGAGAGGTGCGGCCTGGGGCCTGGTCACGGAGAGTGAAGGAGCAGGGAGTGGACAAGGGCTGAAGACAGAGGATGGGTGCCCGATTGCTGATCCAGGAGAAGAGACTGGATACCTGAGTGGCGCCATTTTCACTTCTCCCGCGCATGTGCATTCGCACCTACAAGCACCGCAACAATCCACCCCAGGAGCCTAAAAGCGCCATCTAGTGGACAGCAGAGCCATTACACTGAACCCCGCCCAACTGGGCCAACAGGGCTCTTCAGGAATACAAGTCTCACTGCCACTTACTTTATGGACTATAAAGAGCTACATAGACTGACATCTAGGGGATAAGGAAGTAATTTCAGTCCTACTTCAATCTGTTAGCCGATTCATCTAGTCAATTTTTCTTTTTTTTCTTTCTCTCTTTTACACTTTTCTTTTTCTTGAATGTAGAAACAGAAAAAATTATTTTTATTATCAATTATTATTAAAAATATTTTCTTTAATTTTTATTACTATATTTTTTACATTTCTGAATTTTAGTAAAAGTTCTATTTTACTTCCATCATTTTATTTTACCCTACGTCAGTGTATTCTCGTTTTCAAATTTCCAAACAATTTCCTTTTTATTTTTTCTTTCTTTTTCTTTTTTTCTCTTCTTCGTTTCTGTAGTTTTTCTGGAATGCAAAATGAGAAAAACTTGATTTTACTTTCAATTTCTATTAAAAATATTTTAATTTTTTTACTATATTGATTGCTTTTATGTAAATTTTCTCAAATTCTATTTTACTTCCATCATTTTATTTTAGTCTACTCTGGTGTATTCACTTTTTGAATTTTCAAATGATTTCCTTTTTTTACTTTTTTTATCTTTTTTCTCTTTTTTGATTCCTCTCTTTTTTCTACAATACAGAAAAAGAAAAAAATCACATTTATTTTTAATTTTTATTAAAAATATTTTTCTTTATTTTTTCTATTATATTCTTTACTTTTCTTTATATTTTTTCAAACTATATTTTACTCCCATCATCTCATTTCAGTCTACTTCAGTGTATTCATTTTTTCAAATTCTCAAATTATTTCCTTTTTTTTCTCCCCCTCCCATATTTTTCTCTGTCAAACCAATTTCAACACCCAGAACAAAACACACCTAGGATCTAGCATATTCCATTCAATTTGCTTCCGTGTGTTTAATTTTTAATTTTAATATTTTTGTAATTTTATCTTTTTATTTCACTTTTGCAACCTCATTAATTCCTTTTCTCCCTTCAAAATGACAAAACGAAGGAATTCACCCCAAAAGAAAGACCACAAAGAAACGACAGCCAGGGATTTAACCAACACAGATATAAGCAAGATTTCTGAACCAGAATTTAGAATCACAATAATAAGAATACTAGCTGCAGTCAAAAATAGATTAGAATCCTTTTCTGCAGAGATAAAAGAAGTAAAAAATAGCCAGAATGAAATTTAAAATGCTATAACTGAGCTGCAATCACAGATGGATGCAGCGTTGGCACAGATGGATGAGGCAGAACAGAGAATCAGTGTTATAGAGGACAACCTTATAGAGAATAATGAAGCAGAAAAAAAAGAGGAGATTAAGGCAAAAGAGCAAGATTTAAGAATTACAGAAATCAGTGACTCATTAAAAAGGAACAACATGAGAATCATAGGGGTCCCAGAAGTGGAAGAGAGAAATAGGGGCGGAAGGGTTATGTGAGCAAATCATAGCGGAAAACTTTCCTAACCTGGGCAAAGACACAGACATCAAAATCCAGGAAACACGGAGGACTCCAATTAGATTCCACCAAAACCGACCATCAACAAGGCACATCATAGTCAAATTGACAAAGTACTCAGGCAAGGAGAGAATCATAAAACCAACAGGGAAACAAAGTCCATAACTTACAAGGGAAGACAGATCAGGTTTAGCAGACCTATCCACAGAAACTTGGCAGGCCACAAAGGAGTGGCGGGATGTATTCAGTGTGCTAAATCAGAAAAATATGCAGCCAAGAATTCTGTATCCAGCAAGGATGTCATTCAAAATAGAAGGCACATGAAAAGATTCTGATACAAACAAAAATTAAATGAGTTTGTGACCACTAAACCAGCCCTGCAAGAAATTTTAAGGGAGACTCTCTGAGGGGAGAAAAGATGAAAATATATCTGTATAAACAAATAAATACCAAAATCAACAAAGATTAGAAAGACCAAAGAACACCACCATAAACTCCAACTCTACAAGCATCATAATAGCAATAAACTCATATCTTTCAGTACTCACTCTAAACGTCAATGGACTCAATGCCCCAATCAAAAGACATAGGGTAACAGAATGGAGAAGAAAACAAGATCCATCTATACGCTTTTTACAAGAGACCCACTTTAGACCTAAAGACGCCTCCAGATTGAAAATAAGGGGATGGAGAACCATCTATCATGCTAATGTTCAACAAAAGAAAGCCGGAGTAGCCATATTGATATCAGACAATCTAGACTTTAAAATAAAGACTGCATCAAGAGATGCAGAATGGCATTACATCATTCATAATCAAAGGGTCTATCCACCAAGAAGACCTAACGAATAACCATTTATGCGCCAATTGTGAGAGCACCCAAATATAGAAATCAATTAATCAGAAACATAAAGAAACTCACCTATAAGAATACCATAATAGTAGGAGACTTCAACACCTCACTCACAATAATGAACACATCACCTGATCAAAAAATCAACAAGAAAACAATGGCTTTCAATGACACACTGGACCAGAAGGACTTAACAAATATATTCAGAACATTTCATCCTAAGGCAACAGAATATGCATTCTCTCCAGTGCACATGGAGCTTTCTCCAGAATAGACCATATACTGGGACACAAATCAGCCCTAAGTAAGTACAAAAAGATCGAGATCATACCATGTATATTTTCAGACCAGAATGCCATGAACTCAAAATCAACCACAGGAAAAAAATTTGGAAAGGTAACAAATAATTAGAGACTGAAGAACCTACTAAAGAATGAATGGGCTAACCAAGCAGTTAAAGAAGAAATTAAAAAGTATATGGAAGTCAATGAAAATGATAACACCACAATGATAACCTCTAGGATGCAGCAAAGGCGGTCATAAGTGGAAAGTATATAGCAATCCAGGCCTTCCTAAAGAAGGAAGAAAGATCTCAGATACACAACCTAACCTTATGACTAAAGAGCTGGGAAAAAAAACAGCAAATAAAACCCAAAACCAGCAGAAGGCAGGAAATAATAAAGATTAGAGCAGAAATTAGTGCTATTGAAACCAAAACACAGTAGAACAGATCAATGAAACTAAAAGCTGGTGCTTTGAAAGAATTAACAAAATTGATAAACCACTATTCAGTTTGATCAAAAAGAAAAAGGAAAGGACCCAAATGAATAAAATCAAGAATGACAGAGGAGAGATCACAACCAACACAACAGAAATAAAAACAGTAATAAGAGAAAGTTATGAGCAATTATATGCCAATAAAATGGGCAATCTGGAAGAAATGGACAAATTCCAAGAAACATATACACTACCAAAACTGAAACAGGAAGAAATAGAAAATTTGAACAGACCCCTAACCAGTAAGGAAATCGAATTAGTAATCAAAAATCTGCCAAAAGACAACAGTCCAGGACCGGATGGCTTTCCAGGGGAATTCTACCAAACATTTAAGGAAGAGTTAACACCTATTCTCTTGAAGGTGTTCCAAAAAATAGAAATGGAAGGAAAACTTCCCAGCTCTTTCTATGAAGCCAGCATTACCTTGATTCCAAAAACAGACAGAGACAACACTTAAAAAGACAACTATACACCAATTTCCCTGATGAACATGGATGCAAAAATCCTCAACAAGATATTATCCAACCGGAAACAATAATACATTAAAAAATTATTCACCACGACCAAGTGGGATTTATACCTGAGATGCAGGGCTGGCTCAATATCTGTAAAACAATTAACGTGATTCATAACATTGATAAAAGGACAGGAACCATATGATCCTCTCCATAGATGCAGAGAAAGCATTTGACAAAATACAACATCCTTTCTTGATAAAAACCCTCAAGAAAGTAGGGATAGAAGGACCATACCTCGAGATCATAAAAGCCACCTGTGAATGACCCAATGCTAATATCATCCTCAATGGGGAAAAACTAAGAGCTTTCTCCCTAAGGTCAGGAACAAGACAGGGATGTCCACTCTCGCCACTTTTATTCAACATAGTATTGGAAGTCATAGCCTCTGCAATCAGAAAACACAAATAAATAAAAGGCATCCAAATCAGCCAGGAGGCGGTCAAACTTTCACACTTCACAGATGTCATGATACTCTATATGGAAAACCCAAAAGACCCCACCAAAAAACTGCTAGAATTGATTCATGAATTCAGCAAAGTGGCAGGATACACAATCAACACAGAGAAATCGGTTGCATTCCTATACACCAACAATGAAGCAACAGAAAGAGAAATCAAGGAATCTATCCCATTTACAGTAGCACAAAAACCATAAAATACCCAGGAATAAATCTAACCAAAGAGGTGAAAAATCTTTACACTGAAAACTATAGAAAGCTTATAAAAGAAATTGAAGAAGACAAAATATGGAAAAAGATTCCATGCTCCTGAATAGGAAGAACAAATATTGTTAAAATGCCAATAGTACCAAAATCAATCTACATATTCAATGCAATCCCGATCAAAGTGACACCAGCATTCTTCACAGAGCTAGAAAAAATAATCCTAAAATTTGTATGGAACAGAAAAGACCCCGAATAGCCAAGGCGATCTTGAAAAACAAAACCAAAGCAGGAGGCATCACAATCCCACACTTCAAGCTGTACTTCAAAGCTGTAATCATCAAGACAGTATGGTAATGGCACAAGAACAGACACTCAGGGGCATCTGAGTGGATCAGTCTGTTACGCATCCGACTTTGACTCAGGTCACGATCTGGCAGTTCGTGAGTTAGAGTCCCACATCAGGCTGTGTGCTGACAGCTCAGAGCCTGAAGCCTGCTTGGAATTCTGTGTCTTCCTCTCTCTCTGACACTCCCCCGCTCATGCTCTGTCTCTGTCTCTGAAAAGTAATAAATAAATGCCAAAAACAATAAAAAAAAAAAAACAAGAACAGACACTCAGATCAATGGAACAGAATACGAAATCCAGAAATGGACCCACAAATGTATGGCCAACTAATCTTTCGCAAAGCAGGAAAGACTATCCAATGGAATAAAGACAGTGTCTTCAGCAGGTGGTGCTGGGAAAACTGGACAGCGACAGGCAGAAGAATGAACCAGGACCACTTTCTTACACCATACACAAAAATAAAATTCAAAATGGATGAAAGACCTCAATGTAAGTCAGGAAGCCATCAAAATCCTCGAGCAGAAAGCAGGCAAAAACATCTTTGATCTTGGCCACACCAACTTCCTACTCAACACGTCCCCAGAGGCAAGGGAAACAAAAGCAAAAATGAACTACTGGGACCTCATCAAAATCAAAAGTTTCTGCACAGTGAAAGCAACAATCAGCAAAACTAAAATTCAACTGACAGAATGGGAGAAGATACTTGCAAATGACATCTCAGATAAAGAGTTAGTATCCAAAATCTATAAAGAATTTATCAAACTCAACACCCAAAACAAAATCCAGTGAAGAAACGGGAAAAAGACATGAATAGACACTTCTCCAAAGAAGACATCCAGATGGCCAACCGACACATGAAAAAATGCTCCACATCACTCATCATCACGGAAATGCCAATCAAAACCCTAATGAGATACCACCTGACACCTGTCAGAATGGCTACCTTAACAACTCAGTCAACAACAGACGTTGGCGAGGATGCAGAGAGAGGATCTCTTTTGCATTTTTGGGGGCAATGCAAGTTGGTGCAGCCACTCTGGAAAACTGTATGGAGATTCCTCAAAAAACTAAAAATAGAACTCCCCTATGACCCAGCAATTGCACCACTAGGCATTTATCCACAGGACACAGGTGTTCAGTTTCAAAGGGACACATGCACCCCCATGTTTATAGCAGCACTATCAACAATAGCCAAAGTATGGAAAGAGCCAAATGTCCATCGATGGATGAATGGATAAAGAAGAAGGGGTAAACATATACAGTGGAGTATTACTTGGCAATCAAAAAGAGTGAAATCTTGCCATTTGCAACTATGTGGATGGAACTGGAGGGTATTATGCGAAGTGAAATGAGTCAGTCAGAGAAAGACAAAACTCATATGACTTCACTCATATGAGGACTTTAAGAGACAAAACAGATGAACATAAGGGAAGGGAAACCAAAATAACATGAAAACATGGAGGGGACAGAGCATAAGAGACTCATAAATATGGAGAACAAACAGAGGGCTACTGGAGGGGTTGTGGGAGGGGGGATGGGCTAAACTGGTAAGGGGCACTAAGGAATCTACTCCTGAAATCATTGTTGCACTATATGCTAACTAATTTGGATGTTAATTTTTAAAACTAAAAATAAATACTAATTAATAATAAAAAAATTAAAATATTTTAAGAGAAAATATTGCGTGATCATGCTGTTGAGGTAAATGTTTCTTAAAGATTATGCGAAGCCTCCATTAATAAAGGTAAAAATCCAAAACTGAAAAAAAAAAAGAATTCTTCATATTGTCACACTGCCATCCACACAAACTAATGTAGAAGTGCATCCCTAACCCTGTCATTCACTTTTACACAATCAAATCTAAGTCTGGAGCTTGATATATATGTCAGAGGACATGCAAATGGGGCCCTTTCTGTGCTGATAAAACCAACCCAGCCAGACCGTGCAGCTGGGAGACGAGCCCCAGCCCCAGGAGTCCCAGGTGTTCCCATTCTGTGATCAGCACAGAACACACACACCTCACCATGGAGTTTGTGCTGGGCTGGGTGTTCCTGGTTGCTCTTTTAAAAGGTAATTCATGGTGAACGGGAGACACTGAGTCTGTGAGTGGATATGAGTGAAAGAGTGGATGTGTGACAGTTTCCTGACCAACATGTCTCGTGTCTGCAGGTGTCCAGTGTGACGTGCAGCTGGTGGAGTCTGGGGGAGACCTGGTGAAGCCTGGCGGGTCCCTGAGACTCACCTGTGTGGCCTCTGGATTCACCTTCAGTAACTATGGAATGAGCTGGGTCCGCCAGGCTCCAGGGAAGGGGCTGCAGTGGGTCGCAGCAATTGGTAGTACAGGTAGCACATACTACGCAGACTCCGTGAAGGGCCGATTCACCATCTCCAGAGACAACGCCAAGAACACGCTGTATCTGCAGATGAACAACCTCAAGACCGAGGACACGGCCACATATTACTGTGCGAAAGACACAGTGAGGGGACATCACTGGGAGCCCAGACACAAACCTCCCTGAAGGAGGGGATCAGCACCACCAGGGGGCGCACACTATGCACAATTCTGCTTTGTGTTCCCGGGCGCAGGTGCAGATGGAGGTTACAGGCAGGTTTCCTGTCAGGGTCTGGGGCTTCCTCTCCACACAGCAGTTTCCCCAGGGAGCCTCCCTGGTTATATGATTCTGTGTTTACCTATTAACTCTCCGAATTAGCAACTGGGTTGTCATAGGGAAACTAGACTAACATGCACAAGACACAGTTGTTTGCACTTGGTTACTCTGGTCCCTCAACATGAGTGAATTACAGATTTCCTGAGGCACAACAGCTGCACCTTTACAGGATTCCCAGATGCGCTCCCTGTGCAGCCAGGACCACAGGATCCCACAGCTCCTCCTTATCCTCACCCAGCCCTTGTCCCAGTCAAACAACGTGACACTTTCTTCATAGCCCTTTGCTACTCAGGACTTTAAATGAGCTACAGCTTTATTCAATTACTCTAAAGGAGAGACAACCAATCTCCATGTATTAGGCAAGATTCCCCTGAGGAACAGAACCCAAAGGTCATTGGTTTCCATAACTAAACATGTTGAGAAGACCCATGATCTACTGTCACAAGCTGAAGACCCAGGAAAACCAGTGATGTAATTCTTGTCTGATTCTGACTAGTGTCTAGTCTCAGAACGTGGAGAGCTGATGATGTAACTCTCAGAAAAAGGGCCAGAGGAGACCAATATTCCAGTTCAAACAAGCACATGGGAAGTAAAAATGAGGGAATTCGTCCTCCATCTGCATCAGATTCTATTCACAAACTTAATGGAATGGGTGATGCCCAGGCAGAAAGAAACCATGGATGGAAATGCCAATCTCTTCTGGAACACATCACAGACATCCACAGAAACAGTGGTGAATCTGGGCACCCATGACACAGTCAAGATAACCTATAAAGTTAATCATGACAAGTCAACCTCCTGTAAACGTGGAGCTCAA
Source organism: Panthera onca (assembly GCF_046562875.1). Classification (NCBI taxonomy): domain Eukaryota; kingdom Metazoa; phylum Chordata; class Mammalia; order Carnivora; family Felidae; genus Panthera; species Panthera onca. The sequence goes on along the minus strand of NC_138344.1, from coordinate 146,989,750 downwards.
AGACTGAAGATTTAAAAGTCGATCCCATCATTGGGGCGGAGTCTGGTGGGCACAGCAGTGCTCCTGTGGAGGAGGGCAGAGGCCCATAAGGGGAACTGTGGTCTGAGTATCCCCTGGGTCATGGGGAGAGACAATTCCCTTCGTGGAGTGCATTTGGGAGACGGGGCATTGCCTCTCATAGGACAGGAGAGCTGACAGGCACCATTAAAGTTCCCTGATCATTAGCAGAGGAGCCTCTTCTGAGAGCAGCTAGCTGGACGCTGCCTTCTGGTTGTTCTTCACCATGTACTCCAAGCCCCTAGTATTTTTTTTTTAACATTTATTTATTTTTGAGACAGAGAGAGACAGAGCATGAACGGGGGAGGGTCAGAGAGAGAGGGAGACCCAAGCCCCTAGTATTGATGCAGCTGCCCATCTGGGGTAAATCAGCTCCAGGCACAGCACATCAAGACCCTTTCCCAGAGGATCAGTGGGGTCCCTGTCATATTGAGTTCACACAATTTGGAGTTTTCAAACCCAGCTAGAGCTCCTGAGATAAAACATAAGAGCCCTGTGCCACCAGATGTGTCAATGGCTTGGACGCAGACAGGGTGAAAGAAATTCTGATGGAAGCCTGGGACCCACAAGTGTTCTCTCTGTGTGAGAGCTTCCTGAACAGGGGAGGCTGGGAACTCCAACTCCAGGGACTAGAGAGGGAGCTGATGCCAATATTTCCTCCCACCAATCAGCATGGACAGATTTCACTCAGCAGCACAGCATCCCCAGTGCAAGCTGAGCCACTAACACCAAGCTCCACCTACTCCAGCCCCCATCAAGTGCTTGCTTACTAGGAAAGAGTGCCTGGCAACCAGACCACCACTGCACCCCTTGCTCCAAAGACCATTGTAAACCCCCATACGCACCAAGTCAGCTGATCATACAGTGACGCATATCCTCACCTCTAGGGGAGATAGGAATTAGCCTCTTTTAACAAGCAGACCAAACTCACCTAGTTAAAACTCACAACACTGGGGACAAGGTCCAACACTCCCCACTGGAGGCAAGGAGAAAATCTGCAGAGCACTCTCCTGAGGGACAGAGCAGCCAAAACACGACAGCACAGTGCCACGAAACATAAAACAAATGCTTCATGAAGTGTCAGGCCCTGGACAGTATGTGAACACTTCTCGATAAAGATACTACCCTAGAAGCAGAAAAGATAACAGGATTTTCTAAAACATTTAAGAAGGCAGAGACATAGACAACAACATGATGGAGGAACTCATCCTAAAAGAAAAAACGATAAAAGGTCATTGTGAGGGATATAATTAAAACACATAAACTAATGTGGCTCAAACAGAATTTCTAAAAACTCTCATAATGAAACAGGATTTTCAAAAAGTATCATAAGGATGCTAGCTGTGCTTGAGGAAAATATATGAGACATGAAGGATATGCTTACTGCAAACAGAAGAGACCTAAAAACTAGTCAGGATGAAATTTTAAATGTTGTAACCGAGATGTGAAACTGATTGGATATAATGACCTCAAGGCGGAAAGAAGCAGATGAATGAGGAGGGGACATAGAAGATAAAAGTATGGGGGAAATGAAGCTGGAAAGAAGACGAAAATTAAAATATTGCATCACAAACATACACTTAGGGAAATCAGCAACTCCATAAACTGTAATAACATTCTTTTGAAAGGAGTCCCAAAAGAATAAGAGGGAGAAAAAGGGGATACAATTTAGCTGAGTGAATATAGTGAAAATTTCCACAAGCTGGGGAAGGAAACAGACATCCACATCTAGAAGGCAGAGAGAACACCCATTAAAATAAAAAATAAAATAAAAAGCAGGCCAACACTGAGACATGTCATAGGAAAATGGCAAAATATCCAGATAAAGAAAAACCATAAAAGCATCAACACAAAACAAGTTGCTAACTAACAAGGGAAGATTAAAAAAAAAACTATGGCAGATGTCTCTACAGAAACCTTCATGCAAGTAGGGAGTGGCATCATATCCTCAACATGCGCAATTGAAAATTTTGCAGCTAAGAATACTTTCTCCAGTTAGGCAGTCATTCAGATACAAGGAGTGATAGAATTTCCCAGACAAACAAAAACCAAAGGAGTTCATGGTCTCTAAATCAGCCCTGCGAGAAATTAAAGGGGACTCTTTGAGTGGGAAAGGAAGACTAAAAGTAACAAAGACTAGAAATAAACAGAGAAAATCTCCAGAAACAATGACTTTGGAGGTAACACTATGGCACTAAGTTTATATCTATCAATAATTACTGTGAATGTAAATGGGCAAAATGCTCCAATCAAAAGACATAGAACACCGGAATGGATAAAAACAAATACAAGATCCTTCTATACACTGCACACTATTGACTCATTTTCAACCTAAAACACCTGTAGATTGAAAGTGAGGGGAGGGTGAACAATTTATCATGCTAACGGACGTCAAAAGAAAGTTGTAGTACCACACTCATATCACACTAACTAGTTTTCAAACCAAAGTTTGTTACAAGAGATCAGGAAGGCAGTATATCATCATAAAGGGGTCTATCCAACAAGAAGATCTGAAGCTTTAAATATTTATACCCCAAAAATGTAAGCACTGAAATATATAACTCAATTAAAAACATAAAGAAACTCATTGATAATAGACAACAGTAATAATAGAGAACATTAACACTCCACTTACAACAATGGAAAGACAATCTAAGCTGAAAATCAATAAGGAAACAATGGCTTTGAAAGACACATGGACTGAATGGACTTAAGAGATATATTCACAATATTCCATCCTAAAGCACCAAAATACACATTCTTTCTGAGTGTGCATGGAACATTCTCCAGAACAGATCACATACTATGTCACAAATCAGCCCTCTACAAGTACAAAAAGACTGAGATCATTCCATGCGTATTTTCAAACCACAACACTATGAAACTTGAAGTCGACCACAAGAAAAATTTGAGCAACACTGCCAATACATTAGGTTAAAGAACATTGTAGTAAAAGCGGAATGAGATTTTCAGGAAATTACGGAAGCAATAAAAAATACATGGAAGCAAATGAAAATGAAAACATGCCAGTTCCAAACCATCTGGATGCAGCAAAGTTGATGGAGGAGTGAAACATATAGCAGTACAGGCCAAACTCAAGAAAGAAGAAAGGTCTCAAACACACAACCACTTTACAACTAAAGGAGCTAGAAAAAGAACAAATGAACCCTAAAGCCAGCAGGAACAGGTAAACAAAAAAGATTAGAGCAGAAATAAATGATATAGAAACAAAGAAAAACAGTAGAACAGATGAATGAAACTATAAGTTGGTTTTTGTAAGAAGAAATAAAAATGATAAACCCATGGGCAGACTTGGCAAAAACAAAAGAGAAGGGACGAAAGTAAATATAATCAGAATTTGAGAGGAGACATCGCGACTGACACCACAGAAATACAACTATGAGAAAATAGTTTGGAGATTTATATGCCAACAAATTGGGCAATCTGGAAGAAATGGATAAATTCCCAGAATAATGTAAACTACCTAAACTAAAAAATGAAGAAAGAGAAAACGTGAACAGACTGATAATGAGCAAAGAAATTGAATCATTAATCAAAAATCTACTGACACACAAAAATCCAGGGCCCGACAGGTTCACAGGCGAATTCTACCAGATATTTAAGAAGAGTGTAAAATATTCTATTTAAGTAGAATAGAATATTCCTGTCTTCACAAACTGTTCCAAATAATAGAAATGGAAAGAAAACTTCCAAATTCATTCTATAAGATGAGTATGATCACGGTTCCAACCAGATTAAACCCCACTAAAAATGAGACTTACATGCCACTAGCCCTAATGAGCAAGAATACAACAATTGTCAAGAAAATACATGCAGGGGCGCCTGGGTGGCTCAGTCGGTTAAGCGTCCAACTTTGGCTCAGGTCGTAATCTTGTGGTCCGTGAGTTCGAGCCCCGTGTCAGGCTCTGTGCTGACAGCTCAGAGCCTGGAGCCTGTTTCAGATTCTGTGTCTCCCTCTCTCTGACCCTCCCCCATTCATGCTCTGTCTCTCTCTGTCTCAAAAATAAATAAACGTTATAAAAAAAGAAAGAAAATACTTGCAAATTGCATCCAAAAAGACATTAAAAGGATCCTTTAACGTGACCAGGTGGGATTTATTCCTTGGCTGTAAGGGTGGTTCAATAGTCACAAATACATCAATGTAATACATACCATCAATCAGAGAAAGGATACGAATGATATGACCCTCTCAATGGATGCAAAAAAAAAATTGACATAGTACAGCATCCTTTCTTGATAAAACCCTCAACAAGGGGTAGAGGAAACACACCTCAACATCATAAAGTCCGTACATGAAAACCCCACAGCTAATATCCTCAGTGGGGAAAAAAAACCTTTTCCTCTACTGTCAGGAACACAAGAGGGATGTCCACACCCATCATTCTACTTAACACAGCAGTGGAAGTCTTATCCTCAAAAACAGACAACAACAAAAAATAAAGGCATACAAGTTGGAAAAGAAGAAGTCAAACATTCCCTCTTCACAGATGACATGACCCTCTATATAAAAAACTCAAGAGTCCACCAAAATATTGCAAGAACTGATACACAAATTCAGCAAAGTCACAAGATACAGTATCAACATACTGAAATCGGCTGCATTTCTACACAGCAATAATGAAGAAACAGAAAGAAAAATAAAAAAACTATCCATCCCGTTTACAATTGCACCAAATATAATAGGATACCTAAAGAGTTAAAATATCTATACTCTGAAGACTCTAAAAATGGTGAGAAAAACTGAGGATGACACAAGGAAGTGGAAACACCTTGAATGTTCATGGATTTAAGGAGCAAGTAGTGTTGAAATGTCTATGCTACACAAAGAAACGGGAGACTTCATGATTATGGATTTCATGCTATATTACAAAGCTGTACTTATCAAGACAGTAAGCTACAAGCACAAAAGAGACACATAGATCAAGAGAACAGAAGAGTAAACCCAGATATGGACTCACAAATGTATGGCCACCTCATCTTGGATGAAGTAGGAAAGACTATGTAATGGGAAAAAAGACAGCCTTGTCAACAGAGGGTGCTGGGAAAACTGGACCAGAACATGCAGAAGAATGAAACTGAACTACTTTCTTACTCCATACACAAAAATAAATCCAAATGGGTGGAAGACCTAAATGTGAGACAGGAGACCATCAAATCCTAGAGGAGAACAGGCAGCAACCTCCTGGACTTCGGACATAGCAACTTCTTACTAGACGTGTCTAGAGAGGCAAGGGAAACAACAGCAAACTTGAACTACTGGGACCTCATCAAAATAAAAACCTTCTGCACAGCTAAAGAAACAATCAACTAATCTAAAAGGCATTCTACAGAAATTAAAAAAGGTATTTGCAAACCACATATCTGATAAAGGCTTACTATCCAAAATCTATTAAAAAAACTTCTCAAACTCAACACCCAAAATACAAAGAATCCAGTGGAGAAATGGGCAGAAGACATGAGGAGATACTTTTCCAAACAAAGCATTCCGATGGCTAACCGACACAGACGAACATATGCTCAACATCACTCATCATCAGAGAATTACAAATCAAAACTACAATGAGAGATGACCGCACACCTGTCAGAATGGCTACAATTAACAACTCAGGAAACAACAGATATTGATGAGGATGAGGAGAGAAGGGAACCCTTTTATACTCTTGGTGGGAATGCAAAGTGCCCGGACCATTCCAGAAAACAGTTTAAAAACTAAAAATTAAACAACCTTCCACTCCAGCAATTGCTCTCCTAGGAATTCATCCAAAGCATACAAAACTTCTGATTTGAGGAAGTACATGCACCCCAATGTGTACAGCAGCATTAACTATGACAGCAAAACTGAGGAAAGAGACCAAAAGTCCACCATGTGATTAATCTGCTATATGTATAGAATGGCATATTACTCAGTCATAAAAAAGAATGAAATCTTGCCATTTGCAAAGATGTTGATGCAGCTACAGGGCATCATGCTAAGCAAAGTAAGTCAGTCAAAGATGACAAACACCATATGATTTCCTCCTATGGGGAATTTAGATCTAGGGGAAGGGGAAAAAGAGCAAGAAATCATAAAATAAAAAAAACTCTAAGGTTAGAGACCAAACTGAGGGTTGCTGGAGGGCAGGTGTGTGGGGGATGGGATAATGGGTGTTGGGGATGAAGGAGGCCCCGTGTTGTGATGAGTACTGGGTGTTAATGTGAGTGATGAACCAATAAATTCTACTACTGAAATTAATATTACACAATATGTTAACTAACAAATATTTAAACACAAACTTAAAAAATTTAAAAAGTGGAAAAAAGGAAGGGAGAATTGTTGTCACAAATTGTCATGAACATGGAATCTAAGGTAGCGAGTCTAACGTCTTGCATTTACTCATTATATCCCTAACTGATGGTGGACATAAATTAACATACTCATGAATTTTCACAGCAGTGCCAGGTGGGCTGGAATTCAAACCACAGCTGCCCTTCCCAACTCCACTGTGTCCACACATCATGGGCAGCTTGTCCAGACACCTGCACAAGAACCCACGTTGGGCCTCAGCAGGGACCCACATCTGCAGAACTGGAAAGTGTGGACAGTTGACGCTTCCTGAGAAGCTCTGGGTTTCCTTCCCCGACTTGCTGTCTCAGCTCCCTTGTCTTCCTTTCCTGTCTCTTGAAGAGAACCATGTCCCCTGTTAGTGGTTCATGAAAGTGAGGGGCTAGATGTTCTATACACATTCAATATGACAGGTAACATATAAGGGGACAAAAAAAAAACCCCAAATGATGCAGCCTCTCTCGCGGCTCCTATCACCCAATGTGGTAGAGTACAGATAAACCTAAGTATTCATTTGGTCAAAAATTGCACAGCACGTTGGGAAAGTATTAAGAGATGAGAAGCCTGAAAGAATTCCACAAATGCAGATATGAGCTCCCCTTGGGAGGAAGAAGAAAAATTACAGTCCCAAACACGCAAGAGTAAAATAATTTTAGGAAATGATACAAGAGCTTCAATGCATTCTATTCATGAAGTGTCTAAAATTGGCAATGCAAAAAATGGATTTTGAGGGTTTCACATAGAATTGCGAAGGAAAAATTGTGTCAAGAAATCAGTTGTGTGCACAGAGCTCAGCGGCTCCTGAGACATATAGAAAGCCCACCACCTGAAAAGGTAAACGTGTTTTTGGACCCCAGGAGCATATCTATCAAATCTGATGAGCAGTCTGGCCAAAGAGACACAGAATGGCAACTCTTGTGAAATTTGAACTTCAATTTCCTATATTTCCACTTAATTTCCATATATTAGGAAAAACCATGCCACGAAAATGATTTGCTAGAGTCTATAAATTTAAAAACAAACGACAAAACTCTAAGTCACCAGAGACCAAATAGGGAACATGTCAACATTGAGAGAAACCAGAAAAAAAAAAAAACAAGACTTTTAGTTACATTGTAAGTCAAGAAATCAGTGGGGTGCCTGGATGGTTGAGTCAGTTAAGTGTCTCACTTCAGCTCAGGTCTCGGTGTCACAATTTGAGGGTTTGAGCCCCGTTGTCAGGCCCTATCTTGACAGCTCAGAACCTGGAGCCTGCTTCAGATTCTGTGTCTCCCTCTCTCTCTGCTTTTCCCCGCTCACGTTCTGTCTCTCTCTCTCTCTATCAAGAATAAACATTTTAAAAAAATATTAGTCATAAGCAATCAATCATCAAGAAAAGGAAAACTATAGCTAAGAACACAACACCCATAAAAAGAAATGGTATCAATAGACTTTGCGAAAATCAATTCCGCTTATCTGCCCACGTGAATACCAATAGTAAGATAAGTTACAGAGTAAGAGACAACATTCACAAATTGCATAACCACCAAGGGACCTGCATTTTGAATATGCTAACAACCCTCAACAGTCAATAGGAAGAAAGGAAACAAACCTCCATCAAACAAGCACAGCCTTGTGTAGTAGACATCCTATCCTTGAGGTTATAGACAAATTAGTTACGGACTGGAGAAGACTCTTCACACCATCGACTGTCAGGGAAATTCAAATCAAGAACGCAATAGATGCCCTATACACACATCCCAATGGCTCAGGTAGGAACAACTCTGACAACAACATCCAGGTGAGCATCCAGCATACGTGGGGCCTCAAACAGTGCAGGAAGGTTGACAAACAAACACCAGCTCTGGAAAACCGTTGGCTGTTGCTTATGAAATTATACATGGATGACATAAAAAGGAACCTGGAAATACCACTCCCGAGTATTTGTCCCTGAAGAATGAAATCCCATGCTCAGAAAATAAATGGTGTGTAAATATTTACAGCATCTTTCTCAGTGTTAGAAACTCAGAATAAGGCAAAAGTCTTTCTAAATATAAAGGAATAAACCAACTACAAAACTCCCATCAATGGGATGCTTTGCCAGAGAACTGTGACACTACTGATGCACACCTGAAATCAGGTGAAACTCAAAGACATGATGTGGAGGGAAGGGCGGCAGTCCCATAATTACAGAGGTGGTGTGACCTGGGACATTCACACAGCCAGACCATGGTGACAGTGGTTTGGTTGGGCATTCCTTATCTCTTTCTTTCCCAAACCACCTGATGAGATACTCTGCTTCATTTGAGAGCACTCCTATGTTCAACCACCCTCTGATGTATGGAGTCTCCACAGACTGAACCCTACAACCTCGGACTCCTCTGAATGGAGAGTAGTTGAGACCATACTCTGATATGTGTTCTGACAGGAGCTGTTCCCTCCACTGTCCCTGGCTCTGGCTCTCTCCTGCAGGTGAGGGGGAGTAGGTTAGGAATCCTCCACTGAAACCATCTGTCTCCTGCACCTGACTCTCCCACAACATGAGGCCCAGACCTTCTTCCTCACACTTAGCTGGAAATGAAGTCAGTTCTATAGGAACAGATTTGCTCCTTGGATTAGAGGATTACTCCATCTCCCCCTTACCCTGGGCAATACTCTGGGCAAAGGTCTGCAGCTGCAGGGGGTGTCGGGGACAAACAGGATTCCAAACAGTTTGGAAACTGAGGGCTCTGTTTAGGGGTGGCTGGCAGCTTCACTGCCTTGTGGCTTGCTTGTCCTGGTGGCATGAGACTCCTGCCATACAAGTCAGGTCTGGGGTGATCAGGTTCCCAGCATCCCTAGTGGACTGTGCCAAGGGCAGAGCTTCCTTCCTGGGAGTGGGGCTGCCAACAATGAGTGAGTCGCACATCTCAGTGGCACCTGCTGGGGCTTGGCCTCAACAGCAAACAGCTTAGGGTCACTGACATCCTGTCCCTCTGGGAAAGAGTCCTCTGAACACGAGCTGGTCACTGGGAACCGTGTGTATTGGCTACAACAGTCTGGAGGGGAGATTGCAGTCAGTCTCAGTGGCACATGCCTATAGTCCCAGTTACTTGCACTGGAGTTTCTACTTGCTGATCTGGGGTGGGAAAGGAAAAGAACATACCTTAGTTCAAATAGTCTAGGTATTCTTTCTGGTACTATATTTTCTGCAATAAATGCTTCTTCATGGGCTGTATGCCAACATGGCCATTTGCAGGCACTATAAATACATTATTTGAGTTTTTCTTCAAATTCCAGTTAGTTAACATGCAATGTACTATTACTTTCAGGTGTAAAATATAGTGATTCAACATTGCAATACAGCACCCAGTGTTCGTGATGAGCGCTCCCCTTAATCCCCATCAACTACCTCCCCATCCCTCCACACACCCTCCCCAGGGTAACCATCAGTTTTTCCCCTATAGTTAAGTATCTGTTTCGTGGGGCTTACGTGGTTCCATGGGTTAGGCCCACGACTCTTGATCTGGGCTCTTGTCTTGATCTCATCATTCCTGAGACCGAGCCCCACTTTGGTTTCTGCACTGACAGCACGATGTTTCCTTGGATTTCTCTTCCCATCTGCCTCTGCCCCACCTCCCATTCTCTCTCTAAATAAATAAGTGAACATTGAAAAAATCGCCTATTTCTTGGTTTGCCTCTTCTCTCTTATTTGTCCCTTTGCCCATTTGTTGTTTCTTAAATTCTACATATGGATGAAATCATATATTTGTCTTTCTCTGACTTATTTCCGTAAATATAATACTCTCTAGGCCCATCCCTGTCCTTAACAATAGCTAATGTCATTCCTTTTACGGCTGAGAAATATTCCAGTGTGCGTGGATGGGGTTATGTAGATATACCACGTATTCTATACCCATTCATCAATCAATGCATACTTCGGCTGGGTTGTTTCCATAGCTGGGCTGTTTGTGACATAGCTGCTATAAACATAGAGGTACAATTCCCTTAAATTAGCATTTTTGTATGCTTTGGGTAAATACCTAGTAGTGCATTTGTTCTATCGTAACGTAGTTGTATTTTTAGCTTTCTAAGGAACCTCCATGCTGTTTTCCATAGTGGCTGTGCCAGTGTGCATTCCCACCAGCACCTCCAAAAGGATCCTCTTTCTCTGCATCCTCACCAACACCTGTTGTTTCTTGTGCTGTTGAGTTCAGCCTTTCTGACCAGTGTGAGTTGATATTTCATTGTAGTTTGGATTTATATTTCCCTGATGAGGAGTCATGTTGACCATCTTTTCATGTGTTTAGTGACAATCTGTAGGTCACATTTGGAAAAATGCTCATTCATGTCTTCTGGCCATTTTTTAATAGGATTATTCAGTTCTGGAGTTGAACTTTATACCATATATAGAAACCTTAAAGACTCCACCAAAAAAAAACCCCGCTAGAACTGGTACAATAAACCTGTAAATTTGTAGCATACAAAATCAACATATAGAAATTTGTTACATTTCTATACACCAATAATGAAGCAGGAGAAAGAGAAATCAAGGAATCAATCCCATTTAAAATTACACCAAAACCATAATATACTAGAAATAAACCTAAGTAAAGAGGTACAAGATCTGTACTCTGAAAAGTCTGGGACATTTATGGAAGAAATTGAAGAAAACACAAAGAAATGGAAAAAATATTCCATGCACATGGATCAAAAGAAAAATCATTGTTAAATGACAATACTATCCAAAGCAATCTAGACATTCAATGGAAATAATTCAATTTCCTGTCAAATAATACCAGCATTTTTCCCAGAGCTAGAACAAATAACTCTAAAATTATCATGGAACCACAAAAGACCCCAAATAACCAAAGATCTTGAAAAAGAAAAAAACCTGGAGGCATCACAATTCTGGATATCAAGCTATATTACAATGCTGTAGTCATCAAGACAGGATGATACTGGCAAAAAATAGACACATAGATTGATGGAAAAGATTAGGAAACCCTGAAATGGACACATCACTATATGATCAACTAATCTTTGACAGAGCAGGAAAGACTATCAAATGGAAAAAGTCCCTTCAACAACTGGTGTTGGGAAAACTGGACAGCATCGTGAACTTGTAAGGAACCTGGACCACTTTCTTACAGTACACACCAAAATAAATACAAATTGAATGAAAGACCTAAATGGGAGACAGGAAACCATCAAAATCCTAGAGGACGACACAGGCACCAACCTCTTTGACCTTGGCCAGAACAAGTTCTTACTAGACATGTCCCCAGAGGCAAGGGAAACAATAGCAAAAATAAACTATTGGGATCTCATCAAGATAAAAAGCTTCTGCACAGCAAAGAACAAATCAACAAAACTAAAAGGCAACTGACAAAATGGGGGGAGATATTTGTATGACATCTCAGACAATGGGTTAGTATCCAAAATCTATAAAGAACTTACCAAACTCAACACTCAAAAAACAAATAATCCAGTGAAGAAATGGGCAGAAGACATGAATACATATTTTTCCAAAGAAGACATCCAGATGGCAAAAAGACACGAATAAAGATGCTCAACAACACTCTTCATCAGTGAAATATAAAGCAAAACCACAATGAGATACCAACTCACACCTGTCACAATGACTAAAATTAACAATTCAGAACACACAAAATGTCAGCAAGGATGCAGAGAAAGCGAAACCCTTTCGCACTGTTGATGGTAATGCAAACTGGCGCAGCCACTCTGGAAAACAGTGTCAAGATTCCTCAAAAAATGAAAAACGGAACTATCCTGTGATCAAGCAATTGCATTTATCCAAGGATACCAAAGGTATCCAAAGGATACCAAAATGCTGATTCGAAAGGGCACGTGCATCCCAATCTTTATGGCAGCCTTATCAACAAAAAACAAATTGTGGAACAGCCCAAAGATTCATCAACACATGAATGCATAAAGAAGAGGTGGTAAATATATACAATGCAATATTACTTAGCCATCAAAAAGAATGACATCTTGCCAATTACAATAATGTGGATGGAACTACAGTGTATTATGCTAAGTGGAACAAGTCAGTCAGAAAAAGTCAAATATCCTATGATTTCACACATTAGTGGAATATAAGAAACACAACATACAGAAAGGAAAAATAAAATAAATCAAAACAGAGAGGGAGGAAACCAGAAGACACTCTTAAATACAGAGAACAAACTGAGGGGAAGTGGGGGAGGTGGGCTAAATGGCATGTGGCCATTAAGGAGGGCACTGGGTGAAATGAGAACTGGGTGTTATATGTATGCGATGGTTCTCTACATTCTACCCCTAAAATGAGTACTACGCTGTATGTTAACAGATTGAATTTACATTAATATAATACAAGAAAATTATATAGAGAGAGAGACTGCCTCAAAATAGCAAGCTTCTGCACAGTGAAGGAAACAATCAACAAAACAAAAAAGCAACCTATGGAATGGAAGAAGATATCTGTAAATGACATATCCTCAGGGTTAGTTTTCAAAACATATAAGTTTTTTTTAATTGTTTTCAAATTATCAGTAGAGTGTGTCCATGCAGTTCAGCACACTGTTGTGTGAGAAGCAAAACTCGTGTCTTCCACTTTTATATTGTGGTAAGATCTCACTGAAAAGGAGACCCACACTCTTCACAAAATTTTAACCATACATTACAGTATTGATAATTACAGGGGTAATGATGTGGAGACCCCTTTAAAACTTGTCATCTTGCATAACACAAAATCATAGCCCTTGAGATCTAGTCCACATTGACCCTCCCTGCCAGGCCCTGGAAACTGCCATTTCACTCTCCATTTCATTGTTATCAAAACCCAAATTCAGCTGCCTGTTACTGGAAAGGTCAATGTTCAAAGTTTTAGTTTGGGTGGCAAAGGAATTTGAGCTATATTCAGAAGGCCAGCCACTGGGGAGAAGGCAAACTCTTGTCCAAACGTCACCTCTGAGGTTTCTCCCTGACCCAGGGCGTTTTAAAGCAGTAGAGGGTACTTAAACAAGCAAGGCAGTGCCATGGTCAATACCATCTTTTGATCATGGGCAGACTCCATGGTGCAAGCTGCCAAAGTAACCTCAACTCCCCTCCATCTCCAGCTGAAGAGGGAACCAAACTACATGGGAGGAGACTGCCAAAGGCCAGGAAAGAACCCCCATAAGGGATTAGAGGAGAAAACCCCTGGGGCTCACACATGGTCAGCAGTACTTTCTGTTCTCCCCAGCTGGCATAAGAAAATACTAAAATACAACCTTGTAGTTCACCAATCATCACTCACAATACTGACAAATGTTTTCCTCAGTGAACTCAGAGGAACCTTCAAAGCAAAAACCAAAAGGATCAAATGGCTTGCAAACTAATAGCCAAGGAGAATAAGACACACAACACTACAAAGAGATTTTTAGCATCACCCCTAAAGGTAAAATTGACAATGTTTGCCTCCGCATCACAAGGAAGCAAAAGCAGTGGTCTCTGTAATGAGAAAAAGTAGTCATCCAAAGAAAGTGAGCCAGCAGTACCACAGGACATGGAATTGGTAGAGAAGTTCAGGGTGTTATAACTGCATAGCCCATATGCAAGTAGCTTCAGTAAAGATTGAAGGTGTTGACTAGAGCCATGCCTCTGGGTCCAAATCCCTACCCATGTCCATGTGACCACTCTTGACCATGGCCCACCTGCCCCTCCCACATCCACCCCAGCCGAACTGATGTGCAGGGTCACCCATGCCACACCCTGGGACTGTTGCCGAACCCCACAGGGGGCCCCCAGGTGCAGGGTGCTGGCCACCTGGCACAGCCCTCTATTCTGTCTGATGGTCTAGACCTGGCTTTGCTGAGGATCCTCCATTTATCCATTCTCATTGGCAGATGTCTCTGAGCAGGGGCATGAGGCTGGCAGAGGGCCAGGTCACCCTGAGGGCGCCCCTCTTGCTCTTTGCACTCTGGGCAGTGCTGGCTCCTGTGCAGGGTTCTCAAGGGCATCCCTCATGGCGCTACATCTCCTCTGAGGTGGTAATTCCCAAGAAGGAGCCGCACCACAGCAAAGGCATTCAGATGCCTGGTTGTCTGTCCTATAGCCTGCGTTTTGGGGCAAGACACATGTTATGTACATGCGGCACAAGAAACTCTTTTGGTCCAGACTCTGCTGATGATGACTCAGGATGCTCAGGGAGCCTTGCAGGTGGACTACCCCTTCATGCCTCCAGACTGTTACTACCTCAGCTACCTCGAGGAGATTCCTTTTTCAATGGTCACAATTGACACAGGCTTTGGCAGCCTTGAAGATATCATGAAGTTGGATTTACTTGCCTATGATATGAGACCCCTCGGTGATTTCCAATGGTTTGAACACTTTGTTTCTCACATAGTCGCAGACATCTGTGCAATGGGACCTACTTATAACCTGGGATATAAGGAGGACAGGGGACCCCCTGTTCCTCAAGGAAATGCCAGTGCAGCCCCAAGGATCTCTAGTAAGTTCTGTTCATCCCATCACAGAATTTTCAAAGGGCTTTTTTCAGTTTCAAAACAATGTATAGTGTGTTAACCACGTGGAAAAAAGTGCCCAATTCCTAATAAAGCTAGTTAGCTTAATTGAGTCAATATTTCATGCTATTGATGTAAGTTATTGGTTTCATGGTCATTTATAGTGAGAGACATCAAGCTCACACAGGCAATTATGTGTTACATCAGAGCCCCTTTTTTTTCCTCTTCAATAGTATGAGTGAAAGTAGTTTCGATTTCTTAAAACACATTCACCCTTAATGTGATTTGAGATGGGCCCCATGAGGTTCATGGCAGTCCAGTTGTATATTCTATATGCCATCCACCAATGGCTTATATGCCATCATTCTGGGTTATTTAGGCAGACATTATTTACTCTTTTCTGTCATACCAACACATCAGATGGCAAGAAATTGTGGCTTGTGCATTGACACTGATGAATGTGCTTGCCAAAAAAGGTCCAGCTGCCTTAGGACCCAACTAACTGGTATAATGGAAGCTTTCAGTAACTGTTCCTTCATTCATATGCAGCACATAATGAATTGTGGAACAGGCAAGTGCATGTTCAACACTGAAATGGTACATTTAAATAAAAGCCTGACCCACTATCATTATGGAAACTACATAGTGGATCCAGGAAAGCAGTGTGACTGCGGCTCATTCAACCAGTGCTACAGCAATCTAGGCTGTATGCATGATTGTATCTGAACCCCTGGGGGCAAATGTAATACAGGCAGAGGCTATACAGACTGCCCCAACTCCGCTGCTTGGACACCCTGCAGACCAATTCAAAATATACGTGATCTTCCAGAGTTCTGCCATGGGGTGACCTTGGCATACCCTGTGACTTCCATATGCAAGATGGAACCGGGTGCACTGAAGAGGGCTGCTGCTATCATGGAAACTGCACTGACCTCACTATTCACTGCCAAGAAAGCTTTGGCAGAAATTCTGGGAAAGGTGAAGATGTCTGCTATACCATAAATCACAAAGGCAGCCGACATGGACACCGCAGAACACGCCAGGGAAGTCAACGCTGAACCTGTTCCCATACTGGCGTGCCTTGTGGAAGGCTGCAGTGTAGGAATGTCACACATCTCCCTCAGCTGCAAGAACATGTTGGATTCCATCTGTCTGAGATCCAGGGTTCTGATGTCTGGGGCTGGATTCACAGCGTAGCACAGGAACAACCCAGATTCCTCATGTGAGAACTGGTACTTCCTGTGCTTCTGGATAGTTCTGTCGGGATACCTACTGCACTGGCAGTGGGGCTCAGCTGAATTATGACTGTATCCCAGAGAAATGCAGTCACAGAGGGATGTGCAACCATAACAGGAACTGCCACTGCCACACAGGCTGGGATCCTCCATGGTGCACGGACAAGGCACTGGTGGGAGCACAGACTGTGGACCCCTCCCAGAAGAATTCAGCCAGTCAGGCAAAGTCATGAATCCATGGTATATCTCAGAGTGGGTTTTGGTCACATTTACGCCATAATAGCTGCATTCCTCTTTGTTGTTTCTGGAAATGTCAGAACTATAAACACAGAGAAAGTTAAGGAAGAGATTTTTGGAGAAGACAATCCATAATTTAGCCTCCAGACCCCTGAACAACTATAGACAATGCATCTGGTGCATCTGTAAAAATACAGTATTGAGGCGGCACAGCTGACATCCATGTTTCCAAGGGTCTGCGGGAGACACAGGGGTCCTCAGGCACATCACAGCTCTGACACCAGGTCTCTCATGGGTCACCGACCAGCACTCTGAAATAAAACTTGAAAACTGCATGCTTCTGGCTTTTATGTAGTTTTTAAGCCTGTAAGAGCCCAAACTGAGCCTTAGTTTCTGGGAAGAGGACCTGAGTCAGAGCTGTGTCTTGAGCAGAAGTGTCTGGTTCCAGAATTAAGAGAAGTTGACACAAGCTCCTTTATTGGCAACTTCATGAGTTTTCTCCAAAACTACGCTGTTGTGGACTGAAAAGTTTCTCATTCTCCAGGTAATCTGTCTTCCCCCAGTCCCATGTGGGCTCAGGATAATGGAGGGCTACCACCCACCCATACTGCCTGTCCACACGGGCGTGTCTGCGGGCTGTGAGGGAAGGGGACTGGCATTAGGTTCCACTAGCGCAAGCTATGCCTCTCTGGAGAGCAAATTTCCAAATGTGGGAGACTGAGACCATGAAGCTGAAAGGAGCACCCCATACATCAATCAGAAAGGTAGGCACAAGTGTCTATGGATGACTCTGGCATCCAGAGGGAGACCGGGAAAGGTAAATCCCTGCTCTCTTTCTCTTGCCTACATTTCAGTGAGTTTAACCGTAGATAAGAATCTGCCTAGGGTTCCCACTTTGGTTTCCCAAGCACCTTCTAGAATAACACAGAGGTGAGCCTGTGAAAGTTAGTGAATTCAGCCCCATCCGCTCCCAAGAAATCCTGTACTTGCTACCCTGTTTTCTATGTCCTGATCATGGCGAATGTGGGATGGAGGCCTGCCCTTCCCTGGGTCCTTGTGCCCTCTTGTTCTGGGCTCTGTAAGTCATAAATCCTGTGCTTCCATTTCCTTTGTTGGGGGTGTACTGAAACCCCACCTTCAGTCACAAGGGGCCCACACATCTCATGTACCCCAAACGAGAGCTCAGATACCTAGGGAGCTGCCTGTCACCCACTGTGACTTGCTGTTGCCACTTCCTTCAGCAGGTCACAGTCTACATGTTCTTAATTCAGTCCAGAAGCTGAGGTCCCACAATATATTTATCCCCACGGATGGGATTGGGAGCCTAGCTGATGCCCCCCTACAATGCCTTAGACCTAAGAATGCCTCACTCATTCCTCACCCTCACGTCTCAGCTGCTGTGGGAAGGAGCTGGTGCTTGCTGTTCTTCTGTAGCTTTGATTTGGGCTTATGCCAGGTGATGCCAGAAACCCTCACCCTAAATTATCAGTGCCATAAAAGGTCAGACTCCCTGCAGAGACCAACAAGCAGGCACCAGTCTGGGGGTACAGGGGTGTGTACTTCCTATTCACCTCCAAAGGAGGTGGACACCGAGGACAGTGTTCCTAGATTAGTGTCGAAGAAGACACCAGCTGGTTGGTCCACTGTGTTGCGGCCAGCACCATGGTGTTGTGCTTGATTAGCCAGCCCTAGCTAGTGATGGAGGCAAATCTACAAGGAGCATCATGGCACCCAGGGTGGAGGTCTTGGCCGAGGCAAGCTCCCCCTAGTGGCTGCAATCCTCGCTGCTGTCGCCAATGGCTCCCCACCTGTCAGGTATTGGGTGGGACACCTCAGTGTGGGAGGCCACAGAACACAACTCTGGGAAGAAATAACTTCTATCCCAGATTTTCCCTGTCACGATCCACTACACCTACATGTCCAAGGACCAGCGTGAGAGACAGAAATGGTGACAGGCACTATACCATCATGGAAATGCAAGGCTTCCTGGAATCATTTGTCCAAAGGGAGGGAGACAAGGACATTGATTGGCTTTTGTGGGTCTTCATCATTGGCTCCAAGCTGTTGCTTACAGCACTTGACATGCTGCAGGTGACTGGATTGGTCCAAGACCGCCAAAGTCATCATTCACTGAAAAACTCAAAGTATCCACAGCCTGTTTACAGAGACACCCTAGAGGAGCCTCCAGACTTTTCACTCTATCAAAAGACCATGACAAGCACACCAAGGCACAGGGCAGGAGACACATCAAAAAAAAAAGGGGGAAGGCTCTGAGGAAGACGCTCCCCAAGCCCCCAGAGCCCACAGAGGTAGGAAGAAAGAAGCTCTGATTCCTGGGACTTGGATTTTTATGGCATGGCAGCACAGGCCCACTGGGAGAGACCCAATCCACCTCTAAGATAGAATGGGGACAATTCAAGGAGTGTGGGGTTTTTGTTTTTTGTTTTTGCCTTGTGTCATGTGCCCAGATCCTTGACCATTTCCAACCTGGAGGAGAGGCCCTTGACAACACCATCTAAGGAGCTCTTCATGAAGGACCACTCTGACCTTAAGTCTGTGCCATTACATGCACAGTGGGGGAAGAGGACGACATAGGTTCCTGTCCAGGTGACAAGAACCTGATCTCAGGACCCACTGTGGAGACTTCCGGCGGAGGAGGGCATGCATCCATGCTGATAAGAACCGGTTTCATCAGGACCCCCTGTGGAGGATTCCAGAGGACGAGGGCCCAGGTCCACACCGAAAAGAACTCGGTTTCGTCAGGACCCGCTGTGGAGGATTCAGGAGGACCCGGGCCGGCGTCCACACAGACAAGGACCCAGTCTCCTCAGGACCCACTGTGGAGGATTCAGAGGGACGTGGCCCTGCGTCCACACTGACAAGAACTCAGCCTCCACAGGACCCGCTGTGGAGGATTCGGGAAGACGAGGGCCCGCGTCCAAACCGACAAGAATCCGGTCTCATCAGGTCCCGCTGTGGAGACTTCGGGGAGACGAGGGCCCGTGTCCACACCGACAAGAACCCGGTTTCGTCAGGGACCGCTGTGCAGGATTCGGGAGGACCTGGGCTTGCGTCCACACAGACAAGAACCCGGTCTCCTCAGAACCCACTGTGGAGGATTCAGGGGGACGTGGCCCTGCGTCCACACTCGGGGACGTGGCCCTGCGTCCACACTGACAAGAACCCGGTCTCCTCAGGACCAGCGGTGGCGGATTCAGGGGTACATGACCCGGCGTACACGGACAAGAACCCGGTTTCCTCAGGACCCACTGTGGAGGATTCAGGGGGAAGTGGCCCCGCGTCCACACTGACAACAACCCGGACTCCTAGGGCCCACTGTGGAGGATTCAGGGGGACGTGACCCCGCGTCCACACTGACAACAACCCGGTCTCCACAGGACCTTCTGTGGAGACATCGGGGGGGGGGGGGGGATGAGGGCCCGTGTCCACACCGACAAGAACCCGGTTTCTTCAGGACCCGTTGTGGAGGATTCACGGGGACGTGGCCCTGCGTCCACACTGACAAGAACCCGGTCTCCTAGGGCCCACTGTGGAGCATTCAGGGGGACGTGGCCCCGCGTCCACACTGACAAGGACCCGGTCTCCACAGGACCTTCTGTGGAGACTTCGGGGGGATGAGGGCCCGTGTCCACACCGACAAGAACCCGGTTTCGTCAGGACCCGCTGTGGAGGATTCAGAGGGACGTGGCCCCGCGTCCACACTGACAACAACCCGGTCCCCTCAGCTCCCGCCAAGGGAGGAGCAGGCGAGGAGAAAGCCAGGCCCCGGGAAGAGGAGCTTCCGGAACCTGGAGGCTGAGGGGGGCGCTGTTCGCCAGACCCTGGGGGGAAAGGACCCGGCGCGGCTTCGTGCGCGGTGACACTGTGTCCCCCGCGGGGCTTACCTCACCGGCGCCGGGCGGCGGGGCCGCGCGGCCGTCTTCCTGCTCCGCGCCCACTCGGTTCCCGCCGCTGCCTCATGCGGTTCGCGGTCCAGGAGCGGGCTCCCCTGGCGGAGCTCGCACTCCCGCCGCTCTGGCCTCGCGGGTCCCTTCGGCCTCCGCGCGGGGCGGGGTGTCCCTCCCGAGCCTGCGACGGCGCCGTGGGGACTTCTGGGCGACACCCCGGAGCTGCAGATGGCTCCGGGCAGGACAGACGTGCTCACAGGGGCGGTTCCTCCGCGGCCAGGAGCACAGAGCAGCTCTCCGCCCCCGTGCGTCTTCCTCCCTTTCTGTCCCCAGTGCCCTGTCCTGGGACAGCAGGCCTGCCACCTCCTTGCTCAGATTTCCTCTGGGGCACGTCGTTCCTTCCGCCGCGCTTGCAAATGGCACCGTCTCTTCCTTTCTCTTTCCGACGGGTCGTCAGGAGCGTGCAGACGTGCACGTGGTGTGTGTGTGCTGCTCTCCTATCCTGCGAGTGTCCTCGTTGCTCCTTCCGTTGCCCTTGGAAATAACGCCGCCAGTTATGTTACCAGCCAAAGTGGGTTTCTTCAGGAGTAGCGGAGAATTGCCATCCGGGCCCAGCAAGCTGTGGCAAAACCGCGGCCGAGCGGGGAGCACACGGAGAGGAACGCTGTTTCGCGGAGAAGAGGAAGTTGGGAGCGTGGTTTTGAAGCGAAGTCCGCAGGAGGAAAGCAGGGCTGCAGGGGAGCAGGCGCCTCCCGGGCCCAGCTGCAGGCGCCTTGGGTTTCCTGTAGGGGCCGCAGGGCACAGCTTCCCCTGGTGGGGCCTGAGCCTGGGGCTTCTCTCTGCGGATGGTTCCAATCTTGGGTCTGTAGCTGTGGGTTGTTCCCCAGCTTGACCTGGGTGGTGGGCTCCGCCTTCCAGCCTCCCCTCCCCGCCTCCCGAGTCCACTTCCGTGAGATGTCCCTTCATTGGTTTTCGCAGTTCTAACAGCTTCTTAGTGGCATTTTGTGGACAACCGGAATTCCAAATCCCACTGCTTCCGCTGCACCCAAGACACGTGGCCACCAATAGAACCCTCCCACGTTCCTCTGGCTCACGTGCTGCCTCCTGCAGGGCCCGTGGCCTCTCCGCCTGGGTGAGCTGGGTCTGGGCATGGGCCTAGGTCACAGCGTTTGACCTCTCTCTTCCTTCTATCGTGTGGGGCTGACACTGTTGTTTCGAGGAGTACCTTACTCTGTGATTTCAGACGTGCAGTGAACGTGTCACGGCAGCGCAAATACACTTTACCTGGACGCTCGTTTCTTTACCACGTTTGCCACTTTACATGAGATACTCTGGTGCGTTTTAACACAAACGGGGACGCCCTCCCGAGAAACCACCACAGAACCCCAAATGAGGAAATCCCTGCGTTTCCACATTAGAATCCAGACCACAGGCCCACTTCAAGTATCTCCACCTGCCCCACTGTAAAATGTCTTTTCCCAATCTGATCTGGCTTCTTTTGGGGAAGTGCTCCTGAGACTTTCCCCTATCTGTGTAACCTGGGGGGATTTCAAGAGCAAGGTGGTTCCTGGGGCGCCTGGGGTCTCAGTCTGCTAAAGGCCGAGTTCACTTCAGGTCATGATCTCCAAGTTGATGGGTTCCGAGCACCTGCTTCTGGCTGTGTGCTAACAGCTCAGAGCCTACAGATTGCTTGAGATTCTGTGTCTCCCTCTTGCTAACCCCTCCCCCTATCATGACCTGTCTCTGTCTCTCTTTTTCAACAATAAATAATAAATGTTAAAAAAAAAAAAAAAGAGCAAGATGGTTCCTGAGTGGCCTTTTCTGGATGGCTTCTGTCACTGAGGATGTTTTCTGCATTCACCCATGTTGTGACGTGTATCAGTCCTTCCTTTTTAAATTCTGATTAAATGTGTGTAACATAACACTTACCACGTAAGTCACTTTAAGCATACAGTTGTCTGGCATTAACTGCATTCACACTGTTGTACATCCGTCTCCAGAACGTTGTCATGTTCCCCTAGGGAAACTCTGTATCTATTAAACCCTAAATCCCAATTCCCCTTTCCCCTCAGCCCCTACAGCCACATTCTACTTGGTGTCTCTGAGTATGACTTTTCTGGACACCTCACTTAAGTGGAACCATAGTGTATTTTCCTTCTGTCACTGGCTCATTTCACTCAGCAATTAATGACTGCCAAGTTCAGTCGGTGTGCAGGTGTGTGTCAGAACTCTCTTCCTTTTGAAGGCTGAATTATATTCCATTGTGTATATACTACATTTTGTTTATTTACTCACCTGTGAATAGTTACTTGGGTTGCTTCCATCTTTTGGCTGTTGTGAAGAAGCTGCTATGAATACGGGAACATGAATACCTGCTCAAGGCTTTGCTTTAAAGTTCCAGATGTAAGTGCAGATGTGGAGTCCTGTGATAGCTTTCTGAGAAACCAGTATTCTCTACAGCCACAACATTTTACTTTATTTCTTTGTATGACAGAATATTCCTGTTTAAGGGTCTGCCCCAGGTTGTTTATCCATTCACACACCGATAGGCATTTGCATAGTTTCTACAATGTGGCTATTGTGAACAGTACTGCTATGTATGTGCACATGCACTTTGTTTAAACAACTGTTTTCAATTCTTCGAGTTATACATCTAGGAGTTGTATTGTTGGGCCATATGGTAATTCTATGTTTTTATCTTTTTTTTGGGGGGGGGGAATTGCCAAACTCTTTTACACATAGTCTCCACCACTTTACATTTCCACAAGCAAGGTTGAAGGGTTCCAATTTCTCAACATCTTTACCAACATTTGTTATTTTATAGTTGTATTGATTAGAGCATTTTTAGTGCGTGTAAAAGGGTATCTCACTGTGTTTTAAATCTCCATTTCCATAAGGACTATTGATGTTTAATATCTTTTCAAGTGGTATTCACCATTTGTTTGATTGCACTGGGGAAAGATATATCCAAATCCTTTGTCCATATTAAAAATTGGGTTGTGTTTTTGTTGATGAGTTGTAAAAACTTTTTATACATTCTGCATAACAGGCTCTTACCGGACAAATACTGTGCAAATATTGTCTTCCATTAGGCTTTGGCTTTTCACTTTGGGGATAGCATCTTCTGGTGTACAAAGGTTTCTAATGTTGAGAAAACTAAATTTATCTACTTTTCTTTCCTTGCTTGTGCTTTGGTGTCATCTCTAACAGCATTGCTAAACCCAATGGTCATGAAGATTTATCTCGATATATTGCTTCCAGAGGTCATAATTTTACATTTAAACTGTTGATCCATTTTGATTTGATGTTTGTATATGGTGTGAGATATGGACGCAATTTCATTCCTCTGCACATGGATAGCCAGCTGTCTAGCACCCTTTATTAAAAAGACCATTTGCTCCCCAATGTCATGTTGTCTGCTCCTGTCAAAATTCAGTTGACCAAAGATGAAGGGGATTATTTCTGGGTTCTCCATTAAATATCACTGACCTGTACGTATCTTTATTTTGTAGTGTTTATTTATTTTTGAGACAGAGAACACGCGAGGCCCAGAGAGAAAGGGAGAGATAGGAAACTGATTGGTGTGCAAAGGAAAGGGTTTGGATACACCTGAGAATGATACATTTCTTTGACCTGTGGTTACTCGGTTGTCCTGTAACTTGATTATGTTCATCTAAACTCATAGAATCTTATAATAAACATGGTCATTTACCATATTTAAGTTACTTCTGTAAATATCTCATTACTTTGATTATTAGATAAAATTTTATAAAATTATTTCTATAAATACTTATGTCTTCACACTCTGTATTGTGTTCCTTCTTAGCTTGGTGGTTGTCTGATGACCATATAGAGTAGATAGATAGGATGGACCAGTTGTGTAGGGGGGACAGATATAGTTCAGTTCATGAAAGTGACAGTTTCTAAGGCAAGACTGTGGGGTCAAGGGGCTGAGATGGGGTGCAAAATAATAACATCATGGGAATGAACTCAAGGCTATTGTGGAGAGAGTCTGTCATGTTTTACCTATACAGTTCTTTCCTCAATGTGAATTATTATTAGGAGACCTGCCAACCTAATAAACTGTTGTTAAATCCACAGGAAATGAATGGAAGAGTCCAGAAGGAAGCTGGCAGGTGGTGGATGCAGGGAGGGAGCCTGGTGGGCAGAAGCCTGGTGGTTGAGCAAGGGCCTGGAAGGAGCTGTAAATGTTAGGCCAGAGGGACGATGGTCCAGATCCAGGACAGAGCTCTTGTCCCTGCACACCCCAGAGCTCAGGACATCCTGGGAAGGGAGACCCTGGGAACAAATGGGAATGGAAGCCAAAGCCCCAGAGGGAGGAGGAATCTACAAGCAGGCATGTGTTACCCCATGTGGAAGCTGTATTCACAAAATATTGAAGTCATAATTATTTATTTTGTATATCTAAAGTTGGTGTCAAATATTCTTTTCCATATGAAATTATGGTCTTTTAAAAAATATTGCCAATAGTGGGTAAATTCATTATAATACATTCAAAATGATTTGAATCCTCTATAATGACTTTAATATAACATAAAAGTATTATCTATCTATCATCTATCTACCCTCTATCATCCATCACCTATCCACTTATCATCTATCTACTATCTAGCTTTCTGATCTCTATTTGAAGTCTATTCAGCTAACTCAGCATTTATCCTCTTGGCACATGCCTTCAGGACTACGAACACATTTTCTACAATTTCTTTAGGCTCCAGATTTTTAGATTCCAATGATGTCCAGGACAGGCAATCCATTTTCATTAATGTGGTTGTTTTAGTGCCATTAACTTCTTACCTCAGATACTGATGGTCTCTGTCCATATCAGTGAAGAGTCCCCCACTTTTCTGTGACATCTGTGCCTCCTCCCTGAGTT
This sequence comes from Panthera onca, assembly GCF_046562875.1. NCBI lineage: Eukaryota > Metazoa > Chordata > Mammalia > Carnivora > Felidae > Panthera > Panthera onca. The sequence continues at coordinate 146,964,608 of NC_138344.1, read as the reverse complement.
AACAGCCCCTTGTGTTGGATGGGGATTTCTCAGGAGATGGAGACACCAGCCATGCATGGGAATCATATCTGCAGGTGACAGAAAGGTGTCCATGTCTTGGTGTCTGTGCACTTAAAGATGTCGGCACTGCTTCCAAGCTTTGCAGATGACTGAGGAAGCAAACCCCATCAGCAGAGAACCATCAAGATCAGAAGTCTCCAGGTGTGCCCATGCTTTGCAGGTGGTTGTCAGGTGAGGTTAATACATCAGTGTGGAAACTAAAAGAAATATGATCCTGGGAACAAGTGTCCTTTGCTTGTTATATTTACACCAGACTGGACATCAATATAGATTTTTCCTATACAGTTATGTGTGGAATGACTGTTAAAATTGAATGTACTTAAAGACTTGATTTGGAAAGTTTTCTGGAGAAAATATGGATCCCTTCAAATATCTTTCGGACAGATAGAGTATAGTGAATTGTGATCCACTCATTTGTTCACTATCTGATCAGAAAGGTGAGGCCATCACTTGACCTGCCTCCAACACAATTCATAGACCAAGTGTTGCCTTGACCGAGGACCAACAAGCCTGCGGATCCACAAAGAGATGCCCACAGGTGGACCTGGAAGGACCAGGGGAGCCTGACTCAATTTTTGTCCACTTATCAGGACATGCTCCCTCCCACACAGGCAAACTTCTCAAAATCTAGAGTAAACTCCAATCTCAGGGAGTGGGAGCCCACAGCTGTCTCCTCAGACAGGGCTGAAGTCCCTGAGGAAGGCAGAACTGTATTCGAGAAACAGAAGAGACTGTAGGGCCTTCCTTGTGCCTGGTGAGAGGTCCCAAAGGTGAGGGTTTCAGATGTCAGATGTGGGATGATGGGAATGGTTGTGACTGCTGGTGACTGGCCCAGGCTGCGTCTCCTTGTCCCCAGGGGTCCTGTCCCAGGTGCAGCTGCAGGGGTTGTGCCCAACTGGTGAGTGCCTTGCACACTCTGCACCTCACTAGCAGCATCTTGGGGTCCTCCATCTCAACCAGTAATTTCTGATAGAATTGGATCCACCGACCCCAGCAGAGTGGATGCAGTGGATGGTTCACATACTATCATTTATTCTATATAAGATACTAGGGTCCAGACCACAAGAGCCACATGTCCATCAGTTAGGCAGTTTGTTAGGCAAGAGGAAGAGGGATAAAGCAGGTGCTGGCCACCCCCTAGGAGTTTCCCCCAGGATTAACAGCCACACATTCAGAACCGCCTCTAAGGGTGAACAGGACAGAATAGGCCTAGCCACAGAGCTGGCTCAAACACCACAAAGGACTTCTGAGAGCTGAGCATCGGCCCAAAAATTGCGATTTGCCCTTAGGTTACCTAAAAGTCACAAGGGGGCATTCAGGACAGCAGAAGTAACTGAGATCTGCTGGGGTGCTCAGGTTACCAGGGGGAGCTGAGGACACCAGGGTCGCTCTGTTCTGCATGGAGCACTCAGACCTCCAGGGGGATGCTCAGGTGTCCATGGGGCGTTGAAGTCACTAGTTGCCACTCAGTTCACCTGGGGGCACTCAGGTCATCAGGAACACACAGGACACCAGGAGCCACGTAGGGAACCTGGAGGTTCACAGGTCTCCAGGGGGCACCCAAGATCTCAGAATTCATATCTGGAACCAGTGTTACAGGGTCAGGTTTCCTGTGAAGCATCTTTCTCATCGTGCCCTGCAAACTTCATCCTGACCAGCAAACAGTACACACTGTTTCCTAAACCATTTACAAACACAGATGTCTTCTAACATTTAGAGTGAACAGTCATATAGTAGTGCCGACCTTGACAGAGACCAAGCTCGGGGATAAATTAACTCTCTTATGATCAGACCTGTGCCTCACAAGTACACGGGCCACCATTTAAAATAGATGTAAGTGATTTTCAAAGAGAGGAGACTGACTCATTCAAGTGATCTAAACTTAATATATTTGAGCAGCTCCTCTCTCCTTTTATTTTCCTTAAGGTTTTCCTTTGATGCCCATGAAGAGAGAGCATGCGTAAAGACTCTTGTATTTGTCGCAACCCCACAGCTTCTTCATCAACTCCACGACTTTCTCTCAAGGATTCTCAGTATATACACGTTCCTGTGAGAGAAAAGAGTAGTTTCTACCCTTCACTCCTTTTGTTCTCCATCCAGTTCAGGAAGCTTGAGACAACCAGTGGGGAGGCACACTGAGTCAAGTCTTACAAAACCGTCAGCCAGGGGTCCATTCTACTTAAGTAGTTAAGGAATCATCCACTGGATCCACCTGTCTCTGCACCTGCCTCTCCACAGAACATGAGGCCCAGACCTTCCTCACACTCAGCTGGACATGAAGTCAACTGTATGGGAGCAGATTAGGAACTCAGTTTAGTGGGTTATTTCACCACAGTTTTCCATAGTAGCTACACGATGTTGCACTCCCATCAAGTGAATTCTAGGATTGCCTGTTCTCCACATCCTCAGCAACACTTGAGATGTTCTGGTTGTGTTTGCCTTATTTTATAATAGCCTTGCTATCAGTTGTGAGGTGATATCTCAGTGGATCGGGGGTGGAATTCTCTGATGATTAGTGATGATGAACAGCAAGTCATATGCTGGATGGACATTTTTTCAACCTTAATAGCAAAATGGATATTTACATGTTTGACCCAAATTTTAATCAGGTGATGCGTTTATTATTATAATTGTGATTTTTGCTATTGATGTGAACGAGTCCCTCCTGTATTTTGGATATTGACTCCTTTTCAATATTTTTAATGTAATGTCTCCCATTTCATAGACTGCCTTCTCACCCTGCTACTGTTTGATTTGCCCCCTTTCTAGTTTGATGCAGTCCCCCTTGTCTGCCATGGTTCTCTGTGATTTTGCTTTTGTATCAAATAAATCATTGTCAAGAGAATGTCATGATGGTTATCCTGTGTGTTTTCTTCGAAGGCATTTTGGGGAAGCTGTTCTGCTTAATCTTTAATCCATTTTGGGATTTTTTTGTGTTGACGTATATGTATGATGCAAGAGTACGGCCAAATGTCATTATTTTGCACGTGTGTATCAACACCATTTTTTAATGTTTCTTTTATTTTTGAGGGAGAGAGACAGATCATGATCAGGGGACGCACAGGGATAGAGGCAGACACAGAATCCAGGCTCTGAGCTGTCAGCACAGAGCCTGATGTGGGGCTCAAACCCACAAATCATGACAACAATACGTGACTGGAAGTTGGATGCTTAGCTGACTGAGCCACCCAGGCGCCCCTAGTCAACACCATGTTTAAGAGACACAATCCTTTCCCCACTGTGCATTGTTGGAAACCTCATGGAGGATTTGCTGACTGCATCTGCACAATTCTACATCTTGGCTCCGTAATGAACTCCACTGGTCTATATGCCTCATTTCATGCCAGCAGTACACTGTTGGAGCTAATGTATCTCTGCAATATATTTAGAAGGAAGAAGTGTTCTCCTTCTTCCAGGTTCTCTCCTCTTCATGATTTATTTTTCATCATTTAAAAATAACTCAATTAAAAAGGAGAAGGAAATTACCTCCACATGATCATGGCCACTATGAAAGCCCACACCTGACAGCATATTGAACATAAAATACTAAAACCATTTCTGCCTTATCAGGAGCCAGGAAATGATGCTCATCCCCAACATAAGTATTCCACATGATAACGTGAAGAATAACTATGCTGCCTCAAACCATATCATCGTGTCACAGTCCTTATTTGGATGAAAGTCACGGGAGAAACAGCCAGTCCAAGGACTCTCAGACCCTCCTTTGTCCCTTGACAGCAGGATATAAATCTCCCTTGGGAAACTCCCCTTCCCTGTACCAGGAGGGGAGAACCATCCTTAGCACCAGAATAAGGAACTCAGGGACAAGAAGGTTGTGCAAACAAACCTAGTCATTTGTTGACTAATTAAATACCCGAAAACCACACCTTTGCCTTGACTCTTGCCAAATCCAATATTTCGTTGTCTGAAAGTCACAAGTGCCACCTGCTTTGTTCATTCTCTGGGTGTCATATTATTAGCAAGCCCAGGCACTTGCACAATTAAATTTATTCTTCCCTTTAGATCAGTCTTATGTCAATTGAATCCTTACACCGGGTGAAAACCCAGAAGACAAGAAGGGAAAGGCATTCTTCTCCTACAACTGGAAGAAGTTCCCACAAACTTTGGCAATAAGAAGAAATAAAAGACATTTAAATCAGTAAGGAGGAAGGAAAATTATTTGTTTGCAGATGACATGACCTTAAACATAACAAAACCCTAGAGATACCACAAAAAATATTAGAACCAGTTTTTTAAAATGAGGAAAAGTGCAGGATGCACAATGAGCACAATGAACAAAGAAAATAAATAAAAATAAACCACCTATGATTCTACACCCCAGCATGGAAATATATGCAAAACAAGTAACAAAATTATACAACAGAAAATGGCACAGAATAAAGTACTTGGGATTAAACTTCATAAATTATGTAAAATAATTGTAGAGCGAAAATGACCTTGGTTGATGAAAGACATGTAAAAATGCACGAGTTCCGCAAACATACCTGTGCTCACTGATTAGAATTATTCATATTGTCACAGCACCATCCACACAAACTAATGTAGAAGTGCATCCCTAAACCTGCCATTCACTTTGAAAGAATCAAATCTAAGTCTGCAGTGTGATATATATGTAAGAGGACATGCAAATAGGGCCTTCTCTGTGCTGGTAAAACCAGCCCATCCCGACCGTGCAGCTGGGAGACGAGCCCCAGCTCCAGGGGTCCCAGGTGTTCCCATTCTGTGATCAGGACAGAACACAGACACCTCACCATGGAGTTTGTGCTTGGCTGGATTTTCCTCGTTGCTCTTTTGAAAGGTAAGTCATGGTGAATTAGAGACACTGAGTATTTGAGTGGGTATGAGCGAGAACCAGTGCATGTGTGACAGTTTCCTGACCAAGATATCTTGCGTCTGCAGGTGTCCAGTGTGACGTGCAGCTGGTGGAGTCTGGGGGAGACCTGGTGAAGCCTGGCGGGTCCCTGAGACGCACCCTTGTAGCCTCTGGATTCACCTTCAGTAGTTCCAGCATGAACGGGGTCCGCCAGGCTCCAGGGAAGGGGCTGCAGTGGTTCTGACGGATTGATACTGATGGAAGTGGCACATACTACGCAGATTCCGTGAAGGGCCGATTCACCATCTCCAGAGACAACGCCAAGAACACTCTGTATCTGCAGATGAACCTGAGGGCCGAAGACATGGCCACATATTACTGTGCAAGAGACTGGGTGAGGGGACAACACTGGGAGCCCACACGCAAACCTCCCTGCAGGAGGGGATCAGCACCACCAGGGGGCGCACACTATGCACAATTCTGCGTTGTGTTGCCAGGAGCAGGTGCAGATGGAGTGTAGTTACAGGCAGGTTTCCTGTCAGGGTCTGGGGCTTCCTGTCCACACAGAAGTTTCCCCAGGGGGCCTCTCTGGACACGGGATTCTGTGCGTACCTATTAACTCGCTGAATTAGATACCTGTTGTCATAGGAAAACTGCACTAACATGCACAAAAGACACAGATGTTTCCATTGCTTACTCCTGTCCCTCAACATGAGTGAATTACAGATTTCCTGAGGCACAACAGCTGAACCATTAGAGGTGTCCCACATGCACTCCCTGTGCAGCCAGGACCACAGGATCCCACAGCTCCCCATTAACATCACCCAGCCCTTGTCCCAATCAAACAACGTGAGACTTCCCTCCTGGCACTTGCTACTCAGGACGTTAAATGAGCTACAGCTTTATTCAATTCCTCTAAACAAGAGATAAATCATCTCCATGTATTAGTCTGGATTCTCCTGAGGAACAGAACCCAAAGCACATTGGTTTCCATGACTAAAGAGGTTGGGAAGACCCATGATCTACTGTCACAAGCTGGAGACCCAGGAAAACCAGTGGTGTAATAGGTCTGATTCTGAACTAGGGTCTAGTCTCAGAACGTAGAGATCTGATGGTATAACTCTCATAACAAGGGCCAGAGGGGACCACTGTTCCAGTTCAAACAAGCACATGGGAAGTAAAAATGAGGGAATTCTTCCTCCCTCTGCATCAGATTCTATTCACAACCTTAATGGAATGGGTGATGCCCAGACAGAAACCATGGAAGGAAATGCCACTCCCTTCTGGAAACACATCACAGACATCCACAGAAACAGTGGTGAATCTGGGCACCCATGACTCAGTCAAGATAACCCATAAAGTTAATCATGACAAGACAACTTCCCGTAAATGTGGAGCTCAAAGACTGAAGACTTGAATTTAAATTAAAAATAAAACAAGAAAATTAAATACATACATATATGAACTATTGGGACTACCTCAAAATAGCACGCTTCTGCACAGTGAGGGAAAAAATCAACAAAAGTAAAAGGCAACCTATGGAATGGAAGAAGATATTTGTAAATGACATATCCTCAGGGTTAGTATTCAAACTATGTAAATGTTTTTAAATTATTTTCACATTACCAGTAGAGAGTGTGTCCATGCAGTTCAGCATACTGTCATGTGAGAAGCAAAATTCGTGTCATCCACTTGTGTTTTGTGTTAGGATCTCACTGAACATGAGACCAACACTCTTCACAAAATTTGAACCATACAGTACAGTACTGTTAACTACAGGGGTAATGTTGTGGAGACCCCTCTAGAACCTAATCATCTTGCATAACAGAAAATCATAGCCCTAGAGATCTACTCCTCATTGCCCCACCCTGCCAGCCCCAGACAACTGCCATTCCACTCTCCATTTTATTGTTATCAAATCCCAAATTCAGCTGAGTATTTCTGGAAAGGTCAATGTTCAAAGTTTTAGTTTTGATGGGAAAAGAAGTTGAGCTTTATTTAGGAGGCCAGCCACCCAGAGAAAAGGCAGACTCTTCTCCAAAAGCCAACTCTGAGGGTTTCTACCCAACTCAGGGGGTTTTAAAGGACTAGACGGTACTTAAACAAGGGAGTTCCATGGTGGATACCATTTTCGATCATGTGCAGCCTCCATGGTGCAAGCTGCCAAAGTAACCTCAACTCCCCTGCATCTATCTCCACCTGAGGAGAGAAACTCACAGGCATGGGAGAAGACTGCCAGAGGCCAGGAAAGAACCACAATAAGGGATTAGAGGGGAAATCCCCTGGGGCTCACACATGTTCAGCAGTACTTTCTGTTCTCACCAGATGGCATAAGAAAATACTAAAATACAACCTTGTACTTCACCAATCATGACACAGAATACTGGGAAATGTTTCCTCAGTAAACTCAGAGGAAGCTTCAAAGCAACAACCAAAAGGATCAAATGGCTTACAAACTATAGCCAACCAGAATAAGACATGTAACATTACAAAGCGATGTTTTTCAATACGTACAAAGGTAAAATTGACAGTCTACCTCCATATCCCATGGAAGTAGGAAGCATTGGTCTCCATAATGAGGAAAAGCAGTCATCCAGAGAAAGTGACCCAGCAGTACCACAGGACATGGAATTGGTAGAGAAGTTCAGTGTGTTATAATTGCATATCCCATATCCAAGTAGAAGGAGAAAAGATGGAATGTGTTGTATAGAGCCGTGTTTCTGGGTCCAAGTCCCTACCCATGTCCATGTGAGCACTGTTGACCATGGCCCACTTGACTCTCCCACATCCACCCCAGGTGAACTGATGAGCAGGGTCACCCAATGCCACACCCTGTGACTGTTACCTAACCCCACAGGTGGCCCCGAGGTGTAGGGTGCTGGCCACCTGGTACAGCCCTCTGTTCTGTCTGATGGTCTAGACCTGGTTTTGCTGAGGATCCTCCATTTATCCATTCTCACTGGCAGATGTCCCTGAGCAGGGGCATGAGGCTGGCAGAGGACCAGGTCACCCTGAGGGCACCCCTCTTGCTGTTTGCGCTCTGGGCATTGCTGGCTCCTGTCCAAGGTTCTCAAGGTCGTCCCTCATGGCGCTACATCTCTTCTGAGGTGGTAATTCCCAAGAAGGAGTTGCACCACGGCAAGGGCGTTCAGATGCCTGGCTGGCTGTCCTATAGCCTGCATTTTGGGGGCAAGAGCCATGTTATCCACATGAGGCACAAGAAACTCTTTTGGTCCAGACAGTTGCTGATGATGACTCGGGATGATCAGGGAGCCTTGCAGATGGACTACCCCTTCATCCCTCCAGACTGTTACTACCTCGGCTACCTGGAGGAGATTCCTCTTTCCATGGTCACCATGGACACGTGCTATGGGGGCCTTGAAGGTATCATGAAGTTGGATGACCTTGCCTATGAAATCAGACCCCTCAGCCATTCCCAACGGTTTGAACACGTTGTTTCTCAGATAGTGGCAGACACCAATGCAACGGGACCTACTTATAACCTGGGATATAAGGAGGTTAGGAACCCCCTGTTCTCTCAAGCAAATATCAGTGCAGCCCCCAGGATCTCTAGTAAGTTGTATTCATCCCATCATGGGATTTTGAAAGGACTTGTTCTCGGTTCCAAAACAATGTATAGTGTGTTCAACAACGTGTCAAAATGTGCCCGATTCCTCATAAGGCTTGTTAGTTTGACTGACTCAATGCTTCAAGGGATTGATGTAAGGCACTATATTTGATGTAAGGCCCTCTTGCACTGTTGGTGGGAATGCAAACTGGTGCATCCTTTCTGGAAACTAGTGTGGATGTTCCTAAAAAATTGAAAATAGGTCTACCCTATGACCCAGCAATAGCACTGCTAGGAATATACCCAAAGGATACAGGAGTGCTGATGCATAGGGGTACTTGTACCCCAATGTTTATAGCACCACTTTGAACAATAGCCAAATTATGGAAAGAGTCTAAATGTCCATCAACTAATGAATGGATAAAGGAATTGTGGTATCTATTCAAAATGGAATACTACCTGACATTGAGAAAGAATGAAATGTGGCCTTTTGTAGCAACATGGATGGATCTGGAGAGTGTTGTGCTGAGTGAAATTAGTCATATGGAGAAAGACAGATACCGTATGTTTTCACTCTTATTTGGATCCTGAGAAACTTGACAGAAGACCATTGGAAGGGGGAAAAAAAAAGTTATAGGGAGGGAGTCAAACCATAACAGACTCTTAATAACTGAATAAACGGAGGGTTGATGGGGGTGGGAGGGTGGGGAGGGTGGGTGATGGGTATTGAGGAGGGCGCCAGTTGGGATGATCATTGGGTGTTGTATAGAAACCTATTTGACAATAAATTTCATATTTACAAAATAATCATATTTAATTGTCATTAGTATGTTTTTTTAGTTTTATGTAAATTTTTTCAAATTCCCTTTTATTTCCATCATTTTACTTTAGTCTACTACAGTATATTCACTTTTTCAAATTATCAAATTATTTCTTTTTTTTTCTTTATCTTTATTCTCTTTTTCATTTCTTTACTTTTTTCTTAAATACACAACAAAAATTCATAATTTTTATTAAAAATATTTTTATTTAATTTTTTCTACTATATACTTTACTTTTGTCTATATTATTTTCAAATTCTATTTTACTCCCATCTACCCATTTTACTCTACATCAGTGTATTCATTTTTTCAAATTCTCAAGTGATTTACTTTGCCCCCTTTTTTTTCCCTAATCTGTCAAACCACTTTCAACACCGAAACAAAACACACCTAGGATCAAGCATTAACTATTAGATTTGTGTGTGTGTGTGTGTGTGTGTGTGTGTATGTGTGTGTGTTTAATTTTTAATTTTAATATTTTTGTAATTTTATTTGTTTTATCTCAATATTTCTACTTCATTAATTCCTTTTCTCTCTTCAAAATGACAAAACAAAGGAATTCACCCCAAAAGAAAGACCATGAAGAAACGACAGCCAGGGATTTAACCAACACAGGTACAAGCAAGATGTCTGAACCAGAATTTAGAATCACGATAATAAGAACACTATATGGAGTCAAAAATAGATTAGAATCCCTCCTGAAGAGTTAAGAGAAGTAAGAAAACAAATAGCCAGAATGAAATGAAAAATGCTATACCTGAACTGCAATCACGGATGGATGCAGCTGTGGTAAGGATGGATGAGGCAGAACAGAGAATCAGCGATACAGAGGAGAAACTAATAGGAAATAATGAAGCAGAAAAAAAAGAGGGAGATTAAGGCAAAAGGGCATGATTTAAGAATTAGAGAAACCAGTGACTCATTAAAAAGGAACATCAGAATCATAGGAGTCCCAGAAGAGGAAGAAAGAGAAATAGGGGTAGAAGGGTTATGTGAGCCAATCATAGCGGAAAACTTTCCTAACCTGGGCAAAGACACAGACATCAAAATCCAGGAAGCACAGAGGACCCCCATTAGATTCAACAAAAACTGGCCAGCAACAAGGCATATCATAGTCAAATGCACAAAATACTCAGGCAAGGAGAGAATCATGAAAGCAGAAAGGAAAAAAAAGTCCCTAACATACAAGGGAAGACAGATCAGGTTTGCAGCACACCTATCCACAGAATCTCAGCAGGCCAGAAAGGAGTGGCGGAGTCTATTCAGTGTGCTGAATCAGAAAAGTATGCAGACAAGAATTCTTTATCCAGGAAGGCTGTCATTCAAAATATAAGGTGAGATAAAAGTTTCCCAGACAAACAAAAATTAAAAGAGTTTTTGACCACTAAACCAGCCCTGCAAAAAATTTTAAGGGGGACTCTCTGAGGGGACAAAAGATGAAAAAAAAAAAAATATATATATATATATATATCAAAAGCAAGAAAGATTAGAAACGACCAGAGCACACCATCAGAAACTCCAGATCTACAAGCATCATCATGGCAATAAACTCACATCTTTCAGTACTCACTCTAAACCTCAGTGGACTCAATGCCCCAATCAAAAGACACAGGGTAACGGAATGGATAAGAAAACAAGATCCATCTATATGCTGTTCACAAGAGACCCACTTTAGACCTGAAGACACCTTCAGATTGAACATAAGGGGATGGAGAACCATCTATCATGCTAATGGTCAACAAAAGAAAGCACGAGTAGCCATACTTATATCAGACAATCTAGACTTAAAAATACTGTATCAAGAGATGCAGAAGGGCATTATATCATGATCAAGGGGTCTATAGATGAAGAAGACCCAATAGTTGTAAACATTTATGTGCCAAATGGGAGAGCACACAAATATATAAATCAATTAATCACAAACATAAAGAAACTCACCGATAGTAATACCATAATATTAGGAGACTTCAACACCCCACTCACAGCAATGGACAGATCATCTCAACAAAAAATGGACAAGGAAAGAATGGCTTTGAATGACACACTGGACCAGATGGACTTAACAGATATATTCAGAATATTTCATCCTAAAGCAGCAGAATATGCATTCTTCTCCAGCGCACATGGAACGTTCTCCAGAATAGACCATATACTGGGACACAAATCAGCCCTAAGTAAGTACAAAAAGATTGAGATCATACTGTGCATATTTTCAGAACACAATGCTGTGAAACTCAAAATCAACCACAAGAAGAAATTTCGAAAAGTAAAAAATACTTGGAGACTAAAGAACATCCTACTAAAGAATGAATGGGCTAACCAAGCAGTTAAGAGGAAGTTAAAAAATATATGGAAGTCAATTAAAATGATAACACCACAACCCAAAACCTGTGGGACGCAGCAAAGGTGGTCATAAGATGAAAGTATATAGCATTCCAGGCCTTCCTAAAGAAGGAAGAAAGATCTGAGATACACAACCTAAACTTACACCTTAAGGAGCTGGAAAAAGAACAGCAAATAGAACCCAAAACCAGCAGAAGACAGGAAATAATAAAGATTACAAAAGAAATTAATGCTATCGAAACCAAAAAAACAGTAGACCAAATCAATAAAACCGGAAGCAGGTTCTTTGAAAAATGAACAAAATTGATAAACCACTAGCCAGTTTGATCCAAAAGAAAAAGGAAAGGATGCAAATAAGTAAAACCAAGAATGACAGAGGAAAGATCACAACCAACACAACAGAAACAAAAACAATAGTAAGAGAATATTATGAGCAATTATATGCCAATAAAATGGGCAATCTGGAAGAAATGGGCAAATTCCTAGAAACATATACACTACCAAACAGAAACAGGAAGAAATATAAAAATTTGAACAGACCCATAACCAGTAAGGAAATAGTATTAGTAAACAAAAATCTGTCAAAAACAGGACTCCAGGGCCAGATGGCTTTCCAGGGGATTCTACCAAACATTTAAGGAAGAGTTAACACCTCTTCTCTTGAAGCTGTTCCAAAATATAGAAAAGGAAGGAAAACTTCCAGACTCTTTCTGAAGCCAGAATTACCTTGATTCCAAAAGCAGACAGAGACCACACTAAAAAGAACTATAGACCAATTTCCTTGATGAACATGGATGCAAAAATCCTCAACAAGATATTAGCCTACCAGATACTACAATACATTAAAAAAATTATTCACCACGACCAAGTGGGATTTATACCTGGGATGCAGGGCTGGTTCAATATCTGCAAAGCAATTAACGTGATTCATCACATCAATAAAAGAAAGGACAAGAACCATATGATCCTCTCCATAGATGCAGAGAAAGCATTCGACAAAATACGGCATCCTTTCTTGATAAAAACCCTCAAGAAAGTAGGGATAGAAGGAGCATACCTCGAGATCATAAAAGCCATATATGAATGACCCAACACTAATATCATCCTCAATGGGGAAAAAGTGAGAGCTTCAATGTGCTTAGTGTTACTACACTAGTGAAGAACTAAGGTTTCTCTGCACAGCATTCTGGGGCCTAAATTCCTTTTTCTGGTGCTAAGGACATTTCTCCCCTCCTGGTACAAAAAGGGTGTATTTCACATAGGAGATTTATATTCTGTTTAGGGAACAAAGGATGGTCAGTGCGTCTATGCACTGACACTTTCTGAAGCATGTTTCATTCCAGCGGCATATTTGGGGTGGCATATTCTGCTCCCCTCCACCATGTAATGCTGGAGTAGAGACACTGGAATAAATGTCCTGTGAGTCTTGACAGGAGCCTCCCTGCAGGGCCGGGCCTAGACTGCAGGGAGCTTTCAGTACTACCCAGCACCAGGCTGCTACCCCAGGTGAGTAGGTGCACAAGGGGTGAGTAAGGCTTTCCTGTCGAAAGCCAGTGTTTCCTTTTCCAGACAGCAATCTAAAATATGAGTAGGATGAGGGATGCTAAAGGGTGTTTAAATATCCTGTTCCATCAGAGCATTTAATGAACTCAGGAAGTGAGAAGACACTTGACGCTGCTACTCCAGGGCTTTTAGGTATCTTCATCTAAGAGATGGAAGCCAGGACGCATTTATTACCCCATTTTGTGCAGCAGTTTTGAGACACGCTTCTCCAGGAATAAGACGTCCAGATATCTGAGCCAACAACAGGTTCAGGTGGTCTCTGCCTCATTCAATACTGGTCCACAATGGGGAGAATTTCCTGTAAGGTCTTATCACTCAGTGGCAGGAGCTCAGTCTGCACACAGTTCAGGAACCTGGCCAAGGACCCATGTCCTCAAACAAGGATTAGACTGGTGCTCTCTGAGTCACAATGTACACGGTCTCTGGGACTGTCTCCAGATGGTTCTGGTCCTGTGTATGAAATACTCTGTCTCATGGCTATGCAAATAGTCCTCAGAGCACTAGGTTAAGTATGGGTGTGTCTGTGCCCTGAGAGCATCACCGTACAATGCCATCCTCTACCGGAGATCCCGAGACACATCCCCTCACAATGGACTGGAGCTGGAGAATCCTCTACCTGGTGGCAGTGGCGACAGCTAAGGGTCAGCCAAGTCCCTGGACACAGGAGAGGACCAGGACCGGTCAACATTGATTTCATCCACTCTTGTCCCCTCTCTACAGGTGTGCACTCCCAGGTTTTGCTGGTGCAGTCTGGGGCTGAATTGAGGAAGCCTGGGGCATCAGTGAAGATCTTCTGCAAAGTATCTGGATACAGCTTCACTGATTACTATATTCACTGGGTGCAACAGGCTCCTGCACAAGGGCTTGAGTGGATGGGAAGCATTGACCCTGAAGATGGTGCTACAAGCTATGCAAAGAAGTTCCAGGGCAGACTCACTCTGACAGCAGACACATCCACAAACACAGCCTACATGTAGCTAAGCAGTCAGAGGTCTGCAGACACGGCCATGTATTACTGTGCAAGGACACAGTGAGGGGTTGTCACTGTGAGCCCAGACACAAACCGCCCTGTAGAAGAAGATCAGGACCGCCAGGGGGTGCACACTATGCACCATTCTGTTTGTGTTCCCAGGAGCAGGTGCAGGTAGGGGTTGTTGGAAGGTTTTGTGCCATGGCCTGGGGCTTCCTCTCCATACAGCAGTTTCCCCCAGGAAGCCTCTCTGGACACATGATTCTGTGCTTACCTACTCGGGTCTGGTTTACAAAGTTTGTTTTACCAGGAACACTATACTTACATGAACAAGAGATAGAGTCTCTTACAATTGCTTACCCTTGTACTAAATATCAATGGTTTACACGTATCCTGATGCACATCAACTGAACATTTACAGGAGTCCCAGGTGCGCTCACTTTGCATCTAGGACCACAGGATCCCATAGCTCCTCGTTATCCTCACCCTGCTCTTGTCCCAGTCAAACACCATGACACTTCATTCATGTCACTTAGGTTCTCAGAACTTTATATGTGTTACAGTTTTCTTCAAATACTTGAAACTACAAGAGAAAAAGCATCTACATGTATTAGTCAGGATAATCCTGAGGAACAGAACACATAGCACATTGGCTTACATGACTAAATAGGCTGAGAAGTCCCATGATATACTATCACATGCTGGATACCCAGTAAAGTCAAAGGTGTAATTCTCATCTGATTCCAAACTAGTGTCAAGTCTGAGAATGTGGGGACCTGATGGTTTAACTTTCACTCCAAGGGCAAGAGGAAGCCAATGTTACAGCTCAAGCAGGCACACAAGAAGTAAAAATGAGAGAATTTGCTTCACTTTTATTTTTATTCTATTCATAACCGTAATGGATTGGGTGATTCCCACTTACCAAGACACCAAAACGCAAGAACACAGTGCACACAGCACTCACCACAAACCCTTCCTGAAGCGCCAGTCTCCGTACACCATATGAACTCTTCTTAATGTAGCCATGACTCTCAGAAGCAGAAAACATAACAGGTTTTCTAAAACACAGAAGAAGACAGAGACCTAGACAATATGAGAATATGGAGGAATTCATCCCCAAAGAGAGAACAAGAAAGGATCATATCCAGGGATCTAATCAAAACAGATATAAGGAATAGGCCTAAAACAGACCTGAAAACAACAATAGTAAGGATAATGGATGGGCTTGAGAACAGCATAGAAGACATCAAGATATGCATATATGCATACCACAGAGATAAAAGACATAAAAACTGGTCAACGGTGAAATTTAAAAATTCTATGAAAGAGACATGATGCTTACGGCACATAATGGGTGGAAGCAGCAGAGGAATGACTAAGTGATATAGAAGATAAAATTATGGAAAATAAGGAATCAGAAAAGAGAGGGTAAACTAACTTCTTGGGTTATGGATGTAGACTTAGAGAACTCAGCCACTCTGTACAGTGTAGTAAAATTCCTTTCATAGGAGTCCCAAAAGAAGAGAGGGAAAAAGGGACAGAAGGTTTATCTGTGCAAATTGTAGCTGAAAGTTGCCTTAACCCAAGGAAGGAAATGAACATCCAAATCCAGAAGGCACAGAGAACTCCTATCAAAATCAACAAAAGTAGGCCATTACCAAGAGAAATCAGAAAATTGACATAATATAGAGATAAAGGAAAAATCCTAAAAGCAGCAAGAGGAAAGAAGTCCCTAAGAAGGGAAGGCAAATAAGGTTAGTTCCATTCACAGAAACTTACCAAGAGAGAAGGGAGTGTCATCATACATTCAATGTGCTGAATGGGAAAAAAATGGGCAGGGAAGAATACTTTATCCAGGATGTTTGTCATTGAGAAGAAGGAGAGATAAAGAGCTTCCCAGACAAACAAAATCTAAAGGAGTCTGTGACCCCTAATCCAACCCTGCAAGAAATACTAAAGGGGACTCTTTGAGTGGGAAAGGAAGACCAAAAGCAACAAACATTAGAAAGGAATAGAATAAATCTCCAGAAAAAAAATTACTTTACAGAAACATTGTGATAACAGAATTACACTAATATCATATCTTTCAGTAATCACTGTGAATGTAAATGAACTAAAAAGTCCAGTCAAAAGGCACAGAGTATCAGAATGGATTAAAAAAACAAGATCCATGTATATTCTGCCTGTAAAAGACTCCTTTGAGACCTAGAGATACCTGTTGATTGAAAGTGAGGGGTTGCAGAACAATTTATCATGCTACTGGACATAAAAAGCAAGCTGTAGTACCATATTCATGTCAGGCAACCTGGATTTAAAATACAAAGACTGCAAAAAGAGATGAAGAAGGGCATTATATCCTAAAGTGGTCTATCCAACAAGAAGCACTAACAAGTGTAAATATTTATGACCACACATTGGGGCACTGAAATATGTAAAGCAATTAATGACATAAAAAAACTCATTGATAATAATACACTAGTAGTAGGGGACTTGCACTTGTATGTAGGGGACACCCCACTTGCAACAATGAACAGATAGTGTAAGAAGAAAATCAAGAAGGAAACAATGGCTTTGAATGACACAGGTGCAGATGGACTTAACAGATACATTCAAAACATTCCATCTTAAAGCAGCAGAATACATTCTTGTCGAGTGCACATGGAACATTCTCCAGAATAGATCACACACTGGGTCATAAATCAGCCCCTACAAGTACAAAAAGATTGAGACTATGGCATGCATATTTTCAGATCAGAACACTATGAAACTTGGAGTCAACCACAAGGAAAAATTTGGAAACACCACTAATAGTTGGAGTAAAAGACCATTGCACTGAAGAATAAAGCGGTTGACCAGGAAATTAAAGAAGAAATAAAAATACATGGAAGCAAATGAAAATGTTAGCGTTGACGGTCCAAATCCTGTGGGATGCAGCAAAAGCAGGTTTAAGATGGAAGTACATAGCAGTACAGGCCTAACACGATAAAAATAAAATTTTAAACACACAACCACTTTACACCTAAAGAAGCTAGAAAAGGAAGAGCAAATGAAGCCTAAAGTCAGACGAGGAGGGTAAACAATCATAGAGTACCTATAAATGGCATAGAAAGAAACAAAAACAGTAGAACAGATCAACAAAACTTTTAGGTTGTCTTCTGAAAGAATGAATAAAATTGAACTTCCTGGACCAGACTATTCAAACAGAAAGAAAAAGGACCCAAAGAGACAAAATCATGAATTTCATGGGACAGATCACAACCAACACCAGAAATACAATCAATTATAAGAGAATATTATGAAAAACTATATACCAACCAAATAGGCCATCTGGAAGAAATGAATAAATTCCCAGAAACATGTAAACTACCAAAATTTCAACAGGAAGAATTAGAAAAGGAGAATTACAGACCAATTGCCCAGGTGAACATGGATGCAAAAATTATCAACAACATACTTACAAATTGAATCTAACAGTACATTAAAAGAATCATTTACCAGGATGAAGTCGGATTTATTCCTGGGGTCAAAGATGGATCAATATTAACAATCAATCAAAGTTATACACCATATCAATAATAGGAGAAGACCCAAATGATCCTTTCAATAAATGCAGAGAAGCATTTGATAAACTACACTATCTTTTCTTGCTAAAAACCATCGAGCAAGTAAAGATAGATGGAAAATTCTTCAACGACATAAAGGCCATATACAAAACACGCACTGTTAACATCATCCTCAATGGGGAAACACTGAGTGCTCTCCACATATGGTCAGGAACATGACAGGGATATCCACTGTCACTAATTTTGTTCAATGTAGTACTAGAAGGCTTAGCCTCTGCAATCAAACAATGAAAAGAAATGAAAGGCATAGACATTTGAAAGGAGTAAGTCAAACTTTCACTCGTTGCAGATTACATGATACTCTATGTGGAAAATCCAAAAGATTCCACCAAAAGACTTCTAGGACGGAGACAAAACTCAGAAAAGTTGTAGGATACAAAGACAACATCAAGTTATTGGCACTATATACATACAACAAAAATGAAGCAGAAAAGAGACATTAAGGAATCAGACCCATTTACAACTGCACCAAAAATCATAACATACCTAGGAATAAACCTAACCAAAGATGTTAGAGATCTGTATGCTAAAAACTATAGAAAGCATATGAAGCAAATTACACAAGACACAAAGGAAGAGCATTCCATGGTCATGGATTGGGAAACAAATATTGGTAAAATATCAATACTACCCAAAGCAATCTACACATTCAATGTGATCCTTACCAAAATAACACCAACATTCTTCACAGAAAAAGAACAAAGAATTTTAAAATTTGTATAAAACCAGAAAAGACCGAATAGGCAGAGCAATGTTGAAAAAGAAATCCAAACCTGGAGGCATCACAATTCTAGACTTCAAGCTGTATTACGAAGCTGTAATCATCAAGAAAGTATGGTACTGGCACAAAAATAGACACATACATGAATGGGACAGAATAGAGAACCAGATGTGCTGAACAGTCTGTTCAGCAAATGGTGCTCGGAAAACTGGAGAGTAACATGCAGAAGAATGAATCTGGCACACTTTCCTACAGCAAACACAAAAATATATTCAAAATGGATGAAAAACCTAAATGTAAGACCAAAAAGCATCAACATCTATAAGAGAAAACAGGCAGAAACCTCTTTGACCTCGACCTCAGCAACTTCTTAATAGACACGCCTGTAGAGGCAAGGAAAACAAAAGCAAAAAATGAACTATTGGGACCTCATCAACATAAAAAGCTTCTGCACAGTGGAGGAAACAGTCAACAACACTAAGTGGCAACTGACAGAGGAGTGAAGATATTTGAAAATGACATACATGGTAAGAGTTAGTATCCAAAATCTATAAGAACTTAACAAACACAGAAGAACAAATAAATATCCAGTGAATGGTCAAAAGACATGAGCAGACACTTTTCCAAAGAAAACATCTGGATGGCTAAGAGACACATGAAAAGATGCTCAACATCACTCATCATTGGGGAAAATCAATTCAAAATCATGATAAGATACCACCTCACACCTGTCAGAATGGCTAAAATGAACAATTCAGGAAACAACAGATATGGGCAAGGATGTGGAGACAGAGGAACCTTCCTATACTCTTGGTGGGAATGCAAAGTGGTGTGACCACACTGGAGAAGAGTTTAAAAAGTTAAAATAGAATTACCTTATGTCCCACCAATTTCTCTACAAGGTATTTACACAAAGGACACAAAAATTCTGATTCAAATAGCTAAACGGGTGATGGAGATTATGTAGGTCACTTGTGATGCGCACTGGATGTTAATGTATGTGATGAATCACTAAATTTTATTCCCAAAACTAAAACTACACTACATGTTAACTAACAAAGATGTAAATAAATAAAATCTTCATATATTAAAAAACAGGGGAAAAAAAGGAAGGGGGCAAATGTTGTTACAAATGGTCATAACCAATGGGATCTAGGGCAGTGAGTCTAACAACTTGCATTTACCCATTTTATCCCTAACTGGTAGTGGACATTAATTAACAAACATACTCAGGATTCCCAATGTTGGTGCCACGTGAGTGGGAATTCAAACCCCAGCTGCCCTTCCCTGCTTCTCTGTGACCCCGTCTCATGGGCAGTCTGTCTAGACAGCTGGCATCTATGTATTGCCTGTGTGTAGACGTCCTTGCTCCTGGACCAGGCTCATTCACCCAGGTCTGCTGGGTACTCAGAAAGCACAGACTAGTGTCACCCGGCATTCCTTGTACTTCCCATTCCTCACTAGGGAACAAGCTCAGCCTTGAGGATGCATGGTTACCATGTGCTGTTCCACTGGTCTACACCACCTGACACCACCCATGTATTCCAGTACTTGCTTCTGAAGGGAATTTCCAAACAGATGACAATTTCACTAGTGATTTACACCAAAAAATAATTGGATCCAAGTGAGGGCACAATATTGGATTTTAGCTGCATGTTAAGGGGAACTCTGCTTTCATTCTTAGAAGACAGAGAAGAGGTTTATACCAGAGACAAGGTCACAAGGACGGATCCTCCCAGAACCAGCAGTGGACCATCGCCTTACTGAGAGAGGGTACATTTCACATACAATAGAGCTGTGAATGTATAACATTTGGAGGGAGTGACCTCAGAGGGTGGGGGGGCCACAAGGTGGCCAGAACATCTCTTTACCCTCAGGTGAGGGACCTCCCGAGTCATGTCACTTGTCCACAATACAGTCAGCTTAGGGTGGCTATGGTTCTGGTCTTACATCCCAGAGCCCAGTTTGTAGGGCTGCCCCCGAACTCCACTGGCTAGTGTCCAACATCGTCCAATCAAGGCTGCAGAAAACGGGATGCATGTCAGCCCCAGAAGTCCTCTCTCAATGGCAACGACTCCTTTATGTGACTTTCCTTGCTGTTATCTGTCTTTCTTCATGTTTCTTTCCTTACTGTTTCTCTTCACCTCAGAGCATTTTGGGGACATCCATGCATATCCACCTGGGTTCAGTTAGACACTCAGATCCAGAGGGAGACTTGAACTTCATGCAAGAAAGTGTCTGTGCCTGGTGATGAGGGGTTTCATCCCACAATTCTCAAGGTATTCCCTCCCACAGATGTGCTGTCTTCAGGACCTACTCATCTTCAGTTCCGAGATGGACATTTGGTGACTGCCCATCTGTGTCCTGAACTCCATCCCCAGACTCATACACATGGCAGTAATATCAATGTGTCAAAATTAATCTCATGTGACAAGTCCCTTTGGCCACATAAGTTATTCTACACAGGTTCAAGAATGACATAGATGACCACAGTCCACACTGATGTCAGGGAAGTTCACCTCCCTCCCACATGACACTCACATTACCACACCCCCAAATCCTGCAACATGTCAAATCATTACATATTAAGTCAAGTCCAAAACGTACCTAAATTTCACTACCTCTAAAACCCCAAATCTAACCATGTAGCTTGGGTAGGGTGAGACCGTGGTGCCTTCCATCCTGGGGTGAAACTCTCTCCATCAGCCGACCTGCATTTCTAGAAAACCATTTTTGTTTTCTGAATGCTTCTGCATGGTAACCATAACATAACAGGTACTGACATTCCTATGCCAGAAGAAATACAGTGTAATTTAGAAGTGCATCACCAACAAGAAACAATTTGATTATCAATCTGGGGAAACCCATTAGGTTCAAAGACAGAATGCTCTGAATCTCAGACTCCAACGTGTCTCTGGGATTCACACTTCCTTTTTTCTTGAAGGTGGTGCATGTTTGAAGCTGAGCACATTTATCCCAGTTTCATGAAAGTAGAATTTATGAGCCCAAAAATCTTTCTTTTCGTTCTCTCGATTATCAAATGAAAAGTTCTTCTGACTCTTGCCAGCTGATAAGGATAACTATTCAAGATTGTTCCTCACCAATGATTAAAGGAAATATAACTGTATATTTATAGGCAAAAAGCAGAGTGAAGGGTTCAAAGATGGAAAATATGTAGGAGGAGACATCCTGTGAACAGTAGGGTCTGCAGTGCTCATGATGGAAGGGTCTCACCCTTGCCTGTTGCATAAATGGGGAGGGGAATAAAGGAGTCACTGTAACTCTGCAGGGGTCTGTGAAACAACAGGAGCACGGGGACCACCGGGGGGCAATCACAACCACCAGGGGGAACTCAGAGACCAGGGAGCTCATGATCTAGGACAAGAGATTGGTTGAGGACTGGTCTCCTCGGAAGGGCTTTCAGATCCAGACTCTGCACACTTATTCTGATATGAATACAGCAAAGAGTTTGTAAAGCTGTGGAAACACACAAGTGTCCTCCCTGTTTAAATAAACCATGATAAGGGGAATACACAATTTTCCCAGGGTCAGACACTGGGATAAATACATCTTTGATCATTCTCACATTAACAAGAGGTTAGAAGAATAATGATCTCCATTTCATAGATGAAGAAATATTTTTAATTAACATCATCCTTCCTGTTCTCAGGTGTTTTGCCTTCAACATATTTTAATAAAATTCAACCATTTTAACGTTATTGAGGCTTTCTTTTTTTAATGTTTATTTATTGTTATGGGAGGGAGAGACAGACTACGAGCGGGCAAGGGGAAGAGAGAGAGAGGAGACACAGTATCAGAATATCAAGCAGTCTCCAGGCTCTGAGCTGTCAGCACAGAGCACGACACAAGGCTCAGACTCATAAACTGTGAGACCATGACCTGAGTCAAAATCGGACACTTAACCAACTGAGCCACCCAGAGGCTCCATATTGAGGGTTTCCATTGATGTCCACATAGGGTTCATGTGTAAATGACCCCTTGTGTTTGTAGAAAAACCCTGGCATCTCCATCAGGTCTGTGAGTCTCTGTCGAGGCTTCTCACTCTCTCCAATTTGTGACAGAATAGACCTGGCTTCCACCCATCACTCTCCTGGGACTTCTAGAAAGTCAGGAACCTGCAAAACTCACTGGGATGTCCAGCCTTGTCCTGCATGTGGTTCAGGAGGCCGGTGGGTCCCCTGATGGAGAGCACAGGTCCAGATACTGGGATTACTCTCACCTCATACGTGATCTTGGACATTCACACACTCTGTCTCTGCCGCAGTGTATCTGTTAACCTGTACAATGGTGGTATACTGATTCTTACCTCAAGTGTTTGGGTTCATATGTGAAAATAAGGATTATCATGGGTACTTATAATCACTGCAGCAAAATCACAAATTAATAAATCACAATGTCCTGAAAGATATTGTGACACCAAACACTGCCCCATCCCTTACACCTGCCAAAGGTCACTGGCTTCTTGAGGATTCTGTTGCAAAATTTACTATATTGTCAAAGGACATCTGTATGCTGATTAAACCCTCCCATCCCTGAAACTGTAGCTGGGAGAAGAGCCCCAGCCCCTAAGTGTTCACATTCAGTGATCAGAACAGAACACAGACATCTCACCATGGAGTTTGGGTTCACTTTGGTTTTCCGTGGTTCTATTTTAAACAGTAATTCCTGATGAACAAGAAACACTGACTATGATAGTGGATATGAGTGAGAGAAACAGTGGGTGTGTGACATTTTCCTGACTTGTATCTGTAGTTGTCTTGTGTGACGTGGAGCTGTTCCAGTCAGGGGGAGACCTGATGATGCCCGGCAGGGGAGGGGGTCCCTGAGAATCTCCTGTGCAGTCTCTAGATTCACCTTCAGTAGCTAATTGATGAGGTGGGTCTGCTAGACTCCAGGGAAGGGGCTGAATGGGAGTCTACATATCTGTATGGTATAAGATAAGGACCAAATGTCATTATTTTACTCACTGGAATTCAAAACCACTTGTGAAAGAGGCCATTTTTTCCCTAATTTTAATTCTATGAAATCTCATGGAGGATTTGCTGACTGCATCCAGACACATTTCACTCTGGTCTCTGTAATCTGCTCCACTGGTCTGTGTGTCTGACTCTGTGCCAGCAGCACAGTGTTATAGACAATGTACCTCTGCAATATACTTAGAAAGGAGGACGTGTGCTGTCTCCAGGTTTGTTCTTCTTTCTCAGGACTGTTTTCTCACTTCTGTGAGCTTTGTGGTACCATATAAATAAGAATTTCCCAGATACATTCATTGGCATTTTTATTAACTCAACTAATATTAGAATTTATTAGAACAGATAAAAGGAATAAAAAGTGTAATAATACAAAAAATTAACAAATTGAAATAGATATCTGGAAAGCTAAATGCAATTGAAAAAGCATCTCTACTAGGAAATAGGTAAAACTCAAACAGATACAATCAGAATTAAGGAGGGGACATAACTGATACCAAAGAAGTGAAAAACAATAACAGAAAATGCCTAGATAATTATAGACCCATTATTAGATAACTAAGGGGCAACTAGGCAGTTTCTAGAGTTATACAATGCGCAAGACTGTACATGAAGAAACAGAAAATTAACAGAATTAAAGCAAGTAAGATTGAATCTAAAATCTAATCATACACCGCCCCAAAAGAAAAAAGTCAGCTTGGTAACAGAGGACTTTATCTATGAATTATATCAAAATATAAAAGATATTTAATGACAATATCTCTCAGACTCTTACCAAATACTGAAAAGAAAGGAATACGCCCCAACTCATCTACAAGACCAACCTTACTATACTGCAAAATCGAAAGACACCGTAAGAAGGGAAACTAAAGGCCAATATCTCAGATGGACATACATGCAAAACTCCTAGCATAGTGAATGCAACAACACAATGAAAGGGTCATATGTGACAATGCAGTCACATCTGTTGATCATCTAGATCATCATCTATTGATACATATAAAACTAGACAAAATTCAACAAATTGTCATTATTAAAAAATCTCAGCAACTGAGGGAAAGAAAGAAATTACCTCCACAAAATCGTGGCCATAGATGAAAAGGCCACACCTGACAGCATATTTAACAGTGAAAAACTGAAGCTTTTCCTGTCACATTAGGAGCCAGGCAAGGATGCTCATTCCCTACATAGGTATTCCACATGGTAACATGAAGACCAGTAAAATATGGCACCCAATGTATGTCATCTTGTCACATGGCTTATTTGGAGGAAAGTCACTAGAGTACAGCTAGTCTAAGCAATCTGTGACCCTTCTTTGTCCCCCTGAGAGCAGGACATAAATCTCTCCTGGGAAACTTCCTTTCCCTCTACCAGAATGGGAGAACCATCCTTACACCAGAAATGGGAACTTTAGCACCAAGAAGGCTGTGCAAACAAGCCTTGTTAATTCCTCACTAATTGACTTGCCCAAACCCAAATCTCTGTCTTGTTAACTCTTCACAAATCCATTTTTTTTTTCTAAAAGGCACAAGGGCCACCTACTTTCTTCATTCTCTGGGTGTCATATTATTAGGAAGCTTGTGCACATGCAAAATGAAATTTATTCTCTTCTGTAGATCTGTCTTATGTCAATTGAATCCTTAGACCAGACAAAGAACACAGAAGCAAAGAAGGAAAAAGCTTGCTGCTCCTATAAGTTGCAGATGTACCCATAAAAATTCGGTAAGAAAATGAAATAAAGACATGTAAATCAGTAAGAAGAAAATTATTTGTTTGAGAATCACATGAACTTACATATAGTGAAACCTTAGAATCTCCACAAAAAAAGTATTAGAACTAATAAACTCAGGAAAAGTTCAGGGTACAAATCAACATACAAAAATATGTTGTATTTCCACACACCTAAAACATAGTATATGAAAAAAATAACAAAATCACACAATTGAAAATGGCACAAAATGGAGCATCTGTGTGGCTCAATCCGTTAAGGGCCTACTGTTGATTTTGGCTCGGGTCATGATCTCATGGTTCTTGAGTTTAATTCTGAGGCAGGGTCTGCAATGATTGTTTACAGCCTGCTTGGGATTCTCTGTCCCTTTCTCTCTCTCTGATCTCTCTCTCCTTCCCTCTATCTGTCACACAAAAATAAACACACATTAAAATATATGGCACAAAATAAAGTATTTAGGATTAAATTTCACTAAAAAGCAAAATAGCATACCAAACATGATGTGCTGGGAGAAAGACATGTAAAATGGCAAACACAGATGAAAAGATCACTGTGTTCACAGATCAGAATTATTTATACTGTCACAGTCCCTTCTGCAAGAAGTGATCCAGAAGTGCCTCTCAAACACTGGTTTTAAATTTGAAACAAATCTAAGTCTGGAGCCTGATATATAGTCAGAGGATATGCAAATAAGGCCCTCCCTGTGCTGATTAAACCAGTCCAGCTCCAACCCTGCAGCTGGGAGAGGAGCCCCAGCCCCGGGAGTCCCAGGTGTTCCCATTCTGTGATCAGCACAGAACACACACACACCTCACCATGGAGTTTGTGCTGGGCTGGGTGTTCCTGGTTGCTCTTTTAAAAGGTAATTCATGGTGAACGAGGGACACTGAGTCTGTGAGAGGATATGAGTGAGACAGTGGATGTGTGACAGTTTCCTGACCAACATGTCTTGTGTCTGCAGGTGTCCAGTGTGACGAGCAGCTGGTGGAGTCTGGGGGAGACCTGGTGAAGCCTGGGGGGTCCCTGAGACTCACCTGTGTGGCCTCTGGATTCACCTTCAGTAGCTACTACATGAGCTGGGTCCGCCAGGCTCCAGGGAAGGGGCTGCAGTGGGTCGCATATATTTATACTGATGGAAGTAGCACATACTACGCAGACTCCGTGAAGGGCCGATTCACCATCTCCAGAGACAACGCCAAGAACACGCTGTATCTGCAGATGAACAGCCTGAAGACCGAGGACACGGCCACATATTACTGTGCAAGTGACACGGTGAGGGGACCTCACTGGGAGCCCAGACACAAACCTCCCTGCAGGGGGGATCAGCACCACCAGGGGGCGCACACTATGCACAATTCTGCTTTGTGATGACAGGAGCAGGTGAAGATGGAGGTTACAGGAAGCTTTCCTGTCAGGGTCTGGGGCTTCCTCTCCACACAGCAGTTTCTCTAGGGAGCCTCTCTGGTCACAGGATTCTGTCTTTATCTATTAACTCTCTGAATTAGCAACTGTGTTGTCATAGGAAAACTACCCTAACATGCACAAAGACACAGTTGTTTGCATTGCTTACTCCTGTCTCTCAGTATGAGTGAATTGCAGATTTCCTGACGCACAACAGCTGAACCTTTACAGGAGTCCCAGATGCACTCACTGTGCAGCCAGGACTACAGGATCCCCCAGACCCCCATTATCTTCACCCAGCACTTGTCCCAACAATGTGACACACTTCCCTCCTGGCACTTGCTACTCAGGACTTTAAATGAGCTACAGCTTTATCCAATTCCTCTAAAGAAGAGATAATTCATCTCCATGTATTAGTCAGGATTCTCCCGAGGAACAGAAACCAAAGAACCTTGGTTTCCATGACTAAATACATTGATAAGCCACCACATTCCACTCTCACATGCTGGAGACCCAGGAAAACCAGTGGTGTAATTCTCATCTAATTCTGAACTAGTTTCTAGTCTCAGAACGTGAAGAGCTGATGAAGTAACTCTCAGAACAAGGCCCAGAGGAGACCAATGTTCCAATTCAAACATGCACATGGCAAGTAAAACTGAGGGAATTCCTCCTCCCTCTGCATCAGTTTCTATTCTTAACCTTAATGGAATGGGTGATGCCCAGGCAGACAGAAACCATGGATACAAATGCCAGTCTCTTCTGGAACACATCACAGACATCCACAGAAACAGTGGGGAGTCTGGGCACCCATGATGCAGTCAAGATGACACATAAAGGTAATCATGACAAGTCAACCGCCTGTAAATGTGCAGGTCAAAGACTGAAGATTTAGAAGTCCATGCCATGACTGGCATGGAGCCTGGTGGGCATAGCTGTGCTTCTGTGGAGAAGGAAGGCAGAGTCGCATAGGGGGCATTGTGGTCTGAAATCCCCTGGGAGACTTGGGGAGAGACAGTTCCCTTCTCAGGGTGCATTTCGTAAAAGGTGTATTGCCTCTCGTGGGGCAGGAGAGCTGACAGGCACCATTGCACTGCCCTGGTCATTAGCATAGGAGCCTCTGCTGAGAGCAGCTAACTGAATGCTGCCTCCTTGTTCTTCCTCACCATGAACTCCAAGCCCCTAGTGTTCATGCAACTGCCCTCCTGGGATAAACAGCTCCAGCCACAGCACAGCGAGACCCTCTCCCAGAGGATCACTGGGGTCCCAGTCATATTGAGTTCATATAATTTGGAGTTTTCAAACCCAGCTAGAGCTCCTGAGATAAAACATAAGAGCCCTGTGCCACCAGGTGGGCCAATGGTTTGGACACAGACAGGGTGAAGGCAGGGTTCTGATGGAAGCCTGGGACCCACAGGTACAGATTGTTCTCTTTGTGGGAGGGCTTCCTGAACAGGGGAAGCTGGGAACTCCAACTCAAGGGACTAGACAGGGAGCTGATGCCAATATTTCCTCCCACCAATCAGCATGGACAGAATTCAGTGAGCAGCACAGAACCTCCCAGTAGAAGCTAAGCCACTGACACCAAGCTATACCCCCCCCCTTGCCTTCCTCAGGTGCTTTCTTACTAGAGAAAGAGGGCCTGGAAACCAGATCAGCACTGCGCCCCTCCTTCAAAAGATGGCATATACCCCCAAAGGCACCAAGTCTACTGACCATATAGTGAGGCATAGCTTCACCTCTAGGGGAAATAGGAATTAGCCTCTTTTAACAGGCAGAACAAACTCACCTGGTTAAAACTCACAACATTGTGGACAATGTCTAAACACTCATCGATGGAGAAAAGGAGAAACTCTGCAGAGGACTTAGCTGAGGGACAGAGCAGCCAATACACAACATCACAGTGCACACAGAATATGCAACAAATGCTTCCTAAAGAGTCAAGCCCTCAACAGCAATTGAACACTTTTCAATAAAGACACTACTCTAGAAGCAGAAAACAAAACAGGATTTTCTAAAACACTAAGAAAGCAGAGACATAGACATACACCATGATGGAGGAATTCATCCCAAAAGAAAAAACGATAAAAGGTCATTGCCAGGGATATTATTAAAGCACATATAACTAATATGCCTCAAACAGAATTTCTAAAAACTCTCACAAGGAAATAGAATTTTTAACAACTATCATACGGATACTTGCTGTGCTTGAGGAAAGCATAGGAGACATGAAGGAAACCCTTACTGCAGATAGAAATGACCTAAAACCTAGCATGCTGAAATTTTAAATGCTGTAACCAAGATGTGAAACTGATGGTATATAATGACCTCAAGGCGTAAAGCAGATGAATGAGCAAGTGACATAGAAGATAACATTGTGGGGGAAATAAAGCAGAAAGGAAGAGGAAAATTAAAATATTGCCTCACAAACATATACTTAGGGATCTCAGCAACTCCATAATGTGTAATAAAATTCTTTTCAAAGGAGTCCCAGAAGAAGGAGAGGGAGAAAACAAGGGAAGAAGAGTTATCTGAGTGAATTACCATGGGAAATTCCCCAAAATGGGGAAGGAAACAGACATACACATCTAGGAGGCACAGAGAATGCCATTATTCTAAAAAAGCAGGCCAACACTGAGACATATCAGAGAGAAATTGGTAAAATACACAGAAGAAGGAAAACGCTATAAGCACCAAGACAAAAGAGGTCGCTAAATAAACAGGGAAGACAAAAGAAAAGATTATGGCAGATGTATCCACAGAAACCTTCAGGCAAGAAGGGAGTAACATGATATCCACAACATGCACAGTTGAAAATTATGCAGCAAGAATACTTTGTCCAGAAAGGGTCATTCGGATACAAGAAGAGATAGAATTTCCCAGAAAGGCAAAAACCAAAGGAGTTCACGGCCTCTAAACAAGCGCCCTGCAAGAATTATCAAAGGGGACTCTTTGAGTGGAAAAGGAAGACTAAAAGAAACAAAGACTAGAAATAAGCAGAGAAAATCTCCAGAAACAGGGACTTTAGAGATAACACAATGGCAAAAGTTTATATCTATCAATAATCACTGTGAATGTAAAAGGGAAAAATGGTCCAATCAAAAGACAAAGGATATCAGAATGGATTAAAAAAATGCAAGACCTTCTGTACACTACCTACGATAGACTCATTTTCAACCTAAAGCAACTGTAGATGGAAAGTGAGGGGAGGGAGAACAATTTATCAGGCTAATGGACATCAAAAGAAAGGTGTAGTACCATACTCATATCACACTAACTAGATTTTAAACCAAAGTCTGTTACAAGAGATGAGGAAGTCAGTACATCATCATGAAGGGGTCTATCCAACAAGAAGATATAAAGCTTTAAATATTTATACACCAAAAGGGTAAGCACTGATATATACATAAATCAATTAATAAGAAACATCAAAAAACTTATTGATAATAATAAAAGAATAATAATAGAGAACTTCAACACTCCACTTACAACAATGGACACATCACCTAAGCCAAAATTAATAAGGAAACAATGGCTTAGAAAGGCACACTGGACCAAATGGACTTACCAGATATATTCAGAACATTCCACCGTATAGCAATAGAATACTCATTCTTTTTGACTGCACATGCAACATTCTCCACAACAGATCACATACTATGTCATAAATCAGCTCACTACAAGTTCAAAAAGACTGAGATCATACATGCACATTTTCATACCAAACACTATGAAACGTGAAGTCAACCACAAGAACTTTGGCAACACCACTAATACCTAAGGTTAAAGAACATTGTGGTAAAGAATGAATAAGGTTTTCAGGAAATTAGAGAAGCAATAAAAAATACATAGATGCAAATTAAAATGAAAACATGCCAGTGCCCCATCTGGATGCAGCAAAAGTGGTTGGAAGAGGGAAATATATAGCAATACAGGCCAAACTCAAGAAAGAAGAAAAATCTCAAACACACAACCACTTCACAACTAAAGAAGCTAGAAAATGAACAGCAAATGAACCCTAAAGCCAGCAGAAGGTAAATAAAAAACATTAGAGCACACAAATGATAAAGAAACAAACAAAACATTAGACAGATCAATGAAAATATAAGTTGGTTTTTGGAATCATAAATAAAAATGATAAACCCAAGGCCAGGTTTGCCAAAAACAAAAGAGAAAGGACTAAGTAAATATAACCACAAATTTAAGACGAGAGATCACAACTAATAGCACAGAAATACAATTAGAAGAAAATATTTTGGAAATTTATATGCCAACAAATTGGTCAATCTGGAAGAACTGGATAAATTCCTACAGTAATGTAAACTACAGTAACTGAAATAGGAAGAAACAGAAAACCTGAACTGACTGATAATGAACAAAGCAATTGATCCGTAATCAAAACTCTACTGAAACACAAAAGACCAGGGCCTGATGGCTTCACAGGTGAATTCTACCTGATATTTAAAGAAGAGTGTAAATAATCTATTTAAGTAGCATAGAATATTCTAGTCTTCTCAAACTGTTCCAAATAATAGAAATGGAAAGAAAACTTCCAAACTCATTCTATAAGAACAGTATGACCATGGTTCCAAATCAAATAAAACCCAACTAAAAAGGAGACTTAAAAGCCACTAGCCCTAATGAGCATGGATGCAACAATTATCAAGAAAATAATTGCAGCTTGAATCCAAAAATACGTTAAAATTATCATTTACCACGATCAGGTGGGATTCATTCCTTGGTTGTAAGGGTGGTTCAATATTCACAAGTGACTCAATGTCATACAACACATCGATAAGATAAAGGATAAAAACTATATGATCCTCTCAATAGATGTGAAAAAGAGCATTTGACAAAGTACAGCAACCTTTCTTAATAAAAACCCTCAACAAGGCATAGAGGAAACACACCTTAACATCATAAAGACCATATATGAAAACCCCACAGGTACTATCCACAGTAGGGAAAAAACCTTTTCCTCTACTGTCAGGAACACAAGAGGGATGCCCACTCCCATCATTCTACTTAACATAGCTGGAAGTCTTATCCTCACAAACAGACAACAAAAAGAAATAAAGGCATTCAAATTGGCAAGAAAGAAGTCAAACGTTCACTCTTCACAATGACATGACACTCTATATAGAAAACCCAAGAATCCACCAAAATATTGCAAGCACTGATACACAAATTCAGCAAAGTAACAAGATACAAAATCAACATGCAAAAATCTATTGCATTTGTATATAGTAATAATGTAGAAACAGAAAGACAAATCCAAAAAAATTCCATCCCCTTTACAATTGCACCAAAAATAATAGGATAACTAAAGGGTTAAAAGATCTATACTCTGAAAAATACAAACACGATGAAAGAACTGAGGATGACACAAAGAAATGGAAACACAGTCAATGTTCAGGATTGAAGGAGCAAGTATTGTTGACATGTCTATGCTACACAAAGAAACAGGAGACTTTATGATTGCAGACTTCATGGTATATTACAAAGCAGTAGTCATCAAGACAGTATGCTACAAGCACAAAAGAGACACACAGATCAATAGAACAGACTAGTAAGCCCAGATATGGACTCACACATGTATGGTCACCTCATCTTGAATGAAGTAGGAAAGACTATGTAATGGGAAAAAAAAAAAAAGACAGTCTTCTCAATGAAGGGTGTTGGGAAAACTGGACCAGAACATGCAGAAGAATGAAACTGAGCCACTTTCTTACACCATACACAAAAATAAATTCAAAATGGGTGAAAGACCTAAATGTGAGACAGGAGACCATCAAAATCCTAGAGGAGAACTCAGGCAGCAACTTCTTTGACATTGGACATCGCAACTTCTTACTAGACGTGTCTCAGAAGGCAAAGGAAACAATAGCAAACATTAACAGCCAGGGCCTCATCAAAATGAAAAGCTTCTGCACAACTAAAGAAACAATCAACTACTCTAAAAGGAAACCTACAGAATTGAAAAATGTATTTGCAAATGATATATCTCATAAAGCCTTTCTATCCAAAATCTATAGAGAACATATCAAACTCAGCATCCAAAATACAAACAATCCAGTGAAGAAATGGGCAGAAGACATGACTAGACACTTTTCCAAACAAAGCATCCAGATGGCTAATGAAAAATACTCATCATCACTCAACAACAGGGAAACACAAATCAAAACTTAATGAGATAGGACCTCACAACTCTCAGAATGGCTAAAATTAACAACTCAGGAAACAACAGATATTGATGAGGATGAGGAGAAAATGGAACCCTTTTATACTCTTGGTGGGAATGCAAAGGGGTGTGGCCATTCCAGAAAACACTTTAAATACTTAAAACTGAAACTACCTTGTACTCCAGTAATTGCTCTACTAGGTATTCACCCAAAGGATACAAAAATTCTGATTTGAGGAGGCACATGCACCCCAATGTTTATAGCAGCATTAACAATGAGAGCCAAAGTGAGGAGAGAGACCAAAAGCCCACCGAGTGATGAATATGCATATATATGTATAGACTAGAATATTATTCGGTCATAAAAAAGAATGAAATCTTGCCATTTGCAAAGATGTTGATGCAGTTAGAGGATATCATGCTAAGTGACATAAGGCAGTCCAAGAAAGACAAGCATGATATTATTTCCTTATATAGGGAATTTAAGAAACACAGCAGATGAACATAGGGGAAAGGGAAAAAAAGAGCAAGAAAAAATATAAAAGACTCCAAGGATAGAGAACGAATTGAGGGTTGCTGGAGGACAGGGGTGTAGGGGATGCGTTAATGGATGATGGGGATTAAGTAGGCCAAGTGTTCTGATGCGTACTGGATATGAATGTGGGTGATGAATCAGTGAATTCTACTACTGAAATTAATATCACACAGTATGTAATCTAATAAAAATTTAAACACAAACTTAAAAAGTTAGAAAAGTGGAAAAAA
The DNA here is from genome assembly GCF_046562875.1 of Panthera onca. Lineage (NCBI taxonomy): Eukaryota > Metazoa > Chordata > Mammalia > Carnivora > Felidae > Panthera > Panthera onca. The sequence goes on along the minus strand of NC_138344.1, from coordinate 146,931,041 downwards.
AGGAAGGGAGAAACATTGTCACAAATTGTCGTGAACATGGAATCTAAGGTAGTGAGTCTAACTTCTTGCATTTACTCATTTTATCCCTAACTGCTAGTGGACATTAATTAACATACTCATGACTTTTACAGTGGTTCCAGGTGGGCTGGAATTCAAACCACAGCTGCCCTTCCCAACTCCACTGTGCCGACACCCCATGGGCAACTTGTCCAGACACCTGCACAAGAACCCAGGTTGGACCACAGCAGGGACCCTCATCTGCAGGACTGAAAAGTGTGGAGAGATGACCATTCCTGCCAGGCTCTGGGTTTCCTCCCACGACCTTGCTGGCTCCACTCCCTTTTATTCCTTTCCCTTCTCTTTGAAAAGAAGCATGTCCCCTGTTTCTGGTGCATGAAAGTGAGGGGCTATGTGTTCTATAAATGTTCAATATGACCGATCACTTACATGGGGACAAATAAAAACCCATATGGTGCAGCCTGTCTCATGGGCTCCTATCACCCAAAGTGGCAGAGTACAAATAAACCTAAATATGCACTTAGTGAAACACTGTACAGCACGTTGCAAAAGCATTAGGACATGAGAAGCCTGGAATAATTCCACAAATGCTGTATGAGCTCCCCTTGGAAGGAAGAAGAAATCTTATACTCCCAAACATGCAAAACAAAAAATAAATGCAGGAAATGATAAAACAGTTTCATGTGTTCTATTCATGAAGTGTCTGACAGTGACAATGCACAGAATGAATTGTCAGCGTTTCGCATAGAATTGTGAAGGAAACATCTTGAGTCATGAACTTGGTTGTGGGCACAGAGCTCAATGGCTCCTGACACATATAGAAACCCCAAAACTTGGAAAGGTTAACGTGTTTTTTGGCCCCGGAGCACATCTATCAAATCTGATAAACAATCTGTCCAAAAAGACACACACAGCATATCTTGTGAAACTTGAGTTCAATTTCAGCATGAGAACAGAATTTCCATATATTATGAAAAAACCATGCCATGAAAATGAGTTACTACACACTATAAACTGAAAAACAAACAACAGAGACCAGAGACCAGTTAGCGAACAAGTCAGCATTGAGAGACACCAGAAAAAAAAAAAAAAGATTTTAGTTATATTGTAAATCAAGAAATTACTGGGGTGCCTGCGTGGCTCAGTCAGTTAAGCATCTGACTTCAGCTCAGTTCACGATCTCACGGTTCATGGGTTTGAGCCCCGTGTCAGTTTCTATGCTTACAGCTTGGAGCCTAGAGCCTGCTTCTGATTGTGTCTCCCTCTCTCTGCCTCTCGCCCACTTGCACTCTCTCTCTCTCTGTCTCAAGAATAAAAATTAAAAAAAAAAAATATCAGTCACAAGCAATCAATCATTATGAAAACCAAAATTATACCTAAGAACCAAAGGCCCATAAAAAGAAATAGTATAAATGGGCTTTGTGAAAATCAAATAATTTTTTTCTGAACACGTGGCAATCAATAGTAGTAAGACAACTGACGGAGGAAAAGACAATATTCACAAATTGCATAACCACCAAGGGACTTGCATCCCGAATATGCTAAGAACCCTCAACAGTCAATAGGAAGAAAGGAAACAACACTCTATAAAACAAGCACAGCCTTGCGTAGTAAACATCCCATCCTAGAGGTTATAGACACATTAGGTAAGGACAGGAAAAGACTCTTCACACCATCGACTGTCAAGGAAATTCAAATCAAGAATGCAATAGATGCCCTATGCACTCATCCTGAGGGCTCAGGTATGAAGGGAACACTGGCAACACCATCCAGGTGAGCATCCAGCACACGTGGGGCCTCAAACACTGCAGGTAGGAATGAAACACGAACACCAGCTCTGGAAAACTGTTGGCTGTTGCTTATGAAATTATACATGGATGACTTAACATGTAACCTGGAAATACCACTCCCGAGTGTCTGCTCCAGAGTGAAATCCCATGCTCACAAAATAAATGGTGTGTAAATATTTATAGCATCTTAGTGTTAGAAGCTAGGAATAAGGCAAAAGTCTTTCTAAATAAAAAGGAATAAACCAAGTATGAAACTTCCATCAATGGGATGCTTTGCCACAGAATTGTGACGCTATTGATGCAGAATTGAAACTAGGAGAACCTCAAAGACATGATATGAGGGAAGGGAAGTCGTCTCAAAGACTACAGAGGTGGTGTGGCCTGGGACATTCACACAGCCAGCCCAGATGACAGTGTTTGGCTGGGTTTCTTTATCTCTTTCTGCCCAACATTCACATGATAAGTTCCTCTGCCTCATGTTGAATGCTGTCCTGCGCTCAACAATGCTCTCATGTTTCAACTCTCCACAGACTAAACCCTACAACCTCGGACTCCTCTGAATGGAGAGTTGTTGAGGCCATAATCTGACATGTGTTCTGACAGGAGCTGTTCCCTCCACTGTCCCTGGCTCTGGCTCTCTCCTGCAGGTGAGGAGGAGTAGGTTAGGAATACTCCACTGAAACCATCAGTCTCCTGCACCTGACTCTCCCACAACATGAGGCCCAGACCTTCCTCACCCTCATCTGTAAATGAAGTCAGTTATACTGAAACAGATTTGCACCTTGGTTTAGTGGATTGCTCCAGCTCCCCCCTGCCCTGGGCAAAACTCTGCAGCTGCAGGTGGGGACAAAATTAGGGATCAGTTTAGGGGTGAGTGGCAGCTGCACTTCTTTGAGGCTTGCTTGTCCTAGTGGCATGAGACCCCTGCCGTACAAGTCAGGTCTGGGGCGACCAGGCTCCCAGCATCCCGAGTGGACTGTGCCCAGGGCAGAGTTTCCATCCTGGGAGTGGGGCTGCAAACAATGAGTGAGTCCCACATCTCAGTGGCACCTGCTGGGGCTTGGCCTCAACAGCAAACAGCTTAGGGCCACTGACATCCTGTCCCTCTGGGAAAGAGTCCTCTGAACAGGAGCTGGTCACCAGGAACCCTGGTATTGGTTGCAACAGTCTGGAGGGGAGGTTGCAGCCAGGCTCAGTGGCACATGCCTATAGTCCCAGCTCCTTGCACTGGAGTTTCCATTTGCTGAGCTGGGGTGGGGAAGGAAAGGCACATACCTTAGCTCAAAATTCTAGCTTTGCCGTCTGTCAGTATATTTTCTGGAATAAATGTTTCCACATGGGCTGAATGCCAACAAGGCCATTTGCAGACACTGTAAATACATCATTTGAGATTTTATTCATATTCCACATAGTAAACATTCAATGTAGTATTACTTTCAGGTGTAAAATATAGCGATTCAACATTTCCATACAACACCCAGTGCTCATTATGAGTGCGGCCCTGCAACCCCATCACCTACTTCCCCAAACCTCCTCCCACGTTCCCTCTGGTAACCATAAGTTTGTTTTGTACAGGTAAGAATCTGTTTTGTTGGGTTTATATGTTCCATGGCTTAAGCCTAAGACTCTTGATTTGGGTTCATGTCTTGATATCATGGATTCTGAGATCAAGCCCCATTTTGGTTTCTGAACTGACAGCAAAGAGACTGCTTGGGATTCTCCTTCCCGCTTCCTCTGCTCCTCGCCCCATTCTATCTCAACATAAATTTAAAAAAATTGAAAAAAGTTTATTTCTTGGTGTAGCTCTTCTCTCTTCTTTGTCCCATTTCCCATTTGAAGTTTCTTAAATTCTACATATGAATGAAAGCATATATTGTTCTTTCTCTCACTTGTTTCAGTTAGCATAATACTCTCTAACTCCATTCATATCATTACAAATAGCAAATGTCATTCCTTTCAGGGCTGAGAAACATTCCAGTGTATGAGTATGAGTGTGTGTGTGTGTGTGTGTGTGTGTGTGTGTGTGTGTGTGTAGATATACCACATATACTTTATCCATTTATGAGTCAATGCTTACTTGGGCTGTTTCCATAGCTGGGCTGTTTTTGATAGGGCTGCTATAAATATAGAGTTGCAATCCCCTTTAAATTAGTACTTTTGTATCCTTTGGGTAAATACCTAGTAGTTCAATTGATCAATCATAAGGTAGTTATATTTTTAGCATTTTGAGGAATGCCCATGCTGTTTTCCAGACAAGCTGCACCAGTTTCCATTCCCACAAGCAGTGCAAAAGTGTTCCTCTTTCTCTGTATCCTCACAAACACCTGATGTTCCTTATGTAGTTGAGTTTAGTCATTCTGACAGGAGTGAGTTGATATTTCGTTGTAGTTTTGATTTATATTTCCCTGTTGATGAGTGATGTTGAGCATCATTTCATGTGTTTATTGGCCATCTGTATGTTGCATTTTGGAAAGTCTATTCATGCCTTCTGCTCATTTTTTAATAGGATTATTCAGTTTTGGAGCTGAATTTTATACTACATACAGAAAACCTAAAAAACTCCACCAAAAAAACCCCACTAGAACTGATACAATAAACCAGTAAAGCTGCAGCATACGAAATCAACATACAGAAATTTGTGCATTTCGATACAACAATAATGAAGAAGGAGAAAGAGAAATCAAGGAATTTATCCCATTTACAATTACACAAAAAAACATAAGATACCTAGAAATAACCCTCACTAAAGAGTTACAAGAGCTTTACTCTGAAAAACCTGGGACATTTATGGCACCAATTGAAGAAGACACAAAGAAATGGAAAAATATTCCATGCACATGGATTAAAACAAAAAACATTGTTAAAATGTTGATACTACCCAAAGCAATCTAGACATTCAATGCAAATAATTCAATGCAAATATCCCTGTCAAATAATACAAGCATTCCTCACAGAGCTAAAACAAATATTTCTAAAATTATCATGGAACCACAAAAGACCTTGAACACCCAAAGCGATCCTAAAAAAGAAAAAAATGGAGGCATCACAATTCTGGGTTTCAAGCTATATTACAATGCTGTAGTCATCAAGACAGTACGGTCCTGGCACAAAAAGGGACACATAGATTAATGGAACAGAGTAGAAAACCCATAAATGGACACATAACAATATGGTCAACTAATCTTCGTCAAAACAGGAAACAGTATCAAATGGAAAAATGACAGTCCCTTCAACAAAGGGTGTTGGGAAAACTGGACAGCAACAGGAAACTCTAATGGAACTGGACCACTTTCTTACAATATACACAAAAACAAATTCAAAATGGATGAAAGACCTAAATGTGAGACAGGAAACCATCAAAATCCTAGAGGAAAACACAGGAACCAAACTCTTTGACCACGGTCAGAACAACTTCTTACTGGACATGTCCCAGATGCAAGGGAAACAAAAGCAAAAATGAACTATTGGGACCTCAAGATAAACAGGTTCTGTACAGCAAAGACACAATCAACAAAACTAAAAGGCAACTGACAAAATAGGAGAAGATATTTGCAAATGGCATTATCAGATAAAGGCTTAGTATCCAAAATCTATAAAGAACTTCTCAAACTCGACACTGAAAAAAAAACAAATAATCTGGTGAAGAAATGGTCAGAAGACATGAATAGACATTTTTCAAAGAAGACTTCCAGATGGCGAAATGACACGTGTAATGAGGCTCATTGTCACTCCTCGTCAGGGAACATAAATCAAAACCACAATGAGATAACACCTCACACCTGTCAGGATGGCTAAAATTAACATGGTGGGAATGAAAGCTGGTGCAGCCATTCTGGAAAATAGTGTGGAGATTCCTGAAAAAAATTAAAAATAGAACTATCCTGTGATCGAGCAATTGTTTTACTAGGTATTTATCCAAAGGATACCAAAATGCTGATTCGAAGGGGCACATGGACCCCAATGTTTATAGCAGCCCTATCAACAACAAGCAAATTGTGGGAGAGCCCAAATATCCATCAGGAGATGAACACATAAAGAAGAGGTGGTAAATATATACAATGGAATATTACTCAGCCATCAAAAAGAATGAAAATGTGTGTGCAACAACAACGTATTAACCTAAGTGAAATAAGTCAGTAAGAAAAAGTCAAATATCATATGATTTCATTCATATGTGGAATATAAGAAACACAACATAGGAGAAGGAAAAATAAAATAAGAGAAAAACAGAGAGGGAAGAAACAGGAAGAGACTTAAATACAGAGAACAAACTGAGGGGAAGTGGGGAAGTTGGGCTAAAAGGGAGATAGGCATTAAGGAGGGCACTTGTTGAAATGAGAACTGGGTGTTATATGTACGTGATGAATCACTAAATTCTACACCTGAAATCAATACTACACTGTAGGTTAACACACTTAAATTTAAATTTAAAATATTACAAGAAAATTAAATACATACATATATGAACTCTTGGGAGTACCTCAAAATAGCAAATTCTGCACAGTGAAGGAAACAATAAACAAAACTAAAAGACAACCTATGGAATGGAAGAAGATACTTGTAAATGGCATATCCCCAGGGTTAGGATCCAAAGTATGTACATTTTTTTAAATTATTTTCACTTATCAGTACAGAGTGTGTGTCCATGCATACTTTGTGTGAGAAGCAAAACTCGTGTATTGTGGTAAGATCTCACTGAAACTGAGATCCACCCTCTTCACTAAATTTTAACCGTACAGTACAATATTGTTTGTTTTTGTTTTTGTTTTTGTTTTTTATTTTTTAATATATGAAATTTACTGTCAAATTGGTTTCCATACAACACCCAGTGCTCATCCCAAAAGGTGCCCTCCTCAATACCCATCACCCACCCTGCCCTCCCTCCCACCCTGCCCTCCCTCCCACCCCCCAATATTGTTAAGTACACATGTAATGTTGTGGAGAAGACCTCTAGAACTTAGTCATCTTGCATAACAGAATATCACACACCTTGATATCTAACCCTCATTGCGCCTCTCTGCCAGCGCCTGGCAACTGCCACTCCACTCTGTTTTATTGTTATCAAATCCCGAATTCAGCTACCTGTTGCTGGAAAGGTCAACATTCAAAGTTTGAATTTTGGTAGGAAAGGAATTTGAGCTTTATGCACAAAGCCAGCCACTGGTAAGAATGCAGACTCCTGTCCAAAAGCCAACTCTGAGGTTTCTCCCTGACGCAGGGGGTTTTAAAGGAGGAGAGCATATTTAATCAAACAAGGGAGTTCCATGGTTGATAACGTCTTTTGATCATGTGCAGACTCCACGGTGCAAGCTGCCAAAGTTACCTCCACTCCCTGGCATCTCCAGCTGAGGAGGGAACCACACATGCATGGGAGGAGACTGCCAGAGGCCAGGAAAGAACCCCAATAAGGGATTAGAGCGGAAAACCCCTGGGGCTCACACATGGTCAGCAGTACTTTCTGTTCTCCCCAGCTGGCATAAAAAAATACTAAAATACAACCTTGTACTTCACCAATCATGACAGAATACTGGGAAATGTTTCCTCAGTAAACTCAGAGGAAGCTTCAAACCAAAAACCAAAGGATCAAATGGCTTGAAAACTAATGTCTAACCAGAATGAGACATGAAAAACGACAAAGCTATTTTTTTAGTCACCTATAAAGGTAAAATTGACAATGTCCACCTCCACATCCCAAGGAAGTAGGAAGCATTGGTCTCCATAATGAGGAAAAGCAGTCGTCCATAGAAAGTGACCCAGCAGTACCACAGGACATGGAATTGGTAGAGAAGTTCAGGGTGTTAAAATTTCATATCCCATATTCACTAGCTGGAGGAAAGATGGAATGTGTTGAATACAGCCATGTCTCTGGGTCCAAGTCCTTACTACGTCCATGTGAGCACGGGTTGAACTGGCTCACCTACTTCTCCCACATCCACCCCAGCTGAACTGTTGTGCAGGGTCACACAATGCCACACCCTGGGACTGTTACCTAAACCCACAAGTGGATCCCAGGTGCAGGGGACTGGCCACCCGGTACAGCCCTCTGTTCTGTCAGATGGCCTAGACCTCACTTTGCTGAGGATCCCCCACTTATCCACTCTCACTGGCAGATGTCCCTGAGCAGGGGCATGAGGGTGGCAGAGGGCCAGGTCACCTTGAGGGCATCCCTCTTGCAGTTTGCATTCTGGGCAGTGCTGGCTCCTGTCCAGGGTTCTCAAGGTCGTCCCTCATGGCTCTACATCTCCTTGAGGTGGTAATTACAAAGAAGGAGCTGCACAATGGCAAGGGCATTCAGATGACTGGTTGGCTGTCCTGTAGCCTGTGTTTTGGGACAAGAGACCCGTTATCCACATGTGGCCAAAGAAACCCTTTAGGTCCAGACATCTGCTGATGATCACTCAGGATGATCAGGGAGACTTGCAGATGGACTACCCCTCCATGCCTCCAGACTGTTACTACCTCGGCTACCTGGAGGAGATTCCTCTTTCCATGGTCTCCATGGACACGTGCTATCAGGGCCTTGAAGGTATCATGAAGTAGGATGACCTTGCCTATGAAATCAGACACATCAGCGATTCCCAACATTTGAACACATTGTTTCTCAGATAGTGGCAGACACCAATGCAACGGGACCTACTTATAACCTGGGATATAAGGAGCATAGGAACCCCTGTTCCTCAAGGAAATGCCAGTACAGTCCTCAGGATCTCTAGTAAGTTGTAGTCATCCCATCACGGAATTCTGCTCTCAGTTCCAAAACAATATATAGTGTGTTCAACCACAGGTCAAAAGGTGCCCAATTCCTAATAAGGCTAGTTAGCTTAATTGACTCATTGTTTCATGGGATTCATGTAAGTTACTATATTGGTTTCATGATAATTTATAATGAGAGAGATCCAGCTAACATGGGCAAATATGTGTTGCATCAGAGCCCTTTTTTTTCAATACTATGAGTCCAAGGGTTTTCGAATTCTTAAACCACATTCATCCTTAGTTGCGATTCGAAATGGATCCCATGAAGTTAATTTCAATCCAGTTGTACGTAGTATATGCCATCCACAAAGCCCCGTCGTGATGGGTTATTTAGGCAGATATTATTTACTCTTGTCTGTCATAGCAACACATCAGATTGCAAAAAATATTGGTTTGTCGGTTGACATGGATGAATATGCTTGCCAGAAAAGGTCCAACTGCATTAGGACCCAATTCCCTTGTATACCTGAAGCTTTCAGGAAGTGTTTCTTCATTCACATGCAGCACAAAATGAGTGGCAGATTAGGCAAGTGCCTCTTCAACATCTAAATGGTGCATTGAAATAAAAGCCTGACCCACAGTCATTTCGGAAACTACTTGGCTGACCCAGGCAAGCATTGTGACTGCAGCTCCTTAGAGCAGTGCTATAGCAATCTATGCTGTATGAGTGATAGTATTTTAACCTCTGGGGACAAATGTAATACAGGCAGATGCTATACAAACTGCACCGATTTCGATGCTGGGACACTTGGCAGGCCAATCCAAAATATATGTGATCTTCCAGAGTCCTGCCGTGGGGTGTCCTTGTCGGGCCCTGATGACTTCCATATGCAAGATGGAACCCCGTGCACTGAAGAGGGCTGCTGCTATCATGGGAACTGCACTCACTGCATTATGCACTGTCAAGAAATCTTTGCAAAAATTCTGGAAAGGTGAAGATGTCTGCTAGACCATAAATCAAAAAAGCAGCCGACATGGACACTGCAGAAGACCCCAGGGAATTCAACGCTGAACGCTGTTCCCACACAGACGTGCCGTGTGGAAGGCTGCAGTGTAGGAATATCACACATCTCCCTCAGCTGCAAGAGCATGTTGGATTCCATCCGTCTGAGATCTCAGGGTTCTGGTGTTTGCGGCTGGATTCATGCCATAGCACAACCGATATTGGTCATGTGAAAACTGGTATGTCATGTGCTCCTGGAAACATCTGTCAGGATACCTACTGCACTGGCAGTGTGGCTCAGCTGAATTATGACTGTATCCTGGAGAAATGCTGTCACAGAGGGTCGTGCGACACTAACAGGAACTGCCATTGCCACATAAGCCGGGATCCTCCATGGTGCACTGGACGAGGCACTGGTGGGAGCACAGGCAGTGGACCCCTCCAAGAAGAATGCGGCCAGTGAGGCAAAGTCATGAATCCCTGTTATATCTCAGAGCGGTTTTTGGTCCCATTTAAGCCATAATAGCTGCATTCCTTGTGGTGTCGCCACAAATGTCAAATTATCAACCCCGAGAAAGTTAAGGGACTGATTGTTGCTGACGACAATCCATAATTAGCCTCCTGACTGCTGAACAACTATAGACAATCCAACTGGCACATGTGTGAAAATACAGTAATGAGGCTGCAGAGCTGACATCCACGTTTCGGGGGTCTGCAGGAGACACAGGGGTCCACAGGCACATCACGGCTCTGACACACATCTCTCATGGCTCACTGACCAGAACGCTGAAATAAAACTTAAACACTGCATGCTTGTGGCCTCTACGTATATATCTAAGCTTCCAAGAGCCCAAACTGAGCCCGAGATTATGTGCAGAGGACCTGAGTCAGCATCTGGGTCCGGAACTGAGGTATATGCTTCCAGAATTAAGAGACGTTCACACAAGCTCTTTCAGGGACAAATTCATGAGTTGTCTCCAAAACTGTGCGGTTGCACACTGAACATTTTCTCATTCTCCAGGTAATCTGTCTTCCCCCAGTCCCAATGTGGGTTCAGGATAATGGAGGGCTACCACCAACCCACATTGCCTGTTCCACACTGGGGTGTCTGTGGGCTGTGAGGGAAGGGGACTGGCATTAGGTTCCACTAGCACAAGCTGTGCCTCCCTGGAGACAAAATTTCCAAATGTGGGAGACTGAGACCATGAGACTGAATGGAGCACCCAATGAAATGAATCAGAAAGGCAGGCACAAGTGCCTATGGATGACTCTGGCATCCAGTTGGAGCCCGATGAATGCGAATCCCTGCTCTCTTTCTCTTGCCTACTTTTCAGTGAGTTTAATCTTAGATAAGGATCTGCCTAGGATTCCCACTTTGGTTTTCTGAGAGCCTTCTCGAATAACCACAAAGAGGTGAGCCTGTGAAAAGTTAGGGACTTCAGCCCCATCCATTCTCAAGTAATCAGGTACTTGCTACCCAGTTTTCTATGTCCTGATCACTGGGACTGCGGGAAGGAGGCCTGCCCTTCCCAAGGTCCTTGTGTACGCTTGCTTCTGAGCCCTGTGAGTCATAAATCCTGTGCCTCCATTTCCTTTGTTGGGGGTGCACGGAAACCCCACCTTGAGTCAGGAGGGCTCCATGCATCTCATGTATCCAAAGCCAGAGCTCAGATGCCTAGGGAGCCACCTGTCCACCCCCTGAGCAATGGCTCTTGCCTATTCCTTCAGCAGGATACAGTCTACATGTTCTTAATTTTGTACAACAGCTGGGGTCCCCAACACATTTGTCCCCAGGGATGGGATTGGGGGCCTAGGTGGTGCCCTCCAACAATGTGTTAGCACTGAGAATGGCTCACTCGTTCCTCACCCCCACATCTCAGCTGCTCTGGGAAGGAGCTGGAGCTTGCCGGTGGTCTGTAGCTTTGCTTTGGGCTGATGCCAGGTGTTGCCAGAAACCCCCACCCTAAGTTACCAGTGCCATAAAAGGTCAGACTCCCTGCAGAGACCAACAATCAGGCACCATCCTGGGGTTCCAGAGGTGTGTATTTCCTACTCATCTCCAAGTGAGATATTGCTGGACACCGAAGACCATATCCCTAGATTAGTGTCGAAGAAGACGCCAGCTGCTGGGTCCACTGTGTTGCAACCAGTACCCTGGTGTTGTGTTTGCTTAGCCATGCCTACCTAGTGACAGAGGCAACTCTACCAGGAGCATCATGTCTCCCTGGGAGGAGGACACGACCAAGGCAACCTCCCCCTACTGGCTGTATTCCTCACTGCTGCTGACAATGACTCCCTATTTGACAGGTGTTGTGGGGGACACCTCAGTGTGGGAGGCCTCAGCACACGTGTCTGGGAAGACCTAACTTCTATCCCAGGTCCTCCCTGTCAAGACCACTACACCAACATATCCACGGACCAGTGTGAAAGAGAGATATGGTGACAAGCACTACACCATCATGAAAATGCAAGGTTTCCTGGAATTCCTTGTTAATGATGTGGATGCCCTCACATGCCATCAAGGCCAGTGGGAACAAACCCAGTGCCTGGCTTTCCTGGGGGGAACTACATATCAGGAGTCTGTAGGACTGCAAATTGCACCCCCCTACATCCAATTAAGACAGTATATGCACATCAATATTGTGTGCAATAGAGGACTGAGTAATTGCACCCCATAATTCAAGATTTACTGAAGGAGCGGGGACAGTAAACACACCATTTCTCCTTTCAGTCTGCCCACTTGATGGGCGCTAAAGCCCCCTCCTAACAGGTGGTGCTTTACAGTTGACTACTGAAATGTAAATTCCCAGCTGTCCATAAGATGGCTCACATTCCCAAGACTGTCTAGGCAGTTGAGGGTATCTAAAGGGCCACAGGGGAGACTCTGTCATGACTGAGCTAGACAGTATGTCCCATTCAGCATCGATGACCAAGGAGTCCCAGCCACAGTCTGCTCTCAACCTGTGCATCTCTACCCTGCTGCCTTGGGAATTCCTAACAGTCCAAAGAGTGCCAAGATGTTAGGCTGACAAGCACATGTAGAGCCTGTCATGAGTTCCCACTGGCCTGGGCAATTGAGGGTCACTGTCACTGGTCAATTATCATGCATTCCTGAAAGTTTGTGAGACATGGGAGGCCTGCACCCCTTCAGCAGCCATAAGGTGGGTTTTGTCACCTGACTGAGATACTCCAGATTTTTGGTCTACTCTCATATGACTTGTGCTGTTAGGCAGCCTTAGCTGGAAGTGGCTGAGCTATGCCACTTGATGCACAGGTAGTCTGAGTGCCATTGAAACATTTTGGGATGTGGACAGTGTTTGTGCCATGGGAGTTATGCTGGAGCACCTAGTGACCATCTGGCACCAGATTGCCTTGTTATGTCACCGAGAGAGAGAACATAGCACCATGACTGTCTTCATACAAAGAGAAATATTCTCTCCCAATACTTCACCTGAGCAAAGGACCATCCTGAAGCTTCCATCAAAGTTGTGGTCCCAATCAATGCAGTGGAAGGAAAGGCAGAGTGACATTGTCGTTCTGGTTGTGGATATCACACCCTTCCATTTGTCCATCCACATGGTGCATTCACCTGCTTGCATTGGCAGGAAATACCACTACTTTGGGGGCTTACTTGCTATCCCGATGACAAAACGATTGACAATCAGACTGATTATTTACTGTAGACAGGACTTGGAAAACTGGTGTAAGGGTCTGTGTCTGACCTGCTGAGATAACTACACAGGTGAATGGGGCAGATGCAGTCTGAAGACAGACAGTCATAGAGGTTCAGAGGGAGAGCAGGAAATGTAGCCAGTCTTTTCATATTGGGGGAAAGGGTAGGCTCCATTTTAAAAGGGTTTTTTTTTTTTCCTGACAGGAAAGAGCTGGAAAATGAAACTAGGTGGAAATGCAGTTTTTTGATCCATGACCTACTATGTGATGCCATGTGCTTCCGGAGCCTGGGAATTCGCTCTGGGAATCCTTACCAATGGTCATCATGGGGATGGTCATACACGGTCTTGACAATAGTGATCTGGAACTATTTTGTGCAGCTTGCGTGAATCCAGAAGAATCTTTCCCTAATTCTGATGGCAGTGTAGTCGGTTAGCAGTCCGTCATAAGGTCCTTCTCAGCGAGGTGGCACTGGGTGCTCTCTGAAGACCTGATGAGTGTCCCATATTCTGTAGAAAGGGTGACAAGGCTAGTCAGTGGCAGAGGCCAAGTTCTTATTGTCTGTGGATGATATGACCCAAGTGCACCTGTTAGTTCTTGGACATGGCTATGCATGGCATCAACTTGGTCATATAAGTTATCATAAAGTTCACTCAATCAGTAGAGAAGGGGTTAAGGATTCCTTTCTAAAATACTTTGCAAAGGGGGTCAGTCACTGCCTGATGTTTGGAGAATTCCCAATCTCATTAAGGGCCAAGGACAATGATTCTGGATGTTCCAGGCCAGTTTCCAGGCAGATTTTCCCTGAAGGAATTTTGTGTCTAGTTTTTCATGTTCCATATCTGTTCCCCTAATCCACATATCCTCATCGTCCTCCTCTGTGATGATTAAGGATGATGTGGGGTATGAAATTCTAATTATCACCCCCAAGTCTTTGCAAGTACGTAGTTTGTCTATGTGCTGAAGTGAGTTCCTTGGTCTGGCTAAATCCGTAATGGAATGGCGAATCCAGGAACCGTTTCAGGCATTCCATTCTTCACCACAGTCGTGGCAATGGCCTGTCCAGTCAGACAGCATCAGTCCATCCACCAAACAAGCGGCCATTAACCAATGAGGAAGCCAATTTGTCAAATCCATCTGGAGAGCCCCAGTGGGCAGGGAGGGGCTACCCGCCCATAGACTTCCTTCTAGCTCTACAAATATTTGCTTGCCCCTTTTCTAGTATGGTGTAGTCCCCCTTACCTGCTTTGTTCTCTGTGACTTTGCTTTTATATCAAATCAATCATTCTCAAGTGAATGTCATCATATTCATCTTTCATGTTTTCTTTGAAGGCATTTAGGTTCAAGTGTTCTTCTTAATCCTATATCCATTTTGAGATTTTTTTTGTGTCGACGTATATGTATGAAGCAAGATTATGGCCAAATGTTATTATTTTGCATGTATATATCAATACTATTTTTTAATTTTTACTTTGTTTTTGAGGGAGAGAGACAGATCATGAGTAGGGAGGCACAGAGATAGAGGCAGAAACAGAATCCAGGCCCCGAGCTGTCAGCAGGAGCCTGATGTGAGGCTCGAACCCACAAACCGTGAGATCATGACCTGAGTGGAAGTGGGATGCTTAACTTACGGAGCCACACAGGTGCCCCTAGTCAACACCACGTTTAAGAGACACTATCCTCCCCCACTGTGCATTGTTGGAAATCTCGTGCAGGATTTGCTGACTGCATCTGCAAACTTCTACTTCTGGGCTCCGTAATGAGCTCCACTGGTCTAAATATCTCATTTGATGCCATAAGCACACTGTTGTGGTTAATGTACCTCTGCAATATATTTAGAAAGAGAGAAGTGTGATGTCTCCAGGTTCTCTCGACGTCATGATTGTTTTGTTGCTTCCATGTGTTTTGTGCTTTCATATGAATTGTATATTTTTCAGGTTCCTTAAAAACTCATTGGCATTTTTATTCACATAAAAAGATAAACATAAAAATACCATAAAAAGATAAAGCAGACAGAAAATAGAGACTATCACAAATTCAGAAAACAAATCAATTACATAAAAATTTGTATTTGGCAAAGTAAAATTTGAAACAAATAGGTAGCCTGGGGAAATAGGGAAGACTCAAACAAATGCAATCAGAATTGAAAGAGGAGACATAACTGAACTAAAGACATAGAAAAAATCATTAAAGAAAAACTTAGGTATTTATAGGCCAACAATTAGATCACCAGGAACAAATTACACATTTTATGCCATAAGGTAGGCCACCAAGACTGCTTCATGGAAAAATACAAAAGGAACAAAAGAAAAATTAATAAGATTTCTCTATCTAAAACCTCACCCTCCAAAAAATCTGCTGAGGAGTCCATGACTTTATTAAAACTTCTACTAAGTATTTAAAGAGGAATTAATGCCAATATTTCTCAAACTATTACAAACCGCTGATAAAAAAACAGCACTCCCAAATGAAATTTGTGAGGACAGCATTGTTTTCACACCAAAACCAAAGAAAGACACCACCAGAAGGGAAACTACAGGTCACTATCTCAAATGAACATACATGCAAAATTCCTTCACAAAATCTGAGCATACTGAATTCAACAGAACATTGAGAGGATCATACAACATAATCCAGTGTGATTCACTCCAGGGATGCAAGGATCCTTCAACATACACAGATGCATAAATGTGATGTCCTCCATTACCAGAGGGAATGACTGAATCAAAGCCATCATTAATTGATTCAAAAAAACATTAGACAAAATTCAACACATGTTCATCATTTAAAAAGAACCCAATTAAAAAGGGACCGAAGGAAATTACCTCCACATGATCATGGCCACTATGAAAAGCCCACACCTAACAGCATATTGAACGGTAAAATGCAGAAGGCTTTCCTGTCATTTCAGGAGCCAGGCAATGATGGTCACCCCTAACATAAGTGTTCCCCATGATAACGTGAAGAATACATATGCCACCTCAAACTATGTCATCTTGTCACACTGCTTATTTGGGTGAAAGTCACTTGAGACAGAGTCCAAGTACACTCAGACTCTCCATCGTCCCTTGTCAGCAGGATATAAATCTCCCTCCCATGTACCAAGAGGGAAGAACCATCGTTAGAACCAGAATAAAGAATACAGGGACAAGAAGGCTATGCAAACAAACCTACTTACTTGGTGACCCCAAACTTAACTATTGCCAAACCCAATGTTTTTTTGTCTGAAAGACAAAATATCCACCTACTTTGTCCTTTCTCTGGGTGTCATGTCATTAGGAAGGCCATGCACTTACAAAATGAAATTTATTCTCTCCTGTAGATAGGTCTTATGTCAATTGAATCCTTACACTGGCTAAATCCCAGAAAAAAATAAGGGAAAAGCTTTCTTCTCCTACCACTGGAAGACGTAACCAGAAAAAAATAGGGAATAAAAAAAATAAAAGACATTTAAATCAGTAAGGAGGAAGGAAAATTACTTGTTTGCAGGTGACATTGATCTTAAACATAACAAAACCCTAGAGATACCACAAAAAATATTAGAACCAGTTTTTTTAAATGAGGAAAAGAGCAGGATGCAAAATGAACAAAGAAAATAAATAAAAACAAACCACCTGTGATTCTACACACCAGCATGAAAATACATGCAAAATAAATAACAAAATTATACAAGTGAAAATGGCAGAATAAAGTATTTTGGGTTAAACTTCAAAAAGTATGTCAAATACTTGTAGAGTGAAAATGATCTATGTTGATGAAAGACCTGTAAAAATGCACACAGGACTGCAAATACACCTGTACTCACTGAATACAATTATTCATATTGTCAAAGCACCATCTACCCAAACTAAACTACAAGTGCGTCCCTAACCCTGTTGTTCACTTTTAAAGAATCAAATCTAAGACTGGAGCTTGATACATATGTCAGAGCACATGCAAATGGGGTCCTCTCTATGGTGATAAAACAAGCCCATCCCAGACTCTGCAGCTGGGAGAGGAGCCCCAGCCCCCGGAGTCCCAGGTGTTCCCATTCTCTGCTCAGGACAGAACAGACACCTCACCATGGACTTTGTGCTTGGCTGGGTGTTCCTGGTTGCCCTTTTAAAAGGTAATTCCTGGTGAACGGGAGACACTGAGTATGTGAGTGGATAAGAGTGAGAAACAGTGGATGTGTGACAGTTTCCTGACCAAGATGTCTGGTGTCTACAGGTGTCCAGTGTGACGTGCAGCTGGTGGAGTCTGGAGGAGACCTGGTGCAGCCTGGGGGGTCCCTGAGACTCTCCTGTGTAGCCTCTGGATTCACCTTCAGTAGATATGGAATGAGCTGGGTTCGCCAGGCTCCAGGGAAGGGGTGTAGTGGCTCATATATATTTATGATGATGGAAGTAGCACGTACTACGCAGACTCGGTAAAGGGCCGACTCCCCATCTCCAGAGACAACTCCAAGAACACGCTCTATCTGCAAATGAACAACCTGCAGGCCGAGGACAAGGCCACATATTACTGTGCAAGAGACAGGGTGAGGGGACCTCGCTGGGAGCCCAGACACAAACCTCCCTGCAGGAGGTGATCAGCACCACCGGGGGGCGCACACTATGCACAATTCTGCTTTGTGTTGCCAGGAGCAGGTGAAGATGGAGGTTACAGGCAGGTTTCCTCTCAGGGTCTGGGGCTTCCTGTCCACACAGCAGTTTCTCCAGGGAGCCTCTCTGGACACAGGATTCTGTGTTTACCATTACCTGTGTGAATTAGATCATTGTTTTCCTAGGAAAACTACCCTAACATGCACAAAGACACAGTTGTTTGCATTGCTTTCTCCTGTCCCTCAACATGAGTGAATTTACAGATTGATTCATGAATTCAGCAAAGTGGCAGGATATACAATCAACGCAGAGAAATCGGTTGCATTCCTATACACCAACAATGAAGCAACAGAAATAGAAATCAAGGAATCTATCCCATTTGCAGTAGCACCAAAAACCATAAAATACCCAGGAATAAATCTAACCAAAGAGGTGAAAAATCTTTACACTGAAAACTATAGAAAGCTTATGAAAGAAATGGAAGAAGACAAAATATGGAAAAAGATTCCACGCTCCTGAATAGGAAGAACAAATATTGCTAAAATGCTGATAGTACCCAAAGTAATCTACATATTCAATGCAATCCCGATCAAAGTGACACCAGCATTCTTCACAGAGCTAGAAAAAATAATCCTAAAATTTGTATAGAACCAGAAAAGCCGCCGAATAGCCAAAGAAATCTTGAAAAAGAAAACCAAAGCAGGAGGCATCACAATCCCAGACTTCAAGCTATACTTCAAAGCTGTAATCATCAAGACAGTATGGTACTGGCACAAGAACAGACACTCAGGGGCATCTGAGTGGACCAGTCTGTTAAGCATCCGACTTTGACTCAGGTCACGATCTGCCAGTTCGTGAGTTAGATCCCACATCAGGCTGTGTGCCGACAGCTCAGAGCCTGAAGCCTGCTTCGAATTCTGTGTCTTCCTCTCTCTCTGACACTCCCCCGCTCATGCTCTGTCTCTGTCTCTGAAAAGTAATAAATAAATGCCAAAAACAATTAAAAAAAAAACAAGAACAGACACTAAGATCAATGGAACAGAATACGAAATCCAGAAATGGACCCACAAATGTATGGCCAACTAATCTTTCGCAAAGCAGGAAAGACTATCCAATGGAATAAAGACAGTGTCTTCAGCAGGTGGTGCTGGGAAAACTGGACAGCGACAGGCAGAAGAATGACCCAGGACCACTCTTACACCATACACAAAAATAAACTCAAAATGGATGAAAGACCTCAATGTAAGTCAGGAAGCCATCAAAATCCTCGAGCAGAAAGCAGGCAAAAACATCTTTGATCTTGGCCACACCAACTTCCTACTCAACACGTCCCCGGAGGCAAGGGGAAAAAAAGCAAAAATGAACTACTGGGACCTCATCAAAATCAAAACTTTCTGCATAGTGAAGGCAACAATCAGCAAAACTAAAATTCAACTGACAGAATGGGAGAAGATATTTGCAAATGACATCTCAGATACAGAGTTAGTATCCAAAATCTATAAAGAATTTATCAAACTCAACACCCAAAACACAATCCAGTGAAGAAACGGGAAAAAGACATGAATAGACACTTCTCCAAAGAAGACATCCTGATGGGCAACCGACACATGAAAAAATGCTCCACATCACTCATCATCACGGAAATGCCAATCAAATCCCTAATGAGATACTACTTGACACATGTCAGAATGGCTACATTAACAAGTCAGGCAACAACAGACGTTGGCGAGGATGCAGAGAGAGGATCTCTTTTGCATTTTGGGGGGCAATGCAAGTTGGTGCAGCCACTCTGGAAAACTGTATGGAGATTCCTCAAAAAACTAAAAATAGAACTCCCCTATGACCCAGCAATTGCACTACTAGGCATTTCTCCACGGGACACAGGTGTTCTGTTTCAAAGGGACACATGCACCCCCATGTTTATAGCAGCACTATCAACAATAGCCAAAGTATGGAAAGAGCCAAATGTCCATCGATGGATGAATGGATAAAGAAGAAGTGGTAAATATACACAATGGAGTATTACTCGGCAATCAAAAAGAGTGAAATCTTGCCATTTGCAACTATGTGGATGGAACTGGAGGGTATTATGCGAAGTGAAATGAGTCAGTCAGAGAAAGACAAAACTCATATGACTTCACTCATATGAGGACTTTAAGAGACAAAACAGATGAACATAAGGGAAGGGAAACCAAAATAACATGAAAACATGGAGGGGACAGAGCATAAGAGACTCATAAATATGGAGAACAAACAGAGGGCTACTGGAGGGGTTGTGGGAGGGGGGATGGGCTAAACTGGTAAGGGGCACTAAGGAATCTACTCCTGAAATCATTGTTGCACTATATAATAACTAATTTCGATGTTAATTTTTAAAACTAACAATAAATACTAATTAATAATAAAAAATTAAAATATTTTAAGAGAAAATAATGCGTGATCATGCTGTTGAGGTAAATATTTCTTAAAGATTATGCCGAAGCCTCCATTAATAAAGATAAAGATCCAAAACTGAAAAAAAAAAAAAAGAATTCTTCATATTGTCACACCGTCATCCACACAAACTAATGTAGAAGTGCGTCCCTAACCCTGTCATTCACTTTTACACAATCAAATCTAAGTCTGGAGCTTGATATATATGTCAGAGGACATGCAAATGGGGCCCTTTCTGTGCTGATAAAACCAACCCAGCCGGACCGTGCAGCTGGGAGACGAGCCCCAGCCCCAGGAGTCCCAGGTGTTCCCATTCTGTGATCAGCACAGAACACACACACCTCACCATGGAGTTTGTGCTGGGCTGGGTGTTCCTGGTTGCTCTTTTCAAAGGTAATTCATGCTGAACGAGGGACACTGAGTCTGTGAGTGGATATGAGTGAAAGAGTGGATGTGTGACAGTTTCCTGACCAACATGTCTTGTGTCTGCAGGTGTCCAGTGTGACGTGCAGCTGGTGGAGTCTGGGGGAGACCTGGTGAAGCCTGGGGGGTCCCTGAGACTCACCTGTGTGGCCTCTGGATTCACCTTCAGTAGCTATGGAATGAGCTGGGTCCGCCAGGCTCCAGGGAAGGGGCTGCAGTGGGTCGCAGCAATTAGTGGTAGTGGAGGTAGTACATACTACGCAGACTCCGTGAAGGGCCGATTCACCATCTCCATAGACAACGCCAAGAACACGCTGTATCTGCAGATGAACAACCTCAAGACCGAGGACACGGCCACATATTACTGTGCGAAAGACACAGTGAGGGGACATCACTGGGAGCCCAGACACAAACCTCCCTGCTGGAAGGGATCAGCACCACCAGGGGGCGCACACTATGCACAATTCTCCTTTGTGTTCCCAGGCGCAGGTGCAGATGGAGGTTACAGGCAGGTTTCCTGTCAGGGTCTGGGGCTTCCTCTCCACACAGCAGTTTCCCCAGGGAGCCTCCCTGGTTATATGATTCTGTGTTTACCTATTAACTCTCTGAATTAGCTACTGGGTTTTCATAGGGAAACTAGATGAACATGCACAAAGACACAGTTGTTTGCACTTGCTTACTCCGGTCCCTCAACATGAGTGAATTACAGATTTCCTGAGGCAAAACAGCTGCACGTTTACAGGATTCCCAGATGCGCTCCCTGTGCAGCCAGGAACACAGGATCCCACAGCTCCTCCTTATCCTCACCCAGCCCTTGTCCCACTCAAACAACGTGACACTTTCTTCATAGCCCTTTGCTACTCAGGACTTTAAATGAGCTACAGCTTTATTCAATTACTTGAAATGAGAGACAAATAATCTCCATGTATTAGTCAAGATTCCCCTGAGGAACAGAACCCAAAGGTCATTGGTTTCCATAACTAAATATGTTGAGAAGTCCCATGATCTACTGTCACCAGCTGAAGACCCAGGAAAACCAGTGATGTGATTCTTGTCTGATTCTGACTAGTGTCTAGTCTCAGAACGTGGAGAGCTGATGATGTAACTCTCAGAAAAAGGGCCAGAGGAGACCAATATTCCAGTTCAAACAAGCACATGGGAAGTAAAAATGAGGGAATTCGTCCTCCATCTGCATCAGATTCTATTCACAAACTTAATGGAATGGGTGGTGCCCAGGCAGAAAGAAACCATGGATGCAAATGCCAATCTCTTCTGGAACACATCACAGACATCCACAGAAACAGTGGTGAATCTGGGAACCTATGACGCAGTCAAGATAACCTATAAAGTTAATCATGACAAGTCATCCTCCTGTAAACGTGGAGCTCAAAGACTGAAGATTTAAAAGTCGATCCCATCATTGGGGTGGAGTCTGGTGGGCACAGCAGTGCTCCTGTGGAGGAGGGCAGAGGCCCATAAGGGGAACTGTGGTCTGAGTATCCCCTGGGTCGCATGGGGAGAGACAATTCCCTTTGTGGAGTGCATTTGGGAGACGGGGCATTGCCTCTCATAGGACAGGAGAGCTGACAGGCACCATTAAAATTCCCTGATCATTAGCACAGGAGCCTCTTCTGAGAGCAGCTAGCTGGATGCTGCCTTCTTGTTGTTCTTAACCATGCACTCCAAGCCCCTAGTATTGATGCAGCTGCCCATCTGGGGTAAATCAGCTCCAGGCACAGCACATCAAGACCCTCTCCCAGAGGATCAGTGGGGTCCCTGTCATATGGAGTTCACACAATTTGGAATTTTCAAACCCAGCTAGAGCTCCTGAGATAAAACATAAGAGCCCTGTGCCACCAGATGTGTCAATGGCTTGGACGCAGACAGGGTGAAAGAAATTCTGATGGAAGCCTGGGACCCACAAGTGTTCTCGCTATGTGAGGGCTTCCTGAACAGGGGAGGCTGGGACCTCCAACTCCAGGGACTAGAGAGGGAGCTGATGCCAATATTTCCTCCCACCAATCAGCATGGACAGATTTCACTCAGCAGCACAGCATCCCCAGTGCAAGCTGAGCCACTAACACCAAGCTCCACCTACTCCAGCCCCCATCAAGTGCTTGCTTACTAGGAAAGAGTGCCTGGCAACCAGACCACCACTGCACCCCTACCTCCAAAGACCATTGTAAATCCCCACACGCACCAAGTCAGCTGATCATACAGTGACGCATATCCTCACCTCTAGGGGAGATAGGAATTAGCCTCTTTTAACAAGCAGACCAAACTCACCTAGTTAAAACTCACAACACTGGGCACAAAGTCCAACACTCCCCACTGGAGGCAAGGAGAAAATCCGCAGAGGACTGTCCTGAGGGACAGAGCAGCCAAAACACGACAGCACAGTGCCACGGAACATAAATCCTTCATGAAGTGTCAGGCCCTGGACAGTATGTGAACACTGCTCAATAAAGATACTACCCTAGAAGCAGAAAAGATAACAGGATTTTCTACAACATTTAAGAAGGCAGAGACATAGACAACAACATGATGGAGGAACTCATCCTAAAAGAAAACATGATAAAAGGTCATTGTGAGGGATATAATTAAAACACATAAACTAATGTGCCTCAAACAGAATTTCTGAAAACTCTCATTATGAAACAGGATTTTCAAAAAGTATCATAAGGATGCTAGCTGTGCTTGAGGAAAATATATGAGACATGAGGGATACCCTTACTGCAAACAGAAAAGACCTAAAAACTAGTCAGGAGGAAATTTTAAATGTTGTAACCGAGATGTGAAACTGATTGGATATAATGACCTCAAGGCGGAAAGAAGCAGATGAATGAGGAAGGGACATAGAAGATAAAAGTATGGGGGAAATGAAGCTGGAAAGAAGAGGAAAATTAAAATATTGCATCACAAACATACACTTAGGGAAATCAGCAACTCCATAAACTGTAATAACATTCTTTTGAAAGGAGTCCCAAAAGAATAAGAGGGAAAAAAAAGGGGGATACATTTTAGCTGAGTGAATTATAGAGAAAATTTCCACAAGCTGGGGAAGGAAACAGACGTCCACATCTAGGAGGCAGAGAGAACACCCATTAAAATAAAAAAAAAAAAACAACAGCAGGCCAACACTGAGACATATCATAGGAAAATGGCAAAATATTCAGATAAAGAAAAACCACAAAAGCATCAACGCAAAAGAAGTTACTAACTAACAAGGGAAGGTTAAAAAAAAACTATGGCAGATATCTCTACAGAAACCTTCATGCAAGTAGGGAGTGGCATCATATCCTCAACATGCACAATTGAAAATTATGCAGCTAAGAATACTTTCTCCAGTAAGGCAGTCATTCAGATACAAGGAGTGATAGAATTTCCCAAACAAAAACCAAAGGAGTTCATGGCCTCTAAATCAGCCCTGCGAGAAATTAAAGGGGACCCTTTGGGTAGGAAAGGAAGACTAAAAGTAACAAAGACTAGAAATAAGCAGAGAAAATCTCCAGAAACAATGACTTTGGAGGTAACACTATGGCACTAACTTTATATCTATCAATAATTACTGTGAATGTAAATGGGCAAAATGCTCCAATCAAAAGACATAGAATACCGGAATGGATAAAAACAAATACAAGATCCTTCTATACACTGCACACTATTGACTCATTTTCAACCTAAAACACCTGTAGATTGAAAGTGAGGGGAGGGTGAACAATTTATCATGCTAACGGACGTCAAAAGAAAGTTGTAGTATCACACTCATATCACACTAACTAGTTTTCAAACCAAAGTTTGTTACAAGAGATCAGGAAGGCAGTATATCATCATAAAGGGGTCTATCCAACAAGAAGATCTGAAGCTTTAAATATTTATACCCCCAAAATGTAAGCACTGAAATATATAACTCAGTAAGAAACATAAAGAAACTCATTGATAATAGACAATAGTAATAATAGAGAACATTAACACTCCACTTACAACAATGGAAAGACAATCTAAGCTGAAAATCAATAAGGAAACAATGGCTTTGAAAGACACATGGACTGAATGGACTTAACAGATATATTCACAATATTCCACCCTAAAGCACCAAAATACACATTCTTTCTGAGTGTGCATGGAACATTCTCCAGAACAGATCACATACTATGTCACAAATCAGCCCTCTACAAGTACAAAAAGACTGAGATCATTCCATGCGTATTTTCAAACCACAACACCATGAAACTTGAAGTCGACCACAAGAAAATTTTGAGCAATACTGCCAATACATTAGGTTAAAGAACATTGTAGTAAAAGCGGAATGAGATTTTCAGGAAATTACAGAAGCAATAAAAAATACATGGAAGCGAATGAAAATGAAAACATGCCAGTTCCAAACCATCTGGAGGCAGCAAAGTTGATGGAAGAGTGAAATATATAGCAGTACAGGCCAAACTCAAGAAAGAAGAAAGGTCTCAAACACACAACCACTTTACAACTAAAGAGCTAGAAAAAGAACAAATGAACTCTAAAGCCAGCAGGAACAGGTAAACAAAAAAGATTAGAGCAGAAATAAATGATATAGAAACAAAGAAAAACAGTAGAACAGATGAATGAAACTATAAGTTGGTTTTTGTAAGAATAAATAAAAATGATAAACCCATGGGCAGACTTGGCAAAAACAAAAGAGAAGGGACGAAAGTAAATATAATCAGAATTTGAGAGGAGACATTGCGACTGACACCACAGAAATACATCTATGAGACAATAGTTTGGAGATTTATATGCCAACAAATTGGGCAATCTGGAAGAAATGGATAAATTCCCAGAATAATGTAAACTACCTAAACTGAAAAAGGAAGAAAGAGAAAACGTGAACAGACTGATAATGAGCAAAGAAATTGAATCATTAATCAAAAATCTACTGACACACAAAAATCAAGGGCCCGACAGGTTCACAGGTGAATTCTACCAGATATTTAAGAAGAGTGTAAAATATTCTATTTAAGTAGAATAGAATATTCCTGTCTTCACAAACTGTTCCAAATAATAGAAATGGAAAGAAAACTTCCAAAGTCATTCTATAAGATGAGTATGATCACGGTTCCAAACCAGATTAAACCCCACTAAAAATGAGACTTACATGCCACTAGCCCTAATGAGCAAGAATACAACAATTGTCAAGAAAATACTTGCAGGGGCGCCTGGGTGGCTCAGTCAGTTAAGCGTCCAACTTTGGCTCAGGTCGTAATCTTGCGGTCCGTGAGTTCGAGCCCCGTGTCAGGCTCTGTGCTGACAGCTCAGAGCCTGGAGCCTGTTTCAGATTCTGTGTCTCCCTCTCTCTGACCCTCCCCCATTCATGCTCTGTCTCTCTCTGTCTCAAAAATAAATAAACGTTACAAAAAAAGAAAGAAAATACTTGCAAATTGAATCCAACAAGACATTAAAAGGATCCTTTAACGTGACCAGGTGGGATTTATTCCTTGGCTGTAAGGGTGGTTCAATAGTCACAAATAAATCAATGTAATACATACCATCAATCAGAGAAAGGATACGAATGATATGACCCTCTCAATGGATGCAAAAAAAAAATTGACATAGTACAGCATCCTTTCTTGATAAAACCCTCAACAAGGGGTAGAGGAAACACACCTCAACATCATAAAGTCCGTACATGAAAACCCCACAGCTAATATCCTCAGTGGGGAAAAAAAACCTTTTCCTCTACTGTCAGGAACACAAGAGGGATGTCCACACCCATCATTCTACTTAACACAGCAGTGGAAGTCTTATCCTCAAAAACAGACAACAACAAAAAATAAAGGCATACAAGTTGGAAAAGAAGAAGTCAAACATTCCCTCTTCACAGATGACATGACCCTCTATATAAAAAACTCAAGAGTCCACCAAAATATTGCAAGAACTGATACACAAATTCAGCAAAGTCACAAGATACAGTATCAACATACTGAAATCGGCTGCATTTCTACACAGCAATAATGAAGAAACAGAAAGAAAAATAAAAAAACTATCCATGCCGTTTACAACTGCACCAAATATAATAGGATACCTAAAGAGTTAAAATATCCATAATCTGAAGACTCTAAAAACGGTGAAAGAAACTGAGGATGACACAAAGAAATGGAAACACCTTCATGTTCATGGATTTAAGGAGCAAGTAGTGTTGAAATGTCTCTGCTACACAAAGAAACGGTGGCTTCATGATTATGGATTTCATGCTATATTACAAAGCTGTACTTATCAAGACAGTAAGCTACAAGCACAAAAGAGACACATAGATCAAGATAACAGAAGAGTAAACCCAGATATGGACTCACAAATGTATGGCCACCTCATCTTGGATGAAGTAGGAAAGACTATGTAATGGGAAAAAAGACAGCCTTGTCAACAGAGGGTGTTGGGAAAACTGGACCAGAACATGCAGAAGAATGAAACTGAACCACTTTCTTACTCCATACACAAAAATAAATCCAAATGGGTGAAAGACCTAAATGTGAGACAGGAGACCATCAAATCCTAGAGGAGAACAGGCAGCAACCTCCTGGACTTCGGACATAGCAACTTCTTACTAGACATGTCTTGAGAGGCAAGGGAAACAACAGCAAACTTGAACTACTGGGACTTCATCAAAATAAAAACCTTCTGCACAGCTAAAGAAACAATCAACTAATCTAAAAGGCATTCTACAGAAATTAAAAAGGTATTTGCAAGCCACATATCTGATAAAGGCATACTATCCCAAATCTATAAAAAAAAACTTCTCAAACTCAACATCCAAAATACAAACAATCCAGTGAAGAAATGGTCAGAAGACATGAGGAGATACTTTTCCAAACAAAGCATTCAGATGGCTAACCGACACACGAACATTCGCTCAACATCACTCATCATCAGGGAATTACAAATCAAAACTACAATGAGAGATGACTGCACACCTGTCAGAATGGCTACAATTAACAACTCAGGAAACAACAGATATTGATGAGGGTGAGGAGAGAAGGGAACCCTTTTATACACTTGGTGGGAATGCAAAGTGCCCAGACCATTCCAGAAAACAGTTTAAAAACTAAAAATTAAACAACCTTACCCTCCAGCAATTGCTCTACTAGGAATTCATCCAAAGCATACAAAACTTCTGATTTGAGGAAGTACATGCCCCCCAATGTTTACAGCAGCATTAACTATGACAGCCAAACTGAGGAAAGAGACCAAAAGTCCACCATGTGATTAATCTGCTATATGTATAGAATGGCACATTACTCAGTCATAAAAAAGATTGAAATCTTGCCATTTGCAAAGATGTTGATGCAGCTACAGGGCATCATGCTAAGCAAAGTAAGTCAGTCAAAGATGACAAACAACAAATGATTTCCTCCTATGGGGAATTTAGATCTAGGGGAAGGGGAAAAAGAGCAAGAAATCATAAAAATAAACTCTAAGGTTAGAGACCAAACTGAGGGTTGCTGGAGGGCAGGTGTGTGGGGGATGGGATAATGGGGGTTGGGGATTAAGGAGGCCACGTGTTGTGATGAGTACTGGGTGTTAAAGTAAGTGATGAACCAATAAATTCTACTACTGACATTAATATTACACAATATGTTAACTAACAAATATTTAAACACAAACTTAAAAAATTTAAAAAGTGGAAAAAAGGAAGGGAGAATTGTTGTCACAAATTGTCATGAACATGGAATCTAAGGTAGTGAGTCTAACGTCTTGCATTTACTCATTATATCCCTAACTGATGGTGGACATAAATTAACATACTCATGAATTTTCACAGCAGTGCCAGGTGAGCTGGAATTCATACCACAGCTGCCCTTCCCAACTCCACTATGCCCACGCATCATGGGCAGCTTGTCCAGACACCTGCACAAGAACCCACATTGGGCCTCAGCAGGGACCCACATCTACAGAACTGGAAAGTGTGGACAGTTGACGCTTCCTGAGAAGCTCTGGGTTTCCTTCCCCGACTTGCTGTCTCAGCTCCCTTGTCTTCCTTTCCTATCTCTTGAAGAGAACCATGTCCCCTGTTAGTGGTTCATGAAAGTGAGGGGCTATATGTTCTGTAAACATTCAATATGACAGGTAACATACAAGGGGACAAAAAAAAAAAAAACCCATATGATGCAGCCTCTCTCGCGGCTCCTATCACCCAATGTGGTAGAGTACAAATAAACCTAAGTATTCATTTGGTCAAAAACTGCACAGCACGTTGGAAAAGTATTAAGAGATGAGAAGCCTGGAAGAATTCCACAAATGGGGATATGAGCTCCCCTTGGAAGGAAGAAGAAAAATTACAGTCCCACACACGCAAGGGTAAAATAATTTTAGTAAATGATACAAGAGTTTCAATGTGTTCTATTCATGAAGTGTCTAAAATTGGCAATGCAAAAAATGGATTTTGAGGGTTTCACATAGAATTGTGAAGGAAAAATTGTGTCAAAAACTCGGTTGTGTGCACAGAGCTCAACGGCTCCTGAGACATATAGAAAGCCCACCACCTGAAAAGGTAAACGTGTTTTTGGACCCCAGGAGCATATCTATCAAATCTGATGAACAGTCTGGCCAAAGAGACACAGAATGGCAACTCTTGTGAAATTTGAACTTCAATTTTATATATTTCCACATAATTTCCATATATTAGGAAAAACCATGCCACGAAAATGATTTGCTAGAGTCTATAAATTTAAAAACAAACGACAAAACTCTAAGTCACCAGAGACCAAATAGGGAACATGTCAACATTGAGAGAAACCAGAAAAAAAAAAACAAGACTTTTAGTTACATTGTAAGTCAAGAAATCAGTGGGGTGCCTGGATGGTTGAGTCAGTTAAGTGTCTCACTTCAGCTCAGGTCTCGGTGTCACAATTTGAGGGTTTGAGCCCCGTTGTCAGGCCCTATCTTGACAGCTCAGAACCTGGAGCCTGCTTCAGATTCTGTGTCTCCCTCTCTCTCTGCTTTTCCCCGCTCACGTTCTGTCTCTCTCTCTCTCTATCAAGAATAAACATTTTAAAAAAATATTAGTCATAAGCAATCAATCATCAAGAAAAGGAAAACTATAGCTAAGAACACAACACCCATAAAAAGAAATGGTATCAATAGACTTTGCGAAAATCAATTCCGCTTATCTGCCCACGTGAATACCAATAGTAAGATAAGTTACAGAGTAAGAGACAACATTCACAAATTGCATAACCACCAAGGGACCTGCATTTTGAATATGCTAACAACCCTCAACAGTCAATAGGAAGAAAGGAAACAAACCTCCATCAAACAAGCACAGCCTTGTGTAGTAGACATCCTATCCTTGAGGTTATAGACAAATTAGTTACGGACTGGAGAAGACTCTTCACACCATCGACTGTCAGGGAAATTCAAATCAAGAACGCAATAGATGCCCTATACACACATCCCAATGGCTCAGGTAGGAACAACTCTGACAACAACATCCAGGTGAGCATCCAGCATACGTGGGGCCTCAAACAGTGCAGGAAGGTTGACAAACAAACACCAGCTCTGGAAAACCGTTGGCTGTTGCTTATGAAATTATACATGGATGACATAAAAAGGAACCTGGAAATACCACTCCCGAGTATTTGTCCCTGAAGAATGAAATCCCATGCTCAGAAAATAAATGGTGTGTAAATATTTATAGCATCTTTCTTAGTGTTAGAAGCTCAGAATAAGGCAAAAGTCTTTCTAAATATAAAGGAATAAACCAAGTACGAAACTTCCATCAATGGGATGCTTTCCCGGAGAAATGTGACACTACTGATGCGCACCTGAAACCAGGTGAAACTCAAAGACATGATGTGGAGGAAAGGGCGGTAGTCCCATAATTACAGAGGTGGTATGACCTGGGACATTCACACAGCCAGACAATGGTGACAGTGGTTTGTTTGGGTATTCCTTATCTCTTTCTTTCCCAAACCACCTGATGAGATACTCTGCTTCATTTGAGAGCACTCCTATGTTCAACCACCCTCTGATGTATGGAGTCTCCACAGACTGAACCCTACAACCTCGGACTCCTCTGAATGGAGAGTTGTTGAGATCATACTCTGATATGTGTTCTGACAGGAGCTGTTCCCTCCACTGTCCCTGGCTCTGGCTCTCTCCTGCAGGTGAGGGGGAGTAGGTTACGAATCCTCCACTGAAACCATCTGTCTCCTGCACCTGACTCTCCCACAACATGAGGCCCAGACCTTCTTCCTCACACTTAGCCAGAAATGAAGTCAGTTCTATAGGAACAGATTTGCTCCTTGGATTAGAGGATTACTCCATCTCCCCCTTACCCTGGGCAATACTATGGGCAAAGGTCTGCAGCTGCAGGGCGTGTCGGGGACAAACAGGATTCCAAACAGTTTGGAAACTGAGGGCTCTGTTTAGGGGTGGCTGGCAGCTTCACTGCCTTGTGGCTTGCTTGTCCTGGTGGCATGAGACTCCTGCCATACAAGTCAGGTCTGGGGTGATCAGGTTCCCAGCATCCCTAGTGGACTGTGCCCAGGGCAGAGCTTCCTTTCTGGGAGTGGGGCTGCCAACAATGAGTGAGTCGCACATCTCAGTGGCACCTGCTGGGGCTTGGCCTCAACAGCAAACAGCTTAGCGTCACTGACATCCTGTCCCTCTGGAGTCCTCTGAACAGGAGCTGGTCACCGGGAACCGTGTGTATTGGCTACAACAGTCTGGAGGGGAGGTTGCAGCCAGGCTCAGGGGCACATGCCTATAGTCCCAGTTACTTGCACTGGAGTTTCTTCTTGCTGATCTGGGGTGGGAAAGGAAAAGAACATACCTTAGTTCAAATAGTCTAGGTATTCTTTCTGGTAGTATATTTTCTGCAATAAATGCTTCTTCATGGGCTGTATGCCAACATGGCCATTTGCAGGCACTATAAATACATTATTTGAGTTTTTCTTCAAATTCCAGTTAGTTAACATGCAATGTACTATTACTTTCAGGTGTAAAATATAGTGATTCAACATTGCAATACAGCACCCAGTGTTCGTGATGAGCGCTCCCCTTAATCCCCATCAACTACCTCCCCATCCCTCCACACACCCTCCCCAGGGTAACCATCAGTTTTTCCCCTATAGTTAAGTATCTGTTTCGTGGGGCTTACGTGGTTCCATGGGTTAGGCCCACGACTCTTGATCTGGGCTCTTGTCTTGATCTCATCATTCCTGAGACCGAGCCCCACTTTGGTTTCTGCACTGACACCACGACGTTTCCTTGGGATTCTCTTCCCATCTGCCTCTGCCCCACCTCCCATTCTCTCTCTAAATAAATAAGTGAACATTGAAAAAATCGCCTATTTCTTGGTTTGCCTCTTCTCTCTTATTTGTCCCTTTGCCCATTTGTTGTTTCTTAAATTCTACATATGGAGGAAATCATATATTTGTCTTTCTCTGACTTATTTCCATAAATATAATACTCTCTAGGCCCATCCCTGTCCTTAACAATAGCTAATGTCATTCCTTTTGCGGCTGAGAAATATTCCACTGTGCGTGGACGGGGTTATGTAGATATACCACGTATTCTATACCCATTCATCAATCAATGCATACTTCGGCCGGGTTGTTTCCATAGCTGGGCTGTTTGTGACATAGCTGCTATAAACATAGACGTACAATTCCCTTAAATTAGCATTTTTGTATCCTTTGGGTAAATACCTAGTAGTGCATTTGTTCTATCGTAACGTAGTTGTATTTTTAGCTTTCTAAGGAACCTCCATGCTGTTTTCCATAGTGGCTGTGCCAGTGTGCATTCCCACCAGCACCTCCAAAAGGATCCTCTTTCTCTGCATCCTCACCAACACCTGTTGTTTCTTGTGCTGTTGAGTTCAGCCTTTCTGACCAGTGTGAGTTGATATTTCATTGTAGTTTGGATTTATATTTCCCTGATGAGGAGTGATGTTGACCATCTTTTCATGTGTTTATTGACAATCTGTAGGTCACATTTGGAAAAATGCTCATTCATGTCTTCTGGCCATTTTTTAATAGGATTATTCAGTTCTGGAGTTGAACTTTATACCATATATAGAAACCTTAAAGACTCCACAAAAAAAAAACCCGCTAGAACTGGTACAATAAACCTGTAAATTTGTAGCATACAAAATCAACATATAGAAATTTGTTACATTTCTATACACCAATAATGAAGCAGGAGAAAGAGAAATCAAGGAATCAATCCCATTTAAAATTACACCAAAACCATAATATACTAGAAATAAACCTAAGTAAAGAGGTACAAGATCTGTACTCTGAAAAGTCTGGGACATTTATGGAAGAAATTGAAGAAAACACAAAGAAATGGAAAAAATATTCCATGCACATGGATCAAAAGAAAAATCATTGTTAAATGACAATACTATCCAAAGCAATCTAGACATTCAATGGAAATAATTCAATTTCCTGTCAAATAATACCAGCATTTTTCCCAGAGCTAGAACAAATAACTCTAAAATTATCATGGAACCACAAAAGACCCCAAATAACCAAAGATCTTGAAAAAGAAAAAAACCTGGAGGCATCACAATTCTGGATATCAAGCTATATTACAATGCTGTAGTCATCAAGACAGGATGATACTGGCAAAAAATAGACACATACATTGATGGAAAACATTAGGAAACCCTGAAATGGACACATCACTATATGATCAACTAATCTTTGACAGAGCAGGAAAGACTATCAAATGGAAAAAGTCCCTTCAAAAACTGGTGTTGAGAAAACTGGACAGCATCGTGAACTTGTAATGAACCTGGACCACTCTCTTACAGTACACACCAAAATAAATACAAATTGAATGAAAGACCTAAATGGGAGACAGGAAACCATCAAAATCCTAGAGGAGGACACAGGCACCAACCTCTTTGACCTTGGCCAGAACAAGTTCTTACTAGACATGTCCCCAGAGGCAAGGGAAACAATAGCAAAAATAAACTATTGGGATCTCATCAAGATAAAAAGCTTCTGCACAGCAAAGAACAAATCAACAAAACTAAAAGGCAACTGACAAAATGGGGGGAGATATTTGTATGACATCTCAGACAATGGGTTAGTATCCAAAATCTATAAAGAACTTACCAAACTCAACGCTCAAAAAACAAATAATCCAGTGAAGAAATGGGCAGAAGACATGAATACATATTTTTCCAAAGAAGACATCCAGATGGCAAAAAGACACGAATAAAGATGCTCAACAACACTCTTCATCAGTGAAATATAAAGCAAAACCACAATGAGATACCAACTCACACCTGTCACAGTGACTAAAATTAACAATTCAGAAAACACAAAATGTCAGCAAGGATGCAGAGAAAGCGAAACCCTTTCGCACTGTTGATGGTAATGCAAACTGGCGCAGCCACTCTGGAAAACAGTGTGGAGATTCCTCAAAAAATGAAAAACGGAACTATCCTGTGATCAAGCAATTGCATTTATCCAAGGATACCAAAGGTATCCAAAGGATACCAAAATGCTGATTCGAAAGGGCACGTGCATCCCAATCTTTATGGTAGCCTTATCAACAAAAAACAAATTGTGGAACAGCCCAAATATTCATCAACACATGAATGCATAAAGAAGAGGTGGTAAATATAAACAATGCAATATTACTTAGCCATCAAAAAGAATGACATCTTGCCAATTACAATAATGTGGATGGAACTACAGTGTATTATGCTAAGTGGAACAAGTCAGTCAGAAAAAGTCAAATATCCTATGATTTCACACATTAGTGGAATATAAGAAACACAACATACAGAAAGGAAAAATAAAATAAATCAAAACAGAGAGGGAGGAAACCAGAAGACACTCTAAAATACAGAGAACAAACTGATGGGGAGTGGGGGAGTTGGGCTAAATGGCATGTGGCCATTAAGGAGGGCACTGGGTGAAATGAGAACTGGGTGTTATATGTATGCGATGGTTCTCTACATTCTACCCCTAAAATGAGTACTACGCTGTATGTTAACAGATTGAATTTACATTAATATAATACAAGAAAATTATATATAGAGAGAGACTGCCTCAAAATAGCAAGCTTTGCACAGTGAAGGAAACAATCAACAAAACAAAAAAGCAACCTATGGAATGGAAGAAGATATCTGTAAATGACATATCCTCAGGGTTAGTTTTCAAAACATATAAGTTTTTTTTAATTGTTTTCAAATTATCAGTAGAGAGTGTGTCCATGCAGTTCAGCACACTGTTGTGTGAGAAGCAAAACTCGAGTCTTCCACTTTTATATTGTGGTAAGACCTCACTGAAAATGAGACCCACACTCTTCACAAAATTTTAACCATACATTACAGTATTGATAATTTCAGGGGTAATGATGTGGAGACCCCTCTAGAACTTAATCATCTTGCACAACACAAAATCATAGCCCTTGATATCTACTCCTCATTGACCCTCCCTGCCAGGCCCTGGCAACTGCCATTCCACTCTCCATTTCATTGTTATCAAAACCCAAATTCAGCTGCCTGTTACTGGAAAGGTCAATATTCAAAGTTTTAGTTTGGGTGGCAAAGGAATTTGAGCTATATTCAGAAGCCAAGCCACTGGGGAAAAGGCAAACTCTTGTCCAAACGCCACCTCTGAGGTTTCTCCCTGACCCAGGGCATTTTAAAGCAGTAGAGGGTACTTAAACAAGCAAGGCAGTGCCATGGTCAAAACCATCTTTTGATCATGGGCAGACTCCATGGTGCAAGCTGCCAAAGTAACCTCAACTCCCCTCCATCTCCAGCTGAAGAGGGAACCAAACTACATGGGAGGAGACTGCCAGAGGCCAGGAAAGAACCCCCATAAGGAATTAGAGGAGAAAACCCCTGGGGCTCACACATGGTCAGCAGTACTTTCTGTTCTCCCCAGCTGGCATAAGAAAATACTAAAATACAACCTTGTAGTTCACCAATCATCACTCAGAATACTGACAAATGTTTTCCTCAGGGAACTCAGAGGAACCTTCAAAGCAAAAACCAAAAGGATCAAGTGGCTTGCAAACTAATAGCCAAGGAGAATAAGACACACAAAACTACAAAGAGATTTTTAGCATCACCCCTAAAGGTAAAATTGACAATGTTTACCTCCACATCACAAGGAAGCAAAAGCAGTGGTCTCTGTAATGAGGAAAAGTAGTCATCCAAAGAAAGTGACCCAGCAGTACCACAGGACATGGATTTGATAGAGAAGTTAAGGGTGATATAACTGCATAGCCCATATGCAAGTAGCTGGAGGAAAGACTGAAGGTGTTGACTAGAGCCATGCCTCTGGGTCCAAATCCCTACCCTTGTCCATGTGACCACTCTTCACCATGGCCCACCTGCCCCTCCCACATCCACCCCAGCCGAACTGATGTGCAGGGTCACCCAATGCCACACCCTGGGACTGTTGCCTAAACCCACAGGGGGCCCCCACGTGCAGGGTGCTGGCCACCGGGCACAGCCCTCTATTCTGTCTGATGGTCTAGACCTGGCTTTGCTGAGGATCCTCCATTTATCCATTCTCACTGGCAGATGTCTCTGAGCAGGGGCATGAGGCTGGCAGAGGGCCAGGTCACCCTGAGGGCGCCCCTCTTGCTCTTTGCACTCTGGGCAGTGCTGGCTCCTGTGCAGGGTTCTCAAGGGCATCCCTCATGGCGCTACATCTCCTCTGAGGTGGTAATTCCCAAGAAGGAGCCGCACCACAGCAAAGGCATTCAGATGCCTGGATGTCTGTCCTATAGCCTGCGTTTTGGGGCAAGAGACATGTTATGTACATGTGGCACAAGAAACTCTTTTGGTCCAGACTCTGCTGATGATGACTCAGGATGCTCAGGGAGCATCCTGACTACACTTTCATGCCTCCAGACTGTTACTACCTCGGCTACCTGGAGGAGATTCCTTTTTCCATGGTCACAATTGACACAGGCTATGGCAGCCTTGAAGATATCATGAAGTTGGATTAACTTGCCTATGAAATGAGAGACCCCTCGTTGATTTCCAATGGTTTGAACACGTTGTTTCTCACATAGTCGCAGACATCTGTGCAATGGGACCTACTTATAACCTGCGCTATAAGGAGGACAGAGGACCCCCTGTTCCTCAAGGAAATGCCAGTGCAGCCCCAAGGATCTCTAGTAAGTTCTGTTCATCCCATCACAGAATTTTCAAAGGACTTGCTTTCAGTTTCAAAACAATGTATAGTGTGTTAACCACATGGAAAAAAGTGCCTAATTCCTAGTAAGGCTAGTTAGCTTAATTGAGTCAATATTTCATGCTATTGATGTAAGTTATTGGTTTCATGGTCATTTATACTGAGAGACATCAAGCTCACACGGGCAATTATGTGTTGCATCAGAGTCCTTTTTCCTCTTCAATAGTATGAGTCAAAGTATTTTCGATTTCTTAAAACACATTCACCCTTAATGTGATTTGAGATGGGCCCCATGAGGTTCATGGCAGTCCAGTTGTATATTCTATATGACATCCACCAATGGCTTATATGCCAAAATTCTGAGTTATTTAGGCAGACATTATTTACTCTTGTGTGTCATAGCAACACATCAGATGGCAAGAAATTGTGGCTTGTGCATTGACACTGATGAATGTGCTTGCCAAAAAAGGTCCAACTGCATTAGGACCCAATTAACTGGTATAATGGAAGCTTTCAGTAACTGTTCCTTCATTCATATGCAGCACATAATGAATTGTGCAACAGGCAAGTGCATGTTCACCACTGAAATGGTACATTTAACTAAAAGCCTGACCCACTATCATTATGGAAACTACATAGTGGATCCAGGAAAGCAGTGTGACTGTGGCTCATTCAACCAGTGCTACAGCAATCTAGGCTGTATGCGTGATTGTATCTGAACCCCTGGGGGCAAATGTAATACAGGCAGATGCTATACAGACTGCACCAACTCCGCTGCTAGGACACTCTGCAGACCAATCCAAAATATACGTCATCTTCCAGAGTCCTGCCATGGGGTGACCTTGGCATACCCTGATGACTTCCATATGCAAGATGGAACCGCGTGCACTGAAGAGGGCTGCTGCTATCATGGAAACTGCACTGACCGCACTATTCACTGTCCAGAAATCTTTGGCAAAAATTCTGGGAAAGATAAAGATGTCTGCTATACCATAAATCACAAAGGCAGCCGACATGGACACCGCAGAACACCCCGGGGAATTCAACGCTGAACCTGTTCCCCTACAGGCGTGCCGTGTGGAAGGCTGCAGTGTAGGAATGTCACACATCTCCCTCAGCTGCAAGAACATGTTGGATTCAATCTGTCTGAGATCCAGGGTTCTGATGTTTGGGGCTGGATTCACATCGTAGCACAGGAACAACCCAGATTCCTCATGTGAGAACTGGTACTTCCTGTGCTTCTGGATAGTTCTGTCGGGATACCTACTGCACTGGCAGTGGGGCTCAGCTGAATTATGACTGTATCCCAGAGAAATGCAGTCACAGAGGGATGTGCAACCATAACAGGAACTGCCACTGCCACACAGGCTGGGATCCTCCATGGTGCACGGACAAGGCACTGGTGGGAGCACAGACTGTGGACCCCTCCCAGAAGAATTCAGCCAGTCGGGCAAAGTCATGAATCCATGGTATATCTCAGAGTGGGTTTTGGTCACATTTATGCCATAATAGCTGCATTCCTCTTTGTTGTTTCTGGAAATGTCAGAACTATAAACACAGAGAAAGTTAAGGAAGAGATTTTTGGAGAAGACAATCCATAATTTAGCCTCCAGACCCCTGAACAACTATAGACAATGCATCTGGTGCATCTGTAAAAATACAGTATTGAGGCGGCACAGCTGACATCCACGTTTCCAAGGGTCTGCGGGAGACACAGGGGTCCTCAGGCACATCACAGCTCTGACACCAGGTCTCTCATGGGTCACCGACCAGCACTCTGAAAGAAAACTTGAAAACTGCTTGCTTGTGGCTTTTATGGAGTTTTTAAGCCTGTAAGAGCCCAAACTGAGCCTTAGTTTCTGGGAAGAGGAACGGAGTCAGAGCTGTGTCTTGAGCGGAAGTGTCTGGTTCCAGAATTAAGAGAAGTTGACACAAGCTCCTTTATTGGCAACTTCATGAGTTTTCTCCAAAACTACGCTGTTGTGGACTGAAAAGTTTCTCATTCTCCAGGTAATTTGTCTTCCCCCAGTCCCATGTGGGCTCAGGAAATGGAGGGCTACCACCCACCCATACTGCCTGTCCACACGGGGTTGTCTGCGGGCTGTGAGGGAAGGGGACTGCCATTAGGTTCCACCTAGCGCAAGCTGTGCCTCTCTGGAGAGCAAATTTCCAAATGTGGGAGACTGAGACCATGAGGCTGAAAGGAGCACCCCATACATCAATCAGAAAGGTAGGCACAAGTGTCTATGGATGACTCTGGCATCCAGAGGGAGACCGGGAAAGGTGAATCCCTGCTCTCTTTATCTTGCCTACTTTTCAGTGAGTTTAACCATAGATAAGAATCTGCCTAGGGTTCCCACTTTGGTTTCCCAAGCACCTTCTAGAATAACACAGAGGTGAGCCTGTGAAAGTTAGCGAATTCAGCCCCATCCGCTCCCAAGAAATCCTGTACTTGCTACCCTGTTTTCTATGTCCTGATCATTGCGAATGTGGGATGGAGGCCTGCCCTTCCCTGGGTCCTTGTGCCCTCTTGTTCCGGGCTCTGTAATCATAAATCCTGTGCTTCCATTTCCTTTGTTGGGGGTGTACTGAAACCCCACCTTCAGTCACAAGGGGCCCGCACATCTCATGTACCCCAAGGGAGAGCTCAGATGCCTAGGGAGCTGCCTGTCACCCACTGTGACTTGCTGTTGCCACTTCCTTCAGCAGGTCACAGTCTACATGTTCTTAATTCAGTCCAGAAGCTGAAGTCCCACAATACATTTATCCTCAAGGATGGGATTGGGAGCCTAGCTGATGCCCCCCTACAATGCCTTAGACCTAAGAATGCCTCACTCATTCCTCACCCTCACGTCTCAGCTGCTGTGGGAAGGAGCTGGTGCTTGCTGGTGGTCTGTAGCTTTGATTTGGGCTTATGCCAGGTGTTGCCAGAAACCCTCACCCTAAATTATCAGTGCCATAAAAGGTCAGACTCCCTGCAGAGACCAACAAGCAGGCACCAGTCTGGGGGTACAGGGGTGTGTATTTCCTATTCACCTCCAAAGGAGGTGGACACCGAGGACAGTGTTCCTAGATTAGTGTCGAAGAAGAGGCCTGCTGCTTGGTCCACTGTGTTGTGGCCAGCACCGTGGTGTTGTGCTTGATTAGCCAGGCCTAGCTAGTGATGGAGGCAAATCTACAAGGAGCATCATGGCACCCAGGGTGGAGGTCTTGGCCGAGGCAAGCTCCCCCTAGTGGCTGCAATCCTCGCTGCTGTCGCCAATGGCTCCCCACCTGTCAGGTATTGGGTGGGACACCTCAGTGTGGGAGGCCACAGAACACGACTCTGGGAAGAAATAACTTCTATCCCAGATTTTCCCTGTCACGATCCACTACACCTACATGTCCAAGGACCAGCGTGAGAGACAGAAATGGTGACAGGCACTATACCATCATGGAAATGCAAGGCTTCCTGGAATCATTTCTCCAAAGGGAGGGAGACAAGGACATTGATTGGCTTTTGTGGGTCTTCGTCATTGGCTCCGAGCTGTTGCTTACAGTACTTGACATGCTGCAGGTGACTGGATTGGTCCAAGACCACCAAAGTCATCATTCACTGAAAAACTCAAAGTATCCACAGCCTGTTTACAGAGACACCCTAGAGGAGCCTCCAGACTTTTCACTCTATCAAAATACCATGACAAGCACACCAAGGCACAGGGCAGGAGACACAGGCAAAAAAAAAAAAAAGGGGGGGAAGGCTCTGAGGAAGACGCTCCCCAAGCCCCCAGAGCCCACAGAGGTAGGAAGAAAGAAGCTCTGATTCCTGGGACTTGGATTTTTATGGCATGGCAGCACAGGCCCACTGGGAGAGGTCAAGCCCAGGTGACGCCATCCACCTCTAAGATAGAATGGGGACAATTCAAAGAGTGTGGGGTTTTTGTTCTTTGTTTTTGCCTTGTGTCATGCGCCCAAGATCCTTGACCATTTCCAACCTGGAGGAGAGGCCCTTGACAACACCATCTAAGGAGCTCTTCATGAAGGACCACTCTGACCTTAAGTCTGTGCCATTACATGCACAGTGGGGGAACAGGACGACATAGGTGCCTGTCCACGTGACAAGAACCTGATCTCAGGACCCACTGTGGAGACTTCCGGCGGAGGAGGGCATGCATCCATGCTGATAAGAACCGATTTCATCAGGACCCCCTGTGGAGGATTCCAGATGACGAGGGCCCAGGTCCACACCGAAAAGAACCCGGTTTCGTCAGGACCCGCTGTGGAGGATTCGGGAGGACCCGGGCCGGCGTCCACACAGACAAGGACCCAGTCTCCTCAGGACCCACTGTGGAGGATTCAGAGGGACGTGGCTCTGTGTCCACACTGACAAGAACTCAGCCTCCACAGGACCCACTGTGGAGGATTCAGGAAGACGAGGGCCCGCGTCCAAACTGACAAGAATCCGGTCTCATCAGGTCCCATGTGGAGACTTCGGGGAGACGAGGGCCCGTGTCCACACCGACAAGAACCCGGTTTCGTCAGGAACCGCTGTGGAGGATTTGGGAGGACCTGGGCTTGCGTCCACACAGACAAGAACCCGGTCTCCTCAGGACCCACTGTGGAGGATTCAGGGGGACGTGGCCCTGCGTCCACACTCGGGGACGTGGCCCTGCGTCCACACTGACAAGAACCCGGTCTCCTCAGGACCCGCTGTGGATACTTCGGGGAGATGAGGGCCCGTGCCCACCCCAACAAGAACCCGGTGTCGTCAGGACCCACTGTGGAGGATTCAGGGGGACGTGGCCCTGCGTCCACACAGAAAAGAACCCGGTGTCCTCAGGACCCACTGTGGAGGATTCAGGGGGACGTGGCCCTGCGTCCACACTGACAAGAACCTGGTGTCCTCACGACCCGCTGTGGAGACGTCGGGTGGACGAGTGCCCACGTCCACACGGACAAGAACCCGGTCCCCTCAGGACCCGCTGTGGATACTTCGGGGAGACGAAGGCCCGTGCCCACCCCGACAAGAACCCGGTCTCCTCAGGACCCACTGTGGAGGATTCAGGGGGACGTGGCCCTGCGTCCACAATGGGGGACGTGACCCCGCGTCCACACTGACAAGAACCCGGTCTCCTCAGGACCCACTGTGGAGCATTCAGTGGGACGTGGCCCCGCGTCCACAGTGACAAGCACCCGGTCTCCCAGGGCCCACTGTGGAGGATTCAGGGGGACGTGGCCCTGCGTCCACACTGACAAGAACCCGGTCTCCTCAGGACCCACTGTGGAGGATTCAGGGGGACGTGGCCCTGCGTCCACACTGGGGACGTGGCCTTGCGTCCACACTGACAAGAACTCGGTCTCCTCAGGACCCACTGTGGAGGATTCATGGGGACGTGGCCCCGCGTCCTCACTGACAAGAATCCGGTCTCCTAGGGCCCACTGTGGAGGATTCAGGGGGACGTGGCCCTGCGTCCACACTGG
Organism: Panthera onca; assembly: GCF_046562875.1. NCBI lineage: Eukaryota > Metazoa > Chordata > Mammalia > Carnivora > Felidae > Panthera > Panthera onca. Next base: position 146,888,818 of record NC_138344.1, on the reverse strand, counting down.
GGGACGTGGCCCCGCGTCCACACTGACAAGAACCCGGTCTCCTCAGGACCCACTGTGGAGGATTCAGGGGGACGTGGCCCCGCGTCCACACTGACAAGAACCCGGTTTCGTCAGGACCCGTTGTGGAGCATTCAGGGGGACGTGGCCCCGCGTCCACACTGACAAGGACCCGGTCTCCACAGGACCTTCTGTGGAGACTTCGGGGGGATGAGGGCCCGTGTCCACACCGACAAGAACCCGGTTTCGTCAGGACACGCTGTGGAGGATTCAGGGGGACGTGGCCCCGCGTCCACACTGGGGGACGTGACCCCGCGTCCACACTGACAAGCACCCGGTCCTCTCAGGTCCCGCCAAGGGAGGAGCAGGCGAGGAGAAAGCCAGGCCCCGGGAAGAGGAGCTTCCGGAACCTGGAGGCTGAGGGGGGCGCTGTTCGCCAGACCCTGGGGGGAAAGGACCCTGCGCGGCTTCGTGCGCGGTGACACTGTGTCCCCCGCGGGGCTTACCTCACCGGCGCCGGGCGGCGGGGCCGCGCGGCCGTCTTCCTGCTCCGCGCCCACTCGGTTCCCGCCGATGCCTCATGCGGTTCGCGGTCCAGGAGCGGGCTCCCCTGGCGGAGCTCGCACTCCCGCCGCTCTGGCCTCGCGGGTCTCTTCGGCCTCCGCGCGGGGCGGGGTGTCCCTCCCGAGTCTGCGAGTCTGCGACGGCGCCGTGGGGACTTCTGTGCGACACCACGGAGCTGCAGATGGCTCCGGGCAGGACAGACGTGCTCACAGGGGCGGTTCCTCCGCGGCCAGGAGCACAGAGCAGCTCTCCGCCCCCGTGCGTCTTCCTCCCTTTCTGTCCCCAGTGCCCTGTCCTGGGACAGCAGGCCTGCCACCTCCTTGCTCAGATTTCCTCTGGGGCACGTCGTTCCTTCCGCCGCGCTTGCAAATGGCACCGTCTCTTCCTTTCTCTTTCCGACGGGTCGTCAGGAGCGTGCAGACGTGCACGTGGTGTGTGTGTGCTGCTCTCCTATCCTGCGAGTGTCCTCGTTGCTCCTTCCGTTGCCCTTGGAAATAACGCCGCCAGTTATGTTACCAGCCAAAGTGGGTTTCTTCAGGAGTAGCGGAGAATTGCCATCCGGGCCCAGCAAGCTGTGGCAAAACCGCAGCCGAGCGGGGAGCACACGGAGAGGAACGCTGTTTCGCGGAGAAGAGGAAGTTGGGAGCGTGGTTTTGAAGCGAAGTCCGCAGGAGGAAAGCAGGGCTGCAGGGCGAGCAGGCGCCTCCCGGGCCCAGCTGCAGGGGCGGTGGGTTTCCTGTATGGGCCGCAGGGCACAGCTTCCCCTGGTGGGGCCTGAGCCGGGGGTTCTCTCCGCGGAGGGTTCTAATCTTGGGTCTGTAGCGGTGGGTTGTTCCCCAGCCTGACCTGGGTGGTGGGCTCCGCCTTCCAGCCTCCCCTCCCCGCCTCCCGAGTCCACTTCCGGGAGATGTCCCTTCATTGCTTTTCGCAGTTCTAACAGCTTCTTAGTGGCGTCTTGTGGACAACCGGAATTCCAAATCCCACTGCTTCCGCTGCACCCAAGACACGTGGCCACCAATAGAACCCTCCCACGTGCCTCTGGCTCACGTGCTGCCTCCTGCAGAGCCCGTGGCCTCTCCGCCTGGGTGAGCTGGGTCTGGGCGAGGGCCTACGTCACAGCGTTTGACCCCTCTCTTGCTTCTGTCGTGTGGGGCTGACACGGTTGTTGGAGGAGTACCTTACTCTGTGATTTCAGACGTTCAGTGAACGTGTCACGGCAGCGCAAATACGCTTTACCTGGAGGCTCATTTCTTTGCCGCGTTTGCCACTTCACACGAGATATTTTAGTGCGTTTTACCCCAAACAGGGACACCCTCCCGAGAAACCACCACAGAACCCCAAATGAGGAAATCCCTGCGTTTCCACATTAGACCCCAGACCACAGGCCCACTTCAAGTGTCCCCACCTGCCCCACTGTGAAATGTCTTTTCCCAATCTGATCTGGGTTCTTTTGGGGAAGTGCTCCTGAGACTTTCCCCTATCTGTGTAACCTGGGGGGATTTAAAGAGCAAGGTGGTTCCTGGGGCGCCTGGGGTCTCAGTCTGCTAAACGCCGAGTTCACATCAGGTCGTGATCTTGAAGTTGATGGGTTCGAGCACCTGCTTCTGGCTGTGTGCCAACAGCTCAGAGCCTACAGATTGCTTGAGATTCTGTGTCTCCCTCTTGCTAACCCCACCCCCTATCATGACCTGTCTCTCTCTCTTTTTCAACAATAAATAATAAATGTTAAAAAAAAAAAGAGCAAGATGGTTCCTGAGTGGCCTTTTCTGGATGGCTTGTATCACTGAGGATGTTTTCTGCATTCACCCATGTTGTGACGTGTATCAGTCCTTCCTTTTTAAATTCTGATTAAATGTATGTAACATAACACTTACCACGTAAGTCACTTTAAGCATACAGTTGTCTGGCATTAACTGCATTCACACTGTTGTACATCCATCTCCAGAACGTTGTCATGTTCCCCTAGGGAAACTCTGTAACTATTAAACCCTAAATCCCAATTCCCCTTTCGCCTCGGCCCCTACAGCCACATTCTACTTGGTGTCTCTGAGTATGACTTTTCTGGACACCTCACTTAAGTGGAACCATAGTGTATTTTCCTTCTGTCACTGGCTCATTTCACTCAGCATAATGACTGCCAAGTTCAGTCGGTGTGCAGGTGTGTGTCAGAACTCTCTTCCTTTTGAAGGCTGAATTATATTCCATTGTGTATATACTACATTTTGTTTATTTACTCACCTGTGAATAGTTACTTGGGTTGCTTCCATCTTTTGGCTGTTGTGAAGAAGCTGCTATGAATACGGGAACATGAATACCTGCTCAAGGCTTTGCTTTAAAGTTCCAGATGTAAGTGCAGATGTGGAGTTCTGTGATAGCTTTCTGAGAAACCAGTATTCTCTACAGCCACAACATTTTACTTTATTTCTTTGTATGACAGAATAATATTCCTGTTTAAGGGTCTGCCCCAGGTTGTTTATCCATTCACACACCGATAGGCATTTGCATAGTTTCTACAATGTGGCTATTGTGAACAGTACTGCTATGTATGTGCACATGCACTTTGTTTAAACAACTGTTTTCAATCTTCGAGATATATATCTAGGAGTAGTATTGTTGGGCCATATGGTAATTCTATGTTTTTATCTTTTTTTTGGGGGGGGGGGAATTGCCAAACTCTTTTACACATAGTCTCCACCATTTTACATTTCGACAAGCAAGGTTGAAGGGTTCCAATTTCTCAACATCTTTACCAACATTTGTTATTTTATAGTTGTATTGATTAGAGCATTTTTAGTGCGTGTAAAAGGGTATCTCACTGTGGTTTAAATCTCCATTTCCATAAGGACGATTGATGTTTAATATCTTTTCAAGTGGTATTCACCATTTGTATGATTGCACTGGGGAAAGATATATCCAAATCCTTTGTCCATATTAAAAATTGGGTTGTCTTTTTGTTGATGAGTTGTAAAAACTCTTTATACATTCTACATAACAGGCTCTTACCGGACAAATACTGTGCAAATATTGTCTTCCATTAGGCTTTGTCTTTTCACTTTGGGGATAGCATCTTCTGGTGTACAAAGGTTTCTAATGTTGAGAAAACTAAATTTATCTACTTTTCTTTCCTTGCTTGTGCTTTGGTGTCATCTCTAACAGCATTGCTAAACCCAATGGTCATGAAGATTTATCTCGATATATTGCTTCCAGAGGTCATAATTTTACATTTAAACTGTTGATCCATTTTGATTTGATGTTTGTATATGGTGTGAGGTATGGACACAATTTCATTCCTCTGCACGTGGATAGCCAGCTGTCTAGCACCCTTTATTAAAAAGACCATTTGCTCCCCAATGTTATGTTGTCTGCTCTTGTCAAAATTCAGTTGACCAAAGATGAAGGGGCTTATTTCTGGGTTCTCCATTAAATCTCACTGACCTGTACGTATCTTTATTTTTGTAGTGTTTATTTATTTTTGAGAAAGAGAACACGTGAGGCCCAGAGAGAAAGAGAGAGATAGGAAACTGATTGGTGTGCAAAGGAATGTGTTTGGATAGACCTGAGAATGATACATTTCTTTGACCTGTGGTTACTCGGTTGTCCTGTAACTTGATTATGTTCATCTAAACTCATAGAATCTTATAATAAACATGGTCATTTACCATATTTAAGTTACTTCTGTAAATATCTCATTACTTTGATTATTAGATAAAATTTTATAAAATTATTTCCATAAATACTTATGTCTTCACACTGTGTATTGTGTTCCTCCTTAGCTTGGTGGCTGTCTGATGACCATATAGAGTAGATAGATAGGATGGACCAGTTTTATAGGGGGGACAGATTTAGTTCCGTTCATGAAAGTGACAGTTTCTAAGGCAAGACTGTGGGGTCAAGGGGCTGAGATGGGGTGCAAAATAATAACATCATGGGAATGAACTCAAGGCTATTGTGGAGAGAGTCTGTCATGTTTTACCTATACAGTTCTTTCCTCAATGCGAATTATTATTAGGAGACCTGCCAACCTAACAAACTGTTGTTAAATCCACAGGAAATGAATGGAAGAGTCCAGAAGGTGGCTGGCGGGTGGTGGATGCAGGGAGGGAGCCTGGTGGGCAGAAGCCTGGTGGTTGAGCAAGGGCCTGGAAGGAGCTGTAAATGTTAGGCCAGAGGGACGTCAGTCCAGATCCAGGACAGAGCTCTTGTCCCTGCACATCCCAGAGCTCAGGACATCCTGGGAAGGGAGACCCTGGGAACAAATGGGAATGGAAGCCAAAGCCCCAGAGGGAGGAGGAATCTACAAGGAGGCATGTGCTACCCCATGTGGAAGCTGTATTCAGAAAAAATTGAAGTCATAATTATTTCTTTTGTATATCTCAAGTTGGTGTCAAATATTCTTTTCCATATGAAATTATGGTCTTTTAAAAAATATTGCCAATAGTGGATAATTTCATTTTAATACATTCATAATGATGTGAATCCTCTATAATGACTTTAATATAACATAAAAGTATTATCTATCTATCATCTATCTACCCTCTATCATCCATCACCTATCCACTTATCATCTATCTACTATCTAGCATTCTGATCTCTATTTGAAGTCTATTCAGCTAACTCAGCATTTATCCTCTTGGCACATGCCTTCAGGACTAGGAACACATTTTCTGCAATTTCTTTAGGCTCCGGATTTTTAGATTCCAATGATGTCCAGGTCAGCCAATCCATTTTCATTAATGTGGTTGTTTTAGTGCCATTAACTTCTTACCTCAGATACTGATGGTCTCTGTCCATATCAGTGAAGAGTCCCCCACTTTTCTGTGACATCTGTGCCTCCTCCCTGAGTTAACAGCCCCTTGTGTTGGATGGGGATTTCTCAGGAGATGGAGACACCAGCCATGCATGCGAATCATATCTGCAGGTGACAGGTGTCCATGTCTTGGTGTCTGTGCACTTAAAGATGTCGGCACTGCTACCAAGCTTTGCAGATGACTGAGGAAGCAAACCCCATCAGCAGAGAACCATCAAGATCAGAAGTCTCCAGGTGTGCCCATGCTTTGCAGGTGGTTGTCAGGTGAGGTTAATACATCAGTGTGGAAACTAAAAGAAATATGATCCTGGGAACAAGTGTCCTTTGCTTGTTATATTTACACCAGACTGGACATCAATATAGACTTTTCCTATACAGTTAAGTGTGGAATGACTGTTAAAATGGAATGTATTTAAAGACTTGATTTGGAAAGTTTTCTGGAGAAAATATGGATCCCTTCAAATATCTTTCGGACAGATAGAGTATAGTGAATTGTGATCCACTCATTTGTTCACTATCTGATCAGAAAGGTGAGGCGATCACTTGACCTGCGTCCAACACAATTCATAGACCAAGTGTTGCCTTGACCGAGGACCAACAAGCCTGCGGATCCACAAAGAGATGCCCACAGGTGGACCTGGAAGGACAAGGGGAGCCTGAGTCAATTTTTGTCCACTTATCAGGACATGCTCCCTCCCACACAGGCAAACTTCTCAAGATCTAGAGTAAACTCCAATCTCGGGGAGTGGGAGCCCACAGCTCTCTCCTCAGACAGGGCTGAAGTCCCTGAGGAAGGCAGAACTGTATTCGAGAAACAGAAGAGACTGTAGAGCCTTCCTTGTGCCTGGTGAGGGGTCCCAAAGCTGAGGGTTTCAGATGTCAGATGTGGGATGATGGGAATGGTTGTGACTGCTGGTGACTGGCCCAGGCTGAGTCTGCTTGTCCCCAGGGGTCCTGTCCCAGGTGCAGCTGCAGGGGTTGTGCCCAACTGGTGAGTGCCTTGCACACTCTGCACCTCACTAGCAGCATCTTGGGGTTCTCCATCTCAACCAGTAATTTCTGGTGGAATTGGATCCACCGACCCCAGCAGAGTGGATGCAGTGGATGGTTCACATACTATCATATGTATCACATACTAGGGTCCAGACCACAAGAGCCACATGTCCAAGAGTTAGGCAGTTTGTTAGGCAAGAGGAAGAGGGATGAAGCAGGTGCTGGCCACCCCCTTGGAGGTTCCCCCAGGATTAACAGCCACACAATCAGAACCGCCTCTAAGGGTGAACAGGGCAGAATAGGCCTAGCCACAGAGCCGGCTCAAACACCACAAAGGACTTCTGAGAGCTGAGCATCGGCCCAAAAATTGCGATTTGCCCTTAGGTTACCTAAAAGTCACAAGGGGGCATTCAGGACAGCAGAGGTAACTGAGATCTGCTGGGGTGCTCAGGTTACCAGGGGGAGCTGAGGACACCAGGGTCGCTCAGTTCTGCATGGAGCACTCAGACCTCCAGGGGGATGCTCAGGTGTCCATGGGGCGTGAGGTCACTAGTTGCCACTCAGTTCACCTGGGGGCACTCAGGTCATCAGGAACACACAGGACACCAGGAGCCACGTAGGGAACCTGGAGGTTCACAGGTCTCCAGGGGGCACCCAAGATCTCAGAATTCATATCCGGAACCAGTGTTTCAGGGTCAGGTTTCCTGTGAAGCATCTTTCTCATCAGGCCCTGCAAACTTCAACCTGACCAGCAAACAGTACACACTGTTTCCTAAACCATTTACAAACACAGATGTCTTCTATCATTTAGAGTGAACAGTCATATAGTAGTGCCGACCTTGATAGAGACCAAGCTCGGGGATAAATTAACTCTCATATGAACAGACCTGTGCCTCACAAGTACACGGGCCACCATTTAAAATAGATGTAAGTGATTTTCAAACAGAGGAGACTGACTCATTCAAGTGATCTAAACTTAATATATTTGAGCAGCTCCTCTCTCCTTTTATTTTCCTTAAGGTTTCCCTTTGATGGCCATGAAGAGAGAGCATGAGTAAAGACTCTTGTAGTTGTCGCAACCCCACAGCTTCTTCATCAACTCCACGACTTTCTCTCAAGGATTCTCAGTATATACACGTTCCTGTGAGAGAAAAGAGTAGTTTCTACCCTTCACTCCTTTTGTTCTCCATCCAGTTCAGGAAGCCTGAGACAACCAGTGGGGAGGCACACTGAGTCAAGTCTTACAAAACCGTCAGCCAGGGGTCCATTCTACTGAAGTAGTTAAGGAATCATCCACTGGATCCACCTGTCTCTGCACCTGCCTCTCCACAGAACATGAGGCCCAGACCTTCCTCACACTCAGCTGGACATGAAGTCAACTGTATGGGAGCAGATTAGGAACTCAGTTTAGTGGGTTATTTCACCACAGTTTTCCATAGTAGCTACACGATGTTGCACTCCCATCAAGTGAATTCTAGGATTGCCTGTTCTCCACATCCTCAGCAACACTTGAGATGTTCTGGTTGTGTTTGCCTTATTTTATAATAGCCTTGCTATCAGTTGTGAGGTGATATCTCAGTGGATCGGGGGTGGAATTCTCTGATGATTAGTGATGATGAACAGCAAGTCATATGCTGGATGGACATTTTTTCAACCTTAATAGCAAAATGGATATTTACATGTTTGACCCAAATTTTAATCAGGTGATGCGTTTATTATTATAATTGTGATTTTTGCTATTGATGTGAACGAGTCCCTCCTGTATTTTGGATATTGACTCCTTTTCAATATTTTTAATGTAATGTCTCCCATTTCATAGACTGCCTTCTCACCCTGCTACTGTTTGATTTGCCCCCTTTCTAGTTTGATGCAGTCCCCCTTGTCTGCCATGGTTCTCTGTGATTTTGCTTTTGTATCAAATAAATCATTGTCAAGAGAATGTCATGATGGTTATCCTGTGTGTTTTCTTCGAAGGCATTTTGGGTCAGCTGTTCTGCTTAATCTTTAATCCATTTTGAGATTTTTTTGTGTTGACGTATATGTATGATGCAAGAGTACGGCCAAATGTCATTATTTTGCACGTGTGTATCAACACCATTTTTTAATGTTTCTTTTATTTTTGAGGGAGAGAGACAGATCATGATCAGGGGAGGCACAGGGATAGAGGCAGACACAGAATCCAGGCTCTGAGCTGTCAGCACAGAGCCTGATGTGGGGCTCAAACCCACAAATCATGACAACAATACGTGACTGGAAGTTGGATGCTTAGCTGACTGAGACACCCAGGCGCCCCTAGTCAACACCATGTTTAAGAGACACAATCCTTTCCCCACTGTGCATTGTTGGAAATCTCATGGAGGATTTGCTGACTGCATCTGCACAATTCTACATCTTGGCTCCGTAATGAGCTCCCCTGGTCTATATGCCTCATTTCATGCCAGCAGTACCCTGTTGGAGCTAATGTATCTCTGCAATATATTTAGAAGGAAGAAGTGTTCTCCTTCTTCCAGGTTCTCTCCTCTTCATGATTTTTTTTTTACTTCCATGTGTTTTGTGGTTACATATGAATTAGTATATTTTTCACATTCCTTTAAAAAAAAGGCATTGGCATTTTCATTGAGATAAAAAGATAAATATAAAATTAACATAAAAAGATACAGCAGAGAAAAAAAGACTATCACAAATACAGAAAACAAACCAACTTCATTAAAATTTGATTTTGGAAAGATAAGTGAAATTTAAAAAACATAGGTAGCCTAGGGAAATAGGTAAGATTCAAACAAATGCGATCGGAACTGGAAAAGGAGACATAACTGAACTAAACACATGAAAAGGATCATAAAGGAAAAACTTAGATATTTATAGGTCAACAATTAGATCACCAAGAACAAATTACACATTTTCTAGCATTATATGATCCACCAGTACTCTTTCATGCAAAATACAGAGGAACAAAACAAAAATTAGTAAGAAGATATCCTTAATATAAACCTTCACCCTCCAAAAAAAACCAAGGCTTTATTAAAATTCCACAATATTTAAAGAATAATTAATGCCAATACTTCTCAAACTATTACAAATTGCTGATGAAAAAGACCACTCCCAGATGCATTTTATGAGGACACTTTTACTCTCACAACAAAGCCAGAGAAACACACCTCAAGAAGGGAAACTACAGGCCAGTGTCTCAGATACACATACATGCAAAATTCTTTGATTAAGTCCGAGCCTACTGAATTCAATAGCACACTGAAAGGATCACACATAATAATCCAGTGTGATGCATCCCTGAGATGCAAGTTTCCTTCAACATACACAAATGCAAAAATGTGATGTCCTCCATTAACAGAGGGAATGATTGCATCAAAGCCATCCTTAATTTATTCATAAAATCATTAGACACAGTTTTTTCATGAACAAAAAACACATGTTCATCATTTAAAAATAACTCAATTAAAAAGGAGAAGGAAATTGCCTCCACATGATCCTGGCCACTATGAAAGTCCACACCTGACAGCATATTGAACATAAAATACTAAAACCATTTCTGCCTTATCAGGAGCCAGGAAATGATATTCATCCCCAAAATAAGTATTCCACATGATAACGTGAAGAATAACTATGCTGCCTCAAACCATATCATCGTGTCACAGTCCTTATTTGGATGAAAGTCACGGGAGAAACAGCCAGTCCAAGGACTCTCAGACCCTCCTTTGTCCCTTGACAGCAGGATATAAATCTCCCTTGGGAAACTCCCCTTCCCTGTACCAGGAGGGGAGAACCATCCTTAGCACCAGAATAAGGAACTCAGGGACAAGAAGGTTGTGCAAACAAACCTAGTTATTTGTTGACGAATTAAATACCCCAAAACCACACCTTTGCCTTGACTCTTGCCAAATCCAATATTTCGTTGTCTGAAAGTCACAAGTGCCACCTGCTTTGTTCATTCTCTGGGTGTCATATTATTAGCAAGCCCAGGCACTTGCAAAATTAAATTTATTCTTCCCTTTAGATCAGTCTTATGTCAATTGAATCCTTACACCGGGTGAAAACCCAGAAGACAAGAAGGGAAAGGCATTCTTCTCCTACAACTGGAAGAAGTACCCACAAACTTTGGCAATAAGAAGAAATAAAAGACATTTAAATCAGTAAGGAGGAAGGAAAATTATTTGTTTGCAGATGACATGATCTTAAACATAACAAAACCCTAGAGATACCACAAAAAATATTAGAACCAGTTTTTTAAAATGAGGAAAAGTGCAGGATGCACAATGAGCACAATGAACAAAGAAAATAAATAAAAATAAACCACCTATGATTCTACACCCCAGCATGGAAATATATGCAAAACAAGTAACAAAATTATACAACAGAAAATGGCACAGAATAAAGTACTTGGGATTAAACTTCATAAATTATGTAAAATAATTGTAGAGCGAAAATGACCTTGGTTGATGAAAGACATGTAAAAATGCACGAGTTCCGCAAACATACCTGTGCTCACTGATTAGAATTATTCATATTGTCACAGCACCATCCACACAAACTAATGTAGAAGTGCATCCCTAAAGCTGCCATTCACTTTTAAAGAATCAAATCTAAGTCTGCAGTGTGATATATATGTAAGAGGACATGCAAATAGGGCCCTCTCTGTGCTGATAAAACCAGCCCAGCCCGACCGTGCAGCTGGGAGAGGAGCCCCAGCTCCAGGGGTCCCAGGTGTTCCCATTCTGTGATCAGGACAGAACACAGACACCTCACCATGGAGTATGTGCTTGGCTTGGTTTTCCTTGTTGCTTTTTTAAAAGGTAATTCACGGTGAATGGGAGACACTGAGTATGTGAGTGGACATGACTGAGAAAGAGTGGATGTGTGACAGTTTCCTGACCAAGATATCTTGCGTCTGCAGGTGTCCAGTGTGACGTGCAGCTGGTGGAGTCTGGGGGAGACCTGGTGAAGCCTGGAGGGTCCCTGAGACTCACCTGTGTAGCCTCTGGATTCACCTTCAGTAGCAGCAGCAAGGACTGAGTCTGCCAGGCTCCAGGGAAGGGGCTGCAGTGGGTCTGACGGATTGATACTGATGGAAGTGGCACAAGCTACGCAGATTCCGTGAAGGGCCGATTCACCATCTCCAGAGACAACGCCAAGAACACGCTGTATCTGCAGATGAACCTGAGGGCCGAAGACATGGCCACATATTACTGTGCAAGAGACTGGGTGAGGGGACATCACTGGGAGCCCACACGCAAACCTCCCTGCAGTAGGGGATCAGCACCACCAGGGGGCGCACAATATGCACAATTCTGCTTTGTGTTGCCAGGAGCAGGTGCAGATGGAGGTTACAGGCAGGTTTCCTGTCAGGGTCTGGGGCTTCCTGTCCACACAGCAGCTTCCCCAGGGAGCCTCTATGGACACAGGATTCTGTGCTTACCTATTAACTCGCTGAATTAGATACCTGTTGTCATAGGAAAACTGCACTAACATGCACAAAAGACACAAATGTTTCCATTGCTTACTCCTGTCCCTCAACATGAGTGAATTACAGATTTCCTGAGGCACAACAGCTGAACCATTAGAGGAGTCCCAAATGCACTCCCTGTGCAGCCAGGACCACAGGATCCCACAGCTCCCCATTAACTTCACCCAGCCCTTGTCCCAATCAAACAACGTGAGACTTCCCTCCTGGCACTTGCTACTCAGGACGTTAAATGAGCTACAGCTTTATTCAATTCCTCTAAACAAGAGATAAATCATGTATTAGTCTGGATTCTCCTGAGGAACAGAACCCAAAGCACATTGGTTTCCATGACTAAAGAGGTTGGGAAGTCCCATGATCTACTGTCACAAGCTGGAGACCCAGGAAAACCAGTGGTGTAATAGGTCTGATTCTGAACTAGGGTCTAGTCTCAGAACGTAGAGATCTTATGATATAACTCTCATAAAAAGGGCCAGAGGGGACCACTGTTCCAGTTCAAACAAGAACATGGGAGGTAAAAATGAGGGAATTCTTCCTCCCTCTGCATCAGATTCTATTCACAACCTTAATGGAATGGGTGATGCCCAGACAGAAACCATGGGAGGAAATGCCAGTCTCTTCTGGAAACACATCACAAACATCCACAGAAACAGTGGTGAATCTGGGCACCGATGACTCAGTCAAGATAACCCATAAAGTTAATCATGACAAGACAACTTCCCGTAAATGTGGAGCTCAAAGACTGAAGACTTGAATTTAAATTAAAAATAAAACAAGAAAATTAAATACATACATATATGAACTATTTGGACTACCTCAAAATAGCACACTTGTGCACAGTGAGGGAAACAATCAACAAAACTAAAAGGCAACCTATGGAATGGAAGAAGATATTTGTAAATGACATATCCTCAGGGTTAGTATTCAAACTATGTAAATGCTTTTAAATTATTTTCACATTATCAGTAGAGAGTGTGTCCATGAAGTTCAGCATACTGTCATGTGAGAAGCAAAATTCGTGTCTTCCACTTGTGTTTCGTGTTAGGATCTCACTGAACATGAGACCAACAGCTTCACAAAATTTGAACCATACAGTACAGTACTGTTAACTACAGGGGTAATGTTGTGGAGACCCTTCTAGAACCTAATCATCTTGCATAACAGAAAATCATAGCCCTTGAGATCTACTCCTCATTGCCCCACCCTGCCAGCCCCAGACAACTGCCATTCCACTCTCCATTTTATTGTTATCAAATCCCAAATTCAGCTGAGTATTTCTGGAAAGGTCAATGTTCAAAGTTTTAGTTTTGGTGGGAAAAGAAGTTGAGCTTTATTTAGGAGGCCAGCCACCCGGAGAAAAGGCAGACTCTTCTCCAAAAGCCAACTCTGAGGGTTTCTGCCCAACCCAGGAGATTTTAAAGGACTAGACGGTACTTAAACAAGGGAGTTCCATGGTGGATACAATTTTCGATCATGTGCAGCCTCCATGGTGCAAGCTGCCAAAGTAACCTCAACTCCCCTGCATCTATCTCCACCTGAGGAGAGAAACTCACAGGCATGGGAGAAGACTGCCAGAGGCCAGGAAAGAACCACAATAAGGGATTAGAGGGGAAATCCCCTGGGGCTCACACATGTGCAGCAGTACCTTCTGTTCTCACCAGACGGCATACGAAAAAACTAAAATACAACCTTGTACTTCACCAATCATGACACAGAATACTGGGAAATGTTTCCTCAGTAAACTCAGAGGAAGCTTCAAAGCAACAACCAAAAGGATCAAATGGCTTGCAAACTAATAGCCAACCAGAATAAGACATGTAAAATTACAAAGCGATGTTTTTCAATACGAACAAAGGTAAAATTGACAGTCTACCTCCATATCCCATGGAAGTAGGAAGCACTGGTCTCCATAATGAGGAAAAGCAGTCATCCAGAGAAAGTGACCCAGCAGTACCACAGGACATGGAATTGGTAGAGAAGTTCAGTGTGTTATAATTGCATATCCCGTATCCAAGTAGAAGGAGAAAAGATGGAATGTGTTGAATAGAGCCGTGTTTCTGGGTCCAAGTCCCTACCCATGTCCATGTGAGCACTGTTGACCATGGCCCACCTGACTCTCCCACATCCACCCCAGGTGAACTGATGAGCAGGGTCACCCAATGCCACACCCTGTGACTGTTACCTAACCCCACAGGTGGCCCCGAGGTGTAGGGTGCTGGCCACCTGGTACAGCCCTCTGTTCTGTCTGATGGTCTAGACCTGGTTTTGCTGAGGATCCTCCATTTATCCATTCTCACTGGCAGATGTCCCTGAGCAGGGGCATGAGGCTGGCAGAGGACCAGGTCACCCTGAGGGCACCCCTCTTGCTGTTTGCGCTCTGGGCATTGCTGGCTCCTGTCCAAGGTTCTCAAGGTCGTCCCTCATGGCGCTACATCTCTTCTGAGGTGGTAATTCCCAAGAAGGAGTTGCACCACGGCAAGGGCGTTCAGATGCCTGGCTGGCTGTCCTATAGCCTGCATTTTGGGGGCAAGAGCCATGTTATCCACATGAGGCACAAGAAACTCTTTTGGTCCAGACAGTTGCTGATGATGACTCAGGATGATCAGGGAGCCTTGCAGATGGACTACCCCTTCATCCCTCCAGACTGTTACTACCTCGGCTACCTGGAGGAGATTCCTCTTTCCATGGTCACCATGGACACGTGCTATGGGGGCCTTGAAGGTATCATGAAGTTGGATGACCTTGCCTATGAAATCAGACCCCTCAGCCATTCCCAACGGTTTGAACACATTGTTTCTCAGATAGTGGCAGACACCAATGCAACGGGACCTACTTATAACCTGGGATATAAGGAGGTTAGGAACCCCCTGTTCTCTCAAGCAAATATCAGTGCAGCCCCCAGGATCTCTAGTAAGTTGTATTCATCCCATCATGGGATTTTGAAAGGACTTGTTCTCGGTTCCAAAACAATGTATAGTGTGTTCAACAACGTGTCAAAATGTGCCCGATTCCTCATAAGGCTTGTTAGTTTGACTGACTCAATGCTTCAAGGGATTGATGTAAGGCACTATATTTCCTCCATGGTCATTTATAATCTGGAAGATCCAGTTGTCTTGAACAATTTTCGGGTGCCAGGGAGTCCGATTCATATCTACTTTCAGAGACACTTGTTTGTTGCTTTTAAACCACATACAGCTTTACTTATGAACAAAGATGCACCACATGAACTTCAGTTTCAGCCAGCCCCATACGCGGTATGCGGATCAAAATCCATCATCTCGCTTGCTTCTCTAGGCAGACATTTTTTATTGTTGTCTGTGTTAGTAGCCCAAAAAATTGCATTATCTATTGGTATTTTTTATGACAATCAGTTTTGTGCATGCCAGAGGAGGTCTACCTGCATTATGAATCAATACCCTGTTATGACAGATTCGTTCAGTAACTGTTCCTTCATTCATATGCAGCATGTAGTGGTGAATAATTTTTGTGAGTGCATATTTGACTCAGGACTTTCCTATTTCAATAAAAGCCTGACTCACGATCGTTGTGGAAACTATGTAGTGGAGCCAGGTGAGCAGTGTGACTGTGGCTCCTTCAAGCAGTGCTACAACAATCCCTGCTGTACGACTGATTGCATTCTAACCCCTGGCAGCAAATGTAATACAGGCAGATGCTGTACAAACTGCACCTATTCCGATGCTGGGACACTCTGCAGGCCAATCCAAAATATATGTGATCTTCCAGAATACTGCCGTGGGGTGTCCGTGGAGTGCCCTGATGACTTCTATATGCAAGATGGAACCCCGTGCACTGAAGAGGGCTACTGCTATCATGGAAACTGCACTGACCGCACTATGCACTGCCAAGAAATCTTTGGCAGAAATGCTGTGAAGGGTGAAAATGTCTGCTATACCATAAATCAAAAAGGCAGCCGATATGGACACTGCAGAAGAGACGCAGGGGTATTCAAATCTAAACCCTGTTCCCCCACAGACATGCAGTGTGGAAGGCTGCAGTGTAGTAACGTCACGCATCTCCCTCAGCTGCAAGAGCATGTGGGATTTCATCAGTCTGAGATCTCAGGGTTCTGGTGTTTTGGGCTGGATTCGCATCGTAGCACAGGAACAACCGATATTGGTCATGTGAGAACTGGTACCCCCTGTGCTCCTGGAAAGTTCTGTCAGGATACCTACTGCAATGGCAGTGTGGCTCAGCTGAACTATGACTGTATCCCGGAGAAATGCAGTCACAGAGGGATATGCAACAATAACAGGAACTGCCATTGCCACGTAGGCTGGGATCCTCCACGGTGCACTGAACGAGGCACTGGTGGGAGCACAGACAGTGGACCCCCTCCAAGAAGAATGCGGTCAGTCAGGCAAAGTCGTGAATCCGTGGTGTATCTCAGAGTGATCTTTGCTAGAATCTATGTCTTAATTGCTGCATTCCTCTTTGGTATTGCCGGAAACGTCAGAACTATCAACAGACAGAAGGTTACGGAAGAGACTGTTGATCAAGACAATGCATAATTCAGCCTCCAGACCCCTAAACAACTATAGACAATCCACGTGGCTCATCTGTGAAAATACAGTAATGAGGCGGCACAGCTAACATCCACGTTTCCGGGGGTCTGCGGGAGACACAGGGGTCCACAGGCACATCATGGACCTGACACCAGGTCTCTGATGCGTCACTGAGCAGAACTCTGAAATAAAACTTGAAAACTGCATGCTTGTGGCCTCTATGTATTTGTGTAAGCCTGTAAGAGCCCAAACGGTGCCTAAGACTCTGTGCAGAAGACCTGAGTCAGCAGCTGTGTCTTGGGCTGAGGTTTCTGGTTCCAGAAATAAGAGAAGTTGCCACAAGCTCCTTGAGGGGCAAATTCATGAATTTTCTCCAAAACTGTGCTCTTGCACACTGAGCTTTGTCTCATTCTTCAGGTAATCTCTCATTTCCTGGTCCCAATATGGGTTCAGGGTGATGGAGGGCTACCACCCACCCATACTGCCTGTCCCACACTGGGGTGTCTGTGGGCTGTCAGGGAAAGGGACATGGATTCGATCCCAGCCAGTGCAAGCTGTGCCTCCCTGGAGAGCAAATTTCCGAATGTGGGAGACTGAGACTATGAGGCTGAAAGTAGCCCCCAGTGAAATGAATCAGAAAGGTAGGCACAAGTGCCTATGGATGTCTCTGGCATTCCGAGGGAGCCCGATGAATATGAACCCCTTTTCTCCTTCTTTTCTCTATTTTTCAGTGAGTTCATCCTTAGATGAGGGTCTGCCTAGGATTTCCACTTTGGTTCTCCCAAGAACCTCCTAGAAGTCCTGCAGAGTTGAGCCTGTGGAAAGTTAGGGACCCTTTTTCTAAACATTTTTTACTATTTTTGCAGTTGTCTAGAATGTATTTTAAATCATAATAGTGATATTAAAGTCTGTTTATTTTCTTCTGAATTGAAAATATACAACTTTTTAATAGTAATTGATTAGGAAATTTTCAGAACTAAACAGTAACTGTTTCAGAAATTACTTTGGAATAAGAATGTATCCCATAATTCACCAATAGATGTAAAACACATGAAGCACATAACAGGATTTTCACTTCAGTTCATACCTAGAATCCTTGTTGGTGCAGATAGTCTTGTAAGTTGTACCAATGTGTCCCCATGCATGCACTTTGTCTCAAAGACACATGGTTACACAAAGTATTAGACTGCCATGTGTACACATATTCTCCACGTTCCAGGGCAACCAGGTAATCATACTTTCCCAGCACCTCCTGAAATTCCCGTGCAGCCACACTGCATGTTCCCAGCAAGAATGCGTCCAGGAATGTTTGGGAAGGAGGGCCAAACAGGTGCCCTGGCCACCTGCTCAGTAAACTACAGAAGGATGCTAAGTGAACTGTGGAGTAACATCAGCCCTTCTGCCTGTTTGGACACACGTGTTACAGATGCAGACCTACTCAGTTAACACCATACATGTGCTGGAAACGTGAGTTTACCTTCAGGATAAAGTAAGAATGGGTCCTGTGGAGGATCTAGCACCCACAGGCCACACCCACTAATTGATGGGAGTCTACACACCAGCACACAGCGATGTGGGCTTCAAGTATAGTGCTGGGTCTGAGCTTACAAGCAGAATGTGGCTGAACCTAGAGCCTAGAAAGGTGAAGGGGAGGAAGAAATTCTCCACCAAATGTTCTTGTGGACCAAGAACTAAGTTCACATGACCTGGATTAACAGGGGAAAGAAACCAAAGTTCATTGTGTGTGCACAGAGGTCCCCCTAGATACACATTAACTAGATCAGAGAAGTGAAGGTCCCCTAAACTTACAATAATGAGCTAAGCAAAGTGAGTGCCCCCTAGAGTAATATTAACTAGATAAGTGAACTGTAGTGTGCCCCCTAGATTTACTAACTAGATAGAGTGAGTGCCCCCTCAGATATACACAAATCAGATAAGCTAAGCAGGTGCCCATTAGATTTATATTGACTAAATAAGTAAAGTGCAGCATGCCCCCTAGATTTACATTAACTAGATAAGCTAAGTGAGTGTCCCTAAATTTACATTAACTGGATAAGCAAGGTGAGTGCCCCTTAGATTTATATCACTTAGGTAAGTGAAGTGTAGCTTGCCCCCTACATATACATTAACTCCATACACTGAGTGCCCCCTAGGTATACATTAACCAAATAAGCAAAGTGGAGTACCCCCTAGATACCCATTAACTAGACTGGCAAAGTGACTGTCCTCTAGATGTATGTTAACAAGAGAAGCAAAGTGAGTGCCCCCTAGATGAATAACGAGATAAGTGAAGTTAGTGACCCCTAGATTTACATAACTAGATAAGCAAAGTTTAACCTGCCCCCTAGATTTATATTAACTAGAAAAGTGAAGTGAGTGCCACCTACATATACATTAACTCCATAAGGGAAGTGAGTGCCCCCTATATATACATGAAGGAGGTAAGTGAGGTGAGTGCCCCTAGAATTATATTAACTACATAAGGAAGAGAGTGCCCCATAGATATACATATACTGGAGAAGCAAAGTGAGGTTTCCCCAGATTTATATTAACTATCTAGGGGAAGTGTAGCTTGCCCCCAAGATTTGCATTTACTAGATAAGCAAAGTGAGTGCACCCTAAACATACATTAACCGGATAATTAAAGTGAGTTCCCCCTATGTTGACATTAACTAGATAAGCAAATTGAATGCGCCCTAGATATACATTAATTAGATAAGCAAAGTGTGCTTACCTAATGTGTCCCGTAGATTTTCATTAACAAGATAAGGAAATGAGTGCCCCCTAGATTTACATTAATTAGATAAGTGAAATGAGTGCCCCATAAATTCACATTAACTAGGTGAGTTAAATGAGTGCCCACTACATAAAAATTTACTGGATAAGTGAATGATCCCTAGATTTACATTAACTGCATAAGGGAACTGAGTGCCCCCTAGATTTACATTAACTAGATAATCACAGTGAGTTCCCCTAAATTTATTTCAACTAAATCAGCGCAGTGCCCCCTAGATTTAGATGAACTAGTTGCACTAGATCAATATTAACTAAATAAGTGAACTTTAGTGTTCCCACTAGAATTACATTAACTGCATAAGGGAACTGAGTGTCCCCTAGATTTACATTAAATCGATAAGCAAAGCGAGTGCCCCCTAGGTATATATGAACTAGATAAGGGTGATGAGTGCTCCCTAGATATACGTTAACGAGATAAGGGAAGTTAGTGACTCCTAGATACACATTAACCACACAAGCAAAGCATTGCCTGCTGTTTTCAGCAAAGCCAGAAAGCAGTGTTCTGCTTTGCAATGTGTTCCCTGCAATGTCCTACACCAGGACATACCTATTTGATTTCCCACATGTCTGACTTACTTCACTTATCCTGATGCCTTCAGGATCCACCCATGTTGTCGCAAAGGGCAAATTTTCATTCTTTCTTACGGACGAATCATAGAATTCCACTGTACATACAGGCCACACTTCTTTTTACCCATTCTTCTGTCTGAGGACACATAGGGTGTTTTGGTTCTTGTAAATAATGCTACAATGCACAAGGATGGGGGGAATGAAGATATCATTTAAAGTTAGAGTTTTCACTTTCTTTGGAAAGTTGGACTTCCACAAAGACTCCAGTCCATGTGTGATCATCTAAGACTGTTTCCCAGAACCTCGGAGACCACAGACAACAAAGGTGGAGCAGGTTCAGGGGTCACTGTAGACTCCAAAGCCACACTCAGGTATGTTCACCTATGCATGTGTAGGGAAGACTCTTCAGGGGTCCATTGGCATATGGAGCTGGATCCCACAGGGCCCAAAAATGCACATTTGTTTGTGGATGGATGCCAAGTTTTGGAGGGGTGTGAGAGACAACACAGGGACATCTTAGGCTGCTATGAGGCTGACATTACCCCTCTACTACACTTCCAATTCTTTTGTGAGATTCAAAAGACAAAAGCATCAAGTGTGACTATAAATCAATGCTCATGGGTACACAATACATACAGATGTAGCCTGTGACATCAGTAGACTGGGGAGTGGTGTGGAGCCGTTAAAGTGTACCTGTCCATGGGATTGAATTTAAGTAGTTATCAGTTGACAATAGACTGTTACGCCTTTAGAGTGTTTTGTGTAAGGGCATGGTAAACCCAAAGGATCTATCTAAAGAATGTGCACAAAAGGAACAAAGAAGCAAATGAAAATGTGTCACTGCAAAATATCAACTAAGCACAAAGGAAGCCATTCATATGGGAAATGGAGTCCAAACCTGTGAGATGTAGAAAGAAAACACAGATCTTATGTTATGTTCCAATCACAATAAGGAAAAGTGTTCCCCGCTCTTCTTTTGTTTTGTTTTGTTTGTTTTGTTTTGTTTTGTTTTGTTTTGTTTTACATCCCAAATTGCTCATGATCTATCCCCTGGCCATAATGCCTTTAATTTTCTTCAAAAATGCTACGATCTCTACTTAGCACCGTGGTCCTAACACCTGTTGTTATGGCTGTTGTTTCTATGAGTGTAAAGAATCACATGAAATTATTCCCACCAACACAGACACATGCACACTTGTATGAAATCTTCTCTGTGCATAAAACATCTTTAGGGTTAATATCACATATTGTATGATTTGCAGTCATGTCCATGCATCATTAAATTATTACTAGCCAAATGTGTATAGGAATGTCTTCTAGGAATACCTTTTTTTTTTTTTTTTGGCCCAGATTTATTGAGATACAATCGACATATAACATTATGTAAGTTTAAGGTGTACAATGTGATGCCTTGATACATGTATATAATGCGAATGTTTACCAAGTAGAAGTTAGTCAATACATTCTTCAGCTAATTATGGTAAGAACATAAAGCAACTTTCAATATACAATATGTATATTAATTATTGTCATCTTACTATACATTAGACCCATGGAAGCTTTTTGTCTATCTTCTAACTGGAAGTTTGGACACACTGAGCAATGCCCCCCCCCATTTTCCCTGCCCCTAAGTCCCTGGAACCCACCATTGCACACTCTGTTTCTGTGAATTTGATGTTTCTAGACTCCACATGTAAGTGTGATTTTACAGAATGTGTCTTTCTCTGTCTGACTAATTTAACTTAGCATAATGTCTTCAAGCTTCATCCATGTAGTCACAAATGGCACGATTAACTTTTATATGGATGAAATCTATCATCTATCTATCTATCTATCTATCTATCTATCTATCTCTGTATCCATCCATCTATCTATCTAATCTCACATCTTCTTTATCTATTAATCCCTTCATGAGCAGTTAGGTCTCTTCAGTGTCTCAGCTATGGAGAATAAGACTGCAATGAACATGGGGTGCACATATCTCTGATGTAGTGACTTCATCCCCTGTATATATCATTCAGAAATGGGATCGCTGGGCACAACCATACTTTTGTTTCTAATTTTTTGAGAATTCTCCATACTGCTTTCAGTAGTAACCTCACCAGTTTACATTCCTAGGGACAGTGTACCAGGTTTGCTTATTTCCACATGCTCACAAGCATTTGTTATCTCTTGTCTGATGGTAACAGCCATAATAACAGGTGTGAAGTGTCATGGGATTGTGGCTTTGATTTGCATGTCTCTGGTGATGAGTGATGTTGAGCACCTTTTAATGCACTTGCTGGACGTTTGTACATGGACTTTGGAAACATGCCCTTTCAAGTCCTCTACTCCCCCATTTTTTAAAAATTGGGTTGCTTGTTATAATATTCAGCAAAATAAGCTTTTTTTAAATTTTGGATATGAACTTCATATCACATGTTTTACAATTTTTTCCGTCCCTGTAAAATGTCTTTTCCTTTGGCGAATGCGTCTTTTCCTAAGCAGAATATTTTTAGTTTGATGTGTTCTCACTCACTGATTTTTGTCTTCATTGACTGTGTATTTGGAGTCATATCCAAAACATCATTTCCAAGGCCAAGGTCAAGGAGATTTTTGCCCATGTAGTTTTTAGGTGTGTTATGGTATCCCTACCTGGTCTTTGTGTAAAAGGAAGGCGGGCATTTTAAAACTAGTGGGGACATTCACTCTTCCTCTCAAGTTGGGCACCAGCAGACAGCCCCTTTGTGTCTCCAGCTGAGGAGGGAACCCCACATGCATAGGAGGAAACTGCCAGAACCCAGGAAAGAATCACAATAAAGGATTAGAGGGAAAAAATCCTGGAGCTCACACATGGTCACCAGTACTTTCTGTTCTCACCAGCTGGCATAAGAAAATACTAAAATACGACCTTGTACTTCACCAATCATGACACAGAATACTGGGAAATGTTTCCTCAGTAAACACAGAGGAAGCTTCAAAGTAACAACCAAAAGGATCAAATGGCTTGCAAATTAATAGCCAACCAGAATAAGACAAGTAAAATTACAAAGCAATGTTTTTCAACACGTACAAAGGTAAAATTGACGTCTACCTCCACATCCCAAGGAAGTAGGAAGAAGTGGTCTCCATAATGAGGAAAAGTAGTCATCCATAGAAAGTGAACCAGCAGTACCACAGAACATGGAAGTGGTAGAGAAGTTCAGGGTGTTAAAATCGTATATTCTGTATTCAAGTAGCTAAAGGAAAGATGGAATGTGTTGAATAGAGCCATGTCTCTGGGTGCAAGTCCCTACTATGTCCATGTGAGCATGCTTGGACAGGGCCTGCCTGCCTCTGCCACATGTGCCCCAGCTAAACTGATGTGCAGGGTCACCCAATGCCACACCCTGTAACTGTTACCTAACCCCACAGGTGGCCCCCAGGTGTAAGGTGCTGACTGCTCAGCACAGCCCTCTGTTCTGCCAGATGGTCTAGATCTGGCTTTGCTGACGATCCTCCATTTATCCATTCTCCCTGGCAGATGTCCCTGAGCAGAGGCATGAGGCTGGCAGAGGGCCAGGTCACCCTAAGTGTGTCCCTCTTGCTGTGTGCATTCTGGGCAGTGCTGGCTCCTGTCAAAGGTTCTCAAGATCATCCCTCATGGTGCTACATCTCCTCTGAGGTGGTATTTCCCAAGAAGGAGCTGAACCACACCAAGGGCATTCAGATGCCTCGCTGGCTGTCCGATAGCCTGCGTTTGGGGGGCAAGAGACAAAACTTCATTTTTACTTTCAATTTCTATTAAAAATATTCCTATTTGGGGAGAGAGGGGAAGATGGAGGCTTAGGAGAACACCTTATCATGCTGATCATTTAGATTCCACCCACATCTGCCTAAATAACCCAGAAAACTTCCAGAAAGGCTAGTAGAACGGACTCTCCAGAGTCAAGCACACACAAGAAGCCTATGGAAGAGGGTAGGAAGGGCAGAGAGGCGGTGCATGCTATACGGACAGTTGGGAGGGAGCCAGGGTGGTGGAGGGGGAGACCGCCTGGAAAGGCACAGCCCCCAAAGTCTGGCTTGAAAAAACTGAGGGGCCGGACTCTGTGAGTTCTGACAGCCAGCAGGGCTTAACATCTGGGATGCTAAAAGTCAACAGCTCTGCTCTCAGAGAGCGGGGAGAGTAAGAGGACACCTGGAGGCAGAGTTGATGAGTCCCGGAAGACAGAGCTCAGCTCGGCAGGAACAAAGGCAGTGGCCAGCGCCATCTCCCTCTCCCATCCCCCAGCAGAAACCCCAAAGGGAACCAGTTCCTGTCACAAAACTTGCTTGCATCACGCAAACACCCAACACTGTGCTTCTGTGGATCCATCCCTCCGACGGGTCTGCCTTCCTCCTGGTGCTTCAGGGCCCCTACCACAGGGGACCACTGATGGCAAAGCAAGCTACACCTACCCCTCCCGCCACTGTGCACCTTGTGGATCCTCCCTGGTTAATATGCCAGATCCTATGGAAGCAGCACGCCAAGCCTCGAAGTGTGCAAGCAGCACAGACAGGGGCCACACCACTCCACGGTGAATGTTGCCCCTGGGAGAGCGTAAGATAAGGTACACACCAGTGTGACTGTGGCCCCAGCGGTGGGCTGGGGGCAGACAATGGGTCTGACTGCAGCCACGCCCACCAACACAAGTGACACCAGACAGCACAGGGGAAGTGCCCTGCAGTTTGGAGCCACCACAGGGACAACCAAAAATGGTGAAACGGAAGAACTAGCCTGAAAAGAAACTCAAGGAAGTAGCGACACCTAACGAATTGATCAAAAACGATTTCATCAATATAACACAACAAGAATTTAGAATAATAGTCATAAAAGTAATCACAGGGCTTGAAAAAAAGCACAGAAGAAAGCAGAGAATCTATTACTAAAGAGATCAAGGGACTAAGAAATAGTCATGAGGAGCTAAAAAGTACTATAAATGAGGTGCAAAATAAAATGGAGGTGGCCATAGCATGGACTGAAGAGGCAGGGGAGAGAATAGGTGAATTACAGGATAAAATTATGAAAAAAGAGGAAGCTGAGAAAAAGAGAGAGACAAAAATCCAGGAGTATGAGGGGAGAATTAGAGAACTAAGTGATGTAATCAAATGGAACAATATCTGTATTATAGGAATTCCAGAAGAGGAAGAGAGAGAGAAAGGGGCTGAAGGTGTACTTAAACAAATCATAGCTGAGAACTTCCCTGATCTGGGGAAGGAACAAGGCATTGAAATCCAAGAGGCACAGAGAACTCCCTTCAGATGTAACTTGAATCGATCTTCTGCACAATATATCATAATGAGACTGGCAAAATACAAGGATAAAGAGAAAATTCTGAAAGCAGCTAGAGCTAAACATGCTCTAACTTAAAAAGTGAGAGCCATAAGAGTAGTGACAGACCTATCTACTGAAACTTGGCAGGCCAGAGAGGAATGGCAGGAAATCTTCAATGTGATGAACAGAAAAATGCAGCCAACAATCCTTTATCCAGCAAGTCTGTCATTCAGAATAGGAAAGATAAAGGTCTTCCCAAACAAACAAAAATGGAAGGAATTCATCACCACTAAACCAGCCCTACAAGAGATCCTAAGGGGGATTCTGTAAGTGAAATGTTGCAAGGACCACAAAGTACCAGAGACATCACTACAAGCATGAAACCTACAGATATCCCAATGACTCTAAACCCATAACTTTCCATAATAAGACTGAATGTAAATGACTAAATGCTCCAACCAAAAGACATAGGGTATCAGAATGGATAAAAAAACAAGACCCATCTATTTGCTGTCTACAAGAGACTCATTTTAGACCTGAGGACACCTTCAGATTGAAATTGAGGGGATGGATAGCTATCATGCTACTGGAAGTCAAAAGAAAGCTGGAGTAGCCATACGTATATCAGACAAACTAGACTTTCATTTAAAGGCTGTAACAAGAGATGAAGAAGTGCATTATATAATAATTACAGGGTCTATCCATCAGGAAGAGCTAACAATTATAAATGTCTATGCACCGAATATGCTGGCACCCAAATATATAAAATAATTAAAAACATAAGCAACCTTATTGATAAGAATGTGATCACTGCAGGGGACTTTAACACCCCACATACAACAATGGATAGATCATCTAGACACAGGATCAATAAAGAAACAAGGGCCCTGAATGATACATTGGATCAGATGGACTTAACATATATTTAGAACTCTGCATCCCAAAGCAACAGAATATACTTTCTTCTCGAGTGCACATGGAACATTCTCCAAGATAGATTACATACTGGGTCATAAAACAGCCCTTCATAAGTACAAAAGAACTCAGATCATACCATGCACAGTTTCAGACCAAAATGCTATGAAACTTGAAATCAACCACAGGAAAAAGTATGGAACAATTCCAAAAGCATGGAGGTTAAAGAACACCCCACTAAAGAATGAATGGGTCACCCAGGCAATTAGAGAAGAAATTAAAAAATATATGGAAACAAATGAAAATGAAAATACAACACTCCAGGGGCGCCTAGGTGGCTCAGTCGGTTGAGATTCCAACTTCGGCTCAGGTGACAATTTCCCAGCTTGTGAGTCCGAGCCCCACGTCTGGTCTGTGCTGACAGCTCAGAGTCTGAAGCCTGCCTTAGATTGTGTGCCTCCCTCTCTCTCTGCCCCTAACCCACTCGCATCCTGTCTCTGTCTCTCTCAAAAATAAATAAACATTAACAAAAAAGAAAATACAACAATCCAAATGCTTTGGGATGCAGCAAAGGCAGTCCTGAGAGGAAAATACATTGTAATGCAAGCCTATCTCAAGAAACAAGAAAAAAATCCCAAATACAAAATCTAACAGCACACAAAAACGAAATAGAAGCAGAACAGCAAAGACACCCTAAAACCAGCAAAAGAAGAGACATAATAAAGATCAGAGCGGAAATAAACAATATAGACTCTAAAAAACTGAAGAGCACATCAATGAAACCAAGAGTTGTTTTTTTTTTAAATAAACAAAATTGATAAACCTCTAGCCAGCCCTCTCAAAAAGAAAAGGGAGATGACACCAATAGATAAAATCATGAATGAAGATGGAATTATTACAACCAAACCCTTAGAAATACAAGCAATGATCAGGGAATACTATGAAAATTTATATGCCAACAAACTGGACAACTTGGAAGAAATGGACAAATTCCTAAGCACCCATGCACTTCCAAAACTCAAACAGGAAGAAATAGAAAATTTGAACAGACCCATAACCAGTGAAGAAATTGAATCAGTCATTAAAAATCTCCCAACAAACAAGAGTCCAGGACCAGATGGCTTCCCTGGGGAATTCTACCAGACATTTAAAGCAGAGATAATACCTCTAGTTCTCAAGCTGTTCCAAAAAAATAGAAAGGGAAGGAAAACTTCCAGACCCATTCTATGAAGCCAGCATTACTTCGATTCCTAAACCAGACAGAGACCCAGCAATAAACACAACTACAGCCCAATATCCCTGATGAATATGGATGCAAATATTCTCAATAAGATACTAGCAAATCAAATTCAACAGCATATAAAAAGAATTATTCACCATGATCAACGGGATTTATTCCTGGGCTGCAGGCCTGGTTCAACGTTCGCAAATCAATTAGTGTGATACATCACATTAATAAAAGAAAAGATAAGAACCATAAGATCTTGTCAATCGATGTAGAGAAAGCATTTGACAAAATTCAGCATCCTTTCTCAGTAAAAACCATCAAGACACTCGGGATAGAAGGAACACACTTGAACATCATAAAAGCCATTTATGAAAAGCCCACACCTAATATCATCCTCAATGGGGAAAAATTGAGATATTTCACTGCTGTTGTTTAACATAGTGTGGCAAGTGCTAGCATCAGCAATCAGACAACAAAAGGAAACCAAAGGTATCAAAACTGGCGAAGATGAAGTCAGGCTTTCACTTTTTGCAGATGACATGATACTACACATGGAAAACCCAATAGACTCCACCAAAAGTCTGCTAGAACTGATACATGAAATCAGAAAAGTCGCAAGATACAAAAGCAATGTACAGAAACCAGTTGCATTCTTATACACGAACAGTAAAGCAACAGAAAGACCAATAAAGAAACTGATCCCATTCACAATTGCACCAGGATTCATAAAATACCTAAGAATAAACCTAACCAAAGATGTAAAAGATCTGTATGCTGAAAACTATAGAAAGCTTATGAAGAAAACTGAAGAAGATGCAAAGAAATGGATAAACATTCCATGCTCATGGATTGGAAGAATAAATATTGTTAAAATGTCAATACTACCCAAATCAATCTACACAATCGAAATTGCAATCCCAATCGAAATTGCACCAGCATTCTTCTCGAAGCTAGAGCAAGCAATCCTAAAGGTTGTATGGAACCACCAAAGACCCAGAATAGCCAAATATTGAAGAAGACCAAAGTGGGAGGCATCACAATCCCAGAGTTTAACCTCTACTACAAAGCTGTCATCATCAAGACAGCATGGTATTGGCACAAAAACAGACACATAGACCAATGGAATAGAATAGAGACTCCAGACTTGGACCCACAAATGTATGGCCAACTAATCTTTGACAAAGCAGGAAAGAATATCCAATGGAAAAAAGACAGTCTCTTTAACAAATGGTGCTGGAGGAACTGGACAGCAACATGCAGAAGAATTAATCTAGACCACTTTCTTACACCATTCACAAAAATAAACTCAAAACAGATAAACGACCTGAATGTGAGACAGGAAACCATCAAAACCCTAGAGGAGAGAGCAGGAAAAAACCTCTCTGACCTCAGCCACAGCAAATTCTTACTTGACACATCTCCAGAGGCAAGGGAATTAAGAACAAAAATGAACTATTGGGACTTCATGAAGATAAAAAGCTGCACTGCAAAGGAAACAATCAGCCAAATTAAAAGGCAGCCAACAGAATGGGAAAAGATATTTGCAAATGACATATCAGACAAAGGGCTAGTATCCAAAATCTATAAAGAACTCATCAAATTCCACGCCTGATACACAAATAACCCAGTGATGAAATGGGCAGAAAACATGAATAGACACTTCTCTAAAGAAGACATCCAGACGGCCAACAGGCACATGAGAAGATGCTCAACATCACACCTCATCAGGGAAATACAAATGAAAACCACACTGAGATACCACCTCATGCCAGTCAGAGTGGCGAAAATGAACAAATCAGGAGACTATAGATGCTGGAGAGGATGTTGAGAAACGGGAGCCCTCTTGCACTGTTGGTGGGAATGCAAACTGGTGCAGCCATTCTGGAATATAGTGTGAATGTTCCTAAAAAATTAAAAATAAGTCTACCCTATGACCCAGCAATAGCACTGCTAGGAATTTACCCAAAGGAAACAGGAGTGCTGATGCATAGGGGCACTTGTACCCCAATGTTTATAGCACCACTTTGAACAATAGTCAAATTATGGAAAGGGTCTAAATGTCCATCAACTAATGAATGAATAAAGAAATTGTGGGATCTATTCACAATGGAATACTACCTGACATTGAGAAAGAATGAAATGTGGCCTTTTGCAGCAATGTGGATGGATCTGCAGAGTGTTGTGCTGAGTGAAATTAGTCATATGGAGAAAGACAGATACCGTATGTTTTCACTCTTATTTGGATCCTGAGAAACTTGACAGAAGACCATGGGGAAGGGGAAGAAAAAAAAAGTTAGACAGGGAGGGAGTCAAACCATCAGGGACTCTAAAAAACTGAATAAACTGAGGGTTGATGGGAGGTGGGAGGGAGGGGAAGGTGGGTGATGGGTATTGAGGAGGACACCTGTTGGGATGAGCATTGGGTGTTGTATAGAAACCTATTTGACAATCAATTTCATATTTACAAAATAATCTTATTTAATTGTCATTACTATGTTTTTTTAGTTTTATGTAAATTTTTTCAAATTCCATTTTATTTCCATCATTTTACTTTAGTCTACTACAGTATATTCACGTTTTCAAATTATCAAATGATTTTTTTCTTTTCTTTATCTTTATTGTCTTTTTCATTTCTTTACTTTTTTCTTAAATACAGAACAAAAAATTCATAATTTTTATTAAAAATATTTTTATTTAATTTTTTCTACTATATACTATACTTTTGTCTATATTAATTTCAAATTCTATTTTACTCCCATCTACCCATTTTACTCTACATCAGTGTATGCATTGTTTCAAATTCTCAAATGATTTACTTTGCCCCCTTTTTTTCCCCTAATCTGTCAAACCACTTTCAACACCTAAACAAAACACACCTAGGATCTAGCATTAACTATTAGATTTGTGTGTGTGTGTGTGTGTGTGTGTGTGTTTAATTTTTAATTTTTTTGAAACTTTGTTTTATTTCAATATTTCTACTTCATTAATTCCTTTTCTCTCTTCAAAATGACAAAACAAAGGAATTCACCCCAAAAGAAAGACCATGAAGAAACGACAGCCAGGGATTTAACCAACATAGGTGAAAGCAAGATGTCTGAACCAGAATTTAGAATCATGATAATAAGAATACTAGCTGGAGTCAAAAATAGATTAGAATCCCTTTCTGAAGAGATAAGAGAAGTAAAAAAAAAATAGCCAGAATGAAATTAAAAATGCTATACCTGAACTTCAATCACGGATGGATGCAACTGTGGTAAGGATGAATGAGGCAGGACAGAGAATCAGCGATATAGAGGACAAACTTATAGAAAATAATGAAGCAGAAAAAAAGAGGGAGATTAAGGCAAAAGAGCATGATTTAAGAATTAGAGAAATCAGTGACTCATTCAAAAGGAACATCAGAATCATAGGGGTCCCAGAAGAGGAAGAAAGAGAAATAGGGGTAGAAGGGTTATGTGAGCCGATCATAGCGGAAAACTTTCCTAACCTGGGGAAAGACACAGACATCAAAATCCAGGAAGCACAGAGGACCCCCATTAGATTCAACAAAAACTGCCCAGCAACAAGGCATACCATAGTCAAATTCACAAAATACTCAGGCAAGGAGAGAATCATGAAAGCAGCAAGGAAAAAAAGTCCCTAACATACAAGGGAAGACAGATCAGGTTTGCAGCAGACCTATCCACAGAATCTTGGCAGGCCAGAAAGGCGTGGCGGAGTCTATTCAGTGTGCTGAATCAGAAAAGTATGCAGACAAGAATTCTTTATCCAGGGAGGCTGTCATTCAAAATAGAAGGAGAGATAAAAGTTTCCCAGACAAACAAAAATTAAAAGAGTTTTTGACCACTAAACCAGCCCTGAAAAAAAAATTTAAGGGGGACTCTCTCAGGGGACAAAAGATGGGAAAAAAAATATATACATATATATATATATATATAAGCAAGAAAGATTAGAAAGGACCAGAGAACACCATCAGAAACTCCAGCTCTACAAGCATCATCATGGCAATAAACTCATATCTTTCAGTACTCACTCTAAACCTCAGTGGACTCACTGCCCCAATCAAAAGACACAGGGTAACGGAATGGATAAGAAAACAAGATCCATCTATACACTGTTCACAAGAGACCCACTTTAGACATAAAGACACCTTCAGATTGAACATAAGGGGATGGAGAACCATCTATCATGCTAATAGTCAACAAAAGAAAGCCCGAGTAGCCATACTTATATCAGACAATCTAGACTTAAAAATACTGTATCAAGAGATGCAGAAGGGCATTATATCATGATCAAGGGGTCTATAGACAAAGAAGACCTAATAATCGTAAATATTTATGTGCCAAATGGGAGAGCACATAAATATATAAATCAATTAATCACAAACATAAAAAACTCACCGATAGTAATACCATAATATTAGGAGACTTCAACACCCCACTCATGGCAATGGACAGATCATCTCAACAAAAAATCGACAAGGAAAGAATGGCTTTGAATGACACACTGGACCAGATGGACTTAACAGATATATTCAGAATATTTCATCCTAAAGCATCAGAATATGCATTCTTCAGCGCACATGGAACGTTCTCCAGAATAGACCATATACTGGGACACAAATCAGCCCTAAGTAAGTACAAAAAGATTGAGATCATACAGTGCATATTTTCAGACCACAATGCTGTGAAACTCAAAATCAACCACAAGAAAAAATTTCAAAAGGAAAAAATACTTGGAGAATAAAGAACATCCTACTAAAGAATGAATGGGCTAACCAAGCAGTTAAGAGGAAGTTAAAAAGTATATGGAAGTCAATTAAAATGATAACACCACAACCCAAAACCTCTGGGACGCAGCAAAGGTGGTCATAAGATGAAAGTATATAGCATTCCAGGCCTTCCTAAAGAAGGAAGAAAGATCTCAGATACACAACCTAAACTTACACCTTAAGGAGCTGGAAAACGAACAGCAAATAGAAACCAAAACCAGCAGAAAACAGGAAATAATAAAGATTACAAAAGAAATTAATGCTATCGAAACAAAACAAAAAAAAAAACAAAAAACAGTAGACCAAATCAATGAAGCCGGAAGCAGGTTCTTTGAAAGAATGAACAAAATTGATAAACCACTAGCCAGTTAGATCAAAAAGAAAAAGGAAAGGATGCAAATAAGTAAAATCAAGAATGACAGAGGAAAGATCACAACCAACACAACAGAAATAAAAACAATAATAAGAGAATATTATGATCAATTATATGCCAATAAAATGGGCAATCTGGAAGAAATGGGAAAATTCCTAGAAACATATACACTACCAAACTGAAACAGGAAGAAATATAAAAATTTGAACAGACCAATAACCAGTAAGGAAATAGTATTAGTAATCAAAAATCTGTCAAAAACAAGAGTCCAGGGCCAGATGGCTTTCCAGGGGATTCTACCAAACATTTAAGGAAAAGTTAACACCTATTGTCTTGAAGCTGTTCCAAAACATAGAAATGGAAGGAAAACTTCCAAACTCTTTCTGAAGCCAGAGTTACCTTGATTCCAAGAGCAAACAGACACCACACTACAAAGGAGAACTATAGACCAATTTCCCTGATGAACATGGATGCAAAAATCCTCAACAAGATATTAGCCTACCAGATCCTACAATACATTAAAAAAATTATTCACCACGACCAAGTGGGATTTATACCTGGGATGCAGGGCTGGTTCAATATCTGCAAAGCAATTAACGTGATTCATCACATCAATAAAAGAAAGGACAAGAACCATATGACCCTCTCCATAGATGCAGAAAGCATTCGACAAAATACGGCATCCTTTCTTGATAAGAACCCTCAAGAAAGTACGGATAGAAGGAGCACACCTCGAGATCATAAAAGCCATATATGAATGACCCAACACTAATATCATCCTCAATGGGGAAAACGTGAGAGCTTCAATGTGCTTAGTGTTACTACAACAGTGAAGAACTAAGGTTTCTCTGCACAGAAATCTGGGGCCTAAATTCCTTTTTCTGGTGCTAAGGACATTTCTCCCCTCCTGGTACAAAAAGGGTGTATTTCACATAGGAGATTTATATTCTGTTTAGGGAACAAAGGATGGTCAGTGCGTCTCTGCACTGGCTGTTTCTCAAGCATGTTTCATTCCAGCGGCATATTTGGGGTGGCATATTCTGCTCCCCTCCACCATGTAATGCTGGAGTAGAGACACTGGAATAAATGTCCTGTGAGTCTTGACAGGAACCTCCCTGCAGGGCCGGGCCTAGACTGCAGGGAGCTTTCAGTACTACCCAGCACCAGGCTGCTACCCCAGGTGAGTAGGTGCACAAGGGGTGAGGAAGGCTTTCCTGTCAGAAGCCAGTGTTTCCTTTTCCAGAAAGCAATCTAAAATATCAGTAGATGAGGGATGCTAAAGGGTGTTTAAATATCCTGTTCCATCAGATGCAAATAGTCCTCAGAGCACTAGGTTAAGTATGGGTGTGTCTGTGCCCTGAGAGCATCACCGTACAACGCCATCCTCTACCGGAGACCCTGAGACACATCCCCTCACGATGGACTGGAGCTGGAGAATCCTCTACCTGGTGGCAGTGGCGACAGCTAAGGGTCAGCCAAGTCCCTGGACACAGGAGAGGACCAGGACCAGTCAACATTGATTTCATCCACTCTTGTCCCCTCTCTACAGGTGTGCACTCCCAGGTTTTGCTGGTGCAGTCTGGGGCTGAAGTGAGGAAGCCTGGGGCATCAGTGAAGATCTTCTGCAAAGCATCTGGATACAGCTTCACTGATTACTTTATGCACTGGGTGCGACAGGCTCCTGCACAAGGGCTTGAGTGGATGGGAAGCACTGACCCTGAAGATGATTCTACAAGCTATGCACAAAAGTTCCAGAGCGGACTCACTCTGACAGCAGACACATCCACAAACACAGCCTACATGGAGCTAAGCAGTCAGTGGTCTGCAGACACGGCCATGTATTACTGTGCAAGGACACAGTGAGGGGTTGTCAGTGTGAGCCCAGACACAAACCGCCCTGTAGAAGAAGATCAGGACCGCCAGGGGGTGCACACTATGCACCATTCTGTTTGTGTTCCCAGGAGCAGGTGCAGGTAGGGGTTGTTGGAAGGTTTTGTGCCATGGCCTGGGGCTTCCTCTCCATACAGCAGTTTCCCCCAGGAAGCCTCTCTGGACACATGATTCTGTGCTTACCTACTCGGGTCTGGTTTACAAAGTTTGTTTTACCAGGAACACTATACTTACATGAACAAGTGATAGAGTCTCTTACAATTGCTTAACCTTGTACTAAATATCGATGGTTTACATGTATCCTGATGCACATCAACTGAACATTTACAGGAGTCCCAGGTGCGCTCACTTTGCATCTAGGACCACAGGATCCCATAGCTCCTGGTTATCCTCACCCTGCTCTTGGCCCAGTCAAACACCATGACACTTCATTCATGTCACTTTGCTTCTCAGAACTTTATATGTGTTACAGTTTTCTTCAAATACTTGAAACTACAAGAGAAAAAGCATCTACATGTATTAGTCAGGATAATCCTGAGGAACAGAACACAAAGCACATTGGCTTACATGACTAAATAGGCTGAGAAGTCCCATGATATACTATCACATGCTGGATACCCAGTAAAGTCAAAGGTGTAATTCTCATCTGATTCCAAACTAGTGTCAAGTCTGAGAATGTGGGGACCTGATGGTTTAACTTTCACTCCAAGGGCAAGAGGAAGCCAATGTTACAGCTCAAGCAGGCACACAAGAAGTAAAAATGAGAGAATTTGCTTCACTTTTATTTTTATTCTATTCATAACCGTAATGGATTGGGTGATTCCCACTTACCAAGACACCAAAACGCAAGAACACAGTGCACACAGCACTCACCACAAACCCTTCCTGAAGCGCCAGTCTCCGTACAGCATATGAACTCTTCTTAATGTAGCCATGACTCTCAGAAGCAGAAAACATAACAGGTTTTCTAAAACACAGAAGAACACAGAGACCTAGACAATATGAGAATATGGAGGAATTCATCCCCAAAGAGAGAACAAGAAAGGATCATATCCAGAGATCTAATCAAAACAGATATAAGGAATAGGCCTAAAACAGAACTGAAAACAACAATAGTAAGGATAATGGATGGGCTTGAGAACAGCATAGAAGACATCAAGATATGCATATATGCATACCACAGAGATAAAAGACATAAAAACTGGTCAACGGTGAAATTTAAAAATTCTATGAAAGAGACATGATGCTTACGGCACATAATAATGGGTGGAAGCAGCAGAGGGATGACTAAGTGATATAGAAGATAAAATTATGGAAAATTAGGAATCAGAAAAGAGAGGGTAAACTAACTTCTTGGGTTATGGATGTAGACTTAGAGAACTCAGCCACTCTGTACAGTGTAGTAAAATTCCTTTCATAGGAGTCCCAAAAGAAGAGAGGGAAAAAGGGACAGAAGGTTTATCTGTGCAAATTGTAGCTGAAAGTTGCCCTAACCCAAGGAAGGAAATGAACATCCAAATCCAGAAGGCACAGAGAACTCCTATCAAAATCAACAAATGTAGGCCATTACCAAGAGAAATCATAGAAAATTGACATAATAGAGAGATAAAGGAAAAATCCTAAAAGCAGCAAGAGAAAAGAAGTCCCTAAGAAGGGAAGGCAAATAAGGTTAGTTCCATTCACAGAAACTTACCAAGAGAGAAGGGAGTGTCATCATACATTCAATGTGCTGAATGGGAAAAAAATGGGCAGGGAAGAATACTTTATCCAGGAAGTTTCTCATTGAGAAGAAGGAGAGATAAAGAGCTTCCCAGACAAACAAAATCTAAAGGAGTCTCTGACCCCTAACCCAACCCTGCAAGAAATACTAAAGGGGACTCTTTGAGTGGGAAAGAAAGACCAAAAGCAACAAACATTAGAAAGGAATAGAATAAATCTCCAGAAAAAAAATTACTTTACAGAAACATTGTGATAACACAATTACACTAATATCATATCTTTCAGTAATCACTGTGAATGTAAATGAACTAAAAAGTCCAGTATAAAGACACAGAGTATCAGAATGGATTAAAAAAACAAGAACCATGTATATTCTGCCTATAAAAGACTACTTTGAGACCTAGAGATACCTGTTGATTGAAAGTGAGGGGTTGCAGAACAATTTATCATGCTACTGGACAAAAAAAGAAAGCTGTAGTACCATATTCATATCAGGCAACCTGGATTTAAAATACAAAGACTGCAAAAAGAGATGAAGAAGGGCATTATATCATAAAGTGGTCTATCCAACAAGAAGCACTAACAAGTGTAAATATTTATGACCACAAATTGGGGCACTGAAATATGTAAAGCAATTAATGACATAAAAAAACTCATTGATAATAATACACTAGTAGTAGGAGACTTGCACTTGTAAGTAGGGGACACCCCACTTGCAACAATGAACAGATAGTGTAAGAAGAAAATCAAGAAGGAAACAATGGCTTTGAATGACACAGGTGCAGATGGACTTAACAGATATATTCAAAACATTCCATCTTAAAGCAGCAGAATACATTCTTGTCGAGTGCACATGGAACATTCTCCAGAACAGATCACATACTGGGTCATAAATCAGCCCCTACAAGTACAAAAAGATTGAGACTATGGCATGCATATTTTCAGATCAGAACACTATGAAACTTGGAGTCAACCACAAGGAAAAATTTGGAAACACCACTAATAGTTGGAGTAAAAGACCATTGCACTGAAGAATAAAGCGGTTGACCAGGAAATTAAAGAAGAAATAAAAATACATGGAAGCAAATGAAAATGTTAGCGTTGACGGTCCAAATCCTGTGGGATGCAGCAAAAGCAGGTTTAAGATGGAAGTAGATAGCAGTACAGGCCTAACACGATAAAAATAAAATTTTAAACACACAACCACTTTACACCTAAAGAAGCTAGAAAAGGAAGAGCAAATGAAGCCTAAAGTCAGACGAGGAGGGTAAACAATCATAGAGTACCTATAAATGGCATAGAAAGAAACAAAAACAGTAGAACAGATCAACAAAACTTTTAGGTTGCTTTCTGAAAGAATGAATAAAATTGAACTTCCTGGACCAGATTATTCAAACAGAAAAGAAAAAGGACCCAAAGAGACAAAATCATGAATTTCATGGGACAGATCACAACCAACACCAGAAATACAATCAATTATAAGAGAATATTATGAAAAACTATATACCAACCAATTAGGCCATCTGGAAGAAATGAATAAATTCCCAGAAACATGTAAACTACCAAAATTTCAACAGGAAGAATTAGAAAAGGAGAATTACAGACCAATTGCCCAGGTGAACATGGATGCAAAAATTATCAACAACATACTTACAAATTGAATCCAACAGTACATTAAAAGAATCATTTACCAGGATGAAGTCGGATTTATTCCTGGGGTGCAAGGATGGATCAATATTAACAATCAATCAAAGTTATACACCATATAAATAATAGGATAAGACCCAAATGATCCTTTCAATAAATGCAGAGAAGCATTTGATAAACTACACTATCTTTTCTTGATAAAAACCATCAAGCAAGTAAAGATAGATGGAAAATTCTTCAATGACATAAAGGCCATATACAAAACACGCACTGTTAACATCATCCTCAATGGGGAAACACTGAGTGCTCTCCACATATGGTCAGGAACATGACAGGGATATCCACTGTCACTAAGTTTGTTCAACGTAGTAATAGAAGGCTTAGCCTCTGCAATCAAACAAGGAAAAGGAATAAAACGCATAGACATTTGAAAGGAATAAGTCAAGCGTTCACTCTTTGCAGATTACATGATACTCTATGTGGAAAATCCAAAAGATTCCACCAAAAGACTTCTAGGACGAGACAAAACTCAGAAAAGTTGTAGGATACAAAGACAACATCAAGTTATTGGCACTATATACATACAACAAAAATGAAGCAGAAAAGAGAGACATTAAGGAAACAGACCCATTTACAATTGCACCAAAAATCATAACATACCTAGGAATAAACCTAACCAAACATGTTAGAGATCTGTATGCTAAAAACTATAGAAAGCATATGAAGCAAATTACACAAGACACAAAGGAAGAGCATTCCATGGTCATGGATTGGGAAACAAATATTGTTCAAATATCAATACTACCCAAAGCAATCTACACATTCAATGTGATCCTTACCAAAATAACACCAACATTCTTCACAGAAAAAGAACAAAGAATGTTAAAATTTGTATAAAACCAGAAAACACCGAATAGGCAGAGCAATGTTGAAAAAGAAATCCAAACCTTGAGGGATC
Organism: Panthera onca; assembly: GCF_046562875.1. NCBI lineage: Eukaryota > Metazoa > Chordata > Mammalia > Carnivora > Felidae > Panthera > Panthera onca. The sequence continues at coordinate 146,850,319 of NC_138344.1, read as the reverse complement.
ACAATTCTAGACTTCAAGCTGTATTACGAAGCTGTAATCATCAAGATAGTATGGTACTGGCACAAAAATAGACACATACATGAATGGGACAGAATAGAGAACCAGATGTGCTGAACAGTCTGTTCAGCAAATGGTGCTCGGAAAACTGGAGAGTAACATGCAGAAGAATGAATCTGGCACACTTTCCTACAGCAAACACAAAAATATATTCAAAATGGATGAAAAACCTAAATGTAAGACCAAAAAGCATCAACATCTATAAGAGAAAACAGGCAGAAACCTCTTTGACCTCGACCTCAGCAACTTCTTAATAGACACGCCTGTAGAGGCAAGGAAAACAAAAGCAAAAAATGAACTATTGGGACCTCATCAACATAAAAAGCTTCTGCACAGTGGAGGAAACAGTCAACAACACTAAGTGGCAACTGACAGAGGAGTGAAGATATTTGAAAATGACATACATGGTAAGAGTTAGTATCCAAAATCTATAAGAACTTAACAAACACAGAAGAACAAATAAATATCCAGTGAATGGTCAAAAGACATGAGCAGACACTTTTCCAAAGAAAACATCTGGATGGCTAAGAGACACATGAAAAGATGCTCAACATCACTCATCATTGGGGAAAATCAATTCAAAATCATGATAAGATACCACCTCACACCTGTCAGAATGGCTAAAATGAACAATTCAGGAAACAACAGATATGGGCAAGGATGTGGAGACAGAGGAACCTTCCTATACTCTTGGTGGGAATGCAAAGTGGTGTGACCACACTGGAGAAGAGTTTAAAAAGTTAAAATAGAATTACCTTATGTCCCACCAATTTCTCTACAAGGTATTTACACAAAGGACACAAAAATTCTGATTCAAATAGCTAAACGGGTGATGGAGATTATGTAGGTCACTTGTGATGCGCACTGGGTGTTAATGTATGTGATGAATCACTAAATTTTATTCCCAAAACTAAAACTACACTACATGTTAACTAACAAAGATGTAAATAAATAAAATCTTCAGACATAAAAAAACAGGAGAAAAAAAGAAGGGGACAAATGTTGTTAAAAAAGGTCATAACCAATGGGATCTAGGGCAGTGAGTCTAACAACTTGCATTTACCCATTTTATCCCTAACTGGTAGTGGACATTAATTAACAAACATACTCAGGATTCCCAATGTTGGTGCCACGTGAGTGGGAATTCAAACCCCAGCTGCCCTTCCCTGCTTCTCTTTGACCACATCTCATGGGCAGTCTGTCTAGACAGCTGGCATCTATGTATTGCCTGTGTGTAGATGTCCTTGCTCCTGGACCAGGCTCATTCACCCAGGTCTGCTGGGTACTCAGAAAGCACAGACTAGTGTCAGCTGGCATTCCTTGTACTTCCCATTCCTCTCTAGGGAACAAGCTCAGCCTTGAGGATGCATGGTTACCATGTGCTGTTCCACTGGTCTACACCACCTGACACCACCCATGTATTCCAGTACTTGCTTCTGAAGGGAATTTCCAAACAGATGACAATTTCACTAGTGATTTACACCAAAAAATAATTGGATCCAAGTGAGGGCACAATATTGGATTTTAGCTGCATGTTAAGGGGAACTTTGCTTTCATTCTTAGAAGACAGAGAAGAGGTTTATACCAGAGACAAGGTCACAAGGACGGATCCTCCCAGAACCAGCAGTGGACCATCGCCTTACTGAGAGAGGGTACATTTCACATACAATAGAAGCTGTGAATGTATAACATTTGGAGGGAGTGACCTCAGAGGGTGGGGAGGCCACAGGGTGGCCAGAACATCTCTTTACCCTCAGGTGAGGGACCTCCCGAGTCATGTCACTTGTTCACAATACAGTCAGCTTTGGGGGTGGCTATGGTTCTGTTCTTACATCCCAGAGCCCAGTTTTTAGGGCTGCCCCCAAACTCCACTGGCTAGTGTCCAACATCGTCCAATCAAGGCTGCAGAAAACAGGATGCATGTCATCCCCAGAAGTCCTCTCTCAATGGCAATGACAACTTTATGTGTCTTTCCTTGTTGTTATCTGTCTTTCTTCATGTTTCTTTCCTTACCGTTTCTCTTCACCTCAGAGCATTTTGGGGACATTCATGCATATCCACCTGGGTTCAGTTAGACAGTCAGATCCAGAGGGAGACTTGAACTTCATGCAAGAAAGTGTCTGTGCCTGGTGATGAGGGGTTTCATCCCACAATTCTCAAGGTATTCCCTCCCACAGATGTGCTGTCTTCAGGACCTACTCATCTTCAGTTCCGAGATGGACATTTGGTGACTGCCCATCTGTGTCCTGAACTCCATCCCCAGACTCATACACATGGCAGTAATATCAATGTGTCAAAATTAGTCTCATGTGACAAGTCCCTTTGGCCACATAAGTTATTCTACACAGGTTCAAGAATGACATAGATGACCACAGTCCACACTGATGTCAGGGAAAGTTCACCTCCCTCCCACATGACACTCACATTACCACACCCCCAAATCCTGCAACATGTCAAATCATTACATATTAAGTCAAGTCCAAAACGTACCTAAATTTCACTACCTCTAAAACCCCAAATCTAACCATGTAGCTTGTGTACGGTGAGACCGTGGTACCTTCCATCCTGGGGTGAAACTCTCTCCATCAGCCGACCTGCATTTCTAGAAAACCATTTTTGTTTTCTGAATGCTTCTGCATGGTAACCATAACATAACAGGTACTGACATTCCTATCCCAGAAGAAATACAGTGTAATTTAGAAGTGCATCACCAACAAGAAACAATTTGATTATCAACCTGGGGAAAACTGTTAGGTTCAAAGACAGAATGCTCTGAATCTCAGACTCCAACTTGTCTCTGGGATTGACACTTCCTTTTTTCTTAAAGGTGGTGCATGTTTGAAGCTGAGCACATTTATCCCAGTTTCATGAAAGTAGAATTTCTGAGCCCAAAAATCTTTCTTTTCGTTCTCTCGATTATCAAATGAAAAGTTCTTCTGACTCTTGCCAGCTGATAAGGATAACTATTCAAGATTGTTGCTCACCAATGATTAAAGGAAATATAACTGTATATTTATAGGCAAGAAGCAGAGTGAAGGGTTCAAAGATGGAAAATATGTAGGAGGAGTCATCCTGTGAACAGAAGGGTCTGCAGTGCTCATGATGGAAGGGTCTCACCCTTGCCTGTTGCATAAACGGGGAGGGGACTAAAGGAGTCACTGTATCTCTGCAGGGAATCTGTGAAACAACAGGAGCACGGGGACCACAAGGGGGCAATCACAGCTGAATGGGAGTCTACATATCTGTATGGTATAAGATAAGGACCAAATGTCATTATTTTACTCACTGGAATTCAAAACCATTTGTGAAAGAGGCCATTTTTTCCCTAATTTTAATTCTATGAAATCTCATGGAGGATATGCTGACTGCATCCAGACACATTTCATTCTGGTCTCTGTAACCTGCTCCACTGGTCTGTGTGTCTGACTGTATGCCAGCAGCACAGTGTGATAGACAATGTACCTCTGCAATATACTTAGAAAGAAGGACGTGTGCTGTCTCCAGGTTTGTTCTTCTTTCTCAGGATTGTTTTCTCACTTCCGTGTGCTTTGTGGTACCATATAAATAAGAATTTCCCAGATACATTCATTGGCATTTTTATTAACTCAACTAACATTAGAAATTATTAGAACAGATAAAAGGAATAAGGAGTGTAATAATACAAAAAATTAACAAATCGAAATTGATATCTGGAAAGCTAAATGCAATTGAAAAAGCATCTCTCCTAGGAAATAAGTAAAACTCAAACAGATACAATCAGAATTAAGGAGGGGACATAACTGATACCAAAGAAGTGAAGAACAATAACAGAAAATGCCTAGATAATTATAGACCCATTATTAGATAACTAAGGGGCAACTAGGCAGTTTCTAGAGTTATACAATCCACAAGACTGTACATGAAGAAATAGAAAATTAACAGAATTAAAGCAAGTAAGATTGAATCTATAATCTAATCATATCCCGCCCCTAAAGAAAAAAATTCAGATTGACGGTCCGGAAGATGGCGGCGTAGGAGGACGCGGGGCTCACAGCGCGTCCTGCCAATCACTTAGATTCCACCTACACCTGCCTAAAGAACCCAGAAAACCGCCAGAGGATTAGCAGAAGGGAGTCTCCGGAGTCAAGCGCAGACGAGAGGCCCACGGAAGAGGGTAGGAAGGGCGGCGAGGCGGTGCGCGCTCCACGGACTGGCGGGAGGGAGCCGGGGCGGAGGGGCGGCTCGCCGGCCAAGCAGAGCCCCCGAGTCTGGCTGGCAAAAGCGGAGGGGCCGGACGGACTGTGTTCTGACAGCAAGCGCGACTTAGCGTCTGGGAGGTCATAAGTGAACAGCTCTGCTCAGAAAGCGGGAAGGCTGGAGGACAAAGGGAGGGAGAGCTGCTGAGCCCCCGGACGGCAGAGCTCAGCTTGGCGGGGAACAAAGGCGCACGCCAGCGCCATCTCCCCCGCCCATCCCCCAGCCAAAATCCCAAAGGGAACCAGTTCCTGCCAGGGAACTTGCTCGCTCCGCGCAAACACCCAACTCTGTGCTTCTACGGAGCCAAACCTCCGGCAGCGGATCTGACTCCCTCCCGCTGCCACAGGGCTCCTCCTGAAGTGGATCACCTAAGGAGAAGCGAGCTAAGCCTGCCCCTCCAGCCCCCGTGCACCTTGCCTACCCACCCCAGCTAATACGCCAGATCCCCAGCAACACAAGCCTGGCAGTGTGCAAGTAGCCCAGACGGGACACGCCACCCCACAGTGAATCCCGCCCCTAGGAGAGGGGAAGAGAAGGCACACACCAGTCTGACTGTGGCCCCAGCAGTGGGCTGGGGGCAGACATCGGATCGGACTGCGGCCCCGCCCACTAACTCCAGTTATACACCACAGCACAGGGGAAGTGCACTGCAGGTCCTCACCACGCCAGGGACTCTCCAAAATGACCAAACGGAAGAATTCCCCTCAGAAGAATCTCCAGGAAATAACAACAGCTAATGAACTGATCAAAAAGGATTTAAATAATATAACAGAAAGTGAATTTAGAATAATAGTCATAAAATTAATCGCTGGGCTTGAAAACAGTATACAGGACAGCAGAGAATCTCTTGCCACAAAGATCGAGGGACTAAGGAACAGTCACGAGGAGTTGAAAAACGCTTTAAACGAATTGCAAAACAAAATGGAATCCACGATGGCTCGGCTTGAAGAGGCAGAGGAGAGAATAGGTGAACTAGAAGATAAAGTTATGGAGAAAGAGGAAGCTGAAAGAAAGAGAGATAAAAAAATCCAGGAGTATGAGGGGAAAATTAGAGAACTAAGTGATACACTAAAAAAAAATAATATACGCATAATTGGTATCCCAGAGGAGGAAGAGAGAGGGAAGGGTGCTGAAGGGGTACTTGAACAAATTATAGCTGAGAACTTCCCTGAACTGGGGAAGGAAAAAGGCATTGAAATCCAAGAGGCACAGAGAACTCCCTTCAGACGTAACTTGAATCGATCTTCTGCACGACATATCATAGTGAAACTGGCAAAATACAAGGATAAAGAGAAAATTCTGAAAGCAGCAAGGGATAAACGTGCCCTCACATATAAAGGGAGACCTATAAGACTCGTGACTGATCTCTCCTTTGAAACTTGGCAGGCCAGAAAGGCTTGGCACGATATCTACAGTGTGCTAAACAGAAAAAATATGCAGCCGAGAATCCTTTATCCAGCAAGTCTGTCATTTAGAATAGAAGGAGAGATAAAGGTCTTCCCAAACAAACAAAAACTGAAGGAATTTGTCACCACGAAACCAGCCCTACAAGAGATCCTAAGGGGGATCCTGTGAGACAAAGTACCAGAGACATCGCTACAAGCATAAAACATACAGACATCACAATGACTCTAAACCCATATCTTTCTATAATAACACTGAATGTAAATGGATTAAATGCGCCAACTAAAAGACATAGGGTATCAGAATGGATAAAAAAACAAGACCCATCTATTTGCTGTCTACAAGAGACACATTTCAGATCTGAGGACACCTTTAGATTGAGAGTGAGGGGATGGAGAACTATTTATCATGCTCCTGGAAGCCAAAAGAAAGCTGGAGTAGCCATACTTATATCAGACAAACTAGACTTTAAATTAAAGGCTGTAACAAGAGATGAAGAAGGGCATTATATAATAATCACAGGGTCTATCCACCAGGAAGAGCTAACTATTATAAATGTCTATGCGCCAAATACCCGAGCCCCCAGATATATAAAACAATTACTCATAAACATAAGCAACCCTATTGATAAGAATGTGGTCATTGCAGGGGACTTTAACACCCCACTTACAGAAATGGATAGATCATCTAGACACACAGTCAATAAAGAAACAAGGGCCCTGAATGATACATTGGATCAGATGGACTTGACAGATATATTTAGAACTCTGCATCCCAAAGCAACAGAATATACTTTCTTCTCGAGTGCACATGGAACATTCTCCAAGATAGATCATATACTGGGTCACAAAACAGCCCTTCATAAGTTTACAAGAATTGAAATTATACCATGCATACTTTCAGACCACAATGCTATGAAGCTTGAAATCAACCACAGGAAAAAGTCTGGAAAACCTCCAAAAGCATGGAGGTTAAAGAACACCCTACTAACGAATGAGTGGGTCAACCAGGCAATTAGAGAAGAAATTAAAACATATATGGAAACAAACGAAAATGAAAATACAACAATCCAAACGCTTTGGGATGCAGCGAAGGCAGTCCTGAGAGGAAAATACATTGCAATCCAGGCCTATCTCAAGAAACAAGAAAAATCCCAAATACAAAATCTAACAGCACACCTAAAGGAAATAGAAGCAGAACAGCAAAGGCAGCCTAAACCCAGCAGAAGAAGAGAAATCATAAAGATCAGAGCAGAAATAAACAATATAGAATCTAAAAAAACTGTAGAGCAGATCAACGAAACCAAGAGTTGGTTTTTTGAAAAAATAAACAAAATTGACAAACCTCTAGCCAGGCTTCTCAAAAAGAAAAGGGAGATGACCCAAATAGATAAAATCATGAATGAAAATGGAATTATTACAACCAATCCCTCAGAGATACAAACAATTATCAGGGAATACTATGAAAAATTATATGCCAGCAAATTGGACAACCTGGAAGAAATGGACAAATTTCTAAACACCCACACTCTTCCAAAACTCAATCAGGAGGAAATAGAAAGCTTGAACAGACCCATAACCAGCGAAGAAATTGAATCGGTTATCAAAAATCTCCCAACAAATAAGAGTCCAGGACCAGATGGCTTCCCAGGGGAGTTCTACCAGACATTTAAAGCAGAGATAATACCTATCCTTCTCAAGCTATTCCAAGAAATAGAAAGGGAAGGAAAACTTCCAGACTCATTCTATGAAGCCAGTATTACTTTGATTCCTAAACCAGACAGAGACCCAGTAAAAAAAGAGAACTACAGGCCAATATCCCTGATGAATATGGATGCAAAAATTCTTAATAAGATACTAGCAAATCGAATTCAACAGCATATAAAAAGAATTATTCACCATGATCAAGTGGGATTCATTCCTGGGATGCAGGGCTGGTTCAACATTCGCAAATCGATCAACGTGATACATCACATTAACAAAAAAAAAAGAGAAGAACCATATGATCCTGTCAATCGATGCAGAAAAGGCCTTTGACAAAATCCAGCACCCTTTCTTAATAAAAACCCTTGAGAAAGTCGGGATAGAAGGAACATACTTAAAGATCATAAAGGCCATTTATGAAAAGCCCACAGCTAACATCATCCTCAACGGGGAAAAACTGAGAGCTTTTTCCCTGAGATCAGGAACACGACAGGGATGCCCACTGTCACCGCTGCTGTTTAACATAGTGCTGGAAGTTCTAGCCTCAGCAATCAGACAACAAAAGGAAATAAAAGGCATCAAAATTGGCAAAGATGAAGTCAAGCTTTCGCTTTTTGCAGATGACATGATATTATACATGGAAAATCCGATAGACTCCACCAAAAGTCTGCTAGAACTGATCCATGAATTCAGCAAAGTTGCAGGATACAAAATCAATGTGCAGAAATCAGTTGCATTCTTATACACTAACAATGAAGCAACAGAAAGACAAATGAAGAAACTGATCCCATTCACAATTGCACCAAGAAGCATAAAATACCTAGGAATAAATCTAACCAAAGATGTAAAAGATCTGTATGCTGAAAACTATAGAAAGCTTATGCAGGTAATTGAAGAAGATATAAAGAAATGGAAAGACATTCCGTGCTCATGGATTGGAAGAATAAATATTGTCAAAATGTCAATACTACCCAAAGCTATCTACACATTCAATGCAATCCCAATCAAAATTGCACCAGCATTCTTCTCGAAACTAGAACAAGCAATCCTAAAATTCATATGGAACCACAAAAGGCCCTGAATAGCCAAAGTAATTTTGAAGAAGAAGACCAAAGCAGGAGGCATCACAATCCCAGACTTTAGCCTCTACTACAAAGCTGTCATCATCAAGACAGCATGGTATTGGCATAAAAACAGACACATAGACCAATGGAATAGAATAGAAACCCCAGAACTAGACCCACAAACGTATGGCCAACTCATCTTTGACAAAGCAGGAAAGAACATCCAATGGAAAAAAGACAGTCTCTTTAACAAATGGTGCTGGGAGAACTGGACAGCAACATGCAGAAGGTTGAAACTAGACCACTTTCTCACACCATTCACAAAAATAAACTCAAAATGGATAAAGGACCTGAATGTGAGACAGGAAACCATCAAAACCTTAGAGGAGAAAGCAGGAAAAGACCTCTCTGACCTCAGCCGTAGCAATCTCTTACTCGGCACATCCCCAAAGGCAAGGGAATTAAAAGCAAAAGTGAATTACTGGGACCTTATGAAGATAAAAAGCTTCTGCACAGCAAAGGAAACAACCAACAAAACTAAAAGGCAACCAACGGAATGGGAAAAGATATTTGCAAATGACACATCAGACAAAGGGCTAGTATCCAAAATCTATAAAGAGCTCATCAAACTCCACACCCGAAAAACAAATAACCCAGTGAAGAAATGGGCAGAAAACATGAATAGACACTTCTCTAAAGAAGACATCCGGATGGCCAACAGGCACATGAAAAGATGTTCAACGTCGCTCCTTATCAGGGAAATACAAATCAAAACCACACTCAGATACCACCTCATGCCAGTCAGAGTGGCCAAAATGAACAAATCAGGAGACTATAGATGCTGGAGAGGATGTGGAGAAACAGGAACCCTCTTGCACTGTTGGTGGGAATGCAAATTGGTGCAGCCGCTCTGGAAAGCAGTGTGGAGGTTCCTCAGAAAATTAAAAATAGACCTACCCTATGACCCAGCAATAGCACTGCTAGGAATTTATCCAAGGGATACAGGATTACTGATGCATAGGGGCACCTGTACCCCAATGTTTATAGCAGCACTCTCAACAATAGCCAAATTATGGAAAGAGCCTAAATGTCCATCAACTGATGAATGGATAAAGAAATTGTGGTTTATATACACAATGGAATACTACGTGGCAATGAGAAAAAATGAAATATGGCCTTTTGTAGCAACATGGATGGAACTGGAGAGTGTGATGCTAAGTGAAATAAGCCATACAGAGAAAGACAGATACCATATGGTTTCACTCTTATGTGGATCCTGAGAAACGTAACAGAAACCCATGGGGGAGGGGAAGGAAAAAAAAAAAAAAAGAGGTTAGAGTGGGAGAGAGCCAAAGCATAAGAGACTGTTAAAAACTGAGAACAAACTGATGGTTGATGGGGGGTGGGAGGGAGGGCAGGGTGGGTGATGGGTATTGAGGAGGGCACCTTTTGGGATGAGCACTGGGTGTTGTATGGAAACCAATTTGACAGTAAATTTCATATATTAAAAAATAAAAAAAAATAATAATAAAAAAAAAATTCAGCTTGGTAACAGAGGACTTTATCTATGAATTGTATCAAAATATAAAGGATATTTAATGCCAATACCTCTCAGACTCTTACCAAAAACTGAAAAGAAAGGAATATGCCCCAACTCATCTACAAGACCAACCTTACTATGATGTGAAATCAAAAGACACCTTAAGAAGAGAAACTAAAGGCCAGTATCTCAGATGGACATACATACAAAATTCCTAGCATAGTAAATGCAACAGCACAATGAAAGGGTCATATGTGACAATGCAGTCACATCTATTGATCACCTATATCATCATCTATTGATACATATAAAACTAGACAAAATTCAACAAATTGTCATTATTTAAAAATCTCAGCAACTGAGGGAAAGAAAGAAATTACCTCCACAAAATTGTGGCCGTAGATGAAAACCCCACACCTGACAGCATATTTAACAGTGAAAAACTGACGCTTTTCCTGTCATATTAGGAGCCGGGCAAGGATTCTCATTCCCTACATAGGTATTCCGCATGGTAACATGAAGACCAGTAAAATATGGCACCCAATGTATGTCATCTTGTCACATGGCTTATTTGGAGGAAAGTCACTTGAGTAACAGCTAGTCTAAGGAAACTGTGACCCTCCTTTGTCCCCTTGAGATTTAAGGAAATAAATCTCTCCTGGGAAACTTCCTTTCCCTCTACCAGAACGGAAGAACCATCCTTACACCAGAAATGGGAACTTTAGCACCAAGAAGGCTGTGCAAACAAGCCTTGTTAATTCCTCACTAATTGACTTGCCCAAATCCAAATCTCTGTCTTGTTAACTCTTCACAAATCCATTGTTTTTTATTCTAAAAGGCACAAGTGCCACGTACTTTCTTCATTCTCTGGGTATCATATTATTAGGAAGCTTGTGCACATGCAAAATGAAATTTATTGTCTTCTGTAGATCTGTCTTATGTCAGTTGAATCCTTAGACCAGACAAAGAACACAGAAGCAAAGAAGGAAAACCCTTTCTGGTCCTAGAAGTTGAAGGTGTACCCATAAAAATTAGGTAAGAAAATGAAATAAAGACATGCAAATCAGTAAGAAGAAAATTATTTGTTTGAGAATCACATGAACTTATAGTGAAATCTTAGAAACTCCATAAAAAAAGTATTAGAACTAATAAACTCAGGAAAAGTTCAGGGTACAAATCAACATACAAAAATATGTTGTATTTCCACACACCTAAAACATAGTATATGAAAAAAATAACAAAATCACACAATTGAAAATGGCACAAAATGGAACATCTGTGTGGCTCAATCCGTTAAGGGCCTACTGTTGATTTTGGCTCAGGTCATGTTCTCATGGTTCCTGAGTTTAATTCTAAGGCAGGGTTTGCAATGATTGTGCAGAGCCTGCTTGGGATTCTCTGTCCCCTTCTCTCTCTCTGATCTCTCTCTCCTTCCCTCTATCTGTCACACAAAAATAAACACACAGTAAAATATATGGCACAAAATATTTAGGATTAAATTTCACTAAAAAGTAAAATAACATACCAAACATGACGTGCTAGGAGAAAGACATGTAAAATGGCAAACACAGAGGAAAAGATCACTGTGTTCACAGATTAGAATTATTTATACTGTCACAGTCCCTTCTGCAACAAGTGATCTAGAAGTGCCTCTGAAACACTGGTTTTAAATTTGAAACAAATCTAAGTCTGGAGCCTGATATATGGTCAGAGGATATGCAAATAGGGCCCTCCCTGTGCTGATTAAACCAGTCCAGCTCCAACCCTGCAGCTGGGAGAGGAGCCCCAGCCCCGGGAGTCCCAGGTGTTCCCATTCTGTGATCAGCACAGAACACACACACCTCACCATGGAGTTTGTGCTGGGCTGGGTTTTCCTGGTTGCTCTTTTAAAAGGTAATTCATGGTGAACGAGGGACACTGAGTCTGTGAGTGGATATGAGTGAGACAGTGGATGTGTGACACTTTCCTGACCAAGATGTCTTGTGTCTGCAGGTGTCCTGTGTGACGAGCAGCTGGTGGAGTCTGGAGGAGACCTGGTGAAGCCTGGGGGGTCCCTGAGACTCACCTGTGTAGCCTCTGGATTCACCTTCAGTAGCTACTACATGCACTGGGTCCGCCAGGCTCCAGGGAAGGGGCTGCAGTGGGTCGCACGCATTTATACTGATGGAAGTAGTACAAACTACGCAGACTCCGTGAAGGGCCGATTCACCATCTCCATAGACAAGGCCAAGAACACGCTGTATCTGCAGATGAACAGCCTCAAGACCGAGGACACGGCCACATATTACTGTGCGAAAGACACAGTGAGGGGACCTCACTGGGAGCCCAGACACAAACCTCCCTGCAGGAGGGGATCAGCACCACCAGGGGGCGCACACTATGCACAATTCTCCTTTGTGTTCCCAGGCGCAGGTGCAGATGGAGGTTACAGGCAGGTTTCCTGTCAGGGTCTGGGGTTTCCTCTCAACACAGCAGTTCCTGGACACAGGATTCTGTGTTTACCTATTAACTTTCTGAATTAGCAACTGTGTTGTCATAGGAAAACTGCACTAACACCACAAAGACACAGTTGTTTGCATTGCTTACTCCTGTCCCTCAACATGAGTGAATTACAGATTTCCTGAGGCACAACAGCTGAACCTTAAAGCAGTCCTAGATGCACTCCCTGTGCAGTCAGGACCACAGGATCCCACAGCTCCCCATTATCTTCACCCATCGCTTGTCCCAATCAAACAACGTGACTCTTCCCTCCTGGCATTTGCTACTCAGGACATTCAATGAGCTACAGCTTTATTCAATTCCTCTAAACAAGAGATGAATCATCTCCATGTAGTAGTCAGGATTCCCTTGAGCAACAGAATCCAAAGCACATTGGTTTCCATGACAAAATATGTTGAGAAGTCCCATGATCTACTGTCACAAGTTGGGGACCCAGGAAAACCAATGGTGTAATTCTCGCCTGATTATGAAATACTCTAGTCTCAGAACCTGCAGAGCTCATGATGTAGCTCTCAGAACAAGGGCAAGAGGAGACCAATGTCCAGTTCAAACAAGCACATGGGAAGTAAAAATGAGGGAATTCTTCCTCCCTCTGCGTCGGGTTCTACTCAGAACTATAATGGAATGGGTGATGCCTAGGCAGAAAGAAAACATGGATGGAAATGCCAATCTCTTCTGGAAATATATATCAGACATACTCGGAAGGAGTGGTTAATCTGGGCACCCATGACGCAGTCAAGATTAAAATAAGGTAATCATGAAGTCAACCTCCTGTAAATGTGGAGTTCAAAGACTAAAGATTTAGAAGTCCATGCTGTCACGGGGGTGGAGCCTGGTGGGCATGGCAGTGCTCCTGTGAAGAAGGAGAGCAGAGACCAATGGGGGGGGCACTACGATCTGAGGGTCCCCTGGCTGGCATAGAGAGAGACAGTCCCTTCTTGGAGTGCATTTGGGAGAGGGGGCATTGCCTCTCATGGGACACGAGAGCTGACAGGCACCATTGCACTGCCCTGGTCATTAGCATTGGAGCCTCTGCTAAGAGCACCTAACTGGACGCTGCCTTCTTGATGTTCTTTACCATGAACTCCAAGCCCCTAATGTTCATGCAACTGCCCTTCTGGGATAACCAGCTCCAGCCACAGCACAGAAAAACCCTCTCCCAGAGGATCGGTGGGGTCCCTATAATACTGAGTTCATACAGTTTGGACTTTTGAAACCCAGCTAGAGCTCCTGATATAAAATATAAGAGCTCTGTGCCACCAGGTGGGCCAATGGCTTGGACACAGACAGGGTGAAGGCAGGGTTCTGACTGGGACCAACGAGTACAGATTTTTCTCTCTGTGGGAGGGCTTCCTGAACAGGGGCGGCTGGGAACTCCAACTGCAGGGACTAGAGGGGTTGCTGATGCCAATATTTCCCCCCGCCAATCAGCATGGACAGAGTTCAGTGAGCAGCACAGCACCCCCCAGTAGAAGCTGAGCCACTGACACCAAGATCCACCCCCCTTGTCTTACTCAGATGCTTCCTTACTACGAAAAGACTGCCTGGAACCCAGACCAGCATCACGCCCCTCCCTCCAAAGACCACCATATACCCCCACAGGCACCAAGTCTACTGACCATATAGTGAGGCAAAGCTTCACTTCTAGGGGAGATAGGAATTAGCCTCTTTTAACAGTCAGAACAAACTCACTTAGTTAAAACACAACACTGGACAAAGTTGAAAAACTCCCTACTGGAGGCAAGGAGAAACCTGCAGGGGAATGACTTGAGGGACACAGCAGCCAATACATGACAGCACAGTGCACACAGCACATGCAAGAAATGCTTCCAGAATATCAGGTCCTCAACAGTATGTAAACACTTCTCATGAAGACACTACTCTAGAAGCAGAAAACCTAACAGGATTTTCCGGAAAACTTAAGAAAGCAGAGACAGACATACAGACTGATGGAGGAATGCATTCCAAAAGAATAAACGATAAAAGGTCATCGTAAGGGATATAATTAAAACACATATAACAAATATGCCTCAAAAAGAATTTTTAAAAACTATAATAAGTAAAAAGAATTTTTAAAAACTATCATACGGACACTAGCTGTGCTTCAAGAAAGCAAACAAGACAGGAGGATACCCTGTCTACATATAGGAAAGACCTAAAAACTTGTCAGTCTGAAACGTTACAAATGCTATAAACGGGATGTGAAACTGATTGTATATAATGACCTCAGGTGGAAAGAAGCAGATGAGTGAGTAAGTGACATAGAAGATAAAATTATGGGGGAAATGAAGCAGCAAAGAAGAGGAAAACTAAATATTGCATCTCAAACGTATACTTCGGGAACTCAGCAACTCCATAAAGTGAAATAAAATTCTTTTCAAAGGAGTCCCTGAGAAATTGTGGTTTATATACACAAAGGATTACTACGTGGCAATGAGAAAGAATGAAATATGGCCCTTTGTAGCAACATGGATGGAACTGGAGAGTGTTATGCTAAGTGAAATAAGCCATACAGAAAAAGACAGATACCATATGTTTCACTCTTATGTGGATCCTGAAAAACTTAACAGAAACCCATGGGGGAGGGGAAGGAAAAAAAAGGAGGTGAGAGTGGGAGAGAGCCAAAGTGTAAGAGACTCTTAAAAACAGAACACACTGAGGGTTGATGGGGGGTGGGAGGGAGGGGAGGGTGGGTGATGGGTATTGAGGAGGGCACCTTTTGGGATGAGCACTGGGTGTTGTATGGAAACCAATCTGACAATAAACTTCATATATTGAAAAAAAAAAGGAGTCCCTGAGCAAAACGAGAGGGAGAAAAAAAAGGAAAAGTTTTATCTGAGTGCATTATAGTGGAAAATGTCCACAAACTGGGGAAAGAAACAGTCGTCCACATCTATGAGTCACAGAGAACTCCCATTAAAATAAAAAACAAGCAGGCAACAGAGAGACATATAACAGTAAAATTAGCAAAATACACATAGAAAGAAAAACACTAAAAGCAGCAAGTCAAAAGAAGTCGCTAACTACAAAGGGAAGACATAAAAGATTATGGCAGATGTCTCCACAGAAACCTGCAGGCAAGAAAGGAGTGGCATGATATCCTCAACATGCCCAATTAAAAAATATGCAGCCAAGAATCCTTACCCATCAAGGCTGTCATTCAGATACAAGGAGAGAGAGAATTTCCCAAACAAAAACCAAAGGAGTTCGTGGCATCTAAACCAACCCTTTGAGAAATATTAAATGGGACTCTTTGAGTGGGTAAGGAAGACTAAAAGAAACAAAGACTAGAAATAAGCAGAGAAAATCTCCATAAATAGTGACTTGAGAGGTAACACAATGGCACTAAGTTTATATCTATCAATAACCACTGTGAATGTAAAAGGGCAATATGCTCCAATCAAAAGGCATAGGAAAACAGAATGGATAAAAAAAATACAAGACCTTCTATACACTGCATACAATAGACTCATCTTCAACCCAAACACCTGTAGATTGAAAGTGAGGGGAGGGATAGCAATTTATCATGCTAACGGACGTCGAAAGAAGGTTGTAGTACCATACACGTATGACACTAACTAGATTTTAACCAAAATCTGTTACAAGAAATGAGGAAGGCAGTATATCATCATAAACTGGTCTATCCAATGAGAAGATACAAAGCTTTAAATCTTTATATGCTAAAATTGTAACCACTGATATATATAAATCAGTTAATAAGAAACATAAAGAAACTAATTGATAATAATACAATAATAATAATAATAGAGAACTTTAACGCTCCACTTACAACAATGGACACATCATCTAAGCTGAAAATCAATAAGGAAACAATGGCTAAGGAAGACACACTGGACCAAATGGACTTAACAGATATATTCAGAACATTCCATTCTAAACAGCAGAATACACATTCCTTTTGAGTGCACATAGATCATTCCCCAGAACAGATCACATACTATGTCACAAATCAGCCCTCTACAAGTACAAAAAGACTGACATAATACCAAGCATATTTTCAGACCAGGACACTATGAAACTTGAAGTCAACCACAAGAAACCTTTGGCAACACCACTAATACATGAAGTTAAAGACTGTAGTAAAGATTGTATGAGATTTTCAGGAAATTAAGGAAACAGTAAAAAATACATGGAAGCAAATGAAAACGGAAACATGCCAGTGCCAAACCATCTGGATGCAGCAAAACTGGTTGGAAGAGGGAAATATACAGCAATACAGGCCAAACTCAAGAAAGAAGAAAAATCGCAAACACACAACCATGTTACACCTAAACAAGCTAGGAAATGAACAGAAAATGAACGCTGAAGCCAGCAGGAGAAGGTAAATAAAGAGCACTAGACCAGAAATAAATGATAAAGAAACAAACAAAAACAGTAGAACAGATCAATGAAACTATAAGCTGGGTTTTGGAAGCATAACTAAAAATGATAAACCGAGGCCATACTTAGCAAAAACAAAAGAGAAAGGACTAAGCAAATTTTTTTTTAATATGAAATTTATTTTCAAATTTGTTTCCATACAACACCCAGTGCTCATCCCAACAGGTGCCCTCCTCAGTGGCCATCACCCACCCTCCCCTCGTCCCACCCCCCATATACCCTCAGTTTGTTCTCAGTTTTGAGGAGTCTCTTCTGTTTTGGCTCCCTCCCTCTCCAACCATTATTTGCCTTCCCCACCCCCATGGTCGTCTGTTAAGTTTCTCAGGATCCACATAGAAGTGAAAACATATGTCCTTATCTGTATGACTTATTTCACTTAGCATAACACTGTCCAGTTCCATCCATGTTGCTACAAAAGGCCATATTTCATTCTTTCTCATTGCCACGTAGTATTCCATTGTGTATATAAACCACAATTTCTTTATCCATTTGTCAGTTGATGGACATTTAGGCTCTTTCCATAATTTAGCTATTGTTGAGAGTGCTGCTATAAACGTTGGGGGACAAGTGCCCCTATGCATCAGCACTCCTGTACCCCTTCGGTAAATTCCTAGCAGTGCTACTGCTGGGTCATAGGGTAGGTCTATTTTTAATTTTTTGAGGAACCTCCACACTGTTTTCCAGAGAGGCTGCACCAGTTTGCATTCCCACCAACAGTGCAAGAGGGTTCCCGTTTCTCCACATCCTCTCCAGCATCTATAGTCTCCTGTTTTGTTCATTTTGACCACTTTGACTGGCATGAGGTGATATCTGAGTGTGGTTTTGATTTGTATTTCCCTGATGAGGAGCGACTTTGAGCATCTTTTCATGTGCCTGATGCCCATCTGGATGTCTTCTTTAGAGAAGTGTCTATTCATGTTTTCTGCCCATTTCTTCACTGGATTATTTGTTTTTCAGGTGGGGAGTTTGGTGAGCTCTTTATACATTTTGGATACTAGCCCTTTGTCCAATATGTCTCTTGAAAATATCTTTTCCCATTCCATTGGTTTCCTTTTAGTTTTGTTGATTGTTTACTTTGTGGTGCAGAAGCTTTTTATCTTCATGAGGTCCCAATAGTTCCTTTTTGCTTTTAATTCCCTTGCCTTTGGGGTTGGGTCAAGTAAGAAATTGCTGCAGCTGAGGTCAGAGTTTTTCCCTGCTTTCTCCTCTAGGAGAAAGTCTGAGTCTCCTGTCTCAGACTCAGGTTCTTTATCCATTGTTAGTTTGTTTTTGTGAATGGTGTAAGAAAGTGGTCTAGTTTCATCCTTATGCATGTTGCTGCTCAGTTCTTCCAGCATCATTTGTTAAAGAGACTCTCTTTTTTTTCCATTGGATATTGTATCCTGCTTTGTCAAAGATTAGTTCGCAGGTCTAGATTAGTTTTGTGGGTCTATCTTTGGGGTTTCTATTCTATTCCATTGGTCTATGTGTCTCTTTTTGTGCCAATACCATGCTGTCTTGATGATTATAGCTTTGTGGTAGAGGGTAAAGTCTGGGATTGTGATACCCGCTTTGGAATTCTTCTTCAAAATTACTTTGGCTATTTGGGGCCTTTCGTGGTTCCGTACAAATTTTAGGATTGCTGGTTCTACCTTCGAGAAGAATGCTGGTGCGGTTTTGATTGGGATTGCATTGAATGTGTAGATAGCTTTGGGTAGTATTGACATTTTAACAATATTTATTCTTCCAATCCATGAGCATGGAATGTTTTTCCATTTCTTTATATCTTCTTCAATTTCCTTCATAAACTTTCTATAGTTTTCAGCATACAGATCTTTTACATCTTTGGTTAGGTTTATTCCAAGGTATTTTATGATTCTTGGTGCAATTGTGAATGGGGTCAGTTTCTTTATTTGTCTTTCTGTTGCTTCATTATTAGTGTATGAGAATGCAACTGATTTCTGTACACTGATTTTGTATCCTGAGATTTTACTGAACTCATGTATCAGTTCTAGCAGACTTTTGGTGGAGTCATCAGGTTTTCCATATATAATATCATGTCATCTGCAAAATGCGAAACCTTAACTCCATCTTTGCCAATTTTGATGCCTTGATTTTCTTTTCTTGTCTGGTTGCTGATGCTAGAACTTCCAACACTATGTTAAACAACAGCGGTGAGAGTGGACATTCCTGTCGTGTTGCTGATCTCAGGGAGAAAGCTCTCAGTTTTTCCCCATTGAGGATGATATCAGCTGTGGGATTTTCATAAATGCCTTTTATGATGCTTAAGTAGGTTCCTTCTATCCCGAGTGTCTTGAGGGTTTTTTTTAAGAAACGATGTTGAATTTAGTCAAATGCTCTTTCTACATCGATTGACAGGATCATATGGTTCTTATCTTTTCTTTTATTAATGTGATGTATCACATTGATTGATTTGCGAATGTTGAACCAGCGCTGCAGCCC
This sequence comes from Panthera onca, assembly GCF_046562875.1. Classification (NCBI taxonomy): domain Eukaryota; kingdom Metazoa; phylum Chordata; class Mammalia; order Carnivora; family Felidae; genus Panthera; species Panthera onca. The sequence goes on along the minus strand of NC_138344.1, from coordinate 146,830,973 downwards.
AGTGATGAATCCCACTTGATCATGGTAAATAATTATTTTTATATGCTGTTGAATTCGATTTGCTAGTATCTTATTGAGAACTTTTGCATCCATATTCATCAGGGATATTGGCCTGTACTCTTTTTTTCCTGGGTCTCTGTCTGGTTTAGGAATCAAAGTAATGCTGATTTCATAGAATGAGTCTGGAAGTTTTCCTTCCCTTTCTATTTTTTGGAATAGATTGAGAAGGATAGGTATTATCTCTGCTTTAATGTCTGGTAGAATTCCCCTGGGAAGCCATCTGGTCCCGAACTCTTATTTGTTGGGAGATTTTTGATAACTGATTCAGTTTCTTCGCTGGTTTTGGGTCTGTTCAAGCTTTCTATTTTTTCCTGTTTGAGTTTTGGAAGTGTGTGGCTGCTTAGGAATTTGTCCATTTCTTCCAGGTTGTCCAGTTTGTTGGCATATCATTTTTCATAGTATTCCCTGATAATTGCTTGTGTTTCTGAGGGAGTGGTTGTAATAATTCCATTTTCATTCATGATTTTATCTATTTGGGTCATCTCCCTTTCTTTTAGAGAAGACCGGCTCCAGGTGTATCAATTTTGTTTATTTTTTCAAAAGGGGCGCCTGGGTGGCGCAGTCGGTTAAGCGTCTGACTTCAGCCAGGTCACGATCTCGCGGTCCGTGAGTTCGAGCCCCGCGTCAGGCTCTGGGCTGATGGCTCGGAGCCTGGAGCCTGTTTCCGATTCTGTGTCTCCCTCTCTCTCTGACCCTCCCCCGTTCATGCTCTGTCTCTCTCTGTCCCAAAAATAAACAAAAAACGTTGAAAAAAAAATTAAAAAAAAAAAAAACACAACTCTTGGTTTCATTGATTAGCTCTACAGTTTTTTTAGATTCTGTATTGTTTATTTCTGCTCTGATCTTTATTATTTCTCTCCTTCTGCTGGGTTTGGGGTGTCTTTGCTGTTCTGCTTCTTTTCCTTTAGATGTGCTGTTAGATTTTGTATTTGGGATTTTTGTTGTTTCTTGAGATGGGCCTGGATTGCAATGTATTTTCCTCTCAAGACTGCCCTTGCTGCATCCCAAAGCGTTTGGTTTGTTGAATTTTCGTTTTCATTTGTTTCCATATATTTTTAAATTTCTTCTCTAATTGCCTGGTTGATCCATTCATTCTTTAGTAGGGTATTCTTTAACCTCCACGCTTTTGGAGGCTTTCCAGACTTTTTCTTGTGGTTGATTTCAAGTTTCATCACATTGTGGTCTGAAAGTATGCATGGTATGATCTCAATTCTTCTATACTCATGAAGGGCTCTTTTATGACCCAGTATATGATCTATCTTGGAGAAGGTTCCATGTGCACTCAAGAAGAAGGTATATTCCGTTGCTTTGGGGTGCAGAGTTCTACATATATCTGTCAAGTCCATCTGATCCAGTGTATCGTTCAGGGCCCTTGTTTCTTTATTGATCCTGTGTCTAGATGATCTATGCTCTGTTGTAAGTGGAGTATTAAAGTCCCCTGCAATTACCACATTCTTATCAATAAGGTTGCTTATGTTTGTGATTGTTTTATATATTTGGGGGCTCCCGTATTTGGTTCATAGACATTTATAATTGTTAGCTCTTCCTGATGGATAGACCCTGTGATTATTATATAATGCCCTTCTTCATCTCTTGTTACAGCCTTTAAAGTCTAGTTTGTCTGTTATAAGTATGGCTACTCCAGCTTTCTTTTGACTTCCAATAGCATGATAGTTGGTTCTCTATCCCCTCACTTTCAATCTGAAGGTATCCTCAGGTATAAAATGAGTCTACTGTAGACAGCAAATAGATGGGTCTTGTTTTTTTATCCATTCTGATACCCTATGTCTTTTGGTTGGAGCATTTAGTCCATTTACATTCAGTGTTATTATAGAAAGATACAGGTTTAGAGTCATTGTGATATCTGTAGGTTTCATACTTGTAGTGATGTCTCTGGTACTTTGTCTCACATGATCCCCCCTAGGATCTCTTTAGAGCTGGTTTAGTGGTGATGAATTCCTTCAGTTTTTCTTTGTTTGGGAAGACCTCTTTCTCTTCTATTCTACATGACAGACTTGCTGGATAAAGGATTCTCAGCTGCATTATTTTTCTGTTCATCACACTGAAGATTTCTTGCCATTCCTTTCTGACCTGCCACGTTTCAGTAGAGAGATCCGTCACTAGTCTTTTGGTCTCCCTTTATATGTCAGAGCATGTTTATCTCTAGCTGCTTTCAGAATCCTCTCTGTATCCTTGTATTTTGCCAGTTTCACTATGATATGTCATGAAGAAGATCGATTCAAGTTACATCTGAAGGGAGTTTCCTGTGCCTCTTGGATTTCAATGCCTTTTTCCTTCCCCACATAAAGGAAGTTCTCAGCTATAATTCCTTCAAGTACACCTTCAGCACCTTTGCCTCTTCCTCCTCTAGAATCCCAATTATGCATATATTATTTCATTTAATTATGTCACATAGTTCTCTAAGTCTCCCCTCATACTCCTGGATTTTTTGATCTCTCTTTCTCAGCTTCTTCTTTGTCTATAATTTTATCTTCTAATTCACCTATTCTCTCCTCTGCCTCTTCAATCTGAGCTGTGGTCACCTCCATTTTGTTTTGCAGCTCATTTATAGCATTTCTAGCTCCTCCTGACTGTTTCTTAGTCCCTTGATCTCTGTATTAGTAGATTCTCTGCTGTCCTCTATACTTTTTTCAAGACCAGCGATTAATTTTATGACTATTATTTTAAATTCATTTTCTACTATACTGCTTAAATTGTTTTTGATCAGTTCATTAGTTGTCGCTATTTCCTGTAGTTTCTGATGGGTAGAATTCTTCCGATTCATCATTTTGGAGAGTCCCTGGAGTGGCGCGGAACTGCAGGGTTCTTCCCCTGTGCTGTCTGGAGTAACTTCCATTGGTGGGTGGGGCTGCAGTCAGACCGGATATCTGCCCCCAGCCCACCGCTGGGGCCACAGTCAGACTACTGTGTACCTTATCTTCCCCTTTCCCAGGGGCAGGACTCACTGTGGAGTGGTGTGGCCTCTGGGCTACTTGCACACTTCCAGGCTTGGGCGCTGCTTTGATGGGATCTGCCATATTAGCCTGGATGGATCCACAAGATGCACAGGGGCGGGAGGGGCAGGTTCAGCTCGCTTTTCCTTTGGTGGTCCACTTCAGGAGGAGTCCTGTGGCACTGGGAGGGAGGCAGACCCATTGGAGGGATGGATCCGCAGAAGCACAGCGTTGGGTATTTGTGCGGTGCAAGCAAGTTCGTGCCAGGAACTGGTTCCCTTTGGGATTTTGGCTGGGGGATGGGCAAGGGAAATGGCTCTTCCCTGTGCCTTTGTTCCCCGCCAAGCTGAGCTCTATCCTGTGGGGCTCAACAACTCTCTCCCCCATTGTCCTTTAGCCCTCCCGCTCTCTGAGCAGCGCGGTTGAATTATAACATTCCAGATGTTAATTCCCACTGGCTGTCAGAACACACTCCATCCAGCCCCTCTGCTTTTGCAAGCCAGATTCGGGGGCTCTGCCTTGCTGGGTGGGCTGGCTGCACCTCCACTGTCTTTTTCCCTCCACCCAGTCCATGTAGCATGGACCGCCTCTCCAACCTTCCTATCCACTTCTGTGGGCCTCTCGTCTATGCTTGGCTCCAGAGAGTCCATTCTGCTAGTCTTCTGGTGGTTTCCTGGGTAAATTAGGCAGATGTGAGTGGAATCTAAGTGATCAGCAGGACCCAGTGAGCCCAACGTCCTCCTACACTGCCATCTTCCTCCAGGACTAAGTAAATGTAATCACAAATTTGAGAGGAGAGATCACAACTAACACCAGAGAAATACAATTATAAAAAAATATTTTGGAATTTATATGCCAAAAAATTGGTCAATCTGAAAGACATGGATAAATTACCAGAATGATATAAACTAACTAAACTTAAATGTGAAGAAATAGGAAACCTGAACAGACTGAAAGGAGAAAATAAATTGAATCAGTAATCAAAAACCTACTGACACACAAAGTCGAGGGCTTCATGGCTTCACAGGTGAATTCTACCGGATAATTAGAGTGTAAATATTCTATTTAAGTAGAATAGAATATTCTAGTCTTCTCAAACTCTTCCAAATAATAGAAACGGAAAGAAAACTTCCAAACTCATTCTATAAGGTCAGTATGACCATGGTTCCAAAACAGATTAAACCCCACTAAAAACGAGACTTACAGGCCGTTAGCCCTAATGAGCATGGATGCAACAATTCTCAAGAAAATACTTTCCAATCGAATCCAACAATACATTAAAATATCATTTACCATGATAGGGTGGGATTTACTCCTTGGCTGTAAGGGTGGTTCAATATTCACAAATAAATCACTGTAATACATCACAGTAATAAGAGAAAGGATAACAACTAGATGACCCTCTCAATCGAGGCAAAAAAAATAATAACTTTTGACAAAGTTAAACATCCTTTCTTGATAAAAACCCTCAACAAGGGATAGAGAAAAAATCCTCGACACCATAAAGTCCATATATGAAAACCCCACAGCTAATATCCTCACTGGGAAAACAAATTTCCTCTAATGTCACGAACACAAGAATGCCCACTCTCATAATTCTACCTAACATATTCCTGGAAGCTTTATCCACACAAACAGACAACAAAAAGAAACAAGGATATTCGAATTGGAAAGGAAGAAGTCAAACTTCCACTCTTCACAGATGACATGACACTCTACATAGAAAACCCAAGACTCCACCAAAACATTGCAAGAACTGATACACCAATTCAGCAAAGTCACAAGATAAAAAATCAACATATAGAATTCTATTGCATTTCTATACAGCAATCGTGAAGAAACAGAAAGACAAATCAAGAGAAAAAAAAAGAAATCAATCCCGTTTACTATTGTATGAAAAATAATAGGATACCTAAAGAGTTCAAAGATCTATACTCTGAAAACTATATAACATGATGAAAGAAACTGAGGATGACAGAAAGAAATGGAAACACAGTCAATGTTAAGGATTGAAGGAGCAAATATTATTGACATGTCTATGCTACACAAAGAAACAGGAGACTTCGTGATTGAAGACTTCATGCTATACAAAGCTGTAGTCATCAAGACAGTATGCTACAAGCACAAAAGAGACACACAGGTCAATAGAACAGAAAGGTTAACCCAGATATGGACTCTCAAATGTATGGTCCCCTCATCTTGGCTGAAACAGGAAAGAGTATGTAATGGAAAAAAGACAATTTTGTCAACAAATGGTGTTGGGCACACCAGACCAGAAGATGCAGAAGAATGAAACCGAGTCACTTTCTTACCCCATACACAAAAATAAATTCAAAATGGGTGAAAGACCTAAACGTGAGACAAGAGACCATCAAAATCCTACAGGAGAACTCAGGCAGCAAATTCTTTGACACTGGACATCGCCACTTCTTAGTAGACGCATCTCAGAAGGCAAAGGAAACAATAGCAAACATTCAAAACTGGGGCTCCATCAAAATAAAAACCTTCTGCGCTAAAGAAACAAACAACTATACTAAAAGGCAACCTACAGAATTGAGAAAGGTATTTGCAAATGACAAATCTCATAAAGGCTTACTATCCAAAATCTATAAATAATGTATCAAACTCAACACCAAAAATACAACTAATCCAGTGAAGAAATGGGCAGAAGACATGACTAGACACTTTTCCAAACAAAGCATCCAGATGGCTAACCGACACACAAAATGATGCTCAACATCACTCATCATCAGGGAAATACAAATGAAAACTACAATGAGAAACAACCTCAAACTGTCAGAAAGTCTAAAACTAACAACTAGGAAACAAGACATATTGATGAGGCTGAGGAGAAAAGAAAACACTTTTATACTCTTGGTGAAAATGCATAGTGTGGCCATTCCAGAAAACAGTTCAAAATCTTAAAAATGAAACGACCTTACACTCCAGCAATTGATCTATGAGGTATTCACCCAAAGAATACAAAAATTCTGATTTGAGGAGGTACATGCGCCCCAATGTTTACAGCAGCATTACCAATGAGAGCCAAAGTGAGGAAAGAGACCAAAAGTCCACCGAGTGATGAATGTGCTATATGTATAGACTAGAATATTACTCAGTCAGAAATGAGAATGAAATCTTGCCATTTGCAAAGATGTTGATGTAGCTAGAGGGTATCTTGCTAAGCGAAGTAAGTCAGTCAAAGAAAGACAAACATCATATGATTTCCTCATATGGGGATTTTAAGAAACACAACGGAGGAACATAGGCGAAGGGAAAAAAGAGCAAGAAAAACATAAAAGACTCTAATGTTAGAGAACAAACTAAGGGTTGCTAGAGGCCAGGTGTGTGGGGGATGGGATAATGGGTGAGGGGGTTTAAGTAGGCCATGCGTTGTGATGGGTACTGGGTGTTAATGTAAGTGATGAATCAGTAAATTCTGCTAATGAAATTAATATCACCCAATATGTTAACTAACCAAAATTTAAACACAAATTTAATAATTAAAGTAGTAAAAAAAAAAATAAAAAAAGGAAGGGAGAAATGTTGTCACAAATTTTCATGAACATGGAATCTAAGGTAGTGAGCCTAACTTCCTGAATTTACCCATTTTATCCCTAACTGGTCCTGGACATAAATTAACATATGCACGAATTTTCACAGCAGTGCCAGGCGGGCTGGAACTCAAACTACAGCAACCCTTTCCAAATCCTATGTGCCCATATCTCATGGGCCGCTTGTCCAGACACCTGCACACGAACCCAAGTTGGGCTTCAGCAGGGACCCACGTCTGCAGAACTGGAAAGTCTGGAGAGATGACCCTTCCTGCCAGCCTGTAGGTTTCTTTCCCCAACCTTGTGTCTCAGCTCCCTTGTCTTCCTTTGCCTTTTCTTTTAAAAAGGACCATGTCCCCTGTTAGTGGTGTATGAAAGTGAGGGGCTATCTTTTCTATAAACATTCAATATGACAGATCACTTACATGGGAACCGAACAACAACAACAACAAAAAAACAAAAACCCAGCTATATGGTTCAGCCTGTCTTACACTCCTATCACCGAATGTGGCAGAGTACAAATAAACCTAAATATGCACTTAGTGAAACACTGTACAGCACGTTGGAAAAGCATTAGGGGATGAGAAGGCTGGAAGAATTCCACAAATGCAGATATGAACTCCCCTTTGAAGGAGAAAGAAAAATCATACCCCCAAACATGCAAGAGTAAAATAATTTTAGGAAATAGTTTCAGGAAATGATATAACATTGCAGTGTGTTCTATTCATGAAGTGTCTGACAGTGACAATGCATAATATGAATTTTCAGGGTTTTACATAGAATTGTGAAGGGAAAATCCTGTGTCAAGAACTAGGTTGTGTGCACAGAGCTCAATGGCTCCTGAGACATAGAGAAAGCCCAACACCTGGAAAGGTAAACGCGTTTTTTGACCCCAGGAGCACATCTATCATATGTGATGAGCAATCTGTCCAAAGAGACACGCACAGAATCTCTTATGAAATTCGAAGTTCAATTACAGCATGACAACAGAATTGACCATATAGTTATCAAAAAACCATGCCATGAAATTGAGTTACTGGAGTCCATAAACTGAAACAACAAAACACTAAGTCACCAGAGACCACTGAGGGAACAATTCAACATTGAGAGAAACCAGAAAAAAAGGCTTTTATTTACATTGTAAATCAGGAAATAAGTCGGGTGCCTGGGTGATTCAGTCGCTGTAAGCATCTACTTCAGCTCAGGTCGTGATGTCACAGTTCAAGAGTTTGAGCATCCTGTCAGGCTCTCTGCTGACAGCTCAGAGCCTGGAGCCTGCTTCAGATTCTGTGTCTCCCCTCTCTCTGCCTCTCCACCACTCACCTTCGGTCTCTCTCTCAAGTATAAACATTACAAAATAGATATTAGTCACAAGTAATCATCATGAAAACCAAAATTAAAGCTCAGAACACAAGACCCATAAGAAGAAATGGTATAATTACATTTTGTGAAAATCGGATGTTTTTTTCTGCCAATGAGGAAACAGCAGTAAGACAAGTTACATAGGAAGAGACAATATTCACAAATTGCATAACCACCAAGGACCTGCATCGTGAATATGCTAAGAACCCTCGACAGTCAATAGGAAGAAAGGAAACAACCCTCTATAAAACAAGCACAGCCTTGCGTAGTAAACATCCCATCCTAGAGGTTGTAGACACATTGGTAAGGACAGGAAAAGTCTCTTCACACCATCGATTGGCAAGGAAATTCTAATCAAGAATGCAATAGATGCCTTATGCACACACCCTGAGGGCTCAGGTATGAAGGGAACACTGGGAACACCATCCAGGTGAGCATCCAGCACTCTGGGGGCCTCAAACACTGCAGGTAGTAATAAAAAATGAACACCAGATCTGGAAAATCATTGGCTGTTACTCATGAAATTATACATGGATGACTTAACATGTAACCTGGAAATACCACTCCCGAGAATTTTCTCCAGAATGAAATCCCATGCTCTGAAAATAAATGGTGTGTACATATGTATAGTATCTTTCTTAGTGTTAGAAGCTAAGACTAAGTCAAAAGTCGGTCTAAATATAAAGGAATAAACCAAGTATAAAACTTCCATCAATGGGATGCTTTTCCACAGAAATGTGACACTATTGATGCAGACCTGAAACTAGGATAACCTCAAAGACATGATGTGAGGGAATGAAAGTAGTCTCAAAGACTACAGAGGTGGTGTGGCCTGAGACATTCACACAGCCAGCCTAGATGTGACAGCCTAGGCGACAGTGTTTGGTTAGACTTTATCACTTTCTGACCCACCCCCACATGATAAATTCCTCTGCTGCATGTTGAATGTTGTCCTATGTTCAACAATGCTCTGATGTATGGAGTCTCCACAGACTGAACCTCACCACCTCGGACTCCTCTGAATGGAGAGTTGCTGAGACCAGAATCTCAAATGTGTTCTGACAGCAGTTGTTCCCTCCACTGTCCCTGGCTCTTGCTCTCTCCTGCTGGTGAGCAGGAGTAGGTTAGGAATCCTCCACTGAAGCCATTTGTCTCCTGCACCTGACTATCCCACAACATGAGGCCCAGACCTTCCTCACACTCAGCTGGAAATGAACTCGGTTGTACCAGAACAGATTTTCACCTTGGTTTAGTGGATTGCTCCAGGTCCCCCCTGCCCTGAGCAAAACTCTGAAGCTGCAGGTGGGGACAAAAGGAGGGATCACTTTAGGGGTGGGTGGCACCTTCATTTCCTTGTGGCTTGCTTGTCCTGGTGGCATGAGACTCCTGCCATATAAGTCAGGTCTGGGGCGACCAGGCTCCCAGCATCCCTAGTGGACTGTGCCCAGGGCAAAGCCTCCATCCTGGAAGTGGGGCTGCATACAATGAGTCCCACATCTCGGTGGCACCTGCAGGGGCTTGGCGTCAACAGCAAACAGCTTGGGGTCACTGACATTCTGTCCCTCTGGAAAAGAGTCCTCTGAACAGGAGCTGGGCACCGGGAACCCTGTGTATTGGCTACAACAATCTGGCGTGGGGGTTGCAGCCAGACTCAGTGGCACACGCCTATAGTCCCAGGTACTTGCACTGGATTCTCCATTTGCTGAGGTGGGGTGGGGAAGGAAAGGAACATACCTTAGCTCAAAATTCTAGCTGTTCCTTTTGTCAGTATAGTTTTTGGAATAAATGATTCCTAGTGGGCTGTATGCCAACAAGGCCATTTGTAGACACTTAAAATACATTGATTTTTTAATTCAAATTCAAGTTAGTTAACATGCAATGCAATATTAGATTCATGTGTAACATATGGTGATTCAAAATTCCCATACAACACCCAGTGCTCATTATGAGTGCACCCCTTCATCCCCATCACCTACTTCCCCAAACCCTCCATTCACCTTCCCTCTGGTAACCATCAGTTTGTTCTCTATACTTAAGAGTATAATTGGTGTGCTTACATGCTCCATGGGTTAAAGCCATGACTCTTGATTTGGGCACATGTCTTGAACTCATGGTTCCTGAGATCGAGCCACACATTGGTTCCTGTACTGACACCACAGAAAATGCTTGGGATTCTCCTTCCCTCTTCCTCTGCCCCTCCTCCCATTTTCTCTCAGAAAAAAAACATTGTTAAAATGTTTATACTACCCATTTAACATTGTTAAAATGTTTATACTCACTCGTTCCTCACCCCCACATCTCAGCTGCTCTGGCAAGGAGCTGGAGCTTGCCGGTGGTGTGTAGCTTTGCTTTGGGCTGATGCCAGGTGTTGCCAGAAACCCCCACCCTAAGTTACCAGTGCCATAAAAGGTCAGACTCCCTGCAGAGACCAACAATCAGGCACCATCCTGGGATTCCAGAGGTGTGTATGTCCTACTCATCTCCAAGTGAGATATTGCTGGACACCGAAGACCATATCCCTAGATTAGTGTCAAAGAAGACGCCAGCTGCTGGGTCCACTGTGTTGCAGCCAGTACCCTGGTGTTGTGTTTGCTTAGCCATGCCTACCTAGTGACAGAGGCAACTCTGACAGGAGCATCATGTCTCCCTGGGTGGAGGACACAGCCAAGGCAACCTCCCCCTACTGGCTGTATTCGTCACTGCTGTTGACAATGGCTCCCTATTTGACAGGTGTTGATGGGGACACTGCAGCGTGGGAGGCCTAATCACACGTGTCTGGGAAGAGTTAACTTCTATCCCAGGTCTTCACTACACCAACATATCCACGGACCAGTGTGAAAGAGAGAAATGTTGACAGGCACTACACCATCATGAAAATGCAAGGTTTCCTGGAATCATTTGACCAAAAGGAGGGAGACAAGGATATTGATTGGCTCTAGTGGGTCTTCACAATTGGTTCCAAGCTGTTGCTTTAAGTGCTTGACATACTACAGATGTCTGGATTGGTCCAAGTGCCCCAGATTCATAAATCACTGAAAAGCCCAAGGTATCAATGGCCTGTTTACTTAGAGACAACTTACGGAGCTTCCAGTCTTTTCACTGTATCAAAAGGCTCTGACAATCACCCCAAGGCACATGGCAAGAGACACACACCAAGGAAAAAGGGGAAGGCTCTGAGGAAGAGGCTCCCTAGGGCCCCAGAGCCCACAAAGGTAGGAAGAAAGAAGCTCTGATTCTCCAGACTTGGATTTTTATGGCACGACAGCACAGGCCCACTGGGAGAGGTCAAGGCCAGGTGATGCAATCCAACTCTAAGATAGAATGGGGACAATTCAATGAGTGTGGGATTTGGGTTTTGTTTTGTTTTGTTTCCCTTATGTCATGTGCCCATGAGCCCTTGTCCATTTCCACCTGGAGGAGAGGCACTTGACAACAGAATCTAAGGAGTTCTTCTTGAAGGACCACTCTGATCTTAAGCCTTGTGCCAATACAATTCATGGAAATACCAGCCGTAGTGTAGCAGGCATTAGCATGCATGCCATAGTCAGATGTGAAAAGGAGAATTTTCAAGAAGCCCAAGACTTCTTTGCTGCAAATGGTGATGGGATCACCACCTCCATAGATAGGAGTCCACAGGAGGGTCCCAGCAGTGCCCCATTCAAGGGGTGGAACTTCAACCCAAATCTCTTGCTCTAGAGATGATGCCCACTCTTCTCTTTATGCACAGCTCTGAGAAGAGGGGTCCTAGTGACTTAATCTCAGGACAGCCTGAACACAAGTCAGAAACTTTGATCAGACACTTTGGGATCTTCAAGAGAATGCTGTTCCTACCCTTTGGGTGGGTGCCATCACTTCTCTGGACATGAAAGCCCTGGTAGTGGGGAGCTGGGATCCCAGTGGGTGGGGAGATGCCAAGGCCGCTGCGTAGGGACCCGGAGGTTTGTGGAGTATGTCCTTCCTCCTGGGACAACTGCCTCTACACTTCTGTAATTACCGTGTAGGACACAGACACAGACAACACTTTATTTCTCTCATTGACCCTGAAGCCAAAGTACAGTGCTTCCCAGGAACCCCTCCAAATATAAGTGTGGTGCCCTTTAGCTTACTAGGTATAAAGGGAGGGATAGTAGAAGGGTCTCAACATCCCTTTGATGTCACTATTGGAAGAATCTTTACTGAATCCCTTTTAGCAACGGTGGCCCCTTTGACCGTGCATTGTCTTGTTAATGATGTGGATGCCCTCACATGCCATCAAGGCCAGTGGGAACAAACCCAGTGCCTGGCTTTCCTGGGGGGAACTACATATCAGGAGTCTGTAGGACTGCAAATTGCACCCCCCTACATCCAATTAAGACAGTATATGCACATCAATATTGTGTGCAATAGAGGACTGAGTAATTGCACCCCATAATTCAAGATTTGCTGAAGGAGTGGGGACATTAAACACACCATTTCTCCTTTCACTCTGCCCACTTGATGGGCATTAAAGCCCCTCCTAACAGGTGGTGCTTTACAGTTGACTACTGAAATGTAAATGCCCAGCTGTCCATAAGATGCCTCACATTCCCAAGACTCTCTAGGCATTTGAGGGTATCTAAAGGGCCACAGGGGAGACTCTGTCATGACTGAGCTAGCCAGTATGTCCCATTCAGCATCGATGACCAAGGAGTCCCAGCCACAGTCTGCTCTCAACCTGTACATCTCTACCCTGCTGCCTTGGGAATTCCTAACAGGCCAAAGAGTGCCAAGATGTTAGCCTGACCAGCTCATGTAGAGCCTGTCATGAGTTCCCACTGGTCTGGGCAATTGAGGGTCACTGTCACTGGTCAATTATCATGCATTCCTGAAAGTTTGTGAGACATGGGAGGCCTGCAGTCCTTCAGCAGCTATAAGGTGGGTTTTGTCACCTGACTGAGCTACTCCAGATTTTTGGTCTACTCTCATATGACTTGTGCTGTTAGGAAGCCTTACCTGGAAGTGGCTGAGCTATGCCACTTGATGCACAGGTAGTCTGAGTGCCAATGAAACATTTTGGGATCTAGAAAGTGTTTGTGCCATGGGGGTTATGCTGGAGCACCTTGTGACCACCTGGCACCAGATTGCCTTGCTATGTCACCAAGAGAGAGAACCTAGCACCATGACTGTCTTCATACAAAGGGAAGTATTCTCTCCCAATACTTCACCTGAGCAAAGGACCATCCTGAAGCTTCCATCAAAGTTGTGGTCCCAATCAATGCAGTGGAAGGAAAGGCAGAGTGACATTGTCGTTCTGGTTGTGGATACCACACCCTTCCATTTGTCCATCCACATGGTGCATTCACCTGCTTGCATTGGCAGGAAATAACACTACTTTGGGGGCTTACTTGCTATCCTGATGTCAAAACAATTGACAATCAGACTGATTATTTACTGTAGACGGGACTTGGAAAACTGCTGTAAGGGTCTGTGTCTGACCTGCTGAGATAACTACACAGGTGAATGGGGCAGATACAGTCTGAAGACAGACAGTCATAGAGGTTCAGAGGGAGAGCAGGAAATGTAGTCAGTCTTTTAATAGTGGGGGAAAGGGTAGGCTCCATTTTAAAAAGTTTTTTTTTTTTTCCTGACAGGAAAGAGTTGGAAAATGAAACTAGGTGGAAATGCAGTTTTTTGATCCATGACCTACTATGTGATGCCATGCGTTTCCGGAGCCTGGGAATTGGCTCTGGGAATCCTTACCTATGGTCGTTGTGGGGATGGCCATCCAGGATCTTGACGATGGCATTTTCTGGAACTATTTTGTGCAGCTGGCATGAATCCAGAAGAATCTTTCCCTAATTCTGATGGCAGTGTAGTCAGTTAGCAGTTCGGCATAAGGTCCTTCTCAGCGAGGTGGCACTGGGTGCTCTCTGAAGACCTGATGAGCGTCCCATATTCTGTAGAAAGGGTTGCATGGCTAGGCTGTGGCAGAGGCCGTGTTCTTATTGTCTATGGATAATATAACCCAAGTGCACCTGTTACTTCTTGGACGTGGCTATGCATGGCATCAACTTGGTCATATAAGTTATCATAAAGTTCACTCAATCAGGGAAGAAAGGGTTAAGGATTCCTTTCGAAAATACTGTTGCAAAGGGGGGTCAGTCCCTGCCTGCTATTTGGAGCATTCCAAATCTCATTAAGGGCCAAGGACAATGATTCTGGATGTTCCAGGCCAGTTTCTAGGCGGATTTTTCCTGAAGGACTTTTGTGTCTAGTTTTTCATGTTCCATGTCTGTTCCCCTAATCCACATATCCTCATCGTCCTCTTCTGTGATGATGAAGGATGATGTGGGGTATGAAATTCTAATTATCACCCCCAAGTCTTTGCAAGTACGTAGTTTGTCTATGTGCTGAAGTGAGTTCCTTGGTCTGGCTAAATCCGTAATGGAATGGCGAATCCAGGAACCGTTTCAGGCATTCCATTCTTCACCACAGTCGTGGCAATGGCATGTCCAGTCAGACAGCATCAGTCCATCCACCAAACAAGCAGCCATTAACCAAACAGGAAGCCAATTTGTCAAATCCATCTGGAGAGCCCCAGGGGGCAGGGAGGGGCTACCCACCCATAGACTTCCTTCTAGCTCTACAAATATTTGCTTGCCCCTTTTCTAGTATGGTGTAGTCCCCCTTGCTTGATTTGTTCTCTGTGACTTTGCTTTTATGTCAAATCAATCATTCTCAAGTGAATGTCATCATATTCATCTTTCATGTTTTCTTTGAAGGCATTTAGGTTCAAGTGTTCTTCTTAATCCTTCATCCATTTTGAGGTTTTTTTTGTGTCGACGTATATGTATGAAGCAAGATTATGGCCAAATGTTATTATTTTGCATGTATATATCAATAGTATTTTTTAATTTTTACTTTGGTTTTGAGGGAGAGAGACAGATCATGAGTAGGGAGGCTCAGAGATAGAGGCAGAAACAGAATCCAGGCCCCGAGCTGTCAGCAGGAGCCTGATGTGAGGCTCGAACCCACAAACCGTGAGATCATGACCTGAGTGGAAATGGGACGCTTAATCTACCAAGCCACACAGGTGCCCCTAGTCAACACCATGTTTAAGAGACACTATCCTCCCCCCACTGTGCATTGTTGGAAATCTCGTGGAGGATTTGCTCACTGCATCTGCAAACTTCTACTTCTGGGCTCCGTAATGAGCTCCACTGGTCTAAATATCTCATTTGATGCCAGCAGCACACTGTTCTGGTTAATGTACCTCTGCAATATCTTTAGAAAGAGAGAAGTGTGATGTCTCCAGGTTCTCTCGACGTCATGATTGTTTTGTTGCTTCCATGTGTTGTGTGCTTTCATATGAATTGTATATTTTTCAGGTTCCTTAGAAAACTCATTGGCATTTTTACTAACATAACAAGATAAACATGAAAATACCATAAAAAGATAAAGCAGACAGAAAATAGAGACTATCACAAATACAGAAAACAAATCAATTACATAAAAATTTGTATTTGGAAAAGTATATAAAATTTGAAACAAATAGGTAGCCTGGGGAAATAGGGAAGACTCAAACAAATGCCATCAGAATTGAAAGAGGAGACATAACTGAACTAAAGACATGGAAACGATCATTAAAGGAAAACTTAGGTATTTATAGGCCAACAATTAGATCACCAGGAACAAATTACACATTTTATGCCATAAGGTAGGCCACCAAGACTGCTTCATGGAAAAATACAAAAGGAACAAAAGAAAAATTAATAAGATTTCTCTATCTAAAACCTCACCCTCCAAAAAATCTGCCCAGGAGTCCATGGCTTTATTAAAACTTCTACTAAGCATTTAAAGAGGAATTAATGCCAATATTTCTCAAACTATTACAAACCACTGATAAAAAAACAGTACTCCCAAATGAAATTTGTGAGGACAGCATTGTTTTCACACCAAAACCAAAGAAAGACACCACCAGAAGGGAAACTGCAGGTCACTATCTCAAATGAACATACATGCAAAATTCCTTCACAAAATCTGAGCATACTGAATTCAACAGAACATTGAGAGGATCATACAACATAATCCAGTGGGATTCATCCAGGGATGCAAGGATCCTTCAACATACACAGATGCATAAATGTGATGTCCTCCATTAACAGAGGGAATGAGTGAATCAAAGCCATCATTAATTGATTCAAAAAAACATTAGACAAAATTCAACACATGTTCATCATTTAAAAAGAACCCAATTAAAAAGGGACCGAAGGAAATTACCTCCACATGATCATGGCCACTATGAAAAGCCCACACCTAACAGCATATTGAACGGTAAAATGCAGAAGGCTTTCCTGTCAAATCAGGAGCCAGGCAATGATGGTCACCCCTAACATAAGTGTTCCCCATGATAACGTGAAGAATACATATGCCACCTCAAACTATGTCATCTTGTCACACTGCTTATTTGGGTGAAAGTCACTTGAGACAGAGTCCAAGTACACTCAGACTCTCCATCGTCCCTTGACAGCAGGATATAAATCTCCCTCCCATGTACCAAGAGGGAAGAACCATCGTTAGAACCAGAATAAAGAATACAGGGACAAGAAGGCTATGCAAACAAACCTACTTACTTGGTGACCCGAAACTTAACTCTTGCCAAACCCAATGTTTTTTTTTTGTCTGAAAGACACAAGTGCCACCTGCTTTGTCCTTTCTCTGGGTGTCATGTCATTAGGAAGGCCATGCACTTACAAAATGAAATTTATTCTCTCCTGTAGATAGGTCTTATGTCAATTGAATCCTTACACTGGCTAAATCCCAGAAGAAAAGAAGGGAAAAGCTTTCTTCTCCTACCACTGGAAGACGTAACCAGAAAAAAATATGGAATAAAAAAAATAAAAGACATTTAAATCAGTAAGGAGGAAGGAAAACTACTTGTTTGCAGGTGACATTGATCTTAAACATAACAAAACCCTAGAGATTCCACAAAAAATATTAGAACCAATTTTTTTAAATGAGGAAAAGAGCAGGATGCAAAATGAACAAAGAAAATAAATAAAAACAAACCACCTGTGATTCTACACACCAGCATGAAAATACATGCAAAATAAATAACAAAATTATACAAGTGAAAATGGCACAGAATAAAGTATTTTGGGTTAAACTTCAAAAAGTATGTAAAATACTTGTAGAGTGAAAATGATCTATGTTGATGAAAGACCTGTAAAAATGCACACAGGACTTCAAATACACCTGTACTCACTGAATACAATTATTCATATTGTCAAAGCACCATCTACACAAACTAAACTACAAGTGCGTCCCTAACCCTGTTGTTCGCTTTTAAAGAATCAAATCTAAGACTGGAGCTTGATATATATGTCAGAGCACATGCAAATGGGGTCCTCTCTATGGTGATAAAACCAGCCCATCCCAGACTCCGCAGCTGGGAGAGGAGCCCCAGCCCCCGGAGTCCCAGGTGTTCCCATTCTCTGATCAGGACAGAACAGACACCTGACCATGGAGTTTGTGCAGGGCTGGGTGTTCCTGGTTGCCCTTTTAAAAGGTAATTCATGGTGAATGGGAGACACTGAGTATGTGAGTGGATAAGAGTGAGAAACAGTGGATGTGTGACAGTTTCCTGACCAAGATGTCTGGTGTCTGCAGGTTTCCGTTGTGACGTGCAGCTGACGGAGTCTGGACGAGATCTGGTGCAGGCTGGGGGGTCCCTGAGACTCTCCTGTGTAGCCTCTGGATTCACCTTCAGTAGATATGGAATGAGCTGGGTTCGCCAGGCTCCAGGGAAGGGGTGTAGTGGCTCACATATATTTATGATGATGGAAGTAGCACGTACTACGCAGACTCAGTAAAGGGTCGACTCCCCATCTCCAGAGACAACTCCAAGAACACGCTGTATCTGCAAATGAACAACCTGCAGGCCGAGGACAAGGCCACATATTACTGTGCAAGACACAGGGTGAGGGGACCTCGCTGGGAGCCCAGACACAAACCTCCCTGCAGGAGGTGATCAGCACCACCGGGGGGCGCACACTATGCACAATTCTGCTTTGTGTTACCAGGAGCAGGTGAAGATGGAGGTTACAGGCAGGTTTCCACTCAGGATCTGGGGCTTCCTGTCCACACAGCAGTTTCTCCAGGGAGCCTCTCTGGACACAGGATTCTGTGCTTACCTATTAACTTTCTGAATTAGCAACTGTGTTGTCATAGGAAAACTACACTAACATGCACAAAGACACAGTTGTTTGCATTGCTTACTCCTGTCCCTCAACATGAGTGAATTACAGATTTCCTGAGGCACAACAGCTGAACCTTAAAGCAGTCCCAGATGCACTCCCTGTGCAGCCAGGACCACAAGCTCCCACAGCTCCCCATTATCTTCACCCAGCCCTTGTCCCAATCAAACAACGTGACACTTCCTTCATGGCACTTTGCTACTCAGGACTTTAAATGAGCGACAGCTTTACTCAATTCCTCTAAACAAGAGATAAATCATCTCCATGTATTAGTCAGGATTCCCTCGAGCAACAGAACTCAAAGCACATTGGTTTCCATGACAAAATATGTGGAGAAGTCCCATGATCTACTGTCACAAGTTGGGGAGCCAGGAAAACCAGTGGTATAATTCTCGCCTGATTCTGAACTAGTGTCTAGTCTCAGAACCTGCAGAGCCTATGATGTAACTCTAAGAACAAGGGCAGGAGGAGACCAATGTTCCAGTTCAACCAAGCACATGGGAAGTAAAAATGAGGGAATTCTTCCTCCCTCTGCATCGGATTCTACTCAGAACTATGATGGAATGGGTGATGCCCAGGGAGAAAGAAACCATGGATGGAAATGCCAATCTCTTCTGGAAACTCATCACAGACATACACAGAAACACTCGTGAATCTGGACACCCATGACGCAGTGAAGATGACACATAAACGTAATCATGACAAGTCAACCTGCTGTAAATGTCGAGTTCAAAAACTGAAGATTTAGAACTCCATGCCATCACTGGGGTGGACCCTGGTGGGCATAGCAGTGCTCCTGTGGAGAAGGAGCCCCGAGGCCCATAGGGACTGCTGCGGTTTGAGGATCCCCTGGGTCATATCGGATGAGAAAGTTACCTTCTTGGAGTGCATTTAGGAGACAGGGCATTGCCTCTCATGGGGCAGGAGAGCTGACAGGCACCATTGCACTGCCCTGGTCATTAACATAGGAGCCTCTGCTGAGAGCAGCTAACTGAACGCTCCCTTCTTGTTCTTCCTCACCATGAACTCCAAGCTCCTAGTGTTCATGCAACTGCCCTTCTGGGATAACCAGCTCCAACCACATCACACCAAGACACTGTCCCAGAGGATCAGTGGGGTCCCTGTCACATTGAGTTCAACAATTTGGTGTACTCAAACCCAGATAGAGCTCCTGAGATAAAACATAAGAGCCCTGAGCTGCCAGGTGTGCCAATGGATTGGACAGAGGCAGGGTGAAGGCCAGGTTCTGAAGGAAGCCTGGGACCCATGAGTACAGACTGTTCTCTCTATGTGAGGGCTTCCTGAACAGGGGTGGCTGGAAACTCCAACTGCAGGGACTAGAGAAGGAGTTGATGCCAATATTTCCTCCCACCAATTATCATGGACAGAATTCAGTGAGCAGCAAAACACCCCCCAGTAGATACTGAGCCACTGACACCAAGCCATACCCACCTTTCCTTCCTCAGGTGCTTCCTTACTAGGGAAAGAGTGCCTAGAACCCAGACCACCATTGAACCCCTCCCTCCAAAGACCACCATATTCCCCCACAGGCACCAAGTCTACTGACCATAGAGTGAGGCATAGCTTCACCTCTAGGGGAAATAGGAATTAGCCTCTTTTAATAAGGAGACCAAAGTCACCTAGTTAAAACTCACAACACTATGGACAAAGTTGAAAAACTCTCCCCTGGAGGCAAGGAGAACTCTGCAGAGGACTGACCTCAGGGACAGAGCAGCAAATACATGACAGCACAGTGCACACAGCACATGCAAGAAATGCTTCCAGAATGTCAGGTTGTTAACAGTATGTAAACATTTCTCAAAAAAGACACTACTCTAGAAGCAGAAAACATAACAGGATTTTCCTAAAACACTTAAGAAAGAGGAGACATGGACATACAGAGTGATAGAGGAATTCATGCCAAAAGAAAAAACCATAAAAGGACATTGCCAGGGATATAATTAAAACACATATAAATAATAAGACTCAAACAGAATTTAATACCTATCATAAGGAAACAGAACTTTTAAAAACTATCATAAGGATACTAGCTGTGCTTGAGAAAGCCTAGAAGACATGACGATACCCTGACTACAGATGGAAAAGACCTAAAACCCAGTCAGGCTGAAACTTTTAAAATACTGTAACCGAGATGTGAACCTGATTGGATATAATGAACTCATGGCAGAAAGAAGCAGATGAATGAGTAAGTGCCATGGAAGATAAAATTTTGTGAGAAATGAAGCAGGAAAGAAGAGGAAAATTAAAATATTGCATCACAAACGTATACTTAGGGAATCAGCAACTCCATAAAGTGTAATAAAATTCTTTTCAAAGGAGTCCCAGAAGAAGAAGACAGGGAGAAAAAAGGGGAGAAGTTTTGTCTGAGCGCATTGGAGTGGAAAATTTCCACTAAATGGTGAAGGAAACAGACGTCCACATCTATGAGCCACAGAGAACTCCCATTAAAAATTTAAAAAAAAAAAAAGCAGGCCAACTCTGAGACATAACATAGTAAAATTCACAAAATACACAGATTAAAAAAACCCTATAAGCATGAAGACAGAAGAGTTTGCTAATGAATACGGGAAGATAAAAAAAGACTATGGCAGAAGTGTCCACAGAAACCTGCAGGAAAGAAGGGAGTGGCATAATATCCTCAAATGTTCAATTGAAAATCAGGCAGTCAATGGGGAAGGAGACAAGATGGCGGAACAACGTGGAAGATTTTTGTGTGTCTCGCGTCCATGAAATACAGCCAGACCAACACTAAACCATCCTACACACCTAGAAAACTGATTGAGGATTAACACAACAATCTGCACAACCTGAACCACAGAATTCAACAAGTACGTGGCGTGGAGAGGGGACCTTGGGGAGCAAGAAGCTGCAGGAAGGGAGGTGCTTTTGCAGGCAGAGAGAGGACAGAGACTGGGGAGTGGGGGAGAAAACAGGAAAAGAACCCCTCCCCAAAAGCAGCTGGAGAAAACGTGGAAAATTGGAAACAGCCACAGGGACTCAACTAAAAACGGAGAAAGGAGAAAGGAGAGTATGTAAATTCCACTAAGACTGTAAACAAGGGGAGTGCAAAGGCTGCAACTCCACAGCTCGATACCTGGAGGTGCTCTGGTGGGAAGGGAGAATCCCAGGAACAGAGTGGGGTCCGGGATGTTCTCAGGCCACACCGGGAGAGGCAGTTGCACTGCTGGAAGGACATTTGGAGGAGACTGCCAAAGCCCTCTGGTCCCAGCAGACCCCGGAAAACGGACACATTCGCTGGTGCTGGAACAGGGTCGTTAGGGTGAAGCCTGGTGCCAGACGTGTGTTGTGATTTTCCATAATCCACGAAACGCTGCTGCTACACTCTCTCGTGAACTTTTTCTGGGGTGGGCTGGCACCTGGCCACAGTTTCGGGGCACCGACAACAACAGGGTCCAGCAAGCGTTCCTAGCTGCAGCCGATATTCAGCCATTGCTCATTCGGACATTGCTTGGTGAGACCCTCCCACAGAGGGGCAGAACAGGTCAAAGCCGAGGTCCTTTGGACGTAAGGGACTGGGGAAAACAGCCGCGTCTGTGACAAAACTTGGGAGAGAGGTGCAGCCTGGGGCCTGGTCACGGAGAGTGAAGGAGCGGGGAGTGGACAAGGGCTGAAGACAGAGGATGGGTGCGCGATTGCTGATCCAGGAGAACAGACTGGATACCTGAGTGGCGCCATTTTCACTTCTCCCACGCATGTGCATTAGCACCTACAAGCACCGCAACAATCCACCCCAGGAGCCTAAAAGCGCCATCTAATGGACAGCAGAGCCATTACACTGAACCCCGCCCAACTGGGCCAACAGGGCTCTTCAGGAACACAAGTCTCACTGCCACTTACTTTATGGACTATAAAGAGCTACATAGACTGACATCTAGGGAATAACGAAGTAAATTCAGTCCTACTTCAATCTGTTAGCAGGTTCATCTAGTCAATTTTCTTTCTTTTTTTTCTTTTTCTCTTTTACACTTCTTTTCTTTTTCTTGAATGCAGAAACAGAAAAAATTATTTTTATTATCAATTATTATTAAAAATATTTTTAATTTTTATTACTATATTTTTTACATTTCTGTAATTTTTTTTCAAATTCTATTTTACTTCCATCATTTTCTTTTACTCTACTTCAGTGTATTCCCGTTTTCAAATTTCCAAACAGTTTCCTTTTTACTTTTTCTTTCTTTTTCTTTTTTTCTCTTCTTCGTTTCTGTAGTTTTTCTGGAATACAGAATGAGAAAAAACTTCATTTTACTTTCAATTTTATTAAAAATATTTTTCTTTAATTTTTTTACTATATTGATTGCTTTTATGTAAATTTTTTCAAATTCTATTTTACTTCCATCATTTTATTTTAGTCTACTATGGTGTATTCACTTCTTGAATTTTCAAATGATTTCCTTTTTTTCCTTTTTGTATCTTTTCTCTCTTTTTTGTTTCCTCTCTTTTTTCTAGAATACAGAAAAAGAAAAAAATCACATTTATTTTTAATTTTTATTAAAAATATTTTTCTTTATTTTTTCTACTATATGCTTTACTTTTCTGTATATTTTTTCAAACTCTATTTTACTCCCATCATCTCATTTTAGTCTACTTCAGTGTATTCATTTTTCAAATTCTCAAATTATTTCCTTTTTTTTCTCCCCCTCCCATTTTTTTCTCTAATCTGTCAAACCACTTTCAACACCCAGACCAAAACACACCTAGGATCTAGCATATTCCATTCAATTTGTGTGTGTGTGTTTAGTTTTTAATTTTAATATTTCTGTAATTTTATCTTTTAATTTCAATTTTGTGACCTCATTAATTCCTTTTCTCCCTTCAAAATGACAAAACGAAGGAATTCACCCCAAAAGAAAGACCACGAAGAAACGACAGCCAGGGATTTAACCAACACAGATATAAGCAAGATTTCTGAACCAGAATTTAGAATCACAATAATAAGAATACTAGCTGCAGTCAAAAATAGATTAGAATCTCTTTCTGCAGAGATAAAAGAAGTAAAAAATAGCCAGAATGAAATTTAAAATGCTATAACTGAGCTGCAATCACAGATGGATGCAGCGGTGGCACGGATGGATGAGGCAGAACAGAGAATCAGTGTTATAGAGGACAACCTTATAGAGAATAATGAAGCAGAAAAAAAGAGGGAGATTAAGGCAAAAGAGCAAGATTTAATAATTAGAGAAATCAGTGACTCATTAAAAAGGAACAACATGAGAATCATAGGGGTCCCAGAAGTGGAAGAGAGAAATAGGGGTGGAAGGGTTATGTGAGCAAATCATAGCGGAAATCTTTTCTAACCTGGGCAAAGACACAGACATCAAAATCCAGGAAACACGGAGGACTCCAATTAGATTCCACCAAAACCGACCATCAACAAGGCACATCATAGTCAAATGGACAAAGTACTCAGGCAAGGAGAGAATCATAAAACCAACAGGGAAACAAAGTCCATAACTTACAAGGGAAGACAGATCAGGTTTAGCAGACCTATCCACAGAAAGTTGGCAGGCCACAAAGGAGTGGCGGGATGTATTCAGTGTGCTAAATCAGAAAAATATGCAGCCAAGAATTCTGTATCCAGCAAGGATGTCATTCAAAATAGAAGGCGAGATAAAAAGATTCCCATACAAACCGAAATTAAATGAGTTTGTGACCACTAAACCAGCCCTGCAAGAAATTTTAAGGGGGAATCTCTGAGGGGAGAAAAGATGAAAATATATCTGTATAAATAAATAAATACCAAAATCAACAAAGGTTAGAAAGACCAAAGAACACCACCATAAACTCCAACTCTACAAGCATCATAATAGCCAGAAACTCTTATCTTTCAGTACTCACTCTAAACGTCAATGGACTCAAGGTCCCAATCAAAAGACATAGGGTAACAGAATGGAGAAGAAAACAAGATCCATCTATATGCTTTTTACAAGAGACCCACTTTAGACCTAAAGATGCCTCCAGATTGAAAATAAGGGGATGGAGAACCATGTATCATGCTAATGTTCAACAAAAGAAAGCCGGAGTAGCCATATTGATATCAGACAATCTAGACTTTAAAATAAAGACTGCATCAAGAGATGCAGAATGGCATTATATCATTCGTAATCAAAGGGTCTATCCACCAAGAAGACCTAACAATTGTAAACGTTTATGCGCCAAATGTCAGAGCACCCAAATATAGAAATCAATTAATCACAAACATAAGGAAACTCATCGGTAAGAATACCATAATAGTAGGAGACTTCAATACCCCATTCACAACAATGAACAGATCACCTGATCAAAAAATCAACAAGAAAACAATGGCTTTGAATGACACACTGGACCAGAAGGACTTAACAAATATATTCAGAACATTTCATCCTAAAGCAACAGAATATGCACTCTTCTACAGTGCACATGGAACTTTCTCCAGAATAGACCATATACTGGGACACAAATCAGCCCTAAGTAAGTACACAAAGATCGAGATCATACCATGCATATTTTCAGACCACAATGCCATGAACTCAAAATCAACCACAAGAAAAAATTTGGAAAGGTAACAAATAACTAGAGACTAAAGGACCTACTAAAGAATGAATGGGCTAACCAAGCAGTTAAAGAAGAAATTAAAAAGTATATGGAAGTCAATGAAAATGGAAACACCACAACGCAAACCTCTAGGATACAGCAAAGGCGGTCATAAGAGGAAAGTATATAGCAATCCAGGCCTTCCTAAAGAAGGAAGAAAGAACTCAGATACAGAACCTAACCTTATGACTAAAGAGCTGGAAAAGGAACAGCAAATAAAACCCAAAACCAGCAGAAGGCAGGAAATACTAAAGATTAGAGCAGAAATTAGTGCTATCGAAACCAAAACACAGTAGAACAAATCAATGAAACTAAAAGCTGGTGCTTTGAAAGAATTAAAAAAATTGATAAACCACTATCCAGTTTGATCAAAGAGAAAAAGGAAAGGACCCAAATAAATAAAATCAAAAATGACAGAGGAGGCAAGGGAAAAAATAGCAAAAATGAACTACTGGGACCTCATCAAAATCAAAAGTTTCTGCATAGTGAAGGCAACAATCAGCAAAACTAAAATTCAACTGACAGAATGGGAGAAGATATTTGCAAATGACATCTCAGATAAAGAGTTAGTATCCAAAATCTATAAAGAATTTATCAAACTCAACACCCAAAACAAAATCCAGTGAAGAAACAGGAAAAAGACATGAATAGACACTTCTCCAAAGAAGACATCCTGATGGCCAACCGACACATGAAAAAATGCTCCACATCACTCATCATCATGGAAATGCAAATCAAAACCCTAATGAGATACTACCTGACACCTGTCAGAATGGCTAACATTAACAACTCAGGCAACACAGACGTTGGCGAGGATGCAGAGAGAGGATCTCTTTTGCATTTTGGGGGGCAATGCAAGTTGCTGCAGCCACTCTGGAAAACTGTATGGAGATTCTTCAAAAAACTAAAAATACAACTCCCCTATGAAGCAGCAATTGCACTACTAGGCATTTCTCCACGGAACACAGGTGTTCTGTTTCAAAGGGACACATGCACCCCCATGTTTATAGCAGCACTATCAACAATAGCCAAAGTATGGAAAGAGACAAATGTCCATTGATGGATGAATGGATAAAGAAGAAGTGGTAAATATATACAATGGAGTATTACTCGGCAATCAAAAAGAGTGAAATCTTGCCATTTGCAACTATATGGATGGAACTAGAGGGTATTATGCGAAGTGAAATGAGTCAGTCAGAGAAAGACAAAACTCATATGACTTCACTCATATGAGGACTTTAAGAGACAAAGCAGATGAACATAAGGGAAGGGAAAACAAAATAACATGAAAACATGGAGGGGACACAGCATAAGAGACTCATAAATATGGAGAACAAACAGAGGGCTACTGGAGGGGTTGTGGGAGGGGGGATGGGCTAAACTGGTAAGGGGCACTAAGGAATCTACTCCTGAAATCATTGTTGCACTATATGCTAACTAATTTGGATGTTTTCAAAACTAAAAATAAATACTAATTAATAATAAAAAAATTAAAATATTTTAAGAGAAAATAATGCGTGATCATGCTGTTGAGGTAAATATTTCTTAAAGATTATGCCGAAGCCTCCGTTAATAAAGATAAAGATCCAAAACTGAAAAAAAAAAAAAAAGAATTCTTCATATTGTCACACCGTCATCCACACAAACTAATGTAGAAGTGCGTCCCTAACCCTGTCATTCACTTTTACACAATCAAATCTAAGTCTGGAGCTTGATATATATGTCAGAGGACATGCAAATGGGGCCCTTTCTGTGCTGATAAAACCAACCCAGCCCGACCGTGCAGCTGGGAGAGGAGCCCCAGCCCCAGGAGTCCCAGGTGTTCCCATTCTGTGATCAGCACAGAACACACACACCTCACCATGGAGTTTGTGCTGGGCTGGGTGTTCCTGGTTGCTCTTTTAAAAGGTAATTCATGGTGAACGAGGGACACTGAGTCCGTGAATGGATATGAGTGAGGGAGTGGATGTGTGACAGTTTCCTGACCAACATGTCTTGTGTCTGCAGGTGTCCAGTGTGACGTGCAGCTGGTGGAGTCTGGGGGAGACCTGGTGAAGCCTGGGGGGTCCCTGAGACTCACCTGTGTGGCCTCTGGATTCACCTTCAGTAGCTATGCAATGAGCTGGGTTCGCCAGGCTCCAGGGAAGGGGCTGCAGTGGGTCGCAAGCATTTATAGTGATGGAAGTAGCACATACTACCCAGACTCTGTGAAGGGCCGATTCACCATCTCCAGAGACAACGCCAAGAACACGCTGTATCTGCAGATGAACAACCTCAAGACCGAGGACACGGCCACATATTACTGTGCGAAAGACACAGTGAGGGGACATCACTGGGAGCCCAGACACAAACCTCCCTGCAGGAGAGGATCAGCACCACCAGGGGGCGCACACTATGCACAATTCTCCTTTGTGTTCCCAGGCGCAGGTGCAGATGGAGGTTACAGGCAGGTTTCCTGTCAGGGTCTGGGGCTTCCTCGCCACACAGCAGTTTCCCCAGGGAGCCTCCCTGGTTATATGATTCTGTGTTTACCTATTAACTCTCTGAATTAGCAACTGGGTTGTCAGAGGGAAACTAGACGAACTTGCACAAAGACACAGTTGTTTGCACTTGCTTACTCTGGTCCCTCAACATGAGTGAATTACAGATTTCCTGAGGCACAACAGCTGCACCTTTACAGGATTCCCAGATGCGCTCCCTGTGCAGCCAGGACCACAGGATCCCACAGCTCCTCCTTATCCTCACCCAGCCCTTGTCCCAGTCAAACAACGTGACACTTTCTTCATAGCCCTTTGCTACTCAGGACTTTAAATGAGCTACAGCTTTATTCAATTACTCTAAAGGAGAGACAAACAATCTCCATGTATTAGTCAAGATTCCCCTGAGGAACACAACCCAAAGGTCATTGGTTTCCATAACTAAATATGTTGAGAAGACCCATGATCTACTGTCACAAGCTGAAGACCCAGGAAAACCAGTGATGTAATTCTTGTCTGATTCTGACTAGTGTCTAGTCTCAGAACGTGGAGAGCTGATGATGTCACTCTTAGAAAAAGGGCCGAAGGAGACCAATATTCCAGTTCAAAAAGCACATGGGAAGTAAAAATGAGGGAATTCGCCCTCCATCTGCATCAGATTCTATTCACAAACTTAATAGAATGGGTGGTGCCCAGTCCGAAAGAAACCATGGATGGAAATTCCAATGTCTTCTGGAACACATCACAGACATCCACAGAAACAGTGGTGAATCTGGGCACCCATGACACAGTCAAGATAACCTATAAAGTTAATCATGACAAGTCAACCTCCCGGAAACATGGAGCTCGAAGACTGAAGATTTAAAAGTCAATCCCATCATCGGGGTGGAGTCTGGTGGGCACAGCAGTGCTCCTGTGGAGGAGGGCAGAGGCCCATAAGGGGAACTGTGGTCTGAGTATTCCCTGGGTCGCATGGGGAGAG
The DNA here is from genome assembly GCF_046562875.1 of Panthera onca. NCBI lineage: Eukaryota > Metazoa > Chordata > Mammalia > Carnivora > Felidae > Panthera > Panthera onca. The sequence goes on along the minus strand of NC_138344.1, from coordinate 146,802,758 downwards.
AAAATTCCCTTTGTGGAGTGCATTTGGGAGACGGGGCATTGCCTCTCATAGGACAGGAGAGCTGACAGGCACCATTAAAGTTCCCTGATCATTAGCACAGGAGCCTCTTCTGAGAGCAGCTAGCTGGACACTGCCCTCTGGTTGTTCTTCACCATGTACTCCAAGCCCCTAGTTTTCATGCAACTGCCCATCTGGGTTAAGCCAGCACCAGGCACAGCACATCAAGACCCTCTCCCAGAGGATCAGTGGGGTCCCTGTCATACTGAGTTCACACAATTTGGAGTTTTCAAACCCAGCTAGAGCTCCTGAGATAAAACATAAGAGCCCTGTGCCACCAGATGGGCCAATGGCTTGGACGCAGACAGGGTGAAAGCAATTCTGACAGAAGCCTGGGACCCACAAGTGTTCTCTCTGTGTGAGAGCTTCCTGAACAGGGGAGGCTGGGAACTCCAACTCCAGGGACTAGAGAGGGAGCTGATGCCAATATTTCCTCCCACCAATCAGCATGGACAGATTTCACTCAGCAGCACAGCATCCCAGTGCAAGCTGAGCCACTAACACCAAGCTCCACCTACTCCAGCCCCCATCAAGTGCTTGCTTACTAGGAAAGAGTGCCTGGAAACCAGACCACCATTGCACCCCTTCCTCCAAAGACCACCGTAAACCCCCACACGCACCAAGTCAGCTGATCATACACTGAGGCATATCCTCACCTCTAGGGGAGATAGGAATTAGCCTCTTTTAACAAGCAGACCAAACTCACCTAGATAAAACTCACAACACTGGGGACAAGGTCCAACACTCCCCACTGGAGGCAAGGAGAAAATCTGCAGAGCACTCTCCTGAGGGACAGAGCAGCCAAAACACGACAGCACAGTGCCACGGAACATAAAACAAATGCTTCATGAAGTGTCAGGCCCTGGACAGTATGTGAACACTGCTCAATAAAGATACTACCCTAGAAGCAGAAAAGATAACAGGATTTTCTAAAACATTTAAGAAGGCAGAGACATAGACAACAACATGATGGAGGAACTCATCCTAAAAGAAAACATGATAAAAGGTCATTGTGAGGGATATAATTAAAACACGTAAACTAATGTGGCTCAAACACAATTTCTAAAAACTCTCATAATGAAACAGGATTTTCAAAAAGTATCATAAGGATACTAGCTGTGCTTGAGGAAAATATATGAGACATGAGGGATACCCTTACTGCAAACAGAAGAGACCTAAAAACTAGTCAGGAGGAAATTTTAAATGTTGTAACCGAGATGTGAAACTGATTGGATATAATGACCTCAAGGCTGAAAGAAGCAGATGAATGAGGAAGGGACACAGAAGATAAAAGTATGGGGGAAATGAAGCTGGAAAGAAGAGGAAAATTAAAATATTGCATCACAAACATACACTTAGGGAAATCAGCAACTCCATAAACTGTAATAACATTCTTTTGAAAGGAGTCCCAAAAGAATAAGAGGGAAAAAAAGGGGGATACATTTTAGCTGAGTGAATTATAGTGAAAATTTCCACAAGCTGGGGAAGGAAACAGACGTCCACATCTAGGAGGCAGAGAGAACACCCATTAAAATAAAAAAAAAACAGCAGGCCAACACTGAGACATATCATAGGAAAATGGCAAAATATTCAGATAAAGAAAAACCATAAAAGCATCAACACAAAAGAAGTTGCTAACTAACAAGGGAAGGTTAAAAAAAAAACTATGGCAGATATCTCTACAGAAACCTTCATGCAAGTAGGGAGTGGCATCATATCCTCAACATGCACAATTGAAAATTATGCAGCTAAGAATACTTTCTCCAGTAAGGCAGTCATTCAGATACAAGGAGTGATAGAATTTCCCAAACAAAAACCAAAGGAATTCATGGCCTCTAAATCAGCCCTGCGAGAAATTAAAGGGGACCCTTTGGGTAGGAAAGGAAGACTAAAAGTAACAAAGACTAGAAATAAACAGAGAAAATCTCCAGAAACAATGACTTTGGAGGTAACACTATGGCACTAACTTTATATCTATCAATAATTACTGTGAATGTAAATGGACAAAATGCCCAATCAAAAGACATAGGTGTTTCAACCTAAAACACCTGTAGATTCAAAGTGAGGGTAGGGTGAACAATTCATCATGCTAATGGACGTCAAGAGAAAGTTGTAGTACCACACTCATATCACACTAACTACTTTTCAAACCAAAGTTTGTTACAAGAAATCAGGAAGGCAGTATATCATCATAAAGGGGTCTATCCAACAAGAAGATCTGAAGCTTTAAATATTTATACCCCAAAAATGTAAGCACTGAAATATATAACTCAATTAATAAGAAACATAAAGAAACTCATTGATAATAGACAATAGTAATAATAGAGAATGTTAACACTCCACTTACAACAATGGAAAGACAATCTAAGCTGAAAATCAATAAGAAAACAATGGCTTTGAAAGACACATGGACTGAATGGACTTAACAGATATATTCATAACATTCTATCTTAAAGCACTAGAATACACATTCTTTTTGAGTGGGCATTGAACATTCTCCAGAACAGATCACATACTATGTCACAAATCAGCCCTCTACAAATACAAAAAGACTGAGATCATTCCATGCGTATTTTCAAACCACAACACTATGAAACTTGAAGTCGACCACAAGAAAAATTTGAGCAACACTGCCAATACATTAGGTTAAAGAACATTGTAGTAAAAGCGGAATGAGATTTTCAGGAAATTACGGAAGCAATAAAAAATACATGGAAGCAAATGAAAATGAAAACATGCCAGTTCCAAACCATCTGGATGCAGCAAAGTTGATGGAAGAGTGAAATATATAGCAGTACAGGCCAAACTCAAGAAAGAAGAAAGGTCTCAAACACACAACCACTTTACAACTAAAGGAGCTAGAAAAAGAACAACAAATGAACCCTAAAGCCAGCAGGAACAGGTAAACAAAAAAGATTAGAGCAGAAATAAAGGATATAGAATCAAAGAAAAACAGTAGAACAGATGAATGAAACTGTAAGTTGGTTTTTGTAAGAATAAATAAAAATGATAAACCCATGGGCAGACTGGCAAAAACAAAAGAGAAGGGATGAAAGTCAATATAATCAGAATTTGAGAGGAGACATCGCGACTGACACCACAGAAATACAACTATGAGAGAATAGTTTGGAGATTTATATGCCAACAAATTGGGCAATCTGGAAGAAATGGATAAATTCCCAGAATAATGTAAACTACCTAAACTGAAAAAGGAAAAAATAGAAAACGGGAACAGACTGATAATGAGCAAAGAAATTGAATCATTAATCAAAAATCTACTGACACACAAAAATCCAGGGCTAGATAGGTTCACAGGTGAATTCTACCAGATATTTAAGAAGAGTGTAAAATATTCTATTTAAGTAGAATAGAAAATTCCTGTCTTCACAAACTGTTCCAAATAATAGAAATGGAAAGAAAACTTCCAAATTCATTCTATAAGATGAGTATGATCATGGTTCCAAACCAGATTAAACCCCACTAAAAATGAGACTTACAGGCCACTAGCCCTAATGAACAAGAATGCAACAATTGTCAAGAAAATACTTGCAGGGGTACCTGGGTGGCTCAGTCGGTTAAGTGTCCGACTTTGGCTCAGGTCGTAATCTTGTGGTCCATGAGTTCGAGCCCCGTGTCAGCTCTGTGATGACAGCTCAGAGCCTGGAGCCTGTTTCAGATTCTGTGTCTCCCTCTCTCTGACCCTCCCCCATTCATGCTCTGTCTCTCTCTGTCTCAAATATAAATAACGTTAAAAAAAAGAAAGAAAATACTTTCAAATTGAATCCAACAAGACATTAAAAGGATCCTTTAACGTGACCAGGTGGGATTTATTCCTTGGCTGTAAGGGTGGTTCAATAGTCACAAATAAATCAATGTAATACATACCATCAATCAGAGAAAGGATATGAATGATATGACCCTCTGAATAGATGCAAAAAAAAATTGACATAGTACAGCATCCTTTCTTGAAAAAACCCCTCAACAAGGGGTAGAGGAAACACACCTCAACATCATAAAGTCCGTACATGAAAACCCCACAGCTAATACCCTCAGTGGGGAAAAAAACCTTTTCCTCTACTGTCAGGAACACAAGAGGGATGTCCACTCCCATCATTCCACTTAACACAGCAGTGGAAGTCTTATCCTCAAAAACAGACAACAACAAAAAATAAACGCATTCAAGTTGGAAAAGAAGAAGTCAAACATTCCCTCTTCACAGATGACATGACACTCTATATAAAAAACTCAAGACTCCACCAAAATATTGCAAGAACTGATTCACAAATTCAGCAAAGTCACAAGATACAGTATCAACATACTGAAATCTGCTGCATTTCGACACAGCAATAAAGAAACAGAAATAAAAATAAAAAACTATCCATCCCGTTTACTACTGCACAAATATAATAGGATACCTAAAGAGTTAAAATATCTATACTCTGCTTTCTCTTCCCCTCTCCTATCTGCTTGGTGTTAATAAAATAGTCTTATGAATGCCAAATAAGCAAAAAAAAAAAAATATCTATACTCTGAAGACTAAAAACGGTGAAAGAAACTGAGGATGACATAAAGAAATGGAAACACCTTCAATGTTCATGGATTTAAGGAGCAAGTAGTGTTGAAATGTCTCTGCTACACAAAGAAACGGGAGACTTCATGATTATGGATTTCATGCTATATTACAAAGCTGTACTTATCAAGACAGTAAGCTACAAGCACGAAGAGACACATAGGTCAAAAGAACAGAAGAGTAAACCCAGATATGGACTCACAAATGTATGGCCACCTCATCTTGGATGAAGTAGGAAAGACTACGTAATGGGAAAAAAAGACAGCCATATCACCAAAGGGTGTTGGGAAAACTGGACCAGAACATGCAGAAGAATGAAACTGAACCACTTTCTTACTCCATACACAAAAATAAATCCAAATGGGTGAAAGACCTAAATGTGAGACAGGAGACCATCAAATCCTAGAGGAGAACAGGCAGCAACCTCCTGGACTTGGGACATAGCAACTTCTTACTAGACGTGTCTAGAGAGGCAAGGGAAACAACAGCAAACTTGAACTACTGGGACCTCATCAAAATGAAAACCTTCTGCACAGCTAAAGAAACAATCAACTAATCTAAAAGGCATTCTACAGAAATTAAAAAGGTATTTGCAAACCACATATCTGATAAAGGCTTACTATCCAAAATCTATAAAAAAAAATTCTCAAACTCAACACCCAAAATACAAAGACTCCAGTGGATAAATGGGCAGAAGACATGAGGAGATACTTTTCCAAACAAAGCATTCCGATGGCTAACCGACACAGACGAACATATGCTCAACATCACTCATCATCAGAGAATTACAAATCAAAACTACAATGAGAGATGACTGCACACCTGTCAGAATGGCTACAACTAACAACTCAGGAAACAACAGATATTGATGAGGATGAGGAGAGAAGTGAACCCTTTTATACTCTTGGTGGAAAAGCAAAGTGCCCGGACCATTCCAGAAAACAGTTTAAAAACTAAAAATTAAACAACCTTCCACTCCAGCAATTGCTCTACTAGGAATTCATCCAAAGCATACAAAACTTCTGATTTGAGGAAGTACATGCACCCCAATGTTTACAGCAGCATTAACTATGACAGCCAAACTGAGGAAAGAGACCAAAAGTCCACCATGTGATTAATCTGCTATATGTATAGAATGGCATATTACTCAGTCATAAAAAAGAATGAAATCTTGCCATTTGCAAAGATGTTGATGCAGCTACAGGGTATCATGCTAAGCAAAGTAAGTCAAAGATGACAAACACCATATGATTTCCTCCTATGGGGAATTTAGATCTAGGGGAAGGGGAAAAAGAGCAAGAAATCATTAAAAAACTCTAAGGTTAGAGACCAAACTGAGGGTTGCTGGAGGGCAGGTGTGTGGGGGATGGGATAATGGGTGTTGGGGATTAAGGAGGCCACGTGTTGTGATGAGTACTGGGTGTTAAAGTAAGTGATGAACCAATAAATTCTACTACTGACATTAATATTACACAATATGTTAACTAACAAATATTTAAACACAAACTTAAAAAAATTTAAAAAGTGCAAAAAAGGAAGGGAGAATTGTTGCCACAAATTGTCATGAACATGGAATCTAAGGTAGTGACTCTAACGTCTTGCATTTACTCATTATGTCCCTAACTGATGGTGGACATAAATTAACATACTCATGAATTTTCACAGCAGTGCCAGGTGGGCTGGAATTCAAACCACAGCTGCCCTTCCCAACTCCCCTGTGCCCACACATCATGGGCAGCTTGTCCAGACACCTGCACAAGAACCCAGGTTGGGCCTCAGTAGGGACCCACATCTGCAGAACTGGAAAGTGTGGACAGTTGACGCTTCCTGAGAAGCTCTGGGGTTCCTTCCCCAACTTGCTGTCTCAGCTCACTTGTCTTCCTTTCCTGTCTCTTGAAGAGAACCATGTGCCCTGTTAGTGGTTCATGAAAGTGAGGGGCTATATGTTCTATAAACATTCAATATGAAAGATAACATACAAGGGGACAAAAAAAAAAAAGCCCATATGATGCATACTGTCTCGCGGCTCCTATCACCCAATGTGGTAGAGTACAAACAAACCTAAGTATTCCTTTGGTCAAAAACTGCACAGCACATTGGAAAAGTATTAAGAGATGAGAAGCCTGGAAGAATTCCACAAATGCAGATATGAGCTCCCCTTGGAAGGAAGAAGAAAAATTATAGTCCCAAACACGGAGGAGTAAAATAAATTTAGGAAATTTATTATGTGAGTCGCACATCTCAGCCACCTGCTGGGGCTTGGCCTCAACAGCAAACAGCTTAGGGTCACTGACATCCTGTCTCTCTGGGAAAGAGTCCTCTGAACAGGAGCTGGTCACCGGGAACCCTGTATATTGGCTACAACAGTCTGGAGGGGAGGTTGCAGTCAGGCTCAGTGGTACATGCCTATAGTCCCAGTTACTTGCACTGGAGTTTCTACTTGCTGATCTGGGGTGGGAAAGGAAAAGAACATACCTTAGTTCAAATATTCCAGGTATTCTTTCTGGTAGTATATTTTCTGCAATAAATGCTTCTTCATGGGCTGTATGCCAACATGGCCATTTGCAGGCACTATAAATACATTATTTGAGTTTTTCTTCAAATTCCAGTTAGTTAACATGCAATGTACTATTACTTTCAGGTGTAAAATATAGTGATTCAACATTGCAATACAGCACCCAGTGTTCGTTATGAGAGCTCCCCTTAATCCCCATCAACTACCTCCCCATCCCTCCACCCACCCTCCCCAGGGTAACCATCAGTTTTTCCCCTATAGTTAAGTATCTGTTTCGTGGGGCTTACGTGGTTCCATGGGTTAGGCCCACGACTCTTGATCTGGGCTCTTGTATTGATCTCATCATTCCTGAGATCCAGCCCCACTTTGGTTTCTGCACTGACAGCACGACGTTTCCTTGGGATTCTCTTCCCATCTGCCTCTGCCCCACCTCCCATTCTCTCTCTAAATAAATAAGTGAACATTGAAAAAATCGCCTATTTCTTGGTTTGCCTCTTCTCTCTTATTTGTCCCTTGGCCCATTTGTTGTTTCTTAAATTCTACATATGGATGAAATCATATATTTGTCTTGTTCTGACTTATTTCAGTAAATATAATACTCTCTAGGCCCATCCCTGTCCTTACAAATGGCAAATGTCATTCATTTTGTGGCTGAGAAATATTCCAGTGTGCGGGGGGTGGGGGAGGGGGGGTGTAGATATACCACATATTCTATACCCATTCATCAATCAATGCATACTTGGGCTGGGCTGTTTCCACAGCTGGGCTCTTTGTGAAATAGCTGCTATAAACATAGAGGTACAATTCCCTTAAATTAGTATTTTTGTATCCTTTGGGTAAATACCTAGTAGTGCATTTGTTCTATCGTGACGTAGTTGTATTTTTAGCTTTCTAAGGAACCTCCATGCTGTTTTCCATAGTGGCTGTGCCAGTGTGCATTCCCACCAGCACCTCCAAAAGGATCCTCTTTCTCTGCATCCTCACCAACACCTGTTGTTTCTTGTGCTGTTGAGTTCAGCCTTTCTGACCAGTGTAAGTTGATATTTCATTGTAGTTTGGATTTACATTTCCCAGATGAGGAGTGATGTTGACCATCTTTTCATGTGTTTATTGACAATCTGTAGGTCGCATTTGGAAAAATGCTTATTCATGTCTTCTGGCCATTTTTTAATGGGATTATTCACTTCTGGAGTTGAATTTTATACCATATATAGAAAACCTGAAAGACTCCACCAAAAAAAAAAAAAAACCCGCTAGAACTGTTACAATAAACCAGTAAATTTGCAGCATACAAAATCAACATATAGAAATTTGTTACTTTTCTATACACCAATAATGAAGCAGGAGAAAGAGAAATCAAGGAATCAATCCCATTTAAAATTACACCAAAAACCGTAATACATTAGAAATAAACCTAAGTAAAGAGGTAAAAGATCTGTACTCTGAAAAATCTGGGACATTTATGGAAGAAATTGAAGAAAACACAAAAAAATGGAAAAATATTCCATGCACATGGATCAAAAGAAAAATCATTGTTAAAATGACAATACTATCCAAAGCAATCTAGACATTCAATGCAAGTAATTCAATTTCCTTTCAAATAATACCAGCATTTTTCACAGAGCTAGAACAAATAACTCTAAAATTATCATGGAACCACAAAAGACCCCAAATAACCAAAGATCTTGAAAAAGAAAAAAACCTGGAGGCATCACAATTCTGCATATCAAGCTATATTACAATGCTGTAGTCGTCAAGACAGGATGATACTGGCAAAAAAAGACACATAGATTAATGGAAAAGATTAGAAAACCCTGAAATGGACACATAAGTATATGATCAACTAATCTTTGACAAAGCAGGAAAGACTATCAAATGGAAAAAGTCCCTTCAACAACTGGTGTTGGGAAAACTGGATAGCATCGTGAACTTGTAAGGAACCTGGACCACTTTCTTACAGTACACACAAAAATAAATACAAAATGAATGAAAGACCTAAATGAGAGACAGGAAACCATCAAAATCCTAGAGGAGAACACAGGCACCAACCTCTTTGACCTTGGCCAGAACAACTTCTTACTAGACGTGTCCCCAGAAGTAAGGGAAACAATAGCAAAAATAAACTATTGGAATCTCCTCAAGATAAAAAGCTCTGCACAGCAAAGAACAAATCAACAAAACTAAAAGGCCAGTGACAAAATGGGGGAAGACATTTGCAAATGACATCTCAGATAAAGGGTTAGTATCCAAAATCTATAAAGAACTTACCAAACTCAACATTCAAAAAGCAAATAATCCAGTAAAGAAATGGGCAGAAGACAAGAATACATATTTTTCCAAAGAAGATATCCAGATGGCAAAAAGACACGAATAAAGATGCTCAACAACACTCTTCATCGGTGAAATATAAATCAAAGACACAATGAGATACCAACTCACACCTGTCACAATGACTAAAATTAACAATTCAGAAAACACAAAATGTCAGCAAGGATGCAGAGAAAGCGAAACCCTTTCGCACTGTTGATGGTAATGCAAACTGGCGCAGCCACTCTGGAAAACAGTGTGGAGATTCCTCAAAAAATGAAAAACGGAACTATCCTGTGATCAAGCAATTGCATTTGTCCAAGGATACCAAAGGTATCCAAAGGATACCAAAATGCTGATTCGAAGGGGCACATGCATCCCAATTTTTATGGCAGCCTTATCAACAAAAAACAAATTGTGGAACAGCCCAAATATTCATCAACACATGAATGCATAAAGAAAAGGTGGTAAATATATACAATGGAATACTACTTAGCCATGAAAAAGAATGACATCTTGCCAATTACAATAATATGGATGGAACTACAGTGTATTATGCTAAGTGGAACAAGTTAGTCAGAAAAAGTCAAATATCCTATGATTTCACACATTAGTGGAATAGAAGAAACACAACATATGGAAAGGAAAAATAAAATAAATCAAAACAGAGAGGGAGGTATCCAGAAGACACTCTTAAATACAGAGAACAAACTGCGGGGAAGTGGGGGAGGTGGGCTAAATGGCATGTGTCCATTAAGGAGGGCACTGGGTGAAATGAGAACTGGGTGTTATATGTATGTGATGGTTCCCTAAATTCTACCGTAAAATCAGTACTACACTGTATGTTAACAGACTTGAATTTACATTAATATAATACAAGAAAATTATATATAGAGAGAGACTACCTCAAAATAGCAAGCTTCTGCACAGTGAAGGAAACAATCAACAAAACAAAAAAGCAACCTAGGGAATGGAAGAAGATATCTGTAAATGACATATCCTCAGGGTTAGTTTTCAAAACATATAAGTTTTTTTTAATTGTTTTCAAATTATCAGTAGAGAGTGTGTCCATGCAGTTCAGCACACTGTTGTGTGAGAAGCAAAACTCATGTCTTCCACTTTTATATTGTGGTAAGATCTCACTGAACATGAGACCCACACTCTTCACAAAATTTTAACCATACATTACAGTATTGTTAATTACAGGGGTAATGATGTGGAGACCCCTCTAGAACTTAATCATCTTGCATAACACAAAATCATAGCCCTTGATATCTACTCCTCATTGACCCCCCTGCCAGGCCCTGGAAACTGCCATTTCACTCTCCATTTCATTGTTATCAAAACCCAAATTCAGCTGCCTGTTGCTGGAAAGGTCAATGTTCAAAGTTTTAGTTTGGGTGGGAAACAAATTTGAGCTATATTCAGAAGGCCAGCCACTGGGGAGAAGGCAAACTCTTGTCCAAACGTCACCTCTGAGGTTTCTCCCTGACCCAGGGCGTTTTAAAGCAGTAGAGGGTACTTAAACAAGCAAGGCAGTGCCATGGTCAATACCATCTTTTGATCATGGGCAGACTCCATGGTGCAAGCTGCCAAAGTAACCTCAACTCCCCTCCATCTCCAGCTGAAGAGGGAACCAAACTACATGGGAGGAGACTGCCAGAGGCCAGGAAAGAACCACCATAAGGAATTAGAGGAGAAAACCCCTGGGGCTCACACATGGTCAGCAGTACTTTCCGTTCTCCCCAGCTGGCATAAGAAAATACTAAAATACAACCTTGTAGTTCACAAATCATCACTCAGAATACTAACAAATGTTTTCCTCAGGGAACTCAGAGGAACCTTCAAAGCAAAAACCAAAAGGATCAAATGGCTTGCAAACTAATAGCCAAGGAGAATAAGACACACAAAACTACAAAAAGATTTTTAGCATCACCCCTAAAGGTAAAATTGACAATGTTTACCTCCGCATCACAAGGAAGCAAAAGCAGTGGTCTCTGTAATGAGAAAAAGTAGTCATCCAAAGAAAGTGACCCAGCAGTACCACAGGACATGGATTTGATAGAGAAGTTAAGGGTGATATAACTGCATAGCCCATATGCAAGTAGCTTCAGTAAAGATTGAAGGTGTTGACTAGAGCCATGCCTCTGGGTCCAAATCCCTACCCATGTCCATGTGACCACTCTTGACCATGGCCCACCTGCCCCTCCCACATCCACCCCAGCCTAACTGATGTGCAGGGTCACACAATGCCACACCCTGGGACTGTTGCCGAACCCCACAGGGGGTCCGCACGTGCAGGGTGCTGGCCACCTGGCACAGCCCTCTGTTCTCTCTGATGGTCTAGACCTGGCTTTGCTGAGGATCCTCCATTTATCCATTCTCACTGGCAGATGTCCCTGAGTAGGGGCATGAGGCTGGCAGAGGGCCAGGTCACCCTGAGGGCGCCCCTCTTGCTCTTTGCACTCTGGGCAGTGCTGGCTCCTGTGCAGGGTTCTCAAGGGCATCCCTCATGGCGCTACATCTCCTCTGAGGTGGTAATTCCCAAGAAGGAGCCGCACCACAGCAAAGGCATTCAGATGCCTGGCTGTCTGTCCTATAGCCTGCGTTTTGAGGCAAGAGACATGTTATGTACATGTGGCACAAGAAACTCTTTTGGTCCAGACTCTGCTGATGATAACTCAGGATGCTCAGGGAGCCTTGCAGGTGGACTAACCCTTCATGCCTCCAGACTGTTACTACCTCAGCTACCTGGAGGAGATTCCTTTTTCCATGGTCACAATTGACACAGGCTATGGCAGCCTTGAAGATATCATGAAGTTGGATGAACTTGCCTATGAAATGAGACCCCTCGGTGATTTCCAATCATTTGAACACTTTGTTTCTCAGATAGTCGAGGACATCTGTGCAATGGGACCTACTTATAACCGGGGATATAAGGAGGACAGGGGACCCCCTGTTCCTCAAGGAAATGCCAGTGCAGCCCCAAGGATCTCTAGTAAGTTCTGTTCATCCCATCACAGAATTTTCAAAGGACTTGCTTTCAGTTTCAAAACAATGTATAGTGTGTTAACCACGTCGAAAAAAGTGCCCAATTCCTAGTAAGGCTAGTTAGCTTAATTGAGTCAATATTTCATGCTATTGATGTAAGTCATTGGTTTCATGGTCATTTATAGTGAGAGACATCAAGCTCACACAGGCAATTATTTGTTCATCAGAGCCCCTTTTTTTTCTCTTCAATAGTATGAGTCAAAGTATTTTCGATTTCTTAAAACACATTCACCCTTAATGTGATTTGAGATGGGCCCCATGAGGTTCATGGCAGTCCAGTTGTATATTCTATATGCCATCCAACAATGGCTTATATGCCATCATTCTGAGTTATTTAGGCAGACATTTACTCTTGTCTGTCATAGCAACACATCAGATGGCAAGAAATTGTGGCTCGTGCATTGACACTGATGAATGCGCTTGCCAAAAAAGTTCCAGCTGCCTTAGGACCCAACTAACTGGTATAATGGAAGCTTTTAGTAACTGTTTCTTCATTCATATGCAGCACATAATGAATTGTGGAACAGGCAAGTGCATGTTCAACACTGAAATGGTACATTTAAATAAAAGCCTGACCTGGAGATTGCGGAAGATGGCGGCGTAGGAGGACGCGGGGCTCACAGCGCGTCCTGCCGATCACTTAGATTCCACCAACACCTGCCTAAAGAACCCAGAAAACCGCCAGAGGATTAGCAGAAGGGAGTCTCCGGAGTCAAGCGCAGACTAGAGGCCCACGGAAGAGGGTAGGAAGGGCGGCGAGGCGGTGCGCGCTCCACGGACTGGCGGGAGGGAGCCGGGGCAGAGGGGCGGCTCGCCGGCCAAGCAGAGCCCCCGAGTCGGGCTGGCAAAAGCGGAGGGGCCGGACAGACTGTGTTCCGACAGCAAGCGCGACTTAGCGTCTGGGAGGTCATAAGTTAACAGCTCTGCTCGGAAAGCGGGAAGGCTGGAGGACAAAGGGAGGGAGAGCTGCTGAGCCCCCGGACGGCAGAGCTCAGCTTAGAGGGGAACAAAGGCGCCAGCGCCATCTCCCCCGCCCATCCCCCAGCCAAAATCCCAAAGGGAACCAGTTCCTGCCAGGGAACTTGCTTGCTCCACGCAAACACCCAACTCTGTGCTTCTGCGGAGCCAAACCTCCGGCAGCAGATCTGACTCCCTCCCGCTGCCACAGGGCTCCTCCTGAAGTGGATCACCTAAGGAGAAGCGAGCTAAGCCTGCCCCTCCAGCCCCCGTGCACCTTGCCTACCCACCCCAGCTAATACGCCAGATCCCCAGCAACACAAGCCTGGCAGTGTGCAAGTAGCCCAGACGGGACACGCCACCCCACAGTGAATCCCGCCCCTAGGAGAGGGGAAGAGAAGGCACACACCAGTCTGACTGTGGCCCCAGCAGTGGGCTGGGGGCAGACATCGGGTCGGACTGCGGCCCCGCCCACTAACTCCAGTTATACACCACAGCACAGGGGAAGTGCACTGCAGGTCCTCACCACGCCAGGGACTCTCCAAAATGACCAAACGAAGAATTCCCCTCAGAAGAATCTCCAGGAAATAACAACAGCTAATGAACTGATCAAAAAGGATTTAAATAATATAACAGAAAGTGAATTTAGAATAATAGTCATAAAATTAATCGCTGGGCTTGAAAACAGTATACAGGACAGCAGAGAATCTCTTGCCACAAAGATCGAGGGACTAAGGACCAGTCACGAGGAGCTGAAAAACGCTTTAAACGAAATGCAAAATAAAATGGAAACCGCGATAGCTCGGCTTGAAGAGGCAGAGGAGAGAATAGGTGAACTAGAAGATAAAGTTATGGAGAAAGAGGAAGCTGAAAGAAAGAGAGATAAAAAAATCCAGGAGTATGAGGGGAAAATTAGAGAACTAAGTGATACACTAAAAAAAAATAATATACGCATAATTGGTATCCCAGAGGAGGAAGAGAGAGGGAAAGGTGCTGAAGGGGTACTTGAACAAATTATAGCTGAGAACTTCCCTGAACTGGGGAAGGAAAAAGGCATTGAAATCCAAGAGGCACAGAGAACTCCCTTCAGACGTAACTTGAATCGATCTTCTGCACGACATATCATAGTGAAACTGGCAAAATACAAGGATAAAGAGAAAATTCTGAAAGCAGCAAGGGATAAACGTGCCCTCACATATAAAGGGAGACCTATAAGACTCGTGACTGATCTCTCCTTTGAAACTTGGCAGGCCAGAAAGGCTTGGCACGATATCTACAGTGTGCTAAACAGAAAAAATATGCAGCCGAGAATCCTTTATCCAGCAAGTCTGTCATTTAGAATAGAAGGAGAGATAAAGGTCTTCCCAAACAAACAAAAACTGAAGGAATTTGTCACCACGAAACCAGCCCTACAAGAGATCCTAAGGGGGATCCTGTGAGACAAAGTACCAGAGACATCACTACAAGCATAAAACATACAGACATCACAATGACTCTAAACCCGTATCTTTCTATAATAACACTGAATGTAAATGGATTAAATGCGCCAACTAAAAGACATAGGGTATCAGAATGGATAAAAAAACAAGACCCATCTATTTGCTGTCTACAAGAGACTCATTTTAGATCTGAGGACACCTTTAGATTGAGAGTGAGGGGATGGAGAACTATCTATCATGCTCCTGGAAGCCAAAAGAAAGCTGGAGTAGCCATACTTATATCAGACAAACTAGACTTTAAATTAAAGGCTGTAACAAGAGATGAAGAAGGGCATTATATAATAATCACAGGGTCTATCCACCAGGAAGAGCTAACTATTATAAATGTCTATGCGCCAAATACCCGAGCCCCCAGATATATAAAACAATTACTCATAAACATAAGCAACCTTATTGATAAGAATGTGGTCATTGCAGGGGACTTTAACACCCCACTTACAGAAATGGATAGATCATCTAGACACACAGTCAATAAAGAAACAAGGGCCCTGAATGATACATTGGATCAGATGGACTTGACAGATATATTTAGAACTCTGCATCCCAAAGCAACAGAATATACTTTCTTCTCGAGTGCACATGGAACATTCTCCAAGATAGATCATATACTGGGTCACAAAACAGCCCTTCATAAGTTTACAAGAATTGAAATTATACCATGCATACTTTCAGACCACAATGCTATGAAGCTTGAAATCAACCACAGGAAAAAGTCTGGAAAACCTCCAAAAGCATGGAGGTTAAAGAACACCCTACTAACGAATGAGTGGGTCAACCAGGCAATTAGAGAAGAAATTAAAATATATATGGAAACAAACGAAAATGAAAATACAACAACCCAAACGCTTTGGGATGCAGCGAAGGCAGTCCTGAGAGGAAAATACATTGCAATCCAGGCCTATCTCAAGAAACAAGAAAAATCCCAAATACAAAATCTAACAGCACACCTAAAGGAAATAGAAGCAGAACAGCAAAGGCAGCCTAAACCCAGCAGAAGAAGAGAAATAATAAAGATCAGAGCAGAAATAAACAATATAGAATCTAAAAAAACTGTAGAGCAGATCAACGAAACCAAGAGTTGGTTTTTTGAAAAAATAAACAAAATTGACAAACCTCTAGCCAGGCTTCTCAAAAAGAAAAGGGAGATGACCCAAATAGATAAAATCATGAATGAAAATGGAATGATTACAACCAATCCCTCAGAGATACAAACAATTATCAGGGAATACTATGAAAAATTATATGCCAGCAAATTGGACAACCTGGAAGAAATGGACAAATTCCTAAACACCCACACTCTTCCAAAACTCAATCAGGAGGAAATAGAAAGCTTGAACAGACCCATAACCAGCGAAGAAATTGAATCGGTTATCAAAAATCTCCCAACAAATAAGAGTCCAGGACCAGATGGCTTCCCAGGGGAGTTCTACCAGACATTTAAAGCAGAGATAATACCTATCCTTCTCAAGCTATTCCAAGAAATAGAAAGGGAAGGAAAACTTCCAGACTCATTCTATGAAGCCAGTATTACTTTGATTCCTAAACCAGACAGAGACCCAGTAAAAAAAGAGAACTACAGGCCAATATCCCTGATGAATATGGATGCAAAAATTCTTAATAAGATACTAGCAAATCGAATTCAACAGCATATAAAAAGAATTATTCACCATGATCAAGTGGGATTCATTCCTGGGATGCAGGGCTGGTTCAACATTCGCAAATCGATCAACGTGATACATCACATTAACAAAAAAAAAAGAGAAGAACCATATGATCCTGTCAATCGATGCAGAAAAGGCCTTTGACAAAATCCAGCACCCTTTCTTAATAAAAACCCTTGAGAAAGTCGGGATAGAAGGAACATACTTAAAGATCATAAAGGCCATTTATGAAAAGCCCACAGCTAACATCATCCTCAACGGGGAAAAACTGAGAGCTTTTTCCCTGAGATCAGGAACACGACAGGGATGCCCACTGTCACCGCTGTTGTTTAATATAGTGCTGGAAGTTCTAGCATCAGCAATCAGACAACAAAAGGAAATCAAAGGCATCAAAATTGGCAAAGATGAAGTCAAGCTTTCGCTTTTTGCAGATGACATGATATTATACATGGAAAATCCGATAGACTCCACCAAAAGTCTGCTAGAACTGATCCATGAATTCAGCAAAGTTGCAGGATACAAAATCAATGTGCAGAAATCAGTTGCATTCTTATACACTAACAATGAAGCAACAGAAAGACAAATGAAGAAACTGATCCCATTCACAATTGCACCAAGAAGCATAAAATACCTAGGAATAAATCTAACCAAAGATGTAAAAGATCTGTATGCTGAAAACTATAGAAAGCTTATGCAGGTAATTGAAGAAGATATAAAGAAATGGAAAGACATTCCGTGCTCATGGATTGGAAGAATAAATATTGTCAAAATGTCAATACTACCCAAAGCTATCTACACATTCAATGCAATCCCAATCAAAATTGCACCAGCATTCTTCTCGAAACTAGAACAAGCAATCCTAAAATTCGTATGGAACCACAAAAGGCCCCGAATAGCCAAAGTAATTTTGAAGAAGAAGACCAAAGCAGGAGGCATCACAATCCCAGACTTTAGCCTCTACTACAAAGCTGTCATCATCAAGACAGCATGGTATTGGCACAAAAACAGACACATAGACCAATGGAATAGAATAGAAACCCCAGAACTAGACCCACAAACGTATGGCCAACTCATCTTTGACAAAGCAGGAAAGAACATCCAATGGAAAAAAGACAGTCTCTTTAACAAATGGTGCTGGGAGAACTGGACAGCAACATGCAGAAGGTTGAAACTAGACCACTTTCTCACACCATTCACAAAAATAAACTCAAAATGGATAAAGGACCTGAATGTGAGACAGGAAACCATCAAAACCTTAGAGGAGAAAGCAGGAAAAGACCTCTCTGACCTCAGCCGTAGCAATCTCTTACTCGGCACATCCCCAAAGGCAAGGGAATTAAAAGCAAAAGTGAATTACTGGGACCTTATGAAGATAAAAAGCTTCTGCACAGCGAAGGAAACAACCAACAAAACTAAAAGGCAACCAATGGAATGGGAAAAGATATTTGCAAATGACACATCGGACAAAGGGCTAGTATCCAAAATCTATAAAGAGCTCATCAAACTCCACACCCGAAAAACAAATAACCCAGTGAAGAAATGGGCAGAAAACATGAATAGACACTTCTCTAAAGAAGACATCCGGATGGCCAACAGGCACATGAAAAGATGTTCAACGTCGCTCCTTATCAGGGAAATACAAATCAAAACCACACTCAGATACCACCTCACGCCAGTCAGAGTGGCCAAAATGAAGAAATCAGGAGACTATAGATGCTGGAGAGGATGTGGAGAAACAGGAACCCTCTTGCACTGTTGGTAAAATGCAAATTGGTGCAGCCGCTCTGGAAAGCAGTGTGGAGGTTCCTCAGAAAATTAAAAATAGACCTACCCTATGACCCAGCAATAGCACTGCTAGGAATTTATCCAAGGGATACAGGAGTACTGATGCATAGGGGCACCTGTACCCCAATGTTTATAGCGGCACTCTCAACAATAGCCAAATTATGGAAAGAGCCTAAATGTCCATCAACTGATGAATGGATAAAGAAATTGTGGTTTATATACACAATGGAATACTACGTGGCAATGAGAAAAAATGAAATATGGCCTTTTGTAGCAACATGGATGGAACTGGAGAGTGTGATGCTAAGTGAGATAAGCCATACAGAGAAAGACAGATACCATATGGTTTCACTCTTATGTGGATCCTGAGAAACATAACAGAAACCCATGGGGGAGGGGTAGGAAAAAAAAAAAAAAGAGGTTAGAGTGGGAGAGAGCCAAAGCATTAGAGACTGTTAAAAACTGAGAACAAACTGAGGGTTGATGGGGGGTGGGAGGGAGGGCAGGGTGGGTGATGGGTATTGAGGAGGGCACCTTTTGGGATGAGCACTGGGTGTTGTATGGAAACCAATTTGACAGTAAATTTCATATATTAAAAAAATAAATAAATAAAATTAAATTAAAAAAAAAAAAAAAAAAAAAAAAAGCCTGACCCTCTATCATTATGGAAACTACATAGTGGATCCAGGAAAGCAGTGTGACTGCGGCTCATTCAACCAGTGCTACAGCAATCTAGGCTGTATGCGTGATTGTATCTGAACCCCTGGGGGCAAATGTAATACAGGCAGATGCTATACAGACTGCACCAACTCCGCTGCTTGGACACTCTGCAGACCAATCCAAAATATACGTGATCTTCCAGAGTTCTGCCATGGGGTGACCTTGGCGTACCCTGATGACTTCCATATGCAAGATGGAACCGGGTGCACTGAAGAGGGCTGCTGCTATCATGGAAACTGCACTGACCACACTATTCACTGTCCAGAAATCTTTGGCAGAAATTCTGGGAAAGATAAAGATGTCTGCTATACCATAAATCACAAAGGCAGCCGACATGGACACCGCAGAACACCCCGGGGAATTCAACGCTGAACCTGTTCCCCTACAGGCGTGCCATGTGGAAGGCTGCAGTGTAGGAATGTCACACTTCTCCCTCAGCTGCAAGAACATGTTGGATTCCATCTGTCTGAGATCCAGGGTTCTGATGTTTGGGGCTGGATTCACAGCATAGCACAGGAACAACCCAGATTGGTCATGTGAGAACCAGTATTTCCTGTGCTTCTGGAAAGTTCTGTCGGGATACCTACTGCACTGGCAGTGGGGCTCAGCTGAATTATGACTGTATCCCAGAGAAATGCAGTCACAGACGGATGTGCAACCATAACAGGAACTGACACTGCCACACAGCCTGGGATCCTCCATGGTGCACGGACAAGGCACTGGTGGGAGCAGAGACTGTGGACCCCTCCAAGAAGAATTCAGTAAGTCAGGCAAAGTCATGAATCCATGGTATATCTCAGAGTGGGTTTTGGTCACATTTACGCCATAATAACTGCATTCCTCTTTGTTGTTTCTGGAAATGTCAGAACTATAGACACAGAGAAAGTTAAGGAAGAGATTTTTGGAGAAGACAATCCATAATTTAGCCTCCAGACCCCTGAACAACTATAGACAATGCATCTGGTGCATCTGTAAAAATACAGTATTGAGGCGGCACAGCTGACATCCACGTTTCCAAGGGTCTGCGGGAGACACAGGGGTCCTCAGGCACATCACAGCTCTGACACCAGGTCTCTCATGGGTCACCGACCAGCACTCTGAAATAAAACTTGAAAACTGCATGCTTGTGGCCTTTATGTAGTTTTTAAGCCTGTAAGAGCCCAAACTGAGCCTTAGTTTCTGGGAAGAGGAACAGAGTCAGAGCTGTGTCTTGAGCAGAAGTGTCTGGTTCCAGAATTAAGAGAAGTTGACACAAGCTCCTTTATTGGCAACTTCATGAGTTTTCTCCAAAACTACGCTGTTGTGGACTGAAAAGTTTCTCATTCTCCAGGTAATTTGTCTTCCCCCAGTCCCATGTGGGCTCAGGATAATGGAGGGCTACCACCCACCCATACTGCCTGTCCACACGGGCGTGTCTATGGGCTGTGAGAGAAGGGGACTGCCATTAGGTTCCACCTAGCGCAAGCTGTGCCTCTCTGGAGAGCAAATTTCCAAATGTGGGAGACTGAGACCATGAGGCTGAAAGGAGCACCCCATACATCAATCAGAAAGGTAGGCACAAGTGTCTATGGATGACTCTGGCATCCAGAGGGAGACCGGGAAAGGTGAATCCCTGCTCTCTTTCTCTTGCCTACTTTTCAGTGAGTTTAACCTTAGATAAGAATCTGCCTAGGGTTCCCACTTTGGTTTTCCAAGCACCTTCTAGAATAACACAGAGATGAGCCTGTGAAAGTTAGCGAATTCAGCCCCATCCACTCCCAAGAAATCCTGTACTTGTTACCCTGTTTTCTATGTCCTGATCATGGCGAATGTGGGATGGAGGCCTGCCCTTCCCTGGGTCCTTGTGCCCTCTTGTTCCGGGCTCTGTAAGTCATAAATCCTGTGCTTCCATTTCCTTTGTTGGGGGTGTACTGAAACTCCACCTTCAGTCACAAGGGGCCCGCACATCTCATGTACCCCAAAAGAGAGCTCAGATACCTAGGGAGCTGCCTGTCACCCACTGTGACTTGCTGTTGCCACTTCCTTCAGCAGGTCACAGTCTACATGTTCTTAATTCAGTCCAGAAGCTGAGGTCCCACAATACATTTATCCCCAAGGATTGGATTGGGAGCCTAGCTGATGCCCCCCTACAATGCCTTAGACCTAAGAATGGCTCACTCATTCCTCACCCTCACGTCTCAGCTGCTGTGGGAAGGAGCTGGTGCTTGCTGGTGGTCTGTAGCTTTGATTTGGGCTTATGCCAGGTGTTGCCAGAAACCCTCACCCTAAATTATCAGTGCCATAAAAGGTCAGACTCCCTGCAGAGACCAACA
The DNA here is from genome assembly GCF_046562875.1 of Panthera onca. Classification (NCBI taxonomy): domain Eukaryota; kingdom Metazoa; phylum Chordata; class Mammalia; order Carnivora; family Felidae; genus Panthera; species Panthera onca. Next base: position 146,781,324 of record NC_138344.1, on the reverse strand, counting down.
AGCAGGCACCAGTCTGGGGGTACAGGGGTGTGTATTTCCTATTCACCTCCAAAGGAGGTGGACACCGAGGACAGTGTTCCTAGATTAGTGTCGAAGAAGAGGCCTGCTGCTTGGTCCACTGTGTTGCGGCCAGCACCGTGGTGTTGTGCTTGATTAGCCAGGCCTAGCTAGTGATGGAGGCAAATCTACAAGGAGCATCATGGCACCCAGGGTGGAGGTCTTGGCCGAGGCAAGCTCCCCCTAGTGGCTGCAATCCTCGCTGCTGTCGCCAATGGCTCCCCACCTGTCAGGTATTGGGTGGGACACCTCAGTGTGGGAGGCCACAGAACACAACTCTGGGAAGAAATAACTTCTATCCCAGATTTTCCCTGTCACGATCCACTACACCTACATGTCCAAGGACCAGCGTGAGAGACAGAAATGGTGACAGGCACTATACCATCATGGAAATGCAAGGCTTCCTGGAATCATTTGTCCAAAGGGAGGGAGACAAGGACACTGATTGGCTTTTGTGGGTCTTCATCATTGCCTCCGAGCTGTTGCTTACAGCACTTGACATGCTGCAGGTGACTGGATTGGTCCAAGACCACCAAAGTCATCATTCACTGAAAAACTCAAAGTATCCACAGCCTGTTTACAGAGACACCCTAGAGGAGCCTCCAGACTTTTCACTCTATCAAAAGACCATGACAAGCACGCCAAGGCACAGGGCAGGAGACACAGACAAAAAAAAAGGGGGGGGGGGAAGGCTCTGAGGAAGACGCTCCCCAAGCCCCCAGAGCCCACAGAGGTAGGAAGAAAGAAGCTCTGATTCCTGGGACTTGGATTTTTATGGCATGGCAGCACAGGCCCACTGGGAGAGGTCAAGCCCAGGTGACGCCATCCACCTCTAAGATAGAATGGGGACAATTCAAGGAGTGTGGGGTTTTTGTTTTTTGTTTTTGCCTTGTGTCATGCGCCCAAGATCCTTGACCATTTCCAACCTGGAGGAGAGGCCCTTGACAACACCATCTAAGGAGCTCTTCATGAAGGACCACTCTGACCTTAAGTCTGTGCCATTACATGCACAGTGGGGGAACAGGACGACATAGGTTCCTGTCCACGTGACAAGAACCTGATCTCAGGACCCACTGTGGAGACTTCCGGCGGAGGAGGGCATGCATCCATGCTGATAAGAACCGGCTTCATCAGGACCCCATGTGGAGGATTCCAGAGGACCAGGGCCCAGGTCCACACCGAAAAGAACCCGGTTTCGTCAGAACCCGCTGTGGAGGATTCGGGAGGGCTAGGGCCCACGTCCACACCGACAAGAACCCGGTCTCCTCAGGACCTTCTGTGGAGACTTCGGGGAGACGAGGGCCCGTGTCCACACCGACAAGACCCGGTTTCGTCAGAACCCGCTGTGGAGGATTCGGGAGGACTTGGGCCTGCGTCCACACAGACAAGAACCCGGTCTCCTCAGGACCCGCAGTGGCGGATTCAGGGGGACGTGCCCCGCGTCCACACTGGGGGACGTGGCCCTGCGTCCACACAGACAAGAACCCGGTGTCCTCACGACCCGCTGTGGAGACTTCAGGTGGATGAGTGCCCGCGTCCACACTGACAAGAACCCGGTCCTCAGGACCCACTGTGGAGGATTCAGGGGGACGTGGCCCTGCGTCCACACTGGGGGACGTGGCCCTGCATCCACACTGACAAGAACCCGGTCTCCTCAGGACCCACTGTGGAGGATTCAGGGGGACGTGGCCCCGCGTCCACACTGACAACAACCCGGTCTCCTAGGGCCCACTGTGGAGGATTCAGGGGGACGTGGCCCTGCGTCCACACTGGGGGACGTGGCCCCGCATCCACACTGACAAGAACCCGGTCTCCTAGGGCCCCCTGTGGAGGATTCAGGGGGACGTGGCCCTGCGTCCACACTGGGGGACGTGGCCCCGCGTCCACACTGACAAGAACCCGGTCTCCTAGGGCCCCCTGTGGAGGATTCAGGGGGACGTGGCCCTGCGTCCACACTGGGGGACGTGGCCCCGCGTCCACACTGACAACAACCCGGTCTCCTAGGGCCCACTGTAGAGGATTCAGAGGGACGTGGCCCCGCGTCCACACTGACAACAACCCGGTCTCCTAGGGCCCACTGTGGAGGATTCAGGGGGACGTGGCCCTGCGTCCACACTGGGGGACGTGGCCCCGCATCCACACTGACAAGAACCCGGTCTCCTAGGGCCCCCTGTGGAGGATTCAGGGGGACGTGGCCCTGCGTCCACACTGGGGGACGTGGCCCCGCGTCCACACTGACAAGAACCCGGTCTCCTAGGGCCCACTGTGGAGGATTCAGGGGGACGTGGCCCCGCGTCCACACTGACAAGAACCCGGTCTCCTAGGGCCCACTGTGGAGGATTCAGGGGGACGTGGCCCGGCGTCCACTCTGACAAGAACCCGGTCTCCTAGGGCCCACTGTGGAGGATTCAGAGGGACGTGGCCCTGCGTCCACACTGGGGGACGTGGCCCCGCGTCCACACTGACAACAACCCGGTCTCCTCAGGACCCACTGTGGAGGATTCAGGGGGACGTGGCCCTGCGTCCACACTGACAACAACCCGGTCTCCTCAGGACCCACTGTGGAGGATTCAGGGGGACGTGGCCCCGCGTCCACACTGACAAGAACCCGGTCTCCTCAGGACCCACTGTGGAGGATTCAGGGGGACGTGGCCCCGCGTCCACACTGACAACAACCCGGTCTCCTAGGGCCCACTGTGGAGGATTCAGGGGGACGTGGCCCTGCGTCCACACTGACAACAACCCGGTCTCCTCAGCTCCCGCCAAGGGAGGAGCAGGCGAGGAGAAAGCCAGGCCCCGGGAAGAGGAGCTTCCGGAACCTGGAGGCTGAGGGGGGCGCTGTTCGCCAGACCCTGGGGGGAAAGGACCCCGCGCGGCTTCGTGCGCGGTGACACTGTGTCCCCCGCGGGGCTTACCTCACCGGCGCCGGGCGGCGGGGCCGCGCGGCCGTCTTCCTGCTCCGCGCCCACTCGGTTCCCGCCGCTGCCTCATGCGGTTCGCGGTCCAGGAGCGGGCTCCCCTGGCGGAGCTCGCACTCCCGCCGCTCTGGCCTCGCGGGTCCCTTCGGCCTCCGCGCGGGGCGGGGTGTCCCTCCCGAGTCTGCGAGTCTGCGACGGCGCCGTGGGGACTTCTGTGCGACACCCCGGAGCTGCAGATGGCTCCGGGCAGGACAGACGTGCTCACAGGGGCGGTTCCTCCGCGGCCAGGAGCACAGAGCAGCTCTCCGCCCCCGTGCGTCTTCCTGCGTTTCTGTCCCCAGGGCCCTGTCCTGGGACAGCAGGCCTGCCACCTCCTTGCTCAGATTTCCTCTGGGGCACGTCGTTCCTTCCGCCGCGGTTGCAAATGGCACCGTCTCTTCCTTTCTCTTTCCGACGGGTCGTCAGGAGCGTGCAGACGTGCACGTGGTGTGTGTGTGCTGCTCTCCTATCCTGCGAGTGTCCTCGTTGCTCCTTCCGTTGCCCTTGGAAATAACGCCGCCAGTTATGTTACCAGCCAAAGTGGGTTTCTTCAGGAGTAGCGGAGAATTGCCATCCGGGCCCAGCAAGCTGTGGCAAAACCGCAGCCGAGCGGGAGCACACGGAGAGGAACGCTGTTTCGCGGAGAAGAGGAAGTTGGGAGCCTGGTTTTGAGGCGAAGTCCGCAGGAGGAAAGCAGGGCTGCAGGGCGAGCAGGCGCCTCCCGGGCCCAGCTGCAGGGGCGGTGGGTTTCCTGTAGGGGCCGCAGGGCACGGCTTCCCCTGGTGGGGCCTGAGCCGGGGGCTTCTCTCCGCGGAGGGTTCTAATCTTGGGTCTGTAGCCGTGGGTTGTTCCCCAGCCTGACCCCGGGTGGTGGGCTCCGCCTTCCAGCCTCCCCTCCCCGCCTCCCGAGTCCTCTTCCGTGAAATGTCCCTTCATTGGTTTTCGCAGTTCTAACAGCTTCTTAGTGGCGTCTTGTGGAAAATCTGAATTCCAAATCCCACTGCTTCCGCTGCACCCAAGACACGTGGCCACCAATAGAACCCTCCCACGTGCCTCTGGCTCACGTGCTGCCTCCTGCAGGGCCCGTGGCCTCTCCGCCTGGGTGAGCTGGGTCTGGGCGTGGGCCTACGTCACAGTGTTTGACCCCTCTCTTGCTTCTATCATGTGGGGCTGACACTGTTGTTTGCAGGAGTACCTTACTCTGTGATTTCAGACGTGCAGTGAACGTGTCACGACAGCGCAAATACGCTTTACCTGGACGCTCGTTTCTTTACCGCGTTTGCCGCTTCACACGAGATACTTTGGTGCGTTTTACCCCAAACAGGGACACCCTCCCGAGAAACCACCACAGAACCCCAAATGAGGAAATCCCTGCGTTGCCACATTAGACCCCAGACCACAGGCCCACTTAAAGTGTCCCCACCTGCCCCACTGGGAAATGTCTTTTCCCAATCTGATCTGGCTTCTTTTGGGGAAGTGCTCCTGAGACTTTCCCCTATCTGTGTAACCTGGGGGGATTTAAAGAGCAAGGTGGTTCCTGGGGCTCCTGGGGTCTCAGTCTGCTAAAGGCTGAGTTCACATCAGGTCGTGATCTCGAAGTTGATGGGTTCGAGCACCTGCTTCTGGCTGTGTGCTAACACCTCAGAGCCTACAGATTGCTTGAGATTCTGTGTCTCCCTCTTGCTAACCCCTCCCCCTATCATGACCGGTCTCTGTCTCTCTTTTTCAACAATAAATAATAAATGTTAAAAAAAAAATAGCAAGATGGTTCCTGATTGGCCTTTTCTGGATGGCTTCTGTCACTGAGGATGTTTTCTGCATTCACCCATGTTGTGACGTGTATCAGTCCTTCCTTTTTAAATTCTGATTAAATGTATGTAACATAACACTTACCACGTAAGTCACTTTAAGCATACAGTTGTCTGGCATTAACTGCATTCACACTGTTGTACATCCATCTCCAGAACGTTGTCATGTTCCCCTAGGGAAACTCTGTATCTATTAAACCCTAAATCCCAATTCCCCTTTCGCCTCGGCCCCTACAGCCACATTCTACTTGGTGTCTCTGAGTATGACTTTTCTGGACACCTCACTTAAGTGGAACCATAGTGTATTTTCCTTCTGTCACTGGCTCATTTCACTCAGCATAATGACTGCCAAGTTCAGTCGGTGTGCAGGTGTGTGTCAGAACTCTCTTCCTTTTGAAGGCTGAATTATATTCCATTGTGTATATACTACATTTTGTTTATTTACTCACCTGTGAATAGTTACTTGGGTTGCTTCCATCTTTTGGCTGTTGTGAAGAAGCTGCTATGAATACGGGAACATGAATACCTGCTCAAGGCTTTGCTTTAAATTTCCAGATGTAAGTGCAGATGTGGAGTTCTGTGATAGCTTTCTGAGAAACCAGTATTCTCTACAGCCACGACATTTTACTTTATTTCTTTGTATGACAGAATAATATTCCTGTTTAAGGGTCTGCCCCAGGTTGTTTATCCATTCACACACCGATAGGCATTTGCATAGTTTCTATAATGTGGCTATTGTGAACAGTACTGCTATGTATGTGCACATGCACTTTGTTTAAACAACTGTTTTCAATTCTTCGAGATATACATCTAGGAGTTGTATTGTTGGGCCATATGGTAATTCTATGTTTTTATCTTTTTTTTGGGGGGGGGGAATTGCCAAACTCTTTTACACATAGTCTCCACCATTTTACATTTCGACAAGCAAGGTTGAAGGGTTCCAATTTCTCAACATCTTTACCAACATTTGTTATTTTATAGTTGTATTGATTAGAGCATTTTTAGTGCGTGTAAAAGGGTATCTCACTGTGGTTTAAATCTCCATTTCCATAAGGACTATTGATGTTTAATATCTTTTCAAGTGGTATTCACCATTTCTATGATTGCACTGGGGAAAGATATATCCAAATCCTTTGTCCATATTAAAAATTGGGTTGTGTTTTTGTTGATGAGTTGTAAAAACTCTTTATACATTCTGCATAACAGGCTCTTACCAGACAAATACTGTGCAAATATTGTCTTCCATTAGGCTTTGGCTTTTCACTTTGGGGATAGTATCTTCTGGTGTACAAAGGTTTCTAATGTTGAGAAAACTAAATTTATCTACTTTTCTTTCCTTGCTTGTGCTTTGGTGTCATCTCTAACAGCATTGCTAAACCCAATGGTCATGAAGATTTATCTCGATATATTGCTTCCAGAGGTCATAATTTTACATTTAAACTGTTGATCCATTTTGATTTGATGTTTGTATATGGTGTGAGATATGGACGCAATTTCATTCCTCTGCACATGGATAGCCAGCTGTCTAGCACCATTTATTAAAAAGACCATTTGCTCCCCAATGTCATGTTGTCTGCTCTTGTCAAAATTCAGTTGACTAAAGATGAAGGGGATTATTTCTGGGTTCCCATTAAATATCACTGACCTGTACGTATCTTTATTTTGTAATGTTTATTTATTTTTGAGACAGAGAACATGCAAGGCCCAGAGAGAAAGGGAGAGATAGGAAACTGATTGGTGTGCAAAGGAAAGGGTTTGGATAGACCTGAGAAGGATACATTTCTTTGACCTGTGGTTACTCGGTTGTCCTGTAACTTGATTATGTTCATCTAAACTCATAGAATCTTATAATAAACATGGTCATTTACCATATTTAAGTTACTTCTGTAAATATCTCATTACTTTGATTATTAGATAAAATTTTATAAAATTATTTCTTTTTTTTTTGTTTGTTATGTACACTTTTTTTTTTCTTTTATTTTTTAATATATGAAATTTACTGTCAAATTGGTTTCCATACAACACCCAGTGCTCATCCCAAAAGGTGCCCTCCTCAATACCCATCACCCACCCTGCCCTCCCTCCCACCCCCCATCAATCCTCAGTTTGTTCTCAGCGGCACTCTCAACAATAGCCAAATTATGGAAAGAGCCTAAATGTCCATCAACTGATGAATGGATAAAGAAATTGTGGTTTATATACACAATGGAATACTACGTGGCAATGAGAAAAAATGAAATATGGCCTTTGGTAGCAACATGGATGGAACTGGAGAGTGTGATGCTAAGTGAAATAAGCCATACAGAGAAAGACAGATACCATATGGTTTCACTCTTATGTGGATCCTGAGAAACATAACAGAAACCCATGGGGGAGGGGAAGGAAAAAAAAAAAAAAAAAAAGAGGTTAGAGTGGGAGAGAGCCAAAGCATTAGAGACTGTTAAAATTATTTCTATAAATACTTATGTCTTCACACTCCGTATTGTGTTCCTTCTTAGCTTGGTGGTTGTCTGATGACCATACAGAGTAGATAGATAGGACGGACCAGTTGTGTAGGGGGGACAGATTTAGTTCAGTTCATGAAGGTGACAGTTTCTAATGCAAGACTGTGGGGTCAAGGGGCTGAGATGGGGTGCAAAATAATAACATCATGGGAATGAACTCAAGGCTATTGTGGAGAGAGTCTGTCATGTTTTACCTATACAGTTCTTTCCTCAATGCGAATTATTATTAGGAGACCTGCCAACCTAACAAACTGTTGTTAAATCCACAGGAAATGAATGGAAGAGTCCAGAAGGAGGCTGGCAGGTGGTGGATGCAGGCATGGAGCCTGGTGGGCAGAAGCCTGGTGGTTGAGCAAGGGCCTGGAAGGAGCTGTAAATGTTAGGCCAGAGGGACGATGGTCCAGATCCAGGACAGAGCTCTTGTCCCTGCACATCCCAGAGCTCAGGACATCCTGGGAAGGGAGACCCTGGGAACAAATGGGAATGGAAGCCAAAGGCCCAGAGGGAGGAGGAATCTACAAGCAGGCATGTGCTACCCCATGTGGAAGCTGTATTCAGAAAAAATTGAAGTCATAATTATTTCTTTTGTATATCTCAAGTTGGTGTCAAATATTCTTTTCCATATGAAATTATGGTCTTCTAGAAAATATTGCCAATAGTGGATAATTTCATTATAATACATTCATAATGATGTGAATCCTCTATAATGACTTTAATATAACATAAAATTATCTATCTATCTATCCTCTATCTACCCTCTATCATCCATCACCTATCCTCTTATCTATTTACTATCCAGCATTCTGATCTCTATTTGAAGTGTATTCAGCTAACTCAGCATTTATCCTCTTGGCACATGCCTTCAGGACTATGAACACATTTTCTACAATTTCTTTAGGCTCCGGATATTTAGATTCCAATGATGTCCAGGTCAGCCAATCCATTTTCATTAATGTGGTTGTTTTAGTGCCATTAACTTCTTACCTCAGATACTGATGGTCTATGTCCATATCAGTGAAGAGTCCCCCACTTTTCTGTGACATCTGTGCCTCCTCCCTGAGTTAACAGCCCCTTGTGTTGGATGGGGATTTCTCAGGAGATGGAGACACCAGCCATGCATGGGAATCATATCTGCAGGTGACACAAAGGTGTCCATGTCTTGGTGTCTGTGCACTTAAAGATGTCGGCACTGCTTCCAAGCTTTGCAGATGACTGAGGAAGCAAACCCCATCAGCAGAGAACCATCAAGATCAGAAGTCTCCAGATGTGCCCATGCTTTGCAGGTGGTTGTCAGGTGAGGTTAATACATCAGTGTGGAAACTAAAAGAAATATGATCCTGGGAACAAGTGTCCTTTGCTTGTTATATTTACACCAGACTGGACATCAATATAGATTTTTCCTATGCAGTTATGTGTGGAATGACTGTTAAAATTGAATGTACTTAAAGACTTGATTTGGAAAGTTTTCTGGAGCAAATATGGATCCCTTCAAATATCTTTCGGACAGATAGAGTATAGTGAATTGTGATCCACTCATTTGTTCACTATCTGATCAGAAAGGTGAGGCCATCACTTGACCTGCCTCCAACACAATTCATAGACCAAGTGTTGTCTTGACCGAGGACCAACAAGCCTGCGGATCCACAAAGAGATGCCCACAGGTGGACCTGGAAGGACCAGGGGAGCCTGACTCAATTTTTGTCCACTTATCAGGACATGCTTCCTCCCACACACGCAAACTTCTCAAGATCTAGAGTAAACTTCATTCTCAGGTTGTGGGAGCCCACTGCTCACTCCTCAGACAGGGCTGAAGTCCCTGAGGAAGGCAGAACTGTATTCGAGAAACAGAAGAGACTGTAGGGCCTTCCTTGTGCCTGGTGAGAGGTCCCAAAGCTGAGGGTTTCAGATGTCAGATGTGGGATGATGGGAATGGTTGTGACTGCTGGTGACTGGCCCAGGCTGAGTCACCTTGTCCCCAGGGGTCCTGTCCCAGATGCAGCTGCAGGGGTTGTGCCCAACTGGTGAGTGCCTTGCACACTCTGCACCTCACTAGCAGCATCTTGGGGTTCTCCATCTCAACCAGTAATTTCTGGTGGAATTGGATCCACCGACCCCAGCAGAGTGGATGCAGTGGATGGTTCACATACTATCATATATTCTATTATCACATACTAGGGTCCAGACCACAAGAGCCACATGTCCAAGAGTTAGGCAGTTTGTTAGGCAAGAGGAAGAGGGATGAAGCAGGTGCTGGCCACCCCCTTGGAGGTTCCCCCAGGATTAACAGCCACACAATCAGAACCCCCTCTAAGGGTGAACAGGACAGAATAGGCCTAGCCACAGAGCTGGCTCAAACACCACAAAGGACTTCTGAGAGCTGAGCATCGTCCCAAAAATTGCGATTTGCCCTGAGGTTACCTAAAAGTTACGAGGGGGCATTCAGGACAACAGGGGTAAGTGAGATCTCCTGGGGTGCTCAGGTTACCAGGGGGAGCTGAGGACACCAGGGTTGCTCAGTTCTGCATGGAGCACTCAGACCTCCAGGGGGATGCTCAGGTCTCCATAGGGCATTCAGGTCACTAGCTGCCACTCAGTTCACCTGGGGGCACTCAGGTCATCAGGAACACACAGGACACCAGGAGCCATGTAGGGAACCTGGAGGTTCACAGGTCTCCAGGGGGCACCCAAGATCTCAGAATTCATATCCAGAACCAGTGTTACAGGGTCAGGTTTCCTGTGAAGCATCTTTCTCATCAGGCCCTGCAAACTTCAACCTGACCAGTAAACAGTACACACTGTTTCCTAAACCATTTACAAACACAGATGTCTTCTAACATTTAGAGTGAACAGTCATATAGTAGTGCCGACCTTGACAGAGACCAAGCTCGGGGATAAATTAACTCTCATATGATCAGACCTGTGCCTCACAAGTACACGGGCCACCATTTAAAATAGATGTAAGTGATTTTCAAACAGAGGAGACTGACTCATTCAAGTGATCTAAACTTAATATATTTGAGCAGCTCCTCTCTCCTTTTATTTTCCTTAAGGTTTTCTTTTGATGCCCATGAAGAGAGAGCATGAGTAAAGACCCTTGTAGTTGTCGCAACCCCACAGCTTCTTCATCAACTCCACGACTTTCTCTCAAGGATTCTCAGTATATACACGTTCCTGTGAGAGAAAAGAGTAGTTTCTACCCTTCACTCCTTTTGTTCTCCATCCAGTTCAGGAAGCCTGAGACAACCAGTGGGGAGGCACACTGAGTCAAGTCTTACAAAACCGTCAGCCAGGGGTCCATTCTACTGAAGTAGTTAAGGAATCATCCACTGGATCCACCTGTCTCTGCACCTGCCTCTCCACAGAACATGAGGCCCAGACCTTCCTCACACTCAGCTGGACATGAAGTCAACTGTATGGGAGCAGATTAGGAACTCAGTTTAGTGGGTTATTTCACCACAGTTTTCCATAGTAGCTACATTATGTTGCACTCCCATCAAGTGAATTCTAGGATTGCCTGTTCTCCACATCCTCAGCAACACTTGAGATGTTCTCGTTGTGTTTGCCTTATTTTATAATAGCCTTGCTATCAGTTGTGAGGTGATATCTCAGTGGATCGGGGGTGGAATTCTCTGATGATTAGTGATGATGAACAGCAAGTCATATGCTGGATGGACATTTTTTCAACCTTAATAGCAAAATGGATATTTACATGTTTGACACAAATTTTAATCAGGTGATGCGTTTATTATTATAATTGTGATTTTTGCTATTGACGTGAACGAGTCCCTCCTGTATTTTGGATATTGACTCCTTTTCAATATTTTTAATGTAATGTCTCCCATTTCATAGACTGCCTTCTCACCCTGCTACTATTTGATTTGCCCCCTTTCAAGTTTCATGCAGTCCCCCTTGTCTGCCATGGTTCTCTGTGATTTTGCTTTTGTATCAAATGAATCATTGTCAAGAGAATGTCATGATGGTTATCCTGTGTGTTTTCTTCGAAGCCATTTTGGGTCAGCTGTTCTGCTTAATCTTTAATCCATTTTGAGATTTTTTTTGTGTTGACGTATATGTATGATGCAAGAGTAAGGCCAAATGTCATTATTTTGCACGTGTATATCAACACCATTTTTTAATGTTTCTTTTATTTTTGAGGGAGAGAGACAGATCATGATCAGGGGAGGCACAGGGATAGAGGCAGACACAGAATCCAGGCTCTGAGCTGTCAGCACAGAGTCTGATGTGGGGCTCAAACCCACAAATCATGACAACAATACGTGACTGGAAGTTGGATGCTTAGCTGACTGAGCCACCCAGGCGCCCCTAGTCAACACCATGTTTAAGAGACACAATCCTTTCCCCACTGTGCATTGTTGGAAATCTCATGGAGGATTTGCTGACTGCATCTGCACAATTCTACATCTTGGCCCCGTAATGAGCTCCACTGGTCTATATGCCTCATTTCATGCCAGCAGTACACTGTTGGAGCTAATGTATCTCTGCAATATATTTAGAAGGAAGAAGTGTTCTCCTTCTTCCAGGTTCTCTCCTCTTCATGATTTTTTTTTACTTCCATGTGTTTTGTGGTTACATATGAATTAGTATATTTTTCACATTCCTTTAAAAAAAAGGCATTGGTATTTTCATTGAGATAAAAAGATAAATATAAAATTAACATAAAAAGATACAGCAGAGAAAAAAAGACTATCACAAATACAGAAAACAAATCAACTTCATTAAAATTTGAATTTGGAAAGATAAGTGAAATTTAAAAAACATAGGTAGCCTAGGGAAATAGGTAAGATTCAAACAAATGCGATCGGAACTGGAAAAGGAGACATAACTGAACTAAACACATGAAAAGGATCATAAAGGAAAAACTTAGATATTTATAGGTCAACAATTAGATCACCAAGAACAAATTTTACACATTTTCTAGCATTATATGATCCACCAATACTCTTTCATGCAAAATACAGAGGAACAAAACAAAAATTAGTAAGAAGATATCCTTAATATAAACCTTCACCCTCCAAAAAAAACCAAGGCTTTATTAAAATTCCACAATATTTAAAGAATAATTAATGCCAATACTTCTCAAACTATTACAAATTGCTGATGAAAAAGACCACTCCCAGATGCACTTTATGAGGACACTTTTACTCTCACAACAAAGCCAGAGAAACACACCACAAGAAGGGAAACTACAGGCCAGTGTCTCAGATACACATACATGCAAAATTCCTTGATTAAGTCCGAGCCTACTGAATTCAACAGCACACTGAAAGAATCACACATGATAATCCAGTGTGATGCATCCCTGAGATGCAAGTTTCCTTCAACATACACAAATGCAAAAATGTGATGTCCTCCATTAACAGAGGGAATGATTGAATCAAAGCCATCCTTAATTTATTCATAAAATCATTAGACACAGTTTTTTCATGAACAAAAAACACATGTTCATCATTTAAAAATAACTCAATTAAAAAGGAGAAGGAAATTGCCTCCACATGATCATGGCCACTATGAAAGCCCACACCTGACAGCATATTGAACATAAAATACTAAAACCATTTCTGCCATATCAGGAGCCAGGAAATGATGCTCATCCCCAACATAAGTATTCCACATGATAACGTGAAGAATAACTATGCTGCCTCAAACCATATCATCGTGTCACAGTCCTTATTTGGATGAAAGTCACGGGAGAAACAGCCAGTCCAAGGACTCTCAGACCCTCCTTTGTCCCTTGACAGCAGGATATAAATCTCCCTTGGGAAACTCCCCTTCCCTGTACCAGGAGGGGAGAACCATCCTTAGCACCAGAATAAGGAACTCAGGGACAAGAAGGTTGTGCAAACAAACCTAGTTATTTGTTGACAAATTAAATACCCGAAAACCACACCTTTGCCTTGACTCTTGCCAAATCCAATATTTCGCTGTCTGAAAGTCACAAGTGCCACCTGCTTTGTTCATTCTCTGGGTGTCATATTATTAGCAAGCCCAGGCACTTGCAAAATTAAATTTATTATTTGCTTTAGATCAGTCTTAGGTCAATTGAATCCTTACACCTGGTGAAAACCCAGAAGAAAAGAAGGGAAAGGCATTCTTCTCCTACAACTGGAAGAAGTACCCACAAACTTTGGCAATAAGAAGAAATAAAAGACATTTAACTCAGTAAGGAGGAAGGAAAATTATTTGTTTGCAGATGACATGATCTTAAACATAACAAAACCCTAGAGATACCAGAAAAAATATTAGAACCAGTTTTTTAAAATGAGGAAAAGTGCAGGATGCACAATGAGCACAATGAACAAAGAAAATGAATAAAAATAAACCACCTATGATTCTACACACCAGCATGGAAATATATGCAAAACAAATAACAAAATTATACAACTGAAAATGGCACAGAATAAAGTACTTGGGATTAAACTTCATAAATTATGTAAAATAATTGTAGAGCGAAAATGACCTTTGTTGATGAAAGACATGTAAAAATGCACGAGTTCCGCAAACATACCTGTGCTCACTGATTAGAATTATTCATATTGTCACAGCACCATCCACACAAACTAATGTAGAAGTGCATCCCTAAAGCTGCCATTCACTTTTAAAGAATCAAATCTAAGTCTGCAGTGTGATATATATGTGAGAGGACATGCAAATAGGGCCCTCTCTGTGCTGATAAAACCAGCCCAGCCCGACCGTGCAGCTCGGAGAGGAGCCCCAGCTCCAGGGGTCCCAGGTGTTCCCATTCTGTGATCAGGACAGAACACAGACACCTCACCATGGAGTATGTGCTTGGCTTGGTTTTCCTTGTTGCTTTTTTAAAAGGTAATTCATGGTGAACGAGAGACACTGAGTATGTGAGTGGATATGAGTGAGACCAGTAGATGTGTGACGGTTTCCTCACCAAGATGTCTTGCGTCTGCAGGTGGCCAGTGTGACGTGCAGCTGGTGGAGTCTGGGGGAGACCTGGTGCAGCCTGTGGGGTCCCTGAGACTCACCCTTGTAGCCTCTGGATTCACCTTCAGTAGTTCCAGCATGAACGGGGTCCGCCAGGCTCCAGGGAAGGGGCTGCAGTGGGTCTGATGGATTGATACTGATGGAAGTGGCACATACTACGCAGATTCCGTGAAGGGCCGATTCACCATCTCCAGAGACAACGCCAAGAACACCCTGTATCTGCAGATGAACCTGAGGGCCGAACATGGCCACATATTACTGTGCAAGAGACTGGGTGAGGGGACATCACTGGGAGCCCACACGCAAATCTCCCTGCAGGAGGGGATCAGCACCACCAGGGGGCACACACTATGCACAATTCTGCGTTGTGTTGCCAGGAGCAGGTGCAGATGGAGGTTACAGGCAGGTTTCCTGTCAGGGTCTGGGGCTTCCTGTCCACACAGCAGCTTCCCCAGGGAGCCTCTCTGGACACGGGATTCTGTGCGTACCTATTAACTCGCTGAATTAGATACCTGTTGTCATAGGAAAACTGCACTAACATGCACAAAAGACACAGATGTTTCCATTGCTTACTCCTGTCCCTCAACATGAGTGAATTACAGATTTCCTGAGGCACAACAGCTGAACCATTACAGGAGTCCCAAATGCACTCCCTGTGCAGCCAGGACCACAGGATCCCACAGCTCCCCATTAACTTCACCCAGCCCTTGTCCCAATCAAACAACGTGAGACTTCCCTCCTGGCACTTGCTACTCAGGACGTTAAATGAGCTACAGCTTTATTCAATTCCTCTAAACAAGAGATAAATCATCTCCATGTAGTAGTCTGGATTCTCCTGAGGAACAGAACCCAAAGCACATTGGTTTCCATGACTAAAGAGGTTGGGAAGTCCCATGATCTACTGTCACAAGCTGGAGACCCAGGAAAACCAGTGGTGTAATAGGTCTGATTCTGAACTAGGGTCTAGTCTCAGAACGTAGAGATCTGATGGTATAACTCTCATAACAAGGGCCAGAGGGGACCACTGTTCCAGTTCAAACAAGCACATGGGAAGTAAAAATGAGGGAATTCTTCCTCCCTCTGCATCAGATTCTATTCACAACCTTAATGGAATGGGTGATGCCCAGACAGAAACAATGGAAGGAAATGCCAGTCTCTTCTGGAAACACATCACAGACATCCACAGAAACAGTGGTGAATCTGGGCACCCATGACTCAGTCCAGATAACCCATAAAGTTAATCATGACAAGTCAACTTCCTGTAAACGTGGAGCTCAAAGACTGAAGACTTGAATTTAAATTAAAAATAAAACAAGAAAATTAAATACATAGATATATGAACTATTGGCACTACCTCAAAATAGCACGCTTCTGCACAGTGAGGGAAAAAATCAACAAAACTAAAAGGCAACCTATGGAATGGAAGAAGATATTTGTAAATGACATATCCTCAGGGTTAGTATTCAAACTATGCAAATGTTTTTAAATTATTTTCACATTATCAGTAGAGAGTGTGTCCATGCAGTTCAGCATACTGTCATGTGAGAAGCAAAATTCGTGTCTTCCACTTTTGTTTTGTGTTAGGATCTCACTGAACATGAGACCAACAGTCTTCACAAAATTTGAACCATACAGTACAGTACTGTTAATGACAGGGGTAATGTTGTGGAGACCCCTCTAGAACTTAATCATCTTGCATAACAGAAAATCATAGCCCTTGAGATCTACTCCTCATTGCCACATCCTGCCAGCCCCTGACAACTGCCATTCCACTCTCCATTTTATTGTTATCAAATCCCAAATTCAGCTGAGTATTTCTGGAAAGGTCAATGTTCAAAGTTTTAGTTTTGGTGGGAAAAGAAGTTGAGCTTTATTCAGGAGGCCAGCGACCTGGAGAAAAGGAAGACTCTTCTCCAAAAGCCAACTCTGAGGGTTTCTACTCAACTCAGGGGGTTTTAAAGGACTAGACGGTACTTAAACAAGGGAGTTCCATGGTGGATACCATTTTCGATCATGTGCAGCCTCCATGGTGCAAGCTGCCAAAGTAACCTCAACTCCCCTGCATCTATCTCCACCTGAGGAGAGAAACTCACAGGCATGGGAGAAGACTGCCAGAGGCCAGGAAAGAACCACAATAAGGGATTAGAGGGGAAATCCCCTGGGGCTCACACATGTACAGCAGTACTTTCTGTTCTCACGAGACGGCATAAGAAAAAACTAAAATACAACCTTGTACTTCACCAATCATGACACAGAATACTGGGAAATGTTTCCTCAGTAAACTCAGAGGAAGCTTCAAAGCAACAACCAAAAGGATCAAATGGCTTGCAAACTAATAGCCAACCAGAATAAGACATGTAAAATTACAAAGCGATGTTTTTCAGTAGGTACAAAGGTAAAATTGACAGTCTATCTCCATATCCCATGGAAGTAGGAAGCATCGGTCTCCATAATGAGGAAAAGCAGTCATCCAGAGAAAGTGAACCAGCAGTACCACAGGACATGGAATTGGTAGAGAAG
The DNA here is from genome assembly GCF_046562875.1 of Panthera onca. Classification (NCBI taxonomy): domain Eukaryota; kingdom Metazoa; phylum Chordata; class Mammalia; order Carnivora; family Felidae; genus Panthera; species Panthera onca. The sequence continues at coordinate 146,764,506 of NC_138344.1, read as the reverse complement.
TTCAGTGTGTTATAATTGCATATCCCGTATCCAAGTAGATGGAGAAAAGATGGAATGTGTTGAATAGAGCCATGTTTCTGGGTCCAAGTCCCTACCCATGTCCATGTGAGCACTGTTGACCATGGCCCACCTGACTCTCCCACATCCACCCCAGGTGAACTGATGAGCAGGGTCACCCAATGCCACACACTGTGACTGTTACCTAACCCCACAGGTGGCCCCAAGGTGTAGGGTGCTGGCCACCTGGTACATCCCTCTGTTCTGTCAGATGGTCTAGACCTGGTTTTGCTGAGGATCCTCCATTTATCCATTCTCACTGGCAGATGTCTCTGAGCAGGGGCATGAGGCTGGCAGAGGACCAGGTCACCCTGAGGGTGTCCCTCTTGCTTTTTGCACTCTGGGCAGTGCTGGCTCCTGTCCAAGGTTCTCAAAGTCATCCCTCATGTCGCTACATCTCCTCTGAGGTGGTATTTCCCAAGAAGGAGCTGAACCACAGCAAGGCGTTCAGATGCCTCTCTGGCTGTCTGATAGCCTGCGTTTGGGGCGCAAGAGACAAAACTTCATTTTTACTTTCAATTTCTATTAAAAATATTCCTATTTGGGGAGAGAGGGGAAGATGGAAGCTTAGGAGAACACCTTATCATGCTGATCGCTTAGATTCCACCCACATCTGCCTAAATAACCCAGAAAACTTCCAGAAGACTAGCAGAACGGACTCTCCAGAGCCAAGCACACACAAGAAGCCTACGGAAGCGGGTAGTAAGGGCAGAGAGGAGGTGCATGCTATACGGACGGGAGGGAGGGAGCCAGGGCAGTGGAGGGGGAGACTGCCTGGTAAGGCACAGCCCCCAAAGTCTGGCTTGAAAAAGCTGAGGGGCCGGACTCTGTGAGTTCTGACAGCCAGCAGGGCTTAACATCTGGGATGCTAAAAGTCAACAGCTCTGCTCTCAGACAGCGGGGAGAGTAAGAGGACACCTGGAGGCAGAGTTGATGAGTCCCAGGAGACAGAGCTCAGCTCAGCAGGAACAAAGGCAGAGGCCAGTGCCATCTCCCCCTCCCATCCCCCAACTGAAATCCCAAAGGGAACCAGTTCCTGTCACCAAACTTGCTTGCCTCAGGCAAACGCCCAACACTGTGCTTCTATGGATCCATCCCTCTGACGGGTCTGCCTCAATCCTGGTGCTTCAGGACCCCTACCACAGGGGACCACTGACTGCAAAGTGAGCTAAGCCTACCCCTCCCACGACTGTGCACCTTGTGGATCCACCCTGGCTAATATGCCAGATCCTATCGAAGCAGCACCCCAAGCCTGGAAGTGTGCAAGCAGCACAGTCAGGGGCCACACCACTCCACAGTGAATCTTGCCCCTGGGAAAGGGTAAGATAAGGTACACACCAGTGTGACTGTGGCCCCAGCGGTGGGCTGGCGGCAGACATTGGGTCTGACTACAGCCCCGCCCACCAACACAAGTGACACCAGACAGCACAGCGGAAGTGCCCTGCAGTTTGGAGCCACCACAGGGACTACCAAAAATGGTGAAACGGAAGAACTCGCCTCAAAAGAAACTCCAGGAAGTAGTGACACCTAACGAATTGATCAAAAACGATTTAAGCACTACAACACAACAAGAATTTAGAATAATAGTCATAAAAGTAATCACTGGGCTTGAAAAAAGCACAGAAGAAAGCAGAGAATCTATTACTACAGAGATCAAGGGACTAAGAAATAGTCATGAGGAGCTAAAAAATACTATAAATGAGGTGCAAAATAAAATGGAGGTGGCCGTAGCATGGACTGAAGAGGCAGGGGAGAGAATAGGTGAATTAGAGGATAAAATTATGGAAAAAGAGGAAGCTGAGAAAAAGAGAGAGAAAAAAATCCAGGAGTATGAGGGGAGAATTAGAGAACTAAGTGATGCAATCAAATGGAACAATATCTGTATCATAGGAATTCCAGAAGAGGAAGAGAGAGAGAAAGGGGCTGAAGGAGTACTTGAACAAATCATAGCTGAGAACTTCCCTGATCTGGGGAAGGAAAAAGGCATTGAAATCCAAGAGGCACAGAGAACTCCCTTCAGTTGTAACTTGAATCGATCTTCTGCACGATATATCATAATGAAACTGGCAAAATACAAGGATAAAGAGAATATTCTGAAAGCAGCTAGAGATAAACATGCTCTAACTTACAAAGGTAGATCCATGAGAGTAGTGGCAGACCTATCTACTGAAACTTGGCAGGCCAGAAAGGAATGGCACGAAATCTTCAATGTGAAGAACAGAAATGCAGCCAAGAATCCTTTATCCAGCAAGTCCGTCATTCAGAATAGGAAAGATAAAGGTCTTCCCAAACAAACAAAAATGGAAGGAATTCATCACCACTAAACCAGCCCTACAAGAGATCCTAAGGGGGATTCTGTAAGTGAAATGTTGCAAGGACCACAAAGAACCAGAGACATCACTACAAGCATGAAACCTACAGATATCACAATGACTCTAAACACATAACTTTCCATAATAAGACTGAATGAAAATGGACTAACTGCTCCAACCAAAAGACATAGGGTATCATAATGGATTAAAAAAAAAAAGAGCCATCTATTTGCTGTCTACAAGAGACTCATTTTAGACCTGAGGACACCTTCAGATTCAAAGTGAGGGGATGGATAGCTATCATGCTACTGGAAGTCAAAAGAAAGCTGGAGTAGCCATACGTATATCAGACAAGCTAGACTTTAAATTAAAGGCTGTAACAAGAGGTGAACAAGGGCATTATATAATAATTACAGGGTCTATCCATCAGAAAGAGCTAATAATTATAAATGTCTATGCACCGAATATGGAAGCACCCAAATATATAAAATAATTACAAACATAAGCAACCTTATTGATAAGAATGTGATCACTGCAGGGGACTTTAACACCCCACATACAACAACGGATAGATCATCTAGACACAGGATCAATAAAGAAACAAGGGCCCTGAATGATACATTGGATCAGATGGACTTAACAGATATACTTAGAACTCTGCATCCCAAGCAACAGAATATACTTTCTTCTCGAGTGCACATGGAACATTCTCCAAGATAGATCACATACTGGGTCATAAAACAGCCCTTCATAAGTACAAAAGAACTCAGATCATACCATGCACAGTTTCAGACCAAAATGCTATGAAACTTGAAATCAACCACAGGAAAAAGTCTGGAACACTTCCAAAAGCATGGAGGTTAAAGAACACCCTACTAAATAATGAATGGGCCACCTAGGAAATTAGAGAAGAAATTAAAAAATATATGGAAACAAATGAAAATGAAAATACAACACTCCAGGGGCACCTAGGTGGCTCACTCGGTTGAGATTCCAACTTCGGCTCAGGTCACAATTTCCCAGCTTGTGAGTCTGAGCCCCATGTCCGGGTCTGTGCTGACAGCTCAGAATCTGGAGCCTGCTTTAGATTGTGTGCCTCCCTCTCTCTCTGCCCCTAACCCACTCGCATTCTGTCTCTGTCTCTCTCAACAATAAATAAACATTAAAAGAAAAGAAAATACAACAATCCAAATGATTTGGGATGCAGCAAAGGCAGTCCTGAGAGGAAAATACATTGTAATCCAAGCCTATCTCAAGAAACAAGAAAAATCCCAAATACAAAATCTAACAGCACACATAAAGGAAATAGAAGCAGAATGGCAAAGACACCCTAAACCCAGCAGAAGAAGAGAAATAATAAAGACCAGAGCAGAAATAAACAATATAGAATCTAAAAAACTGAAGAGCAGATCAATGAAACCAAGAGTTGGTTTTTTGAAAAAATAAACAAAATTGATAAACCTCTAGCCAGCCCTCTCAAAAAGAAAAGGGAGATGACCCAAATAGATAAAATCATGAATGAAAATAGAATTATTACAACCAAACCCTTAGAAATACAAGCAATTATCAGGGAATACTATGAAAAATTATATGCCAACAAACTGGACAACCTGGAAGAAATGGACAAATTCCTAAGCACCCACACACGTCCAAAACTCAAACAGGAAGAAATACAAAATTTGAACAGACCCATAATCAGTGAAGAAATTGAATCAGTCATTAAAAATCTCCCAACAAACAAGAGTCCAGGACCAAATGGCTTCCCTGGGGAATTCTACCAGACATTTAAAGCAGAGATAATACCTATCCTTCTCAAGCTGTTCCAAAAAAATAGAAAGGGAAGGAAAACTTCCAGACTCATTCTATGAAGCCAGTATTACTTTGATTCCTAAACCAGACAAAGACCCTACAACAAAGACAACTACAGCCCAATATCCCTGATGAATATGGATGCAAATATTCTCAATAAGATACTAGCAAATCGAATTCAACAGCATATAAAAAGAATTATTCACCATGATCAACGGGTTCATTCCTGGGCTGCAGGCCTCGTTCAACATTCACAAATCAATCAGTGTGATACATCACATTAATAAAACAAAAGATAAGAACCATATGATCTTGTCAACTGATGCAGAGAAAGCATTTGACAAAATTCAGCATCCTTTCTTAATAAAAACCCTCAAGACACTCGGGATAGAAGGAACACAATTAAACATCATAAAAGCCATTTATGAAAACCCCACAGCTAATATCATCCTCAATGGGGAAAAATTGAGATATTTCCACCTGAGATCAGGAACACAACAGGGATGTTCACTCTGTCTGCTGTTGTTTAACATACTGTTGGAAGTTCTAGCATCAGCAATCAGACAACAAAAGGAAATCAAAGGTATCAAAATTGGCAAAGATGAAGTCAGGCTTTCACTTTTTGCAGATGACACGATACTACACATGGAAAACCCAATAGACTCCACCAAAAGTCTGCTAGAACTGATACATGAAATCAGAAAAGTCGCAAGATACAAAAGCAATGTACAGAAATCAGTTACATTCTTATACACTAACAGTGAAGCAACAGAAAGACCAATGGAGAAACTTATCCCATTCACAATTGCACCAAGATTCATAAAATACCTAAGAATAAACCTAACCAAAGATGTAAAAGATCTGTATGCTGAAAACTATAGAAAGCTTATGAATGAAACTGAAGAAGATGCAAAGAAATGAAGAAACATTCCATGCTCATGGATTGGAAGAATAAATATTGTTAAAATGTCAATACTACCCAAATCAATCTACACAATCGAAATTGCAATCCCAATCGAAATTGCACCAGCATTCTTCTCGAAGCTAGAGCAAGCAATCCTAAAACTTGTATGGAACCACAAAAGACCCAGAATAGCCAAATATTGAAGAAGAAGACCAAAGCGGGAGGCATCACAATCCCAGACTTTAGCCTCTACTACAAAGCTGTCATCGTCAAGACAGCATGGTATTGGCACAAAAACAGACACATAGACCAATGGAATAGAATAGAGACTCCAGAATTGGACCCACAAATGTATGGCCAACTAATCTTTGACAAAGCAGGAAAGAATATCCAATGGAAAAAAGACAGTCTCTTTAACAAATGGTGCTGGGAGAACTGGACAGCAACATGCAGAAGAATGAATCTAGACCACTTTCTTACACCATTCACAAAAATAAACTCAAAATGGATAAAGGACCTGAATGTGAGACAGGAAACCATCAAAACACTAGAGGAGAGAGCAGGAAAAAACCTCTCTGACTTCAGCCACAGCAAATTCTTACTTGACACATCTCCAGAGGCAAGGGAATTAAGAACAAAAATGAACTATTGGGACTTCATGAAGATAAAAAGCTGCACTGCAAAGGAAACAATCAGCCAAATTAAAAGGCAGCCAACGGAATGGGAAAAGATATTTGCAAATGACATAACAGACAAAGGGTTAGTATCCAAAATCTATAAAGAACTCATCAAATTCCACACCTGATAAACAAATAATCCAGTGACGAAATGGTCAGAAGACATGAATAGACACTTCTCTAAAGAAGACATCCAGACAGCCAACAGGCACATGAGAAGATACTCAATGTCGCTCCTCATCAGGGAAATACAAATGAAAACCACACTGAGATACCACCTCACGCCAGTCTGAGTGGCTAAAATGAACAAATCAGGAGACTATACATGCTGGAGAGGATGTGAAGAAACGGGAGCCCTCTTGCACTGTTGGTGGGAATGCAAACTGGTGCAGCCATTCTGGAAAACAGTGTGGATGTTCCTAAAAAATTAAAAATAGGTCTACCCTATGTCCCAGCAATAGCACTGTTAGGAATTCACCCAAAGGGTACAGGAGTGCTGACGCATAGGGGCACTTGTACCCCAATATTTATAGCACCACTTTGAACAATAGTCAAATTATGGAAAGGGTCTAAATGTCCATCAACTAATGAATGAATAAAGAAATTGTGGGATCTATTCACAATGGAATACTACCTGGCATTGAGAAAGAATGAAATGTGGCCTTAATAGCAACGTGGATGGATCTGGAGAGTGTTGTGCTGAGTGAAATTAGTCATATGGAGAAAGACAGATACCGTATGTTTTCACTCTTATTTGGATCCTGAGAAACTTGACAGAAGACCATGGGGACGGGGAAGAAAAAAAAAGTTAGAGAGGGAGGGAGTCAAACCGTAAAAGACTCTTAAAAACTGAATAAACTGAGGGTTGATGAGGGTTGGGAGGGAGGGGAGGGTGGGTGATGGGTATTGAGGAGGGCACCTGTTGGGATGAGCATTGGGTGTTGTATACAAACCTATTTGACCTTAAATTTCATATTTACAAAATAATCTTATTTAATTGTCATTACTATGTGTTTTTTTTAGTTTTATGTAAAATTTTTCAAATTCTATTTTATTTCCATCATTTTACTTTAGTCTACTATATTATATTCACTTTTTCAAATTATGAAATGATTTTTTTTCTTTTCGTTATCTTTATTCTCTTTTTCATTTCTTTACTTTTTTCTTAATTACAGAACAAAAAATTCATATTTATTTTTAATTTTTATTAAAAATATTTTCTTTAATCTTTTCTACTATATTCTTTACTTTTGTGTATATTATTTTCAAATTCTATTTTACTCCAATCTACCCATTTTACTCTACTTCAGTGTATTCATTTTTTCAAATTCTCAAATGATTTACTTTGCCCCCTGTTTTTCCCCTAATCTGTCAAACCACTTTCAACACCCAAACAAAACATACCTAGGATCTAGCATTAACTATTAGATTTGTGTGTGTGTGTGTTTAATTTTTAATTTTGATATTTTTGTAATTTTATTGTTTTATTTCAATATTTCTACTTCATTAATTCCTTTTGTCTCTTCAAAATGACAAAACGAAGGAATTCACCCCATAAAAAGACCATGAAGAAACGACAGCCAGGGATTTAACCACCACAGGTACAAGCAAGATGTCTGAACCAGAATTTAGAATCACGATAATAAGAATACTAGCTGGAGTCAAAAATAGATTAGAATCCCTTTCTGAAGAGATAAAAGAAGTAAAAAAATAGCCAGAATCAAATTAAAAATGCTATACCTGAACTGCAATCACAGATGAATGCAGCTGTGGTAAGGATGGATGAGGCAGAACAGAGAATCAGCGATATAGAGGAGAAACTTATAGAAAATAATGAAGCAGAAAAAAGAGGGAGATTAAGGCAAAAGAGCATGATTTAAGAATTTGAGAAATCAGTGACTCATTAAAAAGGAACATCAGAATCATAGGAGTCCCAGAAGAGGAAGAAAGAGAAATAGGGGTAGAAGGGTGATGTGAGCCAATCATAGCGGAAAACTTTCCTAATCTGGGGAAAGACACAGACATCAAAATCCAGGAAGCACAGAGGACCCCCATTAGATTCAACAAAAACTGGCCAGCAACAAGGCATATCATAGTCAAATTCACAAAATACTCAGGCAAGGAGAGAATCATGAAAGCAGCAAGGACAAAAAAGTCCCTAACATACAAGGGAAGACAGATCAAGTTTGCAGCAGACCTATCCACAGAATCTTGGCAGGCCAGAAAGGAGTGGCGGAGTCTATTCAGTGTGCTGAATCAGAAAAGTATGCAGACAAGAATTCTTTATCCAGGAAGGCTGTCATTCAAAATAGAAGGAGAGATAAAAGTTTCCCAGACAAACAAAAATTAAAAGTTTTTGACCACTAAACCAGCCCTGAAAAAAATTTTAAGGGGGACTCTCCCAGGGGACAAAAGATGGAAAAAAAAAATATATATATATATGTATGTATATCAAAAGCAAGAAAGATTAGAAAGGACCAGAGAACACCATCAGAAACTCCAGCTCTACACGCATCATCATAGCAATAAACTCATATCTTTCAACACTCACTCTAAACCTCGATGGACTCAATGCCCCAATCAAAAGACATAGGGTAACAGAATGGATAAGAAAACAAGATTCATCTACATGCTGTTCACAAGAGACCCACTTTAGACCTAAAGACACCTTCAGATTGAACATAAGGGGATGGAGAACCATCTATCATGCTAATGGTCAACAAAAGAAAGCCCGAGTAGCCATACTTATATCAGACAACCTAGACTTAAAAATACTGTATCAAGAGATGCAGAAGGGCATTATATCATGATCAAGGGGTCTATAGATGAAGAAGACCTAATAATTGTAAACATTTATGTGCCAAATGGGAGAGCACACAAATATATAAATCAATTAATCACAAACATAAAGAAACTCACCAATAGTAATACCATAATATTAGGAGACTTCAACACCCCACTCATGGCAATGGACAGATCATCTCAACAAAAAATCGACAAGGAAAGAATGGCTTTGAATGACACACTGGACCAGATGGACTTAACAGATATATTCAGAATATTTCATCCTAAAGCAGCAGAATATGCATTCTTCTCTAGCGCACATGGAAGGTTCTCCAGAATAGACCATATACTGGGACACATGCAAAATGAAATTTATTATCTTCTGTAGATCTGTCTTATGTCAATTGAATCCTTAGACCAGACAAAGAACACAGAAGCAAAGAAGGAAAAAGCTTTCTGCTCCTACAAGTTGCAGATGTACCCATAAAAATTAGGTAAGAAAATGAAATAAAGACATGTAAATCAGTAAGAAGAAAATTATTTGTTTGAGAATCACACGAACTTACATATAGTGAAACCTTAGAAACTCCACAAAAAAAGTATCAGAACTAATAAACTCAGGAAAAGTTCAGGATACAAATCAACAAACAAAAATATGTTGTATTTCCATACACCAAAAACATAGTATGTGAAAAAAAAAACAAAATCACACAATTGAAAATGGCACAAAATGGAGCACCTGTGTGGCTCAATCCGTTAAGGGCCTACTGTTGATTTTGGCTCAGGTCATGATCTCCTGGTTCCTGAGTTTAATTCTAAGGCAGGGTCTGCAATGATTGTGCAGAGCCTGCTTGGGATTCTCTGTCCCCTTCTCTCTCTCTGATCTCTCTCTCCTTCCCTCTATCTGTCACACAAAAATAAACACACATTAAAATTATATGGCACAAAATAAAGTATTTAGGATTAAATTTCACTAAAAAGTAAAATAGCATACCAAACATGACGTGCTGGGAGAAAGACATGTAAAATGGCAAACACAGATGAAAAGATCACTGTGTTCACAGATTAGAATTATTTATATTATCACCGCGCCTTCTGCAAGAAGTGATCTAGAAGTGCCTCTCAAACACTGGTTTTAAATTTGAAACAAATCTAAGTCTGGAGCCTGATATATAGTCAGAGGATATGCAAATAGGGCCTTCCCTGTGCTGATTAAACCAGTCCAGCTCCAACCCTGCAGCTGGGAGAGGAGCCCCAGCCCCGGGAGTCCCAGGTGTTCCCATTCTGTGATCAGCACAGAACACAGAAACCTCACCATGGAGTTTGTGCTGGGCTGGGTTTTCCTGGTTGCTCTTTTAAAAGGTAATTCACGGTGAATGGGAGACACTGAGTATGTGAGTGGACATGACTGAGAAAGAGTGGATGTGTGACAGTTTCCTGACCAAGATGTCTTGTGTCTGCAGGTGTCCAGTGTGACGTGCAGCTTGTGGAGTCGGGGGGAGACCTGGTGAAGCCTGGGGGGTCCCTGAGACTCACCTGTGTGGCCTCTGGATTCACCTTCAGTAGCTATAGAATGAACTGGGTCCGCCAGGCTCCAGGGAAGGGCCTGCAGTGGGTCGCATATATTTATACTGATGGAAGTAGCACATACTACGCAGACCCCGTGAAGGGCCGATTCACCATCTCCAGAGACAACGCCAAGAACACGCTGTATCTGCAGATGAATAGCCTCAAGACCGAGGACACGGCCACATATTACTGTGCAAGAGACACGGTGAGAGGACCTCACTGGGAGCCCACACGCAAACCTCCCTGCAGGAGGGGATCAGCACCACCAGGGGGCGCACACTATGCACAATTTTGCTTTGTGTTCCCAGGAGCAGGTGCAGATGGAGGTTACAGGAAGGTTTCCTGTCAGGGTCTGGGGCTTCCTCTCCACACAACAGTTTCTCTAGGGAGCCTCTCTGGTCACAGGATTCTGTGTTTATCTATTAACTCTCTGAATTAGCAACTGTGTTGTCATTGGAAAAGTACCCTAACATGCACAAAGACACAGTTGTTTGCATTGCTTACTCCTGTCACTCAGTATGAGTGAATTGCAGATTTCCTGATGCACAACGGCTGAACCTTTTTTTATAAAGTATTTTTAACGTTTATTTATTTTTGAGACAGAGAAACAGAGCGTGAACGGGGGAGTGTCGGATAGAGGGAGACACAGAATCTGAAACAGGGCTCCAGGCTCTGAGCTGTCAGCACGGAGCCTGATGCGGGGCTTGAACTCACGGACCGCGAGATCATGACCTGAGCCAAAGTCAGCTGCTTAACCGACTGAGCCACCCAGGAGCCCCAACAGGAGTCCCAGATGCACTCACTGTGCACCCAGGCCTACAGAATCCCCCAGACCCCCATTATCGTCACCCAGCACTTGTCCCAAACAACGTGACACTTCCCTCCTGGCACTTGCTACTCAGGGCTTTAAAAGAGCTACAGCTTTATTCAATTCCTCTAAACAAGAGATAATTCATCTCCATGTATTAGTCAGGATTCTCCCCAGGAACAGAAACCAAAGAACCTTGGTTTCCATGACTAAATACATTGATAAGCCCCACATTCCACTCTCACATGCTGGAGACCCAGGAAAACCAGTGGTGTAATTCTCATCTGATGCTGAACTAGTTTCTAGTCTCAGAACGTGAAGAGCTGATGATGTAACTCTCAGAACAAGGCCCAGAGGAGACCAATGTTCCAATTCAAACATGCACATGGGAAGTAAAACTGAGGGAATTCCTCCTCCCTCTGCATCAGTTGCTATACAGAACCTTAATGGAATGGGTGATGCCCAGGCAGACAGAAACCACGGATAGAAATGCCAGTCTCTTCTGGAACACATCACAGACATGCACAGAAACAGTGGGGAGTCTGGGCACCGATGATGCAGTCAAGATGACACATAAAGTAATCATGACAAGTCAACCTCCTGTAAATGTGCAGTTCAAAGACTGAAGATTTAGAAGTCCATGCCATGACTGGCATGGAGCCCGGTGGGCATAGCTGTGCTTCTGTGGAGAAGGAAGGCAGAGTTGCATAGGGGGCATTGTGGTCTGAAATCCCCTGGGGGACTTGGGGAGAGACAGTTCCCTTCTCAGGGTGCATTTCGTAAAAGGTGTATTGCCTCTCGTGGGGCAGGAGAGCTGACAGGCACCATTGCACTGCCATTGTCATTTCATAGGTGACTCTGTTGAGAGCAGCTAACTGAACGCTGCCTTCTTGTTGTTCTTCACCATGAACTCCAAGCCCCTAGTGTTCATGCAACTGCCCTTCTGGGATAACTAGCTCCAGGCACAGCACAGCAAGACCCTCTCACAGAGGATCAGTGGGGTCCCAGTCATATTGAGTTCATATAATTTGGAGTTTTGAAATCCAGCTAGAGCTCCTGAGATAAAACATAAGAGCCCTGTGCCACCAGGTGGGCCAATGGTTTGGACACAGACAGGGTGAAAGCAGGGTTCTGATGGAAGCCTGGGACCCACAGTTACAGATTGTTCTGTGTGAGGGCTTCCTGAACAGGGGAGGCTGGGAACTCCAACTCAAGGGACTAGACATGGAGCTGATGCCAATATTTCCTCCCACCAATCAGCATGGACAGAATTCAGTGAGCAGCACAGAACCTCCCAGTAGAAGCTGAGCCACTGACACCAAGCTATACCCCCCCTTGCCTTCCTCAGGTGCTTCCTTACTAGAGAAAGAGGGCCTGGAAACCAGATCAGCACTGCACCCCTCCTTCAAAAGATGGCATATACCCCAAAGGCACCAAGTCTACTGACCATATAGTGAGGCATAGCTTCACTTCTAGGGGAAATAGGAATTAGCCTCTTTTAACAGGCAGAACAAACTCACCTAGTTAAAACTCACAACAGTGTGGACAATGTCTAAACACTCATCACTGGAGACAAAGAGAAACTCTGCAGAGGACTTAGCTGAGGGACAGAGCAGCCAATACACGACAGTGCACACAGAATATGCAACAAATGCTTCCTAAAGTGTCAAGCCCTCAACAGCAATTGAACTTCTCAATAAAGACACTACTCTAGAAGCAGAAAACAAAACAGGATTTTCTAAAACACTTAAGAAAGCAGAGTCATAGACATACACCATGATGGTGGAATTCATCCCAAAAGAAAAAACGATAAAAGGTCATTGCCAGGGATATTATTAAAGCACGTATAACTAATATGCCTCAAACAGAATTTCTAAAAACTCTCACAAGGAAATAGAATTTTTAAAAACTATCATAAGGATACTTGCTGTGCTTTAGGAAAGCATAGGAGACATGAAAGTAACCCTTACTGCAGATAGAAATGACCTAAAACCTAGTCATGTTGAAATTTTAAATGTTGTAACCAAGATGTTTCAACTCTCCACAGACTAAACCCTACAAATTCGGACCCCTCTGAATGGAGAGTTGTTGAGGCCATAATCTCACATGTGTTCTGACAGGAGCTGTTCCCTCCACTGTCCCTGGCTCTGGCTCTCTCCTGCAGGTGAGGAGGAGTAGGTTAGGAATCCTCCGCTGAAACCATCTGTCTCCTGCACCTGACTCTCCCACAACATGAGGCCCAGACCTTCCCACACTCAGCAGGAAATGAAGTCAGTTGTGCCAGAACAGATCTGCACCTTGGTTTAGGGAATTGCTCCAGCTCCCCCCTGCCCTGGGCAAAACTCTGCAGCTGCAGGTGGGGACAAAATAAGGGCTCAGTTTAGGGGTGAGTGGCAGCTGCACTTCTTTGAGGCTTGCTTGTCCTGGTGGCATGAGACCCCTGCTGTACAAGTCAGGTCTGGGGCGACCAGGCTCCCAGCATCCCTAGTGGACTGTGCCCAGAGCAGAGCTTCCTTCCTGGGAGTGGGGCTGCAAACAATGAGTGAGTCCCACATCTCAGTGGCACCTGCTGGGGCTTGGCCTCAACAGCAAACAGCTTAGGGCCACTGACATCCTGTCCCTCTGGGAAAGAGTCCTCTGAACAGGAGCTGGTCACCAGGAACCCTGGTATTGGTTGCAACAGTCTGGAGGGGAGGTTGCAGCCAGGCTCAGTGGCACATGCCTATAGTCCCAGCTCCTTGCACTGGAGTTTCCATTTGCTGAGCTGGGGTGGGGAAGGAAAGGCACATACCTTAGCTCAAAATTCTAGCTTTGCCGTCTGTCAGTATTTTTTCTGGAATAAATGTTTCTTCATGGGCTGAATGCCAACAAGGCCATTTGCAGACACTGTAAATACATCATTTGAGATTTTATTCATATTCCACATAGTAAACATTCAATGTAGTATTATTTTCAGGTGTAAAATATAGTGATTCAACATTTCCATACAACACCCAGTGCTCATTATTAGTGCGGCCCTCCAACCCCATCACCTACTTCCCCAAACCTCCTCCCACTTTCTTCTGGTAACCATAAGTTTGTTTTGTATAGGTAAGAATCTGTTTTGTTGGGTTTATATGTTCCATGGGTTAAGCCTAAGACTCTTGATTTGGGTTCATGTCTTGATATCATGGATTCTGAAATCAAGCCCCATTTTGGTTTCTGCACTGACAGCAAAGAGACTGCTTGGGATTCTCCTTCCCGCTTCCTCTGCCCCTCCCCCCATTCTATCTCAACATAAATTTTAAAACATTGAAAAACGTTTATTTCTTGGTGTAGCTCTTCTCTCTTCTTTGTCCCATTTCCCATTTGAAGTTTCTTAAATTCTACATATGAATGAAAGCATATATTTGTCTTTCTCTCACTTGTTTCAGTTAGCATAATACTCTCTAACTCCATCCATATCATTGCAAATAGCAAATGTCATTCCTTTCAGGGCTGAGAAACATTCCAGTGTATGAGTATGAGTGTGTGTGTGTGTGTGTGTGTGTGTGTGTGTGTGTGTGTAGATATACCACATACACTTTACCCATTTATGAGTCAATGCTTACTTGGACTGTTTCCATAGCTGGGCTGTTTTTGATAGGGCTGCTACAAACATAGAGTTGCAATCCCCTTTAAATTAGTATTTTTGTATCCTTTGGGTAAATACCTAGCAGTTCAATTGATCAATCATAAGGTAGTTATATTTTTAGCATTTTGAGGAATGCCCATGCTGTTTTCCAGACAAGCTGCACCAGTTTCCATTCCCACAAGCAGTGCAAAAGTGTTCCTCTTTCTCTGTATCCTCACAAACACCTGTTGTTCCTTGTGTAGTTGAGTTTAGTCATTCTGACAGGAGTGAGTTGATATTTCATTGTAGTTTTGATTTATATTTCCCTGATGATGAGTGATGTTGAGCATCATTTCATGTGTTTATTGGCCATCTGTATGTTGCATTTTGGAAAGTCTATTCATGCCTTCTGCTCATTTTTTAATAGGATTATTCAGTTTTGGAGTTGGATTTTATACTATATATAGAAAACCTAAAAAACTCCACCAAAAAAAAAAAAAAACCCACTAGAACTGATACAATAAACCAGTAAAGCTGCAGCATACAAAATCAACATACAGAAATTTGTGCATTTCGATACAACAATAATGAAGCAGGAGAAAGAGAAATCAAGGAATTTATCCCATTTACAATTACACCAAAAACCATAAGATACCTAGAAATAACCCTCCCTAAAGAGTTACAAGAGCTTTACTCTGAAAAACCTGGGACATTTATGGTACCAATTGAAGAAGACACAAAGAAATGGAAAAATATTCCATGCACATGGATTAAAACAAAAAACATTGTTAAAATGTTGATACTACCCAAAGCAATCTAGACATTCAATGCAAATAATTCAATGCAAATATCCCTGTCAAATAATACAAGCATTCCTCACAGACCTAAAACAAATAATTCTAAAATTATCATGGAACCACAAAAGACCTTGAACACCCAAAGCGAGCCTAAAAAAGGAAAAAATGGAGGCATCACAATTCTGGATTTCAAGCTATGTTACAATGCTGTAGTCATCAAGACAGTATGCTCCTGGCACAAAAAGAGACACATAGATTAATGGAACAGAGTAGAAAACCCATAAATGGTCAACTAATCTTCAACAAAACAGGAAACAGTATCAAATGGAAAAATGACAGTCCCTTCAACAAATGGTGTTGGGAAAACTGGACAGTAACAGGAAACTCTAATGGAACCAGACCACTTTCTTACAATATACACAAAAACAAATTCAAAATGGATGAAAGACCTGAATGTGAGACAGGAAACCATCAAAATCCTAGAGGAAAACACAGGCACCAAACTCTTTGAGCACGGTCAGAACAACTTCTTACTGGACATGTCCCAGATGCAAGGGAAACAAAAGCAAAAATGAACTATTGGGACCTCAAGATAAACAGCTTCTGTACAGCAAAGACACAATCAACAAAACTAAAAGGCAACTGACAAAATAGAAGATATTTGCAAAAGGCATATCAGATAAAGGCTTAGTATCCAAAATCTATAAAGAACTTCTCAAACTCGACACTGAAAAAAACAAATAATCTGGTGAAGAAATGGTCAGAAGACATGAATAGACATTTTTCAAAGAAGACTTCCAGATGGCGAAAAGACACGTGTAATGAAGCTCATTGTCACTCCTCGGCAGGGACATACATCAAAACCACAATGAGATAGCACCTACACCTGTCAGGATGGCTAAAATTAACATGGTGGGAATGCAAACTGGTGCAGCAATTCTGGAAAATAGTGTGGAGATTCCAGAAAAAAATTAAAAATAGAACTATCCTGTGATCGAGCAATTGTTTTACTAGGATTTATCCAAAGGATACCAAAATGCTGATTCGAAGGGGCACATGGACCCCAATGTTTACAGCAGCCCTATCAACAATAAGCAAATTGTGGGAGAGCCCAAATATCCATCAGAAGATGAATGCATAAAGAAGAGGTGGTAAATATATACAATGGAATATTACTCAGCCATCAAAAAGAATGAAATCTTGTCATTTACAACAATGTGGGTGGAACAACAACGTATTAACCTAAGCGAAATAAGTCACTAAGAAAAAGTCAAATATCATATGATTTCATTCATATGTGGAATATAAGAAACACAACATAGGGGAAGGCAACATAAGATAAAAACAGAGAATAGGAAACTGGAAGAGACTCTTAAATACAGAGAACAAACCAAGGGGAGGGGGGTAAGGTGGGCTAAAAGGGAGGTGGGATTAAGAAGGGCACTTGTTGAAATGAGAACTGTGTGTTATATGTACGTGATGAATCACTAAATTCTACACCTGAAATCAATACTACACTGTAGGTTAACACACTTAAATTTAAATTAAAAATATTACAAGAAAATTAAATACATACATATATGAACTCTTGGGAGTACCTCAAAATAGCAAGCTTCTGCACAGTGAAGGAAACAATAAACAAAACTAAAAGGCAACCTATGGAATGGAAGAACATATTTATAAATGGCATATACTCAGGGTTAGGATCCAAAGTATGTAAATTTTTTAAAATTATTTTCACTTATCAGTAAAGAGTGTGTGTCCATGCATACTTTGTGTGAGAAGCAAAACTCGTGTATTGCGGTAAGATCTCACTGAAACTGAGATCCACCCTCTTCACTAAATTTTAACTGTACAGTACAATATTGTTAACTACACATGTAATGTTGTGGAGAAGACCTCTAGAAATTAGTCGTCTTGCATAACAGAAAATCACACCCCTTGATATCTAACCCTCATTGCGCCTCGCTGCCAGCCCCTGGCAACTGCCACTCCACTCTCTGTTTTATTGTTATCAAAACCCAAATTCAGCTGCCTGTTGCTGGAAAGGTCAACGTTCAAAGTTTTAGTTTTGGTAGGAAAGGAATTTGAGCCTTATGCACAAGGCCAGCCACTGGTGAGAATGCAGACTCCTGTCCAAAAGCCAACTCTGAGGTTTCTCCCTGACGCAGGGGGTTTTAAAGGAGGAGAGCATATTTAATCAAACAAGGGGGTTCCATGGTTGATAACGTGTTTTGATCATGTGCAGACTCCATGGTGCAAGCTGCCAAAGTTGCCTCCACTCCCTGGCATCTCCAGCTGAGGAGGGAACCACACATGCATGGGAGGAGACTGCCAGAGGCCAGGAAAGAACCCCAATAAGGGATTAGAGCGGAAAACCCCGGGGACTCACACATGGTCAGCAGTACTTTCTGTTCTCCCAAGCTGGCATAAAAAAATACTAAAATACAACCTTGTACTTCACCAATCATGACACAGAATACTGGGAAATGTTTCCTCAGTAAACTCAGAGGAAGCTTCAAACCAAAAACCAAAGGATCAAATGGCTTGAAAACTAAAGTCTAACCAGAATGAGACATGAAAAACGACAAAGCTATTTTTTTAGTCACCTATAAAGGTAAAATTGACAATGTCCACCTCCACATCCCAAGGAAGTAGGAAGCATTGGTCTCCATAATGAGGAAAAGCAGTCGTCCATAGAAAGTGACCCAGCAGTACCACAGGACATGGAATTGGTAGAGAAGTTCAGGGTGTTAAAATTTCATATCCCATATTCACTAGCTGGAGGAAAGATGGAATGTGTTGAATACAGCCATGTCTCTGGGTCCAAGTCCTTACTACGTCCATGTGAGCACGGCTTGAACTGGCTCACCTGCTTCTCCCACATCCACCCCAGCTGAACTGTTGTGCAGGGTCACACAATGCCACACCCTGGGACTGTTACCTAAACCCACAAGTGGATCCCAGGTGCAGGGGACTGGCCACCCGGTACAGCCCTCTGTTCTGTCAGATGGCCTAGACCTCACTTTGCTGAGGATCCTCCACTTATACACTCTCACTGGCAGATGTCCCTGAGCAGGGGCATGAGGGTGGCAGAGGGCCAGGTCACCTTGAGGGCATCCCTCTTGCAGTTTGCATTCTGGGCAGTGCTGGCTCCTGTCCAGGGTTCTCAAGGTCGTCCCTCATGGCGCTACATCTCCTTGAGGTGGTAATTACAAAGAAGGAGCTGCACAATGGCAAGGGCATTCAGATGACTGGTTGGCTGTCCTGTAGCCTGTGTTTTGGGACAAAAGACACGTTATCCACATGTGGCCAAGGAAACCCTTTAGGTCCAGACATCTGCTGATGATCACTCAGGATGATCAGGGAGACTTGCAAATGGACTACCCCTCCATGCCTCCAGACTGTTACTACCTTGGCTACCTGGAGGACATTCCTCTTTCCATGGTCACCATGGACACGTGCTATCAGGGCCTTGAAGGTATCATGAAGTTGGATGACCTTGCCTATGAAATCAGACACATCAGCGATTCCCAACATTTGAACACATTGTTTCTCAGAGAGTGGCAGACACCAATGCAATGGGACCTACTTATAACCTGGGATATAAGGAGCATAGGGACCCTTGTTCCTCAAGCAAATGTCAGTACAGTCCTCAGGATCTCTAGTAAGTTGTAGTCATCCCATCACGGAATTTTGCTCTCAGTTCCAAAACAATATATAGTGTGTTCAACCACGGGTCAAAAGGTGCCCAATTCCTAATAAGGCTAGTTAGCTTAATTGACTCATTGTTTCATGGGATTCATGTAAGTTACTATATTGGTTTCATGATAATTTATAATGAGAGAGATCCAGCTAACATGGGCAAATATGTGTTGCATCAGAGTCCTTTTTTTTCGATAGTATGAGTCCAAGGGTTTTCGAATTCTTAAACCACATTCATCCTTAGTTGCGATTCGAAATGGATCCCATGAAGTTAATTTCAATCCAGTTGTATGTAGTATATGCCATCCACAAAGCCCCATCGTGATGGGTTATTTAGGCAGATATTATTTACTCTTGTCTGTCATAGCAACACATCAGATTGCAAAAAATATTGGTTTGTGGGTTGACACTGATGAATATGCTTGCCAGAAAAGGTCCAACTGCATTAGGACCCAATTCCCTTGTATACCTGAAGCTTTCGGGAAGTGTTTCTTCATTCACATACAGCACAAAATGAGTGGCAGATTAGGCAAGTGCCTCTTCACATCTAAATGGTGCATTGAAATAAAAGTCTGACTCACAATCATTTCGGAAACTACTTAGCTGACCCAGGCAAGCATTGTGACTGCAGCTCCTTAGAGCAGTGCTATAGCAATCTATGCTGTATGAGTGATAGTATTTTAACCTCTGGGGACAAATGTAATACAGGCAGATGCTATACAAACTGCACCGATTTCGATGCTGGGACACTTGGCAGGCCAATCCAAAATATATGTGATCTTCCAGAGTCCTGCCGTGGGGTGTCCTTGTCGGGCCCTGATGACTTCCATATGCAAGATGGAACCCCGTGCACTGAAGAGGGCTGCTGCTATCATGGGAACTGCACTCACTGCATTATGCACTGTCAAGAAATCTTTGCAAAAATTCTGGAAAGGTGAAGATGTCTGCTAGACCATAAATCAAAAAAGCAGCCGACATGGACACTGCAGAAGACCCCGGGGAATTCAACACTGAACCCTGTTCCCACACAGACGTGCCGTGTGGAAGGCTGCAGTGTAGCAATATCACACATCTCCCTCAGCTGCAAGAGCATGTTGGATTCCATCCGTCCGAGATCTCAGGGTTCTGGTGTTTGCGGCTGGGTTCATTTCATAGCACAACTGATATTGGTCATGTGAGAACTGGTATCCCCTATGCTTCTGGAAAGCTCTGTCAGGACACCTACTGCACTGGCAGTGTGGCTCAGCTGAATTATGACTGTATCCCGGAGAAATGCAGTCACAGAAAGTCGTGTGACAATAACAGGAACTGCCATTGCCACATAAGCCGGGATCCTCCATGGTGCACTGGACGAGGCACTGGTGGGAGCACAGGCAGTGGACCCCTCCAACAAGAAGGCGGCCAGTGAGGAAAAGTCATGAATCCCTGTTATATCTCAGAGCGGTTTTTGGTCCCATTTAAGCCATAATAGCTGCATTCCTTGTGGTGTCGCCACAAATGTCAAATTATCAACCCCGAGAAAGTTAAGGGACTGATTGTTGCTGACGACAATCCATAATTAGCCTCCTGACTGCTGAACAACTATAGGCAATCCAACTGGCACATGTGTGAAAATACAGTAATGAGGCTGCAGAGCTGACATCCACGTTTCGGGGGTCTGCAGGAGACACAGGGGTCCACAGGCACATCACGGCTCTGACACACATCTCTCATGGCTCACTGACCAGAACGCTGAATTAAAACTTAAAAACTGCATGCTTGTGGCCTCTACGTACATATCTAAGCTTCCAAGAGCCCAAACTGAGCCCGAGATTATGTGCAGAGGATCTGAGTCAGCATCTGGGTCTTGAACTGAGGTATATGCTTCCAGAATTAAGAGACGTTCACACAAGCTCTTTCCGGGACAAATTAATTAGTTGTCTCCAAAACTGTGCTGTTGCAAACTGAACATTTTCTCATTCTCAGGTAATCTGTCTTCCCCCAGTCCCAATGTGGGTTCAGGATAATGGAGGGCTACCACCCACCCACACTGCCTGTTCCACACTGGGGTGTCTGTGGGCTGTGAGGGAATGGGACTGGCATTAGGTTCCACCTGGCACAACCTGTGCCTCCCTGGAGAGCAAATTTCCAAATGTGGGAGACTGAGACCATGAGATTTAAAGGAGCACCAAATGAAATGAATCAGAAAGGCAGGCACAAGTGCCTATGGATGACCTGGCATCCAGTTGGAGCCCGATAAATGTGAATCCCTGCTCTCTTTCTCTTGCCCACCTTTCAGTGAGTTTAAACTTAGATAAGGATCTGCCTAGGATTCCCACTGGTTTTCTGAGAGCCTTCTCGAATAACCACACAGAGGTGAGCCTGTGAAAAGTTAGGGACTTCAGCCCCATCCATTCTTAGGAAATCAGGTACTTGCTACCCTGTTTTCTGTGCCCTGATCACTGGGACTGTGGGAAGGAGGCCTGCCCTTCCCAAGGTCCTTGTGTACCCTTGCTTCTGGGCCCTGTGAGTCATAAATCCTGTGCCTCCATTTCCTTTGTTGGGGGTGCACTGAAATGCCACCTTGAGTCAGGAGGGCCCCATGCATCTCAGGTATCCAAAGCCAGAGCTCAGATGCCTAGGGAGCCACCTGTCCACCCCCTGAGCAATGGCTCTTGCCTAATCCTTCAGCAGGACACAGTCTACATGTTCTTAATTCTGTACAACAGCTGGGGTCCCCAACACATTTGTCCCCAGGGATGGGATTGGGGGCCTAGGTGGTGCCCTCCAACAATGTGTTAGCACTGAGAATGGCTCACTCGTTCCTCACCCCCACATCTCAGCTGCTCTGGGAAGGAGCTGGAGCTTGCTGGTGGTCTGTAGCTTTGCTTTGGGCTGATGCCACGTGTTGCCAGAAACCCCCACCCTAAGTTACCAGTGCCATAAAAGGTCAGACTCCCTGCAGAGACCAACAATCAGGCACCATCCTGGGGTTCTAGAGGTGTGTATTTCCTACTCATCTCCAAGTGAGATATTGCTGGACACCGAAGACCATATGCCTAGATTAGTGTCGAAGAAGACGCCAGCTGCTGGGTCCACTGTGTTGCAGCCAGTACCCTGGTGTTGTGTTTGCTTAGCCATGCCTACCTAGTGACAGAGGCAACTCGACCAGGAGCATCATGTCTCCCTGGGTGGAGGACATGGTCAAGGCAACCTCCCCCTACTGGCTGTATTCCTCACTGCTGTTGACAATCGCTCCCTATTTGACAGGTGTTGTGGGGGACACCTCAGTGTGGGGGGCCTCAGCACACGTGTCTGGGAAGAGCTAACTTCTATCCCAGGTCCTCCCTGTTAAGACCACTACACCAACATATCCTCGGACCAGTGTGAAAGAGAGAAATGGTGACAGGCACTACACCATCATGAAAATGCAAGGTCTCCTGGAATCATTTGTCCAAAGGGAGGGAGACAAGGATATTGATTGGCTCTACTGGGTCTTCACAATTGGCTCCAAGCTGTTGCTTGAAACACTTGACATACTACAGCTGTCTGGATTGGTCCTAGTGCCCCAGATTCATAAATCACTGAAAAGATCAAGGTATCAACGGACTGTTTACTTAGAGAAAAACTACGGACCCTCCAGTCTTTTCACTGTATCAAAAGGCTCTGACAATCACCCCAAGGCACATGGCAAGAGACACACACCAAGGAAAAAGGGGAGGGCTCTGAGGAAGAGGCTCCCTAGGGCCCCAGAGTCCACAGAGGTAGGAAGAAAGAAGCTCTGATTCTCCGGACTTGGATTTTTATGGCACGACAGCACAGGCCCACTGGGAGAGGTCAAGCCCAGGTGATGCAATCCAACTCTAAGATCGAATGGGGACAATTCAATGGGTGTGGGATTTGGGTTTTGTTTTGCTTTGTTTTGTTTTTGCCTTATGTCATGCGCCCATGAGCCCTTGTCCATTTCCACCTGGAGGAGAGGCACTTGACAACAGAATCTAAGGAGTTCTTCTTGAAGGACCACTCTGATCTTAAGCCTTGTGCCAATACAATTCATGGAAATACCAGCTTTAGTGTAGCAGGCATTAGCATGCATGCCATAGTCATATGTGAAAAGGAGAATTTTCAAGAAGCCCAAGACTTCTTTGCTGCAAATGCTGATGGGATCACCACCTCCATAGATAGGAGCCTACAGGAGGGTCCCAGCAGTGCCCCACCAAGGGGTGGAACTTCAACCCAGATCTCTTGCTCTAGAGATGATGCCCACACTTCTCTTTATGCACAGCTCTGAGAAGAGGGGTCCCTAGTGACTTAATCTCAGGACAGCCTGAACACAAGTCAGAAACTTTGATCAGACTCTTTGGGATCTTCGAGAGAATGCTGTTCCTACCCTTCGGGTGGGTGCCATCACTTCTCTGGACATGACAGCCCTGATAGTGGGGTGCTGGGATCCCAGTGGGTGGGGAGATGCCAAGGCCCCTGCCTAGGGACCCGGAGGTTTGTGGTGTATGTCCTTCCTCCTGGGACAATTGCCTATATACTTCTATAATTACCGTGTAGGACACAGACACAGACAACACTTTATTTCTCTCATTGACCCTGAAGCCAAGGTACAGTGCTTCCCAGGAACCCCTCCAAATATAAGTGTGGTGCCCTTTAGCTTACAAGTTATAAAGGGAGGGATAGTAGAAGGGTCTCAACATCCCTTTAATGTCACTATTGGAAGAATCTTTACTGAATCCCTTTTAGCAATGATGGCCCCTTTGACCCTGCATTGTCTTGTTAATGATGTGGATGCCCTCACATGCCATCAAGGCCAGTGGGAACAAACCCAGTGCCTGGCTTTCCTGGGGGGAACTACATATCAGGAGTCTGTAGGACTGCAAATTGCACCCCCCTACATCCAATTAAGACAGTATATGCACATCAATATTGTGCGCAATAGAGGACTGAGTAATTGCACCCCATAATTCAAGATTTGCTGAAGGAGGGGGGACATTAAACACACCATTTCTCCTTTCAGTCTGCCCACTTGACGGGCATTAAAGCCCCTCCTAACAGGTGGTGCTTTACAGTTGACCACTGAAATGTAAATGCCCAGCTGTCCATAAGATGCCTCACATTCCCAAGACTCTCTAGGCATTTGAGGGTATCTCAAGGGCCACAGGGGAGACTCTGTCATGACTGAGCTAGCCAGTATGTCCCATTCAGCATCGATGACCAAGGAGTCCCAGCCACAGTCTGCTCTCAACCTGTACATCTCTACCCTGCTGCCTTGGGAATTCCTAACAGGCCAAAGAGTGCCAAGATGTTAGCCTGACCAGCTCATGTAGAGCCTGTCATGAGTTCCCACTGGTCTGGGCAATTGATGGTCACTGTCACTGGTCAATTATCATACATTCCTGAAAGTTTGTGAGACATGGGAGGCCTGCAGTCCTTCAGCAGCTATAAGGTGGGTTTTGTCACCTGACTGAGCTACTCCAGATTTTCGGTCTACTTTCATATGACTTGTGCTGTTAGGCAGCCTTACCTGGAAATGGCTGAGCTATTCCACTTGATGCACAGGTAGTCTGAGTGCCAATGAAACATTTTGGGATCTGGAAAGTGTTTGTGCCATGGGGGTTATGCTGGAGTACCTAGTGACCATCTGGCACCAGATTGCCTTGCTATGTCACCGAGAGAGAGAACCCAGCACCATGACTGTCTTCATACAAAGGGAAATATTCTCTCCCAATACTTCACCTGAGCAAAGGACCATCCTGAAGCTTCCATCAAAGTTGTGGTCCCAATCAATGCAGTGGAAGGAAAGGCAGAGAGACATTGTCGTTCTGGTTGTGGATACCACACCCTTCCATTTGTCCATCCACATGGTGCATTCACCTGCTTGCATTGGCAGGAAATAACACTACTTTGGGTGCTTACTTGCTATCCCGATGACAAAACAATTGACAATCAGACTGATTACTTACTGTAGACGGGACTTGGAAAACTGGTGTAAGGGTCTGTGTCTGACCTGCTGAGATAACTACGCAGGTGAATGGGGCAGATGCAGTCTGAAGACAGACAGTCATAGAGGTTCAGAGGGAGAGCAGGAAATGTAGTCAGTCTTTTAATAGTGGGGGAAAGGGTAGGCTCCATTTTAAAAAGGTTTTTTTTTTTTTTTTCCTGACAGGAAAGAGCCAGAAAATAAAACTAGGTGGAAATGCAGTTTTTTGATCTGTGACCTACTATGTGATGCCATGTGCTTCTGAAGCCTGGGAATTGGCTCTGGGAATCCTTACCAATGGTCATCATGGGGATGGTCATCCACGGTCTTGACAATGGCGATCTGGAACTATTTTGTGCAGCTTGCGTGAATCCAGAAGAATCTTTCCCTAATTCTCATGGCAGTGTAGTCGGTTAGCAGTCCGTCATAAGGTCCTTCTCAGCAAGGTGGCACTGGGTGCTCTCTGAAGACCTGATGAGTGTCCCATATTCTGTAGAAAGGGTGGCAAGGCTAGTCAGTGGCAGAGGCCATGTTCTTATTGTCTGTGGATGATATGACCCAAGTGCGCCTGTTAGTTCTTGGACATGGCTATGCATGGCATCAACTTGGTCATATGAGTTATCATAAAGTTCACTCAATCAGTAGAGAAGGGGTTAAGGATTCCTTTCGAAAATACTGTTGCAAAGGGGGGTCAGTCCCTGCCTGCTATTTGGAGCATTCCAAATCTCATTAAGGGCCAAGGACAATGATTCTGGATGTTCCAGGCCAGTTTCCAGGCAGATTTTCCCTGAAGGAATTTTGTGTCTAGTTTTTCATGTTCCATATCTGTTCCCCTAATCCACATATCCTCATCGTCCTCTTCTGTGATGATTAAGGATGATGTGGGGTATGAAATTCTAATTATCACCCCCAAGTTTGCAAGTACGTAGTTTGTCTATGTGCTGAAGTGAGTTCCTTGGTCTGGCTAAATCCATAATGGAATGGCAAATGCAGGAAATGTTTCAGGCATTCCATTCTTTACCACAGTCGTGGCAATGGCATGTCCAGTCAGGCAGCATCAGTCCATCCACCAAACAAGCAGCCATTAACCAAAGAGGAAGCCAATTTCTCAAATCCATCTGGAGAGCCCCAGGGGGTAGGGAGGGGCTAGAGGGACTCCCTGGGGCCTGCTGATATTATCCAAAACTTGGAGAGATTTACAAGTAGTGCCCTGGGAAATAATTTAGTCAGAGGTTTAGTGGATGCCTGGGAAGAACCTGCTGTCTCTCAGTTTCTTAATTATCCCATCTGATGGGGTTGGTGCAAGACCAAAGGAGAGAAGAAAGGGGCCTCAGGAGGCCCACTCAACCCCGATGTACACCCCATCTGATCATTATCTGTCCACCTGTCTTTTCCCATTGTGAGGAACTTACATGATAAACAATAGTCCAAGTCAAGGAAAAAGGCAGGCTTCTAAAATGAAGGAAAGGACAGGGGCCTCTGATCTTGGCTGTGTATTTGACAGCCTTGTGAGCTCTGTCAGTCGCTGGAGAGATAGTGACAGTCTCCTCACGGTTTGGGAAGGAGAGTGACTGTTAGCAATTTTAGCAGAAAGATCAGTTGCGTATAATAGGGCAGCAATTATAGGCCTGCTGGCAAAATGTCCTCTGTCCTCTGGTACTCATGGCGGTTAGGACCTGTGGGATTTCCAGAGGGTGCCAACAGCCCTGAAGACTCCAGGGCATGTCTGGAATGGCTGTGAATAGTGGCGGTCTTTCCCTTTGCAGATGTGCAAGCTTGGGAAAACCTGGGAGTGCAGTGGCTTAGACTGATTTCACAGCAGGCAGAGAGGACGCCTGGAGTACTTCTAGTAGGGACACTGGCCTGAGTGGTTCCTATGTTTCCCCACATACAGAAGCTGTCACAAAATAGAAGTCAGGGAGGGGCACCTGGGTGGCCCAGTTGGTTAAGCTATGGACCTCAGCTCAGGTCATGATCTCGCAGTTTGTGAGCTCAAGCCCCACATCGGGCTCTGGACTGACAGCTCAGAGCCTGGAGCCTACTTCAGATTCTATGTCTCCCCCTCTCTCTACCCCTCCCCTGCTCACGCTCTGTGTCTCTCTGTCTCTCAATAAGAAATAAATGTTAACGAAAAAAAAATTTTTTTTAAATAGAACTCAGGGTTGACCACCAGATGTCCCGGAAACCATTCCTGTAGCTGAGGGCAATCGTGTGGAATGAAGTAGGGTCTCCCCTTTTAAATGTTTTTAATGTTTATTTATTTTTGAGAGAAAGAGTGTGAGTTGGGAGGAGCAGAGAGAGAGGGGGACACAGAATCTGAAGCAGGCTCCAGGCTCTCAGCTGACAGCACAGACCCGATGCAGGGCTCAAACTCACAAACCACGAAATCATGACCTGAGCTGATGTAGGATTCCCACCAACTGAGCCACCCAGGTGTCCTGGGTCTCCCTTTTTAGGGAGGGGAGAGGGATAGCCCAACTTAAACTGTTAACATGACACAAGATGATGGAGGGGTTGGTCAGTGGCCTGCTGGTAGGTAGGTGGTGGGCCTGGAAATTACAAACTTGTCGGAGAGGAATACAGAGGTGAGTGGGGATCCAAATGTATCCAGACCCCAAGCATGCAGTGGGGCCTGATGGCCCAAGGTCTAATTTTCATGGGAAGAAAGTTATAGGACATATCCGAGAGGCACAGGTTGTCACAGAATACCTGCAGCCACTCCATTTCCATGGAATGAAAGGTGAAACATGTTGTTGATATACAGTTGAGAGTTTGGGGTGTGCACAGAGCTAATATTAACACTTTAAAGTAGGTCAATGACTCTGAAAGCCACGAAAAGAAATCTGTGGCAGCATCAGGTAGGGGTGAGGGGCTCACAGAGACAAAGGCAGTGAAGTTAGGGGTCCTTGGGAAGCAGTAGCCAGGTTTCCTTAGAAGCTTATGCAACTGCATTTTTGTACCGGTGAGAGGGATGTGAAAAACTGACAAGACACTTTGTGGTGATTTTCGAAGCACTGTGACATAGTCCTTGTTGGCAGTAGCTGTTTGCAACCATGGACATTAAGAAGACAAGAGGGTGTATGGCCCTGACCGGCTGGTGCTTTAGGAGGGTGCGGGAGTCTGCAAGGGCTCTCTGACTCCTTTGGTAATAGAGTGACAAGTCACAGACATACGAAACAAGAGTGCAGCCTTGTGTGAAGGCACAGAATGTAAGTTGGCTTCAAGAACTTGGAGTACTATTGAGCCCAACTTAGTTGCCTTCCCCAAGCATACATGAAAAGAGAACTTGTGAATCAGAGTGCAATGGCATTGACAAGAAAGTTGAGCAGATGTTCATCCCAGGAATGCATCTTCATCACCAGGAATTGAGGCATGAGCGGCAGCCTGGTTAGGGACAAAAGATGGGGGGGGGGGGTAATAGATGACAAAAGACTTTATGGTTCCTACATTGTACAAATCAGTAGCTTTGATTTCCATCTGAATCAAATTCTGTTCTTTCTTTACTCACAAGATCGGGGTGTTACACGGTGAGGAGGTAAAGCAATAACATCCTGCGGTAACAGAGTCTATTACAGGGTCAGGTCCTCCCTCTGCTGCAAGACAGGGCATCTGGCTACTGATGGGTGGGGGCAGTTCCTTTCTCAGGCCCCCTGAGTACAGGCTCTGCACTGGGG
The DNA here is from genome assembly GCF_046562875.1 of Panthera onca. Taxonomy (NCBI): domain Eukaryota; kingdom Metazoa; phylum Chordata; class Mammalia; order Carnivora; family Felidae; genus Panthera; species Panthera onca. Next base: position 146,735,853 of record NC_138344.1, on the reverse strand, counting down.
GCAATCCATCCTCTTGTGCATGTGAGGCCCAGACACCAGTGGGCACATCTTTAAGACTCATCCTCTGAGGAGCACTTTGAATGGAGGTGGGTCTCCAATAGGGAAAGGGGGAAGCTTGAGGTATGGTCTGATGGCAGGGAAATGAGAACACCTTATTGTCCCTCCTGCATTTTGGATATTAACTCCTTTTCAACATTTTTTATTGTAATGTCTACCCTCCCATAGACTGCCTTCTAGCTCTGCAAATATTTGCTTGCCCCTTTTCTGGTATGATGTAGTCCCCCTTGCCTGCTTTGTTCTCTGTGACTTTGCTTTTATATCAAATCAACCATTCTCAAGTGAATGTGATATTTATCTTTCATGTTTTCTTTGAAGGCATTTAGGTTCAAGTGTTCTTCTTAATCCTTCATCCATTTTGAGATTTTTTTTGTGTCGACGTATATGTATGAAGCAAGATTATGGCCAAATGTTATTATTTTGCATGTATATATCAATACTATTTTTTAATTTTTACTTTGTTTTTGAGGGAGAGAGACAGATCATGAGTAGGGAGGCACAGAGATAGAGGCAGAAACAGAATCCAGGCCCCGAGCTGTCAGCAGGAGCCTGATGTGAGGCTCGAACCCACAAACCGTGAGATCATGACCTGAGTGGAAGTGGGACGCTTAACTTACGGAGCCACACAGGAGCCCCTAGTCAACACCATGTTGGGAGACACTATCCTCCCCCCACTGTGCATTGTTGGAAATCTCGTGCAGGATTTGCTCACTGCATCTGCAAACTTCTACTTCTGGGCTCCGTAACGAGCTCCACTGGTCTAAATGTCTCATTTGATGCCAGCAGCACACTGTTGTGGTTAATGTACCTCTGCAATATCTTTAGAAAGAGAGAAGTGTGATGTCTCCAGGTTCTCTCGACGTCATGATTGTTTTGTTGCTTCCATGTGTTGTGTGCTTTCATATGAATTGTATATTTTTCAGGTTCCTTAAAAAAGTCATTGGCATTTTTACTGACATAACAAGATAAACATAAAAATAACATAAAAATATAAAGCAGACAGAAAATAGAGACTATCACAAATACAGAAAACAAATCAATTACATAAAAATTTGTATTTGGAAAAGTATATAAAATTTGAAACAAATAAGTAGCCTGGGGAAATAGGGAAGACTCAAACAAATGCCATCAGAATTGAAAGAGGAGACATAACTGAACTAAAGACATGAAAAGGATCATTAAAGAAAAACTTAGGTATTTATAGGCCAACAATTAGATCACCAGGAACAAATTACACATTTTATGCCATAATGTAGTCCACCAACACTGTTCATGGAAAAATACAAAATGAACGAAAGAAAAATTAATAAGATTTCTCTATCTAAAGCCTCGCCCTCCAAGAAATCTGCATAGGAGTCCATGGCTTTATTAAAACTTCTACTAAGTATTTAAAGAGAAATTAATGCCAATATTTCTCAAACTATTACAAACCCCTGATAAAAAAACAGCACTCCAAATGAAATTTGTGAGGATAGCATTGTTTTCACACCAAAACCAAAGAAAGACACCACAAGAAGGGAAACTACAGGTCACTATCTCAAATGAACATACATGCAAAATTCCTTCACAAAATCTGAGCATACTGAATTCAACAGAACATTGAGAGGATCATACAACATAATCCAGTGTGATTCATCCAGGGATGCAAGGATCCTTTAACATACACAGATGCATAAATGTGATGTCCTCCATTACCAGAGGGAATGAGTGAATCAAAGCCATCATTAATTGATTCAAAAAAAACATTAGACAAAATTCAACACATGTTCATCATTTAAAAAGAACCCAATTAAAAAGGGACCGAAGGAAATTACCTCCACATGATCATGGCCACTATGAAAAGCCCACACCTGACAGCATATTGAACGGTAAAATGCTGAAGGCTTTCCTGTCAAATCAGGAGCCAGGTAATGATGGTCACCCCTAACATAAGTATTCCCCATGATAACGTGAAGAATACATATGCCACCTCAAACTATGTCATCTTGTCACACGGCTTATTTAGGTGAAAGTCACTTGAGAAAGAGTACAAGTACCCACAGACTCTCCATCGTCCCTTGACAGCAGGATATAAATCTCCCTCCCGTGTACCAAGAGGGAAGAACCATCGTTAGCACCAGAATAAGGAACACAGGGACAAGAAGGCTATGCAAACAAACCTACTTACTTGGTGACTAACATAATACCCCAAACTTAACTCTTGCCAAACCCAATGTTTTTTTTGTCTGAAAGACACAAGTGCCACCTGCTTTGTCCTTTCTCTGGGTGTCATATCATTAGGAAGGCCATGCACTTACAAAATGAAATTTATTCTCTCCTGTAGATAGGTCTTATGTAAATTGAATCCTTACACTGGCTAAATCCCAGAAGAAAAAAGGGAAAAGCTTTCTTCTCCTACCACTGGAAGACATAACCAGAAAAAAATAGGGAATAAAAAAAATAAAAGACATTTAAATCAGTAAGGAGGAAGGAAAATTACTTGTTTGCAGGTGACATTGATCTTAAACATAACAAAACCCTAGAGATACCACAAAAAAATATTAGAACCAGTTTTTTTAAATGAGGAAAAGAGCAGGATGCAAAATGAACAAAGAAAATAAATAAAAATAAACGACCTGTGATTCTACACACCAGCATGAAAATACATGCAAAATAAATAACAAAATTATACAAGTGAAAATGGCACAGAATAAAGTATTTTGGGTTAAACTTCAAAAAGTATGTAAAACACTTGTAGAGTGAAAATGAACTATGTTGATGAAAGACCTATAAAAATGCACACAGGACTGCAAATACACCTGTACTCACTGAATACAATTATTCAAATTGTCACAGCACCATCTACACAAACTAAACTACAAGTGCGTCCCTAACCCTGTAGTTCACTTTTAAAGAATCAAATCTAGGACTGGAGCTTGATATATATGTCAGAGCACATGCAAATGGGGTCCTCTCTGTGCTGATAAAACCAGCCCATCCCAGACTCTGCAGCTGGGAGAGGAGCCCCAGCCCCTGGAGTCCCAGGTGTTCCCATTCTCTGATCAGGACAGAACAGACACCTCACCATGGAGTTTGTGCTTGGCTGGGTGTTCCTGGTTGGTCTTTTAAAAGGTAATTCATGGTGAACGAGAGACACTGAGTATGTGAGTGGGTATGAGTGAGAACAGGTAAATGTGTGACAGTTTCCTGACCAAGATGTCTTGTGTCTGCAGGTGTCCAGTGTGACGTGCAGCTGGTGGAGTCTGGACGAGACCTGGTGCAACCTGGGGGGTCCCTGAGACTCACCTGTGTAGCCTCTGGATTCACCTGCAGTAGATATGCAATGAGCTGGGTTCGCCAGGCTCCAGGGAAGGGGTGTAGTGGCTCACATATATTTATGATGATGGAAGTAGCACGTACTACACAGACTCAGTAAAGGGCCGACTCCCCATCTCCAGAGACAACTCCAAGAACACGCTGTATCTGCAGATGAACAACCTGCAGGCCGAGGACACAAACCTCCCTGCAGGAGGGGATCACCACCACCAGGGGGCGCACACTATGCACAATTCTGCTTAGTGTTGCCAGGAGCAGGTGAAGATGGAGGTTACAGGCAGGTTTCTTGTCAGGGTCTGGGGCTTCCTCTCCACACAGCAGTTTCTCCAGGGAGCCTCTCTGGACACAGGATTCTGTGTTTACCTATTAACTGTGTGAATTAGATCATTGTTTTCATAGGAAAACTACCCTAACATGCACAAAGACACAGTTGTTTGCATTCCTTACTCCTGTCCTTCAACATGAGTGAACTACAGATTTCCTGAGGCACAATAGCTGAACATTTACATGAGTCCCAGATGCACTCCCTGTGCAGCCAGGACCACAAGCTCCCACAGCTCCCCATTATCTTCACCAGCCCGTGTCCCAATCCAACAACGTGACACTTCCTTCATGGCACTTTGCTACTCAGGACTTTAAATGAGCTACAACTTTATTCAATTCCTCTAAACAAGAGATAAATCATCTGCATGTATTAGGATTCCCTCGAGCAACAGAAGCCAAAGCACATTGGGTTCCATGACAAAATATGTTGAGAAGTACCATGATCTACTGTCACAAGTTGGGGAGCCAGGAAAACCAGTGGTATAATTCTCGCCTGATTCTGAACTAGTGTCTAGTCTCAGAACCTGCAGAGCCTATGATGTAACTCTAAGAACAAGGGCAGCAGGAGACCAATGTTCCAGTTCAAACAAGCACATGGGAAGTAAAAATGAGGGAATTCTTCCTCCCTCTGCGTCGGATTCTACTCAGAACTGTGATGGAATGGGTGATGCCCAGGCAGAAAGAAACAACAGATGGAAATGTCAATCTCTTCTGGAAACTCATCACAGACATACACAGAAACAGTTGTGAATCTGGACACCCCCATAACGCAGTCAAGATGACACATAAAGGTAATCATGACACGTCAACATGCTGTAAATGTCGAGTTCAAAAACTGAAGATTTAGAAGTCCATGGCATCACTGGGGTGGACCCTGGTGGGCATAGCAGTGCTCCTGTGGAGAAGGAGCCGCGAGGCCCATAGGGACTGCTGCGGTTTGAGGATCCCCTGGGTCATATCGGGTGGGACAGTTACCTTCTTGGAGTGCATTTGGGAGACAGGGCATTGCCTCTCATGGGGCAGGAGAGCTGACAGGCACCATTGCACTGCCCTGGTCATTAGCATAGGAGCCTCTGCCGAGAGCAGCTAACTGAACGCTCCCTTCTTGTTCTTCCTCACCATGAACTCCAAACTCCTAGTGTTCATGCAACTGCCCTTCTGGGATAACCAGCTCCAACCACATCACAGCAACACACTGTCCCAGAGGATCAGTGGGGTCCCTGTCACATTGAGTTCAACAATTTGGTGTATTCAAACCCAGCTAGAGCTCCTGAGATAAAACATAAGAGCCCTAAGCTGCCAGGTGTGCCAATGGATTGGACAAAGGCAGGGTGAAGGCCGGGTTCTGAAGGAAGCCTGGGACCCATGAGTACAGATTGTTCTCTCTATGTGAGGGCTTCCTGAACAGGGGTGGCTGGAAACTCCAACTGCAGGGACTAGAGAAGGAGTTGATGCCAATATTTCCTCCCACCAATTATCATGGACAGAATTCAGTGGGCAGCAAAACACCCCCCAGTAGATACTGAGCCACTGACACCAAGCCATACCCACCTTTCCTTCCTCAGGTGCTTCCTTACTAGGGAAAGAGTGCCTACAACCCAGACCACCATCGCACCCCTCCCTCCAAAGACCACCATATACCCCCACAGGCACCAAGTCTACTGACCATAGAGTGAGGCATAGCTTCACCTCTAGGGGAAATAGGAATTAGCCTCTTTTAATAAGGAGACCAAACTCACCTAGTTAAACCTCACAACACTATGGACAAAGTTGAAAAACTCTCCCCTGGAGGCAAGGAGAACTCTGCAGAGGACTGACCTCAGGGACAGAGCAGCCAATACAAGACAGCACAGTGCACACAGCACATGCAAGAAATGCTTCCAGAATGTCAGGTTGTCAACAGTATGTAAACATTTCTCAAAAAAGACACTACTCTAGAAGCAGAAAACATAACAGGATTTTACTAAAACACTTAAGAAAGAGGAGACATGGACATACAGAGTGATAGAGGAATTCATGCCAAAAGAAAAAACCATAAAAGGACATTGCCAGGGATATAATTAAAACACATATAAATAATAAGACTCAAACAGAATTTAATACCTATCATAAGGAAACAGTACTTTTGAAAACTATCATAAGGATACTACCTGTGCTTGAGAAAGCCTAGAAGACATGAGGATACCCTGAGTACAGATGGAAAAGACCTAAAACCAGGTCAGGCTGAAACTTTTAAAATGCTGTAACCACGATGTGAACCTGATTGGATATAATGAACTCATGGCAGAAAGAAGCAGACGAATGAGTAAGTGCCATGGAAGATAAAATTTTGTGAGAAATGAAGCAGGAAAGAAGAGGAAAATTAAAGTATTGCATCACAAACGTATACTTAGGGAATCAGCAACTCCATAAAGTGTAATAAAATTCTTTTCAAAGGAGTCCCAGAAGAAGAAGACAGGGAGAAAAAAGGGGAGAAGTTTTGTCTGAGCGCATTGGAGTGGAAAATTTCCACTAAATGGTGAAGGAAACAGACGTCCACATCTATGAGCCACAGAGAATTCCCATTAAAATTAAAAAAAAAAAAGCAGGCCAACTCTGAGACATAACATAGTAAAATTCACAAAATACACAGATTAAAAAAACCCTATAAGCATGAAGACAGAAGAGTTTGCTAACGAATACGGGAAGATAAAAAAAGATTATGGCAGAAGTGTCCACAGAAACCTGCAGGAAAGAAGGGAGTGGCATAATATCCTCAAATGTTCAATTGAAAATCAGGCAGTCAATGGGGGAGGAGACAAGATGGCGGAACAACGTGGAAGATTTTTGTGTGTCTCGCGTCCATGAAATACAGCCAGACCAACACTAAACCATCCTACACACCTAGAAAACTGATTGAGGATTAACACAACAATCTGCACAACCTGAACCACAGAATTCAACAAGTACGTGGCGTGGAGAGGGGACCTTGGGGAGCAAGAAGCTGCAGGAAGGGAGGTGCTTTTGCAGGCGGAGAGAGGACGGAGACTGGGGAGTGGGGGAGAATAAAGGAAAAGCACCCCTCCCCAAAAGCAGCTGGAGAGAAAGTGGAAAATTGGAAACAGCCACAGGGACTCAACTAAAAAGGGAGAAAGGAGAAAGGAGAGTATGTAAATTCCACTAAGACTGTAAACAAGGGGAGTGCAAAGGCTGCAACTCCACAGCTCGATACCTGGAGGTGCTCTGGTGGGAAGGGAGAATCCCAGGAACAGAGTGGGGTCCGGGATGTTCTCAGGCCACACGGGGAGAGGCAGTTGCACTGCTGGAAGGACATTTGGAGGAGACTGCCAAAGCCCTCTGGTCCCAGCAGACCCCGGAAAACGGCCACATTCGCTGCTGCTGGAACAAGGTCGTTTAGGGTGAAGCCTGGTGCCAGACGTGTGTTGTGATTTTCCATAATCCATGAAACGCTGCTGCTACACTCTCTCGCGAACTCTTTCTGGGGCGGGCTGGCACCTGGCCAAAGTCTCGGGGCACCGACAACAACAGGGTCCAGCAAGCATTCCTAGGTGCTGCTGATATTCGGCCATTGCTCATTGGGCCATTGCTTGGTGAGACCCTCCCACAGAGGGGCAGAACAGGTCAAAGCTGCGGTCCTTTGGATGTAAGGGTCCGGGGAAAACAGCTGCGTCTGTGACAAAACTTGGGAGAGAGGTGCGGCCTCGGGCCTGGTCACGGAGAGTGAAGGAGCAGGGAGTGGACAAGGGCTGAAGACAGAGGATGGGTGCACAATTGCTGATCCAGGAGAACAGACTGGGTAGCTGGGTGGTGCCATTTTCACCTCTCCCGAGCATGTGCATTCGCACCTACAAGCACCACAACAATCCACCCCAGGAGCCTAAAATCGCCATCTAGTGGAGAGCGGAGCCATTACACTGAGCCCCACCCAACTGGGCCAACAGGGCTCTTCAGGAACACAAGTCTCACTGCCGCTTACTTTATAGACTATAAAGAGCTACATAGACTGACATCTAGGGGATAACGAAGTAATTTCAGTCCTACTTCAATCTGTTAGCAGGTTCACCTAGTCAATTTTCTTTCTTTTTTTTCTTTTTCTCTTTTACACTTCTTTTCTTTATCTTCAAGGCAGAAACAGAAAAAATTATTTTTCTTATCAATTATTATTAAAAATATTTTTCTTTAATTTTTATTACTATATTTTTTACATTTCTGTACTTTTTTTCAAATTCTATTTTACTTCCAACATTTTTTTTACTCTACTTCAGTGTATTCCCGTTTTCAAACTTCCAGTTTCCCTTTTATTTTTTCTTTCTTTTTTTTCTCTTCTACGTTTCTGTAGTTTTTCTTGAATGCAGAATGAGAAAAACTTCATTTTACTTTCAATTTCTATTAACAATATTTTTCTTTAATTTTTTTACTATATTGATTGCTTTTACGTAAATTTTTTTCAAATTCTATTTTACTTCCATCATTTTATTTTAGTCTACGACGGTGTATTCACTTTTTGAATTTTCAAATAATTTCCTTTTTTTCCTTTTTGTGTCTTTTTTCTCTTTTTTGTTTCCTCTCTTTTTTCTAGAATGCAGAAAAAGAAAAAAATCACATTTATTTTAATTTTTATTAAAAATATTGTTCTTTATTTTTTCTACTATATTCCTTACTTTTCTGTATATTTTTTCAAACTCTATTTTACTCCCATCCTCTCATTTTAGTCTACTTCATTGTATTTATTTTTTCAAATTCTCAAATTATTTCCTTTTTTTTCTCCCCCTCCCATTTTTATCTCTAATCTGTCAATCCACTTTCCACACCTAGAACAAAACATACCTAGGATATAGCATATTCCATTCAATTTGTGTGTGTGTGATTAATTTTTAATTTTAATATTTCTGTAATTTTATCTTTTAATTTCAATTTTGTGACCTCATTAATTCCTTTTCTCCCTTCAAAATGACAAAACGAAGGAATTCACCCCAAAAGAAAGACCACAAAGAAACGACAGCCAGGGATTTAACCAACACAGATACAAGCAAGATGTCTGAACCAGAATTTAGAATCACAATAATAAGAATACTAGCTGCAGTCAAAAATAGATTAGAATCCTCTTCTGCAGAGATAGAAGTAAAAAATAGCCAGAATGAAATTTAAAATGCTATAACTGAGCTGCAATCACAGTTGGATGCAGCGTTGGCACGGATGGATGAGGCAGAACAGAGAATCAGTGTTATAGAGGACAACCTTATAGAGAATAATGAAGCAGAAAAAAAGAGGAGATTAAGGCAAAAGAGCAAGATTTAAGAATTACAGAAATCAGTGACTCATTAAAAAGGAAAAACATGAGAATCATAGGGGTCCCAGAAGTGGAAGAGAGAAATAGGGGCGGAAGGGTTATGTGAGCAAATCATAGCGGAAATCTTTCCTACCTTGGGCAAAGACACAGACATCAAAATCCAGGAAGCACGAGGACTCCCATTAGATTCAACCAAAACCGACCATCAACAAGGCACATCATAGTCAAACTGACAAAGTACTCAGGCAAGGAGAGAATCATAAAACCAACAGGGAAACAAAGTCCATAACTTACAAGGGAAGACAGATCAGGTTTAGCAGACCTATCCACAGAAACTTGGCAGGCCACAAAGGAGTGGCGGGATGTATTCAGTGTGCTAAATCAGAAAAATATGCAGCCAAGAATTCTGTATCCAGCAAGGCTGTCATTCAAAATAGAAGGCGAGATAAAAAGATTCCCGTAAAACAAAAATTAAATGGGTTTGTGACCACTAAACCAGCCCTGCAAGAAATTTTAAGTGGGAATCTCTGAGGGGAGAAAAGATGAAAATATATCTGTATAAATAAATAAATACCAAAATCAACAAAGGTTAGAAAGACCAAAGAACACCACCATAAACTCCAACTCTACAAGCATCATAATAGCAATAAACTCCTATCTTTCAGTACTCACTCTAAACGTCAATGGACTCAATGCCCCAATCAAAAGACATAGGGTAACAGAATGGAGAAGAAAACAAGATCCGTCTATATGCTTTTTACAAGAGACCCACTTTAGACCGAAAGACGCCTCCAGATTGAAAATAAGGGGAAGGAGAACCATCTATCATGCTAATGTTCAACAAAAGAAAGCCGGAGTAGCCATATTGATATCAATCTAGACTTTAAAATAAAGGGGCGCCTGGGTGGCGCAGTCGGTTAAGCGTCCGACTTCAGCCAGGTCACGATCTCGCGGTCCCTGAGTTTGACCCCGCGTCAGGCTCTGGGCTGATGGCTCGGAGCCTGGAGCCTGTTTCCGATTCTGTGTCTCCCTCTCTCTCTGCCCCTCCCCCGTTCATGCTCTGTCTCTCTCTGTCCCAAAAATAAATAAAAAACGTTGAAAATAAAATAAAGACCGCATCACGAGATGCAGAATGGCATTATATCATTCATAATCAAAGGGTCTATCCACCAAGAAGACCTAACAATTGTAAACATTTATGCGCCAATTGTGAGAGCACCCAAATATAGAAATCAATTAATCACAAACATAAAGAAACTCATCGATAAGAATATCATAATAGTAGGAGACTTCAACACCCCATTGACAACAATAAACAGATCAGCTGATCAAAAAATCAACAAGAAAACAATGGCTTTGAATGACACACTGGACCAGAAGTACTTAACAAATATATTCAGAACCTTTCATCCTAAAGCAACACAATATGCACTCTTCTCCAGTGCACATGGAAATTTCTACAGAATAGACCATACACTGGGACACAAATCAGCCCTAAGTAAGTACACAAAGATCGAGATCATACCATGCATATTTTCTGACCACAATGTCATGAACTCAAAATCAACCCCAAGAAAAAATTTAGGAAAGGTAACAAATAATTAGAGACTGAAGAAACTACCAAAGAATGAATGAATGGGCTAACCAAGCAGTTAAAGAAGAAATTAAAAAGTATATGGAAGTCAATGAAAATGAAAACACCACAACACAAACCTCTAGGATGCAACAAAGGCGGTCATAAGAGGAAAGTATATAGCAATCCAGGCCTTCCTAAAGAAGGAAGAAAGATCTCAGATACACAACCTAACCTTATGACTAAAGAGCTGGAAAAGGAACAGCAAATAAAACCCAAAACCAGCAGAAGGCAGGAAATACTAAAGATTAGAGCACAAATTAGTGCTATCGAAACCAAAACACAGTAGAACACATCAATGAAACTAAAAGCTGGTTCTTTGAAAGAATTAACAAAATCGATAAACCACTATCCAGTTTGATCAAAAAGAAAAAGGAAAGGACCCAAATAAATAAAATCAAGAATGACAGAGGAGAGATCACAACCAACACAACAGAAATAAAAACAGTAATAAGAGAATGTTATGAGCAATTATATGCCAATAAAATGGGCAATCTGGAAGAAATGGACAAATTCCTAGAAACATATACACTACCAAAACTGAAACAGGAAGAAATAGAAAATTTGAACCGACCCTTAACAGGTAAGGAAATAGAATTAGTAATCGAAAATCTGCCAAAAGACAACAGTCCAGAACCAGATGGCTTTCCAGGGGAATTCTACCAAGCATTTAAGGGAGAGTTAACACCTAGTCTCTTGAAACTGTTCAAAAAATTAGAAATGGAAGGAAAACTTCCAAACTCTTTCTATGAAGCCAGCATTACCTCGATTCCAAAAACAGACACAGACAACACTTAAAAAGAGAACTATACACCAATTTCCCTGATGAACATGGATGCAAAAATCCTCAACAAGATATTATCCAACCAGAAACAATAATACATTAAAAAATTATTCACCACAACCAAGCGGGATTTATACCTGGGATGCAGGGCTGGCTCAATATCTGTAAAACAATTCACGTGATTCATCACATCGATAAAAGAAAGGACAGGAAACATATGATCCTCTCCATAGGTGCAGAGAAAGCATTTGACAAAATACAACATCCTTTCTTGATAAAAACCCTCAAGAAAGTAGGGATAGAAGGACCATACCTCGAGATCATAAAAGCCATCTATGAACGACCCAATGCTAATATCATCCTCAATGGGGAAAAACTGAGAGCTTTCTCCCTAAGGTCAGGAACAAGACAGGGATGTCCACTCTCACCACTGTTATTAAACATAGTATTGGAAGTCTTAGCCTCTGCACTCAGACAACACAAAGAAATAAAAGGCATCCATATTGCCAGGAGACGGTCAAACTTTCACTCTTCACAGATGACATGATACTCTATATGGAAAACCCAAAAGACCCCACCAAAAAACTGCTAGAATTGATTCATGAATTCAGCAAAGTGGCAGGATATAAAACACACACAGAGATATCGGTTGCATTCCTATACACCAACAATGAAGCAACAGAAATAGAAATCAAGGAATCTATCCCATTTACAGTAGCACCAAAAACCATAAAATACTCAGGAATAAATCTAACCAAAGAGGTGAAAAATCTTTATACTGAAAACTATAGAAAGCTTATGAAAGAAATTGAAGAAGACAAAATATGGGAAAAGATTCCACGCTCCTGAATAGGAAGAACAAATATTGCTAAAATGCTGATAGTACCCAAAGTAACCTACATATTCAATGCAATCCCGATCAAAGTGACACCAGCATTCTTCACAGACCTAGAAAAAATAATCCTAAAATTTGTATGGAACCAGAAAAGCCGCCGAATAGTCAAAGAAATCTTGAAAAAGAAAACCAAAGCAGGAGGCATCACAATCCCAGACTTCAAGCTATACTTCAAAGCTGTATTCATCAAGACAGTATGGTACTGGCACAAGAACAGACACTCAGGGGCATCTGAGTGGACCAGTCTGTTAAGCATCCGACTTTGACTCAGGTCACGATCTGGCAGTTCGTGAGTTAGATCCCACATCAGGCTGTGTGCCGACAGCTCAGAGCCTGAAGCCTGCTTGGAATTCTGTGTCTTCCTCTCTCTCTGACACTCCCCCGCTCATGCTCTGTCTCTGTCTCTGAAAAGTAATAAATAAATGCCAAAAAATATTAAAAAAAAAAAAAGAACAGACACTCAGATCAATGGAACAGAATACAAAATCCAGACATGGAACCACAAATGTATGGCCAACTAATCTTTGACAAAGCAGGAAAGATTATCCAATGGAATAAAGACACTGTCTTCAGCAAGTGGTGCTGGGAAAACTGAACAGCGACATGCAGAAGAATGAACCAGGACCACTTTCTTACACCATACACAAAAATAAACTCAAAATGGATGAAAGACCTCAATGTAAGTCAGGAAGCCATCAAAATCCTCGAGCAGAAAGCAGGCAAAAACATCTTTGATCTTGGCCACAGCAACTTCCTACTCAACACGTCCCCAGAGGCAAGGGGAAAAAAAGCAAAAATGAACTACTGGGACCTCATCAAAATCAAAAGTTTCTGCATAGTGAAGGCAACAATCAGCAAAACTAAAATTCAACTGACAGAATGGGAGAAGATATTTGCCAATGACATCTCAGATACAGAGTTAGTATCCAAAATCTATAAAGAATTTATCAAACTCAACACTCAAAACACAATCCAGTGAAGAAATGGGAAAAAGACATGAATAGACACTTCTCCAAGGAAGACATCCTGATGGCCAACCGACACATGAAAAAATGCTCCACATCACTCATCATCACGGAAATGCAAATCAAATCCCTAATGAGATACCACTTGACACCTGTCAGAATGGCTAACATTAACAACTCAGTCAACAACAGATGTTGGCAAGGATGCAGAGAGAAGATCTCTTTTGCATTTTGGGGGCAATGCAAGTTGGTGCAGCCACTCTGGAAAACTGTATGGAGATTCCTCAAAAAACTAAAAATAGAACTCCCCTATGACCCAGCAATTGCACTACTAGGCATTTCTCCACGGGACACAGGTGTTCTGTTTCAAAGGGACACATGCACCCCCATGTTCATAGCAGCACTATCAACAATAGCCAAAGTATGGAAAGAGCCAAATGTCCATTGATGGATGAATGGATAAAGAAGAAGGGGTAAATATATACAATGGAGTATTAATCGGCAATCAAAAAGAGTGAAATCTTGCCATTTGCAACTATGTGGATGGAACTGGAGGGTATTATGCGAAGTGAAATGAGTCAGTCAGAGAAAGACAAAATTCATATGACTTCACTCATATGAGGACTTTAAGAGACAAAACAGATGAACATAAGGGAAGGGAAACAAAAATAATATGAAAACATGGAGGGGACAGAGCACAAGAGACTCATATATATGGAGAACAAACAGAGGGCTACTGGAGGGGTTGTGGGAGGGGGGATGCGCTAAACTGGTAAGGGACACTAAGGAATCTACTCCTGAAATCATTGTTGCACTATATAATAACTAATTTGGATGTTAATTTTTAAAACTAAAAATAAATACTAATTAATAATTTTAAAAATTAAAATATTTTAAGAGAAAATAATGTGTGATCATGCTGTTGAGGTAAATATTTCTTAAAGGTTATGCCGAAGCCTCCATTAATTAAGGTAAAAATCCAAAACTGAAAAAAAAAAAGAATTCTTCATATTGTCACACTGCCATCCACACAAACTAATGTAGAAGTACGTCCCTAACCATGTCATTCACTTTTACAAAATCAAACCTAAGTCTGGAGCTTGATATATATGTCAGAGGACATGCAAATGGGGCCCTTTCTGTGCTGATAAAACCAACCCAGCCCGACCATGCAGCTGGGAGACGAGCCCCAGCCCCAGGAGTCCCAGGTGTTCCCATTCTGTGATCAGCACAGAACACACACACCTCACCATGGAGTTTGTGCTGGGCTGGGTGTTCCTGGTTGCTCTTTTTAAAGGTAATTCATGGTGAACGAGGGACACTGAGTCTGTGAATGGATATGAGTGAAACAGTGGATGTGTGACAGTTTCCTGACCAAGATGTCTTGTGTCTGCAGGTGTCCAGTGTGACGTGCAGCTGGTGGAGTCTGGGGGAGACCTGGTGAAGCCTGGCGGGTCCCTGAGACTCACCTGTGTGGCCTCTGGATTCACCTTCAGTGGCTACGACATGAACTGGGTCCGCCAGGCTCCAGGGAAGGGGCTGCAGTGGGTCGCGTATATTAGTAGTAGTGGAAGTAGCACAGGCTACGCAGACTCCGTGAAGGGCCGATTCACCATCTCCAGAGACAACGCCAAGAACACGCTGTATCTGCAGATGAACAACCTCAAGACCGAGGACACGGCCACATATTACTGTGTAGGAGACACGGTGACGGGACCTCACTGGGAGCCCACACACAAACCTCCCTGCTGGAGGGGATCAGCACCACCAGGGGGCGCACACTATGCACAATTCTCCTTTGTGTTCCCAGGCGCAGGTGAAGATGGAGGTTACAGGCAGGTTTCCTCTCAGGGTCTGGGGCTTCCTGTCCACACAGCAGTTTCTCCAGGGAGTCTCTCTGGACACAGGATTCTGTGTTTACCTATTAACTGTGTGAATTAGATCATTGTTTTCATAGGAAAACTACCCTAACGTGTACAAAGACACAGTTGTTTGCATTGCTTACTCCTGTCCCTCAACATGAGTGAATTACAGATTTCCTGAGGCACAATAGCTGAACATTTACATGAGTCCCAGATGCACTCCCTGTGCAGCCAGGACCACAGGATCCCACAGACCCTCCTTATCCTCACCCAGCCCTTGTCCCACTCAAACAACGTGACACTTTCTTCATAGACCTTTACTACTCAGGACTTTAAATGAGCTACATCTTTATTCAATTACTCTAAAGGAGAGACAAACAATCTCCATGTATTAGTCAAGATTCCCCTGAGGAACACAACCCAAATGTCATTGGTTTCCATAACTAAATATGTTGAGAAGACCCATGATCTACTGTCACAAGCTGAAGACCCAGGAAAACCCGTGATGTAATTCTTGTCTGATTCTGACTAGTGTCTAGTCTCAGAACGTGGAGAGATGACGATGTAACTCTCAGAAAAAGGGCCAGAGGAGACCAATATTCCAGTTCAAACAAGCACATGGGAAGTAAAAATGAGGGAATTCGTCCTCCATCTGCATCAGATTCTATTCACAAACTTAATGGAATGGGTGGTGCCCAGGCAGAAAGAAACCATGGATGGAAATGCCAATCTCTTCTGGAACACATCACAGACATCCACAGAAACAGTGGTGAATCTGGGCACCCATGACGCAGTCAAGATAACCTATAAAGTTAATCATGACAAGTCAACCCCCTGTAAACATGGAGCTCGAAGAATGAAGATTGAAAAGTCAATCCCATCATTGGGGCGGAGTCTGGTGGGCACAGCAGTGCTCCTGTGGAGGAGGGCAGAGGCCCATAAGGGGAACTGTGGTCTGAGTATCCCCTGGGTCATGGGGAGAGACAATTCCCTTCGTGGAGTGCATTTGGGAGACGGGGCATTGCCTCTCATAGGACAGGAGAGCTGACAGGCACCATAAAATTCCCTGATCATTAGCAGAGGAGCCTCTTCTGAGAGCAGCTAGCTGGACGCTGCCTTCTGGTTGTTCTTCACCATGTACTCCAAGCCCCTAGTGTTCATGCAACTGCCCATCTGGGGTAAGCCAGCTCCAGGCACAGCACATCAAGACCCTCTCCCAGAGGATCAGTGGGGTCCCTGTCATATTGAGTTCACACAATTTGGAGTTTTCAAACCCAGCTAGAGCTCCTGAGATAAAACATAAGAGCCCTGTGCCACCAGATGGGCCAATGGCTTGGACGCAGACAGGGTGAAAGCAATTCTGACGGAAGCCTGGGACCCACAAGTGTTCTCGCTGTGTGAGGGCTTCCTGAACAGGGGAGGCTGGGAACTCCAACTCCAGGGACTAGAGAGGGAGCTGATGCCAATATTTCCTCCCACCAATCAGCATGGACAGATTTCACTCAGCAGCACAGCATCCCCAGTGCAAGCTGAGCCACTAACACCAAGCTCCACCTACTCCAGCACCCATCAAGTGCTTGCTTACTAGGAAAGAGTGCCTGGCAACCAGACCACCACTGCACCCCTTCCTCCAAAGACCACCGTAAACCCCCACACGCACCAAGTCAGCTGATCATACAGTGACGCATATCCTCACCTCTAGGGGAGATAGGAATTAGCCTCTTTTAACAAGCAGACCAAACTCACCTAGTTAAAACTCACAACACTGGGGACAAGGTCCAACACTCCCCACTGGAGGCAAGGAGAAAATCCGCAGAGGACTGTCCTGAGGGACAGAGCAGCGAAAACACGACAGCACAGTGCCACGGAACATAAAACAAATGCTTCATGAAGTGTCAGGCCGTGGACAGTATGTGAACACTGCTCAATAAAGATACTACCCTAGAAGCAGAAAAGATAACAGGATTTTCTAAAACATTTAAGAAGGCAGAGACATAGACAACAACATGATGGAGGAACTCATCCTAAAAGAAAACATGATAAAAGGTCATTGTGAGGGATATAATTAAAACACATAAACTAATGTGCCTCAAACAGAATTTCTGAAAACTCTCATAATGAAACAGGATTTTCAAAAAGTATCATAAGGATGCTAGCTGTGCTTGAGGAAAATATATGAGACATGAGGGATACCCTTACTGCAAACCGAAGAGACCTAAAAACTAGTCAGGAGGAAATTTTAAATGTTGTAACCGAGATGTGAAACTGATTGGATATAATGACCTCAAGGCGGAAAGAAGCAGATGAATGAGGAAGGGACATAGAAGATAAAAGTATGGGGGAGATGAAGCTGAAAAGAAGAGGAAAAGTAAAATATTGCATCACAAACATACACTTAGGGAAATCAGCAACTCCATAAACTGTAATAACATTCTTTTGAAAGGAGTCCCAAAAGAATAAGAGGGAGAAAAAGGGGGATACATTTTAGCTGAGGGAATATAGTGAAAATTTCCACAAGCTGGGGAAGGAAACAGACATCCACATCTAGAAGGCAGAGAGAACACCCATTAAAATAAAAAAAAAAAAGCAGGCCAACACTGAGACATATCATAGGAAAATGGCAAAATATCCAGATAAAGAAAAACCATAAAAGCATCAACACAAAAGAAGTTGCTAACTAACAAGGGAAGGTTAAAAAAAAAACTATGGCAGATATCCCTACAGAAACCTTCATGCAAGTAGGGAGTAGCATCATATCCTCAACATGCACAATTGAAAATTATGCAGCTAAGAATACTTTCTCCAGTAAGGCAGTCATTCAGATACAAGGAGTGATAGAATTTCCCAAACAAAAACCAAAGGAATTCATGGCCTCTAAATCAGCCCTGCAAGAAATTAAAGGGGACCCTTTGGGTAGGAAAGGAAGACTAAAAGTAACAAAGACTAGAAATAAACAGAGAAAATCTCCAGAAACAATGACTTTGGAGGTAACACTATGGCACTAAGTTTATATCTATCAATAATTACTGTGAATGTAAATGGACAAAATGCCCAATCAAAAGACATAGGTGTTTCAACCTAAAACACCTGTAGATTCAAAGTGAGGGTAGGGTGAACAATTCATCATGCTAATGGACATCAAAAGAAAGTTGTAGTACCACACTCATATCACACTAACTACTTTTCAAACCAAAGTTTGTTACAAGAGATCAGGAAGGCAGTATATCATCATAAAGGGGTCTATCCAACAAGAAGATCTGAAGCTTTAAATATTTATACACCAGAAATGTAAGCACTGAAATATATAACTCAATTAATAAGAAACATAAAGAAACTCATTGATAATAGAAAATAGTAATAATAGAGAATGTTAACACTCCACTTACAACAATGGAAAGACAATCTAAGCTGAAAATCAATAAGAAAACAATGGCTTTGAAAGACACATGGACTGAATGGACTTAACAGATATATTCACAACATTCTATCCTAAAGCACTAGAATACACATTCTTTTTGAGTGGGCATGGAACATTCTCCAGAACAGATCACATACTATGTCACAAATCAGCCCTCTACAAGTACAAAAAGACTGAGATCATTCCATGTGTATTTTCAAACCACAACACTATGAAACTTGAAGTCGACCACAAGAAAAATTTGAACAACACTGCCAATACATTCGGTTAAAGAACATTGTAGTAAAAGCTCAATGAGATTTTCAGGAAATTACAGAAGCAATAAAAAATACATGGAAGCAAATGAAAATGAAAACATGCCAGTTCCAAACCATCTGGATGCAGCAAAGTTGATGGAAGAGTGAAATATATACCAGTACAGGCCAAACTCAAGAAAGAAGAAAGGTCTCAAACACACAACCACTTTACAACTAAAGGAGCTAGAAAAAGAACAACAAATGAACCCTAAAGCCAGCAGGAACAGGTAAACAAAAAAGATTAGAGCAGAAATAAAGGATATAGAAACAAAGAAAAACAGTAGAACAGATGAATGAAACTGTAAGTTGGTTTTTGTAAGAATAAATAAAAATGATAAACCCATGGGCAGACTTGGCAAAAACAAAAGAGAAGGGACGAAAGTAAATATAATCAGAATTTGAGAGGAGACATTGCGACTGACACCACAGAAATACAACTATGAGAGAATAGTTTGGAGATTTATATGCCAACAAATTGGGCAATCTGGAAGAAATGGATAAATTCCCAGAATAATGTAAACTACCTAAACTGAAAAAGGAAAAAATAGAAAACAGGAACAGACTGATAATGAGCAAAGAAATTGAATCATTAATCAAAAATCTACTGACACACAAAAATCCAGGGCTAGATAGGTTCACAGGTGAATTCTACCAGATATTTAAGAAGAGTGTAAAATATTCTATTTAAGTAGAATAGAAAATTCTTGTCTTCACAAACTGTTCCAAATAATAGAAATGGAAAGAAAACTTCCAAATTCATTCTATAAGATGAGTATGATCACGGTTCGAAACCAGATTAAACCCCACTAAAAATGAGACTTACAGGCCAGTAGCCCTAATGAACAAGAATGCAACAATTGTCAAGAAAATACTTGCAGGGGTACCTGGGTGGCTCAGTCGGTTAAGCGTCCGACTTTGGCTCAGGCCGTAATCTTGTGGTCCATGAGTTCGAGCCCCGTGTCAGCTCTGTGATGACAGCTCAGAGCCTGGAGCCTGTTTCAGATTCTGTGTCTCCCTCTCTCTGACCCTCCCCCATTCATGCTCTGTCCCTCTCTGTCTCAAATATAAATAACGTTAAAAAAAAGAAAGAAAATACTTTCAAATTGAATCCAACAAGACATTAAAAGGATCCTTTAACGTGACCAGGTGGGATTTATTCCTTGGCTGTAAGGGTGGTTCAATAGTCACAAATAAATCAATGTAATACATACCATCAATCAGAGAAAGGATATGAATGATATGACCCTCTCAATAGATGCAAAAAAAAATTGACATAGTACAGCATCCTTTCTTGAAAAAAACCCTCAACAAGGGGTAGAGGAAACACACCTCAACATCATAAAGTCCGTACATGAAAACCCCACAGCTAATACCCTCAGTGGGGAAAAAAACCTTTTCCTCTACTGTCAGGAACACAAGAGGGATGTCCACTCCCATCATTCCACTTAACACAGCAGTGGAAGTCTTATCCTCAAAAACAGACAACAACAAAAAATAAACGCATTCAAGTTGGAAAAGAAGAAGTCAAACATTCCCTCTTCACAGATGACATGACCCTCTATATAAAAAACTCAAGACTCCACCAAAATATTGCAAGAACTGATTCACAAATTCAGCAAAGTCACAAGATACAGTATCAACATACTGAAATCTGCTGCATTTCGACACAGCAATAAAGAAACAGAAATAAAAATAAAAAAAACTATCCATCCCGTTTACAACTGCACAAATATAATAGGATACCTAAAGAGTTAAAATATCTATGCTCTGCTTTCTCTTCCCCTCTCCTATCTGCTTGGTGTTAATAAAATAGCCTTATGAATGCCAAATAAGCAAAAAAAATATATCTATACTCTGAAGACTCTAAAAACGGTGAAAGAAACTGAGGATGACATAAAGAAATGGAAACACCTTCAATGTTCATGGATTTAAGGAGCAAGTAGTGTTGAAATGTCTCTGCTACACAAAGAAACAGGAGACTTCATGATTATGGATTTCATGCTATATTACAAAGCTGTACTTATCAAGACAGTAAGCTACAAGCACAGAGAGACACATAGGTCAAAAGAACAGAAGAGTAAACCCAGATATGGACTCACAAATGTATGGCCACCTCATCTTGGATGAAGTAGGAAAGACTACGTAATGGGAAAAAAAGACAGCCATATCAACAAAGGGTGTTGGCAAAACTGGACCAGAACATGCAGAAGAATGAAACTGAACCACTTTCTTACTCCATACACAAAAATAAATCCAAATGGGTGAAAGACCTAAATGTGAGACAGGACACCATCAAATCCTAGAGGAGAACAGGCAGCAACCTCCTGGACTTGGGACATAGCAACTTCTTACTAGACGTGTCTAGAGAGGCAAGGGAAACAACAGCAAACTTGAACTACTGGGACCTCATCAAAATGAAAACCTTCTGCACAGCTAAAGAAACAATCAAGTAATCTAAAAGGCATTCTACAGAAATTAAAAAGGTATTTGCAAGCCACATATCTGAAGAAGGCTTACTATCCAAAATCTATAAAAAAAAATTCTCAAACTCAACACCCAAAATACAAAGACTCCAGTGGATAAATGGGCAGAAGACATGAGGAGATACTTTTCCAAACAAAGCATTCAGATGGCTAACCAACACACGAACATACGCTCAACATCACTCATCATCAGGGAATTACAAATGAAAACTACAATGAGAGATGACCGCACACCTGTCAGAATGGCTACAATTAACAACTCAGGAAACAACAGATATTGATGAGGATGAGGAGAGAAGTGAATCCTTTTATACTCTTGGTGGGAAAGCAAAGTGCCCGGACCTTTCCAGAAAACAGTTTAAAAACTAAAAATTAAACAACCTTACACTCCAGCAATTGCTCTACTAGGAATTCATCCAAAGCATACAAAACTTCTGATTTGAGGAAGTACATGCACCCCAATGTTTACAGCAGCATTAACTATGACAGCCAAACTGAGGAAAGGGACCAAAAGTCCACCAAGTAATTAATTTGCTATCTGTATACAATGGTATATTACTCAGTCATAAAAAAGAATGAAATCTTGCCATTTGCAAAGATGTTGATGCAGCTACAGGGTATCATGCTAAGCAAAGTAAGTCAAAGATGACAAACACCATATGATTTCCTCCTATGGGGAATTTAGATCTAGGGGAAGGGGAAAAAGAGCAAGAAATCATTAAAAAACTCTAAGGTTAGAGACCAAACTGAGGGTTGCTGGAGGGCAGGTGTGTGGGGGATGGGATAATGGGTGTTGGGGATTAAGGAGGCCACGTGTTGTGATGAGTACTGGGTGTTAAAGTAAGTGATGAACCAATAAATTCTACTACTGACATTAATATTACACAATATGTTAACTAACAAATATTTAAACACAAACTTAAAAAAATTTAAAAAGTGCAAAAAAGGAAGGGAGAATTGTTGCCACAAATTGTCATGAACATGGAATCTAAGGTAGTGACTCTAACGTCTTGCATTTACTCATTATGTCCCTAACTGATGGTGGACATAAATTAACATACTCATAAATTTTCACAGCAGTGCCAGGTGGGCTGGAATTCAAACCACAGCTGCCCTTCCCAATTCCCCTGTGCCCACACATCATGGGCAGCTTGTACAGACACCTGCACAAGAACCCAGGTTGGGCCTCAGTAGGGACCCACATCTGCAGAACTGGAAAGTGTGGACAGTTGACGCTTCCTGAGAAGCTCTGGGGTTCCTTCCCCGACTTGCTGTCTCAGCTCACTTGTCTTCCTTTCCTGTCTCTTGAAGAGAACCATGTCCCCTGTTAGTAGTTTATGAAAGTGAGGGGCTATATGTTCTATAAACATTCAATATGAAAGATAACATACAAGGGGACAAAAAAAAAAAAAAGCCCATATGATGCATACTGTCTCGCGGCTCCTATCACCCAATGTGGTAGAGTACAAACAAACCTAAGTATTCCTTTGGTCAAAAACTGCACAGCACATTGGAAATTATTAAGAGATGAGAAGCCTGGAAGAATTCCACAAATGCAGATATGAGCTCCCCTTGGAAGGAAGAAGAAAAATTATAGTCCCAAACATGGAGGAGTAAAATAAATTTAGGAAATGATACAAGAGATTCAATGTGTTCTATTCATGAAGTGTCTAAAATTGGCAATGCAAAATATGGATTTTGAGGGTTTCACATAGAATTGCGAAGGAAAAATTGTGTCAAGAACTCAGTTGTGTGCACAGAGCTCAACGGCTCCTGAGACATATAGAAAGCCCGCCACCTGAAAAGGTAAACGTGTTTTTGGACCCCAGGAGCATATCTATCCAATCTGATGAGCAGTCTGGCCAAAGAGACACAGAATGGCAACTCTTGTGAAATTTGAACCTCAATTTCCTATATTTCCACTTAATTTCCATATATTAGGAAAAACCATGCCACGAAAATGTTTTGCTAGAGTCTATAAATTTAAAAACAAACAACAAAACTCTAAGTCACCAGAGACCAAATAGGGAACACGTCAACATTGAGAAAAACCAGAAAAAAAACAAGACTTTTGGTTACATTGTAAGTCAAGAAATCAGTGGGGTGTCTGGGTGGTTCAGTCGGTTAAGTGTCTCACTTCAGCTCAGGTCTCGATGTCACAATTTGAGGGTTTGAGCCCCGTTGTCAGGCCCTATGCTGACAGCTCAGAACCTGGAGCCTCCTTCAGATTCTGTGTCTCCCTCTCTCTGCTTTTCCCCGCTCACGTTCTGTCTCTCTCTATATATCAAGAATAAACAGTTTAAAAAAATATTAGTCACAAGCAATCAATCATCAAGAAAATGAAAACTATAGCTAAGAACACAAGACGCATAAAAAGAAATAGTATAAATAGACTTTGTGAAAATCAAATACGCTTATCTGCCCACATGAATACCAATAGTAAGATAAGTTACAGAGTAAGAGACAACATTCACAAACTGCATAACCACCAAGGGACCTGCATCTTGAATATGCTAAGAACCCTCAACAGTCAATAGGAAGAAAGGAAACAAACCTCCATCAAACAAGCACAGCCTTGTGTAGTAGACATCCTATCCTTGAGGTTATAGACACATTAGTTACTGACTGGAGAAGACTCTTCACACCATCGACTGTCAGGGAAATTCAAATCAAGAACGCAACAGATGCCCTATACACACATCCCAAGGGCTCCGGAATGAAGACAACACTGACAACAACATCCAGGTGAGCATCCAGCATACGTGGGGCCTCAAACAATGCAGGAAGGATTGACAAACAAACACCAGCTCTGGAAAACCGTTGGCTGTTGCTTATGAAATTATACATGGATGACATAAAAAGGAACCTGGAAATACCACTCCCGAGTATTTGTCCCTGAAGAATGAAATCCCATGCTCAGAAAATAAATGGTGTGTAAATATTTACAGCATCTTTCTTAGTGTTAGGAGCTCAGAATAAGGCAAAAGTCTTTCTAAATATAAAGGAATAAACCAAGTACGAAACTTCCATCAATGGGATGCTTTCCCAGAGAAATGTGACACTACTGATGCGCACCTGAAACCAGGTGAAACTCAAAGACATGATGTGGAGGGAAGGGTGGTAGTCCCATAATTACAGAGGTGGTGTGACCTGGGACATTCACAAAGCCAGACCATGGTGACAGTGGTTTGGTTGGGCATTCCTTATCTCTTTCTTTCCCAAACCACATGATGAGATACTCTGCTTCATTTGACAGCACTCCTATGTTCAACCACCCTCTGATGTATGGAGTCTCCACAGACTGAACCCTACAACCTCGCACTCCTCTGAATGGAGAGTTGTTGAGATCATAGTCTGATATGTGTTCTGACAGGAGCTGTTCCCTCCACTGTCCCTGCCCCTGGCTCTCTCCTGCAGGTGAGGGGGAGTAGGTTAGGAATCCTCCACTGAAACCATCTGTCTCCTGCACCTGACTCTCCCACAACATGAGGCCCAGACCTTCTTCCTCACACTTAGCTGGAAATGAAGTCAGTTCTATAGGAACAGATCTGCACCTTGATTTAGTGGATTGCTGCAGCTCCCCCTTTCCCTGGGCAATATTCTGGGCAAAGGTCTGCAGCTTCAGAGGGTGTAGGGGACAAACAAGATTCCAAAAAGTTTGGAAACTGAGGGCTCTGTTTATGGGTGGCTGGCAGCTTCACTGACTTGTGGCCTGCTTGTCCTGGTGGCATGAGGCTCCTGCCATACAAGTCAGGTCTGGGGTGATCAGGTTCCCAGCATCCCTAGTGGACTGTGCCCGGGACAGAGCTTCCTTCCTGGGAGTGGGGCTGCCACCAATGAGTGAGTCGCACATCTCAGCCACCTGCTGGGGCTTGGCCTCAACAGCAAACAGCTTAGGGTCACTGACATCCTGTCTCTCTGGGAAAGAGTCCTCTGAACAGGAGCTGGTCACCGGGAACCCTGTATATTGGCTACAACAGTCTGGAGGGGAGGTTGCAGTCAGGCTCAGTGGTACATGCCTATAGTCCCAGTTACTTGCACTGGAGTTTCTACTTTCTGATCTGGGGTGGGAAAAGAAAAGAACATACCTTAGTTCAAATATTCCAGGTATTCTTTCTGGTAGTATATTTTCTGCAATAAATGCTTCTTCATGGGCTGTATGCCAACATGGCCATTTGCAGGCACTATAAATACATTATTTGAGTTTTTCTTCAAATTCCAGTTAGTTAACATGCAATGTACTATTACTTTCAGGTGTAAAATATAGTGATTCAACATTGCAATACAGCACCCAGTGTTCGTGATGAGCGCTCCCCTTAATCCCCATCAACTACCTCCCCATCCCTCCACCCACCCTCCCCAGGGTAACCATCAGTTTTTCCCCTATAGTTAAGTATCTGTTTCGTGGGGCTTACGTGGTTCCATGGGTTAGGCCCACGACTCTTGATCTGGCCTCTTGTCTTGATCTCATCATTCCTGAGACCGAGCCCCACTTTGGTTTCTGCACTGACAGCACGACGTTTCCTTGGGATTCTCTTCCCATCTGCCTCTGCCCCACCTCCCATTCTCTCTCTAAATAAATAAGTGAACATTGAAAAAATCGCCCATTTCTTGGTTTGCCTCTTCTCTCTTATTTGTCCCTTTGCCCATTTGTTGTTTCTTAAATTCTACATATGGATGAAATCATATATTTGTCTTGTTCTGACTTATTTCAGTAAATATAATACTGTCTAGGCCCATCCCTGTCCTTACAAATGGCAAATGTCATTCATTTTGTGGCTGAGAAATATTCCAGTGTGCGGGGGGTGGGGGAGGGGGGGTGTAGATATACCACATATTCTATACCCATTCATCAATCAATGCATACTTGGGCTGGGCTGTTTCCACAGCTGGGCTCTTTGTGAAATAGCTGCTATAAACATAGAGGTACAATTCCCTTAAATTAGTATTTTTGTATCCTTTGGATAAATACCTAGTAGTGCATTTGTTCTATCGTAACGTAGTTGTATTTTTAGCTTTCTAAGGAACCTCCATGCTGTTTTCCATAGTGGCTGTGCCAGTGTGCATTCCCACCAGCACCTCCAAAAGGATCCTCTTTCTCTGCATCCTCACCAACACCTGTTGTTTCTTGTGCTGTTGAGTTCAGCCTTTCTGACCAGTGTGAGTTGATATTTCATTGTAGTTTGGATTTACATTTCCCAGATGAGGAGTGATGTTGACCATCTTTTCATGTGTTTATTGACAATCTGTAGGTCGCATTTGGAAAAATGCTTATTCATATTTTCTGGCCATTTTTTAATGGGATTATTCACTTCTGGAGTTGAATTTTATACCATATATAGAAAACCTGAAAGACTCCACCAAAAAAAAAAAACAAACCCGCTAGAACTGTTACAAAAAAACCAGTAAATTTGCAGCATACAAAATCAACATATAGAAATTTGTTACTTTTCTATACACCAATAATGAAGCAGGAGAAAGAGAAATCAAGGAATCAATCCCATTTAAAATTACACCAAAAACCATAATACATTAGAAATAAACCTAAGTAAAGAGGTAAAAGATCTGTACTCTGAAAAATCTGGGACATTTATGGAAGAAATTGAAGAAAACACAAAAAAATGGAAAAATATTCCATGCACATGGATCAAAAGAAAAATCATTGTTAAAATGACAATACTATCCAAAGCAATCTAGACATTCAATGCAAGTAATTCAATTTCCTGTCAAATAATACCAGCATTTTTCACAGAGCTAGAACAAATAACTCTAAAATTATCATGGAACCACAAAAGACCCCAAATAACCAAAGATCTTAAAAAAGAAAAAAACCTGG
This sequence comes from Panthera onca, assembly GCF_046562875.1. Lineage (NCBI taxonomy): Eukaryota > Metazoa > Chordata > Mammalia > Carnivora > Felidae > Panthera > Panthera onca. The sequence continues at coordinate 146,708,695 of NC_138344.1, read as the reverse complement.
AGGCATCACAATTCTGCATATCAAGCTATATTACACTGCTGTAGTCGTCAAGACAGGATGATACTGGCAAAAAAAGACACATAGATTAATGGAAAAGATTATAAAACCCTGAAATGGACACATAAGTATATGATCAACTAATATTTGACAAAGCAGGAAAGACTATCAAATGGAAAAAGTCCCTTCAACAACTGGTGTTGGGAAAACTGGACAGCATCGTGAACTTGTAAGGAACCTGGACCACTTTCTTACGGTACACACAAAAATAAATACAAAATGAATGAAAGACCTAAATGGGAGACAGGAAACCATCAAAATCCTAGAGGAGAACACAGGCACCAACCTTTTTGACCTTGGCCAGAACAACTTCTTACTAGACGTGTCCCCAGAAGTAAGGGAAACAATAGCAAAAATAAAGTATTGGAATCTCCTCAAGATAAAAAGCTCTGCACAGCAAAGAACAAATCAACCAAACTAAAAGGCCACTGACAAAATGGGGGAAGATATTTGCAAATGACATCTCAGATAAAGGGTTAGTATCCAAAATCTATAAAGAACTTACCAAACTCAACATTCAAAAAGCAAATAATCCAGTAAAGAAATGGGCAGAAGACATGAATACATATTTTTCCAAAGAAGATATCCAGATGGCAAAAAGACACGAATAAAGATGCTCAACAACACTCTTCATCGGTGAAATATAAATCAAAGACACAATGAGATACCAACTCACACCTGTCACAATGACTAAAATTAACAATTCAGAACACACAAAATGTCAGCAAGGATGCAGAGAAAGCGAAACCCTTTCGCACTGTTGATGGTAATGCAAACTGGCGCAGCCACTCTGGAAAACAGTGTCGAGATTCCTCAAAAAATTAAAAAAGGAACTATCCTGTGATCAAGCAATTGCATTTATCCAAGGATACCAAAGGTATCCAAAGGATGCCAAAATGCTGATTCGAAAGGGCACGTGCATCCCAATCTTTATGGTAGCCTTATCAACAAAAAACAAATTGTGGAACAGCCCAAATATTCATCAACACATGAATGCATAAAGAAGAGGTGGTAAATATATACAATGGAATACTACTTAGCCATGAAAAAGAATGACATCTTGCCAATTACAATAATATGGATGGAACTACAGTGTATTATGCTAAGTGGAACAAGTCAGTCAGAAAAAGTCAAATATCCTATGATTTCACACATTAGTGGAATAGAAGAAACACAACATATGGAAAGGAAAAATAAAATAAATCAAAACAGAGAGGGAGGAATCCAGAAGACACTCTTAAATACAGAGAACAAACTGAGGGGAAGTGGGGGAGGTGGGCTAAATGGCATGTGGCCATTAAGGAGGGCACTGGGTGAAATGAGAACTGGGTGTTATATGTATGTGATGGTTCCCTAAATTCTACCATAAAATCAGTACTACACGGTATGTTAACAGACTTGAATTTACATTAATATAATACAAGAAAATTATATATAGAGAAAGACTACCTCAAAATAGCAAGCTTCTGCACAGTGAAGGAAACAATCAACAAAACAAAAAAGCAACCTAGGGAATGGAAGAAGATATCTGTAAATGACATATCCTCAGGGTTAGTTTTCAAAACATATAAGTTTTTTTTAATTGTTTTCAAATTATCAGTAGAGAGTGTGTCCATGCAGGTCAGCACACTGTTGTGTGAGAAGCAAAACTCGTGTCTTCCACTTTTATATTGTGGTAAGATCTCACTGAACGTGAGACCCAGACTCTTCACAAAATTTTAACCATACATTACAGTATTGTTAATTACAGGGGTAATGATGTGGAGACCCCTCTAGAACTTAATCATCTTGCATAACACAAAATCATAGCCCTTGAGATCTACTCCTCATTGACCCCCCTTCCAGGCCCTGGAAACTGCCATTGCACTCTCCATTTCATTGTTATCAAAACCCAAATTCAGCTGCCTGTTGCTGGAAAGGTCAATGTTCAAAGTTTTAGTTTTGGTGGGAAAGAAATTTGAGCTATATTCAGAAGGCCAGCCACTGGGGAGAAGGCAAACTCTTGTCCAAATGCCACCTCTTGGGGCGCCTGGGTGGCGCAGTCGGTTAAGCGTCCGACTTCAGCCAGGTCACGATCTCGCGGACCGTGAGTTCGAGCCCCGCGTCAGGCTCTGGGCTGATGGCTCGGAGCCTGGAGCCTGTTTCCAATTCTGTGTCTCCCTCTCTCTCTGCCCCTCCCCCGTTCATGCTCTGTCTCTCTCTGTCCCAAAAATAAATAAAAAAAAACGTTGAAAAAAAAATTAAAAAAAAAAAAAAAAAAAAAAAAAAACAAATGCCACCTCTGAGGTTTCTCCCTGACCCAGGGCATTTTAAAGCAGTAGAGGGTACTTAATCAACCAAGGCAGTGCCATGGTCAAAACCATCTTTTGATCATGGGCAGACTCCATGGTGCAAGCTGCCAAAGTAACCTCAACTTCCCTGCATCTCCAGCTGAAGAGGGAACCAAACTACATGGGAGGAGACTGCCAGAGGCCAGGAAAGAACCACCATAAGGGATTAGAGGAGAAAACCCCTGGGGCTCACACATGGTCAGCAGTACTTTCTGTTCTCCCCAGCTGGCATAAGAAAATACTAAAATACAACCTTGTAGTTCACAAATCATCACTCAGAATACTGAGAAATGTTTTCCTCAGTGAACTCAGAGGAACCTTCAAAGCAAAAACCAAAAGGACCAAATGGCTTGCAAACTAATAGCCAAGGAGAATAAGACACAGAAAACTACAAAGCGATTTTTTGCATCACCCATAAAGGTAAAATTGACAGTGTTTACCTCCGCATCACAAGGAAGCAAAAGCAGTGGTCTCTGTAATGAGGAAAAGTAGTCATCCAAAGAAAGTGACCCAGCAGTACCACAGGACATGGATTTGATAGAGAAGTTAAGGGTGATATAACTGCATAGCCCATATGCAAGTAGCTGGAGGAAAGATTGAAGGTGTTGACTAGAGCCATGCCTCTGGGTCCAAATCCCTACCCATGTCCATGTGACCACTCTTGACCATGGCCCACCTGCCCCTCCCACATGCACCCCAGCCGAACTGATGTTCAGGGTCACCCAATGCCACACCCTGGGACTGTTGCCTAACCCCACAGGTGGCCCCCACGTGCAGGGTGCTGGCCACCTGGCACAGCCCTCTGTTCTCTCTGATGGTCTAGACCTGGCTTTGCTGAGGATCCTCCATTTATCCATTCTCACTGGCAGATGTCTCTGAGCAGGGGCATGAGGCTGGCAGAGGGCCAGGTCACCCTGAGGGCGCCCCTCTTGCTCTTTGCACTCTGGGCGGTGCTGGCTCCTGTGCAGGGTTCTCCAGGGCATCCCTCATGGCGCTACATCTCCTCTGAGGTGGTAATTCCCAAGAAGGAGCCGCACCACAGCAAAGGCATTCAGATGCCTGGCTGTCTGTCCTATAGCCTGTGTTTTGGGGCAAGAGACATGTTATGTACATGTGGCACAAGAAACTCTTTTGGTCCAGACTGTGCTGATGATGACTCAGGATGCTCAGGGAGCCTTGCAGGTGGACTAACCCTTCATGCCTCCAGACTGTTACTACCTCAGCTACCTGGAGGAGATTACTTTTTCCATGGTCACAATTGACACAGGCTATGGCAGCCTTGAAGATATCATGAAGTTGGATGAACTTGCCTATGAAATGAGACCCCTCGGTGATTTCCAATCATTTGAACACTTTGTTTCTCAGATAGTCGAGGACATCTGTGCAATGGGACCTACTTATAACCGGGGATATAAGGAGGACAGGGGACCCCCTGTTCCTCAAGGAAATGCCAGTGCAGCCCCAAGGATCTCTAGTAAGTTCTGTTCATCCCATCACAGAATTTTCAAAGGACTTGCTTTCAGTTTCAAAACAATGTATAGTGTGTTAACCACGTCGAAAAAAGTGCCCAATTCCTAGTAAGGCTAGTTAGCTTAATTGAGTCAATATTCCATGCTATTGATGTAAGTTATTGGTTTCATGGTCACTTATATTGAGAGACATCAAGCTCACACAGGCAATTATTTGTTCATCAGAGCCCCTTTTTTTTCTCTTCAATAGTATGAGTCAAAGTATTTTCAATTTCTTAAAACACATTCACCCTTAATGTGATTTGAGATGGGCCCCATGAGGTTCATTGCACTCCAGTTGTATATTTTATATGCCATCCACCAATGGTATGCCATCATTCTGAGTTATTTAGGCAGACATTATTTACTTTTGTCTGTCATAGCAACACATCAGATGGCAAGAAATTGTGGCTCGTGCATTGACACTGATGAATGCGCTTGCCAAAAAAGGTCCAGCTGCCTTAGGACCCAACTAACTGGTATAATGGAAGCTTTCAGTAACTGTTCCTTCATTCATATGCAGCACATAATGAATTGTGGAACAGGCAAGTGCATGTTCAACACTGAAATGGTACATTTAAATAAAAGCCTGACCCACTATCATTATGGAAACTACATAGTGGATCCAGGAAAGCAGTGTGACTGCGGCTCATTCAACCAGTGCTACAGCAATCTAGGCTGTATGCGTGATTGTATATGAACCCCTGGGGGCAAATGTAATACAGGCAGATGCTATACAGACTGCCCCAACTCCGCTGCTTGGACACCCTGCAGACCAATTCAAAATATACGTGATCTTCCAGAGTTCTGCCATGGGGTGACCTTGGCATACCCTGATGACTTCCATATGCAAGATGGAACCGGGTGCACTGAAGAGGGCTGCTGCTATCATGGAAACTGCACTGACCGCACTATTCACTGCCAAGAAAGCTTTGACAGAAATTCTGGGAAAGGTGAAGATGTCTGCTATACCATAAATCACGAAGGCAGCCGACATGGACACTGCAGAAGACCCCGGGGAATTCAACGCTGAACCTGTTCCCATACAGGCGTGTGGAAGGCTGCAGTGTAGGAATGTCACACATCTCCCTCAGCTGCAAGAACATGTTGGATTCCATCTGTCGGAGATCCAGGGTTTTGATGTTTGGGGCTGGATTCACATCGTAGCACAGGAACAACCCAGATTGGTCATGTGAGAACTGGTACTTCCTGTGCTTCTGGATAGTTCTGTCGGGATACCTACTGCACTGGCAGTGGGGCTCAGCTGAATTATGACTGTATCCCAGAGAAATGCAGTCACAGAGGGATGTGCAACCATAACAGGAACTGCCACTGCCACACAGGCTGGGATCCTCCATGGTGCACGGACAAGGCACTGGTGGGAGCACAGACTGTGGACCCCTCCCAGAAGAATTCAGCCAGTCAGGCAAAGTCATCAATCCATGGTATATCTCAGAGTGGGTTTTGGTCACATTTATGCCATAATAGCTGCATTCCTCTTTGTTGTTTCTGGAAATGTCAGAACTATAAACACAGAGAAAGTTAAGGAAGAGATTTTTGGAGAAGACAATCCATAATTTAGCCTCCAGACCCCTGAACAACTATAGACAATGCATCTGGTGCATCTGTAAAAATACAGTATTGAGGCGGCACAGCTGACATCCACGTTTCCAAGGGTCTGCGGGAGACACAGGGGTCCTCAGGCACATCACAGCTCTGACACCAGGTCTCTCATGGGTCACCGACCAGCACACTGAAATAAAACTTGAAAACTGCATGCTTGTGGCCTTTATGTAGTTTTTAAGCCTGTAAGAGCCCAAACTGAGCCTTAGTTTCTGGGAAGAGAACCTGAGTCAGAGCTGTGTCTTGAGTGGAAGTGTCTGGTTCCAGAATTAAGAGAAGTTGACACAAGCTCCTTTATTGGCAACTTCATGAGTTTTCTCCAAAACTACGCTGTTGTGGACTGAAAAGTTTCTCATTCTCCGGTAATCTGTCTTCCCCCAGTCCCATGTGGGCTCAGGATAATGGAGGGCTACCACCCACCCATACTGCCTGTCCACACGGGGGTGTCTGCGGGCTGTGAGGGAAGGGGACTGCCATTAGGTTCCACCTAGCGCAAGCTGTGCCTCTCTGGAGAGCAAATTTCCAAATGTGGGAGACTGAGACCATGAGGCTGAAAGGAGCACCCCATAAGTCAATCAGAAGGGTAGGCACAAGCGTCTATGGATGACTCTGGCATCCAGAGGGAGACCGGGAAAGGTGAATCCCTGCTCTCTTTCTCTTGCCTACTTTTCAGTGAGTTTAACCTTAGATAAGAATCTGCCTAGGGTTCCCACTTTGGTTTTCCAAGCACCTTCTAGAATAACACAGAGGTGAGCCTGTGAAAGTTAGCGAATTCAGCCCCATCCGCTCCCAAGAAATCCTGTACTTGCTACCCTGTTTTCTATGTCCTGATCATTGCGAATGTGGGATGGAGGCCTGCCCTTCCCTGGGTCCTTGTGCCCTCTTGTTCTGGGCTCTGTAAGTCATAAATCCTGTGCTTCCATTTCCTTTGTTGGGGGTGTACTGAAACCCTACCTTCAGTCACAAGGGGCCCACACATCTCATGTACCCCAAGCAAGAGCTCAGATGCCTAGGGAGCTGCCTGTCACCCACTGTGACTTGCTGTTGCCACTTCCTTCAGCAGGTCACAGTCTACATGACTTAATTCAGTCCAGAAGCTGAGGTCCCACAATACATTTATCCCCAAGGATGGGATTGGGAGCCTAGCTGATGCCCCCCTACAATGCCTTAGACCTAAGAATGCCTCACTCATTCCTCACCCTCACGTCTCAGCTGCTGTGGGAAGGAGCTGGTGCTTGCTGGTGGTCTGTAGCTTTGATTTGGGCTTATGCCAGGTGTTGCCAGAAACCCTCACCCTAAATTATCAGTGCCATAAAAAGTCAGACTCCCTGAAGAGACCAACAAGCAGGCACCAGTCTGGGGGTACAGGGGTGTGTACTTCCTATTCACCTCCAAAGGAGGTGGACACCGAGAACAGTGTTCCTAGATTAGTGTCGAAGAAGACGCCAGCTGCTTGGTCCACTGTTGCGGCCAGCACCGTGGTGTTGTGCTTGATTAGCCAGGCCTAGCTAGTGATGGAGGCAAATCTACAAGGAGCATCATGGCACCCAGGGTGGAGGTCTTGGCCAAGGCAAGCTCCCCCTAGTGGCTGCAATCCTCGCTGCTGTCGCCAAAGGCTCCCCACCTGTCAGGTATTGGGTGGGACACCTCAGTGTGGGAGGCCACAGAACACAACTCTGGGAAGAAATAACTTCTATCCCAGATTTTCCCTGTCACGATCCACTACACCTACATGTCCAAGGACCAGCGTGAGAGACAGAAATGGTGACAGGCACTATACCATCAAGGAAATGCAAGGTTTCCTAGAATCATTTGTCAAAAGGCAGGGAGACAAGGACACTGATTGGCTTTTGTGGGTCTTCGTCATTGGCTCCGAGCTGTTGCTTACAACGCTTGACATGCTGCAGGTGACTGGATTGGTCCAAGACCGCCAAAGTCATCATTCACTGAAAAACTCAAAGTATCCACAGCCTGTTTACAGAGACACCCTAGAGGAGCCTCCAGACTTTTCACTCTATCAAAAGACCATGACAAGCACCTCAAGGCACAGGGCAGGAGACACAGACAAAAAAGGGGGAAGGCTCTGAGGAAGACGCTCCCCAAGCCCCCAGAGCCCACAGAGGTAGGAAGAAAGAAGCTCTGATTCCTGGGACTTGGATTTTTATGGCATGGCAGCACAGGCCCACTGGGAGAGGTCAAGCCCAGGTGACGCCATCCACCTCTAAGATAGAATGGGGACAATTCAAGGAGTGTGGGGTTTTTGTTTTTTGTTTTTGCCTTGTGTCATGTGCCCAGATCCTTGACCATTTCCAACCTGGAGGAGAGGCCCTTGACAACACCATCTAAGGAGCTCTTCATGAAGGACCACTCTGACCTTAAGTCTGTGCCATTACATGCACAGTGGGGGAACAGGACGACATAGGTTCCTGTCCACGTGACAAGAACCTGATCTCCTCAGGACCCACTGTGGAGACTTCCGGCGGAGGAGGGCATGCATCCATGCTGATAAGAACCGGTTTCATCAGGACCCCCTGTGGAGGATTCAGGGGGACGTGGCCCTGCGTCCACACCAACAATAACCCGGTTTCGTCAGGACCCGCTGTGGAGGATTCAGAGGGACGTGGCCCCGCGTCCACACTGACAAGAACCCGGTCTCCTAGGGCCCACTGTGGAGGATTCAGGGGGACGTGGCCCTGCGTCCACACTGACAAGAACCCGGTCTCCCAGGGCCCACTGTGGAGGATTCAGGGGGACGTGGCCCAGCGTCCACACTGGGGGACGTGGCCCCGCGTCCACACTGACAAGAACCCGGTCTCCTCAGGACCCACTGTGGAGGATTCAGGGGGACGTGGCCCCGCGTCCACACTGACAAGAACCCGGTCCCCTCAGGACCCACTGTGGAGGATTCAGGGGGACGTGGCCCCGCGTCCACACTGACAAGAACCCGGTCCCCTCAGGATCCACTGTGGAGGATTCAGGGGGACGTGGCCCCGCGTCCACACTGACAAGAACCCGGTCTCCTCAGGACCCACTGTGGAGAATTCGAGAGGACGAGGGCCAACATCCAAACCTATAAGAACCCGGTCCCCTCAGGACCGGTGGCAGAGGATTCGGGAGTATGAGGGCCCGTGTCCACGCTGACAAGAACCAGTTTCATCAGGACCCGCTGTGGAGACTCTGTGTGGACCAGGGCCCACGTCCACACCGACAAGAACCCGGTCTCCTCAGGATTCGTTGTGGAGACTTCGGGCGGACAAGGTCCCGTGTCCACACCTACAAGAATCCGGCTTTTCAGGACCCGCTATGGAGGATTCGGGAGGACCTGGACCTGCATCCACACGGACAAGAACCCGGTCTCCTCAGGACCCGCTGAGGAGGATTCAGGGGGACGTGGCCCCACGTCCACACTGACAAGAACCCGGTCTCCACAGGACCTTCTGTGGAGACTTCGGGGGGATGAGGGCCCGTGTCCACACCGACAAGAACCCAGCATTTCAGGACCCGCTGGGGAGACTTCGGGGAGACAAGGGCCCGTGCCCACCCCGACAAGAACCCGGTGTCGTCAGGACCCACTGTGGAGGATTCAGGGGGACGTGGCCCTGCGTCCACACAGACAAGGACCCGGGGTCCTCACGAGCCGCTGTGGAGACATCGGGTGGATGAGTGCCCACGTCCACACTGAGAAGAACCCGGTCTCCTCACGACCCGCAGTGGCGGATTCAGAGGTACATGGCCCCGCGTCCACACTGACAAGAACCCGGTCTCCACAGGACCTTCTGTGGAGACATCGGGGGGGAGGGGGGGGGGGATGAGGGCCCGTGTCCACACCGACAAGAACCCGGTTTCTTCAGGACCCTTTGTGGAGGATTCAGGGGGACGTGGCCCTGCGTCCACACTGACAAGAACCCGGTCTCCTAGGGCCCACTGTGGAGCATTCAGGGGGACGTGGCCCCGAGTCCACACTGACAAGGACCCGGTCTCCACAGGAACTTCTGTGGAGACTTCGGGGGGATGAGGGCCCGTGTCCACACCGACAAGAACCCGGTTACGTCAGGACCCGCTGTGGAGGATTCAGGGGGACGTGGCCCTGCGTCCACACTGACAACAACCCGGTCTCCTCAGCTCCCGCCAAGGGAGGAGCAGGCGAGGAGAAAGCCAGGCCCCGGGAAGAGGAGCTTCCGGAACCTGGAGGCTGAGGGGGGCGCTGTTCGCCAGACCCTGGGGGGAAAGGACCCTGCGCGGCTTCGTGCGCGGTGACACTGTGTCCCCCGCGGGGCTTACCTCACCGGCGCCCGGCGGCGGGGCCGCGCGGCCGTCTTCCTGCTCCGCGCCCACTCGGTTCCCGCCGCTGCCTCATGCGGTTCGCGGTCCAGGAGCGGGCTCCCCTGGCGGAGCTCGCACTCCCGCCGCTCTGGCCTCGCGGGTCCCTTCGGCCTCCGCGCGGGGCGGGGTGTCCCTCCCGAGTCTGCGAGTCTGCGACGGCGCCGTGGGGACTTCTGGGCGACACCCCGGAGCTGCAGATGGCTCCGGGCAGGACAGACGTGCTCACAGGGGCGGTTCCTCCGCGGCCAGGAGCACAGAGCAGCTCTCCGCCCCCGTGCGTCTTCCTCCCTTTCTGTCCCCAGTGCCCTGTCCTGGGACAGCAGGCCTGCCACCTCCTTACTGAGATTTCCTCTGGGGCACGTCGTTCCTTCTGCCTCGGTTGCAAATGGCACCGTCTCTTCCTTTCTCTTTCCGACGGGTCGTCAGGAGCGTGCAGACGTGCACGTGGTGTGTGTGTGCTGCTCTCCTATCCTGCGAGTGTCCTCGTTGCTCCTTCCGTTGCCCTTGGAAATAACCCGCCACTTATGTTACCAGCCAAAGTGGGTTTCTTCAGGAGTAGCGGAGAATTGCCATCCGGGCCCAGCAAGCTGTGGCAAAACCGCGGCCGAGCGGGGAGCACACGGAGAGGAACGCTGTTTCGCGGATTTAAAGAGGGATTTAAAGAGGGGGATTTAAAGAGCAAGGTGGTTCCTGGGGCGCCTGGGGTCTCAGTCTGCTAAAGGCCGAGTTCACTTCAGGTCATGATCTCCAAGTTGATGGGTTAGAGCACCTGCTTCTGGCTGTGTGCCAGCAGCTCAGAGCCTACAGATTGCTTGAGATTCTGTGTCTCCCTCTTGCTAACCCCTCCCCCTATCATGACCTGTCTCTTTCTCTCTTTTTCAACAATAAATAATAAATGTTAAAAAAAAAAAAGAGCAAGATGATTCCTGATTGGCCTTTTCTGGATGGCTTCTGTCACTGAGGATGTTTTCTGCATTCACCCATGTTGTGACGTGTATCAGTCCTTCCTTTTTAAATTCTGATTAAATGTGTGTAACATAACACTTACCACGTAAGTCACTTTAAGCATAGAGTTGTCTGGCATTAACTGCATTCACACTGTTGTACATCCGTCTCCAGAACGTTGTCATGTTCCCCTAGGGAAACTCTGTATCTATTAAACCCTATCCCAATTCCCCTTTCCCCTCGGCCCCTACAGCCATATTCTACTTGGTGTCTCTGAGTATGACTTTTCTGGACACCTCACTTAAGTGGAACCATAGTGTATTTTCCTTCTGTCACTGGCTCATTTCACTCAGCATAATGACTGCCAAGTTCAGTCGGTGTGCAGGTGTGTGTCAGAACTCTCTTCCTTTTGAAGGCTGAATTATATTCTATTGTGTATATACTACATTTTGTTTATTTACTCACCTGTGAATACTTACTTGGGTTGCTTCCAACTTTTGGCTGTTGTGAAGAAGCTGCTATGGATACGGGAACATGAATAACTGCTCAAGGCTTTGCTTTAAATTTCCAGATGTAAGTGCAGATGTGGAGTTCTGTGATAGCTTTCTGAGAAACCAGTATTCTCTACAGCCACAACATTTTACTTTATTTCTTTGTATGACAGAATAATATTCCTGTTTAAGGGTCTGCCCCAGGTTGTTTATCCATTCACACACCGATAGGCATTTGCATAGTTTCTACAATGTGGCTATTGTGAACAGTACTGCTATGTATGTGCACATGCACTTTGTTTAAACAACTGTTTTCAATTCTTCGAGATATACATCTAGGAGTAGTATTGTTGGGCCATATGGTAATTCTATGTTTTTATCTTTTTTTTTGGGGGGGGGGGGAATTGCCAAACTCTTTTACACATAGTCTCCACCATTTTACATTTCCACAAGCAAGGTTGAAGGGTTCCAATTTCTCAACATCTTTACCAACATTTGTTATTTTATAGTTGTATTGATTAGAGCATTTTTAGTGCGTGTAAAAGGGTATCTCACTGTGGTTTAAATCTCCATTTCCATAAGGACTATTGATGTTTAATATCTTTTCAAGTGGTATTCACCATTTGTATGATTGCACTGGGGAAAGATATATCCAAATCCTTTGTCCATATTAAAAATTGGGTTGTCTTTTTGTTGATGAGTTGTAAAAACTCTTTATACATTCTGCATATCAGGCTCTTACCAGACAAATACTGTGCAAATATTGTCTTCCATTAGGCTTTGGCTTTTCACTTTGGGGATAGCATCTTCTGGTGTACAAAGGTTTCTAATGTTGAGAAAACTAAATTTATCTACTTTTCTTTCCTTGCTTGTGCTTTGGTGTCATCTCTAACAGCATTGCTAAACCCAATGGTCATGAAGATTTATCTCGATATATTGCTTCCAGAGGTCATAATTTTACATTTAAACTGTTGATCCATTTTGATTTGATGTTTGTATATGGTGTGAGATATGGACGCAATTTCATTCCTCTGCACATGGATAGCCAGCTGTCTAGCACCATTTATTAAAAAGACCATTTGCTCCCCAATGTCATGTTGTCTGCTCTTGTCAAAATTCAGTTGACTAAAGATGAAGGGGATTATTTCTGGGTTCTCCATTAAATATCACTGACCTGTACGTATCTTTATTTTGTAATGTTTATTTGTTTTTGAGACAGAGAACACGCGAGGCCCATAGAGAAAGGGAGAGATAGGAAACTGATTGGTGTGCAAAGGAAAGGGTTTGGATAGACCTGAGAATGATACATTTCTTTGACCTGTGGTTACTCGGTTGTCCTGTAACTTGATTATGTTCATCTCAACTCATAGAATCTTATAATAAACATGGTCATTTACCATATTCAAGTTACTTCTGTAAATATCTCATTACTTTATTAGATACAATTTTATAAAATTATTTCTATAAATACTTATGTCTTCACACTCTGTATTGTGTTCCTTCTTAGCTTGGTGGTTGTCTGATGACCATATAGAGTAGATAGATAGGATGGACCAGTTGTGTAGGGGGGACAGATTTAGTTCCGTTCATGAAAGTGACAGTTTCTAATGCAAGACTGTGGGGTCAAGGGGCTGAGATGGGGTGCAAAATAATAACATCATGGGAATGAACTCAAGGCTATTGTGGAGAGAGTCTGTCATGTTTTACGTATACAGTTCTTTCCTCAATGCGAATTATTATTAGGAGACCTGCCAACCTAATAAACTGTTGTTAAATCCACAGGAAATGAATGGAAGAGTCCAGAAGGAGGCTGGCAGGTGGTGGATGCAGGGATGGAGCCTGGTGGGCAGAAGCCTGGTGGTTGAGCAAGGGCCTGGAAGGAGCTGTAAATGTTAGGCCAGAGGGACGATGGTCCAGATCCAGGACAGAGCTCTTGTCCCTGCACATCCCAGAGCTCAGGACATCCTGGGAAGGGAGACCCTGGGAACAAATGGGAATGGAAGCCAAAGCCCCAGAGGGAGGAGGAATCTACAAGCAGGCATGTGCTACCCCATGTGGAAGCTGTATTCAAAAAAAATTGAAGTCATAATTATTTCTTTTGTATATCTCAAGTTGGTGTCAAATATTCTTTTCCATATGAAATTATGGTCTTTTAGAAAATATTGCCAATAGTGGATAATTTCATTATAATACATTCATAATGATGTGAATCCTCTATAATGACTTTAATATAACATAAAATTATCTATCTATCATCTATCTACCCTCTATCATCCATCACCTATCCTCTTATCTATTTACTATCTAGCATTCTGATCTCTATTTGAGGTCTATTCAGCTAACTCAGCATTTATCCTCTTGGCACATGCCTTCAGGACTATGAACACATTTTCTACAATTTCTTTAGGCTCCAGATATTTAGATTCCAATGATGTCCAGGTCAGCCAATCCATTTTCATTAATGTGGTTGTTTTAGTGCCATTAACTTCTTACCTCAGATACTGATGGTCTCTGTCCATATCAGTGAAGAGTCCCCCACTTTTCTGTGACATCTGTGCCTCCTCCCTGAGTTAACAGCCCCTTGTGTTGGATGGGGATTTCTCAGGAGATGGAGACAACAGCCATTCATGGGAATCATATCTGCAGGTGACAGAAAGGTGTCCATGTCTTGGTGTCTGTGCACTTAAAGATGTCGGCACTGCTTCCAAGCTTTGCAGATGACTGAGGAAGCAAACCCCCTCAGCAGAGAACCATCAAGATCAGAAGTCTCCAGGTGTGCCCATGCTTTGTAGGTGGTTGTCAGGTGAGGTTAATACATCAGTGTGGAAACTAAAAGAAATATGATCCTGGGAACAAGTGTCCTTTGCTTGTTATATTTACACCAGACTGGACATCAATATAGATTTTTCCTATACAGTTATGTGTGGAATGACTGTTAAAATTTAATGTACTTAAAGTCTTGATTTGGAAAGTTTTCTGGAGAAAATATGGATCCCTTCAAATATCTTTCGGACAGATAGAGTATAGTGAATTGTGATCCACTCATTTGTTCACTATCTGATCCGAAAGGTGAGGCCATCACTTGACCTGCCTCCAACACAATTCATAGACCAAGTGTTGTCTTGACCGAGGACCAACAGGCCTGCGGATCAACAAAGAGATGCCCACAGGTGGACCTGGAAGGACCAAGGGAGCCTGACTCAATTTTTGTCCACTTATCAGGACATGCTTCCTCCCACACAGGCAAACTTCTCAAGATCTAGAGTAAACTTCATTCTCAGGTTGTGGGAGCCCACCGCTCACTCCTCAGACAGGGCTGAAGTCCCTGAGGAAGGCAGAACTGTATTCGAGAAACAGAAGAGACTGCAGGGCCTTCCTTGTGCCTGGTGAGAGGTCCCAAAGGTGAGGGTTTCAGATGTCAGATGTGGGATGATGGGAATGGTTGTGACTGCTGGTGACTGGCCCAGGATGAGTCTGCTTGAGCCCAGGGGTCCTGCCCCAGGTGCAGCTGCAGGGGTTGTGCCCACTGGTGAGTGCCTTGCACACTCTGCACCTCACTAGCAGCATCTTGGGGTTCTCCATCTCAACCAGTAATTTCTGGTGGAATTGGATCCACCGACCCCAGCAGAGTGGATGCAGTGGATGGTTCACATAATATCATATATTCTATATCACATACTAGGGTCCAGACCACAAGAGCCACATGTCCAAGAGTTAGGCAGTTTGTTAGGCAAGAGGAAGAGGGATGAAGCAGGTGCTGGCCACCCCCTTGGAAGTTCCCCCAGGATTAACAGCCACACAATCGGAACCCCCTCTAAGTGTGAACAGGACAGAATAGGCCTAGCCACAGAGCTGGCTCAAACACCACAAAGGACTTCTGAGAGCTGAGCATCGGCCCAAAAATTGCGATTTGCCCTGAGGTTACCTAAAAGTTACGAGGGGGCATTCAGGACAACAGGGGTAACTGAGATCTCCTGGGGTGCTCAGGTTACCAGGGGGAGCTGAGGACACCAGGGTCGCTCAGTTCTGCATGGAGCACTCAGACCTCCAGGGGTATGCTCAGGTCTCCATAGGGCATTGAGGTCACTAGCTGCCACTCAGTTCACCTGGGGGCACTCAGGTCATCAGGAACACACAGGACACCAGGAGCCATGTAGGGAACCTGGAGGTTCACAGGTCTCCAGGGGGCACCCAAGATCTCAGAATTCATATCCGGAACCAGTGTTACAGGGTCAGGTTTCCTGTGAAGCATCTTTCTCATCAGGCCCTGCAAACTTCAACCTGACCAGCAAACAGTACACACTGTTTCCTAAACCATTTACAAACACAGATGTCTTCTAACATTTAGAGTGAACAGTCATATAGTAGTGCCGACCTTGACAGAGACCAAGCTCGGGGATAAATTAACTCTCATATGATCAGACCTGTGCCTCACAAGTACACGGGCCACCATTTAAAATAGATGTAAGTGATTTTCTAACAGAGGAGACTGACTCATTCAAGTGATCTAAACTTAATATATTTGAGCAGCTCCTCTCTCCTTTTATTTTCCTTAAGGTTTTCCTTTGATGCCCATGAAGAGAGAGCATGAGTAAAGACTCTTGTAGTTGTCGCAACCCCACAGCTTCTTCATCAACTCCACGACTTTCTCTCAAGGATTCTCAGTATATACACGTTCCTGTGAGAGAAAAGAGTAGTTTCTACCCTTCACTCCTTTTGTTCTCCATCCAGTTCAGGAAGCCTGAGACAACCAGTGGGGAGGCACACTGAGTCAAGTCTTACAAAACGGTCAGCCAGGGGTCCATTCTACTGAAGTAGTTAAGGAATCATCCACTGGATCCACCTGTCTCTGCACCTGCCTCTCCACAGAACATGAGGCCCAGACCTTCCTCACACTCAGCTGGACATGAAGTCAACTGTATGGGAGCAGATTAGGAACTCAGTTTAGTGGGTTATTTCACCACAGTTTTCCATAGTAGCTACACGATGTTGCACTCCCATCAAGTGAATTCTAGGATTGCCTGTTCTCCATATCCTCAGCAACACTTGAGATGTTCTCGTTGTGTTTGCCTTATTTTATAATAGCCTTGCTATCAGTTGTGAGGTGATATCTCAGTGGATCGGGGGTGGAATTCTCTGATGATTAGTGATGATGAACAGCAAGTCATATGCTGGATGGACATTTTTTCAACCTTAATAGCAAAATGGATATTTACATGTTTGACCCAAATTTTAATCAGGTGATGCGTTCATTATTATAATTGTGATTTTTGCTATTGATGTGAACGAGTCCCTCCTGTATTTTGGATATTGACTCCTTTTCAATATTTTTAATGTAATGTCTCCCATTTCATAGACTGCCTTCTCACCCTGCTACTGTTTGATTTGCCCCCTTTCTAGTTTGATGCAGTCCCCCTTGTCTGCCATGGTTCTCTGTGATTTTGCTTTTGTATCAAATAAATCATTGTCAAGAGAATGTCATGATGGTTATCCTGTGTGTTTTCTTCGAAGGCATTTTGGGTCAGCTGTTCTGCTTAATCCTTAATCCATTTTGAGATTTTTTTGTGCTGACGTATATGTATGATGCAAGAGTACGGCCAAATGTCATTATTTTGCACGTGTATATCAACACCATTTTTTAATGTTTCTTTTATTTTTGAGGGAGAGAGACAGATCATGATCAGGGGAGGCACAGGGATAGAGGCAGACACAGAATCCAGGCTCTGAGCTGTCAGCACAGAGCCTGATGTGGGGCTCAAACCCACAAATCATGACAACAATACGTGACTGGAAGTTGGATGCTTAGCTGACTGAGCCACCCAGGCGCCCCTAGTCAACACCATGTTTAAGAGACACAATCCTTTCCCCACTGTGCATTGTTGGAAACCTCATGGAGGATTTGCTGACTGCATCTGCACAATTCTACTTCTGGTCTCCGTAATGAGCTCCACTGGTCTATATGCCTCATTTCATGCCAGCAGTACACTGTTGGAGTTAATGTACCTCTGCAATATATTTAGAAGGAAGAAGTGTTCTCCTTCTTCCAGGTTCTCTCCTCTTCATGATTTTTTTTTACTTCCATGTGTTTTGTGGTTACATATGAATTAGTATATTTTTCACATTCCTTTAAAAAAAGGCATTGGTATTTTCATTGAGATAAAAAGATGAATATAAAATTAACATAAAAAGATACAGCAGAGAAAAAAAGACTATCACAAATACAGAAAACAAATCAACTTCATTAAAATTTGAATTTGGAAAGATAAGTGAAATTTAAAAAACATAGGTAGCCTAGGGAAATAGGTAAGATTCAAACAAATGCGATCGGAACTGAAAAAGGAGACATAACTGAACTAAACACATGAAAAGGATCATAAAGGAAAAACTTAGATATTTATAGGTCAACAATTAGATCACCAAGAACAAATTACACATTTTCTAGCATTATATGATCCACCAATACTCTTTCATGCAAAATACAGAGGAACAAAACAAAAATTAGTAAGAAGATATCCTTAATATAAACCTTCACCCTCAAAAAAAAAAAAACAAGGCTTTATTAAAATTCCACAATATTTAAAGAATAATTAATGCCAATACTTCTCAAACTATTACAAATTGCTGATGAAAAAGACCACTCCCAGATGCACTTTATGAGGACACTTTTACTCTCACAACAAAGCCAGAGAAACACACCACAAGAAGGGAAACTACAGGCCAGTGTCTCAGATACACATACATGCAAAATTCCTTGATTAAGTCCGAGCCTACTGAATTCAACAGCACACTGAAAGGATCACACATGATAATCCAGTGTGATGCATCCCTGAGATGCAAGTTTCCTTCAACATACACAAATGCAAAAATGTGATGTCCTCCATTAACAGAGGGAATGATTGCATCAAAGCCATCCTTAATTTATTCATAAAATCATTAGACACAGTTTTTTCATGAACAAAAAACACATGTTCATCATTTAAAAATAACTCAATTAAAAAGGAGAAGGAAGTTACCTCCACATGATCATGGCCACTATGAAAGTCCACACCTGACAGCATATTGAACATAAAATACTAAAACCATTTCTGCCATATCAGGAGCCAGGAAATGATGCTCATCCCCAACATAAGTATTCCACATGATAGCGTGAAGAATAACTATGCTGCCTCAAACCATATCATCGTGTCACAGTCCTTATTTGGATGAAAGTCACGGGAGAAACAGCCAGTCCAAGGACTCTCAGACCCTCCTTTGTCCCTTGACAGCAGGATATAAATCTCCCTTGGGAAACTCCCCTTCCCTGTACCAGGAGGGGAGAACCATCCTCAGCACCAGAATAAGGAACACAGGGACAAGAAGGGTGTGCAAACAAACCTAGTTATTTGTTGACGAATTAAATACCCGAAAACCACACCTTTGCCTTGACTCTTGACAAATCCAATATTTCGCTGTCTGAAAGTCACAAGTGCCACCTGCTTTGTTCATTCTCTGGGTGTCATATTATTAGCAAGCCCAGGCACTTGCAAAATTAAATTTATTATTTGCTTTAGATCAGTCTTAGGTCAATTGAATCCTTACACCTGGTGAAAACCCAGAAGAAAAGAAGGGAAAGGCATTCTTCTCCTACAACTGGAAGAAGTACCCACAAACTTTGGCAATAAGAAGAAATAAAAGACATTTAACTCAGTAAGGAGGAAGGAAAATTATTTGTTTGCAGATGACATGATCTTAAACATAACAAAACCCTAGAGATACCAGAAAAAATATTAGAACCAGTTTTTTAAAATGAGGAAAAGTGCAGGATGCACAATGAGCACAATGAACAAAGAAAATGAATAAAAATAAACCACCTATGATTCTACACACCAGCATGGAAATATATGCAAAACAAATAACAAAATTATACAACTGAAAATGGCACAGAATAAAGTACTTGGGATTAAACTTCATAAATTATGTAAAATAATTGTAGAGCAAAAATGACCTTGGTTGATGAAAGACATGTAAAAATGCACGAGTTCCGCAAACATACCTGTGCTCACTGATTAGAATCATTCATATTGTCACAGCACCATCCACACAAACTAATGTATAAGTGCATCCCTAAACCTGCCATTCACTTTGAAAGAATCAAATCTAAGTCTGCAGTGTGATATATATGTAAGAGGACATGCAAATAGGGCGCTCTGTGTGCTGATAAAACCAGCCCAGCCCGACCGTGCAGCTGGGAGAGGAGCCCCAGCTCCAGGGGTCCCAGGTGTTCCCATTCTGTGATCAGAACAGAACACAGACACCTCACCATGGAGTATGTGCTTGGCTTGGTTTTCCTTGTTGCTTTTTTAAAAGGTAATTCATGGTGAACGAGAGACACTGAGTATGTGAGTGGATATGAGTGAGACCAGTAGATGTGTGACGGTTTCCTCACCAAGATGTCTTGCGTCTGCAGGTGGCCAGTGTGACGTGCAGCTGGTGGAGTCTGGGGGAGACCTGGTGCAGCCTGTGGGGTCCCTGAGACTCACCGTTGTAGCCTCTGGATTCACCTTCAGTAGTTCCAGCATGAACGGGGTCCGCCAGGCTCCAGGGAAGGGGCTGCAGTGGGTCTGATGGATTGATACTGATGGAAGTGGCACATACTACGCAGATTCCGTGAAGGGCCGATTCACCATCTCCAGAGACAATGCCAAGAACACGCTGTATCTGCAGATGAACCTGAGGGCCGAAGACATGGCCACATATTACTGTGCAAGAGACTGGGTGAGGGGACATCACTGGGAGCCCACACGCAAACCTCCCTGCAGGAGGGGATCAGCACCACCAGGGGGCGCACACTATGCACAATTCTGCGTTGTGTTGCCAGGAGCAGGTGCAGATGGAGGTTACAGGCAGGTTTCCTGTCAGGGTCTGGGGCTTCCTATCCACACAGCAGCTTCCCCAGGGAGCCTCTCTGGACACAGGATTCTGTGCGTACCTATTAACTCGCTGAATTAGATACCTGTTGTCATAGGAACACTGCACTAACATGCACAAAAGACACAGATGTTTCCATTGCTTACTCCTGTCCCTCAACATGAGTGAATTACAGATTTCCTGAGGCACAACAGCTGAACCATTAGAGGAGTCCCAGATGCACTCCCTGTGCAGCCAGGACCACAGGATCCCACAGCTCCCCATTAACTTCACCCAGCCCTTGTCCCAATCAAACAACGTGAGACTTCCCTCCTGGCACTTGCTACTCAGGACGTTAAATGAGCTACAGCTTTATTCAATTCCTCTAAACAAGAGATAAATCATCCCCATGTATTAGTCTGGATTCTGCTGAGGAACAGAACCCAAAGCACATTGGTTTCCATGACTAAAGAGGTTGGGAAGACCCATGATCTACTGTCACAAGCTGGAGACCCAGGAAAACCAGTGGTGTAATAGGTCTGATTCTGAACTAGGGTCTAGTCTCAGAACGTAGAGATCTGATGGTATAACTCTCATAACAAGGGCCAGAGGGGACCACTGTTCCAGTTCAAACAAGCACATGGGAAGTAAAAATGAGGGAATTCTTCCTCCCTCTGCATCAGATTCTATTCACAACCTTAATGGAATGGGTGATGCCCAGACAGAAACCATGGAAGGAAATGCCACTCCCTTCTGGAAACACATCACAGACATCCACAGAAACAGTGGTGAATCTGGGCACCCATGACTCAGTCAAGATAACCCATAAAGTTAATCATGACAAGACAACTTCCCGTAAATGTGGAGCTCAAAGACTGAAGACTTGAATTTAAATTAAAAATAAAACAAGAAAATTAAATACATACATATATGAACTATTGGGACTACCTCAAAATAGCACGCTTCTGCACAGTGAGGGAAAAAATCAACAAAAGTAAAAGGCAACCTATGGAATGGAAGAAGATATTTGTAAATGACATATCCTCAGGGTTAGTATTCAAACTATGTAAATGTTTTTAAATTATTTTCACATTATCAGTAGAGAGTGTGTCCATGCAGTTCAGCATACTGTCATGTGAGAAGCAAAATTCGTGTCTTCCACTTGTGTTTTGTGTTAGGATCTCACTGAACATGAGACCAACACTCTTCACAAAATTTGAACCGTACAGTACAGTACTGTTAATTACAGGGGTAATGTTGTGGAGACCCCTCTAGAACCTAATCATCTTGCATAACAGAAAATCATAGCCCTTGAGATCTACTCCTCATTGCCCCACCCTGCCAGCCCCAGACAACTGCCATTCCACTCTCCATTTTATTGTTATCAAATCCCAAATTCAGCTGAGTATTTCTGGAAAGGTCAATGTTCAAAGTTTTAGTTTTGGTGGGAAAAGAAGTTGAGCTTTATTTAGGAGGCCAGCCACCCAGAGAAAAGGCAGACTCTTCTCCAAAAGCCAACTCTGAGGGTTTCTACCCAACTCAGGGGGTTTTAAAGGACTAGACGGTACTTAAACAAGGGAGTTCCATGGTGGATACCATTTTCGATCATGTGCAGCCTCCATGGTGCAAGCTGCCAAAGTAACCTCAACTCCCCTGCATCTATCTCCACCTGAGGAGAGAAACTCACAGGCATGGGAGAAGACTGCCAGAGGCCAGGAAAGAACCACAATAAGGGATTAGAGGGGAAATCACCTGGGGCTCACACATGTTCAGCAGTACTTTCTGTTCTCACCAGATGGCATAAGAAAATACTAAAATACAACCTTGCACTTCACCAATCATGACACAGAATACTGGGAAATGTTTCCTCAGTAAACTCAGAGGAAGCTTCAAAGCAACAACCAAAAGGATCAAATGGCTTGCAAACTAATAGCCAACCAGAAAAAGACATGTAACATTACAAAGCGATGTTTTTCAATACGTACAAAGGTAAAATTGACAGTCTACCTCCATATCCCATGGAAGTAGGAAGCATTGGTCTCCATAATGAGGAAAAGCAGTCATCCAGAGAAAGTGACCCAGCAGTACCACAGGACATGGAATTGGTAGAGAAGTTCAGTGTGTTATAATTGCATATCCCGTATCCAAGTAGAAGGAGAAAAGATGGAATGTGTTGATTAGAGCCGTGTTTCTGGGTCCAAGTCCCTACCCATGTCCATGTGAGCACTGTTGACCATGGCCCACCTGACTCTCCCACATCCACCCCAGGTGAACTGATGAGCGGGGTCACCCAATGCCACACCCTGTGACTGTTACCTAACCCCACAGGTGGCCCCGAGGTGTAGGGTGCTGGCCACCTGGTACAGCCCTCTGTTCTGTCTGATGGTCTAGACCTGGTTTTGCTGAGGATCCTCCATTTATCCATTCTCACTGGCAGATGTCCCTGAGCAGGGGCATGAGGCTGGCAGAGGACCAGGTCACCCTGAGGGCACCCCTCTTGCTGTTTGCGCTCTGGGCATTGCTGGCTCCTGTCCAAGGTTCTCAAGGTCGTCCCTCATGGCGCTACATCTCTTCTGAGGTGGTAATTCCCAAGAAGGAGTTGCACCACGGCAAGGGCGTTCAGATGCCTGGCTGGCTGTCCTATAGCCTGCATTTTGGGGGCAAGAGCCATGTTATCCACATGAGGCACAAGAAACTCTTTTGGTCCAGACATTTGCTGATGATGACTCAGGATGATCAGGGAGCCTTGCAGATGGACTACCCCTTCATCCCTCCAGACTGTTACTACCTCGGCTACCTGGAGGAGATTCCTCTTTCCATGGTCACCATGGACACGTGCTATGGGGGCCTTGAAGGTATCATGAAGTTGGATGACCTTGCCTATGAAATCAGACCCCTCAGCCATTCCCAACGGTTTGAACACGTTGTTTCTCAGATAGTGGCAGACACCAATGCAACGGGACCTACTTATAACCTGGGATATGAGGAGGATAGGAACCCCCTGTTCTCTCAAGCAAATATCAGTGCAGTCCCCAGGATCTCTAGTAAGTTGTATTCATCCCATCATGGGATTTTGAAAGGACTTGTTCTCGGTTCCAAAACAATGTATAGTGTGTTCAACAACGTGTCAAAATGTGCCCGATTCCTCATAAGGCTTGTTAGTTTGACTGACTCAATGCTTCAAGGGATTGATGTAAGGCACTATATTTCCTCCATGGTCATTTATAATCTGGAAGATCCAGTTGTCTTGAACAATTTTCGGGTGCCAGGGAGTCCGATTCATATCTACTTTCAGAGACACTTATTTGTTGCTTTTAAACCACATACAGCTTTACTTATGAACAAAGATGCACCACATGAACTTCAGTTTCAGCCAGCCCCATACGCGGTATGCGGATCAAAATCCATCATCTCGCTTGCTTCTCTAGGCAGACATTTTTTATTGTTGTCTGTGTTAGTAGCCCAAAAAATTGCATTATCTATTGGTATTTTTTATGACAATCAGTTTTGTGCATGCCAGAGGAGGTCTACCTGCATTATGAATCAATACCCTGTTATGACAGATTCGTTCAGTAACTGTTCCTTCATTCATATGCAGCATGTAGTGGTGAATAATTTTTGTGAGTGCATATTTGACTCAGGACTTTCCTATTTCAATAAAAGCCTGACTCACGATCGTTGTGGAAACTATGTAGAGGAGCCAGGTGAGCAGTGTGACTGTGGCTCCTTCAAGCAGTGCTACAACAATCCCTGCTGTACGACTGATTGCATTCTAACCCCTGGCAGCAAATGTAATACAGGCAGATGCTGTACAAACTGCACCTATTCCGATGCTGGGACACTCTGCAGGCCCATCCAAAATATATGTGATCTTCCAGAATACTGCCGTGGGGTGTCCGTGGAGTGCCCTGATGACTTCTATATGCAAGATGGAACCCCGTGCACTGAAGAGGGCTACTGCTATCATGGAAACTGCACTGACCGCACTATGCACTGCCAAGAAATCTTTGGCAGAAATGCTGTGAAGGGTGAAAATGTCTGCTATACCATAAATCAAAAAGGCAGCCGATATGGGCACTGCAGAAGAGACCCAGGGGTATTCAAATCTAAACCCTGTTCCCCCACAGACATGCAGTGTGGAAGGCTGCAGTGTAGTAACGTCACGCATCTCCCTCAGCTGCAAGAGCATGTCGGATTTCATCAGTCTGAGATCTCAGGGTTCTGGTGTTTTGGGCTGGATTCGCATCATAGCACAGGAACAACCGATATTGGTCATGTGAGAACTGGTACCCCCTGTGCTCCTGGAAAGTTCTGTCAGGATACCTACTGCAATGGCAGTGTGGCTCAGCTGAACTATGACTGTATCCCGGAGAAATGCAGTCACAGAGGGATATGCAACAATAACAGGAACTGCCATTGCCACGTAGGCTGGGATCCTCCACGGTGCACTGAACGAGGCACTGGTGGGAGCACAGACAGTGGACCCCCTCCAAGAAGAATGCGGTCAGTCAGGCAAAGTCGTGAATCCGTGGTGTATCTCAGAGTGATCTTTGCTAGAATCTATGTCTTAATTGCTGCATTCCTCTTTGGTGTTGCCGGAAACGTCAGAACTATCAACAGACAGAAGGTTACGGAAGAGACTGTTGATCAAGACAATGCATAATTCAGCCTCCAGACCCCTAAACAACTATAGACAATCCACGTGGCTCATCTGTGAAAATACAGTAATGAGGCGGCACAGCTAACATCCACGTTTCCGGGGGTCTGCGGGAGACACAGGGGTCCACAGGCACATCATGGACCTGACACCAGGTCTCTGATGCGTCACTGAGCAGAACTCTGAAATAAAACTTGAAAACTGCATGCTTGTGGCCTCTATGTATTTGTGTAAGCCTGTAAGAGCCCAAACGGTGCCTAAGACTCTGTGCAGAAGACCTGAGTCAGCAGCTGTGTCTTGGGCAGAGGTTTCTGGTTCCAGAAATAAGAGAAGTTGCCACAAGCTCCTTGAGGGGCAAATTCATGAATTTTCTCCAAAACTGTGCTCTTGCACACTGAGCTTTGTCTCATTCTTCAGGTAATCTCTCATTTCCTGGTCCCAATATGGGTTCAGGGTGATGGAGGGCTCCCACCCACCCATACTGCCTGTCCCACACTGGGGTGTCTGTGGGCTGTCAGGGAAAGGGACATGGATTCGATCCCAGCCAGTGCAAGCTGTGCCTCCCTGGAGAGCAAATTTCCGAATGTGGGAGACTGAGACTATGAGGCTGAAAGTAGCCCCCAGTGAAATGAATCAGAAAGGTCGGCACAAGTGCCTATGGATGTCTCTGGCATTCTGAGGGAGCCCGATGAATATGAACCCCTTTTCTCCTTCTTTTCTCTATTTTTCAGTGAGTTCATCCTTAGATGAGGGTCTGCCTAGGATTTCCACTTTGGTTCTCCCAAGAACCTCCTAGAAGTCCTGCAGAGTTGAGCCTGTGGAAAGTTAGGGACCCTTTTTCTAAATATTTTTTACTATTTTTACAGTTGTCTAGCATACATTTCAAATCATAATAGTGATATTAAAGTCTGTTTATTTTCTTCTGGATTGAAAATATACAACTTTTTAATAGTAATTGATTAGGAAATTTTCAGAACTAAACAGTAACTGTTTCAGAAATTACTTTGGAATAAGAATGTATCCCATAATTCACCAATAGATGTAAAACACATGAAGCACATAACAGGATTTTCACTTCAGTTCATACCTAGAATCCTTGTTGGTGCAGATACTCTTGTAAGTCGTACCAATGTGTCCCCATGCATGCACTTTGTCTCAAAGACACATGGTTACACAAAGTATTAGACTGCCATGTGTACACATATTCTCCACGTTCCAGGGCAACCAGGTAATCATACTTTCCCAGCACCTCCTGAAATTCCCATGCAGCCACACTGCATGTTCCCAGCAAGAATGCGTCCAGGAATGTTTGGGAAGGAGGGCCAAACAGGTGCCCCGGCCACCTGCTCAGTAAACTACAGAAGGATGCTAAGTGAACTGTGGAGTAACATCAGCCCTTCTGCCTGTTTGGACACACGTGTTACAGATGCAGACCTATTCAGTTAACACCATACCTGTGCTGGAAACGTGAGTTTACCTTCAGGATAAAGTAAGAATGGGTCCTGTGGAGGATCTAGCACCCACAGGCCACACCCACTAATTGATGGGAGTCTACACACCAGCACACAGCGATGTGGGCTTCAAGTATAGTGCTGGGTCTGAGCTGACAAGCAGAATGTGGCTGAACCTAGAGCCTAGAAAAGTGAAGGGGAGGAAGAAATTCTCCACCAAATGTTCTTGTGGACCAAGAACTAAGTTCACAGAACCTGGTTTAACAGGGGAAAGAAACAAAAGTTCATTGTGTGTGCACAGAGGTCCCCTTAGATACACATTAACTAGATCAGAGAAGTGAGGGCCCCCTAAACTGACATTAATGAGCTAAGCAAATTGAGTGCCCCCTAGAGTAATATTAACTAGATAAGTGAACTGTAGTGTGCCCCCTAGATTTACTAACTAGATAAAGTGAGTGCCCCCTCAGATATACACAAATCAGATAAGCTAAGCAGGTGCCCATTAGATTTATATTGACTAAATAAGTAAAGTGTAGTGTGCCCCCTAGATTTACATTAACTAGATAAGCTAAGTGAGTGTCCCCTAAATTTACATTAACTGTATAAGCAAGGTGAGTGCCCTTAGATTTATGTTACTTAGGTAAGTGAAGTGTAGCTTGCCCCCTACATATACATTAACTCCATAAACTGAGTGCCCCCTAGATATACATTAACTAAATAAGCAAAGTGGAGTACCCCCTAGATACCCATTAACTAGACTGGCAAAGTGACGGCCCTCTAGATGTATGTTAACAAGAGAAGCAAAATGAGTGCCCCCTAGATGAATAACTAGATAAGTGAAGTTAGTGACCTCTAGATTTACATAACTAGATAAGCAAAGTTTAACCTGCCCCCTAGATTTATATTAACTACAAAAGTGAAGTGAGTGCCACCTACATATACATTAACTCCTTAAGGGAAGGGAGTGCCCCCTATATATACATGAAGGAGGTAAGTGAGGTGAGTGCCCCTAGAATTATATTAACTAGGTAAGGAAGAGAGTGCCCATAGATGTACATATACTGGATAAGCAAAGTGAGGTTTCCCTAGATTTACATTAACTATCTAGGCGAAGTGTAGCTTGCCCCCTAGATTTACATTCACTACATAACAAAGTGAATGTGTCCCCTAGATTGACATTAACTAGATATGGAAAGGGGAGCTTGCCCCCGAGATTTGCATTTACTAGATAAGCAAAGTGAGTGCCCCCTAAACATACATTAACCGGATAATTAAAGTGAGTTCCCCCTATGCTGACATTAACTAGATAAGCAAATTGAATGCGCCCTAGATATACATTAATTAGATAAGCAAAGTGTGCTTACCTAATGTGTCCCATAGATTTTCATTAACAAGAAAAGGAAATGAGTGCCCCCTAGATTTACATTAACTAGATAAGTGAAACGAGTGCCCCATCAACTCACATTAACTAGGTGAGTTAAATGAGTGCCCACTACATAAAAATTTACTGGATAAGTGAATGATCCCTAGATTTACATTAACTACATAAGGGAACTGAGTGCCCCCTAGATTTACATTAACTAGATAATCACAGTGAGTTCCCCTACATTTATTTCAACTAAATCAGTGCAGTGCCCCCTAGATTTATATTAACTAGCTGCACTAGATCAATATTAACTAAATAAGTGAACTTTAGTGTTCCCACTAGACTTACGTTAACTACATAAGGGAACTGAGTGTCCCCTAGATTTACATTAAATCAATAAGCAAAGCGAGTGTCCCCTAGGTCTATATGAACTAGATAAGGGTGATGAGTGCTCCCTAGATATTCGTTAATGAGATAAGGGAAGTTAGTAACTCCTAGATACACATTAACCACACAAGCAAAGCATTGCCTGCTGTTTTCAGCAAAGCCAGAAAGCAGTGTTCTGCTTTGCAATGTGTTCCCTGTAATGTCCTACACCAGGACATACCTATTTGATTTCCCACATGTCTGACTTACTTCACTTATCCTGATGCCCTCAGGATCCACCCATGTTGTCGCAAAGGGCAAATTTTCATTCTTTCTTATGGACGAATCATAGAATTCCACTGTACATACAGGCCACACTTCTTTTTACCCATTCTTCTGTCTGCGGACACATAGGGTGTTTTGGTTCTTGTAAATAATGCTACAATGCACAAGGATGGGGGGAATGAAGATACCATTTAAAGTTAGAGTTTTCACTCTCTTTGGAAAGTTGGACTTCCACAAAGACTCCAGTCCATGTGTGATCAACTAAGACTGTTTCCCAGAACCTCGGAGACCACAGACAAGAAAGGTGGAGCAGGTTCAGGGGTCACTGTAGAGTCCAAAGCCACACTCAGGTATGTTCACCTATGCATGTGTAGGGAAGACTATTCAGGGGTTCTTTGACATATGGAGCTGGATCCCACAGGGCCCAAAAATGCACATTTGTTTGTGGATGGATGCCAAGTTTTGGAGGGGTGTGAGAGACAACACAGGGACATCTTAGGCTGCTATGAGGCTGACATTACCCCTCTACTACACTTCCAATTCTTTTGTGAGATTCAAAAGACAAAAGCATCAAGTGTGACTATAAATCAATGCTCATGGGTACACAATACATACAGATGTGGCCTGTGACATCAGTAGAGTGGGGAGTGGTGTGGAGCCGATAAAGTGTACTTGTCCGTGGGATTGAATTTAAGTAGTTATCAGTTGACAATAGACTGTTACGGCTTTAGAGTGTTTTGTATAAGGGCATGGTAAACCCAAAGGATCTATCTAAAGAATGTGCACAAAGGAACAAAGAAGCAAATGAAAATGTGTCACTGCAAAATATCAACTAAGCACAAAGGAAGCCATTCATATGGGAAATGGAGTACAAAAGCTGTGAGATGTGGAAAGAAAACACAGACCTTATGTTATGTTCCAATCACAATAAGGAAAAGTGTTCACCCTTCTTTTTTTGTTTTGTTTTGTTTTGTTTTGTTTTCTTTTGTTTTGTTTTGTTTTGTTTTGTTTTGTTTTGTTTTGTTTTGTTTTACATCCCAAATTGCTCATGATCTATCCCCTGGCCATAATGTCTTTAATTTTCTTCAAAAACGCCACGATCTCTACTTAGCACCAGTGTCCTAACACCTGTTGTTATGGCTGTTGTTTCTATGAGTGTACAGAATCACATGAAATTATTCCCACCAACACAGACACATGCACACTTGTATGAAATCTTCTCTGTGCATAAACATCTTTAGGGTTAATATCACATATTGTATGATTTGCAGTCATGTCCATGCATAAATTATTACTAGCCAAATGTGTATAGGAATGTCTTCTAGGAATACCTTTTTTTTTTGGCCCCAGATTTATTGAGATACAATCGACATACAACACTATGTAAGTTTAAGGTGTACAATGTGATGCCTTGATACATGTATATAATGTGAAATGTTTACCAAGTTGAAGTTAGTCAATACATTCTTCAGCTAATTATGGTAAGAACATAAAGCAACTTTCAATATACAATATGTATATTAATTATTGTCATCTTACTATACATTAGACCCATGGAAGCTTTTTGTCTATCTTCTAACTGGAAGTTTGGACACACTGAGCAATGCCCCCCCCCCCCCCCATTTTCCCTGCCCCTCAGTCCCTGGAACCTACCATTGCACACTCTGTTTCTGGGAAATTGATGTTTCTAGACTCCACATGTAAGTGTGATTATACAGAATGTGTCTTTCTCTGTGTGACTAATTTAACTTAGCATAATGTCTTCAAGCTTCATCCATGTAGTCACAAATGGCACGATTAACTTTTATATGGATGAAATCTATCTATCTATCTATCTATCTATCTATCTATCTATCTATCTATCTATCTATCTCTGTATCCATCCATCCATCTATCTAATCTCACATCTTCTTTATCTATTAATCCCTTGATGAGCAGTTAGGTCTCTTTAGTGCCTCAGCTATGGAGAATAAGACTGCAATGAACATGGGGTGCACATATCTCTGATGTAGTGCCTTCATCCCCTGTATATATCACTCAGAAATGGGATCGCTGGGTACAACCATACTTTTGTTACTAATTTTTTGAGAATTCTCCATACTGCTTTCAGTAGTAACCTCACCAGTTTACATTCCTAGGGACAGTGTACCAGGTTTGCTTATTTCCACATGCTCACAAGCATTTGTTATCTCTTGTCTGATGGTAACAGCCATAATAACAGGTGTGAAGTGTCATGGGATTGTGGCTTTGATTTGCATGTCTCTGGTGATGAGTGATGTTGAGCACCTTTTAATGCACTTGCTGGACGTTTGTACATGGACTTTGGAAACATGCCCTTTCAAGTCCTCTACTCCCCCATTTTTTAAAAATTGGGTTGCTTGTTATAATATTCAGCAAAATAAGCTTTTTTTAAATTTTGGATATGAACCTCATATCACACGTTTTACAATTTTTTTCCATCCCTGTAAAATGTCTTTTCCTTTGGTGAATGTGTCTTTTCCTAAGCAGAAGATTTTTAGTTTGATGTGTTCTCACTCACTGATTTCTGTCTTCATTGACTGTGCATTTGGAGTCATATCCGAAACATCATTTCCAAGACCAAGGTCAAGGAGATTTTTGCCCATGTAGTTTTTAGGTGTGTTATGGTATCCCTATCTGGTTTTTGTGTAAAAGGAAGGCGGGCATTTTAAAACTAGTGGGGACATTCACTCTTCCTCTCAAGTTGGGCACCAGCAGACAGCCCCTTTGTGTCTCCAGCTGAGGAGGGAACCCCACATGCATAGGAGGAGACTGCCAGAAGCCGGGAAAGAATCACAATAAAGGATTAGAGGGAAAAAATCCTGGAGCTCACACGTGGTCACCAGTACTTTCTGTTCTCACCAGCTGGCATAAGAAAATACTAAAATGCAACCTTACACTTCACCAGTCATGACACAGAATACTGGGAAATGTTTCCTCAGTAAACTCAGAGGAAGCTTCAAAGTAACAACCAAAAGGATCAAATGGCTTGCAAACTAATAGCCAACCAGAATAAGACATGTAAAATTACAAAGCAATGTTTTTCAACACGTACAAAGGCAAAATTGATGTCTACCTCCACATGCCAAGGAAGTAGGAAGCAGTGGTCTCCATAATGAGGAAAAGTAGTCATCCATAGAAAGTGAACCAGCAGTACCACAGAACATGGAAGTGGTAGAGAAGTTCAGGGTGTTAAAATCGTATATTCTGTATTCAAGTAGCTAAGGGAAAGATGGAATGTGTTGAATAGAGCCATGTCTCTGGGTCCAAGTCCCTACTATGTCCATGTGAGCATGCTTGGACAGGGCCTGCCTGCCTCTGCCACATGTGCCCCAGCTAAACTGATGTGCAGGGTCACCCAATGCCACACCCTGTAACTGTTACCTAACCCCACAGGTGGCCCCCAGGTGTAAGGTGCTGACTGCTCAGCACAGCCCTCTGTTCTGCCAGATGGTCTAGATCTGGCTTTGCTGACGATCCTCCATTTATCCATTCTCCCTGGCAGATGTCCCTGAGCAGAGGCATGAGGCTGGCAGAGGGCCAGGTCACCCTAAGTGTGTCCCTCTTGCTGTGTGCATTCTGGGCAGTGCTGGCTCCTGTCAAAGGTTCTCAAGATCATCCCTCATGGTGCTACATCTCCTCTGAGGTGGTATTTCCCAAGAAGGATCTGAACCACACCAAGGGCATTCAGATGCCTCGCTGGCTGTCTGATAGCCTGCGTTTGGGGGGCAAGAGACAAAACTTCATTTTTACTTTCAATTTCTATTAAAAATATTCCTATTTGGGGAGAGAGGGGAAGATGGAGGCTTAGGAGAACACCTTATCACGCTGATCGCTTAGATTCCACCCACATCTGCCTAAATAACCCAGAAAACTTCCAGAAGACTAGCAGAACGGACTCTCCAGAGCCAAGCACACACAAGAAGCCTATGGAAGAGGGTAGGAAGGGCAGAGAGGTGGTGCATGCTATACGGACAGTTGGGAGGGAGCCAGAGTGGTGGAGGGGGAGACCGCCCGGGAAGGCACAAACCCCAAAGTCTGGCTTGCAAAAGTGGAGGGGCTGGACTCTGTAAGTTCTGACAGCCAGCGGGGCTTAACATCTGGGTGCTAAAAGTCAACATCTCTGCTCTCAGAGAGAGGGGAGAGTAAGAGGACACCTGGAGGCAGAGTTGATGAGTCCCGGAAGACAGAGCTCAACTCGGCAGAAACAAAGGCAGTGGCCAGCGCCATCTCCCTCTCCCATCCGCCAGCCGAAATCCCAAAGGGAACCAGTTCCTGTCACCAAACTTGCTTGCCTCACGCAAACACCCAACACTGTGCTTCTGTGGATCCATCCCTCCGACGGGTCTGCCTCCCTCCCGGTGCTTCAGGGCCCCTACCACAGGGAACCACTGATGGCAAAGCGAGCTAAGCCTACCCCTCCCACCACTGTGCACCTTGCGGATCCACCCTGGCTAATATGCCAGATGCTATGGAAGCAGCACCCCAAGCCTGGAAGTGTGCAAGCAGCACAGACAGGGGCCACACCACTCCACAGTGAATCTTGCCCCTGGGAGAGGGTAAGATAAGGTACACACCAGTGTGACTGTGGCCCCAGCGGTGGGCTGGGGGCAGACATTGGGTCTGACTGCAGCCCCGCCCACCAACACAAGTGACACCAGACAGCACAGGGGAAGTGCCCTGCAGTTTGGAGCCACCACAGGGACTACCAAAAATGATGAAATGGAAGAACTCGCCTCAAAAGAAACTCCAGGAAGTAGTGACACCTAACGAATTGATCAAAAACGATTTAAGCACTATAACACAACAAGAATTTAGAATAATAGTCATAAAAGTAATCACTGGGCTTGAAAAAAGCACAGAAGAAAGCAGAGAATCTATTACTACAGAGATCAAGGGACTAAGAAATAGTCATGAGGAGCTAAAAAATACTATAAATGAGGTGCAAAATAAAATGGAGGTGGCCGTAGCATGGTCTGAAGAGGCAGGGGAGAGAATAGGTGAATTAAAGGATAAAATTATGGAAAAAGAGGAAGCTGAGAAAAAGAGAGAGAAAAAAATCCAGGAGTATGAGGGGAGAATTAGAGAACTAAGTGATGCAATCAAATGGAACAATATCTGTATCATAGGAATTCCAGAAGAGGAAGAGAGAGAGAAAGGGACTGAAGGTGTACTTGAACAAATCATAGCTGAGAACTTCCCTGATCTGGGGAAGGAAAAAGGCATTGAAATCCAAGAGGCACAGAGAACTCCCTTCAGATGTAACTTGAATCGATCTTCTGCACGATATAACATAATGAGACTGGCAAAATACAAGGATAAAGAGAAAATTCTGAAAGCAGCTAGAGCTAAACATGCTCTAACTTACAAAGTGAGATCCATAAGAGTAGTGGCAGACCTATCTACTGAAACTTGGCAGGCCAGAGAGGAATGGCAGGAAATCTTCAATGTGAGGACCAGAAATGCAGCCAAGAATCCTTTATCCAGCAAGTCCGTCATTCAGAATAGGAAAGATAAAGGTCTTCCCAAACAAACAAAAATGGAAGGAATTCATCACCACTAAACCAGCCCTACAAGAGATCCTAAGGGGGATTCTGTAAGTGAAATGTTGCAAGGACCACAAAGTACCAGAGACATCACTACAAGCATGAAACCTACAGATATCCCAATGACTCTAAACCCATAACTTTCGATAAGACTGATGTAAATGGACTAAATGCTCCAACCAAAAGACACAGGGTATCAGAATGGATAAAAAAACAAAACCCATCGATTTTCTGTCTACAAGAGAATCATTTTAGACCTGAGGACACCTTCAGATTGAAATTGAGGGAATGGATAGCTATCATGCTACTGGAAGTCAAAAGAAAGCTGGAGTAGCCATACGTATATCAGACAAACTAGACTTAAATTAAAGGCTGTAACAAGAGTTGAACAAGGGCATTATATAATAATTACATGGTCTATCCATCAGGAAGAGCTAACAATTATAAATGTCTATGCACCAAATATGGTAGCACCAAAATATATAAAATAATTACAAACATAAGCAACCTTATTGATAAGAATGTGATCACTGCAGGGGACTTTAACACCCACATACAACAATGGATAGATCATCTAGACACAGGATCAATACAGAAACAAGGGCCCTGAATGATACATTGGATCAGATGGACTTAACAGATATATTTAGAACTCTGCATCCCAAAGCAACAGAATATCCTTTCTTCTCAAGTGCACATGGAACATTCTCCAAGATAGATTACATACTGGGTCATAAAACAGCCCTTCATAAGTACAAAAGAACTCAGATCATACCATTCACAGTTTCAGACCAAAGTGCTATGAAACCTGAAATCAACCACAGGAAAAAGTCTGGAACACTTCCAAAAGCATGGAGGTTAAAGAACACCATACTAAAGAATGAACGGGTCACCCAGGCAATTAGAGAAGAAATTTAAAAATATATGGAAACAAATGAAAATGAAAATACAACACTCCAGGGGGGCCCAAGGTGGCTCAGTCGGTTGAGATTCCAACTTCGGCTCAGGTCACAATTTCCCAGCTTGTGTCTCCGAGCCCCACGTCCGGGTCTGTGCTGACAGCTCAGAGTCTGGAGCCTGCTTTAGATTGTGTGCCTCCCTCTCTCTCTGCCCCTAACCCACTCGCATTCTGCCTCTGTCTCTATCAAAAATAAAAAAAAAAAAAACATTAAAAAAAGAAAATACAACAATCCAAATGCTTTGAGATGCAGCAAAGGCAGTCCTGAGAGGAAAATACATTGTAATCCAAGCCTATCTCAAGAAACAAGAAAAATCCCAAATACAAAATCTAACAGCACACATAAAGGAAATAGAAGCAGAACAGCAAAGGCACCCTAAACCCAGCAAAAGAAGAGACATAATAAAGATCAGAGCGGAAATAAACAATATAGAATCTAAAAAACTGAAGAGCAGATCAATGAAACCAAGAATTGTTTTTTTGAAAAAATAAACAAAATTGATAAACCTCTAGCCAGCCTTCTCAAAAAGAAAAGGGAGATGACACCAATAGATAAAATCATGAATGAAAATGGAATTATTACAACCAAACCCTTAGAAATACAAGCAATTATCAGGGAATACTATGAAAAATTATATGCCAACAAACTGGACAACTTGGAAGAAATGGACAAATTCCTAAGCACCCATGCACTTCCAAAACTCAAACAGGAAGAAATAGAAAAATTTGAACAGACCCATAACCAGTGAAGAAATTGAATCAGTCATTAAAGATCTCCCAACAAACAAGAGTCCAGGACCAGATGGCTTCCCTGGGGAATTCTACCAGACATTTAAAGCAGAGATAATACCTCTAGTTCTCAAGCTGTTCCAAAAAAATAGAAAGGGAAGGAAAACATCCAGACTCATTCTATGAAGCCAGCATTACTTCGATTCCTAAACCAGACAGAGACCCAGCAACAAACACAACTACAGCCCAATATCCCTGATGAATATGGATGCAAATATTCTCAATAAGATACTAACAAATCGAATTCAACAGCATATAAAAAGAATTATTCACCATGATCAACGGGATTCATTCCTGGGCTGCAGGCCTGGTTCAACATTCGCAAATCAATCAGTGTGATACATCACATTAATAAAAGAAAAGATAAGAACCATATGATCTTGTCAACCGATGCATAGAAAGAATTTGACAAAATTCAGCATCCTTTCTTAATAAAAACCCTCAAGACACTCGGGATAGAAGGAAAACACTTGAACATCATAAAAGCCATTTATGAAAAGCTCACAGCTAATATCATCCTCAATGGGGAAAAATTGAGATATTTCACTGCTGTTGTTTAACATAGTGTTGCAAGTGCTAGCATCAGCAATCAGACAACAAAAGGAAATCAAAGGTATCAAAATTGGCAAAGATGAAGTCAGGCTTTCACTTTTTGCAGATGACATGATACTACACATGGAAAACCCAATAGACTCCACCAAGAGTCTGCTAGAACTGATACATGAAATCAGAAAAGTCGCAAGATACAAACGCAATGTACAGAAATCAGTTGCATTCTTATACACTAACAGTGAAGCAACAGAAATGCCAATAAAGAAACTGATCCCATTCACAATTGCACCAAGATTCATAAAATACCTAGGAATAAACCTAACCAAAGATGTAAAAGATCTGTATGCTGAAAACTATAGAAAGCTTATGAAGGAAACTGAAGAAGATGCAAAGAAATGGAGAAACATTCCATGCTCATGGATTGGAAGAATACATATTGTTAAAATGTCAAAACTACCCAAATCAATCTACACAATCAAAATTGCAATCCCAATCGAAATTGCACCAGCATTCTTCTCGAAGCTAGAGCAAGCAATCCGAAAACTTGTATGGAACCACAAAAGACCCAGAATAGCCAAATATTGAAGAAGAAGACCAAAGCGGGAGGCATCACAATCCCAGACTTTAGCCTCTACTACAAAGCTGTCATCGTCAAGACAGCATGGTATTGGCACAAAAACAGACACATAGACCAATGGAATAGAATAGAGACTCCAGAATTGGACCCACAAATGTATGGCCAACTAATCTTTGACAAAGCAGGAAAGAATATCCAATGGAAAAAAGACAGTCTCTTTAACAAATGGTGCTGGGAGAACTGGACAGCAACATGCAGAAGAATGAATCTAGACCACTTTCTTACACCATTCACAAAAATAAACTCAAAACAGATAAAGGACCTGAATGTGAGACAGGAAACCATCAAAACCCTAGAGGAGAGAGCAGGAAAAAACCTCTCTGACCTCAGCCACAGCAAATTCTTACTTGACACTTCTCCAGAGGCAAGGGAATTAAGAACAAAAATGAACTATTGGGACTTCATGAAGATAAAAAGCTGTACTGCAAAGGAAACAATCAGCCAAATTAAAAGACAGCCAACGGAATGGGAAAAGATATTTGCAAATGACATATCAGACAAAGGGCTAGTATCCAAAATCTATAAAGAACTCATCAAATTCCACACCTCATAACAAATAATCCAGTGAAGAAAGGGGCAGAAGACATGAATAGACACTTCTCTAAAGAACACATCCAGATGGCCAACAGGCACATGGTTAGAACTCAACGTCACGCCTCATCAGGGAAATACAAATGAAAACCACACTGAGATACCACCTCATGCCAGTCAGAGTGGCTAAAATGAACAAATCAGGAGACTATAGATGCTGGAGAGGATGTGGAGAAATGGGAGCCCTCTTGCACTGTTGGTGGGAATGCAAACTGGTGCAGCCATTCTGGAAAATAGCGTGGATGGTCCTAAAAAATTAAAAATAGGGGGGCGCCTGGGTAGCTTGGTTGGTTAAGCGTCCGACTTCGGCTCATGTCATGGTCTCATGGTCCGTGGGTTCGAGTCCCATGTCGGTCTCTGTGCCGACAGCTCAAAGCCTGGAGCCTGATTCGGATTCTGTGTCTCCCTCTCTCTCTGCCCCTCCCCCGTTCATACTCTGTCTCTCTCTGTCTCAAAAATAAATAAACGTTAAATTTTTTTTAATTAAAAAAAAAATTAAAAATAGGTCTACCCTATGACCCAGCAATAGCACTGCTAGGAATTTACCCAAAGGATACAGGAGTGCTGATGCATAGGGGCACTTGTACCCCAATGTTTATAGCAGCACTTTGTTTTTTTTTTTTTTTTTTTTTTGTTTTTATTTTATTTTTTAATATATGAAATTTTCTGTCAAATTGGTTTCCATACAACACCCAGTGCTCATCCCAAAAGGTGCCCTCCTCAATACCCATCACCCACCCTGCCCTCCCTCCCACCCCCCATCAACCCTCAGTTTGTTCTCAGTTTTTAACAGTCTCTAATGCTTTGGCTCTCTCCCACTCTAACCTCTTTTTTTTTTTTTTTTTTTTTTTTTCTTCCCCTCCCCCATGGGTTTCTGTTATGTTTCTCAGGATCCACATAAGAGTGAAACCATATGGTATCTGTCTTTCTCTGTAAGGCTTATTTCACTTAGCATCACACTCTCCAGTTCCATCCATGTTGCTACAAAAGGCCATATTTCATTTTTTCTCATTGCCACGTAGTATTCCATTGTGTATATAAACCACAATTTCTTTATCCATTCATCAGTTGATGGACATTTAGGCTCTTTCCATAATTTGGCTATTGTTGAGAGTGCCGTATAGCAGCACTTTGAACAATAGGGAATTATGGAAAGAGTCTAAATGTCCATCAACTAATGAATGGATAAAGAAATTGCGGTATCTATTCAAAATGGAATACTACCTGACATTGTGAAAGAATGAAATGTGGCCTTTTGTAGCAACATGGATGGATCTGGAGAGTGTTGTGCTGAGTGAAATTAGTCATATGGAGAAAGACAGATACTGTATGTTTTCACTCTTATTTGGACCTTGAGAAACTTGACAGAAGACCATGGGGACGGGGAAGAAAAAAAAAAGTTAGAGAGGGAGGGAGTCAAACCATAACAGACTCTTAAAAACTGAATAAACTGAGGGTTGATGGGGGGTGGGAGGGAGGGGAGGGTGGGTGATGGGTATTGAGGAGGACATCTGTTGGGATGAGCATTGGGTGTTGTATAGAAACCTATTTGACAACAAATTTCATATTTACAAAATAATCTTATTTAACTGTCATTACTATGTTTTTTTAGTTTTATGTAAATTTTTTCAAATTCTATTTTATTTCCATCATTTTACTTTAGTCTACTACAGTATATTCACATTTTCAAATTATCAAATGATTTCTTTTTTTCTTTTCTTTATCTTTATTGTCTTTTTCATTTCTTTACTTTTTTCTTAAATACAGAACAAAAAAATCATAATTTTTATTAAAAATATTTTTATTTAATTTTTTCTACTATATGCTTTACTTTTGTCTATATTATTTTCAAATTCTATTTTACTCCCATCTACCCATTTTACTCAACATCAGTGTATGCATTTTTTCAAATTCTCAAATGATTTACTTTGCACCCTTTTTTTTCCCTAACCTCTCAAACCACTTTCAACACCTCAACAAAACACACCTAGGATCAAGCATTAACTATTAGATGTGTGTGTGTGTGTGTGTGTGTGTGTGTGTGTGTGAGTGTGTTTAATTTTTAATTTTAATATTTTTGAAATTTTATTTATTTTATTTCAATATTTCTACTTCATTAATTCCTTTTCTCTCTTCAAAATGACAAAAAAAAGGAATTCACCCCTAAAGAAAGACCACGAAGAAACAACAGCCAGGGATTTAACCAACACAGGTACAAGCAAGATGTCTGAACCAGAATTTAGAATCACGATAATAAGAATACTAGCCGGAGTAAAAAATAGATTAGAATCCCTTTCTGAAGAGATAAGAGAAGTAAAAAAAACAATAGCCAAAATGAAATTAAGAATGTTATACCTGAACTGCAATCACGGATGGATGCAGCTGTGGTAAGGATGGATGAGGCAGAACAGAGAATCAGCGATACAGAGGAGAAACTAATAGGAAATAATGAAGCAGAAAAAAAAGAGGGAGATTAAGGCAAAAGGGCATGAATTAAGAATTAGAGAAATCAGTGACTCATTCAAAAGGAACATCAGAATCATAGGGGTCCGAGAAGAGGAAGAAAGAGAAATAGGGGTAGAAGGGTTATGTGAGCTGATCATAGTGGAATACTTCCTAACCTGGGGAAAGACACAGACATCAAAATCCAGGAAGCACAGAGGACCCCCATTAGATTCAACACAAACTGCCCAGCAACAAGGCATACCATAGTCAAATGCACAAAATACTCAGGCAAGGAGAGAATCATGAAAGCAGAAAGGAAAAAAAAGTCCCTAACATACAAGGGAAGACAGATCAGGTTTGCAGCAGACCTATCCACAGAATCTTGGCAGGCCAGAAAGGAGTGGCGGAGTCTATTCAGTGTGCTGAATCAGAAATGTATGCAGACAAGAATTCTTTATCCAAGAAGGCTGTCATTCAAAATAGAAGGAGAGATAAAAGTTTCCCAGACAAACAAAAATTAAAAGAGTTTTTGACCACTAAACCAGCCCTGCAAAAAATTTTAAGGGGGAGTCTCTGAGGGGACAAAAGATGAAAAAATATGTGTGTGTGTGTGTGTGTGTGTGTGTGTGTGTGTGTGTGTATCAAAAGCAAGGAAGGTTAGAAAGGACCAGAGAACACCATCAGAAATTCCAGCTCTACAAGCATCATCATGGCAATAAACTAATATCTTTCAGTACTCACTCTAAACCTCAGTGGA
Source organism: Panthera onca (assembly GCF_046562875.1). Classification (NCBI taxonomy): domain Eukaryota; kingdom Metazoa; phylum Chordata; class Mammalia; order Carnivora; family Felidae; genus Panthera; species Panthera onca. The sequence goes on along the minus strand of NC_138344.1, from coordinate 146,668,114 downwards.
CTCAATGCCCCAATCAAAAGATATAGGGTAACGGAATGGATAAGAAAACAAGATCCATCTATATGCTGTTCACAAGAGACCCACTTTAGACCTAAAGACACCTTCAGATTGAACATAAGGGGATGGAGAACCATCTATCATGCTAATGGTCAACAAAAGAAAGCCCAAGTAGCCATACTTATATAAGACAATCTACACTTAAAAATACTGTATCAAGAGATGCAGAAGGGCATTATATCATGATCAAGGGGTCTATAGACGAAGAAGACCTAATAATTGTAAACATTTATGCGCCAAATGGGAGAGCACACAAATATATAAATCAATTAATCACAAACATAAAAAACTCACCGATAGTAATACCATAATATTAGGAGGCTTCAACACCCCACTCACAGCAATGGACAGATCATCTCAACAAAAAATCGACAAGGAAAGAATGGCTTTGAATGACACACTGGACCAGATGGACTTAACAGATATATTCAGAATATTTCATCCTAAAGCATCAGAATATGCATTCTTCTCCAGCGCACATGGAACGTTCTCCAGAATAGACCATATACCGGGACACAAATCAGCCCTAAGTAAGTACAAAAAGATTGAGATCATACTGTGCATAGTTTCAGACCACAATGCTGTGAAACTCAAAAACAACCACAAGAAAAAATTTCGAAAGGTAAAAAATACTTGGAGACTAAAGAACATCCTACTAAAGAATGAATGAGCTAACACAATTCATCAGGAAGTTAAAAAGTATATGGAGGAAGTTAAAAAGGAAGGAAGTTAAAAAGTATATGGAAGTCCATTAAAATGATAACACCACAACCCAAAACCTCTGGGTCGCAGCAAAGGTGGTCATAAGATGAAAGTATATAGCATTCCAGGCCTTCCTAAAGAAGGAAGAAAAGATCTCAGATACACAACCTAACCTTACACCTTAAGGAGCTGGAAGAAGAACAGCAAATAGAACCCAAAACCAGCAGAAGACAGGAAATAATAAAGATTACAAAAGAAATTAATGCTATTGAAACCAAAAAAAACAAAAACAAAAACAAAAAACAAAAAAAACAGTAGACCAAATCAATGGAACCAGAAGCAGGTTCTTTGAAAAATGAACAAAACTGATAAACCACTAGCCAGTTTGATCCAAAAGAAAAAGGAAAGGATGCAAATAAGTAAAATCAAGAATGACAGAGGAAAGATCACAACCAACACAACAGAAATAAAAACAATAATAAGAGAATATTATGAGCAATTATATGCCAATAAAATGGGCAATCTGGAAGAAATGGACAAATTCCTAGAAACATAATACACTACCAAACTGAAACAGGAAGAAATATAAAAATTTGAACAGACCGATAACCAGTAAGGAAATAGTATTAGTAATCAAAAATCCTTCAAAAACAAGAGTCCAGGGCCAGATGGCTTTCCAGCGGATTCTACCAAACATATCCCTACTAAGAAAGTAGGGATAGAAGAAGCATAACTCGATATCATAAAAGCCATATATGAATGACCCAACACTAATATCATCCTCAATGGGGAAAAAGTGAGAGCTTCAATGTGCTTAGTGTTACTACAATAGTGAAGAACTAAGGTTTCTCTGCACAGCATTCTAGAGCCTAAATTCCTTTTTCTGGTGCTAAGGACAGTTCTCCCCTCCTGGTACAAAAAGGGTGTATTTCACATAGGAGATTTATATTCTGTTTAGGGAACAAAGGATGTTCAGTGCGTCTCTGCACTGGCTGTTTCTCAAGCATGTTTCATTCCAGCGGCATATTTGGGGTGGCATATTCTGCTCCCCTCCACCATGTAATGCTGGAGTAGAGACACGGGAATAAATGTCCTGTGAGTCTTGACAGGAACCTCCCTGCAGGGCCGGGCCTAGACTGCAGGGAGCTTTCAGTACTACCCAGCACCAGGCTGCTACCCCAGGTGAGTAGGTGCACAAGGGGTGAGGAAGGCTTTCCTGTCAGAAGCCAGTGTTTCCTTTTCCAGAAAGCAATCTAAAATATGAGTAGATGAGGGATGCTAAAGGGTGTTTAAATATCCTGTTCCATCAGAGCATTTAATGAACTCAGGTAGTGAGAAGACACTTGACGCTGCTACTCCAGGGCTTTTAGATATCTTCATCTAAGAGATGGAAGCCAGGACGCATTTATTATCCCATTTTGTGCAGCAGTTCGGAGACACGCCTCTCCAGGAATAAGACGTTCAGATATCAGAGCCAACAACAGGTTCAGGTGGTCTCTGCCTCATTCAATACTGGTCCACAATGGGGAGAATTTCCTGTAAGGTCTTATCACTCAGTGGCAGGAGCTCAGTCTGCACACAGTTCAGGAACCTGGCCAAGGGCCCATGTCCTCAAACAAGGATTAGACTGGTGCTCTCTGAGTCCCAATGTACATGGTCTCTGGGACCGTCTCCAGATGGTTCTTGTCTTGTGTATGAAATACTCTGTCTCATGACTAGGCAAATAGTCCTAAGAGCACTAGGTTAAGTATGGGTGTGTCTGTGCCCTGAGAGCATCACTGTACAATGCCATCCTCTACCGGAGACCCTGAGACGCATCCCCTCACAATGGACTGGAGCTGGAGAATCCTCTACCTGGTGGCAGTGGCGACAGCTAAGGGTCAGCCAAGTCCCTGGACACAGGAGAGGACCAGGACCGGTCAACATTGATTTCATCCACTCTTGTCCCCTCTCTACAGGTGTGCACTCCCAGGTTTTGCTGGTGCAGTCTGGGGCTGAAGTGAGGAAGCCTGGGGCATCAGTGAAGATCTTCTGCAAAGCATCTTGACACAGCTTCACTGATTACTATATGCACTGGGTGCTACAGGCTCCTGCACAAGGGCTTGAGTGGATGGGAAGCATTGACCCTGAAGATGGTGCTACAAGCTATGCACAGAAATTCCAGGGCAGACTCACTCTGACGGCAGACACATCCACAAACACAGCCTACATGGAGCTAAGCAGTCTGAGGTCTGCAGAAACGGCCATGTATTACTGTGCAAGGACACAGTGAGGGGTTGTCAGTGTGAGCCCAGACACAAACCGCCCTGTAGAAGATCAGGACCGCCAGGGGGTGCACACTATGCACCATTCTGTTTGTGTTCCCAGGAGCAGGTGCAGGTAGGGGTTGTTAGAAGGTTTTGTGCCATGGCCTGGGGCTTCCTCTCCATACAGCAGTTTCCCCCAGGAAGCCTCTCTGGACACATGATTCTGTGCTTACCTACTCGGGTCTGGTTTACAAAGTTTGTTTTACCAGGAACACTATACTTACATGAACAAGAGATAGAGTCTCTTACAATTGCTTACCCTTGTACTAAATATCAATGGTTTACACGTATCCTGATGCACATCAACTGAACATTTACAGGAGTCCCAGGTGCGCTCACTTTGCATCTAGGACCACAGGATCCCATAGCTCCTCGTTATCCTCACCCTGCTCTTGTCCTAGTCAAACACCATGACACTTCATTCATGTCACTTAGGTTCTCAGAACTTTATAGGTGTTACAGTTTTCTTCAAATACTTGAAACTACAAGAGAAAAAGCATCTACATGTATTAGTCAGGATAATCCTGAGGAACAGAACACAAAGCACATTGGCTTACATGACTAAATAGGCTGAGAAGTCCCATGATATACTATCACATGTTGGATACCCAGTAAAGTCAAAGGTGTAATTCTCATCTGATTCCAAACTAGTGTCAAGTCTGAGAACATGGGGACCTGAGGGTTTAACTTTCACTCCAAGGGCAAGAGGAAGCCAATGTTACAGCTCAAGCAGGCACACAAGAAGTAAAAATGAGAGAATTTGCTTCACTTTTATTTTTATTCTATTCATAACCGTAATGGATTGGGTGATGCCCACTTACCAAGACACCAAAACGCAAGAACACAGTGCACACAGCACTCACCACAAACCCTTCCTGAAGCGCCAGTCTCCGTACAGCATATGAACTCTTCTTAATGTAGCCATGACTCTCAGAAGCAGAAAACATAACAGGTTTTCTAAAACACAGAAGAACACAGAGACCTAGACAATATGAGAATATGGAGGAATTCATCCCCAAAGAGAGAACAAGAAAGGATCATATCCAGGGATCTAATCAAAACAGATATAAGGAATAGGCCTAAAACAGAACTGAAAACAACAATAGTAAGGATAATGGATGGGCTTGAGAACAGCATAGAAGACATCAAGGATATGCATACCACAGAGATAAAAGACATAAAAACTGGTCAACGGTGAAATTTAAAAATTCTATGAAAGAGACATGATGCTTATGGCACATAATGGGTGGAAGCAGCAGAGGGATGACTAAGTGATATAGAAGATAAAATTATGGAGAATAAGGAATCAGAAAAGAGAGGGTAAACTAACTTCTTGGGTTATGGATGTAGACTTAGAGAACTCAGCCACTCTGTACAGTGTAGTAAAATTCCTTTCATAGGAGTCCCAAAAGAAGAGAGGGAAAAAGCGACAGAAAGTTTATCTGTGCAAATTGTAGCTGAAAGTTGCCCTAACCCAAGGAAGGAAATGAACATCCAAATCCAGAAGGCACAGAGAACTCCTATCAAAATCAACAAAAGTAGGCCATTACCAAGAGAAATCAGAAAATTGACATAATATAGAGATAAAGGAAAAATCCTAAAAGCAGCAAGAGAAAAGAAGTCCCTAACAAGGCAAGGCAAATAAGGTTAGTTCCCTTCACAGAAACTTACCAAGAGAGAAGGGAGTGTCATCATACATTCAATGTGCTGAATGGGAAAAAAATGGGCAGGGAAGAATACTTTATCCAGGAAGTTACTCATTGAGAAGAAGTAGAGATAAAGAGCTTCCCAGACAAACAAAATCTAAAGGAGTCTCTGACCCCTAACCCAACCCTGCAAGAAATACTAAAGGGGACTCTTTGAGTGGGAAAGAAAGACCAAAAGCAACAAACATTAGAAAGGAATAGAATAAATCTCCAGAAAAAAAATTACTTTACAGAAACATTGTGATAACACAATTACACTAATATCATATCTTTCAGTAATCACTGTGAATGTAAATGAACTAAAAAGTCCAGTCAAAAGACACAGAGTATCACAATGGATTAAAAAAACAAGATCCATGTATATTCTGCCTATAAAAGACTCCTTTGAGACCTAGAGATACCTGTTGATTGAAAGTGAGGGGTTGCAGAACAATTTATCATGCTACTGGACAAAAAAAGAAAGCTGTAGTACCATATTCATATCAGGCAACCTGGATTTAAAATACAAAGACTGCAAAAAGAGATGAAGAAGGGCATTATATCCTAAAGTGGTCTATCCAACAAGAAGCACTAACAAGTGTAAATATTTATGACCACAAATTGGGGCACTGAAATATGTAAAGCAATTAATGACATAAAAAAACTCATTGATAATAATACACTAGTAGTAGGGGACTTTCACTTGTAAGTAGGGGACACCCCACTTACAACAATGAACAGATAGTGTAAGAAGAAAATCAAGAAGGAAACTATGGCTTTGAATGACACAGGTGCAGATGGACTTAACAGATATATTCAAAACATTCCATCTTAAAGCAGCAGAATACATTCTTGTCGAGTGCACATGGAACATTCTCCAGAATAGATCACACACTGGGTCATAAATCAGCCCCTACAAGTACAAAAAGATTGAGACTATGGCATGCATATTTTCAGATCAGAACACTATGAAACTTGGAGTCAACCACAAGGAAAAATTTGGAAACACCACTAATAGTTGGAGTAAAAGACCATTGCACTGAAGAATAAAGCGGTTGACCAGGAAATTAAAGAAGAAATAAAAATACATGGAAGCAAATGAAAATGTTAGCGTTGACGGTCCAAATCCTGTGGGATGCAGCAAAAGCAGGTTTAAGATGGAAGTACATAGCAGTACAGGCCTAACATGATAAAAATAAAATTTTAAACACACAACCACTTTACACCTAAAGAAGCTAGAAAAGGAAGAGCAAATGAAACCTAAAGTCAGACGAGGAGGGTAAACAATCATAGAGTACCTATAAATGGCATAGAAAGAAACAAAAACAGTAGAACAGATCAATAAAACTTTTAGGTTGCTTTCTGAAAGAATAAATAAAATTGAACTTCCTGGACCAGATTATTCAAACAGAAAAGAAAAAGGACCCAAAGAGACAAAATCGTGAATTTCATGGGACAGATCACAACCAACACCAGAAATACAATCAATTATAAGAGAATATTATGAAAAACTATATACCAACCAATTAGGCCATCTGGAAGAAATGAATAAATTCCCAGAAACATGTAAACTACCAAAATTTCAACAGGAAGAATTACAGACCAATTGCCCAGATGAACATGGATGCAAAAATTATCAACAACATACTTACAAATTGAATCCAACAGTACATTAAAAGAATCATTTACCAGGATGAAGTCGGATTTATTCCTGGGGTGCAAGGATGGATCAATATTAACAATCAATCAAAGTTATACACCATATCAATAATAGGATAAGACCCAAATGATCCTTTCAATAAATGCAGAGAAGCATTTGATAAACTACACTATCTTTTCTTGATAAAAACCATCGAGCAAGTAAAGATAGATGGAAAATTCTTCAACGACATAAAGGCCATATACAAAACACGCACTGTTAACATCATCCTCAATGGGGAAACACTGAGTGCTCTCCACATATGGTCAGGAACATGACAGGGATATCCACTGTCACTAATTTTGTTCAACGTAGTACTAGAACGCTTAGCCTCTGCAATCAAACAATGAAAAGAAATAAAAGGCATAGACATTTGAAAGGAGTAAGTCAAACTTTCACTCTTTGCAGATTACATGATACTCTATGTGGAAAATCCAAAAGATTCCACCAAAAGACTTCTAGGACGGAGACAAAACTCAGAAAAGTTGTAGGATACAAAGACAACATCAAGTTATTGGCACTATATACATACACCAAAAATGAAGCAGAAAAGAGAGACATTAAGGAATCAGACCCATTTACAATTGCACCAAAAATCATAACATACCTAGGAATAAACCTAACCAAAGATGTTAGAGATCTGTATGCTAAAAACTATAGAAAGCATATGAAGCAAATTACACAAGACACAAAGGAAGAGCATTCCATGGTCATGGATTGGGAAACAAATATTGGTAAAATATCAATACTACCCAAAGCAATCTACACATTCAATGTGATCCTTACCAAAATAACACCAACATTCTTCACAGAAAAAGAACAAAGAATTTTAAAATTTGTATAAAACCAGAAAACACCGAATAGGCAGAGCAATGTTGAAAAAGAAATGCAAACCTGGAGGCATCACAATTCTAGACTTCAAGCTGTATTACGAAGCTGTAATCATCAAGAAACTATGGTACTGGCACAAAAATAGACACATACATGAATGGGACAGAATAGAGAACCAGATTTGCTGAACAGTCTGTTCAGCAAATGGTGCTGGGAAAACTGGAGAGTAACATGCAGAAGAATGAATCTGGCACACTTTCCTACAGCAAACACAAAAATATATTCAAAATGGATGAAAAACCTAAATGTAAGACCAAAAAGCATCAACATCTATAAGAGAAAACAGGCAGAAACCTCTTTGACCTCGACCTCAGCAACTTCTTAATACACAAGCCTCTAGAGGCAAGGAAAACAAAAGCAAAAAATGAACTATTGGGACCTCATCAACATAAAAAGCTTCTGCACAGTGGAGGAAACAGTCAACAACACTAAGTGGCAACTGACAGAGGAGTGAAGATATTTGAAAATGACATACATGGTAAGAGTTAGTATCCAAAATCTATAAGAACTTAACAAACACAGAAGAACAAATAAATATCCAGTGAATGGTCAAAAGACATGAGCAGACACTTTTCCAAAGAAAACATCTGGATGGCTAAGAGACACATGAAAAGATGCTCAACATCACTCATCATTGGGGAAAATCAATTCAAAATCATGATAAGATACCACCTCACACCTGTCAGAATGGCTAAAATGAACAATTCAGGAAACAACAGATATGGGCAAGGATGTGGAGACAGAGGAACCTTCCTATACTCTTGGTGGAAATGCAAAGTGGTGTGACCACACTGGAGAAGAGTTTAAAAAGTTAAAATAGAATTACCTTATGTCCCACCAATTTCTCTACAAGGTAGTTACACAAAGGACACAAAAATTCTGATTCAAATAGCTAAACGGGTGATGGAGATTATGTAGGTCACTTGTGATGCGCACTGGGTGTTAATGTATGTGACGAATCACTAAATTTTATTCCCAAAACTAAAACTACACTACATGTTAACTAACAAAGATGTAAATAAATAAAACCTTCAGACATTAAAAAACAGGGGAAAAAAAGAAGGGGACAAATTTTGTTAAAAAAGGTCATAACCAATGGGATCTAGGGCAGTGAGTCTAAAAACTTGCATTTACCCATTTTATCCCTAACTGGTAGTGGACATTAATTAACAAACATACTCAGGATTCCCAATGTTGGTGCCACGTGAGTGGGAATTCAAACCCCAGCTACCCTTCCCTGCTTCTCTGTGACCACATCTCATGGGCAGTCTGTCTAGACAGCTGGCATCTATGTATTGCCTGTGTGTAGACGTCCTTGCTCCTGGACCAGGCTCATTCACCCAGGTCTGCTGGGTACTCAGAAAGCACAGACTAGTGTCACCCGGCATTCCTTGTACTTCCCATTCCTCACTAGGGAACAAGCTCAGCCTTGAGGATGCATGGTTACCATGTGCTGTTCCACTGGTCTACACCACCTGACACCACCCATGTATTCCAGTACTTGCTTCTGAAGGGAATCTCCAAACAGATGACAATTTCACTAGTGATTTACACCAAAAAATAATTGGATCCAAGTGAGGGCACAATATTGGATTTTAGCTGCATGTTAAGGGGAACTTTGCTTTCATTCTTAGAAGACAGAGAAGAGGTTTATACCAGAGACAAGGTCACAAGGATGGATCCTCCCAGAACCAGCAGTGGACCATCGCCTTACTGAGAGAGGGTACATTTCACATACAATAGAAGCCGTGAATGTATAAGATTTGGAGGGAGTGACCTCAGAGGGTGGGGGGGCCACAGGGTGGCCAGAACATCCCTTTACCCTCAGGTGAGGGACCTCCCGAGTCATGTCACTTGTCCACAATACAGTCAGCTTAGGGTGGCTATGGTTCTGGTCTTACATCCCAGAGCCCAGTTTGTAGGGCTGCCCCCGACCTCCACTGGCTAGTGTCCAACAACGTCCAATCAAGGCTGCAGAAAACAGGATGCATGTCATCCCCAGAAGTCCTCTCTCAATAGCAATGACACCTTTATGTGTCTTTCCTTGTTGTTATCTGTCTTTCTTCATGTTTCTTTCCTTACCGTTTCTCTTCACCTCAGAGCATTTGGGGGACATCCATGCATATCCACCTGGGTTCGGTTAGACACTCAGATCCAGAGGGAGACATGGACTTCATGCAAGAAAGTGTCTGTGCCTGGTGATGAGGGGTTTCATCCCACAATTCTCAAGGTATTCCCTCCCACAGATGTGCTGTCTTCAGGACCCACTCATCTTCAGTTCCGAGACGGACATTTGGTGACTGCCCATCTGTGTCCTGAACGCCATCCCCAGACTCATACATACGGCAGTAATATCAATGTGTCAAAATTAATCTCATGTGACAAGTCCCTTTGGCCACATAAGTTATTCTACACAGGTTCAAGAATGACAGAGATGACCACAGTCCACACTGATGTCAGGGAAAGTTCACCTCCATCCCACGTGACACTCACATTACCACACCCCCAAATCCTGCAACATGTCAAATCATTACATATTAAGTCAAGTCCAAAACGTTCCTAAATTTCACTACCTCTAAAACCCCAAATCTAACCATGTAGCTTGGGTAGGGTGAGACTGTGGTACCTTCCATCCTGGGGTGAAACCCTCTCCATCAGCCGACCTGCATTTCTAGAAAACCATTTTTGTTTTCTGAATGCTTCTGCATGGTAACCATAACATAACAGGTACTGACATTCCTATCCCAGAAGAAATACAGTGTAATTTAGAAGTGCATCACCAACAAGAAACAATTTGATTATCAATCTGGGGAAACCCGTTACGTTCAAACACAGAATGCTCTGAATCTCAGACTCCAACTTGTCTCTGGGATTGACACTTCCTTTTTTCTTGAAGGTGGTACATGTCTGAAGCTGAGCACATTTATCCCAGTTTCATGAAGGTAGAATTTCTGAGCCCAAAAATCTTTCTTTTGTTCTCTCTATTATCAAATGAAAAGTTCTTCTGACTCTTGCCAGCTGATAAGGATAACTATTCAAAATTGTTCCTCACCAATGATTAAAGGAAATATAACTGTATATTTATAGGCAAGAAGCAGAGTGAAGGGTTGAAAGATGGAAAATATGTAGGAGGAGACATCCTGTGAACAGAAGGGTCTGCAGTGCTCATGATGGAAGGGTCTCACCCTTGCTTGTTGCATAAATGGGGAGGGGAATAAAGGAGTCACTGTAACTCTGCAGGGGTCTGTGAAACAATAGGAGCACGGGGACCACCGGGGGCAATCACAACCACCAGGGGGAACTCAGAGACCAGGGAGCTCATGATCCAGGACAAGAGATTGGTTGAGGACTGGTCTCCTCTCAAGGGCTTTCAGATCCAGACTCTGCACACTTATTCTGATATGAATACAGCAAAGAGTTTGTAAAGCTGTGGAAACACACAAGTGTCCTCCCTGTTTAAATAAACCATGATAATGGGAATACACAAATTTTCCCAGGGTCAGACACTGGGATAAATACATCTTTGATCATTCTCACATTAACAAGAGTTTAGAAGAATAATGTTCTCCATTTCATAGATGAAGAAATATTTTTAATTAACATCATCCTTCCTGATCTCAGGTGTTTTGCCTTCAACATATTTTAATAAAATTCAACCATTTTAACGTTATTGAGGCTTTCTTTTTTTAATGTTTATTTGTTTTTATGGGAGAGAGAGACAGACTACGAGCGGGCAAGGGGAAGAGAGAGAGAGGAGACACAATATCTGAATATGAAGCAGTCTCCAGGCTCTGAGCTGTCAGTACAGAGCCCGACACAAGGCTCAGACTCATAAACTGTGAGACCATGACCTGAGTCAAAATCGGACACTTAACCAACTGAGCCACCTAGAGGCCCATTATTGAGGGTTTCCATTGATGTCCACATAGAGTTCATGTGTAAATGACCCCTTGTGTTTTTAGAAAACCCCTGGCATCTCCATTAGCTCTGTGAGTCTGTGTTGAGGCTTCTCACTCTCTCCAATATCTGTGACAGAATAGAACTGGCTTCCACCCATCACTCTCCTGGGACTTCTAGAAAGTCAGGAACCTGCAAACCTCACTGGGATGTCCAGCCTTGTCCTGCATGTGGTTCAGGAGGCAGATGGGTCCTCCGATGGGGAGCACAGGTCCAGATACTGGGACTACTCTCACCTCATACGTGATCTTGGACATTCACACACTCTGTCTCTGCTGCAGTGTATCTATTAACCTGTACAATGGTGGTATACTGATTCTTACCTCAAGTGTTTGGGTTCATATGTGAAAATAAGGATTATCATGGATACTTATAATCACTGCAGCAAAATCACAAATTAATAAATCACAATGTCCTGAAAGATATTGTGACACCAAACACTGCCCTATCCCTTACACCTGCCAAAGGTCACTGGCTTCTTGAGGATTCTATTGCAAAATTTACTATATTGTCAAAGGACATCTGTATGCTGATTAAACCCTCCCATCCCTGAAACTGTAGCTGGGAGAAGAGCCCCAGCCCCTAAGTGTTCACATTCAGTGATCAGAACAGAACACAGACATCTCACCATGGAGTTTGGGTTCACTTTGGTTTTCCGTGGTTCTATTTTAAACAGTAATTCATGATGAACAAGAAACACTGACTATGTTAGTGGATATGAGTGAGAGAAACAGTGGATGTGTGACATTTTCCTGACTTGTGTCTGTAGATGTCTTGTGTGACGTACAGCTGGTGGAGTCTTGGGGAGACCTGATGATGCCTGGCAGGGGAGGGGGTCCCTGAGACTCTCCTGTGCAGTCTCTAGATTCACCTTCAGTAGCTAATTGATGAGGTGGGTCTGCCAGACTCCAGGGAAGTGGCTGAATGGGAGTCTACATATCTGTATGGTATAAGATAAGGACCAAATGTCATTATTTTACTCACTGGAATTCAAAACCACTTGTGAAAGAGGCCATTTTTTTCCCTAATTTTAATTCTATGAAATCTCATGGAGGATATGCTGACTGCATCCAGACACATTTCATTCTGGTCTCTGTAACCTGCTCCACTGGTCTGTCTGACTGTATGCCAGCAGCACAGTGTTATAGACAATGTACCTATGCAATTTACTTAGAAAGAAGGACGTGTGCTGTCTCCAGGTTTCTTCTTCTTTCTCAGGATTGTTTTCTCACTTCCGTGTGCTTTGTGTTACCATATAAATAAGAATTTCCCAGATACATTCATTGGCATTTTTATTAACTCAACTAACATTAGAAATTATTAGAACAGATAAAAGGAATAAGGAGTGTAATAATACAAAAAATTAACAAATTGAAATTGATATCTGGAAAGCTAAATGCAATTGAAAAAGCATCTCTACTAGGAAATAAGTAAAACTCAAACAGATACAATCAGAATTAAGGAGGGGACATAACTGATACCAAAGAAGTGAAGAACAATAACAGAAAATCCCTAGATAATTATAGACCCATTATTAGATAACTAAGGGGCAACTAGGCAGTTTCTAGAGTTATACAATCCACAAGACTGTACATGAAGAAATAGAAAATTAACAGAATTAAAGCAAGTAAGATTGAATCTATAATCTAATCATATCCCACCCCTAAAGAAAAAAATTCAGCTTGGTAACAGAGGACTTTATCTATGAACTCTTTCAAAATATAAAGGATATTTAATGCCAATACCTCTCAGACTCTTACCAAAAACTGAAAAGAAAGGAATATGCCCCAACTCATCTACAAGACCAACCTTACTATGATGTGAAATCAAAAGACACCTTAAGAGAAACTAAAGGCCAATATCTCAGATGGACATACATGCAAAACTCCTAGCATAGTGAATGCAACAGCACAATGAAAGGGTCATATGTGACAATGCAGTCACATCTATTGATCACCTATATCATCATCCATTGATATATATAAAACTAGACAAAATTCAACAAATTGTCATTATTTAAAAATCTCAGCAACTGAGGGAAAGAAAGAAATTACCTCCACAAAATTGTGGCCGTAGATGAAAAGGCCACACCTGACAGCATATTTAACAGTGAAAAACTGACGCTTTTCCTGTCATATTAGGAGCCGGGCAAGGATTCTCATTCCCTACATAGGTATTCCGCATGGTAACATGAAGACCAGTAAAATATGGCACCCAATGTATGTCATCTTGTCACATGGCTTATTTGGAGGAAAGTCACTAGAGTACAGCTAGTCTAAGCAATCTGTGACCCTTCTTTGTCCCCCTGAGAGCAGGACATAAATCTCTCCTGGGAAACTTCCTTTCCCTCTACCAGAATGGGAGAACCATCCTTACACCAGAAATGGGAACTTTAGCACCAAGAAGGCTGTGCAAACAAGCCTTGTTAATTCCTCACTAATTGACTTGCCCAAACCCAAATCTCTGTCTTGTTAACTCTTCGCAAATCCATTTTTTTTTTCTAAAAGGCACAAGGGCCACCTACTTTCTTCATTCTCTGGGTGTCATATTATTAGGAAGCTTGTGCACATGCAAAATGAAATTTATTCTCTTCTGTAGATCTGTCTTATGTCAATTGAATCCTTAGACCATACAAAGAACACAGAAGCAAAGAAGGAAAAAGCTTGCTGCTCCTATAAGTTGCAGATGTACCCATAAAAATTTGGTAAGAAAATGAAATAAAGACATGTAAATCAGTAAGAAGAAAATTATTTGTTTGAGAATCACATGAACTTATAGTGAAATCTTAGAAACTCCATTAAAAAAGTATTAGAACTAATAAACTCAGGAAAAGTTCAGGGTACAAATCAACATAAAAAAATATGTTGTATTTCCACACACCTAAAACATAGTATATGAAAAAAATAACAAAATCACACAATTGAAAATGGCACAAAATGGAGCATCTGTGTGGCTCAATCCGTTAAGGGCCTACTGTTGATTTTGGCTCAGGTCATGATCTCATGGTTCCTGAGTTTAATTCTAAGGCAGGGTTTGCAATGATTGTGCAGAGCCTGCTTGGGATTCTCTGTACCCTTCTCTCTCTCTGATCTCTCTCTCCTTCCCTCTATCTGTCACACAAAAATAAACACACATTAAAATATATGGCACAAAATAAAGTATTTAGGATTAAATTTCACTAAAAAGTAAAATAACATACCAAACATGACGTGCTAGGAGAAAGACATGTAAAATGGCAAACACAGATGAAAAGATCACTGTGTTCACAGATTAGAATTATTTATACTGTCACAGTCCCTTCTGCAAGAAGAGATCTAGAAGTGCCTTTCAAACACTGGTTTTAAATTTGAAACAAATCTAAGTCTGGAGCCTGATATATAGTCAGAGGATATGCAAATAGGGCCCTCCCTGTGCTGATTAAACCAGTCCAGCTCCAACCCTGCAGCTGGGAGAGGAGCCCCAGCCCCGGGAGTCCCAGGTGTTCCCATTCTGTGATCAGCACAGAACACACACACCTCACCATGGAGTTTGTGCTGGGCTGGGTTTTCCTGGTTGCTCTTTTAAAAGGTAATTCATGGTGAACGAGGGACACTGAGTCTGTGAGTGGATATGAGTGAGACAGTGGATGTGTGACACTTTCCTGACCAACATGTCTTGTGTCTGCAGGTGTCCAGTGTGACGAGCAGCTGGTGGAGTCTGGGGGAGACCTGGTGAAGCCTGGGGGGTCCCTGAGACTCACCTGTGTGGCCTCTGGATTCACCTTCAGTAGCTACTACATGCACTGGGTCCGCCAGGCTCCAGGGAAGGGGCTGCAGTGGGTCGCATATATTTATACTGATGGAAGTAGTACAAACTACGCAGACTCCGTGAAGGGCCGATTCACCATCTCCATAGACAAGGCCAAGAACACGCTGTATCTGCAGATGAACAGCCTCAAGACCGAGGACACGGCCACATATTACTGTGCAAGAGACACGGTGAGGGGACCTCACTGGGAGCCCAGACACAAACCTCCCTGCAGGAGGGGATCAGCACCACCAGGGGGCGCACACTAGGCACAATTCTCCTTTGTGTTCCCATGAGCAGGTGCAGATGGAGGTTACAGGCAGGTTTCCTGTCAGGGTCTGGGGTTTCCTCTCAACACAGCAGTTCCTGGACACAGGATTCTGTGCTTACCTATTAACTTTCTGAATTAGCAACTGTGTTGTCATAGGAAAACTGCACTAACACCACAAAGACACAGTTGTTTGCATTGCTTACTCCTGTCCCTCAACATGAGTGAATTACAGATTTCCTGAGGCACAACAGCTGAACCTTAAAGCAGTCCTAGATGAACTCCAAGCCCCTAATGTTCATGCAACTGCCCTTCTGGGATAACCAGCTCCAGCCACAGCACAGAAAAACCCTCTCCCAGAGGATCGGTGGGGTCCCTATAATACTGAGTTCATACAGTTTGGACTTTTGAAACCCAGCTAGAGCTCCTGATATAAAATATAAGAGCTCTGTGCCACCAGGTGGGCCAATGGCTTGGACACAGACAGGGTGAAGGCAGGGTTCTGACTGGGACCAACGAGTACAGATTTTTCTCTCTGTGGGAGGGCTTCCTGAACAGGGGCGGCTGGGAACTCCAACTGCAGGGACTAGAGGGGTTGCTGATGCCAATATTTCCCCCCGCCAATCAGCATGGACAGAGTTCAGTGAGCAGCACAGCACCCCCCAGTAGAAGCTGAGCCACTGGCACCAAGATCCACCCCCCTTGTCTTACTCAGATGCTTCCTTACTACGAAAAGACTGCCTGGAACCCAGACCAGCACCACGCCCCTCCCTCCAAAGACCACCATATACCCCCACAGGCACCAAGTCTACTGACCATATAGTGAGGCAAAGCTTCACTTCTAGGGGAGATAGGAATTAGCCTCTTTTAACAGTCAGAACAAACTCACTTAGTTAAAACACAACACTGGACAAAGTTGAAAAACTCCCTACTGGAGGCAAGGAGAAACCTGCAGAGGACTGACTTGAGGGACACAGCAGCCAATACATGACAGCACAGTGCACACAGCACATGCAAGAAATGCTTCCAGAATATCAGGTCCTCAACAGTATGTAAACACTTCTCATGAAGACACTACTCTAGAAGCAGAAAACCTAACAGGATTTTCCGGAAAACTTAAGAAAGCAGAGACAGACATACAGACTGATGGAGGAATGCATTCCAAAAGAATAAACGATAAAAGGTCATTGTAAGGGATATAATTAAAACACATATAACAAATATGCCTCAAACAGAATTTTTAAAAACTATAATAAGTAAAAAGAATTTTTAAAAACTATCATACGGACACTAGCTGTGCTTCAAGAAAGCAAACAAGACAGGAGGATACCCTGTCTACATATAGAAAAGACCTAAAAACTTGTCAGTCTGAAACGTTACAAATGCTATAAACGGGATGTGAAACTGATTGTATATAATGACCTCAGGTGGAAAGAAGCAGATGAGTGAGTAAGTGACATAGAAGATAAAATTATGGGGGAAATGAAGCAGCAAAGAAGAGGAAAACTAAATATTGCATCTCAAACGTATACTTCGGGAACTCAGCAACTCCATAAAGTGAAATAAAATTCTTTTCAAAGGAGTCCCTGAGAAATTGTGGTTTATATACACAAAGGATTACTACGTGGCAATGAGAAAGAATGAAATATGGCCCTTTGTAGCAACATGGATGGAACTGGAGAGTGTTATGCTAAGTGAAATAAGCCATACAGAAAAAGACAGATACCATATGTTTCACTCTTATGTGGATCCTGAAAAACTTAACAGAAACCCATGGGGGAGGGGAAGGAAAAAAAAGGAGGTGAGAGTGGGAGAGAGCCAAAGTGTAAGAGACTCTTAAAAACAGAACACACTGAGGGTTGATGGGGGGTGGGAGGGAGGGGAGGGTGGGTGATGGGTATTGAGGAGGGCACCTTTTGGGATGAGCACTGGGTGTTGTATGGAAACCAATCTGACAATAAACTTCATATATTGAAAAAAAAAAGGAGTCCCTGAGCAAAATGAGAGGGAGAAAAAAAAGGAAAAGTTTTATCTGAGTGCATTATAGTGGAAAATGTCCACAAACTGGGGAAAGAAACAGTCGTCCACATCTATGAGTCACAGAGAACTCCCATTAAAATAAAAAACAAGCAGGCAACAGAGAGACATATAACAGTAAAATTAGCAAAATACACATAGAAAGAAAAACACTAAAAGCAGCAAGTCAAAAGAAGTCGCTAACTAAAAAGGGAAGACATAAAAGATTATGGCAGATGTCTCCACAGAAACCTGCAGGCAAAAAAGGAGTGGCATGATATCCTCAACATGCCCAATTCAAAAATATGCAGCCAAGAATCCTTACCCATCAAGGCTGTCATTCAGATACAAGGAGAGAGAGAATTTCCCAAACAAAAACCAAAGGAGTTCGTGGCATCTAAACCAACCCTTTGAGAAATATTAAATGGGACTCTTTGAGTGGGTAAGGAAGACTAAAAGAAACAAAGACTAGAAATAAGCAGAGAAAATCTCCATAAATAGTGACTTGAGAGGTAACACAATGGCACTAAGTTTATATCTATCAATAACCACTGTGAATGTAAAAGGGCAACATGCTCCAATCAAAAGGCATAGGAAAACAGAATGGATAAAAAAATACAAGACCTTCTATACACTGCATACAATAGACTCATCTTCAACCCAAACACCTGTAGATTGAAAGTGAGGGGAGGGATAGCAATTTATCATGCTAACGGACGTCGAAAGAAGGTTGTAGTACCATACACGTATGACACTAACTAGATTTTAACCAAAATCTGTTACAAGAGATGAGGAAGGCAGTATATCATCATAAACTGGTCTATCCAATGAGAAGATACAAAGCTTTAAATCTTTATATGCTAAAATTGTAACCACTGATATATATAAATCAGTTAATAAGAAACATAAAGAAACTAATTGATAATAATACAATAATAATAATAATAATAGAGAACTTTAACGCTCCACTTACAACAATGGACACATCATCTAAGCTGAAAATCAATAAGGAAACAATGGCTAAGGAAGACACACTGGACCAAATGGACTTAACAGATATATTCAGAACATTCCATTCTAAACAGCAGAATACACATTCCTTTTGAGTGCACATAGATCATTCCCCAGAACAGATCACATACTATGTCACAAATCAGCCCTCTACAAGTACAAAAAGATTGACATAATACCAAGCATATTTTCAGACCAGGACACTATGAAACTTGAAGTCAACCACAAGAAACCTTTGGCAACACCACTAATACATGAAGTTAAAGACTGCAGTAAAGATTGTATGAGATTTTCAGGAAATTAAGGAAACAGTAAAAAATACATGGAAGCAAATGAAAACGGAAACATGCCAGTGCCAAACCATCTGGATGCAGCAAAACTGGTTGGAAGAGGGAAATATACAGCAATACAGGCCAAACTCAAGAAAGAAGAAAAATCGCAAACACGCAACCATGTTACACCTAAACAAGCTAGGAAATGAACAGAAAATGAACGCTGAAGCCAGCAGGAGAAGGTAAATAAAGAGCACTAGACCAGAAATAAATGATAAAGAAACAAACAAAAACAGTAGAACAGATCAATGAAACTATAAGCTGGGTTTTGGAAGCATAACTAAAAATGATAAACCGAGGCCATACTTAGCAAAAACAAAAGAGAAAGGACTAAGCAAATTTTTTTTTAATATGAAATTTATTTTCAAATTTGTTTCCATACAACACCCAGTGCTCATCCCAACAGGTGCCCTCCTCAGTGGCCATCACCCACCCTCCCCTCGTCCCACCCCCCATATACCCTCAGTTTGTTCTCAGTTTTGAGGAGTCTCTTCTGTTTTGGCTCCCTCCCTCTCCAACCATTATTTGCCTTCCCCACACCCATGGTCGTCTGTTAAGTTTCTCAGGATCCACATAGAAGTGAAAACATATGTCCTTATCTGTATGACTTATTTCACTTAGCATAACACTGTCCAGTTCCATCCATGTTGCTACAAAAGGCCATATTTCATTCTTTCTCATTGCCACGTAGTATTCCATTGTGTATATAAACCACAATTTCTTTATCCATTTGTCAGTTGATGGACATTTAGGCTCTTTCCATAATTTAGCTATTGTTGAGAGTGCTGCTATAAACGTTGGGGGACAAGTGCCCCTATGCATCAGCACTCCTGTACCCCTTCGGTAAATTCCTAGCAGTGCTACTGCTGGGTCATAGGGTAGGTCTATTTTTAATTTTTTGAGGAACCTCCACACTGTTTTCCAGAGAGGCTGCACCAGTTTGCATTCCCACCAACAGTGCAAGAGGGTTCCCGTTTCTCCACATCCTCTCCAGCATCTATAGTCTCCTGTTTTGTTCATTTTGACCACTTTGACTGGCATGAGGTGATATCTGAGTGTGGTTTTGATTTGTATTTCCCTGATGAGGAGCGACTTTGAGCATCTTTTCATGTGCCTGATGCCCATCTGGATGTCTTCTTTAGAGAAGTGTCTATTCATGTTTTCTGCCCATTTCTTCACTGGATTATTTGTTTTTCAGGTGGGGAGTTTGGTGAGCTCTTTATACATTTTGGATACTAGCCCTTTGTCCAATATGTCTCTTGAAAATATCTTTTCCCATTCCATTGGTTTCCTTTTAGTTTTGTTGATTGTTTACTTTGTGGTGCAGAAGCTTTTTATCTTCATGAGGTCCCAATAGTTCCTTTTTGCTTTTTTTTTTTTTTTTTTTTTTTTTTTTTTTTTTTTTTAAATGTTTATTGATTTTTGAGACAGAGAGACACAGAGCATGAACAGGGGTGAGTCAGAGAGAGAGAGGAGACACAGAATATGAAACAGGCTCCAGGCTCTGAGCTGTCAGCACAGAGCCTGATGCGGGGCTCAAACCCACGAACTGTGAGATCATGACCCGAGCTGAAGTCAGACGCTTAACCGACGGAGCCACCCAGGCGCCCCTGTTCCTTTTTGCTTTTAATTCCCTTGCCTTTGGGGTTGGGTCAAGTAAGAAATTGCTGCAGCTGAGGTCAGAGTTTTTCCCTGCTTTCTCCTCTAGGAGAAAGTCTGAGTCTCCTGTCTCAGACTCAGGTTCTTTATCCATTGTTAGTTTGTTTTTGTGAATGGTGTAAGAAAGTGGTCTAGTTTCATCCTTATGCATGTTGCTGCTCAGTTCTTCCAGCATCATTTGTTAAAGAGACTCTCTTTTTTTTCCATTGGATATTGTATCCTGCTTTGTCAAAGATTAGTTCGCAGGTCTAGATTAGTTTTGTGGGTCTATCTTTGGGGTTTCTATTCTATTCCATTGGTCTATGTGTCTCTTTTTGTGCCAATACCATGCTGTCTTGATGATTATAGCTTTGTGGTAGAGGGTAAAGTCTGGGACTGTGATACCCGCTTTGGTATTCTTCAAAATTACTTTGGCTATTTGGGGCCTTTCGTGGTTCCATACAAATTTTAGGATTGCTGGTTCTACCTTTGAGAAGAATGCTGGTGCGGTTTTGATTGGGATTGCATTGAATGTGTAGTTAGCTTTGGGTAGTATTGACATTTTAACAATATTTATTCTTCCAATCCATGAGCACGGAATGTTTTTCCATTTCTTTATATCTTCTTCAATTTCCTTCATAAACTTTCTATAGTTTTCAGCATACAGATCTTTTACATCTTTGGTTAGGTTTATTCCAAGGTATTTTATGATTCTTGGTGCAATTGTGAATGGGGTCAGTTTCTTTATTTGTCTTTCTGTTGCTTCATTATTAGTGTATGAGAATGCAACTGATTTCTGTACACTGATTTTGTATCCTGAGATTTTACTGAACTCATGTATCAGTTCTAGCAGACTTTTGGTGGAGTCATCAGGTTTTCCATATATAATATCATGTCATCTGCAAAATGCGAAACCTTAACTCCATCTTTGCCAATTTTGATGCCTTGATTTTCTTTTCTTGTCTGGTTGCTGATGCTAGAACTTCCAACACTATGTTAAACAACAGCGGTGAGAGTGGACATCCCTGTCGTGTTGCTGATCTCAGGGAGAAAGCTCTCAGTTTTTCCCCATTGAGGATGATATCAGCTGTGGGATTTTCATAAATGCCTTTTATGATGCTTAAGTAGGTTCTTTCTATCCCGAGTGTCTTGAGGGTTTTTTTTAAGAAACGATGTTGAATTTTGTCAAATGCTCTTTCTACATCGATTGACAGCATCATATGGTTCTTATCTTTTCTTTTATTAATGTGATGTATCACATTGATTGATTTGCGAATGTTGAACCACCGCTGCAGCCCAGTGATGAATCCCACTTGATCATGGTAAATAATTATTTTTATATGCTGTTGAATTCGATTTGCTAGTATCTTATTGAGAACTTTTGCATCCGTATTCATCAGGGATATTGGCCTGTACTCTTTTTTTCCTGGGTCTCTGTCTGGTTTAGGAATCAAAGTAATGCTGATTTCATAGAATGAGTCTGGAAGTTTTCCTTCCCTTTCTATTTATTGGAATAGATTGAGAAGGATAGGTATTATCTCTGCTTTAATGTCTGGTAGAATTCCCCTGGGAAGCCATCTGGTCCTGAACTCTTATTTGTTGGGAGATTTTTGATAACTGATTCAGTTTCTTCGCTGGTTTTGGGTCTGTTCAAGCTTTCTATTTTTTCCTGTTTGAGTTTTGGAAGTGTGTGGCTGCTTAGGAATTTGTCCATTTCTTCCAGGTTGTCCAGTTTGTTGGCATATAATTTTTCATAGTATTCCCTGATAATTGCTTGTGTTTCTGAGGGAGTGGTTGTAATAATTCCATTTTCATTCATGATTTTATCTATTTGGGTCATCTCCCTTTCTTTTAGAGAAGACTGGCTCCAGGGGTATCAATTTTGTTTATTTTTTCAAAAAAAAACCCACAACTCTTGGTTTCATTGATTAGCTCTACAGTTTTTTTAGATTCTGTATTGTTTATTTCTGCTCTGATCTTTATTATTTCTCTCCTTCTGCTGGGTTTGGGGTGTCTTTGTTGTTCTGCTTCTTTTCCTTTAGATGTGCTGTTAGATTTTGTATTTGGGATTTTTGTTGTTTCTTGAGATGGGCCTGGATTGCAATGTATTTTCCTCTCAGGACTGCCCTTGCTGCATCACAAAGCGTTTGGTTTGTTGAATTTTCATTTTCATTTGTTTCCATATATTTTTAAATTTCTTCTCTAATTGCCTGGTTGATCCATTCATTCTTTAGTAGGGTGTTCTTTAACCTCCATGCTTTTGGAGGCTTTCCAGACTTTTTCTTGTGGTTGATTTCAAGTTTCATCACATTGTGGTCTGAAAGTATGCATGGTATGATCTCAATTCTTGTATACTTATGAAGGGCTCTTTTATGACCCAGTAATGATCTATCTTGGAGAAGGTTCCATGTGCACTCAAGAAGAAGGTATATTCCGTTGCTTTGGGGTGCAGAGTTCTACATATATCTGTCAAGTCCATCTGATCCAGTGTATCGTTCAGGGCCCTTGTTTCTTTATTGATCCTGTGTCTAGATGATCTATGCTCTGTTGTAAGTGGAGTATTAAAGTCCCCTGCAATTACCACATTCTTATCAATAAGGTTGCTTATGTTTGTGATTGTTTTATATATTTGGGGGCTCCCGTATTTGGTTCATAGACATTTATAATTGTTAGCTCTTCCTGATGGATAGACCCTGTGATTATTATATAATGCCCTTCTTCATCTCCTGTTACAGCCTTTAAAGTCTAGTTTGTCTGTTATAAGTATGGCTACTCCAGCTTTCTTTTGACTTCCAATAGCATGATAGTTGGTTCTCTATCCCCTCACTTTCAATCTGAAGGTATCCTCAGGTATAAAATGAGTCTACTGTAGACAGCAAATAGATGGGTCTTGTTTTTTTATCCATTCTGATACCCTATGTCTTTTGGTTGGAGCATTTAGTCCATTTACATTCAGTGTTATTATAGAAAGATACAGGTTTAGAGTCATTGTGATATCTGTAGGTTTCATACTTGTAGTGATGTCTCTGGTACTTTGTCTCACATGATCCCCCCTAGGATCTCTTTAGAGCTGGTTTAGTGGTGATGAATTCCTTCAGTTTTTCTTTGTTTGGGAAGACCTCTTTCTCTTCTATTCTACATGACAGACTTGCTGGATAAAGGATTCTCAGCTGCATTATTTTTCTGTTCATCACACTGAAGATTTCTTGCCATTCCTTTCTGGCCTGCCACGTTTCAGTAGAGAGATCCGTCACTAGTCTTTTGGTCTCCCTTTATATGTTAGAGCATGTTTATCTCTAGCTGCTTTCAGAATCCTCTCTTTATCCTTGTATTTTGCCAGTTTCACTATGATATGTCATGAAGAAGATCGATTCAAGTTACATCTGAAGGGAGTTTCCTGTGCCTCTTGGATTTCAATGCCTTTTTCCTTCCCCACATAAAGGAAGTTCTCAGCTATAATTCCTTCAAGTACACCTTCAGCACCTTTGCCTCTTCCTCCTCTAGAATCCCAATTATGCATATATTATTTCATTTAATTATGTCACATAGTTCTCTAAGTCTCCCCTCATACTCCTGGATTTTTTGATCTCTCTTTCTCAGCTTCTTCTTTGTCTATAATTTTATCTTCTAATTCACCTATTCTCTCCTCTGCCTCTTCAATCTGAGCTGTGGTCACCTCCATTTTGTTTTGCAGCTCATTTATAGCATTTCTAGCTCCTCCTGACTGTTTCTTAGTCCCTTGATCTCTGTATTAGTAGATTCTCTACTGTCCTCTATACTTTTTTCAAGACCAGCGATTAATTTTATGACTATTATTTTAAATTCATTTTCTACTATACTGCTTAAATTGTTTTTGATCAGTTCATTAGTTGTCGCTATTTCCTGTAGTTTCTGATGGGTAGAATTCTTCCGATTCATCATTTTGGAGAGTCCCTGGAGTGGCGCGGAACTGCAGGGTTCTTCTCCTGTGCTGTCTGGAGTAACTTCCATTGGTGGGCGGGGCTGCAGTCAGACCGGATATCTGCCCCCAGCCCACCGCTGGGGTCACAGGCAGACTACTGTGTACCTTATCTTCCCCTTTCCCAGGGGCAGGACTCACTGTGGAGTGGTGTGGCCTCTGGGCTACTTGCATACTTCCAGGCTTGGGCGCTGCTTTGATGGGATCTGACATATTAGCCTGGATGGATCCACAAGATGCACAGGGGCGGGAGGGGTAGGTTCAGCTCGCTTTTCCTTTGGTGGTCCACTTCAGGAGGAGCCCTGTGGCACTGGGAGGGAGGCAGACCCATTGGAGGGATGGATCCGCAGAAGCACAGCGTTGGGTATTTGTGCAGTGCAAGCAAGTTCGTGCCAGGAACTGGTTCCCTTTGGGATTTTGGCTGGGGGATGGGCAAGGGAAATGGCTCTTCCCTGTGCCTTTGTTCCCCGCCAAGCTGAGCTCTATCCTGTGGGGCTCAACAACTCTCTCTCCCATTGTCCTTTAGCCCTCCCGCTCTCTGAGCAGCGCGGTTGAATTATAACATTCCAGATGTTAATTCCCACTGGCTGTCAGAACACACTCCATCCAGCCCCTCTGCTTTTGCAAGCCAGATTCGGGGGCTCTGCCTTGCTGGGTGGGCTGGCTGCACCTCCACTGCCTTTTTCCCTCCACCCAGTCCATGTAGCGTGGACCGCCTCTCCAACCTTCCTATCCACTTCTGTGGGCCTCTCGTCTATGCTTGGCTCCAGAGAGTCCATTATGCTAGTCTTCTGGTGGTTTCCTGGGTAAATTAGGCAGATGTGAGTGGAATCTAAGTGATCAGCAGGACCCGGTGAGTCCAACGTCCTCCTACACTGCCATCCTCCTCCAGGACTAAGTAAATGTAATCACAAATTTGAGAGGAGAGATCACAACTAACTCCAGAGAAATACAATTATAAAAAAATATTTTGGAATTTATATGCCAAAAAATTGGTCAATCTGAAAGACATGGATAAATTACCAGAATGATATAAACTAACTAAACTTAAATGTGAAGAAATAGGAAACCTGAACAGACTGAAAGGAGCAAATAAATTGAATCAGTAATCAAAAACCTACTGACACACAAAGTCGAGGGCTTCATGGCTTCACAGGTGATCTACCGGATAATTAGAGTGTAAATATTCTATTTAAGTAGAATAGAATATTCTAGTCTTCTCAAACTCTTCCAAATAATAGAAACGGAAAGAAAACTTCCAAACTCATTCTATAAGGTCAGTATGACCATGGTTCCAAACCAGATTAAACCCCACTAAAAACGAGACTTACAGGCCGTTAGCCCTAATGAGCATGGATGCAACAATTCTCAAGAAAATACTTTCCAATCGAATCCAACAATACATTAAAATATCATTTACCATGATAGGGTGGGATTTACTCCTTGGCTGTAAGGGTGGTTCAATATTCACAAATAAATCACTGTAATACATCACAGTAATAAGAGAAAGGATAACAACTAGATGACCCTCTCAATCGAGGCAAAAATAATAATAACTTTTGACAAAGTTAAACATCCTTTCTTGATAAAAACCCTCAACAAGGGATAGAGGAAAAATACCTCGACACCATAAAGTCCATCTATGAAAGCCCCACAGCTAATATCCTCACTGGGAAAACAAATTTCCTCTAATTTCACGAACACAAGAATGCCCACTCTCATAATTCTACCTAACATATTCCTGGAAGCTTTATCCACACAAACAGACAACAAAAAGAAACAAGGACATTCAAATTGGAAAGGAAGAAGTCAAACTTCCACTCTTCACAGATGACATGACACTCTACATAGAAAACCCAAGACTCCACCAAAACATTGCAAGAACTGATACACCAATTCAGCAAAGTCACAAGATAAAAAATCAACATACAGAATTCTATTGCATTTCTATACAGCAATCGTGAAGAAACAGAAAGACAAATCAAAAGAAAAAAAAAGAAATCAATTCCGTTTACTATTGTATGAAAAATAATAGGATACCTAAAGAGTTCAACGATCTATACTCTGAAAACTATATAACATGATGAAAGAAACTGAGGATGACAGAAAGAAATGGAAACACAGTCAATGTTAAGGATTGAAGGAGCAAATATTATTGACATGTCTATGCTACACAAAGAAACAGGAGACTTCGTGATTGAAGACTTCATGCTACATTACAAAGCTGTAGTCATCAAGACAGTATGCTACAAGCACAAAAGAGACACACAGGTCAATAGAACAGAAAGTTAAACCCAGATATGGACTCTCAAATGTATGGTCCCCTCATCTTGGCTGAAACAGGAAAGAGTATGTAATGGAAAAAAGACAATTTTGTCAACAAATGGTGTTGGGCACACCGGACCAGAAGATGCAGAAGAATGAAACCGAGTCACTTTCTTACCCCATACACAAAAATAAATTCAAAATGGGTGAAAGACCTAAACGTGAGACAAGAGACCATCAAAATCCTACAGGAGAACTCAGGCAGCAAATTCTTTGACACTGGACATCGCCACTTCTTAGTAGACGCATCTCAGAAGGCAAAGGAAACAATAGCAAACATTCAACACTGGGGCTCCATCAAAATAAAAAGCTTCTGCGCTAAAGAAACAAACAACTATACTAAAAGGCAACCTACAGAATTGAGAAAGGTATTTGCAAATGACAAATCTCATAAAGGCTTACTATCCAAAATCTATAAATAATGTATCAAACTCAACACCAAAAATACAACTAATCCAGTGAAGAAATGGGCAGAAGACATGACTAGACACTTTTCCAAACAAAGCATCCAGATGGCTAACCGACACACAAAATGATGCTCAACATCACTCATCATCAGGGAAATACAAATGAAAACTACAATGAGAAACAACCTCAAACTGTCAGAAAGTCTAAAACTAACAACTAGGAAACAAGACATATTGATGAGGCTGAGGAGAAAAGAAAACACTTTTATACTCTTGGTGAAAATGCATAGTGTGGCCATTCCAGAAAACAGTTCAAAATCTTAAAAATGAAACGACCTTACACTCCAGCAATTGATCTATGCGGTATTCACCCAAAGAATACAAAAATTCTGATTTGAGGAGGTACATGCGCCCCAATGTTTACAGCAGCATTACCAATGAGAGCCAAAGTGAGGAAAGAGACCAAAAGTCCACCGAGTGATGAATGTGCTATATGTATAGACTAGAATATTACTCAGTCAGAAATGAGAATGAAATCTTGCCATTTGCAAAGATGTTGATGTAGCTAGAGGGTATCTTGCTAAGCGAAGTAAGTCAGTCAAAGAAAGACAAACATCATATGATTTCCTCATATGGGGATTTTAAGAAACACAACAGAGGAACATAGGCGAAGGGAAAAAAGAGCAAGAAAAACATAAAAGACTCTAATGTTAGAGAACAAACTAAGGGTTGCTAGAGGCCAGGTGTGTGGGGGATGGGATAATGGGTGAGGGGGTTTAAGTAGGCCATGCGTTGTGATGGGTACTGGGTGTTAATGTAAGTGATGAATCAGTAAATTCTGCTAATGAAATTAATATCACCCAATATGTTAACTAACCAAAATTTAAACACAAATTTAATAATTAAAGTAGTAAAAAAAAATAAAAAAAGGAAGGGAGAAATGTTGTCACAAATTTTCATGAACATGGAATCTAAGGTAGTGAGCCTAACTTCCTGAATTTACCCATTTTATCCCTAACTGGTCGTGGACATAAGTTAACATATGCATGAATTTTCACAGCAGTGCCAGGCGGCCTGGAACTCAAACTACAGCAACCCTTTCCAAATCCTATGTGCCCATATCTCATGGGCCGCTTGTCCAGACACCTGCACAAGAACCCAAGTTGGGCTTCAGCAGGGACCCACATCTGCAGAACTGGAAAGTCTGGAGAGATGACCCTTCCTGCCAGCCTGTAGGTTTCTTTCCCCAACCTTGTGTCTCAGCTCCCTTGTCTTCCTTTGCGTTTTCTTTTAAAAAGGACCATGTCCCCTGTTAGTGGTGTATGAAAGTGAGGGGCTATCTTTTCTATAAACATTCAATATGACAGATCACTTACATGGGAACCGAACAAAAAAAAAAAAAAAAAACCCCAGTTATATGGTTCAGCCTGTCTTACACTCCTATCACCGAATGTGGCAGAGTACAAATAAACCTAAATATGCACTTAGTGAAACACTGTACAGCATGTTGGAAAAGCATTACGGGATGAGAAGGCTGGAAGAATTCCACAAATGCAGATATGAACTCCCCTTTGAAGGAGAAAGAAAAATCATACCCCCAAACATGCAAGAGTAAAATAATTTTAGGAAATAGTTTCAGGAAATGATATAACATTGCAGTGTGTTCTATTCATGAAGTGTCTGACAGTGACAATGTATACTATGAATTTTCAGGGTTTTACATAGAATTGTGAAGGGAAAATCCTGTGTCAAGAACTAGGTTGTGTGCACAGAGCTCAATGGCTCCTGAGACATAGAGAAAGCCCAACACCTGGAAAGGTAAACGCGTTTTTTGACCCCAGGAGCACATCTATCATATGTGATGAGCAATCTGTCCAAAGAGACACGCACAGAATCTCTTATGAAATTTGAAGTTCAATTACAGCATGACAACAGAATTGACCATATAGTTATCAAAAAACCATGCCATGAAACTGAGTTACTGGAGTCCATAAACTTAAACAACAAAACACTAAGTCACCAGAGACCACTGAGGGAACAATTCAACATTGAGAGAAACCAGAAAAAAAAGGCTTTTATTTACTTTGTAAATCAGGAAATAAGTCGGGTGCCTGGGTGATTCAGTCGCTGTAAGCATCTACTTCAGCTCAGGTCGTGATGTCACAGTTCAAGAGTTTGAGCATCCTGTCAGGCTCTCTGCTGACAGCTCAGAGCCTGGAGCCTGCTTCAGATTCTGTGTCTCCCCTCTCTCTGCCTCTCCACCACTCACCTTCGGTCTCTCTCTCAAGTATAAACATTACAAAATAGATATTAGTCACAATTAATCATCATGAAAACCAAAATTAAAGCTCAGAACACAAGACCCATAAGAAGAAATGGTATAATTACATTTTGTGAAAATCGGATGTTTTTTTCTGCCAATGAGGAAATAGCAGTAAGACAAGGTACATAGGAAGAGACAATATTCACAAATTGCATAACCACCAAGGACCTGCATCGTGAATATGCTAAGAACCCTCGACAGTCAATAGGAAGAAAGGAAACAACCCTCTATAAAACAAGCACAGCCTTGCGTAGTAAACATCCCATCCTAGAGGTTGCAGACACATCACTAAGGACAGGAAAATCACTTCACACCATCGATTGGCAAGAAAATTCTAATCAAGAATGCAATAGATGCCTTATGCACACACCCTGAGGGCTCAGGTATGAAGGGAACACTGGCAACACCATCCAGGTGAGCATCCAGCACTCTGGGGGCCTCAAACACTGCAGGTAGGAATAAAAAATTAACACCAGATCTGGAAAATCATTGGCTGTTACTCATGAAATTATACATGGATGACTTAACATGTAACCTGGAAATACCACTCCCGAGAATTTTCTCCAGAATGAAATCCCATGCTCTGAAAATAAATGGTGTGTACATATGTATAGTATCTTTCTTAGTGTTAGAAGCTAAGAATAAGTCAAAAGTCGTTCTAAATATAAAGGAATAAACCAAGTATAAAACTTCCATCAATGGGATGCTTTTCCACAGAAATGTGACACTATTGATGCAGACCTGAAACTAGGATAACCTCAAAGACATGATGTGAGGGAATGAAAGTAGTCTCAAAGACTACAGAGGTGGTGTGGCCTGAGACATTCACACAGCCAGCCTAGATGTGACAGCCTAGGCGACAGTGTTTGGTTAGACTTTATCACTTTCTGACCCACCCCCACATGACAAATTCCTCTGCTGCATGTTGAATGTTGTCCTATGTTCAACAATGCTCTGATGTATGGAGTCTCCACAGACTGAACCTCACCACCTCGGACTCCTCTGAATGGAGAGTTGCTGAGAACAGAATCTCAAATGTGTTCTGACAGCAGCTGTTCCCTCCACTGTCCCTGGCTCTTGCTCTCTCCTGCTGGTGAGCAGGAGTAGGTTAGGAATCCTCCACTGAAGCCATTTGTCTCCTGCACCTGACTCTCCCACAACATGAGGCCCAGACCTTCCTCACACTCAGCTGGAAATGAACTCGGTTGTACCAGAACAGATTTTCACCTTGGTTTAGTGGATTGCTGCAGGTCCCCCCTGCCCTGAGCAAAACTCTGAAGCTGCAGGTGGGGACAAAAGGAGGGATCAGTTTAGGGGTGGGTGGCACCTTCATTTCCTTGTGGCTTGCTTGTCCTGGTGGCATGAGACTCCTGCCATATAAGTCAGGTCTGGGGCGACCAGGCTCCCAGCATCCCTAGTGGACTGTGCCCAGGGCAAAGCCTCCATCCTGGAAGTGGGGCTGCATACAATGAGTCCCACATCTCGGTGGCACCTGCAGGGGCTTGGCGTCAACAGCAAACAGCTTGGGGTCACTGACATTCTGTGCCTCTGGAAAAGAGTCCTCTGAACAGGAGCTGGGCACCGGGAACCCTGTGTATTGGCTACAACAATCTGGCGTGGGGGTTGCAGCCAGACTCAGTGGCACACGCCTATAGTCCCAGGTACTTGCACTGGATTCTCCATTTGCTGAGGTGGGGTGGGGAAGGAAAGGAACATACCTTAGCTCAAAATTCTAGCTGTTCATTTTGTCAGTATAGTTTTTGGAATAAATGATTCCTAGTGGGCTGTATGCCAACAAGGCCATTTGTAGACACTTAAAATACATTGATTTTTTAATTCAAATTCAAGTTAGTTAACATGCAATGCAATATTAGATTCATGTGTAACATATGGTGATTCAAAATTCCCATACAACACCCAGTGCTCATTATGAGTGCACCCCTTCATCCCCATCACCTACTTCCCCAAACCCTCCATTCACCTTCCCTCTGGTAACCATCAGTTTGTTCTCTATACTTAAGAGTATAATTGGTGTGCTTACATGCTCCATGGGTTAAAGCCATGACTCTTGATTTGGGCACATGTCTTGAACTCATGGTTCCTGAGATCGAGCCACACATTGGTTCCTGTACTGACACCACAGAAAATGCTTGGGATTCTCCTTCCCTCTTCCTCTACCCCTCCTCACATTTTCTCTCAGAAAAAAACATTGTTAAAATGTTTATACTACCCAAAGCAATCTAGACATTCAATGCAAGTAATTCAAAGCAAATATCCCTCTCAACTAATCCCAGAA
This sequence comes from Panthera onca, assembly GCF_046562875.1. Classification (NCBI taxonomy): domain Eukaryota; kingdom Metazoa; phylum Chordata; class Mammalia; order Carnivora; family Felidae; genus Panthera; species Panthera onca. The sequence continues at coordinate 146,636,457 of NC_138344.1, read as the reverse complement.
TTTTTCACAGAGCTAGAACCAAGAATTCTAAACTTATAATGGTTGAGGCCCCTGGGTGGCTCAGTTGGTTAAGCGTCTGACTTCAGCTCAGGTCATGATCTCACAGTCCGTGAGTTCGAGCTCCACATTGGGCTCTGTGCTGACAGCTCACAGCCTGGAGTCTGCTTCAGATTCTGTGTCTCCCTCTCTCTCTGCCCCTCCCATGCTCATGCTCTCTCTCTCTCAAAAATAAATAAAAACACTTCAAAAATAAAATTATCATAGAACCACAAAAGACCCTGAATCCGCAAAGCAATCATGAAAAAGAAAAAAACTGGAGGCATCACAATTCTGGATTTCACGCTATATTACAATGCTATAGTCAGCAAGACAGTATAGTACCTGCATAAAAATACACACATAGATTAACGTAACAGATTGTAAAACCCAGAAACCGACCCATAACTATATGGTCAACTAATCTTCGACAAAGCAAGAAAGAGTATCAAATGGAAAAATGAGAGTCCCTTCAACAAGTGGTGTTGAACTAACTGGACAGCAACATGGAATTGTAATGAAACTGGACCACTTTGTACAATACACACAAAAATAAATTCAAAATGGATGAAAGACCTAAATGTGAGACAGGAAACCATAAAAATCCTAGAGGAGGACACAGGCACCAACGTCTTTGACCTTGACCAGAGCAACTTCTTACTAAACATTGTCCCCAGAGGCACGGGAAACAACAGCAAAAATGAACTATTGGGATCTCATCAAGATAAACAGGTTCTACACAGCAAGGAAATAATCAACAAAACTAAAGGCAACTGACTAATGGGGGAAGATATTTGAAAATGACATATCAGATAAAGAGTTAGTATTCAAAATATATAAAGAACTTATCAGACTCAACACTCAAAAAAAAATCCATCATGGATAAAGAAGATGTGGTATATCAATACAATGGAGTATGACTCGGCAATCAAAATGAATGAAATCTTGCCATTTGCAACTATGTGGATGGAACGGGAGGGTATCATGCTAAGTGAAATGAGTCAGTCAGAGAAAGACAAAATCATATGACTTTACTCATATAAGGTCTTTAAGAGACAAAACAGATGAACATAAGGGAAGGAAAACAAAAATAATATAAAAACAGGGAGGGGGACAAAACAGAAGAGACTCATGAATACGGAGAACAAATTGAGGGTTGCTGGAAAGGTTTTGGGAGGAGGAATGGGCTAAATGGTAAGGGGCACTAAGGAATCAACTCCTGAAATCATTGTTGCACTATTTGCTAACTAATTTGGATATAAATTTAAAAAAATAAAAAAACAAACATGTTAATGAAAGAAAAAAAAGGAGAAGAAAATTACCTCCAGATGATCATGTCCACTATGAAAGCCGACATCTGACAGCATATTGAACAGAAAAATACGAAAACCATTCCTTCTACATCAAGATCAGACAATGATGATCACCCCCAACATAAGTATTCAACATGATAACGTGAAGAATAAACATGCTGCCTCAAACCATATCAACGTGTCACATTGCTGATTTGGATGAAAGTCACATGAGAAACAGCCAGTCCAAGGACACTCAGACCATCCTTTGTCCCTTGACAGCACGAAATAAATCTCCCTTGGGAAAACTCCCTTACCTGTTCCAGGAGGGAAGAACTATCCTTAGCACCAGAATAAGGAACACAGGGACAAGAAGGCTGTGAAAACAAACCTAGTTACTTGTTGACTAATTAAATACCCCCAAACCCACACCTTTGCCTTAACTCTTGCCAAATCCAATGTTTTGTTGTCTGAAAGTCACAAGTGCCACCTGCTTTGTACATTCTCTGGGTGTCATATCATTAGGAAGGCCATGCACTTTCAAAATGAAATTTATCCTCCCCTTGAGATCAGTCTTATGTCAATTGAATCCTTACACCAGGTAAAACCCCAGAAGAAGGGAAAAGCATTCTTCTCCTACAACTGAAAGAATTACTCACAAACTTTGGCAATAAAAAGAAATAAAAGACATTTAAAACAGTGAGAAGGAAGAAAAATTACCTGTTTGCAGATGACATGATCTTAAACATAACAAAAGCCTAGAGATACCACAAAAAATATTAGAACCAGTTTTTAAAAATGAGGACAAGTGCAGGATACATAATGAACAAAAATAAATAAATAAAAAATAAACCACCCGTGATTCTACAAAACAGCGTGGAAATATATGCAAAACAAATAACAAAATTATAGAAGTGAAAATTTCACAGAAAGAAGTATTTGGGATTAATATCAAAAAGGATGTAAAATAATTGTAGAGCGAAAATGACCAATGTTGATGAAAGACATGTAAAACTGCACACGTGCCTGCAAATATACCTGTGCTCACCAATTAAAATTATTCATATTTTCACAGCACCATCCACACAAACTAATGTAGAAATGCGTCCCCAACCCTGTCGTTCACTTTTACAGAATCAAATCTAAGTCTGAATCTTGATATATATGTCAGAGGACATGCAAATAGTGCCCTCTCTGTAGCCCTCGGTAGGCCCTCTGCAGCCTGCAGCTGGGAGAGGAGCCCCAGCCCCAGGAGTCCCAGGTGTTCCCATTCTGTGATCAGCACAGCACAGACACCTCACCATGGAGTTTGTGCTGGGCTGGATTTTCCTCGTTGCTCTTTTGAAAGGTAAGTCATGGTGAATTAGAGACACTGAGTATGTGAGTGGGTATGAGTGAGAACCAGTGCATGTGTGACAGTTTCCTGACCAAGATGTCTGGTGTCTGCAGGTGTCCAGGGTGACGTGAAGCTGACAGAGTCTGGACGAGACCTGGTGCAGCCTGGGGGGTCCCTGAGACTCTCCTGTGTAGCCTCTGGATTCACCTTCAGTAGATATGGAATGAGCTGGGTTCGCCAGGCTCCAGGAAAGGGGTGTAGTGGCTCACATATATTTATGATGATGGAAGTAGCACGTACTACACAGACTCAGTAAAGGGCCGACTCCCCATCTCCAGAGACAACTCCAAGAACACGCTCTATCTGCAAATGAACAACCTGCAGGCCGAGGACAAGGCCACATATTACTGTGCAAGAGACACAGAGAGGGGACCCCAATGGAAGCCCAGACACAAACCTCCCTGCAGGAGGGGATCAGCCAAACCAGGGGGGCACACACAATGCACAATTCTAGTTTGTGTTTCCAGAGGCAGGTGCAGATGGAGGTTACAGGCAGGTTTCCTGTCAGGGTCAGGGGCTTCCTCTCCACACAGCAGTTTCCCCAGGGAGGCTCTCTGGACACAGGATTGAAGTGTTTACCTACTAACTCTCTGAATTAGCAACTGTGTTGTCATAGGAAAACTACACTAACGTGCACAAAAGACACAGTTCTTTGCATTGCTTACTCCTGTCCCTCAATATGAGTGAATTGCAGATATCCTGAGGCACAACAGCTGAACATTTACAGGGGTCCCAGATGCACTCCCAGTGCAGCCAGGACCACAGGATCCCACAGCTCCTCCTTATCCTCACCCAGCCATTGTCCCAATAAAACAACATGACACTTCCCACCTGGCTGTTGCTACGCAGGACTTTAAATCAGCTACAGCTTCATTTCATTCCTCTAAAGAAGAGATAATTCATCTCCATTTATTAGGATTCTCCCGAGGCACAGGGCCCAAAGCACATTGGTTTACATGATTGAATACATTGATAAGCCCCACCTTCCACTCTCACATGCTGGAGACCCAGGAAAACCAGAGGTGTAATTCTCATCTAATTCTGAACTACTCTCTAGTCTCACAACGTGGAAAGCTGATGATGTAACTCTCAGAACAAGGGCCAGAGGAGACCACTGTTCCAGTTCAAACAAGCACATGGGAAGTAAAAATGAGGGAATTCTTCCTCCCTCTGCATCAGATTTTCTTCAGAACCTTAACAGAGTGGGTGATGCCGAGGCAGACAGAAACCATGGATGGAAATGCCAGTGTCTTCTGGAATAGTTAACAGACATCCACAGAAACAGTGGGGAAACTGGGCACCCATGACGCAGTCAAGATGACACATAAAGGTAATCAAGACAAGTCAACCTTCTGTAAATGTGCAGTTCAAAGACTGAAGGTTTAGAAGTCCATGCCATCACTGGGGTGGAACCTGGTGGGCATAGCAGTGCTCCTGGGGAGAAGCAGCCCCGTGGCCCATAGGGAGTGCTACAGTTTGAGGATCCCTGAGTCACATCGGGTGAGACAGTTACCTTCTTGGAGTGCATTTTTATGGGGCAGGAGAGCTGACAGGCACCGTTGCACTGCCCTGGTCATTAGCATAGGAGCCTCTGCTGAGAGCAGCTAAATGGATGCTGCTTCTTGTTGTTCTTCACCATGAACTCCAAGCCCTAGTGTTCATGCAACTGCCCTTCTGGGATAACCAGCTCCAACCACAGCAGAGCGAGATGCTCTCCCAGAGGATCAGTGAGATCACTGTCATACTGAGTTCATACAATCTGGTGTATTCAAACCCAGCTAGAGCTCCTGAGATAAAACATAAGAGCCCTGAGATGCCAGGAGGGCCAATGGTTTCGACACAGACAGGATGAAGGCAGGGTTGTGGAGTGGCCTTGGGGTACCCTGATGACTTCCATAGGCAAGATGGAACCCCATGCACTGAAGAGGGATGCTGCTATCATGGGAACTGCACTGACCGCACTATGCGCTGGCAAGAAATCTTTGCAAATTCTGGAAAGGTGAAGATGTCTGCTATGCCATAAATCAAAAAAGCAGCCGATATGGACACTGCAGAAGACCCTGGGGAATTCAATGCTTAACCCTGTTCCCACACAGACATGCCATGTGGAAGACTGCAGTGTCGGATTTTCACACATTTCCCTCAGCTGCAAGAGCATGTTGGATTCCATCCATCTGAGATCTCAGGGTTCTGGTGTTTGCGGCTGAATTCACATAGTAGCACAGGAACCACCGAGACTGGTCATGTGAGAACTGGTACCCCCTATGCTTCTGGAAAGCTCTGTCAGGACACCTACTGCACTGGCAGTGTGGCTCAGCTGAATTATGACTGTATCCCGGAGAAATGCAGTCACAGAGGGTCGTGCGACAATAACAGGAACTGCCATTGCCACATAAGCCGGGATCCTCCATGGTGCACTGGACGAGGCACTGGTGGGAGCACAGGCAGTGGACCCCTCCAAGAAGAATGCGGCCAGTGAGGCAAAGTGATGAATCCCTGTTATATCTCAGAGCGGTTTTTGGTCCCATTTAAGCCATAATAGCTGCATTCCTTGTGGTGTCGCCACAAGTGTCAAATTATCAACCCCGAGAAAGTTAAGGGACTGATTGTTGCTGACGACAATCCATAATTAACCTCCTGACTGCTGAACAACTATAGACAATCCAACTGGCACATGTGTGAAAATACAGTAATGAGGCTGCAGAGCTGACATCCACATTTCGGGTGTCTGCAGGAGACACAGGGGTCCACAGGCACATCACGGCTCTGACACACATCTCTCATGGCTCACTGACCAGAACGCTGAAATAAAACTTAAACACTGCATGCTTGTGGCCTCTACGTATATATCTAAGCTTCCAAGAGCCCAAACTGAGCCCGAGATTATGTGCAGAGGACCTGAGTCAGCATCTGGGTCTTGAACTGAGGTATATGCTTCCAGAATTAAGAGACGTTAACACAAGCTCTTTCAGGGACAAATTCATGAGTTGTCTCCAAAACTGTGCGGTTGCACACTGAACATTTTCTCATTCTCCAGGTAATCTGTCTTCCCCCAGTCCCAATGTGGGTTCAGGATAATGGAGGGCTACCACCCACCCACACTGCCTGTTCCACACTGGGGTGTCTGTGGGCTGTGAGGGAAGGGGACTGGCATTAGGTTCCACCTAGCACAAGCTGTGCCTCCCTGGAGACAAAATTTCCAAATGTGGGAGACTGAGACCGTGAGACTGAATGGAGCACCCAATGAAATGAATCAGAAAGGCAGGCAAAGTGCCTATGGATGACTCTGGCATCCAGTTGGAGTCCGATCACTGTGAATCCCTGCTCTCTTCCTCTTGCCTACTTTTCAGTGAGTTTAACCTTAGATAAGGATCTGCCTAGGATGCCCACTGGTTTTCTGAGAGCCTTCTCGAATAACCACACAGAGGTGAGCCTGTGAAAAGTTAGGGACTTCAGCCCCATCCATTCTCAAGTAATCAGGTACTTGCTACTCTGTTTTCTGTGCCCTGATCACTGGGATTGTGGGAAGGAGGCCTGCCCTTCCCAAGGTCCTTGTGTACCCTTGCTTCTGGGCCCTGTGAGTCCTAAATCCTGTGCCTCCATTTCCTTTGTTGGGGGTGCACAGAAACCCCACCTTGAGTCAGGAGGGCCCCATGCATCTCATGTATCCAAAGCCAGAGCTCAGATGCCTAGGGAGCTGCCTATCCACCCCCTGAGCAATGGCTCTTCCCTATTCCTTCAGCAGGATACAGTCTACATGTTCTTCATTTTGTACAACAGCTGGGGTCCCCAACACATTTGTCCCCAGGGATGGGATTGGGGGCCTAGGTGGTGCCCTCCAACAATGTGTTAGCACTGAAAATGGCTCACTCGTTTCTCACCCCCACATCTCAGCTGCTCTGGGAAGGAGCTGGAGCTTGCCGGTGGTCTGTAGCTTTGCTTTGGGCTGATGCCAGGTGTTGCCAGAAACCCCTACCCTAAGTTACCAGTGCCATAAAAGGTCAGACTCCCTGCAGAGACCAACAATCAGGCACCGACCTGGGGTTCCAGAGGTGTGTATTTCCTACTCATCTCCAAGTGAGATATTGCTGGACACCGAAGACCATATGCCTAGATTAGTGTCGAAGAAGACGACAGCTGCTGGGTCCACTGTGTTGCAGCCAGTACCCTGGTGATGTGTTTGCTTAGCCATGCCTACCTAGTGACAGAGGCAACTCGACCAGGAGCATCATGTCTCCCTGGGCGGAGGACACAGCCAAGGCAACCTCCCCCTACTGGCTGTATTCGTCACTGCTGTTGACAATGGCTCCCTATTTGACAGGTGTTGATGGGGACACTGAAGCGTGGGAGGCCTAATCACACGTGTCTGGGAAGAGTTAACTTCTATCCCAGGTCTTCACTACACCAACATATCCACGGACCAGTGTGAAAGAGAGAAATGGTGACAGGCACTACACCATCATGAAAATGCAATTTTTCCTGGAATCATTTGTCCAAAGGGAGGGAGACAAGGATATTGATTGGCTCTAGTGGGTCTTCACAATTGGCTCCAAGCTGTTGCTTTAAGCGCTTGACATACTACAGCTGTCTGGATTGGTCCAAGTGCCCCAGATTCATAAATCACTGAAAAGCTGAAGGTATCAATGGCCTGTTTACTTAGAGACAACCTACGGAGCTTCCAGTCTTTTCACTGTATCAAAAGGCTCTGACAATCACCCCAAGGCACATGGCAAGAGACACACACCAAGGAAAAAGGGGAAGGCTCTGAGGAAGAGGCTCCCTAGGGCCCCAGAGTCCACAAAGGTAGAAAGAAAGAAGCTCTGATTCTCCGGACTTGGATTTTTATGGCACGACAGCACAGGCCCACTGAGAGAGGTCAAGGCCAGGTGATTCAATCCAACTCTAAGATAGAATGGGGACAATTCAATGGGTGTGGGATTTGGGTTTTGTTTTGTTTTGTTTCCCTTATGTCATGTGCCCATGAGCCCTTGTCCATTTCCACCTGGAGGAGAGGCACTTGACAACAGAATCTAAGGAGTTCTTCTTGAAGGTCCACTCTGACCTTAAGCCTTGTGTCAATACAATTCATGGAAATACCAGCTGTAGTGTAGCAGGCATTAGCATGCATGCCATAGTCAGATGTGAAAAGGAGAATTTTCAAGAATCCCAAGGCTTCTTTGCTGCAAATGCTGATGGGATCACCACCTCCATAGATAGGAGCCCACAGGAGGGTCCCAGCAGTGCCCCATTCAAGGGGTGGAACTTCAACCCAAATCTCTTGCTCTAGAGATGATGCCCACACTTCTCTTTATGCACAGCTCTGAGAAGAGGGGTCCCTAGTGACTTAATCTCAGGACAGCCTGAACACAAGTCAGAAACTTTGATCAGACTCTTTGGGATCTTCGAGAGAATGCTGTTCCTACCCTTCGGGTGGGTGCCATCACTTCTCTGGACATGACAGCCCTGGTAGGGGGGAGCTGGGATCCCATTGGTTGGGGAGATGCCAAGGCCACTGCCTAGGGACCCAGAGGTTTGTGGAGTATGTCCTTCCTCCTGGGACAACTGCCTGTATACTTCTGTAATTACCGTGTAGGACACAGACACAGACAACACTTTATTTCTCTCATTGACCCTGAAGCCAAGGTACAGTGCTTCCCAGGAACCCCTCCAAATAAAAGTGTGGTGCCCTTTAGCTTACTAGGTATAAAGGGAGGGATAGTAGAAGGGTCTCAACATCCCTTTGATGTCACTATTGGAAGAATCTTTACTGAATCCCTTTTAGCAATGGTGGCCCCTTTGACCCTGCATTGTCTTGTTAATGATGTGGATGCCCTCACATGCCATCAAGGCCAGTGGGAACAAACCCAGTGCCTGGCTTTCCTGGGGGGAACTACATATCAGGAGTCTGTAGGACTGCAAATTGCACCCCCCTACATCCAATTAAGACAGTATATGCACATCAATATTGTGCGCAATAGAGGACTGAGTAATTGCACCCCATAATTCAAGATTTGCTGAAGGAGGGGGGACAGTAAACACATCATTTCTCCTTTCAGTCTGCCCACTTGACGGGCATTAAAGCCCCTCCTAACAGGTGGTGCTTTACAGTTGACTACTGAAATGTAAATGCCCAGCTGTCCATAAGATGGCTCACATTCCCAAGACTGTCTAGGCAGTTGAGGGTATCTCAAGGGCCACAGGGGAGACTCTGTCATGACTGAGCTAGCCAGTATGTCCCATTCAGCATCGATGACCAAGGAGTCCCAGCCACAGTCTTCTCTCAACCTGTACATCTCTACCCTGCTGCCTTGGGAATTCCTAACAGGCCAAAGAGTGCCAAGATGTTAGCCTGACCAGCTCATGTAGAGCCTGTCATGAGTTCCCACTGGTCTGGGCAATTGAGGGTCACTGTCACTGGTCAATTATCATGCATTCCTGAAAGTTTGTGAGACATGGGAGGCCTGCAGTCCTTCAGCAGCTATAAGGTGGGTTTTGTCACCTGACTGAGCTACTCCAGATTTTCGGTCTACTCTCATATGACTTGTGCTGTTAGGAAGCCTTACCTGGAAGTGGCTGAGCTATGTCACTTGATGCACAGGTAGTCTGAGTGCCAATGAAACATTCTGGGATCTGAAAAGTGTTTGTGCCATGGGGGTTATGCTGGAGCACCTTGTGACCACCTGGCACCAGATTGCCTTGCTATGTCACCGAGAGAGAGAACCTAGCACCATGACTGTCTTCATACAAAGGGAAGTATTCTCTCCCAATACTTCACCTGAGCAAAGGACCATCCTGAAGCTTCCATCAAAGTTGTGGTCCCAATCAATGCAGTGGAAGGAAAGGCAGAGTGACATTGTCGTTCTGGTTGTGGATACCACACCCTTCCATTTGTCCATCCACATGGTGCATTCACCTGCTTGCATTGGCAGGAAATACCACTACTTTGGGGGCTTACTTGCTATCCTGATGTCAAAACAATTGACAATCAGACTGATTATTTACTGTAGACGGGACTTGGAAAACTGCTGTAAGGGTCTGTGTCTGACCTGCTGAGATCACTACACAGGTGAATGGGGCAGATACAGTCTGAAGACAGACAGTCATACAGGTTCAGAGGGAGAGCAGGAAATGTAGTCAGTCTTTTAATAGTGGGGGAAAGGGTAGGCTCCATTTTAAAAAGTTTTTTTTTTTTTCCTGACAGGAAAGAGCCGGAAAATGAAACTAGGTGGAAATGCAGTTTTTTAATCCATGACCTACTATGTGATGCCATGTGTTCCGGAGCCAGGGAATTGGCTCTGGGAATCCTTACCTATGGTTGTTGTGGGGATGGCCATCCAGGATCTTGACGATGGCATTTTCTGGAACTATTTTGTGCAGCTGGCATGAATCCAGAAGAATCTTTCCCTAATTCTGATGGCAGTGTAGTCGGTTAGCAGTTCGTCATAAGGTCCTTCTCAGCAAGGTGGCACTGGGTGCTCTCTGAAGACCTGATAAGCGTCCCATATTCTGTAGAAAGGGTTGCATGGCTAGGCTGTGGCAGAGGCCATGTTCTTATTGTCTATGGATGATATAACCCAAGTGCACCTGTTACTTCTTGGACATGGCTATGCATGGCATCAACTTGGTCATATGAGTTATCATAAAGTTCACTCAATCAGGGAAGAAAGGGTTAAGGACTCCTTTCTAAAATACTGTTGCAAAGGGGGTCAGTCCCTGCCTGCTATTTGGAGCATTCCAAATCTCATTAAGGGCCAAGGACAATGATTCTGGATGTTCCAGGCCAGTTTCCAGGTGGATTTTTCCTGAAGGAATTTTGTGTCTAGTTTTTCATGTTCCATATCTGTTCCCCTAATGCACATATCCTCATCATCCTCTTCTGTGATGATTAAGGATGATGTGGGGTATGAAATTCTAATTATCACCCCCAAGTCTTTGCACGTACGTAGTTTGTCTATGTGCTGAAGTGAGTTCCTTGGTCTGGCTAAATCCGTAATGGAATGGCGAATCCAGGAACCATTTCAGGCATTCCATTCTTCACCACAGTCGTGGCAATGGCATGTCCAGTCAGACAGCATCAGTCCATCCACCAAACAAGCAGCCATTTACCAATGAGGAAGCCAATTTGTCAAATCCATCTGGAGAGCCCCAGTGGGCAGGGAGGGGCTACCCGCCCATAGACTTCCTTCTAGCTCTACAAATATTTGCTTGCCCCTTTTCTAGTATGGTGTAGTCCCCCTTGCATGCTTTGTTCTCTGTGACTTTGCTTTTATATCAAATCAATCATTCTCAAGTGAATGTCATCATATTCATCTTTCAAGTTTTCTTGAAGGCATTTAGGTGCAAGTGTTCTTAATCCTATATCCATTTTGAGATTTTTTTTTTTTGTGTCGACGTATATGTATGAAGCAAGATTATGGCCAAATGTTATTATTTTGCATGTATATATCAATACTATTTTTTAATTTTTACTTTGTTTTTGAGGGAGAGAGACAGATCATGAGTAGGGAGGCACAGAGATAGAGGCAGAAACAGAATCCAGGCCCTGAGCTGTCAGCAGGAGCCTGATGTGAGGCTCGAACCCACAAACCGTGAGATCATGACCTGAGTGGAAGTGGGATGCTTAACCTACCAAGCCACACAGGTGCCCCTAGTCAACACCATGTTTAAGAGACACTATCCTCCCCCCACTGTGCATTGTTGGAAATCTCGTGGAGGATTTGCTGACTGCATCTGCAAACTTCTACTTCTGGGCTCCATAATGAGCTCCACTGGTCTAAATATCTCATTTGATGCCAGAAGCACAATGTTGTGGTTAATGTACCTCTGCAATATCTTTAGAAAGAGAGAAGTGTGATGTCTCCAGGTTCTCTCGACGTCATGATTGTTTTGTTGCTTCCATGTGTTGTGTGCTTTCATATGAATTCTATATTTTTCAGGTTCCTTAAAAAACTCTTTGGCATTTTTATTGACATAAAAAGATAAACATAAAAATACCATAAAAAGATAAAGCAGACAGAAAATAGAGACTATCACAAATTCAGAAAACAAATCAATTACATAAAAATTTGTATTTGGCAAAGTAAAATTTGAAACAAATAGGTAGCCTGGGGAAATAGGGAAGACTCAAACAAATGCAATCAGAATTGAAAGAGGAGACATAACTGAACTAAAGACATAGAAAAAATCATTAAAGAAAAACTTAGGTATTTATAGGCCAACAATTAGATCACCAGGAACAAATTACACATTTTATGCCATAATGTAGGCCACCAAGACTGCTTCATGGAAAAATACAAAAGGAACAAAAGAAAAATTAATAAGATTTCTCTATCTAAAACCTCACCCTCCAAAAATTCTGCCTAGGAGTCCATGACTTTATTAAAACTTCTACTAAGTATTTAAAGAGGAATTAATGCCAATATTTCTCAAACTATTACAAACCGCTGATAAAAAAACAGCACTCCCAAATGAAATTTGTGAGGACAGCATTGTTTTCACACCAAAACCAAAGAAAGACACCACAAGAAGGGAAACTACAGGTCACTATCTCAAATGAACATACATGCAAAATTCCTTCACAAAATCTGAGCATACTGAATTCAACAGAACATTGAGAGGATCATACAACATAATCCAGTGGGATTCACTCCAGGGATGCAAGGATCCTTCAACATACACAGATGCATAAATGTGATGTCCTCCATTAACAGAGGGAATGACTGAATCAAAGCCATCATTAATTGATTCAAAAAAACATTAGACAAAAATCAACACATGTTCATCATTTAAAAAGAACCTAATTAAAAAGGGACCGAAGGAAATTACCTCCACATGATCATGGCCACTATGAAAAGCCCACACCTAACAGCATATTGAACGGTAAAATGCAGAAGGCTTTCCTGTCATTTCAGGAGCCAGGCAATGATGGTCACCCCTAACATAAGTGTTCCCCATGATAACGTGAAGAATACATATGCCACCTCAAACTATGTCATCTTGTCACACTGCTTATTTGGGTGAAAGTCACTTGAGACAGAGTCCAAGTACACTCAGACTCTCCATCGTCCCTTGACAGCAGGATATAAATCTCCCTCCCATGTACCAAGAGGGAAGAACCATCGTTAGAACCAGAATAAAGAACACAGGGACAAGAAGACTATGCAAACAAACCTGCTTACTTGGTGACTAACATAATACCCCAAACTTAACTCTTGCCAAACCCAATGTGTTTTTTTTTGTCTGAAAGACACAAGTGCCACCTGCTTTGTCCTTTCTCTGGGTGTCATGTCATTATAGGAAGGCCATGCACTTACAAAATGAAATTTATTCTCTCCTGTAGATAGGTCTTATGTCAATTGAATCCTTACACTGGCTAAATCCCAGAAAAAAAGAAGGGAAAAGCTTTCTTCTCCTACCACTGGAAGACGTAACCAGAAAAAAATAGGGAATAAAAAAAATAAAAGACATTTAAATCAGTAAGGAGGAAGGAAAATTACTTGTTTGCAGGTGACATTGATCTTAAACATAACAAAACCCTAGAGATTCCACAAAAAATATTAGAACCAGTTTTTTTTAAATGAGGAAAAGAGCAGGATGCAAAATGAACAAAGAAAATAAATAAAAACAAACCACCTGTGATTCTACACACCAGCATGAAAATACATGCAAAATAAATAACAAAATTATACAAGTGAAAATGGCACAGAATAAAGTATTTTGGGTTAAACTTCAAAAAGTATGTAAAATACTTGTAGAGTGAAAATGATCTATGTTGATGAAAGACCTGTAAAAATGCACACAGGACTGCAAATACACCTGTACTCACTAAATACAATTATTCATATTGTCAAACACCATCTACACAAACTAAACTACAAGTGCGTCCCTAACTCTGTTGTTCACTTTTAAAGAATCAAATCTAAGACTGGAGCTTGATATATATGTCAGAGCACATGCAAATGGGGTCCTCTCTGTGCTGATAAAACCAGCCCATCCCAGACTCTGCAGCTGGGAGAGGAGCCCCAGCCCCCGGAGTCCCAGGTGTTCCCATTCTCAGATCAGGACAGAACAGACACCTCACCATGGACTTTGTGCTTGGCTGGGTGTTCCTGGTTGCCCTTTTAAAAGGTAATTCCTGGTGAACGGGAGACACTGAGTATGTGAGTGGATAAGAGTGAGAAACAGTGGATGTGTGACAGTTTCCTGATCAAGATGTCTGGTGTCTGCAGGTGTCCAGTGTGACGTGCAGGAAACGGAGTCTGGACGAGACCTGGTGCAGCCTGGGGGGTCCCTGAGACTCTCCTGTGTAGCCTCTGGATTCACCTTCAGTAGATATGGAATGAGCTGGGTTCGCCAGGCTCCAGGGAAGGGGTGTAGTGGCTCACATATATTTATGATGATGGAAGTAGCACGTACTACGCAGACTCGGTAAAGGGCCGACTCCCCATCTCCAGAGACAACTCCAAGAACACGCTCTATCTGCAAATGAACAACCTGCAGGCCGAGGACAAGGCCACATATTACTGTGCAAGAGACAGGGTGAGGGAACCTCGCTGGGAGCCCAGACACAAACCTCCCTGCAGGAGGCGATCAGCACCACCGGAGGGCACACACTATGCACAATTCTGCTTTGTGTTGCCAGGAGCAGGTGAAGATGGAGGTTACAGGCAGGTTTCCTCTCAGGGTCTGGGGCTTCCTGTCCACACAGCAGTTTCTCCAGGGAGCCTCTCTGGACACAGGATTCTGTGTTTACCATTACCTGTGTGAATTAGATCATTGTTTTCCTAGGAAAACTACCCTAACATGCACAAAGACACAGTTGTTTGCATTGCTTTCTCCTGTCCCTCAACATGAGTGAATTTACAGATTGATTCATGAATTCAGCAAAGTGGCAGGATATACAATCAACGCAGAGAAATCGGTTGCATTCCTATACACCAACAATGAAGCAACAGAAATAGAAATCAAGGAATCTATCCCATTTACAGTAGCACCAAAAACCATAAAATATCCAGGAATAAATCTAACCAAAGAGGTGAAAAATCTTTATACTGAAAACTATAGAAAGCTTATGAAAGAAATTGAAGAAGACAAAATATGGAAAAAGATTCCACGCTCCTGAATAGGAAGAATATTGCTAAAATGCTGATAGTACCCAAAGTAATCTACATATTCAATGCAATCCCGATCAAAGTGACACCAGCATTCTTCACAGAGCTAGAAAAAATAATCCTAAAATTTGTATAGAACCAGAAAAGCCGCCAAATAGCCAAAGAAATCTTGAAAAAGAAAACCAAAGCAGGAGGCATCACAATCCCAGACTTCAAGCTATACTTCAAAGCTGTAATCATCAAGACAGTATGGTACTGGCACAAGAACAGACACTAAGGGGCATCTGAGTGGATCAGTCTGTTACGCATCCGACTTTGACTCAGGTCACGATCTGGCAGTTCGTGAGTTAGATCCCACATCAGGCTGTGTGCTGACAGCTCAGAGCCTGAAGCCTGCTTGGAATTCTGTGTCTTCCTCTCTCTCTGACACTCCCCCGCTCATGCTCTGTCTCTGTCTCTGAAAAGTAATAAATAAATGCCAAAAACAATTAAAAAAAAAACAAGAACAGACACTCAGATCAATGGAACAGAATACGAAATCCAGAAATGGACCCACAAATGTATGGCCAACTAATCTTTCGCAAAGCAGGAAAGACTATCCAATGTAATAAAGACAGTGTCTTCAGCAGGTGGTGCTGGGAAAACTGGACAGCGACATGCAGAAGAATGACCCAGGACCACTTTCTTACACCATACACAAAAATAAACTCAAAATGGATGAAAGACCTCAATGTAAGTCAGGAAGCCATCAAAATCCTCGAGCAGAAAGCAGGCAAAAACATCTTTGATCTTGGCCACACCAACTTCCTACTCAACATGTCCCCGGAGGCAAGGGGAAAAAAAGCAAAAATGAACTACTGGGACCTCATCAAAATCAAAACTTTCTGCATAGTGAAGGCAACAATCAGCAAAACTAAAATTCAACTGACAGAATGGGAGAAGATATTTGCAAATGACATCTCAGATAAAGAGTATCCAAAATCTATAAAGAATTTATCAAACTCAACACCCAAAACACAATCCAGTGAAGAAACGGGAAAAAGACATGAATAGACACTTCTCCAAAGAAGACATCCTGATGGGCAACCGACACATGAAAAAATGCTCCACATCACTCATCATCACGGAAATGCAAATCAAAACCCTAATGAGATACTACCTGACACATGTCAGAATGGCTAACATTAACAAGTCAGGCAACAACAGACGTTGGCGAGGATGCAGAGAGAGGATCTCTTTTGCATTTTGGGGGGCAATGCAAGTTGGTGCAGCCACTCTGGAAAACTGTATGGAGATTCCTCAAAAAACTAAAAATAGAACTCCCCTATGACCCAGCAATTGCACCACTAGGCATTTATCCACAGGACACAGGTGTTCAGTTTCAAAGGGACACATGCACCCCCATGTTTATAGCAGCACTATCAACAATAGCCAAAGTATGGAAAGAGCCAAATGTCCATTGATGGATGAATGGATAAAGAAGAAGGGGTAAATATACACAATGGAGTATTACTCGGCAATCAAAAAGAGTGAAATCTTGCCATTTGCAACTATGTGGATGGAACTGGAGGGTATTATGCGAAGTGAAATGAGTCAGTCAGAGAAAGACAAAACTCCTATGACTTCACTCATATGAGGACTTTAAGAGACAAATCAGATGAACATAAGGGAAGGGAAACCAAAATAACATGAAAACATGGAGGGGACAGAGCATAAGAGACTCATAAATATGGAGAACAAACAGAGGGCTACTGGAGGGGTTGTGGGAGGGGGGATGGGCTAAACTGGTAAGGGGCACTAAGGAATCTACTCCTGAAATCATTGTTGCACTATAAGCTAACTAATTTCGATGTTAATTTTTAAAACTAAAAATAAATACTAATTAATAATAAAAAAATTAAAATATTTTAAGAGAAAATAATGCGTGGTCATGCTGTTGAGGTAAATATTTCTTAAAGATTATGCCGAAGCCTCCATTAATAAAGATAAAGATCCAAAACTGAAAAAAAAAAAAAAAAGAATTCTTCATATTGTCACACCGCCATCCACACAAACTAATGTAGAAGTGCGTCCCTAACCCTGTCATTCACTTTTACACAATCAAATCTAAGTCTGGAGCTTGATATATATGTCAGAGGACATGCAAATGGGGCCCTTTCTGTGCTGATAAAACCAACCCAGCCAGACCGTGCAGCTGGGAGACGAGCCCCAGCCCCAGGAGTCCCAGGTGTTCCCATTCTGTGATCAGCACAGAACACACACACCTCACCATGGAGTTTGTGCTGGGCTGGGTGTTCCTGGTTGCTCTTTTAAAAGGTAATTCATGGTGAACGAGGGACACTGAGTCTGTGAATGGATATGAGTGAAACAGTGAATGTGTGACAGTTTCCTGACCAAATGTCTTGTGTCTGCAGGTGTCCAGTGTGACGTGCAGCTGGTGGAGTCTGGGGGAGACCTGGTGAAGCCTGGGGGGTCCCTGAGACTCACCTGTGTGGCCTCTGGATTCACCTTCAGTAGCTATGCAATGAGCTGGGTTCGCCAGGCTCCAGGAAAGGGGCTGCAGTGGGTCGCGTGTATTAGTAGTAGTGGAAGTAGCACAAGCTACGCAGACTCCGTGAAGGGCCGATTCACCATCTCCAGAGACAACGCCAAGAACACGCTGTATCTGCAGATGAACAACCTCAAGACCGAGGACACGGCCACATATTACTGTGCGAGAGACACAGTGAGGGGACATCACTGGGAGCCCAGACACAAACCTCCCTGCTGGAAGGGATCAGCACCACCAGGGGGCGCACACTATGCACAATTCTCCTTTGTGTTCCAAGGCGCAGGTGCAGATGGAGGTTACAGGCAGGTTTCCTGTCAGGGTCTGGGGCTTCCTCTCCACACAGCAGTTTCCCCAGGGAGCCTCCCTGATTATATGTTTCTGTGTTTACCTATTAACTCTCTGAATTAGCTACTGGGTTGTCATAGGGAAACTAGACGAACATGCACAAAGACACAGTTGTTTGCACTTGCTTACTCCGGTCCCTCAACATGAGTGAATTACAGATTTCCTGAGGCAAAACAGCTGCACCTTTACAGGATTCCCAGATGCGCTCCCTGTGCAGCCAGGACCACAGGATCCCACAGCTCCTCCTTATCCTCACCCAGCCCTTGTCCCAGTCAAACAACGTGACACTTTCTTCATAGCCCTTTGCTACTCAGGACTTTAAATGAGCTACAGCTTTATTCAATTACTCTAAAGGAGAGACAAACAATCTCCATGTATTAGTCAAGATTCCCCTGAGGAACACAACCCAAAGGTCATTGGTTTCCATAACTAAATATGTTGAGAAGTCCCATGATCTACTGTTACAAGCTGAAGACCCAGGAAAACCAGTGATGTAATTCTTGTCTGATTCTGACTAGTGTCTAGTCTCAGAACGTGGAGAGCTGATGATGTAACTCTCAGAAAAAGGGCCAGAGGAGACCAATATTCCAGTTCAAACAAGCACATGGGAAGTAAAAATGAGGGAATTCTTCCTCCCTCTGCATCAGATTCTATTCACAACCTTAATGGAATGGGTGGTGCCCAGGCAGAAAGAAACCATGGATGCAAATGCCAATCTCTTCTGGAACACATCACAGACATCCACAGAAACAGTGGTGAATCTGGGCACCCATGACGCAGTCAAGATAACCCATGAAGTTAATCATTAGAAGTCAACCTCCTGTAAACGTGGAGCTCAAAGACTGAAGATTTAAAAGTCAATCCCATCATTGGGGTGGAGTCTGGTGGGCACAGCAGTGCTCCTGTGGAGGAGGGC
Organism: Panthera onca; assembly: GCF_046562875.1. NCBI lineage: Eukaryota > Metazoa > Chordata > Mammalia > Carnivora > Felidae > Panthera > Panthera onca. Next base: position 146,617,811 of record NC_138344.1, on the reverse strand, counting down.
AGAGACCCATAAGGGGAACTGTGGTCTGAGTATTCCCTGGGTCGCATGGAGAGAGAAAATTCCCTTTGTGGAGTGCATTTGGGAGACGGGGCATTGCCTCTCATAGGACAGGAGAGCTGACAGGCACCATTAAAATTCCCTGATCATTAGCAGAGGAGCCTCTTCTGAGAGCAGCTAGCTGGACGCTGCCTTCTGGTTGTTCTTCACCATGTACTCCAAGCCCCTAGTGTTCATGCAACTGCCCATCTGGGGTAAGACAGCTCCAGGCACAGCACATCAAGACCCTCTCCCAGAGGATCAGTGGGGTCCCTGTCATATTGAGTTCACACAATTTGGAGTTTTCAAACCCAGCTACAGCTCCTGAGATAAAACATAAGAGCCCTGTGCCACCAGATGGGCCAATGGCTTGGACGCAGACAGGGTGAAAGCAATTCTGACGGAAGCCTGGGACCCACAAGTGTTCTCTCTGTGTGAGGGCTTCCTGAACAGGGGAAGCTGGGAACTCCAACTCCAGGGACTAGAGAGGGAGCTGATGCCAATATTTCCTCCCACCAATCAGCATGGACAGATTTCACTCAGCAGCACAGCATCCCCAGTGCAAGCTGAGCCACTAACACCAAGCTCCACCTACTCCAGCCCCCATCAAGTGCTTGCTTACTAGGAAAGAGTGCCTGGCAACCAGACCACCACTGCACCCCTTCCTCCAAAGACCACCATAAGCCCCCACACGCACCAAGTCAGCTGATCATACAGTGACGCATATCCTCACCTCTAGGGGAGATAGGAATTAGCCTCTTTTAACAAGCAGACCAAACTCACCTAGTTAAAACTCACAACACTGGGCACAAAGTCCAACACTCCCCACTGGAGGCAAGGAGAAAATCTGCAGAGCACTCTCCTGAGGGACAGAGCAGCCAAAACACGACAGCACAGTGCCACGGAACATAAAACAAATGCTTCATGAAGTGTCAGGCCCTGGACAGTATGTGAACACTTCTCGATAAAGATACTACCCTAGAAGCAGAAAAGATAACAGGATTTTCTAAAACATTTAAGAAGGCAGAGACATAGACAACAACATGATGGAGGAACTCATCCTAAAAGAAAAAATGATAAAAGGTCATTGTGAGGGATATAATTAAAACACATAAACTAATGTGCCTCAAACAGAATTTCTGAAAGCTCTCATAATGAAACAGGATTTTCAAAAAGTATCATAAGGATGCTAGCTGTGCTTGAGGAAAATATATGAGACATGAGGGATACCCTTACTGCAAACAGAAGAGACCTAAAAACTAGTCAGGATGAAATTTTAAATGTTGTAACCGAGATGTGAAACTGATTGGATATAATGACCTCAAGGCTGAAAGAAGCAGATGAATGAGGAAGGGACATAGAAGATAAAAGTATGGGGGAAATGAAGCTGGAAAGAAGAGGAAAATTAAAATATTGCATCACAAATATACACTTAGGGAAATCAGCAACTCCATAAACTGTAATAACATTCTTTTGAAAGGAGTCCCAAAAGAATAGGAGGGAGAAAAAGGGGGATACATTTTAGCTGAGGGAATATAGTGAAAATTTCCTCAAGCTGGGGAAGGAAACAAACATCCACATCTAGCAGGCAGAGAGAACACCCATTAAAATAAAAAAAAAAAAAGCAGGCCAACACTGAGACATATCATAGGAAAATGGCAAAATATCCAGATAAAGAAAAACCATAAAAGCATCAACACAAAAGAAGTTGCTAACTAACAAGGGAAGATTAAAAAAAAAACTATGGCACATGTCTCTACAGAAACCTTCATGCAAGTAGGGAGTGGCATCATATCCTCAACATGCTCAATTGAAAACTATGCAGCTAAGAATACTTTCTCCAGTAAGGCAGCCATTCAGATACAAGGAGTGATAGAATTTCCCAGACAAACAAAAACCAAAGGAGTTCATGGTCTCTAAATCAGCCCTGCGAGAAATTAAAGGGGACCCTTTGAGTGGGAAAGGAAGACTAACAGTAACAAAGACTAGAAATAAACAGAGAAAATCTCCAGAAACAATGACTTTGGAGGTAACACTATGGCACTAAGTGTATAGCTATCAATAATTACTGTGAATGTAAATGGGCAAAATGCTCCAATCAAAAGACATAGGATACCGGAATAGATAAAAACAAATACAAGATCCTTCTATACACTACACACGATTGACTCATTTTCAACCTAAAACACCTGTAGATTGAAAGTGAGGGGAGGGTGAACAATTTATCATCCTAACGGATGTCAAAAGAAAGCTGTAGTACCACCATATCACACTAGTTTTCAAACCAAAGTTTGTTACAAGCGATCAGGAAGGCAGTATATCATCATAAAGGGGTCTATCCAACAAGAAGATCTGAAGCTTTAAATATTTATACCCCCAAAATGTAGGCACTGAAATATATAACTCAATTAATAAGAAACATAAAGAAACTCATTGATAATAGACAATAGTAATAATAGAGGTCATTAACACTCCACTTACAACAATGGAAAGACAATTTAAGCTGAAAATCAATAAGGAAACAATGGCTTTGAAAGACACATGGACTGAATGGACTTAACAGATATATTCAGAACATTCCATCCTAAAGCACCAGAATACACATTCTTTTTGAGTGTGCATGGAACATTCTCCAGAACAGATCACATACTATGTCACAGATCAGCCCTCTACAAGTACAAAAAGACTGAGATCATTCCATGCATATTTTCAAACCACAACACTATGAAACTTTAAGTCGACCACAAGAAAAATTTGAGCAACACCGCCAATACATTAGGTTAAAGAACATTGTAGTAAAAGCGGAATGAGATTTTCAGGAAGTTACAGAAGCAATAAAAAATACATGGAAGTAAATGAAAATGAAAACATGCCAGTTCCAAACCATCTGGATGCAGCAAAGTTGATGGAAGAGTGAAATATATAGCAGTACAGGACAAACTCAAGAAAGAAGAAAGGTCTCAAACACACAACCACTTTACAACTAAAAGAGCTAGAAAAAGAACAAATGAACCCTAAAGCCAGCAGGAACAGGTAAACAAAAAAGATTAGAGCAGAAATAAATGATATAGAAACAAAGAAATACAGTAGAACAGATGAATGAAACTATAAGTTGGTTTTTGTAAGAATAAATAAAAATGATAAACCCATGGGCAGACTTGGCAAAAACAAAAGAGAAGGGACGAAAGTAAATATAATCAGAATTTGAGAGGAGACATCGAGACTGACACCACAGAAATACAACCATGAGACAATAGTTTGGAGATTTATATGCCAACAAATTGGGCAATCTGGAAGAAATGGATAAATTCCCAGAATAATGTAAACTACCTAAACTGAAAAAGGAAGAAAGAGAAAACGTGAACAGACTGATAATGAGCAAAGAAATTGAATCATTAATCAAAAATCTACTGACACACAAAAATCCAGGGCCAGATAGGTTCACAGGTGAATTTTACCAGATATTTAAGAAGAGTGTAAAATATTCTATTTAAGTAGAATAGAAAATTCCTGTCTTCACAAACTGTTCCAAATAATAGAAATGGAAAGAAAACTTCCAAATTCATTCTATAAGATGAGTATGATCACAGTTCCAAACCAGATTAAACCCCACTAAAAATGAGACTTACAGGCCACTAGCCCTAATGAGCAAGAATGCAACAATTGTCAAGAAAATACTTGCAGGGGCGCCTGGGTGGCTCAGTCGGTTAAGCGACCGATTTGGCTCAGGTCGTAATCTTGCGGTCCGTGAGTTCGAGCCCCGTGTCGGGCTCTGTGCTGACAGCTCAGAGCCTGGAGCCCGTTTCAGATTCTGTGTCTCCCTCTCTCTGACCCTCCCCCATTCATGCTCTGTCTCTCTCTGTCTCAAAAATAAATAAACGTTAAAAAAAAAGAAAGAAAATACTTGCAAATTGAATCCAACAAGACATTAAAAGGATCCTTTAACATGACCAGGTGGGATTTATTCCTTGGCTGTAAGGGTGGTTCAATAGTCACAAATAAATCAATGTAATACATACCATCAATCAGTGAAAGGATACGAATGATATGACCCTCTCAATAGATGCAAAAAAAAAAATTGACATAGTACAGAATCCTTTCTTGATAAAACCCTCAACAAGGGGTAGAGGAAACACACCTCAACATCATAAAGTCCATACATGAAAACCCCACAGCTAATATCCTCAGTGGGGAAAAAAAACCTTTTCCTCTACTGTCAGGAACACAAGAGGGATGTCCACTCCCATCATTCTACTTAACACAGCAGTGGAAGTCTTATCCTCAAAAACAGACAACAACAAAAAATAAAGGCATTCAAGTTGGAAAAGAAGAAGTCAAACATTCCCTCTTCACAGATGACATGACACTCTATATAAAAACCTCAAGACTCCACCAAAATATTGCAAGAACTGATACACAAATTCACCAAAGTCACAAGATACAGTATCAACATACTGAAATCTGCTGCATTTCTACACAGCAATAATGAAGAAACAGAAAGAAAAATAAAAAAACTATCCATCCCGTTTACAATTGCACCAAATATAATAGGATACCTAAAAAGTTGAAATATCTATACTGTGAAGACTCTAAAAATGGTGAAAGAAACTGAGGATGACACAAGGAAGTGGAAACACTTTCAATGTTCATGGATTAAAGGAGCAAGTAGTGTTGAAATGTCTATGCTACAGAAAGAAACGGTGGCTTCATGATTTATGGATTTCATGCTATATTACAAAGCTGTACTTATCAAGACAGTAAGCTACAAGCACAAAAGAGACACATAGATCAAGAGAACAGAAGAGTAAACCCAGATATGGACTCACAAATGTATGGCCACCTCATCTTGGATGAAGTAGGAAAGACTACGTAATGGGAAAAAAAGACAGCCTTGTCAACAAAGGGTACTGGGAAAACTGGACCAGAACATGAAGAAGAATGAAACTGAACCACTTTCTTACTCCATACACAAAAATAAATCCAAATGGGTGAAAGACCTAAATGTGAGACAGGAGACCATCAAATCCTAGAGGAGAACAGGCAGCAACCTCCTGGACTTCGGACATAGCAACTTCTTACTAGACGTGTCTAGAGAGGCAAGCGAAACAACAGCAAACTTGAACTACTGGGACCTCATCAAAATGAAAACCTTCTGCACAGCTAAAGAAACAATCAACTAATCTAAAAGGCATTCTACAGAAATTAAAAAGGTATTTGCAAACCACATATCTGATAAAGGCTTACTATCCAAAATCTATTAAAAAAACTTCTCAAACTCAACACCCAAAATACAAAGAATCCAGTGGAGAAATGGGCAGAAGACATGAGGAGATACTTTTCCAAACAAAGCATTCCGATGGCTAACCGACACAGACGAACATATGCTCAACATCACTCATCATCAGAGAATTACAAATCAAAACTACAATGAGAGATGACCACACATCTGTCAGAATGGCTACAATTAACAACTCAGGAAACAACAGATATTGATGAGGATGAGGAGAGAAGGGAACCCTTTTACACTCTTGGTGGGAATGCAAAGTGCCCGGACCATTCCAGAAAACAGTTTAAAAACTAAAAATTAAACAACCTTTCACTCCAGCAATTGCTCTACTAGGAATTCATCCAAAGCATACAAAACTTCTGATTTGAGGAAGTACATGCCCCCCAATGTTTACAGCAGCATTAACTATGACAGCCAAACTGAGGAAAGAGACCAAAAGTCCACCATGTAATTAATCTGCTATATGTATAGAATGGCATATTACTCAGTCATAAAAAAGAATGAAATCTTGCCATTTTCAAAGATGTTGATGCAGCTACAGGGCATCATGCTAAGCAAAGTAAGTCAGTCAAAGATGACAAACACCATATGATTTCCTCCTATGGGGAATTTAGATCTAGGGGAAGGGGAAAAAGAGCAAGAAATGATAAAAAAAAAAAAAAAAACCTCTAAGGTTAGAGACCAAACTGAGGGTTGCTGGAGGGCACGTGTGTGGGGGATGGGATAATGGGTGTTGGGGATTAAGGAGGCCCCGTGTTGTGATGAGTACTGGGTGTTAATGTTAAGTGATGAACCAATAAATTCTACTACTGAAATTAATATTACACAATATGTTAACTAACAAATATTTAAACACAAACTTAAAAAATTTAAAAAGTGGGAAAAAGGAAGGAAGAATTGTTGTCACAAATTGTCATGAACATGGAATCTAAGGTAGTGAGTCTAACGTCTTGCATTTACTCATTATATCCCTAACTGATGGTGGACATAAATTAACACACTCATGAATTTTCACAGCAGTGCCAGATGGGCTGGAATTCAAACCACAGCTGCCCTTCCCAACTCCACTGTGCCCACACATCATGGGCAGCTTGTCGAGACACGTGCACAAGAACCCAGGTTGGGCCTCAGCAGGGACCCACATCTGCAGAACTGGAAAGTGTGGACAGTTGATGCTTCCTGAGAAGCTCTGGGTTTCCTTCCCCGATTTGCTGTCTCAGCTCCCTTGTCTTCCTTTCCTGTCTCTTGAAGAGAACCATGTCCCCTGTTAGTGGTTCATGAAAGTGAGGGGTTATATGTTCTATAAACATTCAATATGACAGTTAACATACAAGGGGACAGAAAAAAAAAACCCATATGATGCAGCCTGTCTCGCGGCTCCTATCACCCAATGTGGTAGAGTACAAATAAACCTAAATATTCATTTGGTCAAAAACTGCACAGCACGTTGGAAAAGTATTAAGAGATGAGAAGCCTGGAAGAATTCCACAAATGGGGATATGAGCTCCCCTTGGAAGGAAGAAGAAAAATTACAGTCCCAAACACGCAAGGGTAAAATAATTTTAGCAAATGATACAAGAGTTTCAATGTGTTCTATTCATGAAGTGTCTAAAGTTGGCAATGCAAAAAATGGATTCTGAGGGTTTCACATAGAATTGCGAAGGAAAAATTGTGTCAAAACTCAGTTGTGTGCACAGAGCTCAGCGGCTCCTGAGACATATAGAAAGCCCACCACCTGAAAAGGTAAACGTGTTTTTGGACCCCAGGAGCATATCTATCAAATCTGATGAGCAGTCTGGCCAAAGAGACACAGAATGGCAACTCTTGTGAAATTTGAACTTCAATTTCCTATATTTCCACTTAATTTCCATATATTATGAAAAACCATGCCACGAAAATGATTTGCTAGAGTCTATAAATTTAAAAACAAACAACAAAACTCTAAGTCACCAGAGACCAAATAGGGAACACATCAACGTTGAGAGGAACCAGAAAAAAAACAAGACTTTTAGTTACATTGTAAGTCAAGAAATCAGTGGGGTGCCCGGGTGGTTGAATCGGTTAAGTATCTCACTTCAGCTCAGGTCTCGATGTCACGATTTGAGGGTTTGAGCCCCGTTGTCAGGCCCTATGCTGACAGCTCAGAACCTAGAGCCTGCTTCAGATTCTGTGTCTCCCTCTCTCTCTGCTTTTCCCCGCTCACGTTCTGTCTCTCTCTCTCTATCAAGAATAAACAGTTTAAAAAAATATTAGTCACAAGCAATCAATCATCAAGAAAAGGAAAACTATAGCTAAGAACACAACACCCATAAAAAGAAATGGTATCAATAGACTTTGTGAAAATCAAATACGCTTATCTGCCCACGTGAATACCAATAGTAAGATAAGTTACAGAGTAAGAGACAACATTCACAAATTGCATAACCACCAAGGGACCTGCATCTTGAATATGCTAACAACCCTCAACAGTCAATAGGAAAAAAGGAAACGAACCTCCATAAAACAAGCACAGCCTTGTGTAGTAGACATCCTATCCTTGAGGTTATAGACACATTAGTTACTGACTGGAGAAGACTCTTCACACCAAGGACTGTCAGGGAAATTCAAATCAAGAACGCAATAGATGCCCTATACACACATCCCAATGGCTCCGGAATGAAAACAACACTGACAACAACATCCAGGTGAGCATCCAGCATACGTGGGGCCTCAAACAATGCAGGAAGGAATGACAAATAAACACCAGCTCTGGAAAACCATTGGCTGTCGCTTATGAAATTATACATGGATGACATAAAAAGGAACCTGGAAATACCACTCCCGAGTATTTGTCCCTGAAGAATGAAATCCCATGCTCAGAAAATAAATGGTGTGTAAATATTTATAGCATCTTTCTTAGTGTTAGAAGCTCAGAATAAGGCAAAAGTCTTTCTAAATATAAAGGAATAAACCAACTACGAAACTTCCATCAATGGGATGCTTTGCCAGAGAACTGTGACACTACTGATGCACACCTGAAACCAGGTGAAACTCAAAGACATGATGTGGAGGGAAGGGCGGTAGTCCCATAATTACAGAGGTGGTGTGACCTGGGACATTCACACAGCCAGACCATGGTGACAGTGGTTTGGTTGGGCATTTCTTAACTCTTTCTTCCCCAAACCACATGATGAGATAGTCTGCTTCATTTGAGAGCACTCCTATGTTCAACCACCCTCTGATGTATGGAGTCTCCACAGACTGAACCCTACAACCTCGGACTCCTCTGAATGGGGAGTTGTTGAGACCATAGACTGATATGTCTTCTGACAGGAGCTATTCCCTCCACTGTCCCTGGCTCTGGCTCTCTCCTAAAGGTGAGGGGGAGAAGGTTAGGAACCCTCCACTGAAACTATTGGTCTCCTGCACCTGACTCTCCCACAACAAGAGGCCCAGACCTTCCTCACACTCAGTTGGAAATGAAGTCAGTTTATAGGAACAGATTTGCTCCTTGATTCAGCGGATTGCTCCATCTCCCCCTTACCCTGGGCAATACTCTGGGCAAAGGTCTGCAGCTGCAGGGCGTGTCGGGGACAAACAGGATTCCAAACAGTTTGGAAACTGAGGGCTCTGTTTAGGGGTGGCTTGCAGCTTCACTGCCTTGTGGCTTGCTTGTCCTGGTGGCATGAGACTCCTGCCATACAAGTCAGGTCTGGGGTGATCAGGTTCCCAGCATCCCTAGTGGATTGTGCCCAGGGCAGAGCTTCCTTTCTGGGAGTGGGGCTGCCAACAATGAGTGAGTCCCACATCTCAGTGGCACCTGCTGGGGCTTGGCCTCAACAGCAAACAGCTTAGGGTCACTGACATCCTTTCCCTCTGGGAAAGAGTCCTCTGAACAGGAGCTGGTCACCGGGAACCGTGTTTATTGGCTACAACAGTCTGGAGGGGAGGTTGCAGCCAGGCTCAGGGGCACATGGCTATAGTCACAGTTACATGCACTGGAGTTTCTACTTGCTGATCTGGGGTGGGAAAGGAAAACAACATAACTTAGTTCAAATAGTCTAGGTATTCTTTCTGGTAGTATATTTTCTGCAATAAATGCTTCTTCATGGGCTGTATGCCAACATGGCATTTTGCAGGCACTATAAATACATTATTTGAGTTTTTCTTCAAATTCCAGTTAGTTAACATGCAATGTAATATTATTTCAGGTGTAAAATATAGTGATTCAACATTGCAATACAGCACCCAGTGTTCGTTATGAGCACTCCCCTTAATCCCCATCAACTACCTCCCCATCTCTCCACCCACCCTCCCCAGGGTAACCATCAGTATTTCCCCTATAGTTAAGTATCTGTTTCGTGGGGCTTACGTGGTTCCATGGGTTAGGCCCACGACTCTTGATCTGGCCTCTTGTCTTGATCTCATCATTCCTGAGACCGAGCCCCACTTTGGTTTCTGCACTGACAGCACGACGTTTCCTTGGGATTCTCTTCCTATCTGCTTCTGCCCCACCTCCCATCTCTCTCTAAATAAATAAGTGAACATTGAAAAAATCGCCCATTTCTTGGTTTGCCTCTTCTCTCTTATTTGTCCCTTTGCCCATTTGTTGTTTTTTAAATTCTACATATGGATGAAATCATATATTTGTCTTTCTCTGACTTATTTTAGTAAATATAATACTCTCTAGGCCCATCCCTGTCCTTACAAATGGCTAATGTCATTCATTTATGGCTGAGGATACAAAAATACTAATTTAAGGGAATTGTACCTCGATGTTTATAGCAGTTATGTCACTGAGAAATATTCCAGTGTGCGTGGACGGGGTTATGTAGATATACCACGTATTCTATCCTATTCATCAATCAATGCATACTTGGGCTGGGTTGTTTCCATAGCTGGGCTGTTTGTGACATAACTGCTATAAACATCGAGGTACAATTCCCTTAAATTAGTATTTTTGTATCCTTTGGGTAAATACCTAGTAGTGCATTTGTTCTATCGTAACGTAGTTGTATTTTTAGCTTTCTAAGGAACCTCCATGCTGTTTTCCATAGTGGCTGTGCCAGTGTGCATTCCCACCAGCACCTCCAAAAGGATCCTCTTTCTCTGCATCCTCACCAACACCTGTTGTTTCTTGTGCTGTTGAGTTCAGCCTTTCTGACCAGTGTGAGTTGATATTTCATTGTAGTTTGGATTTCTATTTCCCTGATGAGGAAGGATGTTGACCATCTTTTCATGTGTTTATTGACAATCTGTAGGTCGCATTTGGAAAAATGCTTCTTCATGTCTTCTGGCCATTTTTTAATAGGATTATTCAGTTCTGGAGTTGAATTTTATACCATATATAGAAAACCTGAAAGACTCAACCAAAAAAAAAACCCCGCTAGAACTGGTACAATAAACCTGTAAATTTGTAGCATACAAAATCAACATATAGAAATTTGTTACATTTCTATACACCAATAATGTAGCAGGAGAAAGAGAAACCAAGGAATCAATCCCATTTAAAATTACACCAAAAACCATAATATACTAGAAATAAACCTAAGTAAAGAAGTAAAAGATCTGTACTCTGAAAAGTCTGGGACATTTATGGAAGAAATTGAAGAAAACACAAAGAAATGGAAAAATATTCCATGCACATGGATTAAAAGAAAAATCATTGTTAAATGACAATACTATCCAAAGCAATCTAGACATTCAATGCAAATACTTCAATTTCCTGTCAAATAATACCAGCATTTTTCACAGGGCTAGAACAAATAACTCTAAAATTATCATGGAACCACAAAAGACCCCAAATAACCAAAGATCTTGAAAAAGAAAAAAACCTGGAGGCATCACAATTCTGGATATCAAGCTATATTACAGTGCTGTAGTCATCAAGACAGGATGATACTGGCAAAAAAAAAAAAAAAAAAAAAAAAACATAGATTAATGGAAAAGATTAGAAAACCCTGAAATGGACACATCACTATATTATCAACTAATCTTTGACAGAGCAGGAAAGACTATCAAATGGAAACAGTCCCTTCAACAACTGGTGTTGGGAAAACTGGACAGCATCATGAACTTATAATGAACCTGGACCACTTTCTTACAGTACACACAAATATAAATACAAATTGAATGAAAGACCTAAATGGGAGACAGGAAACCATCAAAATCCTAGATGACAACACAGGCACCAACCTCTTTGACCTTGGCCAGAACAACTTCTTACTAGACATGTCCCCAGAGGCAAGGAAAACAACAGCAAAAATAAACTATTGGGATCTCATCAAGATAAAAAGCTTCTGCACAGCAAAGAACAAATCAACAAAACTAAAAGGCAACTGACAAAATGGGGGGAGATATTTGTAAATGACATCTCAGATAAAGGGTTAGTATCCAAAATCTATAAAGAACTTACCAAACTCAACACTCAAAAAACAAATAATCCAGTGAATAAATGGGCAGAAGACATGAATACATACTTTTCCAAAGAAGACATCCAGATGGCAAAAAGACACGAATAAAGATGCTCAACAACACTCTTCATCAGTGAAATATAAAGCAAAACCACAATGAGATACCAACTCACACCTGTCACAATGACTAAAATTAACAATTCAGAAAACACAAAATGTCAGCAAGGATGCAGAGAAAACGAAACCCTTTCGCACTGTTGATGGTAATGCAAACTGGCGCAGCCACTCTGGAAAACAGTGTGCAGATTCCTCAAAAAGTTAAAAATGGCACTGTCCTGTCATCAAGCAATTGCATTTATCCAAGGATACCAAAGGTATCCAAAGGATACCAAAATGCTGATTCGAAGGGGCACGTGCATCCTAATCTTTATGGCAGTCTTATCAACAAAAAACAAATTGTGGAACAGCCCAAATACTCATCAACACATAAATGCATAAAGAAGAGGTGATAAATATATACAATGCAATATTACTTAGCCATCAAAAAGAATGACATCTTGCCAATTACAATAATGTGGATGGAACTACAGTGTATTATGCTAAGTGGAACAAGTCAGTCAGAAAAAGTCAAATATCCTATGATTTCACACATTAGTGGAATATAACAAACACAACATACGGAAAGGAAAAATAAAATAAATCAAATCAGAGAGGGAGGAAACCAGAAGACACTCTTAAATACAGAGAACAAACTGAGGGGAAGTGGGGGAGGTGGGCTAAATGGCATGTGGCCATTAAGGAGGGCACTGGGTGAAATGAGAACTGGGTGTTATATGTATGCGATGGTTCTCTAAATTCTACCCCTAAAATCAGTACTACACTGTATGTTAACAGACTTGAATTTACATTAATATAATACAAGAAAATTATATATAGAGAGAGACTACCTCAAAATAGCAAGCTTCTGCACAGTGAAAGAAACAGTCAACAAAACAAAAAAGCAACCCATGGAATGGAAGAAGATATCTGTAGATGACATATCCTCAGGGTTAGTTTCCAAAACGTATAAGTTTTTTTTTAATTGTTTTCAAATTATCAGTAGAGAGTGTGTCCATGCAGTTCAGCACACTGTTGTGTGAGAAGCAAAACTCGTGTCTTCCACTTTTATATTGTGGTAAGATCTCACTGAACATGAGGCCCAGACTCTTCACAAAATTTTAACCATACATTACAGTATTGTTAATTACAGGGGTAATGATGTGGAGACCCCTCTAGAACTTAATCATCTTGCAAAACACAAAATCATTGCCCTTGAGATCTACTCCTCACTGACCCTCCCTGCCAGGCCCTGGAAACTGCCATTTCACTCTCCATTTCATTGTTATCAAAACCCAAATTCAGCTGCCTGTTGCTGGAAAGGTCAATGTTCAAAGTTTTAGTTTGGGTGGCAAAGGAATTTGAGCTATATTCAGAAGGCCAGCCACTGGGGAAAAGGCAAACTCTTGTCCAAATTCCAACTCTGAGGCTTCTCCCTGACCCAGGGTGTTTTAAAGCAGTAGAGGGTACTTAATCAAGCAAGGGAGTGCCATGGTCAAAACCATCTTTTGATCATGGGCAGACTCCATGGTGCAGGCTGCAAAGTAACCTCAACTCCCCTCCATCTCCAGCTGAAGAGGGAACCAAACTACATGGGAGGAGACTGCCAGAGGCCAGGAAAGAACCCCCATAAGGGATTAGAGGAGAAAACCCCTGGGGCTCACACATAGTCAGCAGTACTTTCTGTTCTCCCCAGCTGGCATAAGAAAATACTAAAATACAACCTTGTAGTTCACCAATCATCACTCAGAATACTGACAAATATTTTCCTCAGGGAATTCAGAGGAACCTTCAAAGCAAAAACCAAAAGGATCAAATGGCTTGCAAACTAATAGCCAAGGAGAATAAGACACACAAAACTACAAAGCGATTTTTTGCATCACCCATAAAGGTAAAATTGACAATGTTTACCTCCACATCACAAGGAAGCAAAAGCAGTGGTCTCTGTAATGAGGAAAAGTAGTCATCCAAAGAAAGTGACCCAGCAGTACCATAGGACATGGAATTGGTAGAGAAGTTCAGGGTGATATAACTGCATAGCCCATATGCAAGTAGCTGGAGGAAAGATTGAAGGTGTTTACTAGAGCCATGCCTCTGGGTCCAAATCCCTACCCATGTCCATGTGACCACTCTTGACCATGGCCCACCTGACCCTCCCACATCCACCCCAGCTTAACTGATGTGCAGGGTCACACAATGCCACACCCTGGGACTGTTGCCTAACCACACAGGTGGCCCCCACGTGCAGGGTGCTGGCCACCTGGCACCGCCCGCTGTTCTCTCTGATGGTCTAGACCTGGCTTTGCTGAGGATCCTCCATTTATCCATTCTCACTGGCAGATGTCCCTGAGCAGGGGCATGAGGCTGGCAGAGGGCCAGGTCACCCTGAGGGCACCCCTCTTGCTCTTTGCACTCTGGGCAGTGCTGGCTCCTGTGCAGGGTTCTCAAGGGCATCCCTCATGGTGCTACATCTCCTCTGAGATGGTAATTCCCAAGAAGGAGCCGCACCACAGCAAGGGCATTCAGATGCCTGGCTGGCTGTCCTATAGTCTGAGTTTTGGGGGCAAGAGACATGTTATGCACATGCGGCACAAGAAACTCTTTTGGGGGGCGTCTGGGTGGCGCAGTCGGTTAAGCGTCCGACTTCAGCCAGGTCACGATCTCGCGGTCCGTGAGTTCGAGCCCCGCGTCAGGCTCTGGGCTGATGGCTCGGAGCCTGGAGCCTGTTTCCGATTCTGTGTCTCCCTCTCTCTCTGCCCCTCCCCCGTTCATGCTCTGTCTCTCTCTGTCCCAAAAATAAATAAAAAACGTTGAAAAAAAAATTAAAAAAAAAAAAAAAAAGAAACTCTTTTGGTCCAGACTCTGCTGATGATGACTCAGGATGCTCAGGGAGCATCCTGACTACACTTTCATGCCTCCAGACTGTTACTACCTTGGCTACCTGGAGGAGATTCCTCTTTCCATGGTCACAATCGACACAGGCTATGGCAGCCTTGAAGATATCATGAAGTTGGATTAACTTGCCTATGAAATGAGACCCCTCTGTGATTTCCAATGGTTTGAACACTTTGTTTCTCACATAGTCGCAGACATCTGTGCAATGGGACCTACTTATAACCTAGGATATAAGGAGGACAGGGGACCCCCTGTTCCTCAAGGAAATGCCAGTGCAGCCCCAAGGATCTCTAGTAAGTTCTGTTCATCCCATCATGGAATTTTCAAAGGACTTGCTCTCAGTTTCCAAACAATGTATAGTGTGTTAACCACGTGGAAAAAAGTGCCCAATTCCGAATAAGGCTAGTTAGCTTAATTGAGTCAATATTTCATGGTATCGATGTAAGTTATTGGTTTCATTGTCATTTATAGTGAGAGACATCAAGCTCACGCGGGCAATTATGTGTTGCATCAGAGTCCTTTTGTCTCTTCAATAGGATGAGTCAAAGTATTTTCGATTTCTTAAAACACATTCACCCTTAATGTGATTTGAGATGGGCCCCATGAGGTTCATTGCACTCCAGTTGTGTATTCTATATGCCATCCACCAGTGGGTTATATGCCATCATTCTGAGTTATTTAGGCAGACATTATTTACTCTTGTCTGTCATAGCAACACATCAGATGGCAAGAAATTGTGGCTTGTGCATTGACACTGATGAACGTGCTTGGCAAAAAAGGTCCAACTGCATTAGGACCCAATTAACTGGTATAATAGAAGCTTTCAGTAACTGTTCCTTCATTCATATGCAGCACATAATTTATTGTGGAACAGGCAAGTGCATGTTCAACACTGAAATGGTGCATTTAAATAAAAGCCTGACCCACTATCATTAGGGAAACTACATAGTGGATCCAGGAAAGCAGTGTGACTGCGGCTCATTCAACCAGTTCTACAGCAATCTAGGCTGTATGCGTGATTGTATCTGAACCTCTGGGGGCAAATGTAATACAGGCAGATGCTATACAGACTGCACCAACTCCACTGCTAGGACACTCTGCAGACCAATCCAAAATATACGTGATCTTCCAGAGTTCTGCCATGGGGTGACCTTGGCATACCCTGATGACTTCCATATGCAAGATGGAACCGGGTGCACTGAAGAGGGCTGCTGCTATCATGGAAACTGCACTGACAGCACTATTCACTGCCAAGAAAGCTTTGGCAGAAATTCTGGGAAAGGTGAAGATGTCTGCTATACCATAAATCACAAAGGCAGCTGACATGGACACTGCAGAAGACCCCGGGGAATTCAAGGCTGAACCTGTTCCCATACAGGTGTGCCGTGTGGAAGGCTGCAGTGTAGGAATGTCACACTTCTCCCTCAGCTGCAAGAACATGTTGGATTGAATCTGTCTGAGATCCAGGGTTCTGATGTTTGGGGCTGGATTCACAGCGTAGCACAGGAACAACCCAGATTGGTCATGTGAGAACCAGTATTTCCTGTGCTTCTGGAAAGTTCTGTCAGGATACCTACTGCACTGGCAGTGGGACTCAGCTGAATTATGACTGTATCCCAGAGAAATGCAGTCACAGAGGGATGTGCAACCATAACAGGAACTGCCACTGCCACACAGGCTGGGATCCTCCATGGTGCACAGAAAAGGCACTGGTGGGAGCACAGACTGTGGACCCCTCCAAGAAGAATTCAGTCAGTCAGGCAAAGTCATGAATCCATGGTATATCTCAGAGTGGTTTTTGGTCACATTTACGCCATAATAGCTGCATTCCTCTTTGTTGTTTCTGGAAATGTCAGAACTATAAACACAGAGAAAGTTAAGGAAGAGATTTTTGGGGAAGACAATCCATAATTTAGCCTACAGACCCCTGAACAACTATAGACAATGCATATGGTGCATCTGTAAAAATACAGTATTGAGGCGGCACAGCTGACATCCACGTTTCCAAGGGTCTGCAGAAGACACTGGGTCCTCAGCCACATCACAGCTCTGACACCAGGTCTCTCATGGGTCACCGACCAGCACTCTGAAAGAAAACTTGAAAACTGCATGCTTGTGGCTTTTATGCAGTTTTTAAGCCTGTAAGAGCCCAAACTGAGCCTTAGTTTCTGGGAAGAGGACCTGAGTCAGAGCTGTGTCTGGAGCGGAAGTGTCTGGTTCCAGAATTAAGAGAAGTTGACACAAGCTCCTTTATTGGCAACTTCATGAGTTTTCTCCAAAACTACGCTGTTGTGGACTGAAAAGTTTCTCATTCTCCGGTAATCTGTCTTCCCCCAGTCCCATGTGGGCTCAGGATAATGGAGGGCTACAACCCACCCATACTGCCTGTCCACACGGGGGTGTCTGCGGGCTGTGAGGGAATGGGACTGGCATTAAGTTCCACCTAGCGCAAGCAGTGCCTCGCTGGAGAGCAAATTTCCAAATGTGGGAGACTGAGACCATGAGGCTGAAAGGAGCACCCCATACATCAATCAGCAAGGTAGGCACAAGTGTCTATGGATGACTCTGGCATCCAGAGGGAGACTGGTAAATGTGAATCCCTGCTCTCTTTCTCTTGCCTACTTTTCAGTGAGTTTAACCGTAGATAAGATTCTGCCTAGGGTTCCTACTTTGGTTTTCCAAGCACCTTCTACAATAACACAGAGATGAGCCTGTGAAAGTTAGCGAATTCAGCCCCATCCGCTCCCAAGAA
Organism: Panthera onca; assembly: GCF_046562875.1. NCBI lineage: Eukaryota > Metazoa > Chordata > Mammalia > Carnivora > Felidae > Panthera > Panthera onca. The sequence continues at coordinate 146,600,353 of NC_138344.1, read as the reverse complement.
ATCCTGTACTTGCTACCCTGTTTTCTATGTCCTGATCATTGCGAATGTGGGATGGAGGCCTGCCCTTCCCTGGGTCCTTGTGCCCTCTTGTTCTGGGCTCTGTAATCCATAAATCCTGTGCTTCCATTTCCTTTGTTGGGGGTATACTAAAACCCCACCTTCAGTCACAAGGGGCCCGCACATCTCATGTACCCCAAGTGAGAGCTCAGATGCCTAGGGAGCTGCCTGTCACTCACTGTGACTTGCTGTTGCCACTTCCTTCAGCAGGTCACAGTCTACATGTTCTTAATTCAGTCCAGAAGCTGAGGTCCCACAATACATTTATCCCCACGGATGGGATTGGGAGCCTAGCTGATGCCCCCCTACAATGCCTTAGACCTAAGAATGCCTCACTCATTCCTCACCCTCACGTGTCAGCTGCTGTGGGAAGGAGCTGGTGCTTGCTGGTCTTCTGTAGCTTTGATTTGGGCTTATGCCAGGTGTTGCCAGAAACCCTCACCCTAAGTTATCAGTGCCATAAAAGGTCAGACTCCCTGCAGAGACCAACAAGCAGGCACCAGTCTGGGTGCAGGGGTGTGTATTTCCTATTCACCTCCAAAGGAGGTGGACACCGAGTACAGTGTTCCTAGATTAGTGTCGAAGAAGACGCCAGCTGCTTGGTCCACTGTGTTGCGGCCAGCACCGTGGTGTTGTGCTTGATTAGCCAGCCCTAGCTAGTGATGGAGGCAAATCTACAAGGAGCATCATGGCACCCAGGGTGGAGGACTTGGCCAAGGCAAGCTCCCCCTAGTGGCTGCAATCCTCGCTGCTGTCGCCAATGGCTCCCCACCTGTCAGGTGTTGAGTGGGACACCTCAGTGTGGGAGGCCAAAGTACACGACTGTGGGAAAAAATAACTTCTATCCCAGATTTCCCCTGTCACGATCCACTACACCTACATGTCCAAGGACCAGCGTGAGAGACAGAAATGGTGACATTCACTATACCATCATGGAAATGCAAGGCTTCCTGGAATCATTTGTCCAAAGGGAGGGAGACAAGGACATTGATTGGCTTTTGTGGGTCTTCGTCATTGGCTCCAAGCTGTTGCTTACAGCACTTGACATGCTGCAGGTGACTGGATTGGTCCAAGACCGCCAAAGTCATTATTCACTGAAAAACTCAAAGTATCCACAGCCTGTTTACAGAGACACCCTAGAGGAGCCTCCAGACTTTTCACTCTATCAAAAGACCATGACAAGCACACCAAGGCACAGGGCAGGAGACACAGGCAAAAAAAAAAAAAGGGGGAAGGCTCTGAGGAAGACGCTCCCCAAGCCCCCAGAGCCCACAGACGTAGGAAGAAAGAAGCTCTGATTCCTGGGACTTGGATTTTTATGGCATGGCAGCACAGGCCCACTGGGAGAGACCCAATCCACCTCTAAGATAGAATGGGGACAATTCAAGGAGTGTGGGGTTTTTGTTCTTTGTTTTTGCCTTGTGTCATGCGCCCAAGATCCTTGACCATTTCCAACCTGGAGGAGAGGCCCTTGACAACACCATCTAAGGAGCTCTTCATGAAGGACCACTCTGACCTTAAGTCTGTGCCATTACATGCACAGTGGGGGAACAGGACGACATAGGTTCCTGTCCACGTGACAAGAACCTGATCTCAGGACCCACTGTGGAGACTTCCGGTGGAGGAGGGCATGCATCCATGCTGATAAGAACCGGTTTCATCAGGACCCCTTGTGGAGGATTCCAGAGGACGAGGGCCCAGGTCCACACCGAAAAGAACCCAGTTTCGTCAGGACCCGCTGTGGAGGATTCAGGAGGACCCGGGCCGGCGTCCACACAGACAAGGACCCAGTCTCCTCAGGACCCACTGTGGAGGATTCAGAGGGACGTGGCCCTGTGTCCACACTGACAAGAACTCAGCATCCACAGGACCCGCTGTGGAGGATTCAGGAAGACGAGGGCCCGCGTCCAAACCGACAAGAATCCAGTCTCATCAGGTCCCGCTGTGGAGACTTCGGGGAGACGAGGGCCCGTGTCCACACCGACAAGAACCCGGTTTCGTCAGGAACCGCTGTGGAGGATTCGGGAGGACCTGGGCTTGCGTCCACACAGACAAGAACCCGGTCTCCTCAGGACCCACTGTGGAGGATTCAGGGGGACGTGGCCCTGCGTCCACACAGACAAGAACCCGGTGTCCTCACGCCCCGCTGTGGAGACTTCGGCTGGACGAGGGCCCACATGCACACTGACAAGCACCCGGTCTCCTCAGGACCAGCGGTGGCGGATTCAGGGGTACATGACCCGGCGTACACGGACAAGAACCCGGTCTCCTCAGGACCCACTGTGGAGGATTCGAGAGGATGAGGGCCAACATCCAAACTTACAAGAACCCGGTCCCCTCAGGATCCGTTGTGGAGACTTCGGGCGGACAAGGTCCCGTGTCCACACCAACAAGAATCCGGCTTTTCAGGACCCGCTATGGAGGATTCGGGAGGACCTGGACCTGCGTCCACACGGACAAGAACCCGGTGTCCTCACGACCCGCTGTGGAGACTTCGGGTGGAGGAGTGCCCACGTCCACACTGAGAAGAACCTGGTCTCCTCAGGACCCGCAGTGGCGGATTCAGAGGTACATGGCCCTGCGTCCACACTGACAAGAACCCGGTCTCCTCAGGACCCACTGTGGAGGATTCAGGGGGACGTGGCCCTGCATCCACACTGACAAGAACCCGGTCTCCTCAGGACCCACTGTGGAGGATTCAGGGGGACGTGGCCCTGCATCCACACTGACAAGAACCCGGTCTCCACAGGACCTTCTGTGGAGACTTCGGGGGGATGAGGGCCCGTGTCCACACCAACAATAACCCGGTTTCGTCAGGACCCGCTGTGGAGGATTCAGGGGGACGTGGTCCTGCGTCCACACTGGGGGACGTGGTCCTGCGTCCACACGGACAAGAACCCAGTCTCCTCAGGACCCGCTGTGGATACTTCGGGGAGACGAGGGCCCGTGCCCACCCCGACAAGAACCCGGTGTCGTCAGGAACCGTTATAGAGGATTCAGGAAGACGTGTATCTGCGTCCAAACTGACAAGAACCCGGTCTCCTCAGGACCCACTGTGGACGATTCAGGGGGACGTGGCCCTGCGTCCACACTGGGGGACGTGACCCTGTGTCCACATTGACAAGAACCCGGTCTCCTCAGGACCCGCAGTGGTGGATTCAGAGGTACATGGCCCCGCGTCCACACTGACAAGAACCCGGTCTCCTCAGGACCCACTGTGGAAGATTCAGGGGGACGTGGCCCCGCGTCCACACTGACAAGAACCCGGTCTCCTAGGGCCCACTGTGGAGGATTCAGGGGGACGTGGCCCTGCGTCCACACTGGGGGACGTGGCCCCGCATCCACACTGACAACAGCCCAGTCCCCTCAGGTCCCGCCAAGGGAGGAGCAGGCGAGGAGAAAGCCAGGCCCCGGGAAGAGGAGCTTCCGGAACCTGGAGGCTGAGGGGGGCGCTGTTCGCCAGACCCTGGGGGGAAAGGACCCTGCGCGGCTTCGTGCGCGGTGACACTGTGTCCCCCGCGGGGCTTACCTCACCGGCGCCGGGGCCGCGCGGCCGTCTTCCTGCTCCGCGCCCACTCGGTTCCCGCCGCTGCCTCATGCGGTTCGCGGTCCAGGAGCGGGCTCCCCTGGCGGAGCTCGCACTCCCGCCGCTCTGGCCTCGCGGGTCCCTTCGGCCTCCGCGCGGGGCGGGGTGTCCCTCCCGAGTCTGCGACGGCGCCGTGGGGACTTCTGTGCGACACCCCGGAGCTGCAGATGGCTCCGGGCAGGACAGACGTGCTCACAGGGGCGGTTCCTCCGCGGCCAGGAGCACAGAGCAGCTCTCCGCCCCCATGCGTCTTCCTGCGTTTCTGTCCCCAGTGCCCTGTCCTGGGACAGCAGGCCTGCCACCTCCTTGCTCAGATTTCCTCTGGGGCACGTCGTTCCTTCTGCCGCGCTTGCAAATGGCACCGTCTCTTCCTTTCTCTTTCCGACGGGTCGTCAGGAGCGTGCAGACGTGCACGTGGTGTGTGTGTGCTGCTCTCCTATCCTGCGAGTGTCCTCGTTGCTCCTTCCGTTGCCCTTGGAAATAACGCCGCCAGTTATGTTACCAGCCAAAGTGGGTTTCTTCAGGAGTAGCGGAGAATTGCCATCCGGGCCCAGCAAGCTGTGGCAAAACCGCGGCCGAGCGGGGAGCACACGGAGAGGAACGCTGTTTCGCGGAGAAGAGGAAGTTGGGAGCGTGGTTTTGAAGCCAAGTCCACAGGAGGAAAGCAGGGCTGCAGGGGAGCAGGCGCCTCCTGGGCCCAGCTGCAGGCGCGGTGGGTTTCCTGTAGGGGCCGCAGGGCACAGCTTCCCCTGGTGGGGCCTGAGCCGGGGGCTTCTCTCCGCGGAGGGTTCTAATCTTGGGTCTGTAGCGGTGGGTTGTTCCCGAGCCTGACCCTGGGTGGTGGGCTCCGCCTTCCAGCCTCCCCTCCCCGCCTCCCGAGTCCACTTCCGGGAGATGTCCCTTCATTGGTTTTCGCAGTTCTAACAGCTTCTTAGTGGCATCTTGTGGACGACCGGAATTCCAAATCCCACTGCTTCCGCTGCACCCAAGACACGTGGCCACCAATAGAACCCTCCCACGTGCCTCTGGCTCACGTGCTGCCTCCCGCAGGGCCCGTGGCCTCTCCGCCTGGGTGAGCTGGGTCTGGGCGTGGGCCTACGTCACAGCGTTTGACCCCTCTCTTGCTTCTGTCATGTGGGGCTGACACGCTTGTTTGCAGCAGTACCTTACTCTGGGATTTCGAACGTGCAGTGAACGTGTCACGGCAGCGCAAATACACTTTACCTGGACGCTCGTTTCTTTACCGCGTTTGCCACTTCACATGAGATACTTTGGTGCGTTTTACCCCAAACAGGGACACCCTCCCGAGAAACCACCACAGAACCCCAAATGAGGAAATCCCTGCGTTTCCACATTAGAACCCAGACCACAGGCCCACTTCAAGTGTCCCCACCTGCCCCACTGTGAAATGTCTTTTCCCAATCTGATCTGGGTTCTTTTGGGGAAGTGCTCCTGAGACTTTCCCCTATCTGTGTAACCTGGGGGGATTTAAAGAGCAAGGTGGTTCCTGGGGCTCCTGGGGTCTCAGTCCGCTAAAATCCGAGTTCACATCAGGTCGTGATCTTGAAGTTGATGGGTTCGAGCACCTGCTTCTGGCTGTGTGCTAACAGCTCAGAGCCTACAGATTGCTTGAGATTCTGTGTCTCCCTCTTGCTAACCCCTCCCCCTATCATGACCTGTCTCTGTCTCTCTTTTTCAACAATAAATAATAAATGTTAAAAAAAAAAAAAAAAGAGCAAGATGGTTCCTGAGTGGCCTTTTCTGGATGGCTTCTGTCACTGAGGATGTTTTCTGCATTCACCCATGTTGTGACGTGTATCAGTCCTTCCTTTTTAAATTCTGATTAAATGTATGTAACATAACACTTACCACGTAAGTCACTTTAAGCATACAGTTGTCTGGCATTAACTGCATTCACACTGTTGTACATCCATCACCAGAACGTTGTCATGTTCCCCTAGGGAAACTCTGTATCTATTAAACCCTAAATCCCAATTCCCCTTTCCCCTCGGCCCCTACAGCCATATTCTACTTGGTGTCTCTGAGTATGACTTTTCTGGACACCTCACTTAAGTGGAACCATAGTGTATTTTCCTTCTGTCACTGGCTCATTTCACTCAGCATAATGACTGCCAAGTTCAGTCGGTGTGCAGGTGTGTGTCAGAACTCTCTTCCTTTTGAAGGCTGAATTATATTCCATTGTGTATATACTACATTTTGTTTATTTACTCACCTGTGAATACTTACTTGGGTTGCTTCCATCTTTTGGCTGTTGTGAAGAAGCTGCTATGAATACAGGAACATGAATACCTGCACAAGGCTTTGCTTTAAATTTCCAGATGTAAGTGCAGATGTGGAGTTCTGTGATAGTTTTCTGAGAAACCAGTATTCTCTACAGCCACAACATTTTACTTTATTTCTTTGTATGACAGAATAATATCCCTGTTTAAGGGTCTGCCCCAGGTTGTTTATCCATTCACACACCGATAGGCATTTGCATAGTTTCTACAATGTGGCTATTGTGAACAGTATTGCTATGTATGTGCACATACACTTTGTTTAAACAACTGTTTTCAATTCTTCGAGATAAACATCTAGGAGTTGTATTGTTGGGCCATATGGTAATTCTATGTTTTTATCTTTTTTTGGGGGGGGGGGAATTGCCAAACTCTTTTACACAGTCTCGACCATTTTACATTTCCACAAGCAAGGTTGAAGGGTTCCAATTTCTCAACATCTTTACCAACATTTGTGATTTTATAGTTGTATTGATTAGAGCATTTTTAGTGCGTGTCAAAGGGTATCTCACTGTGGTTTAAATCTCCATTTCCATAAGGACTATTGATGTTTAATATCTTTTCAAGTGGTATTCACCATTTGTATGATTGCACTGGGGAAAGATATATCCAAATCCTTTGTCCATATTAAAAATTGGGTTGTCTTTTTGTTGATGAGTTGTAAAAACTCTTTATACATTCTGCATAACAGGCTCTTACCAGACAAATACTGTGCAAATATTGTCTTCCATTAGGCTTTGGCTTTTCACTTTGGGGATAGCATCTTCTGGTGTACAAAGGTTTCTAATGTTGAGAAAACTAAATTTATCTACTTTTCTTTCCTTGCTTGTGCTTTGGTGTCATCTCTAACAGCATTGCTAAACCCAATGGTCATGAAGATTTATCTTGATATATTGCTTCCAGAGGTCATAATTTTACATTTAAACTGTTGATCCATTTTGATTTGATGTTTGTATATGGTGTGAGATATGGACGCAATTTCATTCCTCTGCACATGGATAGCCAGCTGTCTAGCACCATTTATTAAAAAGACCATTTGCTCCCCAATGTCATGTTGTCTGCTCTTGTCAAAATTCAGTTGACTAAAGATGAAGGGGATTATTTCTGGGTTCTCCATTAAATATCACTGACCTGTATGTATCTTTATTTTGTAATGTTTATTTATTTTTGAGACAGAGAACATGCAAGGCCCAGAGAGAAAGGGAGAGATAGGAAACTGATGGGTGTGCAAAGGAAAGGGTTTGGATAGACCTGAGAAGGATACATTTCTTTGACCTGTGGTTACTCGGTTGTCCTGTAACTTGATTATGTTCATCTAAACTCATAGAATCTTATAATAAACATGGTCATTTACCATATTTAAGTTACTTCTGTAAATATCTCATTACTTTGATTATTAGATAAAATTTTATAAAATTATTTCTATAAATACTTATGTCTTCACACTCTGTATTGTGTTCCTTCTTAGCTTGGTGGTTGTCTGATGACCATATAGAGTAGATAGATAGGATGGACCAGTTGTGTAGGGGGGACAGATTTAGTTCAGTTCATGAAAGTGACAGTTTCTAACGCAAGACTGTGGGGTCAAGGGGCTGAGATGGGGTGCAAAATGATATCATGGGAATGAACTCAAGGCTATTGTGGAGAGAGTCTGTCATGTTTTACCTCTACAGTTCTTTCCTCAATGCGAATTATTATTAGGAGACCTGCCAACCTAATAAACTGTTGTTAAATCCACAGGAAATGAATGGAAGAGTCCAGAAGGAGGCTGGCAGGTGGTGGATGCAGGCATGGAGCCTGGTGGGCAGAAGCCTGGTGGTTGAGCAAGGGCCTGGAAGGAGCTGTAAATGTTAGGCCAGAGGGACGATGGTCCAGATCCAGGACAGAGCTCTTGTCCCTGCACATCCCAGAGCTCAGGACATCCTGGGAAGTGAGACCCTGGGAACAAATGGGAATGGAAGCCAAAGGCCCAGAGGGAGGAGGAATCTACAAGCAGGCATGTGCTACCCCATGTGGAAGCTGTATTCAGAAAAAATTGAAGTCATAATTATTTCTTTTGTATGTCTCAAGTTGGTGTCAAATATTCTTTTCCATATGAAATTATGGTCTTTTAAAAAATATTGCCAATAGTGGATAATTTCATTATAATACATTCATAATGATGTGAATCCTCTATAATGACTTTAATATAACATAAAATTATCTATCTATCTATCATCTATCTACCCTCTATCATCCATCACCTATCCTCTTATCTATTTACTATCTAGCATTCTGATCTCTATTTGAAGTCTATTCAGCTAACTCAGCATTTATCCTCTCGGCACATGCCTTCAGGACTATGAACACATTTTCTGCAATTTCTTTAGGCTCCGGATATTTAGATTCCAATGATGTCCAGGTCAGCCAATCCATTTTCATTAATGTGGTTGTTTTAGTGCCATTAACTTCTTACCTCAGATACTGATGGTCTATGTCCATATCAGTGAAGAGTCCCCCACTTTTCTGTGACATCTGTGCCTCCTCCCTGAGTTAACAGCCCCTTGTGTTGGATGGGGATTTCTCAGGAGATGGAGACAACAGCCATGCATGGGAATCATATCTGCAGGTGACAGAAAGGTGTCCATGTCTTGGTGTCTGTGCACTTAAAGATGTCGGCACTGCTTCCAAACTTTGCAGATGACTGAGGAAGCAAAATTCGTGTCTTCCACTTGTGTTTTGTGTTAGGATCTCACTGAACATGAGACCAACACTCTTCACAAAATTTGAACCGTACAGTACAGTACTGTTAATTACAGGGGTAATGTTGTGGAGACCCCTCTAGAACCTAATCATCTTGCATAACAGAAAATCATAGCCCTAGAGATCTACTCCTCATTGCCCCACCCTGCCAGCCCCAGACAACTGCCATTCCACTCTCCATTTTATTGTTATCAAATCCCAAATTCAGCTGAGTATTTCTGGAAAGGTCAATGTTCAAAGTTTTAGTTTTGGTGGGAAAAGAAGTTTTGCTTTATTTAGGAGGCCAGTCACCCGGAGAAAAGGCAGACTCTTCTCCAAAAGCCAACTCTGAGGGTTTCTGCCCAACCCAGAGGATTTTAAAGGTCTAGACGGTACTTAAACAAGGGAGTTCCATGGTGGATACCATTTTCGATCATGTGCAGCCTCCATGGTGCAAGCTGCCAAAGTAACCTCAACTCCCCTGCATCTATCTCCACCTAAGGAGAGAAACTCACAGGCATGGGAGAAGACTGCCAGACTTGCCAGAGGCCAAGAAAGAACCACAATAAGGGATTAGAGGGTAAATCCCCTGGGGCTCACACATGTTCAGCAGTACCTTCTGTTCTCACCAGATGGCATAAGAAAATACTAAAATACAACTTTGTACTTCACCAATAATGACACAGAATACTGGGAAATGTTTCCTCAGTCAACACAGAGGAAGCTTCAAACCAAAAACCAAAAGGATCAAATGGCTTGCAAACTAATAGCCAACCAGAATAAGACATGTAACATTACAAAGTGATGTTTTTCAATACGTACAAAGGTAAAATTGACAGTCTACCTCCATATCCCATGGAAGTAGGAAGCATTGGTCTCCATAATGAGGAAAAAGCAGTCATCCAGAGAAAGTGACCCAGCAGTACCACAGGACATGGAATTGGTAGAGAAGTTCAGTGTGTTATAATCGCATATCCCGTATCCAAGTAGGAGAAAAGATGCGATGTGTTGAATAGAGCCGTGTTTCTGGGTCCAAGTCCCTACCCATGTCCATGTGAGCACTGTTGACCATGGCCCACCTGACTCTCCCACATCCACCCCAGGTGAACTGATGAGCAGGGTCACCCAATGCCACACCCTGTGACTGTTACCTAACCCCACAGGTGGCCCCGAGGTGTAGGGTGCTGGCCACCTGGTACAGCCCTCTGTTCTGTCTGATGGTCTAGACCTGGTTTTGCTGAGGATCCTCTATTTATCCATTCTCACTGGCAGATATCCCTGAGCAGGGGCATGAGGCTGGCAGAGGACCAGGTCACCCTGAGGGCCTCCTCTTGCTGTTTGCACTCTGGGCATTGCTGGCTCCTGTCCAAGGTTCTCAAGGTCGTCCCTCATGGCGCTACATCTCTTCTGAGGTGGTAATTCCCAAGAAGGAGTTGCACCACGGCAAGGGCGTTTAGATGCCTGGCTGGCTGTCCTATAGCCTGCATTTTGGGGGCAAGAGCCATGTTATCCACATAGGCACAAGAAACTCTTTTGGTCCAGACATTTGCTGATGATGACTCAGGATGATCAGGGAGCCTTGCAGATGGACTACCCCTTCATCCCTCCAGACTGTTACTACCTCGGCTACCTGGAGGAGATTCCTCTTTCCATGGTCACCATGGACACGTTCTATGGGGGCCTTGAAGGTATCATGAAGTTGGATGACCTTGCCTATGAAATCAGACCCCTCAGCCATTCCCAACGGTTTGAACACGTTGTTTCTCAGATAGTGGCAGACACCAATGCAACGGGACCTACTTATAACCTGGGATATAAGGAGCTTAGGAACCCCCTGTTCTCTCAAGCAAATATCAGTGCAGCCCCCAGGATATCTAGTAAGTTGTATTCATCCCATCATGGGATTTTGAAAGAACTTGTTCTCGGTTCCAAAACAATGTATAGTGTGTTCAACAACGTGTCAAAATGTGCCCGATTCCTCATAAGGCTTGTTAGTTTGACTGACTCAATGCTTCAAGGGATTGATGTAAGGCACTATATTTGATGTAAGGCCCTCTTGCACTGTTGGTGGGAATGCAAACTGGTGCATCCTTTCTGGAAACTAGTGTGGATGTTCCTAAAAAATTGAAAATAGGTCTACCCTATGACCCAGCAATAGCACTGCTAGGAATTTACCCAAAGGATACAGGAGTGCTGATGCATAGAGGTACTTGTACCCCAATGTTTATAGCACCACTTTGAACAATAGGCAAATTATGGAAAGAGTCTAAATGTCCATCAACTAATGAATGGATAAAGCAATTGTGGTATCTATTCAAAATGGAATACTACCTGACATTGAGAAAGAATGAAATGTGGCCTTTTGTAGCAACATGGATGGATCTGGAGAGTGTTGTGCTGAGTGAAATTAGTCATATGGAGAAAGACAGATACCGTATGTTTTCACTCTTATTTGGATCCTGAGAAACTTGACAGAAGACCATGGGAAGCGGAAAAAAATAGTTATAGGGAGGGAGTCAAACCATAACAGACTCTTAATAACTAAATAAACTGAGGGTTGATGGGGGTGGGAGGGTGGGGAGGGTGGGTGATGGGTATTGAGGAGGGCACCTGTTGGGATGATCATTGGGTGTTGTATAGAAACCTATTTGACAATAAATTTCATATTTACAAAATAATCATATTTAATTGTCATTAGTATGTTTTTTTAGTTTTATGTAATTTTTTTCAAATTCCATTTTATTTCCATCATTTTACTTTAGTCTACTACAGTATATTCACTTTTTCAAATTATCAAATTATTTCTTTTTTTTCTTTTCTTTATCTTTATTCTCTTTTTCATTTCTTTACTTTTTTCTTAAATACAGAACAAAAAATTCATAATTTTTATTAAAAATATTTTTATTTAATTTTTTCTACTGTATACTTTACTTTTGTCTATATTATTTTCAAATTCTATTTTACTCCCATCTACCCATTTTACTCTACATCAGTGTATTCATTTTTTTCAAATTCTCAATTGATTTACTTTGCCCCCTTTTTTTTCCCTAATCTGTCAAACCACTTTCAACACCGAAACAAAACACACCTAGGATCAAGCATTAACCATTAGATTTGTGTGTGTGTGTTTAATTTTTAATTTTAATATTTTTGTAATTTTATTTGTTTTATCTCAATATTTCTACTTCATTAATTCCTTTTCTCTCTTCAAAATGACAAAACAAAGGAATTCACCCCAAAACAAAGACCACGAAGAAACGACAGCCAGGAATTTAACCAACACAGGTACAAGCAAGATGTCTGAACCAGAATTTAGAATCACAATAATAAGAACACTATATGGAGTCAAAAATAGATTAGAATCCCTTTCTGAAGAGTTAAGAGAAGTAAGAAAACAAATAGCCAGAATGAAATGAAAAATGCTATACCTGAACTGCAATCACGGATGGATGCAGCTGTGGTAAGGATGGATGAGGCAGAACAGAGAATCAGCGATACAGAGGAGAAACTAATAGGAAATAATGAAGCAGAAAAAAAAGAGGGAGATTAAGGCAAAAGGGCATGATTTAAGAATTAGAGAACCCAGTGACTCATTAAAAAGGAACATCAGAATCATAGGAGTCCCAGAAGAGGAAGAAAGAGAAATAGGGGTAGAAGGGTGATGTGAGCCAATCATAGCGGAAAACTTTCCTAACCTGGGCAAAGACACAGACATCAAAATCCAGGAAGCACAGAGGACCCCCATTAGATTCAACAAAAACTGGCCAGCAACAAGGCATATCATAGTCAAATGCACAAAATACTCAGGCAAGGAGAGAATCATGAAAGCAGAAAGGAAAAAAAGTCCCTAACATACAAGGGAAGATAGATCAGGTTTGCAGCACACCTATCCACAGAATCTCAGCAGGCCGGAAAGGAGTGGCGGAGTCTATTCAGTGTGCTGAATCAGAAAAGTATGCAGACAAGAATTCTTTACCAGGAAGGCTGTCATTCAAAATATAAGGTGAGATAAAAGTTTCCCAGACAAACAAAAATTAAAAGAGTTTTTGACCACTAAACCAGCCCTGCAAAAAATTTTAAGGGGGACTCTCTGAGGGGACAAAAGATGAAAAAAAAAAAAAAAAAAAAAAAAAATATATATATATATATATATATATATATATATATATATATATATATATCAAAAGCAAAAAAGATTAGAAACGACCAGAGCACACCATCAGAAACTCCAGATCTACAAGCATCAACATGGCAATAAACTCACATCTTTCATTACTCACTCTAAACCTCAGTGGACTCAATGCCCCAATCAAAAGACACAGGGTAACGGAATGGATAAGAAAACAAGATCCATCTATATGCTGTTCACAAGAGACCCACTTTAGACCTAAAGACACCTTCAGATTGAACATAAGGGGATGGAGAACCATCTATCATGCTAATGGTCAACAAAAGAAAGCACGAGTAGCCATACTTATATCAGACAATCTAGACTTAAAAATACTGTATCAAGAGATGCAGAAGGGCATTATATCATGATCAAGGGGTCTATAGATGAAGAAGACCCAATAGTTGTAAACATTTATGTGCCAAATGGGAGAGTACACAAATATATAAATCAATTAATCACAAACATAAAGAAACTCACCGATAGTAATACCATAATATTAGGAGACTTCAACACCCCACTCACAGCAATGGACAGATCATCTCAACAAAAAATTGACAAGGAAAGAATGGCTTTGAATGACACACTGGACCAGATGGACTTAACAGATATATTCAGAATATTTCATCCTAAAGCAGCAGAATATGCATTCTTCTCCAGCGCACATGGAACGTTCTCCAGAATAGACCATATACTGGGACACAAATCAGCCCTAAGCAAGTACAAAAAGATTGAGATCATACTGTGCATATTTTCAGAACACAATGCTGTGAAACTCAAAATCAACCACAAGAAGAAATTTCGAAAAGTAAAAAATACTTGGAGACTAAAGAACATCCTACTAAAGAATGAATGGGCTAACCAAGCAGTTAAGAGGAAGTTAAAAAATATATGGAAGTCAATTAAAATGATAACACCACAACCCAAAACCTGTGGGACGCTGCAAAGGTGGTCATAAGATGAAAGTATATAGCATTCCAGGCCTTCCTAAAGAAGGAAGAAAGATCTCAGATACACAACCTAACCTTACACCTTAAGGAGCTGGAAAAAGAACAGCAAATAGAACCCAAAACCAGCAGAAGACAGGAAATAATAAAGATTACAAAAGAAATTAATGCTATCGAAACCAAAAAAACAGTAGACCAAATCAATGAAACCGGAAGCAGGTTCTTTGAAAAATGAACAAAATTGATAAACCTCTAGCCAGTTTGATCCAAAAGAAAAAGGAAAGGATGCAAATAAGTAAAATCAAGAATGACAGAGGAAAGATCACAACCAACACAACAGAAATAAAAACAATAATAAGAGAATATTATGAGCAATTATATGCCAATAAAATGGGCAATCTGGAAGAAATGGGCAAATTCCTAGAAACATATACACTACCAAACGGAAACAGGAAGAAATATAAAAATTTGAACAGACCCATAACCAGTAAGGAAACAGTATTAGTAAACAAAAATCTGTCAAAAACAAGAGTCCAGGGCCAGATGGCTTTCCAGGGGATTCTACCAAACATTTAAGGAAGAGTTAATACCTATTGTCTTGAAGCTGTTCCAAAATATAGAAATGTAAGGAAAACTTCCAGACTCTTTCCTAGGCCAGAATTACCTTGATTCCAAAAGCAGACAGAGACCACACTAAAAAGGAGAACTATAGACCAATTTCCCTGACGAACATGGATGCAAAAATCCTCAACAAGATATTAGCCTACCACATACTACAATACATTAAAAAAATTATTCACCACGACCAAGTGGGATTTATACCTGGGATGCAGGGCTGGTTCTATATCTGCAAAGCAATTAACATGATTCATCACATCAATAAAAGAAAGGACAAGAACCACATGATCCTCTCCATAGATGCAGAGAAAGCATTCGACAAAATACGGCATCCTTTCTTGATAAAAACCCTCAAGAAAGTAGGGATAGAAGGAGCATACCTCGAGATCATAAAAGCCATATATGAATGACCCAACACTAGTATCATCCTCAATGGGGAAAAAGTGAGAGCTTCAAAGTGCTTAGTGTTACTACAATAGTGAAGAACTAAGGTTTCTCTGCACAGCATTCTGGGGCCTAAATTCCTTTTTCTGGTGCTAAGGACATTTCTCCCCTCCTGGTACAAAAAGGGTGTATTTCACATAGGAGATTTATATTCTGTTTAGGGAACAAAGGATGGTCAGTGCGTCTCTGCACTGACTGTTTCTCAAGCATGTTTCATTCCAGCGGCATATTTGGGGTGGCATATTCTGCTCCCCTCCACCATGTAATGCTGGAGTAGAGACACGGGAATAAATGTCCTGTGAGTCTTGACAGGAACCTCCCTGCAGGGCCGGGCCTAGACTGCAGGGAGCTTTCAGTACTACCCAGCACCAGGCTGCTACCCCAGGTGAGTAGGTGCACAAGGGGTGAGGAAGGCTTTTCTGTAGAAGCCAGTGTTTCCTTTTCCAGAAAGCAATCTAAAATATGAGCAGGATGATGGATGCTAAAGGGTGTTTAAATATCCTGTTCCATCAGAGCATTTAATGAACTCAGGCAGTGAGAAGACACTTGACGCTGCTAGTTCAGGGCTTGTAGATATCTTCATCTAAGAGATGGAAGCCAGGATGCATGTATTACCCCATTTTGTGCAACAGTTTGGAGTCATGCTTATCCAGGAATAAGACGTACAGATATCAGAGCCAACAACAGGTTCAGGTGGTCTCTGCCTCATTCAATACTGGTCCACAATGGGGAGAATTTTCTGTAAGGTCTTATCAATCAGTGGCAGGAGCTCAGTCTGCACACAGTTCAGGAACCTGGCCAAGGGCCCATGTCCTCAAACAAGGATTAGACTGGTGCTCTCTGAGTCCCAATGTACACGGTCTCTGGGACCGTCTCCAGATGGTTCTGGTCCTGTGTATGAAATACTCTGTCTCATGGCTATGCAAATAGTCCTCAGAGCACTAGGTTAAGTATGGGTGTGTCTGTGCCCTGAGAGCATCACCGTACAATGCCATCCTCTACCGGAGACCCTGAGACACATCCCCTCACAATGGACTGGAGCTGGAGAATCCTCTACCTGGTGGCAGTGGCGACAGCTAAGGGTCAGCCAAGTCCCTGGACACAGGAGAGGACCAGGACCAGTCAACATTGATTTCATCCACTCTTGTCCCCTCTCTACAGGTGTGCACTCCCAGCTTTTGCTGGTGCAGTCTGGGGCTGAAGTGAGGAAGCCTGGGGCATCAGTGAAGATCTTCTGCAAAGTATCTGGATACAGCTTCACTCATTACTATATGCACTGGGTGCGACACGTTCCTGCACAAGGGCTTGAGTGGATGGGAAGCATTGACCCTGAAGATGGTTCTAAAAGCTATGCACAGAAGTTCCAGAGAGGACTCACTCTGACAGCAGACACATCCACAAACACAGACTACATGGAGCTAAGCAGTCAGAGGTCTGCAGACATGGCCATGTATTACTGTGCAATGACACAGTGAGGGGTTGTCAGTGTGAGCCCAGACACAAACCGCTCTGTAGAAGAAGATCAGGACCGCCAGGGGGTGCACACTATGCACCATTCTGTTTGTGTTCCCAGGAGCAGGTGCAGGTAGGGGTTGTTGGAAGGTTTTGTGCCATGGCCTGGGGCTTCCTCTCCATACAGCAGTTTCCCCCAGGAAGCCTCTCTGGACACATGATTCTGTGCTTACCTACTCGGGTCTGGTTTACAAAGTTTGTTTTACCAGGAACACTATACTTACATGAACAAGAGATAGAGTCTCTTACAATTGCTTACCCTTGTACTAAATATCGATGGTTTACACGTATCCTGATGCACATCAACTGAACATTTACAGGAGTCCCAGGTGCGCTCACTTTGCATCTAGGACCACAGGATCCCATAGCTCCTCGTTATCCTCACCCTGCTCTTGTCCTAGTCAAACACCATGACACTTCATTCATGTCACTTTGCTTCTCAGAACTTTATATGTGTTACAGTTTTCTTCAAATACTTGAAACTACAAGAGAAAAAGCATCTACATGTATTAGTCAGGATAATCCTGAGGAACAGAACACAAAGCACATTGGCTTACATGACTAAATAGGCTGAGAAGTCCTATGATATACTATCACAT
Source organism: Panthera onca (assembly GCF_046562875.1). Taxonomy (NCBI): domain Eukaryota; kingdom Metazoa; phylum Chordata; class Mammalia; order Carnivora; family Felidae; genus Panthera; species Panthera onca. Next base: position 146,583,404 of record NC_138344.1, on the reverse strand, counting down.
GCTGGATATCCAGTAAAGTCAAAGGTGTAATTCTCATCTGATTCCAAACTAGACTCAAGTCTGAGAATATGGGGACCTGATGGTTTAACTTTCACAACAAGGGCAAGAGAAAGCCAATGTTACAGCTCAAGCAGGCACACAAGAAGTAAAAATGAGAGAATTTGCTTCACTTTTATTTTTATTCTATTCATAACCGTAATGGATTGGGTGATGCCCACTTACCAAGACACCAAAACGCAAGAACACAGTGCACACAGCACTCATCACAAACCCTTCCTGAAGCGCCAGTCTCCGTACAGCATATGAACTCTTCTTAATGTGGCCATGACTCTCAGAAGCAGAAAACATAACAGGTTTTCTAAAACACAGAAGAAGACAGAGACCTAGACAATATGAGAATATGGAGGAATTCATCCCCAAAGAAAGAACAAGAAAGGATCATATCCAGAGATCTAATCAAAACAGATATAAGGAATAGGCCTAAAACAGAACTGAAAACAACAATAGTAAGGATAATGGATGGGCTTGAGAACAGCATAGAAGACATCAAGATATGCATATATTCATACCACAGAGATAAAAGACATAAAAACTGGTCAACGGTGAAATTTAAAAATTCTATGAAAGAGACATGATGCTTATTGCACATAATAATGGGTGGAAGCAGCAGAGGAATGACTAAGTGATATAGAAGATAAAATCATGGAAAATAAGGAATCAGAAAAGAGAGGGTAAACTAACTTCTTGGGTTATGGATGTAGATTTAGAGAACTCAGCCACTCTGTACAGTGTAGTAAAATTCCTTTCATAGGAGTCCCAAAAGAAGAGAGGGAAAAAGCGACAGAAGGTTTATCTGTGCAAATTGTAGCTGAAAGTTGCCTTAACCCAAGGAAGGAAATGAACATCCAAATCCAGAAGGCACAGAGAACTCCTATCAAAATCAACAAAAGTAGGTTAATAACCAAGAGAAATCAGAAAATTGACATAATAAAGAGATAAAGGAAAAATACTAAAAGCAGCAAGAGAAAAGAAGTCCCTAAGAAGGGAAGGCAAATAAGGTTAGTTCCATTCACAGAAAATTACCAAGAGAGAAGGGAGTGTCATCATACATTCAATGTGCTGAATGGGAAAAAAATGGGCAGGGAAGAATACTTTATCCAGGAAGTTTGTCATTGAGAAGAAGGAGAGATAAAGAGCTTGCCAGACAAACAAAATCTAAAGGAGTCTGTGACCCCTAATCCAACCCTGCAAGAAATACTAAAGGGGACTCTTTGAGTGGGAAAGGAAGACCAAAAGCAACAAACATTAGAAAGGAATAGAATAAATCTCCAGAAAAAAAATTACTTTACAGAAACATTGTGATAACACAATTACACTAATATCATATCTTTCAGTAATCACTGTGAATGTAAATGAACTAAAAAGTCCAGTCAAAAGGCACAGAGTATCAGAATGGATTAAAAAAACAAGATCCATGTATATTCTGCCTGTAAAAGACTCCTTTGAGACCTAGAGATACGTGTTGATTGAAAGTGAGGGGTTGCAGAACAATTTATCATGCTACTGGACATAAAAAGAAAGCTGTAGTACCATATTCATATCAGGCAACCTGGATTTAAAATACAAAGACTGCAAAAAGTGATGAAGAAGGGCATTATATCATAAAGTGGTCTATCCAACAAGAAGCACTAACAAGTGTAAATATTTATGACCACAAATTGGGGCACTGAAGTATGTAAAGCAATTAATGACATAAAAAAACTCATTGATAATAATACACTAGTAGTAGGGGACTTGCACTTGTAAGTAGGGGACACCCCACTTGCAACAATGAACACATAGTGTAAGAAGAAAATCAAGAAGGAAACAATGGCTTTGAATGACACAGGTGCAGATGGACTTAACAGATATATTCAAAACATTCCATCTTAAAGCAGCAGAATACATTCTTGTCGAGTGCACATGGAACATTCTCCAGAATAGATCACACACTGGGTCATAAATCAGCCCCTACAAGTACAAAAAGATTGAGACTATGGCATGCATATTTTCAGATCAGAACACTATGAAACTTGGAGTCGACCACAAGGAAAAATTTGGAAACACCACTAATAGTTGGAGTAAAAGACCATTGAAGAATAAAGCGGTTGACCAGGAAATTAAAGAAGAAATAAAAATACATGGAAGCAAATGAAAATGTTAGCGTTGACGGTCCAAATCCTGTGGGATGCAGCAAAAGCAGGTTTAAGATGGAAGTAGATAGGAGTACAGGCCTAACGCGATAAAAATAAAATTTTAAACACACAACCACTTTACACCTAAAGAAGCTAGAAAAGGAAGAGCAAATGAAGCCTAAAGTCAGACGAGGAGGGTAAACAATCATAGAGTACCCATAAATGGCATAGAAAGAAACAAAAACAGTAGAACAGATCAACAAAACTTTTAGGTTGCTTTCTGAAAGAATGAATAAAATTGAACTTCCTGGACCAGATTATTCAAACAGAAAAGAAAAAGGACCCAAAGAGACAAAATCATGAATTTCATGGGACAGATCACAACCAACACCAGAAATACAATCAATTATAAGAGAATATTATGAAAAACTATATACCAACCAATTAGGCCATCTGGAAGAAATGAATAAATTCCCAGAAACATGTAAACTACCAAAATTTCAACAGGAAGAATTAGAAAAGGAGAATTACAGACCAATTGCCCAGGTGAACATGGATGCAAAAATTATCAACAACATACATACAACTTGACTCCAACAGTACATTAAAAGAATCATTTACCAGGATGAAGTCGGATTTATTCCTGGGGTGCAAGGATGGATCAATATTAACACTCAATCAAAGTTATACACCATATCAATAATAGGAGAAGACCCAAATGATCCTTTCAGTAAATGCAGAGAAGCATTTGATAAACTACACTATCTTTTCTTGATAAAAACCATCGAGCAAGTAAAGATAGATGGAAAATTCTTCAACGACATAAAGGCCATATACAAAACACGCACTGTTAACATCATCCTCAATGGGGAAACACTGAGTGCTCTCCACATATGGTCAGGAACATGACAGGGATATCCACTGTCACTAAGTTTGTTCAACGTAGTACTAGAAGGCTTAGCCTCTGCAATCAAACAATGAAAAAAAATAAAAGGCATAGACATTTGAAAGGAGAAAGTCAAACTTTCACTCTTTGCAGATTACATGATACTTTATGTGGAAAATCCAAAAGATTCCACCAAAAGACTTCTAGGACGGAGACAAAACTCAGAAAAGTTGTAGGATACAAAGACAACATCAAGTTATTGGCACTATATACATACACCAAAAATGAAGCAGAAAAGAGAGACATTAAGGAATCAGACCCATTTACAATTGCACCAAAAATCATAACATACCTAGGAATAAACCTAACCAAAGATGTTAGAGATCTGTATGCTAAAAACTATAGAAAGCATATGAAGCAAATTACACAAGACACAAAGGAAGAGCATTCCATGGTCATGGATTGGGAAACAAATATTGGTAAAATATCAATACTACCCAAAGCAATCTACACATTCAATGTGATCCTTACCAAAATAACACCAACATTCTTCACAGAAAAAGAACAAAGAATTTTAAAATTTGTATAAAACCAGAAAACACCGAATAGGCAGAGCAATGTTGAAAAAGAAATCCAAACCTGGAGGGATCACAATTCTAGACTTCAAGGTGTATTACGAAGCTGTAATCATCAAGAAAGCATGGTACTGGCACAAAAATAGACACATACATGAATGGGACAGAATAGAGAACCAGATTTGCTGAACAGTCTGTTCAGCAAATGGTGCTGGGAAAACTGGAGAGTAACATGCAGAAGAATGAATCTGGAACACTTTCCTACAGCAAACACAAAAATATATTCAAAGTGGATGAAAAACCTAAATGTAAGACCAAAAAGCATCAACATCTATAAGAGAAAACAGGCAGAAACCTCTTTGACCTCGACCTCGGCAACTTCTTAATACACACTCCTCTAGAGGCAAGGAAAACAAAAGCAAAAAATGAACTATTGGGACCTCATCAAGATAAAAAGCTTCTGCACAGTGGAGGAAACAGTCAACAACACTAAGTGGCAACTGACAGAGGAGTGAAGATATTTGAAAATGACATACATGGTAAGAGTTAGTATCCAAAATCTATAAGAACTTAACAAACACAGAAGAATAAATATCCAGTGAATGGTCAAAAGACATGAGCAGACACTTTTCCAAAGAAAACATCTGGATGGCTAAGAGACACATGAAAAGATGGTCAACATCACTCATCATTGGGGAAAATCAATTCAAAATCATGATAAGATACCACCTCACACCTGTCAGAATGGCTAAAATGAACAATTCAGGAAACAACAGATATGGGCAAGGATGTGGAGACAGAGGAACCTTCCTATACTCTTGGTGGGAATGCAAAGTGGTGTGACCACACTGGAGAAGAGTTTAAAAAGTTAAAATAGAATTACCTTATGTCCCACCAATTTCTCTACAAGGTAGTTACACAAAGGACACAAAAATTCTGATTCAAATAGCTAAACGGGTGATGGAGATTATGTGGGTCACTTGTGATGCACACTGGGTGTTAATGTATGTGATGAATCACTAAATTTTATTCCCAAAACTAAAACTACACTACATGTTAACTAACAAAGATGTAAATAAATAAAATCTTCATATATTAAAAAACAGGGGAAAAAAAGGAAGGGGACAAATGTTGTTACAAATGGTCATAACCAATGGGATCTAGGGCAGTGAGTCTAACAACTTGCATTTACCCATTTTATCCCTAACTGGTAGTGGACATTAATTAACAAACATACTCAGGATTCCCAATGTTGGTGCCACGTGAGTGGGAATTCAAACCCCAGCTGCCCTTCCCTGCTTCTCTGTGACCCCGTCTCATGGGCAGTCTGTCTAGACAGCTGGCATCTATGTATTGCCTGTGTGTAGACGTCCTTCCTCCTGGACCAGGCTCATTCACCCAGGTCTGCTGGGTACTCAGAAAGCACAGACTAGTGTCACCCGGCATTCCTTGTACTTCCCATTCCTCACTAGGGAACAAGCTCAGCCTTGAGGATGCATGGTTACCATGTGCTGTTCCACTGGTCTACACCACCTGACACCACCCATGTATTCCAGTACTTGCTTCTGAAGGGAATTTCCAAACAGATGACAATTTCACTAGTGATTTACACCAAAAAAATAATTGGATCCAAGTGAGGGCACAATATTGGATTTTAGCTGCATGTTAAGGGGAACTCTGCTTTCATTCTTAGAAGACAGAGAAGAGGTTTATACCAGAGACAAGGTCACAAGGATGGATCCTCCCAGAACCAGCAGTGGACCATCGCCTTACTGAGAGAGGGTACATTTCACATACAATAGAAGCTGTGAATGTATAACATTTGGAGGGAGTGACCTCAGAGGGTGGGGGGGCCACAGGGTGGCCAGAACATCTCTTTACCCTCAGGTGAGGGACCTCCCGAGTCATGTCACTTGTCTACAATACAGTCAGCTTTGGGGGTGGCTATGGTTCTGGTATTACATCCCAGACCCCAGTTTGTAGGGCTGCCCCCGAACTCCACTGGCTAGTGTCCAACATCGTCCAATCAAGGCTGCAGAAAACAGGATGCATGTCAGCCCCAGAAGTCCTCTCTCAATGGCAATGACTCCTTTATGTGACTTTCCTTGCTGTTATCTGTCTTTCTTCATGTTTCTTTCCTTACTGTTTCTCTTCACCTCAGAGCATTTTGGGGACATCCATGCATATCCACCTGGGTTCAGTCAGACACTCAGATCCAGAGGGAGACTTGAACTTCATGCAAGAAAGTGTCTGTGCCTGGTGATGAGGGGTTTCATCCCACAATTCTCAAGGTATTCCCTCCCACAGATGTGCTGTCTTCAGGACCTACTCAGCTTCAGTTCTGAGACGGACATTTGGTGACTGCCCATCTGTGTCCTGAAATCCAACCCCAGACACATACACATGGCAGTAATATCAGTGTGTCAAAATTAATCTCATGTGACAAGTCCCTTTGGCCACATAAGTTATTCTACACAGGTTCAAGAATGACATAGACGACCACAGTCCACACTGATGTCAGGGAAAGTTCACCTCCATCCCACATGACACTCACATTACCACACCCCCAAATCCTGCAACATGTCAAATCATTACATATTAAGTCAAGTCCAAAACGTACCTAAATTTCACTACCTCTAAAACCCCAAATCTAACCATGTAGCTTGGGTAGGGTGAGACCGTGGTACCTTCCATCCTGGGGTGAAACTCTCTCCATCAGCCGACCTGCATTTCTAGAAAACCATTTTTGTTTTCTGAATGCTTCTGCATGGTAACCATAACATAACAGGTACTGACATTCCTATCCCAGAAGAAATACAGTGTAATTTAGAAGTGCATCACCAACAAGAAACAATTTGATTATCAATCTGGGGAAACCCATTAGGTTCGAAGACAGAATGCTCTGAATCTCAGACTCCAACGTGTCTCTGGGATTGACACTTCCTTTTTTCTTAAAGGTGGTGCATGTTTGAAGCTGAGCACATTTATCCCAGTTTCATGAAAGTAGAATTTATGAGCCCAAAAATCTTTCTTTTCGTTCTCTCGATTATCAAATGAAAAGTTCTTCTGACTCTTGCCAGCTGATAAGGATAACTATTCAAGATTGTTGCTCATCAATGATTAAAGGAAATATAACTGTATATTTATAGGCAAAAAGCAGAGTGAAGGGTTCAAAGATGGAAAATATGTAGGAGGAGACATCCTGTGAATAGAAGGGTCTGCAGTGCTCATGATGGAAGGGTCTCACCCTTGCCTGTTGCATAAATGGGGAGGGGAATAAAGGAGTCACTGTATCTCTGCAGGGGTCTGTGAAACAACAGGAGCACGGGGACCACCGGGGGCAATCACAACCACCAGGGGGAACTCAGAGACCAGGGAGCTCATGATCCACGACAAGAGATTGGTTGAGGACTGGTCTCCTCTCAAGGGCTTTCAGATCCAGGCTCTGCACACTTCCTCTGACATGAACACAGCAAAGAGTTTGTAAAAGCTGTGGAAACACACAAGTGTCCTCCCTGTTTAAATAAACCATGATAATGGGAATACACAAATTTTCCCAGGGTCAGACGCTGGGATAAATACATCTTTGATCATTCTCACATTAACAAGAGTTTAGAAGAATAATGTTCTCCATTTCATAGATGAAGAAATATTTTTAATTAACATCATCCTTCCTGATCTCAGGTGTTTTGCCTTCAACATATTTTAATAAAATTCAACCATTTTAACGTTATTGAGGCTTTCTTTTTTTAATGTTTATTTATTTTTATGGGAGAGAGAGACAGACTATGAGCGGGCAAGGGGACGAGAGAGAGAGGAGACACAGTGTCAGAATATGAAGCAGTCTCCAGGCTCTGAGCTGTCAGCACAGAGCACGACACAAGGCTCAGACTCATAAACTGTGAGATCATGACCTGAGTCAAAATCGGACACTTAACCAACTGAGCCACCCAGAGGCCCATTATTGAGGGTTTCCATTGATGTCCACATAGAGTTCATGTGTAAATGACCCCTTGTGTTTGTATAAAACCCCTGGCATCTCCATCAGCTCTGTGAGTCTCTGTCGAGGCTTCTCACTCTCTCCAATTTGTGACAGAATAGACCTGGCTTCCACCCATCACTCTCCTGGGACTTCTAGAAAGTCAGGAACCTGCAAACCTCACTGGGATGTCCAGCCTTGTCCTGCATGTGGTTCAGGAGGCAGATGGGTCCTCCGATGGAGAGCACAGGTCCAGATACTGGGACTACTCTCACCTCATACGTGATCTTGGACACGCACACAATCCATCTCTGCCGCAGTGTATCTGTTAACCTGTACAATGGTGGTATACTGATTCTTACCTCAAGTGTTTGGGTTCATTTGTGAAAATAAGGATTATCATGGGTACTGATAATCACTGCAGCAAAATCACAAATTAATAAATCACAATGTCCTGAAAGATATTGTGACACCAAACACTGCCCCATCCCTTACACCTGCCAAAGGTCACTGGCTTCTTGAGGATTCTGTTGCAAAATTTACTATATTGTCAAAGGACATCTGTATGCTGATTAAACCCTCCCATCCCTGAAACTGTAGCTGGGAGAAGAGCCCCAGCCCCTAAGTGTTCACATTCAATGATCAGAACAGAACACAGACATCTCACCATGGAGTTTGGGTTCACTTTGGTTTTCCGTGGTTCTATTTTAAACAGTAATTCATGACGAACAAGAAACACTGACTATGTTAGTGGATATGAGTGAGAGAAACAGTGGATGTGTGACATTTTCCTGAGTTGTGTCTGTAGATGTCTTGTGTGACGTAGAGCTTTTGGAGTCAGGGGGAGATCTGATGATGCCTGGCAGGGGAGGGGGTCCCGGAGACTCTCCTGTGCAGTCTCTAGATTCACCTTCAGTAACTAATTGATGAGGTGGGTCTGCCAGACTCCAGGGAAGGGGCTGAATGGGAGTCTACATATCTGTATGGTATAAGATAAGGACCAAATGTCATTATTTTACTCACTGGAATTCAAAACCATTTGTGAAAGAGGCCATTTTTTCCCTAATTTTAATTCTATGAAATCTCATGGAGGATATGCTGACTGCATCCAGACACATTTCATCCTGGTCTCTGTAACCTGCTCCACTGGTCTGTGTGTCTGACTGTATGCCAGCAGCACAGTGTGATAGACAATGTACCTCTGCAATATACTTAGAAAGAAGGACGTGTGCTGTCTCCAGGTTTTTTCTTCTTTCTCAGGATTGTTTTCTCACTTCCGTGTGCTTTGTGGTACCATATAAATAAGAATTTCCCAGATACATTCATTGGCATTTTTATTAACTCAACTAACATTAGAAATTATTAGAACAGATAAAAGGAATAAGGAGTGTAATAATACAAAAAATTAACAAATCGAAATTGATATCTGGAAAGCTAAATGCAATTGAAAAAGCATCTCTACTAGGAAATAAGTAAAACTCAAACAGATACAATCAGAATTAAGGAGGGGACATAACTGATACCAAAGAAGTGAAAAACAATAACAGAAAATGCCTAGATAATTATAGACCCATTATTAGATTACTAAGGGGCAACTAGGCAGTTTCTAGAGTTATACAATCCACAAGACTGTACATGAAGAAATAGAAAATTAACAGAATTAAAGCAAGTAAGATTGAATCTATAATCTAATCATATCCCGCCCCTAAAGAAAAAAATTCAGCTTGGTAACAGAGGACTTTATCTATGAACTGTATCAAAATATAAAGGATATTTAATGCCAATACCTCTCAGACTCTTACCAAAAACTGAAAAGAAAGGAATATGCCCCAATTCATCTACAAGACCAACCTTACTATGCTGCAAAATTGAAAGACACCATAAGAAGAGAAACTAAAGGCCAATATCTCAGATGGACATACATGCAAAACTCCTAGCATGGTGAATGCAACAGCACAATGAAAGGGTCATATGTGACAATGCAGTCACATCTATTGATCACCTATATCATCATCTATTGATATATATAAAACTAGACAAAATTCAACAAATTGTCATTATTAAAAAATCTCAGCAACTGAGGGAAAGAAAGAAATTACCTCCACAAAATTGTGGCCGTACATGAAAAGCCCACACCTGACAGCATATTTAACAGTGAAAAACTGACGCTTTTCCTGTCATATTAGGAGCCGGGCAAGGATTCTCATTCCCTACATAGGTCCGCATGGTAACATGAAGACCAGTAAAATATGGCACCCAATGTATGTCATCTTGTCACATGGCTTATTTGGAGGAAAGTCACTTGAGTGACAGCTAGTCTAAGGAAACTGTGACCCTCCTTTGTCCCCTTGAGAGCAGGAAATAAATCTCTCCTGGGAAACTTCCTTTCCCTCTACCAGAATGGAAGAACCATCCTTACACCAGAAATGGGAACCTTAGCACCAAGAAGGCTGTGCAAACAAGCCTTGTTAATTCCTCACTAATTGACTTGCCCAAATCCAAATCTCTGTCTTGTTAACTCTTCACAAATCCATTGTTTTTTTTTCTAAAATGCACAAGTGCCACCTACATTCTTCATTCTCTGGGTGTCATATTATTAGGAAGCTTGTGCACATGCAAAATGAAATTTATTCTCTTCTGTAGATCTGTCTTATGTCAGTTGAATCCTTAGACCAGACAAAGAACACAGAAGCAAAGAAGGAAAACCCTTTCTGGTCCTAGAAGTTGAAGGTGTACCCATAAAAATTAGGTAAGAAAATGAAATAAAGACATGCAAATCAGTAAGAAGAAAATTATTTGTTTGAGAATCACATGAACTTATAGTGAAATCTTAGAAACTCCATAAAAAAAGTATTAGAACTAATAAACTCAGGAAAAGTTCAGGGTACAAATCAACATACAAAAATATGTTGTATTTCCACACACCTAAAACATAGTATATGAAAAAAATAACAAAATCACACAATTGAAAATGGCACAAAATGGAGCATCTGTGTGGCTCAATCCGTTAAGTGCCTACTGTTGATTTTGGCTCAGGTCATGATCTCATGGTTCCTGAGTTTAATTCTAAGGCAGGGTCTGCAATGATTGTGCAGAGCCTGCTTGGGATTCTCTGTCCCCTTCTCTCTCTCTGATCTCTCTCTCCTTCCCTCTATCTGTCACACAAAAATAAACACACATTAAAATATATGGCACAAAATAAAGTATTTAGGATTAAATTTCACTAAAAAGTAAAATAGCATACCAAACATGACGTGCTGGGAGAAAGACATGTAAAATGGCAAACACAGAGGAAAAGATCACTGTGTTCACAGATTAGAATTATTTATACTGTCACAGTCCCTTCTGCAAGAAGTGATCTAGAAGTGCCTCTCAAACACTGGTTTTAAATTTGAAACAAATCTAAGTCTGGAGCCTGATATATAGTCAGAGGATATGCAAATAGGGCCTTCCCTGTGCTGATTAAACCAGTCCAGCTCCAACCCTGCAGCTGGGAGAGGAGCCCCAGCCCCGGGAGTCCCAGGTGTTCCCATTCTGTGATCAGCACAGAACACACACACCTCACCATGGAGTTTGTGCTGGGCTGGGTTTTCCTGGTTGCTCTTTTAAAAGGTAATTCATGGTGAACGAGGGACACTGAGTCTGTGAGTGGATATGAGTGAGACAGTGGATGTGTGACAGTTTCCTGACCAAGATGTCTTGTGTCTGCAGGTGTCCTGTGTGACGAGCAGCTGGTGGAGTCTGGAGGAGACCTTGTGAAGCCTGGGGGGTCCCTGAGACTCACCTGTGTGGCCTCTGGTTTCACCTTCAGTAGCTACTACATGCACTGGGTCCGCCAGGCTCCAGGGAAGGGGCTGCAGTGGGTCGCAAGCATTTATAGTGATGGAAGTAGCACATACTACACAGACTCCGTGAAGGGCCGATTCACCATCTCCATAGACAACGCCAAGAACACGCTGTATCTGCAGATGAACAGCCTCAAGACCGAGGACACGGCCACATATTACTGTGCGAAAGACACAGTGAGGGGACCTCACTGGGAGCCCAGACACAAACCTCCCTGCAGGAGGGGATCAGAACCACCAGGGGGCGCACACTATGCACAATTTTCCTTTGTGTTCCCAGGAGCAGGTGCAGATGGATGTTACAGGAAGTTTTCCTGTCAGGGTCTGGGGTTTCCTCTCAACACAGCAGTCCTGGACACAGGAATCTGTGCGTACCTATTAACTTTCTGAATTAGCAACTGTGTTGTCATAGGAAAACTGCACTAAGATGCACAAAGACACAGTTGTTTGCATTGCTTACTCCTGTCCCTCAACATGAGTGAATTACAGATTTCCTGAGGCACAACAGCTGAACCTTAAAGCAGTCCCAGATGCACTCCCTGTGCAGCCAGGACCACAGGATCCCACAGCTCCCCATTATCTTCACCCATCGCTTGTCCCAATCAAACAACGTGACTCTTCCCTCCTGGCATTTGCTACTCAGGACATTCAATGAGCTACAGCTTTATTCAATTCCTCTAAACAAGAGATGAATCATCTCCATGTATTAGTCAGGATTCCCTTGAGCAACAGAATCCAAAGCACATTGGTTTCCATGACAAAATATGTTGGGAAGTCCCATGATCTACTGTCACAAGTTGGGGACCCAGGAAAACCAATGGTGTAATTCTCGCCTGATTATGAAATACTCTAGTCTCAGAACCTGCAGAGCTGATGATGTAGCTCTCAGAACAAGGGCAAGAGGAGACCAATGTCCAGTTCAAACAAGCACATGGGAAGTAAAAATGAGGGAATTCTTCCTCCCTCTGCTTCGGGTTCTACTCAAAACTATAATGGAATGGGTGATGCCTAGGCAGAAAGAAAACATGGATGGAAATGCCAATCTCTTCTGGAAACACATATCAGACATACTCAGAAGGAGTGGTTAATCTGGGCACCCATGACGCAGTCAAGATTAAAATAAGGTAATCATGAAGTCAACCTGCTGTAAATATGGAGTTCAAAGACTAAAGATTTAGAATGCCTGGTGGGCATGGCAGTGCTCCTGTGAAGAAGGACAGCAGAGACCAATGGGGGGGCACTGCGATCTGAGGGTCCCCTGGCTGGCATAGGGAGAGACAGTCCCTTCTTGGAGTGCATTTGGGAGAGGGGGCATTGCCTCTCATGGGACACGAGAGCTGACAGGCACCATTGCACTGCCCTGGTCATTAGCATTGGAGCCTCTGCTAAGAGCACCTAACTGGACGCTGCCTTCTTGATGTTCTTTACCATGAACTCCAAGCCCCTAATGTTCATGCAACTGCCCTTCTGGGATAACCAGCTCCAGCCACAGCACAGAAAAACCCTCTCCCAGAGGATCGGTGGGGTCCCTATAATACTGAGTTCATACAGTTTGGACTTTTGAAACCCAGCTAGAGCTCCTGATATAAAATATAAGAGCTCTGTGCCACCAGGTGGGCCAATGGCTTGGACACAGGCAGGGTGAAGGCAGGGTTCTGACTGGGACCAACGAGTACAGATTTTTCTCTCTGTGGGAGGGCTTCCTGAACAGGGGCGGCTGGGAACTCCAACTGCAGGGACTAGAGGGGTTGCTGATGCCAATATTTCCTCCCGCCAATCAGCATGGACAGAGTTCAGTGAGCAGCACAGCACCCCCCAGTAGAAGCTGAGCCACTGACACCAAGATCCACCCCCCTTGTCTTACTCAGATGCTTCCTTACTACGAAAAGACTGCCTGGAACCCAGACCAGCACCACGCCCCTCCCTCCAAAGACCACCATATACCCCCACAGGCACCAAGTCTACTGACCATATAGTGAGGCAAAGCTTCACTTCTAGGGGAGATAGGAATTAGCCTCTTTTAACAGCCAGAACAAACTCACTTAGTTAAAACACAACACTGGACAAAGTTGAAAAACTCCCTACTGGAGGCAAGGAGAAACCTGCAGAGGACTGACTTGAGGGACACAGCAGCCAATACATGACAGCACAGTGCACACAGCACATGCAAGAAATGCTTCTAGAATATCAGGTACTCAACAGTATGTAAACACTTCTCATGAAGACACTACTCTAGAAGCAGAAAACATAACAGGATTTTCCGAAAAACTTAAGAAAGCAGAGACAGACATACAGACTGATGGAGGAATGCATTCCAAAAGAATAAACGATAAAAGGTCATTGTAAGGGATATAATTAAAACACATATAACAAATATGCCTCAAACAAAACTATAATAAGTAAAAAGAATTTTTAAAAACTATCATAAGGACACTAGCTGTGCTTCAAGAAAGCAAACAAGACAGGAGGATACCCTGTCTACATATAGAAAAGACCTAAAAACTTGTCAGTCTGAAACGTTACAAATGCTATAAACGGGATGTGAAACTGATTGTATATAATGACCTCAGGTGGAAAGAAGCAGATGAGTGAGTAAGTGACATAGAAGATAAAATTATGGGGGAAATGAAGCAGGAAAGAAGAGGAAAACTAAATATTGCATCTCAAACGTATACTTCGGGAACTCAGCAACTCCATAAAGTGAAATAAAATTCTTTTCAAAGGAGTCCCTGAGAAATTGTGGTTTATATACACAAAGGAGTACTACGTGGCAATGAGAAAGAATGAAATATGGCCTTTTGTAGCAACATGGATGGAACTGGAGAGTGTTATGCTAAGTGAAATAAGCCATACAGAAAAAGACAGATACCATATGTTTCACTCTTATGTGGATCCTGAAAAACTTAACAGAAACCCATGGGGGAGGGGAAGGAAAAAAAAGGAGGTGAGAGTGGGAGAGAGCCAAAGTTTAAGAGAGTCTTAAAAACAGAACACACTGAGGGTTGATGGGGGGTGGGAGGGAGGGGAGGGTGGGTGATGGGTATTGAGGAGGGCACCTTTTGGGATGAGCACTGGGTGTTGTATAGAAACCAATCTGACAATAAACTTCATATAGTGAAAAAAAAGGAGTCCCTGAGCAAAACGAGAGGGAGAAAAAAAAGGAAAAGTTTTATCTGAGTGCATTATAGTGGAAAATGTCCACAAACTGGGGAAAGAAACAGTCGTCCACATCTATGAGTCACAGAGAACTCCCATTAAAATAAAAAAAAAAGCAGGCAACAGAGAGACATATAACAGTAAAATTAGCAAAATACACATAGAAAGAAAAACACTAAAAGCAGCAAGTCAAAAGAAGTCGCTAACTAAAAAGGGAAGACATAAAAGATTATGGCAGATGTCTCCACAGAAACCTGCAGGCAAGAAAGGAGTGGCATGGTATCCTCAACATGCCCAATTAAAAAATATGCAGCCAAGAATCCTTACCCATCAAGGCTGTCATTCAGATACAAGGAGAGAGAGAATTTCCCAAACAAAAACCAAAGGAGTTCGTGGCATCTAAACCAACCCTTTGAGAAATATTAAATGGGACTCTTTGAGTGGGTAAGGAAGACTAAAAGAAACAAAGACTAGAAATAAGCAGAGAAAATCTCCATAAATAGTGACTTGAGAGGTAACACAATGGCACTAAGTTTATATCTATCAATAATCACTGTGAATGTAAAAGGGCAACATGCTCCAATCAAAAGGCATAGGAAAACAGAATGGATAAAAAAATACAAGACCTTCTATACACTGCATACAATAGACTCATCTTCAACCCAAACACCTGTAGATTGAAAGTGAGGGGAGGGATAGCAATTTATCATGCTAACGGACGTCGAAAACAAGTTGTAGTACCATACACGTATGACACTAACTAGATTTTAACCAAAGTCTGTTACAAGAGATGAGGAAGGCAGTATATCATCATAAACTGGTCTATCCAATGAGAAGATACAAAGCTTTAAATCTTTATATGCTAAAATTGTAACCACTGATATATATAAATCAGTTAATAAGAAACATGAAACTAATTGATAATAATACAATAATAATAATAGAGAACTTTAACGCTCCACTTACAACAATGGACACATCATCTAAGCTGAAAATCAATAAGGAAACAATGGCTAAGGAAGACACACTGGACCAAATGGACTTAACAGATATATTCAGAACATTCCATTCTAAACAGCAGAATACACATTCCTTTTGAGTGCACATAGAACATTCCCCAGAACAGATCACATACTATGTCACAAATCAGCCCTCTACAAGTACAAAAAGATTGACATAATACCAAGCATATTTTCAGACCAGGACACTATGAAACTTGAAGTCAACCACAAGAAACCTTTGGCAACACCACTAATACATGAAGTTAAAGACACTGTAGTAAAGATTGTATGAAATTTTCAGGAAATTAAGGAAACAGTAAAAAATACATGGAAGCAAATGAAAACGGAAACATGCCAGTGCCAAACCATCTGGATGCAGCAAAACTGGTTGGAAGAGGGAAATATATAGCAATACAGGCCAAACTCAAGAAAGAAGAAAAATCTCAAACACACAACCATGTTACACCTAAACAAGCTAGGAAATGAACAGAAAATGAACGCCGAAGCCAGCACGAGAAGGTAAATAAAGAGCACTAGACCAGAAATAAATGATAAAGAAACAAACAAAAACAGTAGAACAGATCAATGAAACTATAAGCTGGGTTTTGGAAGCATAACTAAAAATGATAAACCGAGGCCATACTGAGCAAAAACAAAAGAGAAAGGACTAAGTAAATTTTTTTTAATATGAAATTTATTTTCAAATTTGTTTCCATACAACACCCAGTGCTCATCCCAACAGGTGCCCTCCTCAGTGGCCATCACCCACCCTCCCCTCGTCCCACCCCCCATATACCCTCAGTTTGTTCTCAGTTTTGAGGAGTCTCTTCTGTTTTGGCTCCCTCCCTCTCCAACCATTATTTGCCTTCCCCACCCCCATGGTCGTCTGTTAAGTTTCTCAGGATCCACATAGGAGTGAAAACATACGTCCTTATCTGTATGACTTATTTCACGTAGCATAACACTCTCCAGTTCCATCCATGTTGCTACAAAAGGCCATATTTCATTCTTTCTCATTGCCACGTAGTATTCCATTGTGTATATAAACCACAATTTCTTTATCCATTTGTCAGTTGATGGACATTTAGGCTCTTTCCATAATTTAGCTATTGTTGAGAGTGCTGCTATAAACGTTGGGGTACAAGTGCCCCTATGCATCAGCACTCCTGTACCCCTTCGGTAAATTCCTAGCAGTGCTACTGCTGGGTCATAGGGTAGGTCTATTTTTAATTTTTTGAGGAACCTCCACACTGTTTTCCAGAGAGGCTGCACCAGTTTGCAATCCCACCAACAGTGCAAGAGGGTTCCCGTTTCTCCACATCCTCTCCAGCATCTATAGTCTCCTGTTTTGTTCATTTTGACCACTTTGACTGGCATGAGGTGATATCTGAGTGTGGTTTTGATTTGTATTTCCCTGATGAGGAGCGACTTTGAGCATCTTTTCATGTGCCTAATGCCCATCTGGATGTCTTCTTTAGAGAAGTGTCTATTCATGTTTTCTGCCCATTTCTTCACTGGATTATTTGTTTTTCAGGTGGGGAGTTTGGTGAGCTCTTTATACATTTTGGATACTAGCCCTTTGTCCAATATGTCTCTTGAAAATATCTGTTCCCATTCCATTGGTTTCCTTTTAGTTTTGTTGATTGTTTACTTTGTGGTGCAGAAGCTTTTTATCTTCATGAGGTCCCAATAGTTCCTTTTTGCTTTTAATTCCCTTGCCTTTGGGGTTGGGTCAAGTAAGAAATTGCTGCAGCTGAGGTCAGAGTTTTTCCCTGCTTTCTCCTCTAGGAGAAAGTCTGAGTCTCCTGTCTCAGACTCAGGTTCTTTATCCATTGTTAGTTTGTTTTTGTGAATGGTGTAAGAAAGTGGTCTAGTTTCATCCTTATGTATGTTGCTGCTCAGTTCTCCCAGCATCATTTGTTAAAGAGACTCTTTTTTTTCCATTGGATATTGTATCCTGCTTTGTCAAAGATTAGTTCGCAGGTCTAGATTAGTTTTGTGGGTCTATCTTTGGGGTTTCTATTCTATTCCATTGGTCTATGTGTCTCTTTTTGTGCCAATACCATGCTGTCTTGATGATTATAGCTTTGTGGTAGAGGGTAAAGTCTGGGATTGTGATACCCGCTTTGGAATTCTTCCTCAAAATTACTTTGGCTATTTGGGGCCTTTCGTGGTTCCATACAAATTTTAGGATTGCTGGTTCTACCTTCGAGAAGAATGCTGGTGCGGTTTTGATTGGGAATGCATTGAATGTGTAGATAGCTTTGGGTGGTATTGACATTTTAACAATATTTATTCTTCCAATCCATGAGCACGGAATGTTTTTCCATTTCTTTATATCTTCTTCAATTTCCTTCATAAACTTTCTATAGTTTTCAGCATACAGATCTTTTACATCTTTGGTTAGGTTTATTCCAAGGTATTTTATGATTCTTGGTGCAATTGTGAATGGGGTCAGTTTCTTTATTTGTCTTTCTGTTGCTTCATTACTAGTGTATGAGAATGCAACTGATTTCTGTACACTGATTTTGTATCCTGAGATTTTACTGAACTCATGTATCAGTTCTAGCAGACTTTTGGTGGAGTCATCAGGTTTTCCATATATAATATCATGTCATCTGCAAAATGTGAAACCTTAACTCCATCTTTGCCAATTTTGATGCCTTGATTTTCTTTTCTTGTCTGGTTGCTGATGCTAGAACTTCCCACACTATGTTAAACAACAGCGGTGAGAGTGGACATCCCTGTCGTGTTGCTGATCTCAGGGAGAAAGCTCTGTTTTTCCCCATTGAGGATGATATCAGCTGTGGGATTTTCATAAATGCCTTTTATGATGCTTAAGTAGGTTCCTTCTATCCCGAGTATCTTGAGGGTTTTTTTTTAAGAAACGATGTTGAATTTAGTCAAATGCTCTTTCTACATCGATTGACAGGATCATATGGTTCTTATCTTTTCTTTTATTAATGTGATGTATCACATTGATTGATTTGCGAATGTTGAACCAGCGCTGCAGCCCAGTGATGAATCCCACTTGATCATGGTAAATAATTATTTTTATATGCTGTTGAATTCAATTTGCTAGTATCTTATTGAGAACTTTTGCATCCATATTCATCAGGGATATTGGCCTGTACTCTTTTTTTCCTGGGTCTCTGTCTGGTTTAGGAATCAAAGTAATGCTGATTTCATAGAATGAGTCTGGAAGTTTTCCTTCCCTTTCTATTTTTTGGAATAGATTGAGAAGGATAGGTATTATCTCTGCTTTAATGTCTGGTAGAATTCCCCTGGGAAGCCATCTGGTCCTGAACTCTTATTTGTTGGGAGATTTTTGATAACTGATTCAGTTTCTTCTTTGGTTTTGGGTCTGTTCAAGCTTTCTATTTTTTCCTGTTTGAGTTTTGGAAGTGTGTGGCTGCTTAGGAATTTGTCCATTTCTTCCAGGTTGTCCAGTTTGTTGGCATATCATTTTTCATAGTATTCCCTGATAATTGCTTGTGTTTCTGAGGGAGTGGTTGTAATAATTCCATTTTCATTCATGATTTTATCTATTTGGGTCATCTCCCTTTCTTTTAGAGAAGACTGGCTCCAGGTGTATCAATTTTGTTTATTTTTTCAAAAAAAAACCCCACAACTCTTGGTTTCATTGTTTAGCTCTACAGATTTTTTAGATTCTGTATTGTTTATTTCTGCTCTGATCTTTATTATTTCTCTCCTTCTGCTGGGTTTGGGGTGTCTTTGCTGTTCTGCTTCTTTTCCTTTAGATGTGCTGTTAGATTTTGTATTTGGGATTTTTCTTGTTTCTTGAGATAGGCCTGGATTGCAATGTATTTTCTTCTCAGGACTGCCCTTGCTGCATCCCAAAGCGTTTGGTTTGTTGAATTTTCATTTTCATTTGTTTCCATATATTTTTAAATTTCTTCTATAATTGCCTGGTTGATCCATTCATTCTTTAGTAGGGTGTTCATTAACCTCCATGCTTTTGGAGGCTTTCCAGACTTTTTCTTGTGGTTGATTTCAAGTTTCATTTCATCACATTGTGGTCTGAAAGTATGCATGGTATGATCTCAATTCTTGTATACTTATGAAGGGCTCTTTTATGACCCAGTATATGATCTATCTTGGAGAAGACTCCATGTGTACTCAAGAAGAAGGTATATTCTGTTGCTTTGGGGTGCAGAGTTCTACATATATCTGTCAGGTCCATCTGATCCAGTGTATCGTTCAGGGCCCTTGTTTCTTCATTGATCCTGTGTCTAGATCATCTATGCTCTGTTGTAAGTGGAGTATTAAAGCCCCTGCAATTACCACATTCTTATCAATAAGGTTGCTTATGTTTGTGATTGTTTTATATATTTGGGGGCTCCCGTATTTGGTTCATAGACATTTATAATTGTTAGCTCTTCCTGATGGATAGACCCTGTAATTATTATATAATGCCCTTCTTCATCTCTTTTGTTACAGCATTTAAAGTCTAGTTTGTCTGTTATAAGTGTGGCTACTCCAGCTTTCTTTTGACTTCCAATAGCATGATAGTTGGTTCTCTATCCCCTCACTTTCAATCTGAAGGTATCCTCAGGTATAAAATGAGTCTACTGTAGACAGCAAATAGATGGGTCTTGTTTTTTTATCCATTCT
Organism: Panthera onca; assembly: GCF_046562875.1. Lineage (NCBI taxonomy): Eukaryota > Metazoa > Chordata > Mammalia > Carnivora > Felidae > Panthera > Panthera onca. The sequence goes on along the minus strand of NC_138344.1, from coordinate 146,563,153 downwards.
GATACCCTATGTCTTTTGGTTGGAGCATTTAGTCCATTTACATTCAGTGTTATTATAGAAAGATACAGGTTTAGAGTCATTGTGTTATCTGTAGGTTTCATACTTGTAGTGATGTCTCTGGTACTTTGTCTCACATGATCCCCCCTAGGATCTCTTTAGAGCTGGTTTAGTGGTGATGAATTCCTTCAGTTTTTCTTTGTTTGGGAAGACCTCTTTCTCTTCTTCTATCCTACATGACAGACTTGCTGGATAAAGGATTCTCAGCTGCATTATTTTTCTGTTCATCACACTGAAGATTTCTTGCCATTCCTTTCTGGCCTGCCACGTTTCAGTAGAGAGATCCGTCACTAGTCTTTTGGTCTCCCTTTATATGTTAGAGCATGTTTATCTCTAGCTGCTTTCAGAATTCTCTCTTTCTCCTTGTATTTTGCCAGTTTCACTATGATATGTCATGAAGAAGATCGATTCAAGTTACATCTGAAGGGAGTTCTCTGTGCCTCTTGGATTTCAATGCCTTTTTCCTTCCCCACATAAAGGAAGTTCTCAGCTACAATTCCTTCAAGTACACCTTCAGCACCTTTGCCTCTTCCTCCTCTAGAATCCCAATTATGCATATATTATTTCATTTAATTATGTCACATAGTTCTCTAAGTCTCCCCTCATACTCCTGGATTTTTTGATCTTTCTCAGCTTCTTCTTTGTCTATAATTTTATCTTCTAATTCACCTATTCTCTCCTCTGCCTCTTCAATCTGAGCTGTGGTCGCCTCCATTTTGTTTTGCAGCTCATTTATAGCATTTTTAGCTCCTCCTGACTGTTTCTTAGTCCCTTGATCTCTGTATTAGTAGATTCTCTGCTGTCCTCTATACTTTTTTCAAGACCAGCGATTAATTTTATGACTATTATTTTAAATTCATTTTCTACTATACTGCTTAAATTGTTTTTGATCAGTTCATTAGTTGTCGCTATTTCCTGTAGTTTCTGATGGGTAGAATTCTTCCGATTCATCATTTTGGAGAGTCCCTGGAGTGGCGCGGAACTGCAGGGTTCTTCCCCTGTGCTGTCTGGAGTAACTTCCATTGGTGGGCGGGGCTGCAGTCAGACCGGATATCTGCCCCCAGCCCACCGCTGGGGCCACAGTCAGACTACTGTGTACCTTATCTTCCCCTTTCCCAGGGGCAGGACTCACTGTGGAGTGGTGTGGCCTCTGGGCTACTTGCACACTTCCAGGCTTGGGCGCTGCTTTGATGGGATCTGCCATATTAGCCTGGATGGATCCACAAGATGCACAGGGGCGGGAGGGGCAGGTTCAGCTCGCTTTTCCTTTGGTGGTCCACTTCAGGAGGAGCCCTGTGGCACTGGGAGGGAGGCAGACCCATTGGAGGGATGGATCCGCAGAAGCACAGCGTTGGGTATTTGTGCGGTGCAAGCAAGTTCGTGCCAGGAACTGGTTCCCTTTGGGATTTTGGCTGGGGGATGGGCAAGGGAAATGGCTCTTCCCTGTGCCTCTGTTCCCCGCCAAGCTGAGCTCTATCCTGTGGGGCTCAACAACTCTCTCTCCCATTGTCCTTTAGCCCTCCCGCTCTCTGAGCAGCGCGGTTGAATTATAACATTCCAGATGTTAATTCCCACTGGCTGTCAGAACACACTCCATCCAGCCCCTCTGCTTTTGCAAGCCAGATTCGGGGGCTCTGCCTTGCTGGGTGGGCTGGCTGCACCTCCACTGCCTTTTTCCCTCCACCCAGTCCATGTAGCGTGGACCGCCTCTCCAACCTTCCTATCCACTTCTGTGGGCCTCTCGTCTATGCTTGGCTCCAGAGAGTCCATTCTGCTAGTCTTCTGGTGGTTTCCTGGGTAAATTAGGCAGATGTGAGTGGAATCTAAGTGATCAGCAGGACCCAGTGAGCCCAACGTCCTCCTACACTGCCATCTTCCTCCAGGACTAAGTAAATATAATCACAAATTTGAGAGGAGAGATCACAACTAACACCAGAGAAATACAATTATAAAAAAATATTTTGGAATTTATATGCCAAAAAATTGGTCAATCTGAAAGACATGGATAAATTACCAGAATGATATAAACTAACTAAACTTAAATGTGAAGAAATAGGAAACCTGAACAGACTGAAAGGAGAAAATAAATTGAATCAGTAATCAAAAACCTACTGACACACAAAGTCGAGGGCTTCATGGCTTCACAGGTGAATTCTACCGGATAATTAGAGTGTAAATATTCTATTTAAGTAGAATAGAATATTCTAGTCTTCTCAAACTATTCCAAATAATAGAAACGGAAAGAAAACTTCCAAACTCATTCTATAAGGTCAGTATGACCATGGTTCCAAACCAGATTAAACCCCACTAAAAACGAGACTTACAGGCCGTTAGCCCTAATGAGCATGGATGCAACAATTCTCAAGAAAATACTTTCCAATCGAATCCAACAATACATTAAAATATCATTTACCATGATAGGGTGGGATTTACTCCTTGGCTGTAAGGGTGGTTCAATATTCACAAATAAATCACTGTAATACATCACAGTAATAAGAGAAAGGATAACAACTAGATGACCCTCTCAATCGAGGCAAAAATAATAACTTTTGACAAAGTAAAATATCCTTTCTTGATAAAAACCGTCAACAAGGGATAGAGGAAAAATACCTCGACACCCTAAAGTCCATATATGAAAACCCCACAGCTAATATCCTCACTGGGAAAACAAATTTCCTCTAATGTCACGAACACAAGAATGCCCACTCTCATAATTCTACCTAACATATTCCTGGAAGCTTTATGCACACAAACAGACAACAAAAAGAAACAAGGACATTCAAATTGGAAAGGAAGAAGTCAAACTTCCACTCTTCACAGATGACATGACACTCTACATAGAAAACCCAAGACTCCACCAAAACATTGCAAGAACTGATACACCAATTCAGCAAAGTCACAAGATAAAAAATCAACATACAGAATTCTATTGCATTTCTATACAGCAATCGTGAAGAAACAGAAAGACAAATAAAAAAAAAAAAAAAGAAAGAAAGAAAAAGAAATCCATCCCGTTTACTATTGTACGAAAAATAATAGGATACCTAAAGAGTTCAAGATCTATACTCTGAAAACTATATAACATGATGAAAGAAACTGAGGATGACAGAAAGAAATGGAAACACAGTCAATGTTAAGGATTGAAGGAGCAAATATTATTGACATGTCTATGCTACACAAAGAAACAGGAGACTTCGTGATTGAAGACTTCATGCTATATTACAAAGCTGTAGTCATCAAGACAGTATGCTACAAGCACAAAAGAGACACACAGGTCAATAGAACAGAAAGTTAAACCCAGATATGGACTCTCAAATGTATGGTCCCCTCATCTTGGCTGACACAGGAAAGAGTATGTAATGGAAAAAAGACAATTTTGTCAACAAATGGTGTTGGGCACACCAGACCAGAAGATGCAGAAGAATGAAACCGAGTCACTTTCTTACCCCATACACAAAAATAAATTCAAAATGGGTGAAAGACCTAAACGTGAGACAAGAGACCATCAAAATCCTACAGGAGAACTCAGGCAGCAAATTCTTTGACACTGGACATCGCCACTTCTTAGTAGACGCATCTCAGAAGGCGAAGGAAACAATAGCAAACATTCAAAACTGGGGCTCCATCAAAATAAAAAGCTTCTGCGCTAAAGAAACAAACAACTATACTAAAAGGCAACCTACAGAATTGAGAAAGGTATTTGCAAATGACAAATCTTATAAAGGCTTACTATCCAAAATCTATAAATAATGTATCAAACTCAACACCAAAAATACAACTAATCCAGTGAAGAAATGGGCAGAAGACATGACTAGACACTTTTCCAAACAAAGCATCCAGATGGCTAACCGACACACAAAATGATGCTCAACATCACTCATCATCAGGGAAATACAAATGAAAACTACAATGAGAAACAACCTCAAACTGTCAGAAAGTCTAAAACTAACAACTAGGAAACAAGACATATTGATGAGGCTGAGGAGAAAAGAAAACATTTTATACCCTTGGTGAAAATGCATAGTGTGGCCATTCCAGAAAACAGTTCAAAATCTTAAAAATGAAACGACCTTACACTCCAGCAATTGATCTATGAGGTATTCACCCAAAGAATACAAAAATGCTGATTTGAGGAGGTACATGCGCCCCAATGTTTACAGCAGCATTACCAATGAGAGCCAAAGTGAGGAAAGAGACCAAAAGTCCACCGAGTGATGAATGTGCTATATGTATAGACTAGAATATTACTCAGAAATGAGAATGAAATCTTGCCATTTGCAAAGATGTTGATGTAGCTAGAGGGTATCATGCTAAGCGAAGTAAGTCAAAGAAAGACAAACATCATATGATTTCCTCATATGGGGATTTTAAGAAACACAACGGAGGAACATAGGTGAAGGGAAAAAAGAGCAAGAAAAACATAAAAGACTCTAATGTTAGAGAACAAACTAAGGGTTGCTAGAGGCCAGGTGTGTGGGGGATGGGATAATGGGTGAGGGGGTTTAAGTAGGCCATGCGTTGTGATGGGTACTGGGTGTTAATGTAAGTGATGAATCAGTAAATTCTGCTAATGAAATTAATATCACCCAATATGTTAACTAACCAAAATTTAAACACAAATTTAATAATTAAAGTAGTAAAAAAAAAAAAAATAAAAAAAGGAAGGGAGAAATGTTGTCACAAATTTTCATGAACATGGAATCTAAGGTAGTGAGCCTAACTTCCTGAATTTACCCATTTTATCCCTAACTGGTCCTGGACATAAATTAACATATGCACGAATTTTCACAGCAGTGCCAGGCGGGCTGGAACTCAAACTACAGCAACCCTTTCCAAATCCTATGTGCCCATATCTCATGGGCCGCTTGTCCAGACACCTGCACACGAACCCAAGTTGGGCTTCAGCAGGGACCCACGTCTGCAGAACTGGAAAGTCTGGAGAGATGACCCTTCCTGCCAGCCTGTAGGTTTCTTTCCCCAACCTTGTGTCTCAGCTCCCTTGTCTTCCTTTGCCTTTTCTTTTAAAAAGGACCATGTCCCCTGTTAGTGGTGTATGAAAGTGAGGGGCTATCTTTTCTATAAACATTCAATATGACAGATCACTTACATGGGAACCGAAAAACAACAACAACAAAAAAAAACCCAGCTATATGGTTCAGCCTGTCTTACACTCCTATCACCGAATGTGGCAGAGTACAAATAAACCTAAATATGCACTTAGTGAAACACTGTACAGCACGTTGGAAAAGCATTAGGGGATGAGAAGGCTGGAAGAATTCCACAAATGCAGATATGAACTCCCCTTTGAAGGAGAAAGAAAAATCATACCCCCAAACATGCAAGAGTAAAATAATTTTAGGAAATAGTTTCAGGAAATGATATAACATTGCAGTGTGTTCTATTCATGAAGTGTCTGACAGTGACAATGCATAATATGAATTTTCAGGGTTTTACATAGAATTGTGAAGGGAAAATCCTGTGTCAAGAACTAGGTTGTGTGCACAGAGCTCAATGGCTCCTGAGACATAGAGAAAGCCCAACACCTGGAAAGGTAAACGCGTTTTTTGACCCCAGAAGCACATCTATCATATGTGATGAGCAATCTGTCCAAAGAGACACGCACAGAATCTCTTATGAAATTTGAAGTTCAATTACAGCATGACAACAGAATTGACCATATAGTTATCAAAAAACCATGCCATGAAACTGAGTTACTGGAGTCCATAAACTTAAACAACAAAACACTAAGTCACCAGAGACCACTGAGGGAACAATTCAACATTGAGAGAAACCAGAAAAAAAGGCTTTTATTTACATTGTAAATCAGGAAATAAGTCGGGTGCCTGGGTGATTCAGTCGCTGTAAGCATCTACTTCAGCTCAGGTCGTGATGTCACAGTTCAAGAGTTTGAGCATCCTGTCAGGCTCTCTGCTGACAGCTCAGAGCCTGGAGCCTGCTTCAGATTCTGTGTCTCCCCTCTCTCTGCCTCTCCACCACTCACCTTCGGTCTCTCTCTCAAGTATAAACATTACAAAATAGATATTAGTCACAAGTAATCATCATGAAAACCAAAATTAAAGCTCAGAACACAAGACCCATAAGAAGAAATGGTATAATTACATTTTGTGAAAATCGGATGTTTTTTTCTGCCAATGAGGAAACAGCAGTAAGACAAGTTACATAGGAAGAGACAATATTCACAAATTGCATAACCACCAAGGACCTGCATCGTGAATATGCTAAGAACCCTCGACAGTCAATAGGAAGAAAGGAAACAACCCTCTATAAAACAAGCACAGCCTTGCGTAGTAAACATCCCATCCTAGAGGTTGTAGACACATTGGTAAGGACAGGAAAAGTCTCTTCACACCATCGATTGGCAAGGAAATTCTAATCAAGAATGCAATAGATGCCTTATGCACACACCCTGAGGGCTCAGGTATGAAGGGAACACTGGCAACACCATCCAGGTGAGCATCCAGCACTCTGGGGGCCTCAAACACTGCAGGTAGGAATAAAAAATGAACACCAGATCTGGAAAATCATTGGCTGTTACTCATGAAATTATACATGGATGACTTAACATGTAACCTGGAAATACCACTCCCGAGAATTTTCTCCAGAATGAAATCCCATGCTCTGAAAATAAATGGTGTGTACATATGTATAGTATCTTTCTTAGTGTTAGAAGCTAAGACTAAGTCAAAAGTCGTTCTAAATATAAAGGAATAAACCAAGTATAAAACTTCCATCAATGGGATGCTTTTCCACAGAAATGTGACACTATTGATGCAGACCTGAAACTAGGATAACCTCAAAGACATGATGTGAGGGAATGAAAGTAGTCTCAAAGACTACAGAGGTGGTGTGGCCTGAGACATTCACACAGCCAGCCTAGATGTGACAGCCTAGGCGACAGTGTTTGGTTAGACTTTATCACTTTCTGACCCACCCCCACATGATAAATTCCTCTGCTGCATGTTGAATGTTGTCCTATGTTCAACAATGCTCTGATGTATGGAGTCTCCACAGACTGAACCTCACCACCTCGGACTCCTCTGAATGGAGAGTTGCTGAGACCAGAATCTCAAATGTGTTCTGACAGCAGTTGTTCCCTCCACTGTCCCTGGCTCTTGCTCTCTCCTGCTGGTGAGCAGGAGTAGGTTAGGAATCCTCCACTGAAGCCATTTGTCTCCTGCACCTGACTCTCCCACAACATGAGGCCCAGACCTTCCTCACACTCAGCTGGAAATGAACTCGGTTGTACCAGAACAGATTTTCACCTTGGTTTAGTGGATTGCTCCAGGTCCCCCCTGCCCTGAGCAAAACTCTGAAGCTGCAGGTGGGGACAAAAGGAGGGATCAGTTTAGGGGTGGGTGGCACCTTCATTTCCTTGTGGCTTGCTTGTCCTGGTGGCATGAGACTCCTGCCATATAAGTCAGGTCTGGGGCGACCAGGCTCCCAGCATCCCTAGTGGACTGTGCCCAGGGCAAAGCCTCCATCCTGGAAGTGGGGCTGCATACAATGAGTCCCACATCTCGGTGGCACCTGCAGGGGCTTGGCGTCAACAGCAAACAGCTTGGGGTCACTGACATTCTGTCCCTCTGGAAAAGAGTCCTCTGAACAGGAGCTGGGCACCGGGAACCCTGTGTATTGGCTACAACAATCTGGCGTGGAGGTTGCAGCCAGACTCAGTGGCACACGCCTATAGTCCCAGGTACTTGCACTGGATTCTCCATTTGCTGAGGTGGGGTGGGGAAGGAAAGGAACATACCTTAGCTCAAAATTCTAGCTGTTCCTTTTGTCAGTATAGTTTTTGGAATAAATGATTCCTAGTGGGCTGTATGCCAACAAGGCCATTTGTAGACACTTAAAATACATTGATTTTTTATTCAAATTCAAGTTAGTTAACATGCAATGCAATATTAGATTCATGTGTAACATATGGTGATTCAAAATTCCCATACAACACCCAGTGCTCATTATGAGTGCACCCCTTCATCCCCATCACCTACTTCCCCAAACCCTCCATTCACCTTCCCTCTGGTAACCATCAGTTTGTTCTCTATACTTAAGAGTATAATTGGTGTGCATACATGCTCCATGGGTTAAAGCCATGACTCTTGATTTGGGCACATGTCTTGAACTCATGGTTCCTGAGATCGAGCCACACATTGGTTCCTGTACTGACACCACAGAAAATGCTTGGGATTCTCCTTCCCTCTTCCTCTGCCCCTCCTCCCATTTTCTCTCAGAAAAAAAACATTGTTAAAATGTTTATACTACCCATTTAACATTGTTAAAATGTTTATACTCACTCGTTCCTCACCCCCACATCTCAGCTGCTCTGGCAAGGAGCTGGAGCTTGCCGGTGGTGTGTAGCTTTGCTTTGGGCTGATGCCAGGTGTTGCCAGAAACCCCCACCCTAAGTTACCAGTGCCATAAAAGGTCAGACTCCCTGCAGAGACCAACAATCAGGCACCATCCTGGGATTCCAGAGGTGTGTATGTCCTACTCATCTCCAAGTGAGATATTGCTGGACACCGAAGACCATATCCCTAGATTAGTGTCAAAGAAGACGCCAGCTGCTGGGTCCACTGTGTTGCAGCCAGTACCCTGGTGTTGTGTTTGCTTAGCCATGCCTAGCTAATGATAGAGGCAACTCTACCAGGAGCATCATGTCTCCCTGGGCGGAGGACATGACCAAGGCAACCTCCCCCTACTGGCTGCATTCCTCACTGCTGCTGACAATGGCTCCCTACTTAACAGGTGTTGTCGGGGACACCTCAGTGTGGGAGGCCTCAGCACACGTGTCTGGGAAGAGCTAATTTCTATCCCAGGTCTTCACTACACCAACATATCCACGGACCAGTGTGAAAGAGAGAAATGGTGACAGGCACTACACCATCATGAAAATGCAAGGTTTCCTGGAATCATTTGACCAAAGGGAGGGAGACAAGGATATTGATTGGCTCTAGTGGGTCTTCACAATTGGCTTCAAGCTGTTGCTTTAAGCGCTTGACATACTACAGCTGTCTGGTTTGGTCCAAGTGCCCCAGATTCATAAATCACTGAAAAGCTCACGGTATCAACGGCCTGTTTACTTAGAGACAACCTACGGAGCTTCCAGTCTTTTCACTGTATCAAAAGGCTCTGACAATCACCCCAAGGCACATGGCAAGAGACACACACCAAGGAAAAAGGGGAAGGCTCTGAGGAAGAGGCTCCCTAGGGCCCCAGAGCCCACAAAGGTAGGAAGAAAGAAGCTCTGATTCTCCAGACTTGGATTTTTATGGCACGATAGCACAGGCCCACTGGGAGAGGTCAAGGCCAGGTGATGCAATCCAACTCTAAGATAGAATGGGGACAATTCAATGGGTGTGGGATTTGGGTTTTGTTTTGTTTTGTTTCCCTTATGTCATGTGCCCATGAGCCCTTGTCCATTTCCACCTGGAGGAGAGGCACTTGACAACAGAATCTAAGGAGTTCTTTTTGAAGGACCACTCTGATCTTAAGCCTTGTGCCAATACAATTCATGGAAATACCAGCTGTAGTGTAGCAGGCATTAGCATGCATGCCATAGTCAGATGTGAAAAGGAGAATTTTCAAGAAGCCCAAGACTTCTTTGCTGCAAATGGTGATGGGATCACCACCTCCATAGATAGGAGTCCACAGGAGGGTCCCAGCAGTGCCCCATTCAAGGGGTGGAACTTCAACCCAAATCTCTTGCTCTAGAGATGATGCCCACTCTTCTCTTTATGCACAGCTCTGAGAAGAGGGGTCCTAGTGACTTAATATCAGGACAGCCTGAACACAAGTCAGAAACTTTGATCAGACACTTTGGGATCTTCAAGAGAATGCTGTTCCTACCCTTTGGGTGGGTGCCATCACTTCTCTGGACATGAAAGCCCTGGTAGTGGGGAGCTGGGATCCCAGTGGGTGGGGAGATGCCAAGGCCGCTGCGTAGGGACCCGGAGGTTTGTGAAGTATGTCCTTCCTCCTGGGACAACTGCCTCTACACTTCTGTAATTACCGTGTAGGACACAGACACAGACAACACTTTATTTCTCTCATTGACCCTGAAGCCAAAGTACAGTGCTTCCCAGGAACCCCTCCAAATATAAGTGTGGTGCCCTTTAGCTTACTAGGTATAAAGGGAGGGATAGTAGAAGGGTCTCAACATCCCTTTGATGTCACTATTGGAAGAATCTTTACTGAATCCCTTTTAGCAATGGTGGCCCCTTTGACCGTGCATTGTCTTGTTAATGATGTGGATGCCATCAAGGCCAGTGGGAACAATCCCAGTGCCTGGCTTTCCTGGGGGGAACTACATATCAGGAGTCTGTAGGACTGCAAATTGCACCCCCCTACATCCAATTAAGACAGTATATGCACATCAATATTGTGTGCAATAGAGGACTGAGTAATTGCACCCCATAATTCAAGATTTGCTGAAGGAGCGGGGACATTAAACACACCATTTCTCCTTTCACTCTGCCCACTTGATGGGCATTAAAGCCCCTCCTAACAGGTGGTGCTTTACAGTTGACTACTGAAATGTAAATGCCCAGCTGTCCATAAGATGGCTCACATTCCCAAGACTCTCTAGGCATTTGAGGGTATCTAAAGGGCCACAGGGGAGACTCTGTCATGACTGAGCTAGACAGTATGTCCCATTCAGCATCGATGACCAAGGAGTCCCAGCCACAGTCTGCTCTCAACCTGTACATCTCTACCCTGCTGCCTTGGGAATTCCTAACAGTCCAAAGAGTGCCAAGATGTTAGCCTGACCAGCTCATGTAGAGCCTGTCATGAGTTCCCACTGGTCTGGGCAATTGAGGGTCACTGTCACTGGTCAATTATCATGCATTCCTGAAAGTTTGTGAGACATGGGAGGCCTGCAGTCCTTCAGCAGCTATAAGGTGGGTTTTGTCACCTGACTGAGCTACTCCAGATTTTTGGTCTACTCTCATATGACTTGTGCTGTTAGGAAGCCTTACCTGGAAGTGGCTGAGCTATGCCACTTGATGCACAGGTAGTCTGAGTGCCAATGAAACATTTTGGGATCTAGAAAGTGTTTGTGCCATGGGGGTTATGCTGGAGCACCTTGTGACCACCTGGCACCAGATTGCCTTGCTATGTCACCAAGAGAGAGAACCTAGCACCATGACTGTCTTCATACAAAGGGAAGTATTCTCTCCCAATACTTCACCTGAGCAAAGGACCATCCTGAAGCTTCCATCAAAGTTGTGGTCCCAATCAATGCAGTGGAAGGAAAGGCAGAGTGACATTGTCGTTCTGGTTGTGGATACCACACCCTTCCATTTGTCCATCCACATGGTGCATTCACCTGCTTGCATTGGCAGGAAATACCACTACTTTGGGGGCTTACTTGCTATCCTGATGTCAAAACAATTGACAATCAGACTGATTACTTACTGTAGACGGGACTTGGAAAACTGCTGTAAGGGTCTGTGTCTGACCTGCTGAGATAACTACACAGGTGAATGGGGCAGATACAGTCTGAAGACAGACAGTCATAGAGGTTCAGAGGGAGAGCAGGAAATGTAGTCAGTCTTTTAATAGTGGGGGAAAGGATAGGCTCCATTTTAAAAAGTTTTTTTTTTTTCCTGACAGGAAAGAGCCAGAAAATGAAACTAGGTGGAAATGCAGTTTTTTGATCCATGACCTACTATGTGATGCCATGTGTTTCCGGAGCCTGGGAATTGGCTCTGGGAATCCTTACCTATGGTCGTTGTGGGGATGGCCATCCAGGATCTTGACGATGGCATTTTCTGGAACTATTTTGTGCAGCTGGCATGAATCCAGAAGAATCTTTCCCTAATTCTGATGGCAGTGTAGTCAGTTAGCAGTTCGGCATAAGGTCCTTCTCAGCGAGGTGGCACTGGGTGCTCTCTGAAGACCTGATGAGCGTCCCATATTCTGTAGAAAGGGTTGCATGGCTAGGCTGTGGCAGAGGCCATGTTCTTATTGTCTATGGATAATATAACCCAAGTGCACCTGTTACTTCTTGGACATGGCTATGCATGGCATCAACTTGGTCATATAAGTTATCATAAAGTTCACTCAATCAGGGAAGAAAGGGTTAAGGATTCCTTTCTAAAATACTGTTGCAAAGGGGGTCAGTCCCTGCCTGCTATTTGGAGCATTCCAAATCTCATTAAGGGCCAAGGACAATGATTCTGGATGTTCCAGGCCAGTTTCCAGGTGGATTTTTCCTGAAGGAATTTTGTGTCTAGTTTTTCATGTTCCATATCTGTTCCCCTAATCCACATACCCTCATTGCCCTCTTCTGTGATGATTAAGGATGATGTGGGGTATGAAATTCTAATTATCACCCCCAAGTCTTTGTATCACCCCCGAGTTTGTCTATGTGCTGAAGTGAGTTCCTTGGTCTGGCTAAATCCGTAATGGAATGGCGAATCCAGGAACCATTTCAGGCATTCCATTCTTCACCACAGTCGTGGCAATGGCCTGTCCAGTCAGACAGCATCAGTCCATCCACCAAACAAGCAGCCATTTACCAATGAGGAAGCCAATTTGTCAAATCCATCTGGAGAGCCCCAGTGGGCAGGGAGGGGCTACCCGCCCATAGACTTCCTTCTAGCTCTACAAATATTGGCTTGCCCCTTTTCTAGTATGGTGTAGTCCCCCTTGCATGATTTGTTCTCTGTGACTTTGCTTTTATATCAAATCAATCATTCTCAAGTGAATGTCATATTTATCTTTCATGTTTTCTTTGAAGGCATTTAGGTTCAAGTGTTCTTCTTAATCCTTCATCCATTTTAAGATTTTTTTGTGTCGACGTATATGTATGAAGCAAGATTATGGCCAAATGTTATTATTTTGCATGTATATATCAATACTATTTTTTAATTTTTACTTTGTTTTTGAGGGAGAGAGATCATGAGTAGGGAGGCACAGAGATAGAGGCAGAAACAGAATCCAGGCCCTGAGCTGTCAGCAGGAGCCTGATGTGAGGCTCGAACCCACAAACCGAGAGATCATGACCTGAGTGGAAGTGGGACGCTTAACTTACGGAGCCACACAGGAGCCCCTAGTCAACACCATGTTTAGGAGACACTATCCTCCCCCCACTGTGCATTGTTGGAAATCTCGTGCAGGATTTGCTCACTGCATCTGCAAACTTCTACTTCTGGGCTCCGTAATGAGCTCCACTGGCCTAAATATCTCATTTGATGCCAGAATCACACTGTTGTGGTTAATGTACCTCTGCAATATATTTAGAAAGAGAGAAGTGTGATGTCTCCAGGTTCTCTCGACGTCATGATTGTTTTGTTGCTTCCATGTGTTGTGTGCTTTCATATGAATTGTATATTTTTCAGGTTCCTTAGAAAACTCATTGGCATTTTTACTAACATAACAAGATAAACATGAAAATACCATAAAAAGATAAAGCAGACAGAAAATAGAGACTATAACAAATACAGAAAACAAATCAATTATATAAAAATTTGTATTTGGCAAAGTAAGTAAAATTTGAAACAGATAGGTAGCCTGGGGAAATAGGGAAGACTCAAACAAATGCAATCAGAATTGAAAGAGGAGACATAACTGAACTAAAGACATGGAAACTATCATTAAAGGAAAACTTAGGTATTTATAGACCAACAATTAGATCACCAGGAACAAATTACACATTTTATGCCATAAGGTAGGCCACCAAGACTGCTTCATGGAAAAATACAAAAGGAACAAAAGAAAAATTAATAAGATTTCTCTATCTAAAACCTCACCCTCCAAAAAATCTGCCTAGGAGTCCATGGCTTTATTAAAACTTCTACTAAGCATTTAAAGAGGAATTAATGCCAATATTTCTCAAACTATCACAAACCACTGATAAAAAAACACCACTCCCAAATGAAATTTGTGAGGACAGCATTGTTTTCACACCAAAACCAAAGAAAGACACCACCAGAAGGGAAACTGCAGGTCACTATCTCAAATGAACATACATGCAAAATTCCTTCACAAAATCTGAGCATACTGAATTCAACAGAACATTGAGAGGATCATACAACATAATCCAGTGGGATTCATCCAGGGATGCAAGGATCCTTCAACATACACAGATGCATAAATGTGATGTCCTCCATTAACAGAGGGAATGAGTGAATCAAAGCCATCATTAATTGATTCAAAAAAACATTAGACAAAATTCAACACATGTTCATCATTTAAAAAGAACCCAATTAAAAAGGGACCGAAGGAAATAACCTCCACATGATCATGGCCACTATGAAAAGCCCACACCTAACAGCATATTGAACGGTAAAATGCAGAAGGCTTTCCTGTCAAATCAGGAGCCAGGCAATGATGGTCACCCCTAACATAAGTGTTCCCCATGATAACGTGAAGAATACATATGCCACCTCAAACTATGTCATCTTGTCACACTGCTTATTTGGGTGAAAGTCACTTGAGACAGAGTCCAAGTACATTCAGACTCTCCATCGTCCCTTGTCAGCAGGATATAAATCTCCCTCCCGTGTACCAAGAGGGAAGAACCATCGTTAGAACCAGAATAAAGAATACAGGGACAAGAAGGCTATGCAAACAAACCTACTTACTTGGTGACCCGAAACTTAACTCTTGCCAAACCCAATGTTTTTTTTTTTTGTCTGAAAGACACAAGTGCCACCTGCTTTGTCCTTTCTCTGGGTGTCATGTCATTAGGAAGGCCATGCACTTACAAAATGAAATTTATTCTCTCCTGTAGATAGGTCTTATGTCAATTGAATCCTTACACTGGCTAAATCCCAGAAGAAGGGAAAAGCTTTCTTCTCCTACCACTGGAAGACGTAACCAGAAAAAAATATGGAATAAAAAAAATAAAAGACATTTAAATCAGTAAGGAGGAAGGAAAACTACTTGTTTGCAGGTGACATTGATCTTAAACATAACAAAACCCTAGAGATTCCACAAAAAATATTAGAACCAATTTTTTTAAATGATGAAAAGAGCAGGATGCAAAATGAACAAAGAAAATAAATAAAAACAAACCACCTGTGATTCTACACACCAGCATGAAAATACATGCAAAATAAATAACAAAATTATACAAGTGAAAATGGCACAGAATAAAGTATTTTGGGTTAAACTTCAAAAAGTATGTAAAATACTTGTAGAGTGAAAATGATCTATGTTGATGAAAGACCTGTAAAAATGCACACAGGACTGCAAATACACCTGTACTCACTGAATACAATTATTCATATTGTCAAAGCACCATCTACACAAACTAAACTACAAGTGCGTCCCTAACACTGTTGTTCACTTTGAAAGAATCAAATCTAAGACTGGAGCTTGATATATATGTCAGAGCACATGCAAATGGGGTCCTCTCTATGGTGATAAAACCAGCCCATCCCAGACTCCGCAGCTGGGAGAGGAGCCCCAGCCCCCGGAGTCCCAGGTGTTCCCATTCTCTGATCAGGACAGAACAGACACCTGACCATGGAGTTTATGCAGGGCTGGGTGTTCCTGGTTGCCCTTTTAAAAGGTAATTCATGGTGAATGGGAGACACTGAGTATGTGAGTGGGTAAGAGTGAGAAACAGTGGATGTGTGACAGTTTCCTGACCAAGATGTCTGGTGTCTGCAGGTTTCCGTTGTGACGTGCAGCTGATGGAGTCTAGACGAGATCTGGTGCAGGCTGGGGGGGGTCCCTGAGACTCTCCTGTGTAGCCTCTGGATTCACCTTCAGTAGATATGGAATGAGCTGGGTTCGCCAGGTTCCAGGAAAGGGGTGTAGTGGCTCACATATATTTATGATGATGGAAGTAGCACGTACTACGCAGACTCAGTAAAGGGCCGACTCCCCATCTCCAGAGACAACTCCAAGAACACGCTGTATCTGCAAATGAACAACCTGCAGGCCGAGGACAAGGCCACATATTACTGTGCAAGACACAGGGTGAGGGGACCTCGCTGGGAGCCCAGACACAAACCTCCCTGCAGGAGGTGATCAGCACCACCGGGGGGCGCACACTATGCACAATTCTGCTTTGTGTTGCCAGGAGCAGGTGAAGATGGAGGTTACAGGCAGGTTTCCACTCAGGGTCTGGGGCTTCCTGTCCACACAGCAGTTTCTCCAGGGAGCCTCTCTGGACACAGGATTCTGTGCTTACCTATTAACTTTCTGAATTAGCAACTGTGTTGTCATAGGAAAACTACACTAACATGCACAAAGACACAGTTGTTTGCATTGCTTACTCCTGTCCCTCAACATGAGTGAATTACAGATTTCCTGAGGCACAACAGCTGAACCTTAAAGCAGTCCCAGATGCACTCCCTGTGCAGCCAGGACCACAAGCTCCCACAGCTCCCCATTATCTTCACCCAGCCCTTGTCCCAATCAAACAACGTGACACTTCCTTCATGGCACTTTGGTACTCAGGACTTTAAATGAGCGACAGCTTTACTCAATTCCTCTAAACAAGAGATAAATCATCTCCATGTATTAGTCAGGATTCCCTCGAGCAACAGAACTCAAAGCACATTGGTTTCCATGACAAAATATGTTGAGAAGTCCCATGATCTACTGTCACAAGTTGGGGAGCCAGGAAAACCAGTGGTATAATTCTCGCCTGATTCTGAACTAGTGTCTAGTCTCAGAACCTGCAGAGCCTATGATG
The DNA here is from genome assembly GCF_046562875.1 of Panthera onca. Taxonomy (NCBI): domain Eukaryota; kingdom Metazoa; phylum Chordata; class Mammalia; order Carnivora; family Felidae; genus Panthera; species Panthera onca. The sequence goes on along the minus strand of NC_138344.1, from coordinate 146,546,418 downwards.
TAACTCTAAGAACAAGGGCAGGAGGAGACCAATGTTCCAGTTCAACCAAGCACATGGGAAGTAAAAATGAGGGAATTCTTCCTCCCTCTGCATCGGATTCTACTCAGAACTGTGATGGAATGGGTGATGCCCAGGGAGAAAGAAACCATGGATGGAAATGCCAATCTCTTCTGGAAACCCATCACAGACATACACAGAAACAGTCGTGAATCTGGACACCCATGACGCAGTCAAGATGACACATAAAGGTAATCATGACAAGTCAACCTGCTGTAAATGTCGAGTTCAAAAACTGAAGATTTAGAACTCCATGCCATCACTGGGGTGGACCCTGGTGGGCATAGCAGTGCTCCTGTGGAGAAGGAGCCCCGAGGCCCATAGGGACTGCTGCGGTTTGAGGATCCCCTGGGTCATATCGGATGAGAAAGTTACCTTCTTGGAGTGCATTTAGGAGACAGGGCATTGCCTCTCATGGGGCAGGAGAGCTGACAGGCACCATTGCACTGCCCTGGTCATTAGCATAGGAGCCTCTGCTGAGAGCAGCTAACTGAACGCTCCCTTCTTGTTCTTCCTCACCATGAACTCCAAGCTCCTAGTGTTCATGCAACTGCCCTTCTGGGATAACCAGCTCCAACCACATCACACCAAGACACTGTCCCAGAGGATCAGTGGGGTCCCTGTCACATTGAGTTCAACAATTTGGTGTACTCAAACCCAGATAGAGCTCCTGAGATAAAACATAAGAGCCCTGAGCTGCCAGGTGTGCCAATGGATTGGACAGAGGCAGGGTGAAGGCCAGGTTCTGAAGGAAGCCTGGGACCCATGAGTACAGACTGTTCTCTCTATGTGAGGGCTTCCTGAACAGGGGTGGCTGGAAATCCAACTGCAGGGACTAGAGAAGGAGTTGATGCCAATATTTCCTCCCACCAATTATCATGGACAGAATTCAGTGAGCAGCAAAACACCCCCCAGTAGATACTGAGCCACTGACACCAAGCCATACCCACCTTTCCTTCCTCAGGTGCTTCCTTACTAGGGAAAGAGTGCCTAGAACCCAGACCACCATTGAACCCCTCCCTCCAAAGACCACCATATTCCCCCACAGGCACCAAGTCTACTGACCATAGAGTGAGGCATAGCTTCACCTCTAGGGGAAATAGGAATTAGCCTCTTTTAATAAGGAGACCAAAGTCACCTAGTTAAAACTCACAACACTATGGACAAAGTTGAAAAACTCTCCCCTAGAGGCAAGGAGAACTCTGCAGAGGACTGACCTCAGGGACAGAGCAGCAAATACATGACAGCACAGTGCACACAGCACATGCAAGAAATGCTTCCAGAATGTCAGGTTGTTAACAGTATGTAAACATTTCTCAAAAAAGACACTACTCTAGAAGCAGAAAACATAACAGGATTTTCCTAAAACACTTAAGAAAGAGGAGACATGGACATACAGAGTGATAGAGGAATTCATGCCAAAAGAAAAAGCCATAAAAGGACATTGCCAGGGATATAATTAAAACACATATAAATAATAAGACTCAAACAGAATTTAATACCTATCATAAGGAAACTGAACTTTTAAAAACTATCATAAGGATACTAGCTGTGCTTGAGAAAGCCTAGAAGACATGACGATAACCTGACTACAGATGGAAAAGACCTAAAACCCAGTCAGGCTGAAACTTTTAAAATGCTGTAACCAAGATGTGAACCTGATTGGATATAATGAACTCATGGCAGAAAGAAGCAGATGAATGAGTAAGTGCCATGGAAGATAAAATTTTGTGAGAAATGAAGCAGGAAAGAAGAGGAAAATTAAAATATTGCATCACAAACGTATACTTAGGGAATCAGCAACTCCATAAAGTGTAATAAAATTCTTTTCAAAGGAGTCCCAGAAGAAGAAGACAGGGAGAAAAAAGGGGAGAAGTTTTGTCTGAGCGCATTGGAGTGGAAAATTTCCACTAAATGGTGAAGGAAACAGACGTCCACATCTATGAGCCACAGAGAACTCCCATTAAAAATTAAAAAAAAAAAAAAAGCAGGCCAACTCTGAGACATAACATAGTAAAATTCACAAAATACACAGATTAAAAAAACCCTATAAGCATGAAGACAGAAGAGTTTGCTAATGAATACGGGAAGATAAAAAAAGACTATGGCAGAAGTGTCCACAGAAACCTGCAGGAAAGAAGGGAGTGGCATAATATCCTCAAATGTTCAATTGAAAATCAGGCAGTCAATGGGGGAGGAGACAAGATGGCGGAACAACGTGGAAGATTTTTGTGTGTCTCGCGTCCATGAAATACAGCCAGACCAACACTAAACCATCCTACACACCTAGAAAACTGATTGAGGATTAACACAACAATCTGCACAACCTGAACCACAGAATTCAACAAGTACGTGGCGTGGAGAGGGGACCTTGGGGAGCAAGAAGCTGCAGGAAGGGAGGTGCTTTTGCAGGCAGAGAGAGGACAGAGACTGGGGAGTGGGGGAGAAAACAGGAAAAGAACCCCTCCCCAAAAGCAGCTGGAGAAAACGTGGAAAATTGGAAACAGCCACAGGGACTCAACTAAAAACAGAGAAAGGAGAAAGGAGAGTATGTAAATTCCACTAAGACTGTAAACAAGGGGAGTGCAAAGGCTGCAACTCCACAGCTCGATACCTGGAGGTGCTCTGGTGGGAAGGGAGAATCCCAGGAACAGAGTGGGGTCCAGGATGTTCTCAGGCCACACCGGGAGAGGCAGTTGCACTGCTGGAAGGACATTTGGAGGAGACTGCCAAAGCCCTCTGGTCCCAGCAGACCCCGGAAAACGGACACATTCGCTGGTGCTGGAACAGAGTCGTTAGGGTGAAGCCTGGTGCCAGACGTGTGTTGTGATTTTCCATAATCCACAAAACGCTGCTGCTACACTCTCTCATGAACTTTTTCTGGGGTGGGCTGGCACCTGGCCACAGTTTCGGGGCACCGACAACAACAGGGTCCAGCAAGCGTTCCTAGCTGCAGCCGATATTCGGCCATTGCTCATTCGGACATTGCTTGGTGAGACCCTCCCACAGAGGGGCAGAACAGGTCAAAGCCGAGGTCCTTTGGACGTAAGGGACTGGGGAAAACAGCCGCGTCTGTGACAAAACTTGGGAGAGAGGTGCAGCCTGGGGCCTGGTCACGGAGAGTGAAGGAGCGGGGAGTGGACAAGGGCTGAAGACAGAGGATGGGTGCGCGATTGCTGATCCAGGAGAACAGACTGGATACCTGAGTGGCGCCATTTTCACTTCTCCCACGCATGTGCATTAGCACCTACAAGCACCGCAACAATCCACCCCAGGAGCCTAAAAGCGCCATCTAATGGACAGCAGAGCCATTACACTGAACCCCGCCCAACTGGGCCAACAGGGCTCTTCAGGAACACAAGTCTCACTGCCACTTACTTTATGGACTATAAAGAGATACATAGACTGACATCTAGGGAATAACGAAGTAAATTCAGTCCTACTTCAATCTGTTAGCAGGTTCATCTAGTCAATTTTCTTTCTTTTTTTTCTTTTTCTCTTTTACACTTCTTTTCTTTTTCTTGAATGCAGAAACAGAAAAAATTATTTTTATTATCAATTATTATTAAAAATATTTTTAATTTTTATTACTATATTTTTTATATTTCTGTAATTTTTTTTCAAATTCTATTTTACTTCCATCATTTTCTTTTACTCTACTTCAGTGTATTCCCGTTTTCAAATTTCCAAACAGTTTCCTTTTTACTTTTTCTTTCTTTTTCTTTTTTTCTCTTCTTCGTTTCTGTAGTTTTTCTGGAATACAGAATGAGAAAAAACTTCATTTTACTTTCAATTTTATTAAAAATATTTTTCTTTAATTTTTTTACTATATTGATTGCTTTTATGTAAATTTTTTCAAATTCTATTTTACTTCCATCATTTTATTTTAGTCTACTATGGTGTATTCACTTCTTGAATTTTCAAATGATTTCCTTTTTTTCCTTTTTGTATCTTTTCTCTCTTTTTTGTTTCCTCTCTTTTTTCTAGAATACAGAAAAAGAAAAAAATCACATTTATTTTTAATTTTTATTAAAAATATTTTTCTTTATTTTTTCTACTATATGCTTTACTTTTCTGTATATTTTTTCAAATTCTATTTTACTCCCATCATCTCATTTTAGTCTACTTCAGTGTATTCATTTTTCAAATTCTCAAATTATTTCCTTTTTTTTCTCCCCCTCCCATTTTTTTCTCTAATCTGTCAAACCACTTTCAACACCCAGACCAAAACACACCTAGGATCTAGCATATTCCATTCAATTTGTGTGTGTGTGTTTAGATTTTAATTTTAATATTTCTGTAATTTTATCTTTTAATTTCAATTTTGTGACCTCATTAATTCCTTTTCTCCCTTCAAAATGACAAAACGAAGGAATTCACCCCAAAAGAAAGACCACAAAGAAACGACAGCCAGGGATTTAACCAACACAGATATAAGCAAGATTTCTGAACCAGAATTTAGAATCACAATAATAAGAATACTAGCTGCAGTCAAAAATAGATTAGAATCTCTTTCTGCAGAGATAAAAGAAGTAAAAAATAGCCAGAATGAAATTTAAAATGCTATACCTAAGCTGCAATCACAGATGGATGCAGCGGTGGCACGGATGGATGAGGCAGAACAGAGAATCAGTGTTATAGAGGACAACCTTATAGAGAATAATGAAGCAGAAAAAAAGAGGGAGATTAAGGCAAAAGAGCAAGATTTAATAATTAGAGAAATCAGTGACTCATTAAAAAGGAACAACATGAGAATCATAGGGGTCCCAGAAGTGGAAGAGAGAAATAGGGGTGGAAGGGTTATGTGAGCAAATCATAGCGGAAATCTTTTCTAACCTGGGCAAAGACACAGACATCAAAATCCAGGAAACACGGAGGACTCCAATTAGATTCCACCAAAACCGACCATCAACAAGGCACATCATAGTCAAATTGACAAAGTACTCAGGCAAGGAGAGAATCATAAAACCAACAGGGAAACAAAGTCCATAACTTACAAGGGAAGACAGATCAGGTTTAGCAGACCTATCCACAGAAAGTTGGCAGGCCACAAAGGAGTGGCGGGATGTATTCAGTGTGCTAAATCAGAAAAATATGCAGCCAAGAATTCTGTATCCAGCAAGGATGTCATTCAAAATAGAAGGCGAGATAAAAAGATTCCCATACAAACCAAAATTAAATGAGTTTGTGACCACTAAACCAGCCCTGCAAGAAATTTTAAGGGGGAATCTCTGAGGGGAGAAAAGATGAAAATATATCTGTATAAATAAATAAATACCAAAATCAACAAAGGTTAGAAAGACCAAAGAACACCACCATAAACTCCAACTCTACAAGCATCATAATAGCCAGAAACTCTTATCTTTCAGTACTCACTCTAAACGTCAATGGACTCAAGGTCCCAATCAAAAGACATAGGGTAACAGAATGGAGAAGAAAACAAGATCCATCTATATGCTTTTTACAAGAGACCCACTTTAGACCTAAAGATGCCTCCAGATTGAAAATAAGGGGATGGAGAACCATGTATCATGCTAATGTTCAACAAAAGAAAGCCGGAGTAGCCATATTGATATCAGACAATCTAGACTTTAAAATAAAGACTGCATCAAGAGATGCAGAATGGCATTATATCATTCGTAATCAAAGGGTCTATCCACCAAGAAGACCTAACAATTGTAAACGTTTATGCGCCAAATGTCAGAGCACCCAAATATAGAAATCAATTAATCACAAACATAAGGAAACTCATCGGTAAGAATACCATAATAGTAGGAAACTTCAATACCCCATTCACAACAATGAACAGATCACCTGATCAAAAAATCAACAAGAAAACAATGGCTTTGAATGACACACTGGACCAGAAGGACTTAACAAATATATTCAGAACATTTCATCCTAAAGCAACAGAATATGCACTCTTCTACAGTGCACATGGAACTTTCTCCAGAATAGACCATATACTGGGACACAAATCAGCCCTAAGTAAGTACACAAAGATCGAGATCATACCATGCATATTTTCAGACCACAATGCCATGAACTCAAAATCAACCACAAGAAAAAATTTGGAAAGGTAACAAATAACTAGAGACTGAAGGACCTACTAAAGAATGAATGGGCTAACCAAGCAGTTAAAGAAGAAATTAAAAAGTATATGGAAGTCAATGAAAATGGAAACACCACAACGCAAACCCCTAGGATGCAGCAAAGGCGGTCATAAGAGGAAAGTATATAGCAATCCAGGCCTTCCTAAAGAAGGAAGAAAGAACTCAGATACAGAACCTAACCTTATGACTAAAGAGCTGGAAAAGGAACAGCAAATAAAACCCAAAACCAGCAGAAGGCAGGAAATACTAAAGATTAGAGCAGAAATTAGTGCTATCGAAACCAAAACACAGTAGAACAAATCAATGAAACTAAAAGCTGGTGCTTTGAAAGAATTAAAAAAATTGATAAACCACTATCCAGTTTGATCAAAAAGAAAAAGGAAAGGACCCAAATAAATAAAATCAAAAATGACAGAGGAGGCAAGGGAAAAAATAGCAAAAATGAACTACTGGGACCTCATCAAAATCAAAAGTTTCTGCATAGTGAAGGCAACAATCAGCAAAACTAAAATTCAACTGACAGAATGGGAGAAGATATTTGCAAATGACATCTCAGATAAAGAGTTAGTATCCAAAATCTATAAAGAATTTATCAAACTCAACACCCAAAACAAAATCCAGTGAAAAAACAGGAAAAAGACATGAATAGACACTTCTCCAAGGAAGACATCCTGATGGCCAACCGACACATGAAAAAATGCTCCACATCACTCATCATCATGGAAATGCAAATCAAAACCCTAATGAGATACTACCTGACACCTGTCAGAATGGCTAACATTAACAACTCAGGCAACAACAGACGTTGGCGAGGATGCAGAGAGAGGATCTCTTTAGCTTTTTGGGGGGCAATGCAAGTTGGTGCAGCCACTCTGGAAAACTGTATGGAGATTCTTCAAAAAACTAAAAATACAACTCCCCTATGAAGCAGCAATTGCACTACTAGGCATTTATCCACGGAACACAGGTGTTCTGTTTCAAAGGGACACATGCACCCCCATGTTTATAGCAGCACTATCAACAATAGCCAAAGTATGGAAAGAGACAAATGTCCATTGATGGATGAATGGATAAAGAAGAAGTGGTAAATATACACAATGGAGTATTACTCGGCAATCAAAAAGAGTGAAATCTTGCCATTTGCAACTATGTGGATGGAACTGGATGGTATTATGTGAAGTGAAATGAGTCAGTCAGAGAAAGACAAAACTCATATGACTTCACTCATATGAGGACTTTAAGAGACAAAACAGATGAACATAAGGGAAGGGAAACCAAAATAACATGAAAACATGGAGGGGACAGAGCATAAGAGACTCATAAATATGGAGAACAAACAGAGGGCTACTGGAGGGGTTGTGGGAGGGGGGATGGGCTAAACTGGTAAGGGGCACTAAGGAATCTACTCCTGAAATCATTGTTGCACTATATAATAACTAATTTCGATGTTAATTTTTAAAACTAAAAATAAATACTAATTAATAATAAAAAAATTAAAATATTTTAAGAGAAAATAATGCGTGATCATGCTGTTGAGGTAAATATTTCTTAAAGATTATGCCGAAGCCTCCATTAATAAAGATAAAGATCCAAAACTGAAAAAAAAAAAAAAAAAGAATTCTTCATATTGTCACACCGCCATCCACACAAACTAATGTAGAAGTGCGTCCCTAACCCTGTCATTCACTTTTACACAATCAAATCTAAGTCTGGAGCTTGATATATATGTCAGAGGACATGCAAATGGGGCCCTCTCTGTGCTGATAAAACCAACCCAGCCCGACCGTGCAGCTGGGAGACGAGCCCCAGCCCCGGGAGTCCCAGGTGTTCCCATTCTGTGATCAGCACAGAACACACACACCTCACCATGGAGTTTGTGCTGGGCTGGGTGTTCCTGGTTGCTCTTTTAAAAGGTAATTCATGGTGAACGAGGGACACTGAGTCTGTGAGTGGATATGAGTGAAACAGTGGATGTGTGACAGTTTCCTGACCAAGATGTCTTGTGTCTGCAGGTGTCCAGTGTGACGTGCAGCTGGTGGAGTCTGGAGGAGACCTGGTGAAGCCTGGGGGGTCCCTGAGACTCACCTGTGTGGCCTCTGGATTCACCTTCAGTAGCTATGGAATGAGCTGGGTCCGCCCGGCTCCAGGGAAGGGGCTGCAGTGGGTCGCAAGCATTTATAGTGATGGAAGTAGCACATACTACCCAGACTCTGTGAAGGGCCGATTCACCATCTCCAGAGACAACGCCAAGAACACGCTGTATCTGCAGATGAACAACCTCAAGACCGAGGACACGGCCACATATTACTGTGCGAAAGACACAGTGAGGGGACATCACTGGGAGCCCAGACACAAACCTCCCTGCAGGAGAGGATCAGCACCACCAGGGGGCGCACACTATGCACAATTCCTCTCCACACAGCAGTTTCCCCAGGGAGCCTCCCTGGTTATATGATTCTGTGTTTACCTATTAACTCTCTGAGTTAGCAACTGGGTTGTCAGAGGGAAACTAGACGAACTTGCACAAAGACACAGTTGTTTGCACTTGCTTACTCTGGTCCCTCAACATGAGTGAATTACAGATTTCCTGAGGCACAACAGCTGCACCTTTACAGGATTCCCAGATGCGCTCCCTGTGCAGCCAGGACCACAGGATCCCACAGCTCCTCCTTATCCTCACCCAGCCCTTGTCCCAGTCAAACAACGTGACACTTTCTTCATAGCCCTTTGCTACTCAGGACTTTAAATGAGCTACAGCTTTATTCAATTACTCTAAAGGAGAGACAAACAATCTCCATGTATTAGGCAAGATTCCCCTGAGGAACACAACCCAAAGGTCATTGGTTTCCATAACTAAATATGTTGAGAAGACCCATGATCTACCGTCACAAGCTGAAGACCCAGGAAAACCAGTGATGTAATTCTTGTCTGATTCTGACTAGTGTCTAGTCTCAGAACGTGGAGAGCTGATGATGTCACTCTCAGAAAAAGGGCCAGAGGAGACCAATATTCCAGTTCAAACAAGCACATGGGAAGTAAAAATGAGGGAATTCGTCCTCCATCTGCATCAGATTCTATTCACAAACTTAATAGAATGGGTGGTGCCCAGTCCGAAAGAAACCATGGATGGAAATTCCAATGTCTTCTGGAACACATCACAGACATCCACAGAAACAGTGGTGAATCTGGGCACCCATGACACAGTCAAGATAACCTATAAAGTTAATCATGACAAGTCAACCTCCCGGAAACATGGAGCTCGAAGACTGAAGATTTAAAAGTCAATCCCATCATCGGGGTGGAGTCTGGTGGGCACAGCAGTGCTCCTGTGGAGGAGGGCAGAGGCCCATAAGGGGAACTGTGGTCTGAGTATTCCCTGGGTCGCATGGGGAGAGAAAATTCCCTTTGTGGAGTGCATTTGGGAGACGGGGCATTGCCTCTCATAGGACAGGAGAGCTGACAGGCACCATTAAAGTTCCCTGATCATTAGCACAGGAGCCTCTTCTGAGAGCAGCTAGCTGGACACTGCCTTCTGGTTGTTCTTCACCATGTACTCCAAGCCCCTAGTTTTCATGCAACTGCCCATCTGGGTTAAGCCAGCACCAGGCAGGGCACATCAAGACCCTCTCCAAGAGGATCACTGGGGTCCCTGTCATACTGAGTTCACACAATTTGGAGTTTTCAAACCCAGCTAGAGCTCCTGAGATAAAACATAAGAGCCCTGTGCCACCAGATGGGCCAATGGCTTGGACGTAGACAGGGTGAAAGCAATTCTGACAGAAGTCTGGGACCCACAAGTGTTCTCTCTGTGTGAGAGCTTCCTGAACAGGGGAGGCTGGGAACTCCAACTCCAGGGACTAGAGAGGGAGCTGATGCCAATATTTCCTCCCACCAATCAGCATGGACAGATTTCACTCAGCAGCACAGCATCCCAGTGCAAGCTGAGCCACTAACACCAAGCTCCACCTACTCCAGCCCCCATCAAGTGCTTGCTTACTAGGAAAGAGTGCCTGGAAACCAGACCACCATTGCACCCCTTCCTCCAAAGACCACCGTAAACCCCCACACGCACCAAGTCAGCTGATCATACACTGAGGCATATCCTCACCTCTAGGGGAGATAGGAATTAGCCTCTTTTAACAAGCAGACCAAACTCACCTAGTTAAAACTCACAACACTGGGCACAAAGTCCAACACTCCCCACTGGAGGCAAGGAGAAAATCTGCAGAGCACTCTCCTGAGGGACAGAGCAGCCAAAACACGACAGCACAGTGCCACGGAACATAAAACAAATGCTTCATGAAGTGTCAGGCCCTGGACAGTATGTGAACACTGCTCAATAAAGATACTACCCTAGAAGCAGAAAAGATAACAGGATTTTCTAAAACATTTAAGAAGGCAGAGACATAGACAACAACATGATGGAGGAACTCATCCTAAAAGAAAACATGATAAAAGGTCATTGTGAGGGATATAATTAAAACACGTAAACTAATGTGGCTCAAACACAATTTCTAAAAACTCTCATAATGAAACAGGATTTTCAAAAAGTATCATAAGGATACTAGCTGTGCTTGAGGAAAATATATGAGACATGAGGGATACCCTTACTGCAAACAGAAGAGACCTAAAAACTAGTCAGGAGGAAATTTTAAATGTTGTAACCGAGATGTGAAACTGATTGGATATAATGACCTCAAGGCTGAAAGAAGCAGATGAATGAGGAAGGGACACAGAAGATAAAAGTATGGGGGAAATGAAGCTGGAAAGAAGAGGAAAATTAAAATATTGCATCACAAACATACACTTAGGGAAATCAGCAACTCCATAAACTGTAATACCATTCTTTTGAAAGGAGTCCCAAAAGAATAAGAGGGAAAAAAAGGGGGATACATTTTAGCTGAGTGAATTATAGTGAAAATTTCCACAAGCTGGGGAAGGAAACAGACGTCCACATCTAGGAGGCAGAGAGAACACCCATTAAAATAAAAAAAAGAACAGCAGGCCAACACTGAGACATATCATAGGAAAATGGCAAAATATTCAGATAAAGAAAAACCATAAAAGCATCAACACAAAAGAAGTTGCTAACTAACAAGGGAAGGTTAAAAAAAAAACTATGGCAGATATCTCTACAGAAACCTTCATGCAAGTAGGGAGTGGCATCATATCCTCAACATGCACAATTGAAAATTATGCAGCTAAGAATACTTTCTCCAGTAAGGCAGTCATTCAGATACAAGGAGTGATAGAATTTCCCAAACAAAAACCAAAGGAATTCATGGCCTCTAAATCAGCCCTGCGAGAAATTAAAGGGGACCCTTTGGGTAGGAAAGGAAGACTAAAAGTAACAAAGACTAGAAATAAACAGAGAAAATCTCCAGAAACAATGACTTTGGAGGTAACACTATGGCACTAACTTTATATCTATCAATAATTACTGTGAATGTAAATGGACAAAATGCCCAATCAAAAGACATAGGTGTTTCAACCTAAAACACCTGTAGATTCAAAGTGAGGGTAGGGTGAACAATTCATCATGCTAATGGACGTCAAAAGAAAGTTGTAGTACCACACTCATATCACACTAACTACTTTTCAAACCAAAGTTTGTTACAAGAAATCAGGAAGGCAGTATATCATCATAAAGGGGTCTATCCAACAAGAAGATCTGAAGCTTTAAATATTTATACCCCAAAAATGTAAGCACTGAAATATATAACTCAATTAATAAGAAACATAAAGAAACTCATTGATAATAGACAATAGTAATAATAGAGAATGTTAACACTCCACTTACAACAATGGAAAGACAATCTAAGCTGAAAATCAATAAGAAAACAATGGCTTTGAAAGACACATGGACTGAATGGACTTAACAGATATATTCATAACATTCTATCTTAAAGCACTAGAATACACATTCTTTTTGAGTGGGCATGGAACATTCTCCAGAACAGATCACATACTATGTCACAAATCAGCCCTCTACAAATACAAAAAGACTGAGATCATTCCATGCGTATTTTCAAACCACAACACCATGAAACTTGAAGTCGACCACAAGAAAAATTTGAGCAACACTGCCAATACATGCGGTTAAAGAACATTGTAGTAAAAGCTGAATGAGATTTTCAGGAAATTACAGAAGCAATAAAAAATACATGGAAGCAAATGAAAATGAAAACATGCCAGTTCCAAACCATCTGGATGCCGCAAAGTTGATGGAAGAGTGAAATATATAGCAGTACAGGCCAAACTCAAGAAAGAAGAAAGGTCTCAAACACACAACCACTTTACAACTAAAGGAGCTAGAAAAAGAACAACAAATGAACCCTAAAGCCAGCAGGAACAGGTAAACAAAAAAGATTAGAGCAGAAATAAAGGATATAGAAACAAAGAAAAACAGTAGAACAGATGAATGAAACTGTAAGTTGGTTTTTGTAAGAATAAATAAAAATGATAAACCCATGGGCAGACTTGGCAAAAACAAAAGAGAAGGGACGAAAGTCAATATAATCAGAATTTGAGAGGAGACATCGCGACTGACACCACAGAAATACAACTATGAGAGAATAGTTTGGAGATTTATATGCCAACAAATTGGGCAATCTGGAAGAAATGGATAAATTCCCAGAATAATGTAAACTACCTAAACTGAAAAAAGAAAAAATAGAAAACGGGAACAGACTGATAATGAGCAAAGAAATTGAATCATTAATCAAAAATCTACTGACACACAAAAATCCAGGGCTAGATAGGTTCACAGGTGAATTCTACCAGATATTTAAGAAGAGTGTAAAATATTCTATTTAAGTAGAATAGAAAATTCCTGTCTTCACAAACTGTTCCAAATAATAGAAATGGAAAGAAAACTTCCAAATTCATTCTATAAGATGAGTATGATCATGGTTCCAAACCAGATTAAACCCCACTAAAAATGAGACTTGCAGGCCACTAGCCCTAATGAACAAGAAAGCAACAATTGTCAAGAAAATACTTGCAGGGGTACCTGGGTGGCTCAGTCGGTTAAGTGTCCGACTTTGGCTCAGGTCGTAATCTTGTGGTCCATGAGTTCGAGCCCCGTGTCAGCTCTGTGATGACAGCTCAGAGCCTGGAGCCTGTTTCAGATTCTGTGTCTCCCTCTCTCTGACCCTCCCCCATTCATGCTCTGTCTCTCTCTGTCTCAAATATAAATAACGTTAAAAAAAAGAAAGAAAATACTTTCAAATTGAATCCAACAAGACATTAAAAGGATCCTTTAACGTGACCAGGTGGGATTTATTCCTTGGCTGTAAGGGTGGTTCAATAGTCACAAATAAATCAATGTAATACATACCATCAATCAGAGAAAGGATATGAATGATATGACCCTCTGAATAGATGCAAAAAAAAAATTGACATAGTACAGCATCCTTTCTTGAAAAAACCCCTCAACAAGGGGTAGAGGAAACACACCTCAACATCATAAAGTCCGTACATGAAAACCCCACAGCTAATACCCTCAGTGGGGAAAAAAACCTTTTCCTCTACTGTCAGGAACACAAGAGGGATGTCCACTCCCATCATTCCACTTAACACAGCAGTGGAAGTCTTATCCTCAAAAACAGACAACAACAAAAAATAAACGCATTCAAGTTGGAAAAGAAGAAGTCAAACATTCCCTCTTCACAGATGACATGACACTCTATATAAAAAACTCAAGACTCCACCAAAATATTGCAAGAACTGATTCACAAATTCAGCAAAGTCACAAGATACAGTATCAACATACTGAAATCTGCTGCATTTCGACACAGCAATAAAGAAACAGAAATAAAAATAAAAAACTATCCATCCCGTTTACTACTGCACAAATATAATAGGATACCTAAAGAGTTAAAATATCTATACTCTGCTTTCTCTTCCCCTCTCCTATCTGCTTGGTGTTAATAAAATAGTCTTATGAATGCCAAATAAGCAAAAAAAAAAAAATATCTATACTCTGAAGACTAAAAACGGTGAAAGAAACTGAGGATGACATAAAGAAATGGAAACATCTTCAATGTTCATGGATTTAAGGAGCAAGTAGTGTTGAAATGTCTCTGCTACACAAAGAAACAGGAGACTTCATGATTATGGATTTCATGCTATATTACAAAGCTGTACTTATCAAGACAGTAAGCTACAAGCACAAAGAGACACATAGGTCAAAAGAACAGAAGAGTAAACCCAGATATGGACTCACAAATGTATGGCCACCTCATCTTGGATGAAGTAGGAAAGACTACGTAATGGGAAAAAAAGACAGCCATATCACCAAAGGGTGTTGGGAAAACTGGACCAGAACATGCAGAAGAATGAAACTGAACCACTTTCTTACACCATACACAAAAATAAATCCAAATGGGTGAAAGACCTAAATGTGAGACAGGAGACCATCAAATCCTAGAGGAGAACAGGCAGCAACCTCCTGGACTTGGGACATAGCAACTTCTTACTAGACGTGTCTAGAGAGGCAAGGGAAACAACAGCAAACTTGAACTACTGGGACCTCATCAAAATGAAAACCTTCTGCACAGCTAAAGAAACAATCAACTAATCTAAAAGGCATTCTACAGAAATTAAAAAGGTATTTGCAAGCCACATATCTGAAGAAGGCTTACTATCCAAAATCTATAAAAAAAAATTCTCAAACTCAACACCCAAAATACAAAGACTCCAGTGGATAAATGGGCAGAAGACATGAGGAGATACTTTTCCAAACAAAGCATTCAGATGGCTAACCAACACACGAACATACGCTCAACATCACTCATCATGAGGGAATTACAAATCAAAACTACAATGAGAGATGACCGCACACCTGTCAGAATGGCTACAATTAACAACTCAGGAAACAACAGATATTGATGAGGATGAGGAGAGAAGTGAACCCTTTTATACTCTTGGTGGAAAAGCAAAGTGCCCGGACCATTCCAGAAAACAGTTTAAAAACTAAAAATTAAACAACCTTACACTCCAGCAATTGCTCTACTAGGAATTCATCCAAAGCATACAAAACTTCTGATTGGAGGAAGTACATGCACCCCAATGTTTACAGCAGCATTAACTATGACAGCCAAACTGAGGAAAGAGACCAGAAGTCCACCAAGTGATTAATTTGCTATCTGTATACAATGGTATATTACTCAGTCATAAAAAAGAATGAAATCTTGCCATCTGCAAAGATGTTGATGCAGCTACAGGGTATCATGCTAAGCAAAGTAAGTCAAAGATGACAAACACCATATGATTTCCTCCTATGGGGAATTTAGATCTAGGGGAAGGGGAAAAAGAGCAAGAAATCATTAAAAAACTCTAAGGTTAGAGACCAAACTGAGGGTTGCTGGAGGGCAGGTGTGTGGGGGATGGGATAATGGGTGTTGGGGATTAAGGAGGCCACGTGTTGTGATGAGTACTGGGTGTTAAAGTAAGTGATGAACCAATAAATTCTACTACTGAAATTAATATTACACAATATGTTAACTAACAAATATTTAAACACAAACCTAAAAAAATTTAAAAAGTGCAAAAAAGGAAGGGAGAATTGTTGCCACAAATTGTCATGAAAATGGAATCTAAGGTAGTGACTCTAACGTCTTGCATTTACTCATTATGTCCCTAACTGATGGTGGACATAAATTAACATACTCATGAATTTTCACAGCAGTGCCAGGTGGGCTGGAATTCAAACCACAGCTGCCCTTCCCAACTCCCCTGTGCCCACACATCATGGGCAGCTTGTCCAGACACCTGCACAAGAACCCAGGTTGGGCCTCAGTAGGGACCCACATCTGCAGAACTGGAAAGTGTGGACAGTTGACGCTTCCTGAGAAGCTCTGGGGTTCCTTCCCCGACTTGCTGTCTCAGCTCACTTGTCTTCCTTTCCTGTCTCTTGAAGAGAACCATGTGCCCTGTTAGTGGTTCATGAAAGTGAGGGGCTATATGTTCTATAAACATTCAATATGAAAGATAACATACAAGGGGACAAAAAAAAAAACAACCCATATGATGCATACTGTCTCGCGGCTCCTATCACCCAATGTGGTAGAGTACAAACAAACCTAAGTATTCCTTTGGTCAAAAACTGCACAGCACATTGGAAAAGTATTAAGAGATGAGAAGCCTGGAAGAATTCCACAAATGCAGATATGAGCTCCCCTTGGAAGGAAGAAGAAAAATTATAGTCCCAAACACGGAGGAGTAAAATAAATTTAGGAAATTTATTATGTGAGTCGCACATCTCAGCCACCTGCTGGGGCTTGGCCTCAACAGCAAACAGCTTAGGGTCACTGACATCCTGTCTCTCTGGGAAAGAGTCCTCTGAACAGGAGCTGGTCACCGGGAACCCTGTATATTGGCTACAACAGTCTGGAGGGGAGGTTGCAGTCAGGCTCAGTGGTACATGCCTATAGTCCCAGTTACTTGCACTGGAGTTTCTACTTGCTGATCTGGGGTGGGAAAGGAAAAGAACATACCTTAGTTCAAATATTCCAGGTATTCTTTCTGGTAGTATATTTTCTGCAATAAATGCTTCTTCATGGGCTGTATGCCAACATGGCCATTTGCAGGCACTATAAATACATTATTTGAGTTTTTCTTCAAATTCCAGCTAGTTAACATGCAATGTACTATTACTTTCAGGTGTAAAATATAGTGATTCAACATTGCAATACAGCACCCAGTGTTCGTTATGAGAGCTCCCCTTAATCCCCATCAACTACCTCCCCATCCCTCCACACACCCTCCCCAGGGTAACCATCAGTTTTTCCCCTATAGTTAAGTATCTGTTTCGTGGGGCTTACGTGGTTCCATGGGTTAGGCCCACGACTCTTGATCTGGGCTCTTGTATTGATCTCATCATTCCTGAGATCCAGCCCCACTTTGGTTTCTGCACTGACAGCACGACGTTTCCTTGGGATTCTCTTCCCATCTGCCTCTGCCCCACCTCCCATTCTCTCTCTAAATAAATAAGTGAACATTGAAAAAATCGCCTATTTCTTGGTTTGCCTCTTCTCTCTTATTTGTCCCTTGGCCCATTTGTTGTTTCTTAAATTCTACATATGGATGAAATCATATATTTGTCTTGTTCTGACTTATTTCAGTAAATATAATACTCTCTAGGCCCATCCCTGTCCTTACAAATGGCAAATGTCATTCATTTTGTGGCTGAGAAATATTCCAGTGTGTGGGGGGTGGGGGAGGGGGGGTGTAGATATACCACATATTCTATACCCATTCATCAATCAATGCATACTTGGGCTGGGCTGTTTCCACAGCTGGGCTCTTTGTGAAATAGCTGCTATAAACATAGAGGTACAATTCCCTTAAATTAGTATTTTTGTATCCTTTGGGTAAATACCTAGTAGTGCATTTGTTCTATCGTAACGTAGTTGTATTTTTAGCTTTCTAAGGAACCTCCATGCTGTTTTCCATAGTGGCTGTGCCAGTGTGCATTCCCACCAGCACCTCCAAAAGGATCCTCTTTCTCTGCATCCTCACCAACACCTGTTGTTTCTTGTGCTGTTGAGTTCAGCCTTTCTGACCAGTGTAAGTTGATATTTCATTGTAGTTTGGATTTACATTTCCCAGATGAGGAGTGATGTTGACCATCTTTTCATGTGTTTATTGACAATCTGTAGGTCGCATTTGGAAAAATGCTTATTCATGTCTTCTGGCCATTTTTTAATGGGATTATTCACTTCTGGAGTTGAATTTTATACCATATATAGAAAACCTGAAAGACTCCACCAAAAAAAAAAAAAAAAACCCGCTAGAACTGTTACAAAAAACCAGTAAATTTGCAGCATACAAAATCAACATATAGAAATTTGTTACTTTTCTATACACCAATAATGAAGCAGGAGAAAGAGAAATCAAGGAATCAATCCCATTTAAAATTACACCAAAAACCGTAATACATTAGAAATAAACCTAAGTAAAGAGGTAAAAGATCTGTACTCTGAAAAATCTGGGACATTTATGGAAGAAATTGAAGAAAACACAAAAAAATGGAAAAATATTCCATGCACATGGATTAAAAGAAAAATCATTGTTAAAATGACAATACTATCCAAAGCAATCTAGACATTCAATGCAAGTAATTCAATTTCCTCTCAAATAATACCAGCATTTTTCACAGAGCTAGAACAAATAACTCTAAAATTATCATGGAACCACAAAAGACCCCAAATAACCAAAGATCTTGAAAAAGAAAAAAACCTTGAGGCATCACAATTCTGCATATCAAGCTATATTACAATGCTGTAGTCGTCAAGACAGGATGATACTGGCAAAAAAAGACACATAGATTAATGGAAAAGATTAGAAAACCCTGAAATGGACACATAAGTATATGATCAACTAATCTTTGACAAAGCAGGAAAGACTATCAAATGGAAAAAGTCCCTTCAACAACTGGTGTTGGGAAAACTGGATAGCATCGTGAACTTGTAAGGAACCTGGACCACTTTCTTACGGTACACACAAAAATAAATACAAAATGAATGAAAGACCTAAATGAGAGACAGGAAACCATCAAAATCCTAGAGGAGAACACAGGCACCAACCTCTTTGACCTTGGCCAGAACAACTTCTTACTAGACGTGTCCCCAGAAGTAAGGGAAACAATAGCAAAAATAAACTATTGGAATCTCCTCAAGATAAAAAGCTCTGCACAGCAAAGAACAAATCAACAAAACTAAAAGGCCAGTGACAAAATGGGGGAAGATATTTGCAAATGACATCTCAGATAAAGGGTTAGTATCCAAAATCTATAAAGAACTTACCAAACTCAACATTCAAAAAGCAAATAATCCAGTAAAGAAATGGGCAGAAGACATGAATACATATTTTTCCAAAGAAGACATCCAGATGGGAAAAAGACACGAATAAAGATGCTCAACAACACTCTTCACCGGTGAAATATAAATCAAAGACACAATGAGATACCAACTCACACCTGTCAGAATGACTAAAATTAACAATTCAGAAAACACAAAATGTCAGCAAGGATGCAGAGAAAGCGAAACCCTTTCGCACTGTTGATGGTAATGCAAACTGGCGCAGCCACTCTGGAAAACAGTGTGGAGATTCCTCAAAAAATGAAAAACGGAACTATCCAGTGATCAAGCAATTGCATTTGTCCAAGGATACCAGCGGGAAGGCTGGAGGACAAAGGGAGGGAGAGCTGCTGAGCCCCCGGACGGCAGAGCTCAGCTTGGCGGGGAACAAAGGCGCCAGCGCCATCTCCCCCACCCATCCCCCAGCCAAAATCCCAAAGGGAACCAGTTCCTGCCAGGGAACTTGCTTGCTCCACGCAAACACCCAACTCTGTGCTTCTGCGGAGCCAAACCTCCGGCAGCAGATCTGACTCCCTCCCGCTGCCACAGGGCTCCTCCTGAAGTGGATCACCTAAGGAGAAGCGAGCTAAGCCTGCCCCTCCAGCCCCCGTGCACCTTGCCTACCCACCCCAGCTAATACGCCAGATCCCCAGCAACACAAGCCTGGCAGTGTGCAAGTAGCCCAGACGGGACACGCCACCCCACAGTGAATCCCGCCCCTAGGAGAGGGGAAGAGAAGGCACACACCAGTCTGACTGTGGCCCCAGCAGTGGGCTGGGGGCAGACATCGGGTCGGACTGCGGCCCCGCCCACTAACTCCAGTTATACACCACAGCACAGGGGAAGTGCACTGCAGGTCCTCACCACGCCAGGGACTCTCCAAAATGACCAAACGAAGAATTCCCCTCAGAAGAATCTCCAGGAAATAACAACAGCTAATGAACTGATCAAAAAGGATTTAAATAATATAACAGAAAGTGAATTTAGAATAATAGTCATAAAATTAATCGCTGGGCTTGAAAACAGTATACAGGACAGCAGAGAATCTCTTGCCACAAAGATCGAGGGACTAAGGACCAGTCACGAGGAGCTGAAAAACGCTTTAAACGAAATGCAAAATAAAATGGAAACCCGATAGCTCGGCTTGAAGAGGCAGAGGAGAGAATAGGTGAACTAGAAGATAAAGTTATGGAGAAAGAGGAAGCTGAAAGAAAGAGGGATAGAAAAATCCAGGAGTATGAGGGGAAAATTAGAGAACTAAGTGATACACCAAAAAAAAATAATATACGCATAATTGGTATCCCAGAGGAGGAAGGGAGAGGGAAGGGTGCTGAAGGGGTACTTGAACAAATTATAGCTGAGAACTTCCCTGAACTGGGGAAGGAAAAAGGCATTGAAATCCAAGAGGCACAGAGAACTCCCTTCAGACGTAACTTGAATCGATCTTCTGCACGACATATCATAGTGAAACTGGCAAAATACAAGGATAAAGAGAAAATTCTGAAAGCAGCAAGGGATAAATGTGCCCTCACATATAAAGGGAGACCTATAAGACTCGTGACTGATCTCTCCTTTGAAACTTGGCAGGCCAGAAAGGCTTGGCACGATATCTACAGTGTGCTAAACAGAAAAAATATGCAGCCGAGAATCCTTTATCCAGCAAGTCTGTCATTTAGAATAGAAGGAGAGATAAAGGTCTTCCCAAACAAACAAAAACTGAAGGAATTTGTCACCACGAAACCAGCCCTACAAGAGATCCTAAGGGGGATCCTGTGAGACAAAGTACCAGAGACATCACTACAAGCATAAAACATACAGACATCACAATGACTCTAAACCCATATCTTTCTATAATAACACTTAATGTAAATGGATTAAATGCGCCAACTAAAAGACATAGGGTATCAGAATGGATAAAAAAACAAGACCCATCTATTTGCTGTCTACAAGAGACTCATTTTAGATCTGAGGACACCTTTAGATTGAGAGTGAGGGGATGGAGAACTATCTATCATGCTCCTGGAAGCCAAAAGAAAGCTGGAGTAGCCATACTTATATCAGACAAACTAGACTTTAAATTAAAGGCTGTAACAAGAGATGAAGAAGGGCATTATATAATAATCACAGGGTCTATCCACCAGGAAGAGCTAACTATTATAAATGTCTATGCGCCAAATACCCGAGCCCCCAGATATATAAAACAATTACTCATAAACATAAGCAACCTTATTGATAAGAATGTGGTCATTGCAGGGGACTTTAACACCCCACTTACAGAAATGGATAGATCATCTAGACACACAGTCAATAAAGAAACAAGGGCCCTGAATGATACATTGGATCAGATGGACTTGACAGATATATTTAGAACTCTGCATCCCAAAGCAACAGAATATACTTTCTTCTCGAGTGCACATGGAACATTCTCCAAGATAGATCATATACTGGGTCACAAAACAGCCCTTCATAAGTTTACAAGAATTGAAATTATACCATGCATACTTTCAGACCACAATGCTATGAAGCTTGAAATCAACCACAGGAAAACGTCTGGAAAACTCCAAAAGCATGGAGGTTAAAGAACACCCTACTAACGAATGAGTGGGTCAACCAGGCAATTAGAGAAGAAATTAAAATATATATGGAAACAAACGAAAATGAAAATACAACAACCCAAACGCTTTGGGATGCAGCGAAGGCAGTCCTGAGAGGAAAATACATTGCAATCCAGGCCTATCTCAAGAAACAAGAAAAATCCCAAATACAAAATCTAACAGCACACCTAAAGGAAATAGAAGCAGAACAGCAAAGGCAGCCTAAACCCAGCAGAAGAAGAGAAATAATAAAGATCAGAGCAGAAATAAACAATATAGAATCTAAAAAAACTGTAGAGCAGATCAACGAAACCAAGAGTTGGTTTTTTGAAAAAATAAACAAAATTGACAAACCTCTAGCCAGGCTTCTCAAAAAGAAAAGGGAGATGACCCAAATAGATAAAATCATGAATGAAAATGGAATGATTACAACCAATCCCTCAGAGATACAAACAATTATCAGGGAATACTATGAAAAATTATATGCCAGCAAATTGGACAACCTGGAAGAAATGGACAAATTCCTAAACACCCACACTCTTCCAAAACTCAATCAGGAGGAAATAGAAAGCTTGAACAGACCCATAACCAGCGAAGAAATTGAATCGGTTATCAAAAATCTCCCAACAAATAAGAGTCCAGGACCAGATGGCTTCCCAGGGGAGTTCTACCAGACATTTAAAGCAGAGATAATACCTATCCTTCTCAAGCTATTCCAAGAAATAGAAAGGGAAGGAAAACTTCCAGACTCATTCTATGAAGCCAGTATTACTTTGATTCCTAAACCAGACAGAGACCCAGTAAAACAAGAGAACTACAGGCCAATATCCCTGATGAATATGGATGCAAAAATTCTTAATAAGATACTAGCAAATCGAATTCAACAGCATATAAAAAGAATTATTCACCATGATCAAGTGGGATTCATTCCTGGGATGCAGGGCTGGTTCAACATTCGCAAATCGATCAACGTGATACATCACATTAACAAAAAAAAAGAGAAGAACCATATGATCCTGTCAATCGATGCAGAAAAGGCCTTTGACAAAATCCAGCACCCTTTCTTAATAAAAACCCTTGAGAAAGTCGGGATAGAAGGAACATACTTAAAGATCATAAAGGCCATTTATGAAAAGCCCACAGCTAACATCATCCTCAACGGGGAAAAACTGAGAGCTTTTTCCCTGAGATCAGGAACACGACAGGGATGCCCACTGTCACCGCTGTTGTTTAATATAGTGCTGGAAGTTCTAGCATCAGCAATCAGACAACAAAAGGAAATCAAAGGCATCAAAATTGGCAAAGATGAAGTCAAGCTTTCGCTTTTTGCAGATGACATGATATTATACATGGAAAATCCGATAGACTCCACCAAAAGTCTGCTAGAACTGATCCATGAATTCAGCAAAGTTGCAGGATACAAAATCAATGTGCAGAAATCAGTTGCATTCTTATACACTAACAATGAAGCAACAGAAAGACAAATGAAGAAACTGATCCCATTCACAATTGCACCAAGAAGCATAAAATACCTAGGAATAAATCTAACCAAAGATGTAAAAGATCTGTATGCTGAAAACTATAGAAAGCTTATGCAGGTAATTGAAGAAGATATAAAGAAATGGAAAGACATTCCCTGCTCATGGGTTGGAAGAATAAATATTGTCAAAATGTCAATACTACCCAAAGCTATCTACACATTCAATGCAATCCCAATCAAAATTGCACCAGCATTCTTCTCGAAACTAGAACAAGCAATCCTAAAATTCATATGGAACCACAAAAGGCCCGAATAGCCAAAGTAATTTTGAAGAAGAAGACCAAAGCAGGAGGCATCACAATCCCAGACTTTAGCCTCTACTACAAAGCTGTCATCATCAAGACAGCATGGTATTGGCACAAAAACAGACACATAGACCAATGGAATAGAATAGAAACCCCAGAACTAGACCCACAAACGTATGGCCAACTCATCTTTGACAAAGCAGGAAAGAACATCCAATGGAAAAAAGACAGTCTCTTTAACAAATGGTGCTGGGAGAACTGAACACCAACATGCAGAAGGTTGAAACTAGACCACTTTCTCACACCATTCACAAAAATAAACTCAAAATGGATAAAGGACCTGAATGTGAGACAGGAAACCATCAAAACCTTAGAGGAGAAAGCAGGAAAAGACCTCTCTGACCTCAGCCGTAGCAATCTCTTACTCGGCACATCCCCAAAGGCAAGGGAATTAAAAGCAAAAGTGAATTACTGGGACCTTATGAAGATAAAAAGCTTCTGCACAGCAAAGGAAACAACCAACAAAACTAAAAGGCAACCAATGGAATGGGAAAAGATATTTGCAAATGACACATCGGACAAAGGGCTAGTATCCAAAATCTATAAAGAGCTCATCAAACTCCACACCCGAAAAACAAATAACCCAGTGAAGAAATGGGCAGAAAACATGAATAGACACTTCTCTAAAGAAGACATCCGGATGGCCAACAGGCACATGAAAAGATGTTCAACGTCGCTCCTTATCAGGGAAATACAAATCAAAACCACACTCAGATACCACCTCACGCCAGTCAGAGTGGCCAAAATGAAGAAATCAGGAGACTATAGATGCTGGAGAGGATGTGGAGAAACAGGAACCCTCTTGCACTGTTGGTGGGAATGCAAATTGGTGCAGCCGCTCTGGAAAGCAGTGTGGAGGTTCCTCAGAAAATTAAAAATAGACCTACCCTATGACCCAGCAATAGCACTGCTAGGAATTTATCCAAGGGATACAGGAGTACTGATGCATAGGGGCACCTGTACCCCAATGTTTATAGCGGCACTCTCAACAATAGCCAAATTAGGGAAAGAGCCTAAATGTCCATCAACTGATGAATGGATAAAGAAATTGTGGTTTATATACACAATGGAATACTACGTGGCAATGAGAAAAAATGAAATATGGCCTTTTGTAGCAACATGGATGGAACTGGAGAGTGTGATGCTAAGTGAGATAAGCCATACAGAGAAAGACAGATACCATATGGTTTCACTCTTATGTGGATCCTGAGAAACATAACAGAAACCCATGGGGGAGGGGAAGGAAAAAAAAAAAAAAGAGGTTAGAGTGGGAGAGAGCCAAAGCATAAGAGACTGTTAAAAACTGAGAACAAACTGAGGGTTGATGGGGGGTGGGAGGGAGGGCAGGGTGGGTGATGGGTATTGAGGAGGGCACCTTTTGGGATGAGCACTGGGTGTTGTATGGAAACCAATTTGACAGTAAATTTCATATATTAAAAAAATAAATAAATAAAATAAAATTTAAAAAAAAAAAAAAAAAAAAGCCTGACCCTCTATCATTATGGAAACTACATAGTGGATCCAGGAAAGCAGTGTGACTGCGGCTCATTCAACCAGTGCTACAGCAATCTAGGCTGTATGCGTGATTGTATCTGAACCCCTGGGGGCAAATGTAATACAGGCAGATGCTATACAGACTGCACCAACTCCGCTGCTTGGACACTCTGCAGACCAATCCAAAATATACGTGATCTTCCAGAGTTCTGCCATGGGGTGACCTTGGCGTACCCTGATGACTTCCATATGCAAGATGGAACCGGGTGCACTGAAGAGGGCTGCTGCTATCATGGAAACTGCACTGACCACACTATTCACTGTCCAGAAATCTTTGGCAGAAATTCTGGGAAAGATAAAGATGTCTGCTATACCATAAATCACAAAGGCAGCCGACATGGACACCGCAGAACACCCCGGGGAAGTCAACGCTGAACCTGTTCCCCTACAGGCGTGCCATGTGGAAGTCTGCAGTGTAGGAATGTCACACTTCTCCCTCAGCTGCAAGAACATGTTGGATTCCATCTGTCTGAGATCCAGGGTTCTGATGTTTGGGGCTGGATTCACAGCGTAGCACAGGAACAACCCAGATTGGTCATGTGAGAACCAGTATTTCCTGTGCTTCTGGAAAGTTCTGTCGGGATACCTACTGCACTGGCAGTGGGGCTCAGCTGAATTATGACTGTATCCCAGAGAAATGCAGTCACAGAGGGATGTGCAACCATAACAGGAACTGCCACTGCCACACAGGCTGGGATCCTCCATGGTGCACGGACAAGGCACTGGTGGGAGCACAGACTCTGGACCCCTCCAAGAAGAATTCAGTAAGTCAGGCAAAGTCATGAATCCATGGTATATCTCAGAGTGGGTTTTGGTCACATTTACGCCATAATAACTGCATTCCTCTTTGTTGTTTCTGGAAATGTCAGAACTATAGACACAGAGAAAGTTAAGGAAGAGATTTTTGGAGAAGACAATCCATAATTTAGCCTCCAGACCCCTGAACAACTATAGACAATGCATCTGGTGCATCTGTAAAAATACAGTATTGAGGCGGCACAGCTGACATCCACGTTTCCAAGGGTCTGCGGGAGACACAGGGGTCCTCAGGCACATCACAGCTCTGACACCAGGTCTCTCATGGGTCACCGACCAGCACTCTGAAATAAAACTTGAAAACTGCATGCTTGTGGCCTTTATGTAGTTTTTAAGCCTGTAAGAACCCAAACTGAGCCTTAGTTTCTCGGAAGAGGAACGGAGTCAGAGCTGTGTCTTGAGCAGAAGTGTCTGGTTCCAGAATTAAGAGAAGTTGACACAAGCTCCTTTATTGGCAACTTCATGAGTTTTCTCCAAAACTACGCTGTTGTGGACTGAAAAGTTTCTCATTCTCCAGGTAATCTGTCTTCCCCCAGTCCCATGTGGGCTCAGGATAATGGAGGGCTACCACCCAACCATACTGCCTGTCCACACGGGGGTGTCTGTGGGCTGTGAGGGAAGGGGACTGCCATTAGGTTCCACCTAGCGCAAGCTGTGCCTCTCTGGAGAGCAAATTTCCAAATGTGGGAGACTGAGACCATGAGGCTGAAAGGAGCACCCCATACATCAATCAGAAAGGTAGGCACAAGTGTCTATGGATGACTCTGGCATCCAGAGGGAGACCGGGAAAGGTGAATCCCTGCTCTCTTTCTCTTGCCTACTTTTCAGTGAGTTTAACCTTAGATAAGAATCTGCCTAGGGTTCCCACTTTGGTTTTCCAAGCACCTTCTAGAATAACACAGAGATGAGCCTGTGAAAGTTAGCGAATTCAGCCCCATCCACTCCCAAGAAATCCTGTACTTGTTACCCTGTTTTCTATGTCCTGATCATGGCGAATGTGGGATGGAGGCCTGCCCTTCCCTGGGTCCTTGTGCCCTCTTGTTCCTGGCTCTGTAAGTCATAAATCCTGTGCTTCCATTTCCTTTGTTGGGGGTGTACTGAAACTCCACCTTCAGTCACAAGGGGCCCGCACATCTCATGTACCCCAAAAGAGAGCTCAGATACCTAGGGAGCTGCCTGTCACCCACTGTGACTTGCTGTTGCCACTTCCTTCAGCAGGTCAGTCTACATGTTCTTAATTCAGTCCAGAAGCTGAGGTCCCACAATACATTTATCCCCAAGGATGAGATTGGGAGCCTAGCTGATGCCCCCCTACAATGCCTTAGACCTAAGAATGGCTCACTCATTCCTCACCCTCACGTCTCAGCTTCTGTGGGAAGGAGCTGGTGCTTACTGGTGGTCTGTAGCTTTGATTTGGGCTTATGCCAGGTGTTGCCAGAAACCCTCACCCTAAATTATCAGTGCCATAAAAGGTCAGACTCCCTGCAGAGACCAACAAGCAGGCACCAGTCTGGGGGTACAGGGGTGTGTATTTCCTATTCACCTCCAAAGGAGGTGGACACCGAGGACAGTGTTCCTAGATTAGTGTCAAAGAAGAGGCCAGCTGGTTGGTCCACTGTGTTGTGGCCAGCACCGTGGTGGTGTGCTTGATTAGCCAGGCCTAGCTAGTGATGGAGGCAAATCTACAAGGAGCATCATGGCACCCAGGGTGGAGGGCTTGGCCGAGGCAAGCTCCCCCTAGTGGCTGCAATCCTCGCTGCTGTCGCCAATGGCTCCCCACCTGTCAGGTATTGGGTGGGACACCTCAGTGTGGGAGGCCACAGAACACAACTCTGGGAAGAAATAACTTCTATCCCAGATTTTCCCTGTCACGATCCACTACACCTACATGTCCAAGGACCAGCGTGAGAGACAGAAATGGTGACAGGCACTATACCATCATGGAAATGCAAGGCTTCCTAGAATCATTTGTCCAAAGGGAGGGAGACAAGGACACTGATTGGCTTTTGTGGGTCTTCGTCATTGGCTCCGAGCTGTTGCTTACAGCACTTAACATGCTGCAGCTGGCTGGATTGGTCCAAGACCACCAAAGTCATCATTCACTGAAAAACTCAAAGTATCCACAGCCTGTTTACAGAGACACCCTAGAGGAGCCTCCAGACTTTTCACTCTATCAAAAGACCATGACAAGCACACCAAGGCACAGGGCAGGAGACACAGGCAAAAAAAAAAAAAGGGGGAAGGCTCTGAGGAAGACACTCCCCAAGCCCCCAGAGCCCACAGAGGTAGGAAGAAAGAAGCTCTGATTCCTGGGACCTGGATTTTTATGGCATGGCAGCACAGGCCCACTGGGAGAGACCCAATCCACCTCTAAGATAGAATGGGGACAATTCAAGGAGTGTGGGGTTTTTGTTTTTTGTTTTTGCCTTGTGTCATGCGCCCAAGATCCTTGACCATTTCCAACCTGGAGGAGAGGCCCTTGACAACACCATCTAAGGAGCTCTTCATGAAGGACCACTCTGACCTTAAGGCTGTGCCATTACATGCACAGTGGGGGAACAGGACGACATAGGTTCCTGTCCACGTGACAAGAACCTGATCTCAGGACCCACTGTGGAGACTTCCGGCGGAGGAGGGCATGCATCCATGCTGATAAGAACCGGTTTCATCAGGACCCCCTGTGCAGGATTCCAGAGGACGAGGGCCCAGGTCCACACCGAAAAGAACCCGGTTTCGTCAGGACCCGCTGTGGAGGACTCGGGAGGACCCGGGCCGGCGTCCACACAGACAAGGACCCAGTTTCCTCAGGACCCACTGTGGAGGATTCAGAGGGACGTGGCCCTGCGTCCACACTGACAAGAACTCAGCCTCCACAGGACCCGCTGTGGAGGATTCGGGAAGACGAGGGCCCACGTCCAAACCGACAAGAACCCGGTCTCCTCAGGTCCCGCTGTGGAGACTTCGGGGAGACGAGGGCCCGTGTCCACACCGACAAGAACCCGGTTTCATCAGGAACCGCTGTGGAGGATTCGGGAGGACCTGGGCTTGCGTCCACACAGACAAGAACCCGGTCTCCTCAGGACCCACTGTGGAGGATTCAGGGGGACGTGGCCCTGCGTCCACACTGACAAGAACCCGGTCTCCTCAGGACCCGCTGTGGATACTTCGGGGAGACGAAGGCCCGTGCCCACCCGGACAAGAACCCGGTGTCCTCAGGACCCACTGTGGAGGATTCAGGGGGACGTGGCCCTGCGTCCACACTGACAAGAACCCGGTGTCCTCACGACCCGCTGTGGAGACTTCGGGTGGACGAGTGCCCACGTCCACACTGACAAGCACCCGGTCTCCTCAGGACCAGCGGTGGCGGATTCAGGGGTACATGACCCGGCGTACACGGACAAGAACCCGGTCTCCTCAGGACCCACCGTGGAGGATTCGAGAGGACGAGGGCCAACATCCAAACCTACAAGAACCCGGTCCCCTCAGGACCGGCGGCAGAGGATTCGGGAGTATGAGGGCCCGTGTCCACACTGACAAGAACCAGTTTCATCAGGACCCGCTGTGGAGACTCTGTGTGGACCAGGGCCCACGTCCACACCGACAAGAACCCGGTCTCCTCAGGATTCGTTGTGGAGACTTCGGGCGGACAAGGTCCCGTGTCCACACCTACAAGAATCTGGCTTTTCAGGACCCGCTATGGAGGATTCGGGAGGACCTGGACCTGCATCCACACGGACAAGAACCCGGTCTCCTCAGGACCCGCTGAGGAGGATTCAGGGGGACGTGGCCCCACGTCCACACTGACAAGAACCCGGTCTCCACAGGACCTTCTGTGGAGACTTCGGGGGGATGAGGGCCCGTGTCCACACCGACAAGAACCCAGCATTTCAGGACCCGCTGGGGAGACTTCGGGGAGACAAGGGCCCGTGCCCACCCCGACAAGAACCCGGTGTCGTCAGGACCCACTGTGGAGGATTCAGGGGGACGTGGCCCTGCGTCCACACAGACAAGAACCCGGTGTCCTCACGAGCCGCTGTGGAGACTTCGGGTGGATGAGTGCCCACGTCCACACTGAGAAGAACCCGGTCTCCTCAGGACCCGCAGTGGCGGAATCAGAGGTACATGGCCCCGCGTCCACACTGACAAGAACCCGGTCTCCACAGGACCTTCTGTGGAGACATGGGGGGGGGGGGGATGAGGGCCCGTGTCCACACCGACAAGAACCCGGTCCTCTCAGGTCCCGCCAAGGGAGGAGCAGGCGAGGAGAAAGCCAGGCCCCGGGAAGAGGAGCTTCCGGAATTGGAGGCTGAGGGGGGCGCTGTTCGCCAGACCCTGGGGGGAAAGGACCCCGCGGGGCTTCGTGCGCGGTGACACTGTGTCCCCCGCGGGGCTTACCTCACCGGCGCCGGGCGGCGGGGCCGCGCGGCCGTCTTCCTGCTCCGCGCCCACTCGGTTCCCGCCGCTGCCTCATGCGGTTCGCGGTCCAGGAGCGGGCTCCCCTGGCGGAGCTCGCACTCCCGCCGCTCTGGCCTCGCGGGTCCCTTCGGCCTCCGCGCGGGGCGGGGTGTCCCTCCCGAGTCTGCGAGTCTGCGACGGCGCCGTGGGGACTTCTGGGCGACACCCCGGAGCTGCAGATGGCTCCGGGCAGGACAGACGTGCTCACAGGGGCGGTTCCTCCGCGGCCAGGAGCACAGAGCAGCTCTCCGCCCCCGTGCGTCTTCCTGCGTTTCTGTCCCCAGTGCCCTGTCCTGGGACAGCAGGCCTGCCACCTCCTTGCTGAGATTTCCTCTGGGGCACGTCGTTCCTTCCGCCGCGCTTGCAAATGGCACCTTCTCTTCCTTTCTCTTTCCGACGGGTCGTCAGGAGCGTGCAGACGTGCACGTGGTGTGTGTGTGCTGCTCTCCTATCCTGCGAGTGTCCTCGTTGCTCCTTCCGTTGCCCTGGGAAATAACGCCGCCAGTTATGTTACCAGCCAAAGTGGGTTTCTTCAGGAGTAGCGGAGAATTGCCATCCGGGCCCAGCAAGCTGTGGCAAAACCGCAGCCGAGCGGGGAGCACACAGAGAGGAACGCTGTTTCGCGGAGAAGAGGAAGTTGGGAGCGTGGTTTTGAAGCGAAGTCCGCAGGAGGAAAGCAGGGCTGCAGGGGAGCAGGCGCCTCCCGGGCCCAGCTGCAGGCGCGGTGGGTTTCCTGCAGGGGCCGCAGGGCACAGCTTCCCCTGGTGGGGCCTGAGCCGGGGGGTTCTCTCCGCGGAGGGTTCTCTCCGCGGAGGGTTCTCTCCGCGGAGGGTTCTAATCTTGGGTGTGTAGCCCTGGGTTGTTCCCCAGCCTGACCCTGGGTGGTGGGCTCCGCCTTCCAGGCTCCCTTCCCCGCCTCCCGAGTCCACTTCCGGGAGATGTCCCTTCATTGGTTTTCGCAGTTCTAACAGCTTCTTAGTGGCGTCTTGTGGACGACCGGAATTCCAAATCCCACTGCTTCCGCTGCACCCAGACACGTGGCCACCAATAGAACCCTCCCACGTGCCTCTGGCTCACGTGCTGCCTCCTGCAGGGCCCGTGGCCTCTCCGCCTGGGTGAGCTGGGTCTGGGCGTGGGCCTACGTCACAGCGTTTGACCCCTCTCTTGCTTCTGTCGTGTGGGGCTGACACTGTTGTTTTAAGGAGTACCTTACACTGTGATTTCAGACGTTCAGTGAACGTGTCACGGCAGCGCAAATACACTTTACCTGGAGGCTCATTTCTTTACCGCGTTTGCCACTTCACACGAGATACTTTGGTGCGTTTTACCCCAAACAGGGACACCCTCCCGAGAAACCACCACAGAACCCCAAATGAGGAAATCCCTGCGTTTCCACATTAGAACCCAGACCACAGGCCCACTTCAAGTATCTCCACCTGCCCCACTGTGAAATGTCTTTTCCCAATCTGATCTGGCTTCTTTTGGGGAAGTGCTCCTGAGACTTTCCCCTATCTGTGTAACCTGGGGGGATTTAAAGAGCAAGGTGGTTCCTGGGGCTCCTGGGGTCTCAGTCCGCTAAACGCCGAGTTCACATCAGGTCGTGATCTTGAAGTTGATGGGTTCGAGCACCTGCTTCTGGCTGTGTGCTAACAGCTCAGAGCCTACAGATTGCTTGAGATTGTGTCTCCCTCTTGCTAACCCCTCCCCCTATCATGACCTGTCTCTGTCTCTCTTTTTCAACAATAAATAATAAATGTTAAAAAAAAAAAAAAGAGCAAGATGGTTCCTGAGTGGCCTTTTCTGGATGGCTTCTGTCACTGAGGATGTTTTCTGCATTCACCCATGTTGTGACGTGTATCAGTCCTTCCTTTTTAAATTCTGATTAAATGTATGTAACATAACACTTACCACGTAAGTCACTTTAAGCATACAGTTGTCTGGCATTAACTGCATTCACACTGTTGTACATCCATTTCCAGAACGTTGTCATGTTCCCCTAGGGAAACTCTGTATCTATTAAACCCTAAATCCCAATTCCCCTTTCCCCTCGGCCCCTTCAGCCACATTCTATCTACTTGGTGTCTCTGAGTATGACTTTTCTGGACACCTCACTTAAGTGGAACCATAGTGTATTTTCCTTCTGTCACTGGCTCATTTCACTCAGCATAATGACTGCCAAGTTCAGTCGGTGTGCAGGTGTGTGTCAGAACTCTCTTCCTTTTGAAGGCTGAATTATATTCCATTGTGTATATACTACGTTTTGTTTATTTACTCACCTGTGAATAGTTACTTGGGTTGCTTCCATCTTTTGGCTGTTGTGAAGAAGCTGCTATGAATACGGGAACATGAATATCTGCTCAAGGCTTTGCTTTAAACTTCCAGATGTAAGTGCAGATGTGGAGTTCTGTGATAGCTTTCTGAGAAACCAGTGTTCTATACAGCCACAACATTTTACTTTATGTCTTTGTATGACAGAATAATATTCCTGTTTAAGGGTCTGCCCCAGGTTGTTTATCCATTCACACACCGATAGGCATTTGCATAGTTTCTACAATGTGGCTATTGTGAACAGTACTGCTATGTATGTGCACATGCACTTTGTTTAAACAACTGTTTTCAATCTTCGAGATATACATCTAGGAGTAGTATTGTTGGGCCATATGGTAATTCTATGTTTTTATCTTTTTTTGGGGGGGGGGAATTGCCAAACTCTTTTACACATAGTCTCCACCATTTTACATTTCGACAAGCAAGGTTGAAGGGTTCCAATTTCTCAACATCTTTACCAACATTTGTTATTTTATAGTTGTATTCATTAGAGCATTTTTAGTGCGTGTCAAAGGGTATCTCACTGTGGTTTAAATCTCCATTTCCATAAGGACTATTGATGTTTAATATCTTTTCAAGTGGTATTCACCATTTGTATGATTGCACTGGGGAAAGATATATCCAAATCCTTTGTCCATATTAAAAATTGGGTTGTCTTTTTGTTGATGAGTTGTAAAAACTATACATTCTGCATAACAGGCTCTTACCAGACAAATACTGTGCAAATATTGTCTTCCATTAGGCTTTGTCTTTTCACTTTGGGGATAGCATCTTCTGGTGTACAAAGGTTTCTAATGTTGAGAAAACTAAATTTATCTACTTTTTCTTTCCTTGCTTGTGCTTTGGTGTCATCTCTAACAGCATTGCTAAACCCAATGGTCATGAAGATTTATCTCGATATATTGCTTCCAGAGGTCATAATTTTACATTTAAACTGTTGATCCATTTTGATTTGATGTTTGTATATGGTGTGAGATATGGACGCAATTTCATTCCTCTGCACATGGATAGCCAGCTGTCTAGCACCATTTATTAAAAAGACCATTTGCTCCCCAATGTCATGTTGTCTGCTCTTGTCAAAATTCAGTTGACTAAAGATGAAGGGGATTACTTCTGGGTTCTCCATTAAATATCACTGACCTGTACGTATCTTTATTTTGTAGTGTTTATTTATTGTTGAGAGAGAGAACACGCGAGGCCCATAGAGAAAGGGAGAGATAGGAAAATGATTGGTGTGCAAAGGAAAGGGTTTGGATAGACCTGAGAAGGATACATTTCTTTGACCTGTGGTTACTCGGTTGTCCTGTAACTTGATTATGTTCATCTAAACTCATAGAATCTTATAATAAACATGGTCATTTACCATATTTAAGTTACTTCTGTAAATATCTCATTACTTTGATTATTAGATAAAATTTTATAAAATTATTTCTATAAATACTTATGTCTTCACACTCTGTATTGTGTTCCTTCTTAGCTTGGTGGTTGTCTGATGACCATATAGAGTAGATAGATAGGATGGACCAGTTGTGTAGGGGGGACAGATTTAGTTCCGTTCATGAAAGTGACAGTTTCTAAGGCAAGACTGTGGGGTCAAGGGGCTGAGATGGGGTGCAAAATAATAACATCATGGGAATAAACTCAAGGCTATTGTGGAGAGAGTCTGTCATGTTTTACCTATACAGTTCTTTCCTCAATGCGAATTATTATTAGGAGACCTGCCAACCTAACAAACTGTTGTTAAATCCACAGGAAATGAATGGAAGAGTCCAGAAGGAGGCTGGCAGGTGGTGGAGGCAGGGAGGGAGCCTGGTGGGCAGAAGCCTGGTGGTTGAGCAAGGGCCTGGAAGGAGCTGTAAATGTTAACCAGAGGGACGATGGTCCAGATCCAGGACAGAGCTCTTGTCCCTGCACATCCCAGAGCTCAGGACATCCTGGGAAGGGAGACCCTGGGAACAAATGGGAATGGAAGCCAAAGGCCCAGAGGGAGGAGGAATCTATAAGCAGGCATGTGTTACCCCATGTGGAAGCTGTATTCACAAAATATTGAAGTCACAATTATTTATTTTGTATATCTAAAGTTGGTGTCAAATATTCTTTTCCATATGAAATTATGGTCTTTTAAAAAATATTGCCAATAGTGGGTAATTTCATTATAATACATTCATAATGATGTGAATCCTCTATAATGACTTTAATATAACATAAAAGTATTATCTATCTATCATCTATCTACCCTCTATCATCCATCACCTATCCAATTATCATCTATCTACTATCTAGCATTCTGATCTCTATTTGAAGTCTATTCAGCTAACTCAGCATTTATCCTCTTGGCACATGCCTTCAGGACTATGAACACATTTTCTGCAATTTCTTTAGGCTCCGGATTTTTAGATTCCCATGATGTCCAGGTCAGGCAATCCATTTTCATTAATGTGGTTGTTTTAGTGCCATTAACTTCTTACCTCAGATACTGATGGTCTCTGTCCATATCAGTGAAGAGTCCCGCACTTTTCTGTGACATCTGTGCCTCCTCCCTGAGTTAACAGCCCCTTGTGTTGGATGGGGATTTCTCAGGAGATGGAGACACCAGCCATGCATGCGAATCATATCTGCAGGTGACAGGTGTCCATGTCTTGGTGTCTGTGCACTTAAAGATGTCGGCACTGCTACCAAGCTTTGCAGATGACTGAGGAAGCAAACCCCATCAGCAGAGAACCATCAAGATCAGAAGTCTCCAGGTGTGCCCATGCTTTGCAGGTGGTTGTCAGGTGAGGTTAATACATCAGTGTGGAAACTAAAAGAAATATGATCCTGGGAACAAGTGTCCTTTGCTTGTTATATTTACACCAGACTGGACATCAATATAGATTTTTCCTATACAGTTAAGTGTGGAATGACTGTTAAAATGGAATGTATTTAAAGACTTGATTTGGAAAGTTTTCTGGAGAACATATGGATCCCTTCAAATATCTTTCGGACAGGTAGAGTATAGTGAATTGTGATCCACTCATTTGTTCACTATCTGATCAGAAAGGTGAGGCGATCACTTGACCTGCCTCCAACACAATTCATAGACCAAGTGTTGTCTTGACCGAGGACCAACAAGCCTGCGGATCCACAAAGAGATGCCCACAGGTGGACCTGGAAGGACAAGGGGAGCCTGACTCAATTTTTGTCCACTTATCAGGACATGCTCCCTCCCACACAGGCAAACTTCTCAAGATCTAGAGTAAACTCCAGTCTCGGGGAGTGGGAGCCCACAGCTCTCTCCTCAGACAGGGCTGAAGTCCCTGAGGAAGGCAGAACTGTATTCGAGAAACAGAAGAGACTGTAGAGCCTTCATTGTGCCTGGTGAGGGGTCCCAAAGCTGAGGGTTTCAGATGTCAGATGTGGGATGATGGGAATGGTTTTGACTGCTGGTGACTGGCCCAGGCTGAGTCTCCTTGTCCCCAGGGGTCCTGTCCCAGGTGCAGCTGCAGGGGTTGTGCCCAACTGGTGAGTGCCTTGCACACTCTGCACCTCACTAGCAGCATCTTGGGGTTCTCCATCTCAACCAGTAATTTCTGGTGGAATTGGATCCACCGACCCCAGCAGAGTGGATGCAGTGGATGGTTCACATACTATCATATATTCTATATCACATACTAGGGTCCAGACCACAAGAGCCACATGTCCAAGAGTTAGGCAGTTTGTTAGGCAAGAGGAAGAGGGATGAAGCAGGTGCCGGCCACCCCCTTGGAGGTTCCCCCAGGATTAACAGCAACACAATCAGAACCCCCTTTAAGGGTGAACAGGACAGGATAGGCCTAGCCACAGAGCTGGCTCAAACACCACAAAGGACTTCTGAGAGCTGAGCATCGGCCCAAAAATTGCGATTTGCCCTGAGGTTACCTAAAAGTCACGAGGGGGCATTCAGGACAACAGGGGTAACTGAGATCTCCTGGGGTGCTCAGGTTACCAGGGGGAGCTGAGGACGCCAGGGTCGCTCAGTTCTGCATGGAGCACTCAGACCTCCAGGGGGATGCTCAGGTGTCCATGGGGCGTTGAGGTCACCAGTTGCCACTCAGTTCACCTGGGGGCACTCAGGTCATCAGGAACACACAGGACACCAGGAGCCACCTAGGGAACCTGGAGGTTCACAGGTCTCCAGGGGGCACCCAAGATCTCAGAATTCATATCCGGAACCAGTGTTTCAGGGTCAGGTTTCCTGTGAAGCATCTTTCTCATCAGGCCCTGCAAACTTCAACCTGACCAGCAAACAGTACACACTGTTTCCTAAACCATTTACAAACACAGATGTCTTCTATCATTTAGAGTGAACAGTCATATAGTAGTGCCGACCTTGACAGAGACCAAGCTCGGGGATAAATTAACTCTCATATGAACAGACCTGTGCCTCACAAGTACACGGGCCACCATTTAAAATAGATGTAAGTGATTTTCAAACAGAGGAGACTGACTCATTCAAGTGATCTAAACTTAATATATTTGAGCAGCTCCTCTCTCCTTTTATTTTCCTTAAGGTTTTCCTTTGATGCCCATGAAGAGAGACCATGAGTAAAGACTCTTGTAGTTGTCGCAACCCCACAGCTTCTTCATCAACTCCACGACTTTCTCTCAAGGATTCTCAGTATATACACGTTCCTGTGAGAGAAAAGAGTAGTTTCTACCCTTCACTCCTTTTGTTCTCCATCCAGTTCAGGAAGCCTGAGACAACCAGTGGGGAGGCACACTGAGTCAAGTCTTACAAAACCGTCAGCCAGGGGTCCATTCTACTGAAGTAGTTAAGGAATCATCCACTGGATCCACCTGTCTCTGCACCTGCCTCTCCACAGAACATGAGGCCCAGACCTTCCTCACACTCAGCTGGACATGAAGTCAACTGTATGGGAGCAGATTAGGAACTCAGTTTAGTGGGTTATTTCACCACAGTTTTCCATAGTAGCTACACTATGTTGCACTCCCATCAAGTGAATTCTAGGATTGCCTGTTCTCCACATCCTCAGCAACACTTGAGATGTTCTCGTTGTGTTTGCCTTATTTTATAATAGCCTTGCTATCAGTTGTGAGGTGATATCTCAGTGGATCGGGGGTGGAATTCTCTGATGATTAGTGATGATGAACAGCAAGTCATATGCTGGATGGACATTTTTTCAACCTTAATAGCAAAATGGATATTTACATGTTTGACCCAAATTTTAATCAGGTGATGCGTTTATTATTATAATTGTGATTTTTGCTATTGATGTGAACGAGTCCCTCCTGTATTTTGGATATTAACTCCTTTTCAATATTTTTAATGTAATGTCTCCCATTTCATAGACTGCCTTCTCACCCTGCTACTGTTTGATTTGCCCCCTTTCAAGTTTGATGCAGTCCCCCTTGTCTGCCATGGTTCTCTGTGATTTTGCTTTTGTATCAAATAAATCATTGTCAAGAGAATGTCATGATGGTTATCCTGTGTGTTTTCTTCGAAGGCATTTTGGGTCAGCTGTTCTGCTTAATCTTTAATCCATTTTGAGATTTTTTTGTGTTGACGTATATGTATGATGCAAGAGTATGGCCAAATGTCATTATTTTGCACGTGTATATCAACACCATTTTTTAATGTTTCTTTTATTTTTGAGGGAGAGAGACATATCATGATTAGGGGAGGCACAGGGATAGAGGCAGACACAGAATCCAGGCTCTGAGCTGTCAGCACAGAGCCTGATGTGGGGCTCAAACCCACAAATCATGACAACAATACGTGACTGGAAGTTGGATGCTTAGCTGACTGAGCCACCCAGGCGCCCCTAGTCAACACCATGTTTAAGAGACACAATCCTTTCCCCACTGTGCATTGTTGGAAATCTCATGGAGGATTTGCTGACTGCATCTGCACAATTCTACATCTTGGCTCCGTAATGAGCTCCACTGGTCTATATGCCTCATTTCATGCCAGCAGTACACTGTTGGAGCTAATGTATCTCTGCAATATATTTAGAAGGAAGAAGTGTTCTCCTTCTTCCAGGTTCTCTCCTCTTCATGATTTTTTTTTACTTCCATGTGTTTTGTGGTTACATATGAATTAGTATATTTTTCACATT
This sequence comes from Panthera onca, assembly GCF_046562875.1. Taxonomy (NCBI): domain Eukaryota; kingdom Metazoa; phylum Chordata; class Mammalia; order Carnivora; family Felidae; genus Panthera; species Panthera onca. Next base: position 146,507,698 of record NC_138344.1, on the reverse strand, counting down.
CCTTTAAAAAAAAGGCATTGGTATTTTCATTGAGATAAAAAGATAAATATAAAATTAACATAAAAAGATACAGCAGAGAAAAAAAGACTATCACAAATACAGAAAACAAATCAACTTCATTAAAATTTGAATTTGGAAAGATAAGTGAAATTTAAAAAACATAGGTAGCCTAGGGAAATAGGTAAGATTCAAACAAATGCGATCAGAACTGAAAAAGGAGACATAACTGAACTAAACACATGAAAAGGATCATAAAGGAAAAACTTAGATATTTATAGGTCAACAATTAGATCACCAAGAACAAATTACACATTTTCTAGCATTATATGATCCACCAGTACTCTTTCATGCAAAATACAGAGGAACAAAACAAAAATTAGTAAGAAGATATCCTTAATATAAAACTTCACCCTCCAAAAAAAACCAAGGCTTTATTAAAATCCCACTATATTTAAAGAATAATTAATGCCAATACTTCTCAAACTATTACAAATTGCTGATGAAAAAGACCACTCCCAGATGCACTTTATGAGGACACTTTTACTCTCACAACAAAGCCAGAGAAACACACCACAAGAAGGGAAACTACAGGCCAGTGTCTCAGATACAAATACATGCAAAATTCCTTGATTAAGTCCGAGCCTACTGAATTCAACAGCACACTGAAAGGATCACACATGATAATCCAGTGTGATGCATCCCTGAGATGCAAGTTTCCTTCAACATACACAAATGCAAAAATGTGATGTCCTCCATTAACAGAGGGAATGATTAAATCAAAGCCATCCTTAATTTATTCATAAAATCATTAGAGAAAGTTTTTTCATGAACAAAAAACACATGTTCATCATTTAAAAATAACTCAATTAAAAAGGAGAAGGAAATTACCTCCACATGATCATGGCCACTATGAAAGCCCACACCTGACAGCATATTGAACATAAAATACTAAAACCATTTCTGCCATATCAGGAGCCAGGAAATGATGCTCATCCCCAACATAAGTATTCCACATGATAACGTGAAGAATAACTATGCTGCCTCAAACCATATCATCGTGTCACAGTCCTTATTTGGATGAAAGTCACGGGAGAAACAGCCAGTCCAAGGACTCTCAGACCCTCCTTTGACCCTTGACAGCAGGATATAAATCTCCCTTGGGAAACTCCCCTTCCCTTGTACCAGGAGGGGAGAACCATCCTTAGCACCAGAATAAGGAACTCAGGGACAAGAAGGTTGTGCAAACAAACCTAGTTATTTGTTGACTAATTAAATACCCCAAAACCACACCTTTGCCTTGACTCTTGCCAAATCCAATATTTCGTTGTCTGAAAGTCACAAGTGCCACCTGCTTTGTTCATTCTCTGGGTGTCATATTATTAGCAAGCCCAGGCACTTGCAAAATTAAATTTATTCTTCGCTTTAGATCAGTCTTATGTCAATTGAATCCTTACACCTGGTGAAAACCCAGAAGAAAAGAAGGGAAAGGCATTCTTCTCCTACAACTGGAAGAAGTACCCACAAACTTTGGCAATAAAAAGAAATAAAAGACATTTAAATCAGTAAGGAGGAAGGAAAATTATTTGTTTGCAGATGACATGATCTTAAACATAACAAAACCCTAGAGATACCACAAAAAATATTAGAACCAGTTTTTTAAAATGAGGAAAAGTGCAGGATGCACAATGAGCACAATGAACAAAGAAAATAAATAAAAATAAACCACCTATGATTCTACACACCAGCATGGAAATATATGCAAAACAAATAACAAAATTATACAACTGAAAATGGCACAGAATAAAGTACTTGGGATTAAACTTCATAAATTATGTAACATAATTGTAGAGCGAAAATGACCTTCGTTGATGAAAGACATGTAAAAATGCACGAGTTCCGCAAACATACCTGTGCTCACTGATTAGAATCATTCATATTGTCACAGCACCATCCACACAAACTAACGTAGAAGGGCATCCCTAAACCTGCCATTCACTTTGAAAGAATCAAATCTAAGTCTGCAGTGTGATATATATGTAAGAGGACATGCAAATAGGGCCCTCTCTGTGCTGATGAAACCAGCCCAGCCCGACCGTGCAGCTGGGAGACGAGCCCCAGCTCCAGGGGTCCCAGGTGTTCCCATTCTGTGATCAGGACAGAACACAGACACCTCACCATGGAGTATGTGCTTGGCTTGGTTTTCCTTGTTGCTTTTTTAAAAGGTAATTCATGGTGAACGAGAGACACTGAGTATGTGAGTGGATATGAGTGAGAACCAGCGGATGTGTGACAGTTTCCTGACCAAGATATCTTGCGTCTGCAGGTGGCCAGTGTGACGTGCAGCTGGTGGAGTCTGGGGGAGACCTGGTGCAGCCTGTGGGGTCCCTGAGACTCACCGTTGTAGCCTCTGGATTCACCTTCAGTAGTTCCAGCATGAACGGGGTCCGCCAGGCTCCAGGGAAGGGGCTGCAGTGGGTCTGACGGATTGATACTGATGGAAGTGGCACATACTACGCAGATTCCGTGAAGGGCCGATTCACCATCTCCAGAGACAATGCCAAGAACACGCTGTATCTGCAGATGAACCTGAGGGCCGAAGACATGGCCACATATTACTGTGCAAGAGACTGGGTGAGGGGACATCACTGGGAGCCCACACGCAAACCTCCCTGCAGGAGGGGATCAGCACCACCAGGGGGCGCACACTGTGCACAATTCTGCTTTGTGTTGCCAGGAGCAGGTGCAGATGGAGGTTACAGGCAGGTTTCCTGTCAGGGTCTGGGGCTTCCTATCCACACAGCAGTTTCCCCAGGGAGCCTCTCTGGACACAGGATTCTGTGCTTACCTATTAACTCGCTGAATTAGATACCTGTTGTCATAGGAAAACTGCACTAACATGCACAAAAGACACAGATGTTTCCATTGCTTACTCCTGTCCCTCAACATGAGTGAATTACAGATTTCCTGAGGCACAACAGCTGAACCATTAGAGGAGTCCCAAATGCACTCCCTGTGCAGCCAGGACCACAGGATCCCACAGCTCCCCATTAACTTCACCCAGCCCTTGTCCCAATCAAACAACGTGAGACTTCCCTCCTGGCACTTGCTACTCAGGACGTTAAATGAGCTACAGCTTTATTCAATTCCTCTAAACAAGAGATAAATCATCTCCATGTATTAGTCTGGATTCTCCTGAGGAACAGAACCCAAAGCACATTGGTTTCCATGACTAAAGAGGTTGGGAAGTCCCATGATCTACTGTCACAAGCTGGAGACCCAGGAAAACCAGTGGTGTAATAGGTCTGATTCTGAACTAGGGTCTAGCCTCAGAACGTAGGGATCTGATGATATAACACTCATAACAAGGGCCAGAGGGGACCACTGTTCCAGTTCAAACAAGCACGTGGGAAGTAAAAATGAGGGAATTCTTCCTCCCTCTGCATCAGATTCTATTCACAATCTTAATGGAATGGGTGATGCCCAGACAGAAACAATGGAAGGAAATGCCACTCTCTTCTGGAAACACATCACAGACATCCACAGAAACAGTGGTGAATCTGGGCACCCATGACTCAGTCAAGATAACCCATAAAGTTAATCATGACAAGACAACTTCCCGTAAATGTGGAGCTAAAAGACTGAAGACTTGAATTTAAATTAAAAATAAAACAAGAAAATTAAATACATACATATATGAACTATTGGGACTACCTCAAAATAGCACGCTTCTGCACAGTGAGGGAAAAAATCAACAAAAGTAAAAGGCAAACTATGGAATGGAAGAAGATATTTGTAAATGACATATCCTCAGGGTTAGTATTCAAACTATGTAAATGTTTTTAAATTATTTTCACATTATCAGTAGAGAGTGTGTCCATGCAGTTCAGCATACTGTCATGTGAGAAGCAAAATTCGTGTCTTCCACTTGTGTTTTGTGTTAGGATCTCACTGAACATGAGACCAACACTCTTCACAAAATTTGAACCGTACAGTACAGTACTGTTAATTACAAGGGTAATGTTGTGGAGACCCCTCTAGAACCTAATCATCTTGCATAACAGAAAATCATAGCCCTTGAGATCTACTCCTCATTGCCAGCCCCAGACAACTGCCATTCCACTCTCCATTTTATTGTTATCAAATCCCAAATTCAGCTGAGTATTTCTGGAAAGGTCAATGTTCAAAGTTTTAGTTTTGATGGGAAAAGAAGTTGAGCTTTATTTAGGAGGCCAGCCACCCAGAGAAAAGGCAGACTCTTCTCCAAAAGCCAACTCTGAGGGTTTCTACCCAACTCAGGGGGTTTTAAAGGACTAGACGGTACTTAAACAATGGAGTTCCATGGTGGATACCATTTTCGATCATGTGCAGCCTCCATGGTGCAAGCTGCCAAAGTAACCTCAACTCCCCTGCATCTATCTCCACCTGAGGAGAGAAACTCACAGGCATGGGAGAAGACTGCCAGAGGCCAGGAAAGAACCACAATAAGGGATTAGAGGGGAAATCCCCTGGGGCTCACACATGTTCAGCAGTACTTTCTGTTCTCACCAGATGGCATAAGAAAATACTAAAATACAACCTTGTACTTCACCAATCGTGACACAGAATACTGGGAAATGTTTCCTCAGTAAACTCAGAGGAAGCTTCAAAGCAACAACCAAAAGGATCAAATGGCTTGCAAACTAATAGCCAACCAGAATAAGACATGTAACATTACAAAGCGATGTTTTTCAATACGTACAAAGGTAAAATTGACAGTCTACCTCCATATCCCATGGAAGTAGGAAGCATTGGTCTCCATAATGAGGAAAAGCAGTCATCCAGAGAAAGTGACCCAGCAGTACCACAGGACATGGAATTGGTAGAGAAGTTCAGTGTGTTATAATTGCATATCCCGTATCCAAGTAGAAGGAGAAAAGATGGAATGTGCTGAATAGAGCCGTGTTTCTGGGTCCAAGTCCCTACCCATGTCCATGTGAGCACTGTTGACCATGGCCCACCTGACTCTCCCACATCCACCCCAGGTGAACTGATGAGCGGGGTCACCCAATGCCACACCCTGTGACTGTTACCTAACCCCACAGGTGGCCCCGAGGTGTAGGGTGCTGGCCACCTGGTACAGCCCTCTGTTCTGTCTGATGGTCTAGACCTGGTTTTGCTGAGGATCCTCCATTTATCCATTCTCACTGTCAGATGTCCCTGAGCAGGGGCATGAGGCTGGCAGAGGACCAGGTCACCCTGAGGGCACCCCTCTTGCTGTTTGCGCTCTGGGCATTGCTGGCTCCTGTCCAAGGTTCTCAAGGTCGTCCCTCATGGCGCTACATCTCTTCTGAGGTGGTAATTCCCAAGAAGGAGTTGCACCACGGCAAGGGCGTTCAGATGCCTGGCTGGCTGTCCTATAGCCTGCATTTCGGGGGCAAGAGCCATGTTATCCACATGAGGCACAAGAAACTCTTTTGGTCCAGACAGTTGCTGATGATGACTCAGGATGATCAGGGAGCCTTGCAGATGGACTACCCCTTCATCCCTCCAGACTGTTACTACCTCGGCTACCTGGAGGAGATTCCTCTTTCCATGGTCACCATGGACACGTGCTATGGGGGCCTTGAAGGTATCATGAAGTTGGATGACCTTGCCTATGAAATCAGACCCCTCAGCCATTCCCAACGGTTTGAACACGTTGTTTCTCAGATAGTGGCAGACACCAATGCAACGGGACCTACTTATAACCTGGGATATAAGGAGCTTAGGAACCCCCTGTTCTCTCAAGCAAATATCAGTGCAGCCCCCAGGATCTCTAGTAAGTTGTATTCATCCCATCATGGGATTTTGAAAGGACTTGTTCTCGGTTCCAAAACAATGTATGGTGTGTTCAACAACGTGTCAAAATGTGCCCGATTCCTCATAAGGCTTGTTAGTTTGACTGACTCAATGCTTCAAGGGATTGATGTAAGGCACTATATTTCCTCCATGGTCATTTATAATCTGGAAGATCCAGTTGTCTTGAACAATTTTCGGGTGCCAGGGAGTCCGATTCATATCTACTTTCAGAGACACTTGTTTGTTGCTTTTAAACCACATACAGCTTTACTTATGAACAAAGATGCACCACATGAACTTCAGTTTCAGCCAGCCCCATACGCGGTATGCGGATCAAAATCCATCATCTCGCTTGCTTCTCTAGGCAGACATTTTTTATTGTTGTCTGTGTTAGTAGCCCAAAAAATTGCATTATCTATTGGTATTTTTTATGACAATCAGTTTTGTGCATGCCAGAGGAGGTCTACCTGCATTATGAATCAATACCCTGTTATGACAGATTCTTTCAGTAACTGTTCCTTCATTCATATGCAGCATGTAGTGGTGAATAATTTTTGTGAGGCATATTTGACTCAGGACTTTCCTATTTCAATAAAAGCCTGACTCACGATCGTTGTGGAAACTATGTAGAGGAGCCAGGTGAGCAGTGTGACTGTGGCTCCTTCAAGCAGTGCTACAACAATCCCTGCTGTACGACTGATTGCATTCTAACCCCTGGCAGCAAATGTAATACAGGCAGATGCTGTACAAACTGCACCTATTCCGATGCTGGGACACTCTGCAGGCCCATCCAAAATATATGTGATCTTCCAGAATACTGCCGTGGGGTGTCCGTGGAGTGCCCTGATGACTTCTATATGCAAGATGGAACCCCGTGCACTGAAGAGGGCTACTGCTATCATGGAAACTGCACTGACCGCACTATGCACTGCCAAGAAATCTTTGGCAGAAATGCTGTGAAGGGTGAAAATGTCTGCTATATCATAAATCAAAAAGGCAGCCGATATGGACACTGCAGAAGAGACCCAGGGGTATTCAAATCTAAACCCTGTTCCCCCACAGACATGCAGTGTGGAAGGCTGCAGTGTAGTAACGTCACGCATCTCCCTCAGCTGCAAGAGCATGTTGGATTTCATCAGTCTGAGATCTCAGGGTTCTGGTGTTTTGGGCTGGATTCGCATCGTAGCACAGGAACAACCGATATTGGTCATGTGAGAACTGGTACCCCCTGTGCTCCTGGAAAGTTCTGTCAGGATACCTACTGCAATGGCAGTGTGGCTCAGCTGAACTATGACTGTATCCCGGAGAAATGCAGTCACAGAGGGATATGCAACAATAACAGGAACTGCCATTGCCACGTAGGCTGGGATCCTCCACGGTGCACTGAACGAGGCACTGGTGGGAGCACAGACAGTGGACCCCCTCCAAGAAGAATGCGGTCAGTCAGGCAAAGTCGTGAATCCGTGGTGTATCTCAGAGTGATCTTTGCTAGAATCTATGTCTTAATTGCTGCATTCCTCTTTGGTGTTGCCGGAAACGTCAGAACTATCAACAGACAGAAGGTTACGGAAGAGACTGTTGATCAAGACAATGCATAATTCAGCCTCCAGACCCCTAAACAACTATAGACAATCCACGTGGCTCATCTGTGAAAATACAGTAATGAGGCGGCACAGCTAACATCCACGTTTCCGGGGGTCTGCGGGAGACACAGGGGTCCACAGGCACATCATGGACCTGACACCAGGTCTCTGATGCGTCACTGAGCAGAACTCTGAAATAAAACTTGAAAACTGCATGCTTGTGGCCTCTATGTATTTGTGTAAGCCTGTAAGAGCCCAAACGGTGCCTAAGACTCTGTGCAGAAGACCTGAGTCAGCAGCTGTGTCTTGGGCTGAGGTTTCTGGTTCCAGAAATAAGAGAAGTTGCCACAAGCTCCTTGAGGGGCAAATTCATGAATTTTCTCCAAAACTGTGCTCTTGCACACTGAGCTTTGTCTCATTCTTCAGGTAATCTCTCATTTCCTGGTCCCAATATGGGTTCAGGGTGATGGAGGGCTCCCACCCACCCATACTGCCTGTCCCACACTGGGGTGTCTGTGGGCTGTCAGGGAAAGGGACATGGATTCGATCCCAGCCAGTGCAAGCTGTGCCTCCCTGGAGAGCAAATTTCCGAATGTGGGAGACTGACACTATGAGGCTGAAAGTAGCCCCCAGTGAAATGAATCAGAAAGGTAGGCACAAGTGCCTATGGATGTCTCTGGCATTCCGAGGGAGCCCGATGAATATGAACCCCTTTTCTCCTTCTTTTCTCTATTTTTCAGTGAGTTCATCCTTAGATGAGGGTCTGCCTAGGATTTCCACTTTGGTTCTCCCAAGAACCTCCTAGAAGTCCTGCAGAGTTGAGCCTGTGGAAAGTTAGGGACCCTTTTTCTAAACATTTTTTACTATTTTTGCAGTTGTCTAGAATGTATTTTAAATCATAATAGTGATATTAAAGTCTGTTTATATTCTTCTGAATTGAAAATATACAACTTTTTAATAGTAATTGATTAGGAAATTTTCAGAACTAAACAGTAACTGTTTCAGAAATTACTTTGGAATAAGAATGCATCCCATAATTCACCAATAGATGTAAAACACATGAAGCACATAACAGGATTTTCACTTCAGTTCATACCTAGAATCCTTGTTGGTGCAGATAGTCTTGTAAGTTGTACCAATGTGTCCCCATGCATGCACTTTGTCTCAAAGACACATGGTTACACAAAGTATTAGACTGCCATGTGTACACATCTTCTCCACGTTCCAGGGCAACCAGGTAATCATACTTTCCCAGCACCTCCTGAAATTCCCGTGCAGCCACACTGCATGTTCCCAGCAAGAATGCGTCCAGGAATGTTTGGGAAGGAGGGCCAAACAGGTGCCCTGGCCACCTGCTCAGTAAACTACAGAAGGATGCTAAGTGAACTGTGGAGTAACATCAGCCCTTCTGCCTGTTTGGACACACGTGTTACAGATGCAGACCTACTCAGTTAACACCATACATGTGCTGGAAACGTGAGTTTACCTTCAGGATAAAGTAAGAATGGGTCCTGTGGAGGATCTAGCACCCACAGGCCACACCCACTAATTGATGGGAGTCTACACACCAGCACACAGCGATGTGGGCTTCAAGTATAGTGCTGGGTCTGAGCTGACAAGCAGAATGTGGCTGAACCTAGAGCCTAGAAAGGTGAAGGGGAGGAAGAAATTCTCCACCAAATGTTCTTGTGGACCAAGAACTAAGTTCACATGACCTGGATTAACAGGGGAAAGAAACCAAAGTTCATTGTGTGTGCACAGAGGTCCCCCTAGATACACATTAACTAGATCAGAGAAGTGAAGGTCCCCTAAACTTACAATAATGAGCTAAGCAAAGTGAGTGCCCCCTAGAGTAATATTAACTAGATAAGTGAACTGTAGTGTGCCCCCTAGATTTACTAACTAGATAAAGTGAGTGCCCCCTCAGATATACACAAATCAGATAAGCTAAGCAGGTGCCCATTAGATTTATATTGACTAAATAAGTAAAGTGCAGCATGCCCCCTAGATTTACATTAACTAGATAAGCTAAGTGAGTGTCCCTAAATTTACATTAACTGGATAAGCAAGGTGAGTGCCCCTTAGATTTATATCACTTAGGTAAGTGAAGTGTAGCTTGCCCCCTACATATACATTAACTCCATACACTGAGTGCCCCCTAGGTATACATTAACCAAATAAGCAAAGTGGAGTACCCCCTAGATACCCATTAAGTAGACTGGCAAAGTGACTGTCCTCTAGATGTATGTTAACAAGAGAAGCAAAGTGAGTGCCCCCTAGATGAATAACGAGATAAGTGAAGTTAGTGACCCCTAGATTTACATAACTAGATAAGCAAAGTTTAACCTGCCCCCTAGATTTATATTAACTACAAAAGTGAAGTGAGTGCCACCTACATATACATTAACTCCATAAGGGAAGTGAGTGCCCCCTATATATACATGAAGGAGGTAAGTGAGGTGAGTGCCCCTAGAATTATATTAACTACATAAGGAAGAGAGTGCCCCATAGATATACATATACTGGAGAAGCAAAGTGAGGTTTCCCCAGATTTATATTAACTATCTAGGGGAAGTGTAGCTTGCCCCCAAGATTTGCATTTACTAGATAAGCAAAGTGAGTGCCCCCTAAACATACATTAACCGGATAATTAAAGTGAGTTCCCCCTATGTTGACATTAACTAGATAAGCAAATTGAATGCGCCCTAGATATACATTAATTAGATAAGCAAAGTGTGCTTACCTAATGTGTCCCGTAGATTTTCATTAACAAGATAAGGAAATGAGTGCCCCCTAGATTTACATTAATTAGATAAGTGAAATGAGTGCCCCATAAATTCACATTAACTAGGTGAGTTAAATGAGTGCCCACTACATAAAAATTTACTGGATAAGTGAATGATCCCTAGATTTACATTAACTGCATAAGGGAACTGAGTGCCCCCTAGATTTACATTAACTAGATAATCACAGTGAGTTCCCCAAAATTTATTTCAACTAAATCAGCGCAGTGCCCCCTAGATTTAGATGAACTAGTTGCACTAGATCAATATTAACTAAATAAGTGAACTTTAGTGTTCCCACTAGAATTACATTAACTGCATAAGGGAACTGAGTGTCCCCTAGATTTACATTAAATCGATAAGCAAAGCGAGTGCCCCCTAGGTATATATGAACTAGATAAGGGTGATGAGTGCTCCCTAGATATACGTTAACGAGATAAGGGAAGTTAGTGACTCCTAGATACACATTAACCACACAAGCAAAGCATTGCCTGCTGTTTTCAGCAAAGCCAGAAAGCAGTGTTCTGCTTTGCAATGTGTTCCCTGCAATGTCCTACACCAGGACATACCTATTTGATTTCCCACATGTCTGACTTACTTCACTTATCCTGATGCCTTCAGGATCCACCCATGTTGTCGCAAAGGGCAAATTTTCATTCTTTCTTACGGACGAATCATAGAATTCCACTGTACATACAGGCCACACTTCTTTTTACCCATTCTTCTGTCTGAGGACACATAGGGTGTTTTGGTTCTTGTAAATAATGCTACAATGCACAAGGATGGGGGGAATGAAGATATCATTTAAAGTTAGAGTTTTCACTTTCTTTGGAAAGTTGGACTTCCACAAAGACTCCAGTCCATGTGTGATCATCTAAGACTGTTTCCCAGAACCTCGGAGACCACAGACAACAAAGGTGGAGCAGGTTCAGGGGTCACTGTAGACTCCAAAGCCACACTCAGGTATGTTCACCTATGCATGTGTAGGGAAGACTCTTCAGGGGTCCATTGGCATATGGAGCTGGATCCCACAGGGCCCCAAAATGCACATTTGTTTGTGGATGGATGCCAAGTTTTGGAGGGGTGTGAGAGACAACACAGGGACATCTTAGGCTGCTATGAGGCTGACATTACCCCTCTACTACACTTCCAATTCTTTTGTGAGATTCAAAAGACAAAAGCATCAAGTGTGACTATAAATCAATGCTCATGGGTACACAATACATACAGATGTAGCCTGTGACATCAGTAGACTGGGGAGTGGTGTGGAGCCGTTAAAGTGTACCTGTCCATGGGATTGAATTTAAGTAGTTATCAGTTGACAATAGACTGTTACGCCTTTAGAGTGTTTTGTGTAAGGGCATGGTAAACCCAAAGGATCTATCTAAAGAATGTGCACAAAAGGAACAAAGAAGCAAATGAAAATGTGTCACTGCAAAATATCAACTAAGCACAAAGGAAGCCATTCATATGGGAAATGGAGTCCAAACCTGTGAGATGTAGAAAGAAAACACAGATCTTATGTTATGTTCCAATCACAATAAGGAAAAGTGTTCCCCGCTCTTCTTTTGTTTTGTTTTGTTTGTTTTGTTTTGTTTTGTTTTACATCCCAAATTGCTCATGATCTATCCCCTGGCCATAATGCCTTTAATTTTCTTCAAAAATGCTACAATCTCTACTTAGCACCGTGGTCCTAACACCTGTTGTTATGACTGTTGTTTCTATGAGTGTAAAGAATCACATGAAATTATTCCCACCAACACAGACACATGCACACTTGTATGAAATCTTCTCTGTGCATAAAACATCTTTAGGGTTAATATCACATATTGTATGATTTGCAGTCATGTCCATGCATCATTAAATTATTACTAGCCAAATGTGTATAGGAATGTCTTCTAGGAATACCTTTTTTTTTTTTTTTTGGCCCAGATTTATTGAGATACAATCGACATATAACATTATGTAAGTTTAAGGTGTACAATGTGATGCCTTGATACATGTATATAATGCGAAATGTTTACCAAGTAGAAGTTAGTCAATACATTCTTCAGCTAATTATGGTAAGAACATAAAGCAACTTTCAATATACAATATGTATATTAATTATTGTCATCTTACTATACATTAGACCCATGGAAGCTTTTTGTCTATCTTCTAACTGGAAGTTTGGACACACTGAGCAATGCCCCCCCCATTTTCCCTGCCCCTAAGTCCCTGGAACCCGCCATTGCACACTCTGTTTCTGTGAATTTGATGTTTCTAGACTCCACATGTAAGTGTGATTTTACAGAATGTGTCTTTCTCTGTCTGACTAATTTAACTTAGCATAATGTCTTCAAGCTTCATCCATGTAGTCACAAATGGCACGATTAACTTTTATATGGATGAAATCTATCATCTATCTATCTATCTATCTATCTATCTATCTATCTATCTATCTATCTCTGTATCCATCCATCTATCTATCTAATCTCACATCTTCTTTATCTATTAATCCCTTCATGAGCAGTTAGGTCTCTTCAGTGTCTCAGCTATGGAGAATAAGACTGCAATGAACATGGGGTGCACATATCTCTGATGTAGTGACTTCATCCCCTGTATATATCATTCAGAAATGGGATCGCTGGGCACAACCATACTTTTGTTTCTAATTTTTTGAGAATTCTCCATACTGCTTTCAGTAGTAACCTCACCAGTTTACATTCCTAGGGACAGTGTACCAGGTTTGCTTATTTCCACATGCTCACAAGCATTTGTTATCTCTTGTCTGATGGTAACAGCCATAATAACAGGTGTGAAGTGTCATGGGATTGTGGCTTTGATTTGCATGTCTCTGGTGATGAGTGATGTTGAGCACCTTTTAATGCACTTGCTGGACGTTTGTACATGGACTTTGGAAACATGCCCTTTCAAGTCCTCTACTCCCCCATTTTTTAAAAATTGGGTTGCTTGTTATAATATTCAGCAAAATAAGCTTTTTTTAAATTTTGGATATGAACTTCATATCACATGTTTTACAATTTTTTCCGTCCCTGTAAAATGTCTTTTCCTTTGGCGAATGCGTCTTTTCCTAAGCAGAATATTTTTAGTTTGATGTGTTCTCACTCACTGATTTTTGTCTTCATTGACTGTGTATTTGGAGTCATATCCAAAACATCATTTCCAAGGCCAAGGTCAAGGAGATTTTTGCCCATGTAGTTTTTAGGTGTGTTATGGTATCCCTACCTGGTCTTTGTGTAAAAGGAAGGCGGGCATTTTAAAACTAGTGGGGACATTCACTCTTCCTCTCAAGTTGGGCACCAGCAGACAGCCCCTTTGTGTCTCCAGCTGAGGAGGGAACCCCACATGCATAGGAGGAAACTGCCAGAACCCAGGAAAGAATCACAATAAAGGATTAGAGGGAAAAAATCCTGGAGCTCACACATGGTCACCAGTACTTTCTGTTCTCACCAGCTGGCATAAGAAAATACTAAAATACGACCTTGTACTTCACCAATCATGACACAGAATACTGGGAAATGTTTCCTCAGTAAACACAGAGGAAGCTTCAAAGTAACAACCAAAAGGATCAAATGGCTTGCAAATTAATAGCCAACCAGAATAAGACAAGTAAAATTACAAAGCAATGTTTTTCAACACGTACAAAGGTAAAATTGACGTCTACCTCCACATCCCAAGGAAGTAGGAAGGAGTGGTCTCCATAATGAGGAAAAGTAGTCATCCATAGAAAGTGAACCAGCAGTACCACAGAACATGGAAGTGGTAGAGAAGTTCAGGGTGTTAAAATCGTATATTTTGTATTCAAGTAGCTAAAGGAAAGATGGAATGTGTTGAATAGAGCCATGTCTCTGGGTGCAAGTCCCTACTATGTCCATGTGAGCATGCTTGGACAGGGCCTGCCTGCCTCTGCCACATGTGCCCCAGCTAAACTGATGTGCAGGGTCACCCAATGCCACACCCTGTAACTGTTACCTAACCCCACAGGTGGCCCCCAGGTGTAAGGTGCTGACTGCTCAGCACAGCCCTCTGTTCTGCCAGATGGTCTAGATCTGGCTTTGCTGACGATCCTCCATTTATCCATTCTCCCTGGCAGATGTCCCTGAGCAGAGGCATGAGGCTGGCAGAGGGCCAGGTCACCCTAAGTGTGTCCCTCTTGCTGTGTGCATTCTGGGCAGTGCTGGCTCCTGTCAAAGGTTCTCAAGATCATCCCTCATGGTGCTACATCTCCTCTGAGGTGGTATTTCCCAAGAAGGAGCTGAACCACACCAAGGGCATTCAGATGCCTCGCTGGCTGTCCGATAGCCTGCGTTTGGGGGGCAAGAGACAAAACTTCATTTTTACTTTCAATTTCTATTAAAAATATTCCTATTTGGGGAGAGAGGGGAAGATGGAGGCTTAGGAGAACACCTTATCATGCTGATCATTTAGATTCCACCCACATCTGCCTAAATAACCCAGAAAACTTCCAGAAAGGCTAGTAGAACGGACTCTCCAGAGTCAAGCACACACAAGAAGCCTATGGAAGAGGGTAGGAAGGGCAGAGAGGCGGTGCATGCTATACGGACAGTTGGGAGGGAGCCAGGGTGGTGGAGGGGGAGACCGCCTGGAAAGGCACAGCCCCCAAAGTCTGGCTTGAAAAAACTGAGGGGCCGGACTCTGTGAGTTCTGACAGCCAGCAGGGCTTAACATCTGGGATGCTAAAAGTCAACAGCTCTGCTCTCAGAGAGCGGGGAGAGTAAGAGGACACCTGGAGGCAGAGTTGATGAGTCCCGGAAGACAGAGCTCAGCTCGGCAGGAACAAAGGCAGTGGCCAGCGCCATCTCCCTCTCCCATCCCCCAGCAGAAACCCCAAAGGGAACCAGTTCCTGTCACAAAACTTGCTTGCATCACGCAAACACCCAACACTGTGCTTCTGTGGATCCATCCCTCCGACGGGTCTGCCTTCCTCCTGGTGCTTCAGGGCCCCTACCACAGGGGACCACTGATGGCAAAGCAAGCTACACCTACCCCTCCCGCCACTGTGCACCTTGTGGATCCTCCCTGGTTAATATGCCAGATCCTATGGAAGCAGCACGCCAAGCCTCGAAGTGTGCAAGCAGCACAGACAGGGGCCACACCACTCCACGGTGAATGTTGCCCCTGGGAGAGCGTAAGATAAGGTACACACCAGTGTGACTGTGGCCCCAGCGGTGGGCTGGGGGCAGACAATGGGTCTGACTGCAGCCCCGCCCACCAACACAAGTGACACCAGACAGCACAGGGGAAGTGCCCTGCAGTTTGGAGCCACCACAGGGACTACCAAAAATGGTGAAACGGAAGAACTAGCCTGAAAAGAAACTCAAGGAAGTAGCGACACCTAACAAATTGATCAAAAACGATTTCATCAATATAACACAACAAGAATTTAGAATAATAGTCATAAAAGTAATCACAGGGCTTGAAAAAAAGCACAGAAGAAAGCAGAGAATCTATTACTAAAGAGATCAAGGGACTAAGAAATAGTCATGAGGAGCTAAAAAGTACTATAAATGAGGTGCAAAATAAAATGGAGGTGGCCATAGCATGGACTGAAGAGGCAGGGGAGAGAATAGGTGAATTACAGGATAAAATTATGAAAAAAGAGGAAGCTGAGAAAAAGAGAGAGACAAAAATCCAGGAGTATGAGGGGAGAATTAGAGAACTAAGTGATGCAATCAAATGGAACAATATCTGTATCATAGGAATTCCAGAAGAGGAAGAGAGAGAGAAAGGGGCTGAAGGTGTACTTAAACAAATCATAGCTGAGAACTTCCCTGATCTGGGGAAGGAACAAGGCATTGAAATCCAAGAGGCACAGAGAACTCCCTTCAGATGTAACTTGAATCGATCTTCTGCACAATATATCATAATGAGACTGGCAAAATACAAGGATAAAGAGAAAATTCTGAAAGCAGCTAGAGCTAAACATGCTCTAACTTAAAAAGTGAGAGCCATAAGAGTAGTGACAGACCTATCTACTGAAACTTGGCAGGCCAGAGAGGAATGGCAGGAAATCTTCAATGTGATGAACAGAAAAATGCAGCCAACAATCCTTTATCCAGCAAGTCTGTCATTCAGAATAGGAAAGATAAAGGTCTTCCCAAACAAACAAAAATGGAAGGAATTCATCACCACTAAACCAGCCCTACAAGAGATCCTAAGGGGGATTCTGTAAGTGAAATTTTGCAAGGACCACAAAGTACCAGAGACATCACTACAAGCATGAAACCTACAGATATCACAATGACTCTAAACCCATAACTTTCCATAATAAGACTGAATGTAAATGACTAAATGCTCCAACCAAAAGACATAGGGTATCAGAATGGATAAAAAAACAAGACCCATCTATTTGCTGTCTACAAGAGACTCATTTTAGACCTGAGGACACCTTCAGATTGAAATTGAGGGGATGGATAGCTATCATGCTACTGGAAGTCAAAAGAAAGCTGGAGTAGCCATACGTATATCAGACAAACTAGACTTTCAATTAAAGGCTGTAACAAGAGATGAAGAAGTGCATTATATAATAATTACAGGGTCTATCCATCAGGAAGAGCTAACAATTATAAATGTCTATGCACCGAATATGCTGGCACCCAAATATATAAAATAATTAAAAACATAAGCAACCTTATTGATAAGAATGTGATCACTGCAGGGGACTTTAACACCCCACATACAACAATGGATAGATCATCTAGACACAGGATCAATAAAGAAACAAGGGCCCTGAATGATACATTGGATCAGATGGACTTAACATATATTTAGAACTCTGCATCCCAAAGCAACAGAATATACTTTCTTCTCGAGTGCACATGGAACATTCTCCAAGATAGATTACATACTGGGTCAGAAAACAGCCCTTCATAAGTACAAAAGAACTCAGATCATACCATGCACAGTTTCAGACCAAAATGCTATGAAACTTGAAATCAACCACAGGAAAAAGTATGGAACAATTCCAAAAGCATGGAGGTTAAAGAACACCCCACTAAAGAATGAATGGGTCACCCAGGCAATTAGAGAAGAAATTAAAAAATATATGGAAACAAATGAAAATGAAAATACAACACTCCAGGGGCGCCTAGGTGGCTCAGTCGGTTGAGATTCCAACTTCGGCTCAGGTCACAATTTCCCAGCTTGTGAGTCCGAGCCCCACGTCTGGGTCTGTGCTGACAGCTCAGAGTCTGAAGCCTGCCTTAGATTGTGTGCCTCCCTCTCTCTCTGCCCCTAACCCACTCGCATCCTGTCTCTGTCTCTCTCAAAAATAAATAAACATTAACAAAAAAGAAAATACAACAATCCAAATGCTTTGGGATGCAGCAAAGGCAGTCCTGAGAGGAAAATACATTGTAATGCAAGCCTATCTCAAGAAACAAGAAAAAAATCCCAAATACAAAATCTAACAGCACACAAAAAGGAAATAGAAGCAGAACAGCAAAGACACCCTAAAACCAGCAAAAGAAGAGACATAATAAAGATCAGAGCGGAAATAAACAATATAGACTCTAAAAAACTGAAGAGCACATCAATGAAACCAAGAGTTGTTTTTTTTTTAAATAAACAAAATTGATAAACCTCTAGCCAGCCCTCTCAAAAAGAAAAGGGAGATGACACCAATAGATAAAATCATGAATGAAGATGGAATTATTACAACCAAACCCTTAGAAATACAAGCAATGATCAGGGAATACTATGAAAATTTATATGCCAACAAACTGGACAACTTGGAAGAAATGGACAAATTCCTAAGCACCCATGCACTTCCAAAACTCAAACAGGAAGAAATAGAAAATTTGAACAGACCCATAACCAGTGAAGAAATTGAATCAGTCATTAAAAATCTCCCAACAAACAAGAGTCCAGGACCAGATGGCTTCCCTGGGGAATTCTACCAGACATTTAAAGCAGAGATAATACCTCTAGTTCTCAAGCTGTTCCAAAAAAATAGAAAGGGAAGGAAAACTTCCAGACCCATTCTATGAAGCCAGCATTACTTCGATTCCTAAACCAGACAGAGACCCAGCAACAAACACAACTACAGCCCAATATCCCTGATGAATATGGATGCAAATATTCTCAATAAGATACTAGCAAATCAAATTCAACAGCATATAAAAAGAATTATTCACCATGATCAACGGGATTTATTCCTGGGCTGCAGGCCTGGTTCAACGTTCGCAAATCAATTAGTGTGATACATCACATTAATAAAAGAAAAGATAAGAACCATAAGATCTTGTCAATCGATGTAGAGAAAGCATTTGACAAAATTCAGCATCCTTTCTCAGTAAAAACCATCAAGACACTCGGGATAGAAGGAACACACTTGAACATCATAAAAGCCATTTATGAAAAGCCCACACCTAATATCATCCTCAATGGGGAAAAATTGAGATATTTCACTGCTGTTGTTTAACATAGTGTGGCAAGTGCTAGCATCAGCAATCAGACAACAAAAGGAAACCAAAGGTATCAAAACTGGCGAAGATGAAGTCAGGCTTTCACTTTTTGCAGATGACATGATACTACACATGGAAAACCCAATAGACTCCACCAAAAGTCTGCTAGAACTGATACATGAAATCAGAAAAGTCGCAAGATACAAAAGCAATGTACAGAAACCAGTTGCATTCTTATACACGAACAGTAAAGCAACAGAAAGACCAATAAAGAAACTGATCCCATTCACAATTGCACCAGGATTCATAAAATACCTAAGAATAAACCTAACCAAAGATGTAAAAGATCTGTATGCTGAAAACTATAGAAAGCTTATGAAGAAAACTGAAGAAGATGCAAAGAAATGGATAAACATTCCATGCTCATGGATTGGAAGAATAAATATTGTTAAAATGTCAATACTACCCAAATCAATCTACACAATCAAAATTGCAATCCCAATCGAAATTGCACCAGCATTCTTCTCGAAGCTAGAGCAAGCAATCCTAAAGGTTGTATGGAACCACCAAAGACCCAGAATAGCCAAATATTGAAGAAGACCAAAGTGGGAGGCATCACAATCCCAGACTTTAACCTCTACTACAAAGCTGTCATCATCAAGACAGCATGGTATTGGCACAAAAACAGACACATAGACCAATGGAATAGAATAGAGACTCCAGACTTGGACCCACAAATGTATGGCCAACTAATCTTTGACAAAGCAGGAAAGAATATCCAATGGAAAAAAGACAGTCTCTTTAACAAATGGTGCTGGAGGAACTGGACAGCAACATGCAGAAGAATTAATCTAGACCACTTTCTTACACCATTCACAAAAATAAAGTCAAAACAGATAAACGACCTGAATGTGAGACAGGAAACCATCAAAACCCTAGAGGAGAGAGCAGGAAAAAACCTCTCTGACCTCAGCCACAGCAAATTCTTACTTGACACATCTCCAGAGGCAAGGGAATTAAGAACAAAAATGAACTATTGGGACTTCATGAAGATAAAAAGCTGCACTGCAAAGGAAACAATCAGCCAAATTAAAAGGCAGCCAACGGAATGGGAAAAGATATTTGCAAATGACATATCAGACAAAGGGCTAGTATCCAAAATCTATAAAGAACTCATCAAATTCCACGCCTGATACACAAATAACCCAGTGATGAAATGGGCAGAAGACATGAATAGACACTTCTCTAAAGAAGACATCCAGACGGCCAACAGGCACATGAGAAGATGCTCAACATCACACCTCATCAGGGAAATACAAATGAAAACCACACTGAGATACCACCTCATGCCAGTCAGAGTGGCGAAAATGAACAAATCAGGAGACTATAGATGCTGGAGAGGATGTTGAGAAACGGGAGCCCTCTTGCACTGTTGGTGGGAATGCAAACTGGTGCAGCCATTCTGGAATATAGTGTGAATGTTCCTAAAAAATTAAAAATAAGTCTACCCTATGACCCAGCAATAGCACTGCTAGGAATTTACCCAAAGGAAACAGGAATGCTGATGCATAGGGGCACTTGTACCCCAATGTTTATAGCACCACTTTGAACAATAGTCAAATTATGGAAAGGGTCTAAATGTCCATCAACTAATGAATGAATAAAGAAATTGTGGGATCTATTCACAATGGAATACTACCTGACATTGAGAAAGAATGAAATGTGGCCTTTTGCAGCAATGTGGATGGATCTGCAGAGTGTTGTGCTGAGTGAAATTAGTCATATGGAGAAAGACAGATACCGTATGTTTTCACTCTTATTTGGATCCTGAGAAACTTGACAGAAGACCATGGGGAAGGGGAAGAAAAAACAAGTTAGACAGGGAGGGAGTCAAACCATCACGGACTCTAAAAAACTGAATAAACTGAGGGTTGATGGGAGGTGGGAGGGAGGGGAAGGTGGGTGATGGGTATTGAGGAGGACACCTGTTGGGATGAGCATTGGGTGTTGTATAGAAACCTATTTGACAATCAATTTCATATTTACAAAATAATCTTATTTAATTGTCATTACTATGTTTTTTTAGTTTTATGTAAATTTTTTCAAATTCCATTTTATTTCCATCATTTTACTTTAGTCTACTACAGTATATTCACGTTTTCAAATTATCAAATGATTTTTTTCTTTTCTTTATCTTTATTGTCTTTTTCATTTCTTTACTTTTTTCTTAAATACAGAACAAAAAATTCATAATTTTTATTAAAAATATTTTTATTTAATTTTTTCTACTATATACTATACTTTTGTCTATATTAATTTCAAATTCTATTTTACTCCCATCTACCCATTTTACTCTACATCAGTGTATGCATTGTTTCAAATTCTCAAATGATTTACTTTGCCCCCTTTTTTTCCCCTAATCTGTCAAACCACTTTCAACACCTAAACAAAACACACCTAGGATCTAGCATTAACTATTAGATTTGTGTGTGTGTGTGTGTGTGTGTGTGTGTGTGTGTGTGTTTAATTTTTAATTTTTTTTGAAACTTTGTTTTATTTCAATATTTCTACTTCATTAATTCCTTTTCTCTCTTCAAAATGACAAAACAAAGAAATTCACCCCAAAAGAAAGACCATGAAGAAACGACAGCCAGGGATTTAACCAACATAGGTGAAAGCAAGATGTCTGAACCAGAATTTAGAATCATGATAATAAGAATACTAGCTGGAGTCAAAAATAGATTAGAATCCCTTTCTGAAGAGATAAGAGAAGTAAAAAAAAAATAGCCAGAATGAAATTAAAAATGCTATACCTGAACTTCAATCACGGATGGATGCAACTGTGGTAAGGATGAATGAGGCAGGACAGAGAATCAGCGATATAGAGGACAAACTTATAGAAAATAATGAAGCAGAAAAAAAGAGGGAGATTAAGGCAAAAGAGCATGATTTAAGAATTAGAGAAATCAGTGACTCATTCAAAAGGAACATCAGAATCATAGGGGTCCCAGAAGAGGAAGAAAGAGAAATAGGGGTAGAAGGGTTATGTGAGCCGATCATAGCGGAAAACTTTCCTAACCTGGGGAAAGACACAGACATCAAAATCCAGGAAGCACAGAGGACCCCCATTAGATTCAACAAAAACTGCCCAGCAACAAGGCATACCATAGTCAAATTCACAAAATACTCAGGCAAGGAGAGAATCATGAAAGCAGCAAGGAAAAAAAGTCCCTAACATACAAGGGAAGACAGATCAGGTTTGCAGCAGACCTATCCACAGAATCTTGGCAGGCCAGAAAGGAGTGGCGGAGTCTATTCAGTGTGCTGAATCAGAAAAGTATGCAGACTAGAATTCTTTATCCAGGGAGGCTGTCATTCAAAATAGAAGGAGAGATAAAAGTTTCCCAGACAAACAAAAATTAAAAGAGTTTTTGACCACTAAACCAGCCCTGAAAAAAAAATTTAAGGGGGACTCTCTCAGGGGACAAAAGATGGGAAAAAAAATATATACATATATATATATAAGCAAGAAAGATTAGAAAGGACCAGAGAACACCATCAGAAACTCCAGCTCTACAAGCATCATCATGGCAATAAACTCATATCTTTCAGTACTCACTCTAAACCTCAGTGGACTCACTGCCCCAATCAAAAGACACAGGGTAACGGAATGGATAAGAAAACAAGATCCATCTATATGCTGTTCACAAGAGACCCACTTTAGACATAAAGACACCTTCAGATTGAACATAAGGGGATGGAGAACCATCTATCATGCTAATAGTCAACAAAAGAAAGCCCGAGTAGCCATACTTATATCAGACAATCTAGACTTAAAAATACTGTATCAAGAGATGCAGAAGGGCATTCTATCATGATCAAGGGGTCTATAGACAAAGAAGACCTAATAATCGTAAA
The DNA here is from genome assembly GCF_046562875.1 of Panthera onca. Lineage (NCBI taxonomy): Eukaryota > Metazoa > Chordata > Mammalia > Carnivora > Felidae > Panthera > Panthera onca. The sequence goes on along the minus strand of NC_138344.1, from coordinate 146,485,168 downwards.
TATTTATGTGCCAAATGGGAGAGCACATAAATATATAAATCAATTAATCACAAACATAAAGAAACTCACTGATAGTAATACCATAATATTAGGAGACTTCAACACCCCACTGACAGCAATGGACAGATCATCTCAACAAAAAATCGACAAGGAAAGAATGGCTTTGAATGACACACTGGACCAGATGGACTTAACAGATATATTCAGAATATTTCATCCTAAAGCATCAGAATATGCATTCTTCAGCGCACATGGAACGTTCTCCAGAATAGACCATATACTGGGACACAAATCAGCCCTAAGTAAGTACAAAAAGATTGAGATCATACAGTGCATATTTTCAGACCACAATGCTGTGAAACTCAAAATCAACCACAAGAAAAAATTTCGAAAGGAAAAAATACTTGGAGAATAAAGAACATCCTACTAAAGAATGAATGGGCTAACCAAGCAGTTAAGAGGAAGTTAAAAAGTATATGGAAGTCAATTAAAATGATAACACCACAACCCAAAACCTCTGGGACGCAGCAAAGGTGGTCATAAGATGAAAGTATATAGCATTCCAGGCCTTCCTAAAGAAGGAAGAAAGATCTCAGATACACAACCTAAACTTACACCTTAAGGAGCTGGAAAACGAACAGCAAATAGAAACCAAAACCAGCAGAAAACAGGAAATAATAAAGATTACAAAAGAAATTAATGCTATCGAAACAAAACAAAACAAAAAAAAAAAAACAGTAGACCAAATCAATGAAGCCGGAAGCAGGTTCTTTGAAAGAATGAACAAAATTGATAAACCACTAGCCAGTTTGATCAAAAAGAAAAAGGAAAGGATGCAAATAAGTAAAATCAAGAATGACAGAGGAAAGATCACAACCAACACAACAGAAATAAAAACAATAATAAGAGAATATTATGATCAATTATATGCCAATAAAATGGGCAATCTGGAAGAAATGGGAAAATTCCTAGAAACATATACACTACCAAACTGAAACAGGAAGAAATATAAAAATTTGAACAGACCAATAACCAGTAAGGAAATAGTATTAGTAATCAAAAATCTGTCAAAAACAAGAGTCCAGGGCCAGATGGCTTTCCAGGGGATTCTACCAAACATTTAAGGAAAAGTTAACACCTATTGTCTTGAAGCTGTTCCAAAACATAGAAATGGAAGGAAAACTTCCAAACTCTTTCTGAAGCCAGAGTTACCTTGATTCCAAGAGCAAACAGACACCACACTACAAAGGAGAACTATAGACCAATTTCCCTGATGAACATGGATGCAAAAATCCTCAACAAGATATTAGCCTACCAGATCCTACAATACATTAAAAAAATTATTCACCACGACCAAGTGGGATTTATACCTGGGATGCAGGGCTGGTTCAATATCTGCAAAGCAATTAACGTGATTCATCACATCAATAAAAGAAAGGACAAGAACCATATGACCCTCTCCATAGATGCAGAAAGCATTCGACAAAATACGGCATCCTTTCTTGATAAGAACCCTCAAGAAAGTACGGATAGAAGGAGCACACCTCGAGATCATAAAAGCCATATATGAATGACCCAACACTAATATCATCCTCAATGGGGAAAACGTGAGAGCTTCAATGTGCTTAGTGTTACTACAACAGTGAAGAACTAAGGTTTCTCTGCACAGAATTCTGGGGCCTAAATTCCTTTTTCTGGTGCTAAGGACATTTCTCCCCTCCTGGTACAAAAAGGGTGTATTTCACATAGGAGATTTATATTCTGTTTAGGGAACAAAGGATGGTCAGTGCGTCTCTGCACTGGCTGTTTCTCAAGCATGTTTCATTCCAGCGGCATATTTGGGGTGGCATATTCTGCTCCCCTCCACCATGTAATGCTGGAGTAGAGACACTGGAATAAAAGTCCTGTGAGTCTTGACAGGAACCTCCCTGCAGGGCCGGGCCTAGACTGCAGGGAGCTTTCAGTACTACCCAGCACCAGGCTGCTACCCCAGGTGAGTAGGTGCACAAGGGGTGAGGAAGGCTTTCCTGTCAGAAGCCAGTGTTTCCTTTTCCAGAAAGCAATCTAAAATATCAGTAGATGAGGGATGCTAAAGGGTGTTTAAATATCCTGTTCCATCAGATGCAAATAGTGCTCAGAGCACTAGGTTAAGTATGGGTGTGTCTGTGCCCTGAGAGCATCACCGTACAACGCCATCCTCTACCGGAGACCCTGAGACACATCCCCTCACGATGGACTGGAGCTGGAGAATCCTCTACCTGGTGGCAGTGGCGACAGGTAAGGGTCAGCCAAGTCCCTGGACACAGGAGTGGACCAGGACCAGTCAACATTGATTTCATCCGCTCTTGTCCCCTCTCTACAGGTGTGCACTCCCAGGTTCTGCTGGTGCAGTCTGGGGCTGAAGTGAGGAAGCCTGGGGCATCAGTGAAGATCTTCTGCAAAGCATCTGGATACAGCTTCACTGATTACTTTATGCACTGGGTGCGACAGGCTCCTGCACAAGGGCTTGAGTGGATGGGAAGCACTGACCCTGAAGATGATTCTACAAGCTATGCACAAAAGTTCCAGAGCGGACTCACTCTGACAGCAGACACATCCACAAACACAGCCTACATGGAGCTAAGCAGTCAGTGGTCTGCAGACACAGCCATGTATTACTGTGCAAGGACACAGTGAGGGGTTGTCAGTGTGAGCCCAGACACAAACCGCCCTGTAGAAGAAGATCAGGACCGCCAGGGGGTGCACACTATGCACCATTCTGTTTGTGTTCCCAGGAGCAGGTGCAGGTAGGGGTTGTTGGAAGGTTTTGTGCCATGGCCTGGGGCTTCCTCTCCATACAGCAGTTTCCCCCAGGAAGCCTCTCTGGACACATGATTCTGTGCTTACCTACTCGGGTCTGGTTTACAAAGTTTGTTTTACCAGGAACACTATACTTACATGAACAAGTGATAGAGTCTCTTACAATTGCTTAACCTTGTACTAAATATCGATGGTTTACATGTATCCTGATGCACATCAACTGAACATTTACAGGAGTCCCAGGTGCGCTCACTTTGCATCTAGGACCACAGGATCCCATAGCTCCTGGTTATCCTCACCCTGCTCTTGTCCCAGTCAAACACCATGACACTTCATTCATGTCACTTTGCTTCTCAGAACTTTATATGTGTTACAGTTTTCTTCAAATACTTGAAACTACAAGAGAAAAAGCATCTACATGTATTAGTCAGGATAATCCTGAGGAACAGAACACAAAGCACATTGGCTTACATGACTAAATAGGCTGAGAAGTCCCATGATATGCTATCACATGCTGGATACCCAGTAAAGTCAAAGGTGTAATTCTCATCTGATTCCAAACTAGACTCAAGTCTGAGAATGTGGGGACCTGATGGTTTAACTTTCACTCCAAGGGCAAGAGGAAGCCAATGTTACAGCTCAAGCAGGCACACAAGAAGTAAAAATGAGAGAATTTGCTTCACTTTTATTTTTATTCTATTCATAACCGTAATGGATTGGGTGATGCCCACTTACCAAGACACCAAAACGCAAGAACACAGTGCACACAGCACTCACCACAAACCCTTCCTGAAGCGCCAGTCTCCGTACAGCATATGAACTCTTCTTAATGTAGCCATGACTCTCAGAAGCAGAAAACATAACAGGTTTTCTAAAACACAGAAGAACACAGAGACCTAGACAATATGAGAATATGGAGGAATTCATCCCCAAAGAGAGAACAAGAAAGGATCATATCCAGAGATCTAATCAAAACAGATATAAGGAATAGGCCTAAAACAGAACTGAAAACAACAATAGTAAGGATAATGGATGGGCTTGAGAACAGCATAGAAGACATCAAGATATGCATATATGCATACCACAGAGATAAAAGACATAAAAACTGGTCAACGGTGAAATTTAAAAATTCTATGAAAGAGACATGATGCTTACGGCACATAATAATGGGTGGAAGCAGCAGAGGGATGACTAAGTGATATAGAAGATAAAATTATGGAAAATTAGGAATCAGAAAAGAGAGGGTAAACTAACTTCTTGGGTTATGGATGTAGACTTAGAGAACTCAGCCACTCTGTACAGTGTAGTAAAATTCCTTTCATAGGAGTCCCAAAAGAAGAGAGGGAAAAAGGGACAGAAGGTTTATCTGTGCAAATTGTAGCTGAAAGTTGCCCTAACCCAAGGAAGGAAATGAACATCCAAATCCAGAAGGCACAGAGAACTCCTATCAAAATCAACAAATGTAGGCCATTACCAAGAGAAATCATAGAAAATTGACATAATAGAGAGATAAAGGAAAAATCCTAAAAGCAGCAAGAGAAAAGAAGTCCCTAAGAAGGGAAGGCAAATAAGGTTAGTTCCATTCACAGAAACTTACCAAGAGAGAAGGGAGTGTCATCATACATTCAATGTGCTGAATGGGAAAAAAATGGGCAGGGAAGAATACTTTATCCAGGAAGTTTCTCATTGAGAAGAAGGAGAGATAAAGAGCTTCCCAGACAAACAAAATCTAAAGGAGTCTCTGACCCCTAACCCAACCCTGCAAGAAATACTAAAGGGGACTCTTTGAGTGGGAAAGAAAGACCAAAAGCAACAAACATTAGAAAGGAATAGAATAAATCTCCAGAAAAAAAATTACTTTACAGAAACATTGTGATAACACAATTACACTAATATCATATCTTTCAGTAATCACTGTGAATGTAAATGAACTAAAAAGTCCAGTATAAAGACACAGAGTATCAGAATGGATTAAAAAAACAAGAACCATGTATATTCTGCCTATAAAAGACTACTTTGAGACCTAGAGATACCTGTTGATTGAAAGTGAGGGGTTGCAGAACAATTTATCATGCTACTGGACAAAAAAAGAAAGCTGTAGTACCATATTCATATCAGGCAACCTGGATTTAAAATACAAAGACTGCAAAAAGAGATGAAGAAGGGCATTATATCATAAAGTGGTCTATCCAACAAGAAGCACTAACAAGTGTAAATATTTATGACCACAAATTGGGGCACTGAAATATGTAAAGCAATTAATGACATAAAAAAACTCATTGATAATAATACACTAGTAGTAGGAGACTTGCACTTGTAAGTAGGGGACACCCCACTTGCAACAATGAACAGATAGTGTAAGAAGAAAATCAAGAAGGAAACAATGGCTTTGAATGACACAGGTGCAGATGGACTTAACAGATATATTCAAAACATTCCATCTTAAAGCAGCAGAATACATTCTTGTCGAGTGCACATGGAACATTCTCCAGAACAGATCACATACTGGGTCATAAATCAGCCCCTACAAGTACAAAAAGATTGAGACTATGGCATGCATATTTTCAGATCAGAACACTATGAAACTTGGAGTCAACCACAAGGAAAAATTTGGAAACACCACTAATAGTTGGAGTAAAAGACCATTGCACTGAAGAATAAAGCGGTTGACCAGGAAATTAAAGAAGAAATAAAAATACATGGAAGCAAATGAAAATGTTAGCGTTGACGGTCCAAATCCTGTGGGATGCAGCAAAAGCAGGTTTAAGATGGAAGTAGATAGCAGTACAGGCCTAACACGATAAAAATAAAATTTTAAACACACAACCACTTTACACCTAAAGAAGCTAGAAAAGGAAGAGCAAATGAAGCCTAAAGTCAGACGAGGAGGGTAAACAATCATAGAGTATCTATAAATGGCATAGAAAGAAACAAAAACAGTAGAACAGATCAACAAAACTTTTAGGTTGCTTTCTGAAAGAATGAATAAAATTGAACTTCCTGGACCAGATTATTCAAACAGAAAAGAAAAAGGACCCAAAGAGACAAAATCATGAATTTCATGGGACAGATCACAACCAACACCAGAAATACAATCAATTATAAGAGAATATTATGAAAAACTATATACCAACCAATTAGGCCATCTGGAAGAAATGAATAAATTCCCAGAAACATGTAAACTACCAAAATTTCAACAGGAAGAATTAGAAAAGGAGAATTACAGACCAATTGCCCAGGTGAACATGGATGCAAAAATTATCAACAACATACTTACAAATTGAATCCAACAGTACATTAAAAGAATCATTTACCAGGATGAAGTCGGATTTATTCCTGGGGTGCAAGGATGGATCAATATTAACAATGAATCAAAGTTATACACCATATCAATAATAGGAGAAGACCCAAATGATCCTTTCAATAAATGCAGAGAAGCATTTGATAAACTACACTATCTTTTCTTGATAAAAACCATCAAGCAAGTAAAGATAGATGGAAAATTCTTCAATGACATAAAGGCCATATACAAAACACGCACTGTTAACATCATCCTCAATGGGGAAACACTGAGTGCTCTCCACATATGGTCAGGAACATGACAGGGATATCCACTGTCACTAAGTTTGTTCAACGTAGTAATAGAAGGCTTAGCCTCTGCAATCAAACAAGGAAAAGGAATAAAACGCATAGACATTTGAAAGGAATAAGTCAAGCGTTCACTCTTTGCAGATTACATGATACTCTATGTGGAAAATCCAAAAGATTCCACCAAAAGACTTCTAGGACGAGACAAAACTCAGAAAAGTTGTAGGATACAAAGACAACATCAAGTTATTGGCACTATATACATACACCAAAAATGAAGCAGAAAAGAGAGACATTAAGGAAACAGACCCATTTACAATTGCACCAAAAATCATAACATACCTAGGAATAAACCTAACCAAAGATGTTAGAGATCTGTATGCTAAAAACTATAGAAAGCATATGAAGCAAATTACACAAGACACAAAGGAAGAGCATTCCATGGTCATGGATTGGGAAACAAATATTGGTAAAATATCAATACTACCCAAAGCAATCTACACATTCAATGTGATCCTTACCAAAATAACACCAACATTCTTCACAGAAAAAGAACAAAGAATTTTAAAATTTGTATAAAACCAGAAAACACCGAATAGGCAGAGCAATGTTGAAAAAGAAATCCAAACCTTGAGGGATCACAATTCTAGACTTCAAGCTGTATTACGAAGCTGTAATCATCAAGATAGTATGGTACTGGCACAAAAATAGACACATACATGAATGGGACAGAATAGAGAACCAGATGTGCTGAACAGTCTGTTCAGCAAATGGTGCTGGGAAAACTGGATATTAACATGCAGAAGAATGAATCTGGCACACTTTCCTACAGCAAACACAAAAATATATTCAAAATGGATGAAAAACCTAAATGTAAGACCAAAAAGCATCAACATCTATAAGAGAAAACAGGCAGAAACCTCTTTGACCTCGACCTCAGCAACTTCTTAATACACAAGCCTCTAGAGGCAAGGAAAACAAAAGCAAAAAATGAACTATTGGGACCTCATCAAGATAAAAAGCTTCTGCACAGTGGAGGAAACAGTCAACAACACTAAGTGGCAACTGACAGAGGAGTGAAGATATTTGAAAATGACATACATGGTAAGAGTTAGTATCCAAAATCTATAAGAACTTAACAAACACAGAAGAACAAATAAATATCCAGTGAATGGTCAAAAGACATGAGCAGACACTTTTCCAAAGAAAACATCTGGATGGCTAAGAGACACATGAAAAGATGCTCAACATCACTCATCATTGGGGAAAATCAATTCAAAATCATGATAAGATACCACCTCACACCTGTCAGAATGGCTAAAATGAACAATTCAGGAAACAACAGATATGGGCAAGGATGTGGAGACAGAGGAACCTTCCTATACTCTTGGTGGGAATGCAAAGTGGTGTGACCACACTGGAGAAGAGTTTAAAAAGTCAAAATAGAATTACCTTATGTCCCACCAATTTCTCTACAAGGTATTTACACAAAGGACACAAAAATTCTGATTCAAATAGCTACACGGGTGATGGAGATTATGTAGGTCACTTGTGATGCGCACTGGATGTTAATGTATGTGATGAATCACTAAATTTTATTCCCAAAACTAAAACTACACTACATGTTAACTAACAAAGATGTAAATAAATAAAATCTTCATATATTAAAAAACAGGGGAAAAAAAGGAAGGGGGCAAATGTTGTTACAAATGGTCATAACCAATGGGATCTAGGGCAGTGAGTCTAACAACTTGCATTTACCCATTTTATCCCTAACTGGTAGTGGACATTAATTAACAAACATACTCAGGATTCCCAATGTTGGTGCCACGTGAGTGGGAATTCAAACCCCAGCTGCCCATCCCTGCTTCTCTGTGACCCCGTCTCATGGGCAGTCTGTCTAGACAGCTGGCATCTATGTATTGCCTGTGTGTAGACGTCCTTGCTCCTGGACCAGGCTCATTCACCCAGGTCTGCTGGGTACTCAGAAAGCACAGACTAGTGTCACCCGGCATTCCTTGTACTTCCCATTCCTCACTAGGGAACAAGCTCAGCCTTGAGGATGCATGGTTACCATGTGCTGTTCCACTGGTCTACACCACCTGACACCACCCATGTATTCCAGTACTTGCTTCTGAAGGGAATTTCCAAACAGATGACAAATTCACTAGTGATTTACACCAAAAAATAATTGGATCCAAGTGAGGGCACAATATTGGATTTTAGCTGCATGTTAAGGGGAACTTTGCTTTCATTCTTAGAAGACAGAGAAGAGGTTTATACCAGAGACAAGTTCACAAGGATGGATCCTCCCAGAACCAGCAGTGGACCATCGCCTTACTGAGAGAGGGTACATTTCACATACAATAGAGCTGTGAATGTATAACATTTGGAGGGAGTGACCTCAGAGGGTGGGGGGGCCACAGGGTGGCCAGAACATCTCTTTACCCTCAGGTGAGGGACCTCCCGAGTCATGTCACTTGTCCACAATACAGTCAGCTTAGGGTGGCTATGGTTCTGGTCTTACATCCCAGAGCCCAGTTTGTAGGGCTGCCCCCGAACTCCACTGGCTAGTGTCCAACATCGTCCAATCAAGGCTGCAGAAAACAGGATGCATGTCATCCCCAGAAGTCCTCTCTCAATGGCAATGACACCTTTATGTGTCTTTCCTTGTTGTTATCTGTCTTTCTTCATGTTTCTTTCCTTACCGTTTCTCTTCACCTCAGAGCATTTTGGGGACATCCATGCATATCCACCTGGGTTCAGTTAAACACTCAGATCCAGAGGGAGACTTGAACTTCATGCAAGAAAGTGTCTGTGCCTGGTGATGAGGGGTTTCATCCCACAATTCTCAAGGTATTCCCTCCCACAGATGTGCTGTCTTCAGGACCTACTCATCTTCAGTTCCGAGATGGACATTTGGTGACTGCCCATCTGTGTCCTGAACGCCATCCCCAGACTCATACACATGGCAGTAATATCAATGTGTCAAAATTAATCTCATGTGACAAGTCCCTTTGGCCACATAAGTTATTCTACACAGGTTCAAGAATGACATAGACGAACACAGTCCACACTGATGTCAGGGAAAGTTCACCTCCCTCCCACATGACACTCACATTACCACACCCCCAAATCCTGCAACATGTCAAATCATTACATATTAAGTCAAGTCCAAAACGTACCTAAATTTCACTACCTCTAAAACCCCAAATCTAACCATGTAGCTTGGGTAGGGTGAGACCATGGTGCCTTCCATCCTGGGGTGAAACTCTCTCCATCAGCCGACCTGCATTTCTAGAAAACCATTTTTGTTTTCTGAATGCTTCTGCATGGTAACCATAACATAACAGGTACTGACATTCCTATGCCAGAAGAAATACAGTGTAATTTAGAAGTGCATCACCAACAAGAAACAATTTGATTATCAATCTGGGGAAACCCATTAGGTTCAAAGACAGAATGCTCTGAATCTCAGACTCCAACGTGTCTCTGGGATTCACACTTCCTTTTTTCTTGAAGGTGGTGCATGTTTGAAGCTGAGCACATTTATCCCAGCTTCATGAAAGTAGAATTTCTGAGCCCAAAAATCTTTCTTTTCGTTCTCTCGATTATCAAATGAAAAGTTCTTCTGACTCTTGCCAGCTGATAAGGATAACTATTCAAGATTGTTGCTCACCAATGATTAAAGGAAATATAACTGTATATTTATAGGCAAAAAGCAGAGTGAAGGGTTCAAAGATGGAAAATATGTAGGAGGAGACATCCTGTGAACAGTAGGGTCTGCAGTGCTCATGATGGAAGGGTCTCACCCTTGCCTGTTGCATAAATGGGGAGGGGAATAAAGGAGTCACTGTAACTCTGCAGGGGTCTGTGAAACAACAGGAGCACGGGGACCACCGGGGGGCAATCACAACCACCAGGGGGAACTCAGAGACCAGGGAGCTCATGATCCAGGACAAGAGATTGGTTGAGGACTGGTCTCCTCGGAAGGGCTTTCAGATCCAGACTCTGCACACTTATTCTGATATGAATACAGCAAAGAGTTTGTAAAGCTGTGGAAACACACAAGTGTCCTCCCTGTTTAAATAAACCATGATAAGGGGAATACACAATTTTCCCAGGGTCAGACACTGGGATAAATACATCTTTGATCATTCTCACATTAACAAGAGGTTAGAAGAATAATGATCTCCATTTCATAGATGAAGAAATATTTTTAATTAACATCATCCTTCCTGTTCTCAGGTGTTTTGCCTTCAACATATTTTAATAAAATTCAACCATTTTAACGTTATTGAGGCTTTCTTTTTTTAATGTTTATTTATTGTTATGGGAGGGAGAGACAGACTACGAGCGGGCAAGGGGAAGAGAGAGAGAGGAGACACAGTATCAGAATATCAAGCAGTCTCCAGGCTCTGAGCTGTCAGCACAGAGCACGACACAAGGCTCAGACTCATAAACTGTGAGACCATGACCTGAGTCAAAATCGGACACTTAACCAACTGAGCCACCCAGAGGCTCCATATTGAGGGTTTCCATTGATGTCCACATAGGGTTCATGTGTAAATGACCCCTTGTGTTTGTAGAAAAACCCTGGCATCTCCATCAGCTCTGTGAGTCTCTGTCGAGGCTTCTCACTCTCTCCAATTTGTGACAGAATAGACCTGGCTTCCACCCATCACTCTCCTGGGACTTCTAGAAAGTCAGGAACCTGCAAAACTCACTGGGATGTCCAGCCTTGTCCTGCATGTGGTTCAGGAGGCCGGTGGGTCCCCTGATGGAGAGCACAGGTCCAGATACTGGGACTACTCTCACCTCATACGTGATCTTGGACATTCACACACTCTGTCTCTGCCGCAGTGTATCTGTTAACCTGTACAATGGTGGTATACTGATTCTTACCTCAAGTGTTTGGGTTCATATGTGAAAATAAGGATTATCATGGGTACTTATAATCACTGCAGCAAAATCACAAATTAATAAATCACAATGTCCTGAAAGATATTGTGACACCAAACACTGCCCCATCCCTTACACCTGCCAAAGGTCACTCTGGCTTCTTGAGGATTCTGTTGCAAAATTTACTATATTGTCAAAGGACATCTGTATGCTGATTAAACCCTCCCATCCCTGAAACTGTAGCTGGGAGAAGAGCCCCAGCCCCTAAGTGTTCACATTCAGTGATCAGAACAGAACACAGACATCTCACCATGGAGTTTGGGTTCACTTTGGTTTTCCTTGGTTCTATTTTAAACAGTAATTCATGATGAACAAGAAACACTGACTATGTTAGTGGATATGAGTGAGAGAAACAGTGGATGTGTGACATTTTCCTGACTTGTATCCGTAGATGTCTTGTGTGACGTACAGCTGGTAGAGTCTGGGGGAGAACTGAGAAGCCTGGCGGGGGAGGGGGTCCCTGAGACTCTCCTGTGCAGTCTCTAGATTCACCTTCAGTAGCTAATTGATGAGGTGGGTCTGCTAGACTCCAGGGAAGGGGCTGAATGGGGGTCTTCATATCTGTATGTTATAAGATAAGGACCAAATGTCATTATTTTACTCACTGGAATTCAAAACCACTTATGAAAGAGGCCATTTTTTCCCTAATTTTAATTCTATGAAATCTCATGGAGGATTTGCTGACTGCATCCAGACACATTTCACTCTGGTCTCTGTAACCTGCTCCACTGGTCTGTGTGTCTGACTCTGTGCCAGCAGCACAGTGTTATAGACAATGTACCTCTGCAATATACTTAGAAAGGAGGATGTGTGCTGTCTCCAGGTTTGTTCTTCTTTCTCAGGATTGTTTTCTCACTTCTGTGTGCTTTGTGGTACCATATACATAAGAATTTCCCAGATACATTCATTGGCATTTTTATTAACTCAACTAATACTAGAAATTATTAGAACAGATAAAAGGAATAAAAAGTGTAATAAAACAAAAAATTAACAAATTGAAATTGATATCTGGAAAGCTAAATGCAATTGAAAAAGCATCTCTACTAGGAAAATAGGTAAAACTCAAACAGATACAATCAGAATTAAGGAGGGGACATAACTGATACCAAAGAAGTGAAAAACAATAACAGAAAATTCCTAGATAGTTATAGACCCATTATTAGATAACTAAGGGCAACTAGGCAATTTCCAGAGACAAACAATCCGCAAGACTGTACTTGAAGAAACAGAAAATTAACAGGATGAAAACAAATAAAATTCAATCTATAATCTAATCATACACCGCCCCAAAAGAAAAAAGTCAGCTTAGTAACACAGAGCTTTATCTATGAATTATATCAAAATATAAAAGACACTTAATGACAGTACCTCTCAGACTCTTACCAAAAACTGAAAAGAAAGGAATATGCCCCAATTCATCTACAAGACCAACCTTACTATGCTGCAAAATTGAAAGACACCATAAGAAGAGAAACTAAAGGCCAATATCTCAGATGGACATACATGCAAAACTCCTAGCAAGTGAATGCAACAGCACAATGAAAGGGTCATATGTGACAATGCAGTCACATCTGTTGATCATCTAGTTCATCATCTATTGATACATATAAAACTAGACAAAATTCAACAAATTGTCATTATTAGAAATTCTCAGCAACTGAGGGAAAGAAAGAAATAACCTCCACAAAATCGTGGCCATAGATGAAAAGGCCACACCTGACAGCATATTTAACAGTGAAAAACTGAAGCTTTTCCTGTCACATTAGGAGCCAGGCAAGGATGCTCATTCCCTACATAGGTATTCCACATGGTAACATGAAGACCAGTAAAATATGGCACCCAATGTATGTCATCTTGTCACATTGCTTATTTGGAGGAAAGTCACTTGAGTAACAGCTAGTCTAAGGAAACTGTGACCCTCCTTTGTCCCCTTGAGAGCAGGAAATAAATCTCTCCTGGGAAACTTCTTCCCCTCTACCAGAATGGAAGAACCATCCTTACACCAGAAATGGGAACTTTAGCACCAAGAAAGCTGTGCAAACAAGCCTTGTTAATTCCTCACTAATTAACTTGCCCAAACCCAAATCTCTGTCTTGTTAACTCTTCACAAATCCATTTTTTTTTTCTAAAAGGCACAAGGGCCACCTACTTTCTTCATTCTCTGGGTGTCATATTATTAGGAAGCTTGTGCACATGCAAATGAAATTTATTCTCTTCTGTAGATCTGTCTTATGTCAATTGAATCCTTAGACCAGACAAAGAACACAGAAGCAAAGAAGGAAAAAGCTTGCTGCTCCTACAAGTTCCAGATGTACCCATAAAAATTAGGTAAGAAAATGAAATAAAGACATGTAAATCAGTAAGAAGAAAATTATTTGTTTGAGAATCACGCAAACTTACATATAGTGAAACTTTAGAAACTCCACAAAAAAAGTATCAGAACTAATAAACTCAGGAAAAGTTCAGGGTACAAATCAACATACAAAAATATGTTGTATTTCCACACACCTAAAACATAGTATATGAAAAAAATAACAAAATCACACAATTGAAAATGGCACAAAATGGAGCATCTGTGTGGCTCAATCCGTTAAGTGCCTACTGTTGATTTTGGCTCGGGTCATGATCTCATGGTTCTTGAGTTTAATTCTGAGGTAGGGTCTGCAATGATTGTTTACAGCCTGCTTGGGATTCTCTGTCCCTTTCTCTCTCTCTGATCTCTCTCTCCTTCTATCTATCACACAAAAATAAACACATATTAAAATTATATGGCACAAAATAAAGTATTTAGGATTAAATTTCACTAAAAAGTAAAATAGCATACCAAACATGACGTGCTGGGAGAAAGACATGTAAAATGGCAAACACAGATGAAAAGATCACTGTGTTCACAGATCAGAATTATTTATACTGTCACAGTCCCTTCTGCAAGAAGTGATCTAGAAGTGCCTCTCAAACACTGGTTTTAAATTTGAAACAAATCTAAGTCTGGAGCCTGATATATACTCAGAGGATATGCAAATAGGGCCCTCCCTGTGCTGATTAAACCAGTCCAGCTCCATCCCTGCAGCTGGGAGAGGAGCCCCAGCCCCGGGAGTCCCAGGTGTTCCCATTCTGTGATCAGCACAGAACACACACACCTCACCATGGAGTTTGTGCTGGGCTGGGTGTTCCTGGTTGCTCTTTTAAAAGGTAATTCATGGTGAACGAGGGACACTGAGTCTGTGAGTGGATATGAGTGAGACAGTGGATGTGTGACAGTTTCCTGACCAAGATGTCTTGTGTCTGCAGGTGTCCAGTGTGACGTGCAGCTGGTGGAGTCTGGGGGAGACCTGGTGCAGCCTGGGGGGTCCCTGAGACTCACCTGTGTGGCCTCTGGATTCACCTTCAGTAGCTATGCAATGAGCTGGGTCCGCCAGGCTCCAGGGAAGGGGCTGCAGTGGGTCGCATATATTTATACTGATGGAAGTAGCACATACTACGCAGACTCCGTGAAGGGCCGATTCACCATCTCCAGAGACAACGCCAAGAACACGCTGTATCTGCAGATGAACAGCCTCAAGACCGAGGACACGGCCACATATTACTGTGCAAGAGACACGGTGAGGGGACCTCACTGGGAGCCCAGACACAAACCTCCCTGCAGGGGGGATCAGCACCACCAGGGGGCGCACACTATGCACAATTCTACTTTGTGTTCCCAGGAGCAGGTGCAGATGGAGGTTAAAGGAAGCTTTCCTGTCAGGGTCTGGGGCTTCCTCTCCACACAGCAGTTTCTCTAGGGAGCCTCTCTGGTCACAGGATTCTGTGTTTATCTATTAACTCTCTGAATTAGCAACTGTGTTGTCATAGGAAAACTACCCTAACGTGCACAAAGACACAGTTGTTTGCATTGCTTACTCCTGTCTCTCAGTATGAGTGAATTGCTGATTTCCTGACGCACAACAGCTGAACCTTTACAGGAGTCCCAGATGCACTCACTGTGCAGCCAGGACTACAGGATCCCCCAGACCCCCATTATCTTCACCCAGCACTTGTCCCAACAATGTGACACACTTCCCTCCTGGCACTTGCTACTCAGGACTTTAAATGAGCTACAGCTTTATCCAATTCCTCTAAAGAAGAGATAATTCATCTCCATGTATTAGTCAGGATTCTCCCGAGGAACAGAAACCAAAGAACATTGGTTTCCATGACTAAATACATTGATAAGCCCCCACATTCCACTCTCACATGCTGGAGACCCAGGAAAACCAGTGGTGTAATTCTCATCTGATTCTGAACTAGTGTCTAGTCTCAGAACGTGGAGAGCTGATGACATAACTCTCAGAAAAAGGGACAGAGGAAACCAATGTTCCAATTCAAACAGGCACATGGGAAGTAAAACTGAGGGAATTCCTCCTCCCTCTGCATCAGATTTTATTCATAACCTTAATGGAATGGGTGATGCCCAGGCAGACAGAAACCATGGATAGAAATGCCAGTCTCTTCTGGAACACATCACAGACATCCACAGAAACAGTGGGGAGTCTGGGCACCGATGATGCAGTCAAGATGACACATAAAGTAATCATGACAAGTCAACCTCCTGTAAATGTGCAGTTCAAAGACTGAAGATTTAGAAGTCCATGCCATGACTGGCATGGAGCCTGGTGGGCATAGCTGTGCTTCTGTGGAGAAGGAAGGCAGAGTCGCATCGGGGGCATTGTGGTCTGGGAATCCCCTGGGCGACTTGGGGAGAGACAATGCCCTTCTCAGGGTGCATTTTGTAAAGGGTGCATTGCCTCTTGTGGGGCAGGAGAGCTGACAGGCACCATTGCACTGCCCTGGTCATTAGCATAGGAGCCTCTGTTGAGAGCAGCTAACTGAACACTGCCTTCTTGTTGTTCTTCACCATGAACTCCAAGCCCCTAGTGTTCATGCAACTGCCCTTCTGGGATAACTAGCTCCAGGCACAGCACAGCGAGACCCTCTCACAGAGGATCAGTGGGGTCCCAGTCACATTGAGTTCATATAATTTGGAGTTTTGAAACCCAGCTAGAGCTCCTGAGATAAAACATAAGAGCCCTGTGCCACCAGGTGGGCCAATGGTTTGGACACAGGGTGAAGGCAGGGTTCTGATGGAAGCCCGGGACCCACAGGTACAGATTGTTCTCTCTGTGGGAGGGCTTCCTGAACAGGGGAGGCTGGGAACTCCATCCAACTCAAGGGACTAGACAGGGAGCTGATGCCAATATTTCCTCCCACCAATCAGCATGGACAGAATTCAGTGAGCAGCACAGAACCTCCCAGTAGAAGCTGAGCCACTGACACCAAGCTATACCCCCCGTTGCCTTCCTCAGGTGCTTCCTTACTAGAGAAAGAGGGCCTGGAAACCAGATCAGCACTGCGCCCCTCCTTCAAAAGATGGCATATACCCCCAAAGGCACCAAGTCTACTGACCATATAGTGAGGCATAGCTTCACCTCTAGGGGAAATAGGAATTAGCCTCTTTTACAGGCAGAACAAACTCACCTAGTTAAAACTCACAACAGTGTGGACAATGTCTAAACACTCATCACTGGAGACAGGAGAAACTCTGCAGAGGACTTAGCTGAGGGACAGAGCAGCCAATACACGACAGTGCACACAGAATATGCAACAAATGCTTCCTAAAGTGTCAAGCCCTCAACAGCAATTGAACTTCTCAATAAAGACACTACTCTAGAAGCAGAAAACAAAACAGGATTTTCTAAAACACTTAAGAAAGCAGAGACATAGACATACACCATGATGGAGGAATTCATCCCAAAAGAAAAAACGATAAAAGGTCATTGCCAGGGATATCATTAAAGCACATATAACTAATATGCCTCAAACAGAATTTCTAAAAACTCTCACAAGGAAATAGAATTTTTAACAACTATCATAAGGATACTTGCTGTGCTTGAGGAAAGCATAGGAGACATGAAGGAAACCCTTACTGCAGATAGAAATGACCTAAAACCTAGTCATGTTGAAATTTTAAATGTTGTAACCAAGATGTTTCAAGTCTCCACAGACTAAACCCTACAAACTCGGACCCCTCTGAATGGAGAGTTGTTGAGGCCATAATCTCACATGTGTTCTGACAGGAGCTGTTCCCTCCACTGTCCCTGGCTCTGGCTCTCTCCTGCAGGTGAGGAGGAGTAGGTTAGGAATCCTCCGCTGAAACCATCTGTCTCCTGCACCTGACTCTCCCACAACATGAGGCCCAGACCTTCCCACACTCAGCAGGAAATGAAGTCAGTTGTGCCAGAACAGATCTGCACCTTGGTTTAGGGAATTGCTCCAGCTCCCCCCTGCCCTGGGCAAAACCCTGCAGCTGCAGGTGGGGACAAAATAAGGGCTCAGTTTAGGGGTGAGTGGCAGCTGCACTTCTTTGAGGCTTGCTTGTCCTGCTGGCATGAGACCCCTGCCGTACAAGTCAGGTCTGGGGCGACCAGGCTCCCAGCATCCCTAGTGGACTGTGCCCAGAGCAGAGCTTCCTTCCTGGGAGTGGGGCTGCAAACAATGAGTGAGTCCCACATCTCAGTGGCACCTGCTGGGGCTTGGCCTCAACAGCAAACAGCTTAGGGCCACTGACATCCTGTCCCTCTGGGAAAGAGTCCTCTGAACAGGAGCTGGTCACCAGGAACCCTGGTATTGGTTGCAACAGTCTGGAGGGGAGGTTGCAGCCAGGCTCAGTGGCACACGCCTATAGTCCCAGCTACTTGCATTGGAGTTTCCATTTGCTGAGCTGGGGTGGGGAAGGAAAGGCACATACCTTAGCTCAAAATTCTAGCTTTGCCGCCTGTCAGTATATTTTCTGGAATAAATGTTTCTTCATGGGCTGTATGCCAACAAGGCCATTTGCAGACACTGTAAATACATCATTTGAGATTTTATTCATATTCCACATAGTAAACATTCAATGTAGTATTATTTTCAGGTGTAAAATATAGTGATTCAACATTTCCATACAACACCCAGTGCTCATTATGAGTGCGGCCCTCCAACCCCATCACCTACTTCCCCAAACCTCCTCCCACTTTCTTCTGGTAACCATAAGTTTGTTTTGTATAGGTAAGAATCTGTTTTGTTGGGTTTATATGTTCCATGGGTTAAGCCCAAGACTCTTGATTTGGGTTCCTGTCTTGATTTCATGGATCCTGAGATCAAGCCCCATTTTGGTTTCTGCACTGACAGCAAAGAGACTGCTTGGGATTCTCCTTCCCGCTTCCTCTGCCCCTCCCCCCATTCTATCTCAACATAAATTTTAAAACATTGATTTCTTGGTGTAGCTCTTCGCTCTTCTTTGTCCCATTTCCCATTTGAAGTTTCTTAAATTCTACATATGAATGAAATCATATATTTGTCTTTCTCTCACTTGTTTCAGTTAGCATAATACTCTCTAACTCCATCCATATCATTGCAAATAGCAAATGTCATTCCTTTCAGGGCTGAGAAACATTCCAGTGTATGAGTATGAGAGTGTGTGTGTGTGTGTGTGCGTGTGTGTGTGTGTGTGTGTAGATATACCACATACACTTTACCCATTTATGAGTCAATGCTTACTTGGACTGTTTCCATAGCTGGGCTGTTTTTGATAGGGCTGCTACAAACATAGAGTTGCAATCCCCTTTAAATTAGTATTTTTGTATCCTTTGGGTAAATACCTAGCAGTTCAATTGATCAATCATAAGGTAGTTATATTTTTAGCATTTTGAGGAATGCCCATGCTGTTTTCCAGACAAGCTGCACCAGTTTCCATTCCCACAAGCAGTGCAAAAGTGTTCCTCTTTCTCTGTATCCTCACAAACACCTGTTGTTCCTTGTGTAGTTGAGTTTAGTCATTCTGACAGGAGTGAGTTGATATTTCATTGTAGTTTTGATTTATATTTCCCTGATGATGAGTGATGTTGAGCATCATTTCATGTGTTTATTGGCCATCTGTATGTTGCATTTTGGAAAGTCTATTCATGCCTTCTGCTCATTTTTTAATAGGATTATTCAGTTTTGGAGCTGAATTTTATACTACATACAGAAAATCTAAAAAACTCCACCAAAAAAAAAAAAAAACCACTAGAACTGATACAATAAACCAGTAAAGCTGCAGCATACAAAATCAACATACAGAAATTTGTGCATTTCGATACAACAATAATGAAGCAGGAGAAAGAGAAATCAAGGAATTTATCCCATTTACAATTACACCAAAAACCATAAGATACCTAGAAATAACCCTCCCTAAAGAGTTACAAGAGCTTTCCTCTGAAAAACCTGGGACATTTATGGTACCAATTGAAGAAGACACAAAGAAATGGAAAAATATTCCATGCACATGGATTAAAACAAAAAACATTGTTAAAATGTTGATACTACCCAAAGCAATCTAGACATTCAATGCAAATAATTCAATGCAAATATCCCTGTCAAATAATACAAGCATTCCTCACAGACCTAAAACAAATAATTCTAAAATTATCATGGAACCACAAAAGACCTTGAACACCCAAAGCGAGCCTAAAAAAGGAAAAAATGGAGGCATCACAATTCTGGATTTCAAGCTATGTTACAATGCTGTAGTCATCAAGACAGTATGCTCCTGGCACAAAAAGAGACACATAGATTAATGGAACAGAGTAGAAAACCCATAAATGGTCAACTAATCTTCAACAAAACAGGAAACAGTATCAAATGGAAAAATGACAGTCCCTTCAACAAATGGTGTTGGGAAAACTGGACAGCAACAGGAAACTCTAATGGAACCAGACCACTTTCTTACAATATACACAAAAACAAATTCAAAATGCATGAAAGACCTAAATGTGAGACAGGAAACCATCAAAATCCTAGAGGAAAACACAGGAACCAAACTCTTTGACCACGGTCAGAACAACTTCTTACTGGACATGTCCCAGATGCAAGGGAAACAAAAGCAAAAATGAACTATTGGGACCTCAAGATAAACAGCTTCTGTACAGCAAAGACACAATCAAAAAAACTAAAAGGCAACTGACAAAATAGAAGATATTTGCAAAAGGCATATCAGATAAAGGCTTAGTATCCAAAATCTATAAATAACTTTTCAAACTCGACACTGAAAAAAACAAATAATCTGGTGAAGAAATGGTCAGAAGACATGAATAGACATTTTTCAAAGAAGACTTCCAGATGCGAAAAGACACGTGTAATGAAGCTCATTGTCACTCCTCGGCAGGGACATACATCAAAACCACAATGAGATAACACCTACACCTGTCAGGATGGCTAAAATTAACATGGTGGGAATGCAAACTGGTGCAGCAATTCTGGAAAATAGTGTGGAGATTCCAGAAAAAAATTAAAAATAGAACTATCCTGTGATCGAGCAATTGTTTTACTAGGATTTATCCAAAGGATACCAAAATGCTGATTCGAAGGGGCACATGGACCCCAATGTTTACAGCAGCCCTATCAACAATAAGCAAATTGTGGGAGAGCCCAAATATCCATCAGAAGATGAATGCATAAAGAAGAGGTGGTAAATATACACAATGGAATATTACTCAGCCATCAAAAAGAATGAAATCTTGTCATTTACAACAATGTGGGTAGAACAACAACGTATTAACCTAAGCGAAATAAGTCACTAAGAAAAAGTCAAATATCATATGATTTCATTCATATGTGGAATATAAGAAACACAACATAGGGGAAGGCAACATAAAATAAGATAAAAACAGAGAATAGGAAACTGGAAGAGACTCTTAAATACAGAGAACAAACCAAGGGGAGGGGGGTAAGGTGGGCTAAAAGGGAGGTGGGATTAAGAAGGGCACTTGTTGAAATGAGAACTGTGTGTTATATGTACGGGATGAATCCCTAAATTCTACACCTGAAATCAATACTACACTGTAGGTTAACACACTTAAATTTAAATTAAAAATATTACAAGAAAATTAAATACATACATATATGAACTCTTGGGAGTACCTCAAAATAGCAAGCTTCTGCACAGTGAAGGAAACAATAAACAAAACTAAAAGGCAACCTATGGGATGGAAGAACATATTTATAAATGGCATATATTCAGGGTTAGGATCCAAAGTATGTAAATGTTTTAAAATTATTTTCACTTATCAGTAAAGAGTGTGTGTCCATGCATACTTTGTGTGAGAAGCAAAACTCGTGTATTGCGGTAAGATCTCACTGAAACTGAGATCCACCCTCTTCACTAAATTTTAACTGTACAGTACAATATTGTTAACTACACATGTAATGTTGTGGAGAAGACCTCTAGAAATTAGACGTCTTGCATAACAGAAAATCACACCCCTTGATATCTAACCCTCATTGCGCCTCGCTGCCAGCCCCTGGCAACTGCCACTCCACTCTCTGTTTTCTTGTTATCAAAACCCAAATTCAGCTGCCTGTTGCTGGAAAGGTCAACGGTCAAAGTTTTAGTTTTGGTAGGAAAGGAATTTGAGCCTTATGCACAAGGCCAGCCACTGGTGAGAATGCAGACTCCTGTCCAAAAGCCAACTCTGAGGTTTCTCCCTGACACAGGGGGTTTTAAAGGAGAGCATATTTAATCAAACAAGGGGGTTCCATGGTTGATAACGTGTTTTGATCATGTGCAGACTCCATGGTGCAAGCTGCCAAAGTTGCCTCCACTCCCTGGCATCTCCAGCTGAGGAGGGAACCACACATGCATGGGAGGAGACTGCCAGAGGCCAGGAAAGAACCCCAATAAGGGATTAGAGCGGAAAACCCCGGGGACTCACACATGGTCAGCAGTACTTTCTGTTCTCCCAAGCTGGCATAAAAAAATACTAAAATACAACCTTGTACTTCACCAATCATGACACAGAATACTGGGAAATGTTTCCTCAGTAAACTCAGAGGAAGCTTCAAACCAAAAACCAAAGGATCAAATGGCTTGAAAACTAATGTCTAACCAGAATGAGACATGAAAAATGACAAAGCTATTTTTTTAGTCACCTATAAAGGTAAAATTGACAATGTCCACCTCCATATCCCAAGGAAGTAGGAAGCATTGGTCTCCATAATGAGGAAAAGCAGTCGTCCATAGAAAGTGACCCAGCAGTACCACAGGACATGGAATTGGTAGAGAAGTTCAGGGTGTTAAATTTTCATATCCCATATTCACTAGCTAGATTAAAGGTGGAATGTGTTGAATAGAGCCATGTCTCTGGGTCCAAGTCCTTACTATGTCCATGTGAGCACGGCTTGAACTGGCTCACCTGCTTCTCCCACATCCACCCCAGCTGAACTGTTGTGCAGGGTCACACAATGCCACACCCTGGGACTGTTAATTACCCCACAAGTGGATCCCAGGTGCAGGGGGCTGGCCACCCGGTACAGCCCTCTGTTCTGTCAGATGGCCTAGACCTCACTTTCCTGAGGATCCTCCATTTATCCACTCTCACTGGCAGATGTCCCTGAGCAGGGGCATGAGGGTGGCAGAGGGCCAGGTCACCATGAGGGCACCCCTCTTGCAGTTTGCATTCTGGGCAGTGCTGGCTCCTGTCCAGGGTTCTCAAGGTCGTCCCTCATGGCGCTACATCTCCTTGAGGTGGTAATTACAAAGAAGGAGCTGCACAATGGCAAGGGCATTCAGATGACTGGTTGGCTGTCCTGTAGCCTGTGTTTTGGGACAAAAGACACGTTATCCACATGTGGCCAAGGAAACCCTTTAGGTCCATACATCTGCTGATGATCACTCAGGATGATCAGGGAGACTTGCAAATGGACTACCCCTCCATGCCTCCAGACTGTTACTACCTCGGCTACCTGGAGGAGATTCCTCTTTCCATGGTCACCATGGACACGTGCTATCAGGGCCTTGAAGGTATCATGAAGTTGGATGACCTTGCCTATGAAATCAGACACATCAGCGATTCCCAACATTTGAACACATTGTTTCTCAGATAGTGGCAGACACCAATGCAATGGGACTTACTTATAACCTGGGATATAAGGAGCATAGGGACCCCTTTTCCTCAAGCAAATGTCAGTACAGTCCTCAGGATCTCTAGTAAGTTGTAGTCATCCCATCACGGAATTTTGCTCTCAGTTCCAAAACAATATATAGTGTGTTCAACCACGGGTCAAAAGGTGCCTAATTCCTAATAAGGCTAGTTAGCTTAATTGACTCATTGTTTCATGGGATTCATGTAAGTTACTATATTGGTTTCATGATAATTTATAATGAGAGAGATCCAGCTAACATGGGCAAATATGTGTTGCATCAGAGTCCGTTTTTTTCGATACTATGAGTCCAAGGGTTTTCGAATTCTTAAACCACATTCATCCTTAGTTGCGATTCGAAATGGATCCCATGAAGTTAATTTCAATCCAGTTGTATGTAGTATATGCCATCCACAAAGCCCCATCGTGATGGGTTATTTAGACAGATATTATTTACTCTTGTCTGTCATAGCAACACATCAGATTGCAAAAAATATTGGTTTGTCGGTTGACACGGATGAATATGCTTGCCAGAAAAGGTCCAACTGCATTAGGACCCAATTCCCTTGTATACCTGAAGCTTTCAGGAAGTGTTTCTTCATTCACATGCAGCACAAAATGAGTGGCAGATTAGGCAAGTGCCTCTTCAACATCTAAATGGTGCACTGAAATAAAAGCCTGACCCACAATCATTTCGGAAACTACTTGGCTGACCCAGGCAAGCATTGTGACTGCAGCTCCTTAGAGCAGTGCTATAGCAATCTATGCTGTATGAGTGATTGTATTTTAACCCCTCGGGACAAATGTAATACAGGCAGATGCTATACAAACTGCACCGATTTCGATGCTGGGACACTTGGCAGGCCAATCCAAAATATATGTGATCTTCCAGAGTCCTGCCGTGGGGTGTCCTTGTCGGGCCCTGATGACTTCCATATGCAAGATGGAACCCCGTGCACTGAAGAGGGCTGCTGCTATCATGGGAACTGCACTCACTGCATTATGCACTGTCAAGAAATCTTTGCAAAAATTCTGGAAAGGTGAAGATGTCTGCTAGACCATAAATCAAAAAAGCAGCCGACATGGACACTGCAGAAGACCCCGGGGAATTCAACACTGAACCCTGTTCCCACACAGACGTGCCGTGTGGAAGGCTGCAGTGTAGGAATATCACACATCTCCCTCAGCTGCAAGAGCATGTTGGATTCCATCCGTCTGAGATCTCAGGGTTCTGGTGTTTGTGGCTGGATTCATGTCATAGCACAACCGATATTCGTCATGTGAAAACTGGTATCCCCTATGCTTCTGGAAAGCTCTGTCTGGACACCTACTGCACTGGCAGTGTGGCTCAGCTGAATTATGACTGTATCCCGGAGAAATGCAGTCACAGAG
Source organism: Panthera onca (assembly GCF_046562875.1). Classification (NCBI taxonomy): domain Eukaryota; kingdom Metazoa; phylum Chordata; class Mammalia; order Carnivora; family Felidae; genus Panthera; species Panthera onca. Next base: position 146,460,454 of record NC_138344.1, on the reverse strand, counting down.
GGTCGTGTGACAATAACAGGAACTGCCATTGCCACATAAGCCAGGATCCTCCATGGTGCACTGGACGAGGCACTGGTGGGAGCACAGGCAGTGGACCCCTCCAAGAAGAATGCGGCCAGTGAGGCAAAGTCATGAATCCCTGTTATATCTCAGAGCGGTTTTTGGTCCCATTTAAGCCATAATAGCTGCATTCCTTGTGGTGTCGCCACAAATGTCAAATTATCAACCCCAAGAAAGTTAAGGGACTGATTGTTGCTGACGACACTCCATAATTAGCCTCCTGACTGCTGAACAACTATAGGCAATCCAACTGGCACATGTGTGAAAATACAGTAATGAGGCTGCAGAGCTGACATCCACGTTTCGGGGGTCTGCAGGAGACACAGGGGTCCACAGGCACATCACGGCTCTGACACACATCTCTCATGGCTCACTGACCAGAACGCTGAATTAAAACTTAAAAACTGCATGCTTGTGGCCTCTACGTACATATCTAAGCTTCCAAGAGCCCAAACTGAGCCCGAGATTATGTGCAGAGGATCTGAGTCAGCATCTGGGTCTTGAACTGAGGTATATGCTTCCAGAATTAAGAGACGTTCACACAAGCTCTTTCCGGGACAAATTAATTAGTTGTCTCCAAAACTGTGCTGTTGCAAACTGAACATTTTCTCATTCTCAGGTAATCTGTCTTCCCCCAGTCCCAATGTGGGTTCAGGATAATGGAGGGCTACCACCCACCCACACTGCCTGTTACACACTGGGGTGTCTGTGGGCTGTGAGGGAATGGGACTGGCATTAGGTTCCACCTGGCACAACCTGTGCCTCCCTGGAGAGCAAATTTCCAAATGTGGGAGACTGAGACCATGAGATTTAAAGGAGCACCAAATGAAATGAATCAGAAAGGCAGGCACAAGTGCCTATGGATGACCTGGCACCCAGTTGGAGCCCGATAAATGTGAATACCTGCTCTCTTTCTCTTGCCTACCTTTCAGTGAGTTTAAACTTAGATAAGAATCTGCCTAGGATTCCCACTGGTTTTCTGAGAGCCTTCTCGAATAACCACACAGAGGTGAGCCTGTGAAAAGTTAGGGACTTCAGCCCCATCCATTCCCAAGTAATCAGGTACTTGCTACCCTGTTTTCTACGTCCTGATCACTGGGATTGTGGGAAGGAGGTCTGCCCTTCCCAAGGTCCTTGGTTACCCTTGCTTCTGGGCCCTGTGAGTCATAAATCCTGTGCCTCCATTTCCTTTGTTGGGGGTGCACTGAAATGCCACCTTGAGTCAGGAGGGCCCCATGCATCTCATGTATCCAAAGCCAGAGCTCAGATGCCTAGGGAGCCACCTGTCCACCCCCTGAGCAATGGCTCTTGCCTAATCCTTCAGCAGGACACAGTCTACATGTTCTTAATTCTGTACAACAGCTGGGGTCCCCAACACATTTGTCCCCAGGGATGGGATTGGGGGCCTAGGTGGTGCCCTCCAACAATGTGTTAGCACTGAGAATGGCTCACTCGTTCCTCACCCCCACATCTCAGCTGCTCTGGGAAGGAGCTGGAGCTTGCTGGTGGTCTGTAGCTTTGCTTTGGGCTGATGCCACGTGTTGCCAGAAACCCCCACCCTAAGTTACCAGTGCCATAAAAGGTCAGACTCCCTGCAGAGACCAACAATCAGGCACCATCCTGGGGTTCTAGAGGTGTGTATTTCCTACTCATCTCCAAGTGAGATATTGCTGGACACCGAAGACCATATGCCTAGATTAGTGTCGAAGAAGACGCCAGCTGCTGGGTCCACTGTGTTGCAGCCAGTACCCTGGTGTTGTGTTTGCTTAGCCATGCCTACCTAGTGACAGAGGCAACTCGACCAGGAGCATCATGTCTCCCTGGGTGGAGGACATGGTCAAGGCAACCTCCCCCTACTGGCTGTATTCCTCACTGCTGTTGACAATCGCTCCCTATTTGACAGGTGTTGTGGGGGACACCTCAGTGTGGGGGGCCTCAGCACACGTGTCTGGGAAGAGCTAACTTCTATCCCAGGTCCTCCCTGTTAAGACCACTACACCAACATATCCTCGGACCAGTGTGAAAGAGAGAAATGGTGACAGGCACTATACCATCATGAACATGCAAGGTCTCCTGGAATCATTTGTCCAAAGGGAGGGAGACAAGGATATTGATTGGCTCTACTGGGTCTTCACAATTGGCTCCAAGCTGTTGCTTGAAACACTTGACATACTACAGCTGTCTGGATTGGTCCTAGTGCCCCAGATTCATAAATCACTGAAAAGATCAAGGTATCAACGGACTGTTTACTTAGAGACAAACTACGGACCCTCCAGTCTTTTCACTGTATCAAAAGGCTCTGACAATCACCCCAAGGCACATGGCAAGAGACACACACCAAGGAAAAAGGGGAGGGCTCTGAGGAAGAGGCTCCCTAGGGCCCCAGAGTCCACAGAGGTAGGAAGAAAGAAGCTCTGATTCTCCGGACTTGGATTTTTATGGCACGACAGCACAGGCCCACTGGGAGAGGTCAAGCCCAGGTGATGCAATCCAACTCTAAGATCAAATGGGGACAATTCAATGGGTGTGGGATTTGGGTTTTGTTTTGCTTTGTTTTGTTTTTCCCTTATGTCATGCGCCCATGAGCCCTTGTCCATTTCCACCTGGAGGAGAGGCACTTGACAACAGAATCTAAGGAGTTCTTCTTGAAGGACCACTCTGATCTTAAGCCTTGTGCCAATACAATTCATGGAAATACCAGCTGTAGTGTAGCAGGCATTAGCATGCATGCCATAGTCATATGTGAAAAGGAGAATTTTCAAGAAGCCCAAGACTTCTTTGTTGCAAATGCTGATGGGATCACCACCTCCATAGATAGGAGCCCACAGGAGGGTCCCAGCAGTGCCCCATTCAAGGGGTGGAACTTCAACCCAAATCTCTTGCTCTAGAGATGATGCCCACACTTCTCTTTATGCACAGCTCTGAGAAGAGGGGTCCCTAGTGACTTAATCTCAGGACAGCCTGAACACAAGTCAGAAACTTTGATCAGACTCTTTGGGATCTTCGAGAGAATGCTGTTCCTACCCTTCGGGTGGGTGCCATCACTTCTCTGGACATGACAGCCCTGATAGTGGGGTGCTGGGATCCCAGTGGGTGGGGAGATGCCAAGGCCCCTGCCTAGGGACCCAGAGGTTTGTGGTGTATGTCCTTCCTCCTGGGACAATTGCCTATATACTTCTATAATTACCGTGTAGGACACAGACACAGACAACACTTTATTTCTCTCATTGACCCTGAAGCCAAGGTACAGTGCTTCCCAGGAACCCCTCCAAATATAAGTGTGGTGCCCTTTAGCTTACAAGGTATAAAGGGAGGGATAGTAGAAGGGTCTCAACATCCCTTTAATGTCACTATTGGAAGAATCTTTACTGAATCCCTTTTAGCAATGATGGCCCCTTTGACCCTGTATTGTCTTGTTAATGATGTGGATGCCCTCACATGCCATCAAGGCCAGTGGGAACAAACCCAGTGCCTGGCTTTCCTGGGGGGAACTACATATCAGGAGTCTGTAGGACTGCAAATTGCACCCCCCTACATCCAATTAAGACAGTATATGCACATCAATATTGTGTGCAATAGAGGACTGAGTAATTGCACCCCATAATTCAAGATTTGCTGAAGGAGCGGGGACATTAAACACACCATTTATCCTTTCAGTCTGCCCACTTGACGGGCATTAAATCCCCCTCCTAACAGGTGGCGCTTTACAGTTGACTACTGAAATGTAAACTCCCAGCTGTCCATAAGATGGCTCAGATTCCCAACTGTCTAGGCAGTTGAGGGTAGCTCAAGGGCCACAGGGGAGACTCTGTCATGACTGAGCTAGCCAGTATGTCCCATTCAGCATCGATGACCAAGGAGTCCCAGCCACAGTCTGCTCTCCACCTGTACATCTCTACCCTGCTGCCTTGGGAATTCCTAACAGGCCAAAGAGTGCCAAGATGTTAGGCTGACCAGCTCATGTAGAGCCTGTCATGAGTTCCCACTGGTCTGGGCAATTGAGGGTCACTGTCACTGGTCAATTATCATGCATTCCTGAAAGTTTGTGAGACATGGGAGGCCTGCAGTCCTTCAGCAGCTATAAGGTGGGTTTTGTCACCTGACTGAGCTACTCCAGATTTTCGGTCTACTCTCATATGACTTGTGCTGTTAGGCAGCCTTACCTGGAAGTGACTGAGCTATGCCACTTGATGCACAGGTAGTCTGAGTGCCAATGAAACATTTTGGGATCTAGAAAGTGTTTGTGCCATGGGGGTTATGCTGGAGCACCTAGTGACCATCTGGCACCAGATTGCCTTGCTATGTCACCGAGAGAGAGAACATAGCACCATGACTGTCTTCATACAAAGGGAAATATTCTCTCCCAATACTTCACCTGAGCAAAGGACCATCCTCAAGCTTCCATCAAAGTTGTGGTCCCAATCAATGCAGTGGAAGGAAATGCAGAGAGACATTGTCGTTCTGGTTGTGGATATCACACCCTTCCATTTGTCCATCCACATGGTGCATTCACCTGCTTGCATTGGCAGGAAATACCACTACTTTGGGGGCTTACTTGCTATCCCGATGACAAAACAATTGACAATCAGACTGATTACTTACTGTAGACGGGACTTGGAAAACTGGTGTAAGGGTCTGTGTCTGACCTGCTGAGATAACTACGCAGGTGAATGGGGAAGATGCAGTCTGAAGACAGACAGTCATAGAGGTTCAGAGGGAGAGCAGGAAATGTAGTGAGTCTTTTAATAGTGGGGGAAAGGGTAGGCTCCATTTTAAAAAGGTTTTTTTTTTTTTTTTTCCTGACAGGAAAGAGCCAGAAAATAAAACTAGGTGGAAATGCAGTTTTTTGATTCGTGACCTACTATGTGATGCCATGTGCTTCTGAAGCCTGGGAATTGGCTCTGGGAATCCTTACCAATGGTCATCATGGGGATGGTCATCCACGGTCTTGACAATGGCGATCTGGAACTATTTTGTGCAGCTTGCGTGAATCCAGAAGAATCTTTCCCTTATTCTGATGGCAGTGTAGTCGGTTAGGAGTTCGTCATAAGGTCCCTCTCAGCGAGGTGGCACTGGGTGCTCTCTGAAGACCTGATGAGCGTCCCATATTCTGTAGAAAGGGTGGCAAGGCTAGTCAGTGGCAGAGGCCATGTTCTTATTGTCTGTGGATGATATGACCCAAGTGCACCTGTTAGTTCTTGGACATGGCTATGCATGGCATCAACTTGGTCATATCAGTTATCATAAAGTTCACTCAATCAGTAGAGAAGGGGTTAAGGATTCCTTTCTAAAATACTTTGCAAAGGGGGTCAGTCCCTGCCTGATGTTTGGAGAATTCCCAATCTCATTAAGGGCCAAGGACAAGGATTCTGGATGTTCCAGGCCAGTTTCTAGGCGGATTTTTCCTGAAGGAATTTTGTGTCTAGTTTTTCATGTTCCATATCTGTTCCCCTAATCCACATATCCTCATTGTCCTCTTCTGTGATGATTAAGGATGATGTGGGGTATGAAATTCTAATTATCACCCCCAAGTCTTTGTATCACCCCCGAGTTTGTCTATGTGCTGAAGTGAGTTCCTTGGTCTGGCTAAATCCGTAATGGAATGGCGAATCCAGGAACCATTTCAGGCATTCCATTCTTCACCACAGTCGTGGCATTGGCATGTCCAGTCAGACAGCATCAGTCCATCCACCAAACAAGCAGCCATTTACCAAACAGGAAGCCAATTTGTCAAATCCATCTGGAGAGCCCCAGTGGGCAGGGAGGGGCTAGAGGGACTCGCTGGGGCCTGCTGATATTACACAAAACTTGGAGAGATTTACAAGTAGTGCCCTGGGAAATAATTTAGTCAGAGGTTTAGTGGGTGCCTGGGAAGAACCCGCTGTCTCTCAGTTTCTTAATTATCCCATCTGATGGGGTTGGTGCAAGACCAAAGGAGAGAAGAAAGGGGTCTCAGGAGGCCCACTCAACCCCAATGTACACCCCATCTGATCATTATCTGTCTACCTGTCTTTTCCCATTGTGAGGAACTTACATGATAAACAATAGTCCAAGTCAGGGAAAAAGGCAGGCTTCTAAAATGAAGGAAAGGACAGGGGCCTCTGATCTTGGCTGTGTATTTGACAGCCTTGTGAGCTCTGTCAGTCGCTGGAGAGATAGTGACAGTCTCCTCACGGTTTGGGCTAGAGAGTGACTGTTAGCAATTTTAGCAGAAAGATCAGTTGCGTATAATAGGGCAGCAATTATAGGCCTGCTGGCAAAATGTCCTCTGTCCTCTGGTACTCATGGCCGTTAGGACCTGTGGGATTTCCAGAGGGTGCCAACAGCCCTGAAGACTCCAGGGCATGTCTGGAATGGCTGTGAATAGTGGTGGTCTTTCCCTTTGCAGATGTGCAAGCTTGGGAAAACCTAGGAGTGCAGTGGCTTAGGCTGATTACACAGCAGGCAGAGAGGATGCCTGGAGTACTTCTAGTAGGGAAACTGGCCTGAGTGGCTCCTATGTTTCCCCACATACAGAAGCTGTCACAAAACAGAAGTCAGGGTGGGACACCTGGGTCGCTCAGTTGGTTAAGCTATGGACCTCAGCTCAGGTCATGATCTCGCAGTTTGTGAGCTCAAGCCCCACATCGGGCTGTGTACTGACAGCTCAGAGCCTGGAGCCTACTTCAGATTCTATGTCTCCCACTCTATCTACCCCTCCCCTGCTCATGCCCTGTGTCTCTGTCTTTCAATAAAAAATAAATGTTAATTTTTTTTTTTAAATAAAACTCAGGGTTGACCACCAGATGTCCCAGAAACCATTCCTGCAGCTGAGGGCAATCATGTGGAATGAAGTAGGGTCCCCCCATTTAAATTTTTTTAAAGTTTATTTATTTTTGAGAGAAAGAGTGTGAGTTGGGAGGAGCAGAGACAGAGGGGGACACAGAATCTGAAGCAGGCTCCAGGCTCTGAGCTGACAACACAGAGTCCGATGCAGTGCTCAAACTCACAATCCGTGAAATCATGACATGAGCTGAACTAGGATGCCCACCAACTGAGCCACCCAGGTGCCCTGGGTCTCCCTTTTTAGGGAGGGGAGTGGGATAGCCCAACTTAAACTGTTAACATGACACAAGATGATGGAGGGGTTGGTCAGTGGCCTGCTGGTAGGTAGGTGGTGGGCCTGGAAATTACAAACTTGTCAGAGAGGAATACAGAGGTGACTGGGGATCCTAATGTATCCAGACAGCAGCTGTGGGGGTACAAGCATGCAGTGGGGCCTGATGGCCCAAGGTCTAATTTTCATGGGAAGAAAGTTATAGGACATATCCGAGAGGCACAGGTTGTCGCAGGATACCTGCAGCCACTCCATTTCCATGGAATGAGAGGTGAAACATGTTATTGATATTCAGACACATGAGAGTTTGCGGTGTGCACAGAGCTAATATTAACACTTTAAAGTAGTTCAATGACTCTGAAAGCCACGAAAAGAAATCTGTGGCAGCATCAGGTGGGGGTGAGGGGCTCACAGAGACAGAGCAAAGGCAGTGAAGATAGGGGTCCTTGGGAAGCAGGAGCCAGGTTTTCTTAGAAGCTTTTGCAACTGCATATTTGTACCAGTGAGAGGGATGTGAAACTCTGACAAGACACTTTGTGGGGAGTTTTGAAGCACTGTGACATAGTCCTCGTTGGCAGTAGCTGTTTGCAACCATGGACATTAAGAAGACAGGAGGGTGTATGGCCCTGACCGGCTGGTGCTTTAGGAGGGTGGTGGAGTCTGCAAGGGCTCTCTGACTCCTTTGGTAATACAGTGAAAAGTCACAGACATACTAAACAAGATTGCAGCCTTGGGTGAAGGCACAGAATGGAAGTTGGCTTCAAGAACTTGGAGTACTATTGAGCCCAACTTAGTTGCCTTCCCCAAGCATACATGAAAAGAGAACTTGTGAATCAGAGTGCAATGGCATTGACAAGAAAGTTGAGCAGATGTTCATCCCAGGAATGCATCTTCATCACCAGGAATTGAGACATGAGTGGCAGCCCAGTTAGGGACAAAAGATGGTGGGGGGGTGTAATAGATGACAAAAGACTTTATGGTTCCTACATTGTACAAATCAGTAGCTTTGTCTTCTGAATCAAATTCTGTTCTTTCTTTACTCACAAGATCGAGGTGTTACACGGTGAGGAGGTAAAGCAAGAACATCCTGCGGTAACAGAGTCTATCACAGGGTCAGGTCCTCCCTCTGCAGCAAGACAGGGCATCTGGCTACTGATGGGTGGGGGCAGTTCCTTTCTCAGGCCCCCTGAGCACAGGCTCTGCACTGGGGGCAATCCATCCTCTTGTGCATGTGAGGCCCAGACACCAGTGGGCACATCTTTTAAGACTCATCCTCTGAGGAGCACTTTGAATGGAGATGGGTCTCCAGTAGGGAAAGGGGGAAGCTTGAGGTGTGGTCTGATGGCAGGGAAATGAGAACACCTTATTGTCTCTCCTGCATTTTGGATATTAACTCCTTTTCAATATTTTTTATTGTAATGTCTACCCTCCCATAGACTGCCTTCTAGCTCTGCAAATATTTGCTTGCTCCTTTTCTAGTATGATGTAGTCCCCCTTGCCTTCTTTGTTCTCTGTGACTTTGCTTTTATATCAAATCAACCATTCTCAAGTGAATGTCATATTTATCTTTCATGTTTTCTTTGAAGGCATTTAGGTTCAAGTGTTCTTCTTAATCCTTCATCCATTTTAAGATTTTTTTGTGTCGACGTATATGTATGAAGCAAGATTATGGCCAAATGTTATTATTTTGCATGTATATATCAATACTATTTTTTACTTTTTACTTTGGTTTTGAGGGAGAGAGACAGATCATGAGTAGGGAGGCACAGAGATAGAGGCAGAAACAGAATCCAGGCCCTGAGCTGTCAGCAGGAGCCTGATGTGAGGCTCGAACCCACAAACCGAGAGATCATGACCTGAGTGGAAGTGGGATGCTTAACCTACCAAGCCACACAGGTGCCCCTAGTCAACACCATGTTTAAGAGACACTATCTTCCCCCACTGTGCATTGTTGGAAATCTCGTGGAGGATTTGCTCACTGCATCTGCAAACTTCTACTTCTGGGCTCCGTAATGAGCTCCACTGGTCTAAATGTCTCATTTGATGCCAGCAGCACACTGTTGTGGTTAATGTACCTCTGCAATATATTTAGAAAGAGAGAAGTGTAATGTCTCCAGGTTCTCTCGACGTCATGATTGTTTTGTTGCTTCCATGTGTTGTGTGCTTTCATATGAATTGTATATTTTTCAGATTCCTTAAAAAACTCATTGGCATTTTTATTGACATAACAAGATAAACATGAAAATACCATAAAAAGATAAAGCAGACAGAAAATAGAGACTATCACAAATACAGAAAACAAATCAATTACATAAAAATTTGTATTTGGAAAAGTATGTAAAATTTGAAACAAATAGGTAGCCAGGGGAAATAGGGAAGACTCAAACAAATGCCATCAGAATTGAAAATGGAGACAAAACTGAAATAAAGACATGAAAAGGATCATTAAAGAAAAACTTAGGTATTTATAGGCCAACAATTAGATCACCAGAAACAAATTACACATTTTATGCCATAAGGTAGGCCACCAAGACTGTATCATGGAAAAATACAAAATGAACAAAAGAAAAATTAATAAGATTTCTCTATCTAAAACCTCACCCTCCAAAAAATCTGCCTAGGAGTCCATGCCTTTATTAAAACTTCTACTAAGTATTTAAAGAGGAATTAATGCTAATATTTCTCAAACGATTACAGAACACTGATAAAAAAAACAGTACTCCCATATGAAATTTGTGAGGACAGCATTGTTTTCACACCAAAACCAAAGAAAGACACCACCAGAAGGGAAACTACAGGTCACTATCTCAAATGAACATACATGCAAAATTCCTTCACAAAATCTGAGCATACTGAATTCAACAGAACATTGAGAGGATCATACAACATAATCCAGTGTGATTCATCCAGGGATGCAAGGATCCTTTAACATACACAGATGCATAAATGTGATGTCCTCCATTAACAGAGGGAATGACTGAATCAAAGCCATCATTAATTGATTCAAAAAAACATTAGACAAAAATCAACACATGTTCATCATTTAAAAAGAACCCAATTAAAAAGGGACTGAAGGAAATTACCTCCACATGATCATGGCCACTATGAAAAGCCCACACCTGACAGCATATTGAACGGTAAAATGCTGAAGGCTTTCCTGTCAAATCAGGAGCCAGGCAATGATGGTCACCCCTAACATAAGTGTTCCCCATGATAACGTGAAGAATACATATGCCACCTCAAACTATGTCATCTTGTCACACTGCTTATTTGGGTGAAAGTCACTTGAGACAGAGTCCAAGTACACTCAGACTCTCCATCGTCCCTTGACAGCAGGATATAAATCTCCCTCCCGTGTACCAAGAGGGAAGAACCATCGTTAGCACCACAATAAAGAATACAGGGACAAGAAGGCTATGCAAACAAACCTACTTACTTGGTGACTAACATAATACCCCAAACTTAACTCTTGGCAAATCCAATGTTTTGTTGTCTGAAAGACACAAGTGCCACCTGCTTTGTCCTTTCTCTGGGTGTCATGTCATTAGGAAGGCCATGCACTTACAAAATGAAATTATTCTCTCCTGTAGATATGTCTTATGTCAATTGAATCCTTACACTGGCTAAATCCCAGAAGAAAAAAAAGGAAAAGCGTTCTTCTCCTACAACTGGAAGACGTAACCAGGAAAAAAATAGGGAATAAAAAAAATAAAAGACATTTAAATCAGTAAGGAGGAAGGAAAATTACATGTTTGCAGGTGACATTGATCTTAAACATAACAAAATCCTAGAGATACCACAAAAAATATTAGAACCAGTTTTTTTTTAAATGAGGAAAAGAGCAGGATACAAAATGAACAAAGAAAATAAATAAAAACAAACCACCTGTGATTCTACACACCAGCATTAAAATACATGCAAAATAAATAACAAAATTATACAAGTGAAAATGGCAGAATAAAGTATTTTGGGTTAAACTTCAAAAAGTATGTCAAATACTTGTAGAGTGAAAATGATCTATGTTGATGAAAGACCTGTAAAAATGCACACAGGACTGCAAATACACCTGTACTCACTGAATACAATTATTCAAATTGTCACAGCACCATCTACACAAACTAAACTACAAGTGCGTCCCTAACACTGTTGTTCACTTTTAAAGAATCAAATCTAAGACTGGAGCTTGATATATATGTTGGATCACATGCAAATGGGGTCCTCTCTATGGTGATAAAACCAGCCCATCCCAGACTCTGCAGCTGGGAGAGGAGCCCCAGCCCCCGGAGTGCCAGGTGTTCCCATTCTCTGATCAGGACAGAACAGACACCTCACCATGGACTTTGTGCTTGGCTGGGTGTTTCTGGTTGCTCTTTTAAAACGTAATTCCTGGTGAACGAGAGATGCTGAGTATGTGAGTGGATATGAGTGAGACCAGTGGATGTGTGACAGTTTCCTGACCAAGATGTCTTGTGTCTGCAGGTGTCCAGGGTGACGTGAAGCTGACAGAGTCTGGACGAGACCTGGTGCAGCCTGGGGGGGTCCCTGAGACTCTCCTGTGTAGCCTCTGGATTCACCTTCAGTAGATATGGAATGAGCTGGGTTCGCCAGGTTCCAGGAAAGGGGTGTAGTGGCTCACATATATTTATGATGATGGAAGTAGCACGTACTACACAGACTCAGTAAAGGGCCGACTCCCCATCTCCAGAGACAACTCCAAGAACACGCTCTATCTGCAAATGAACAACCTGCAGGCCGAGGACAAGGCCACATATTACTGTGCAAGAGACAGGGTGAGGGGACCTCGCTGGGAGCCCAGACACAAACCTCCCTGCAGGAGGCGATCAGCACCACCGGGGGGCGCACACTATGCACAATTCTGCTTTGTGTTGCCAGGAGCAGGTGAAGATGGAGGTTACAGGCAGGTTTCCTCTCAGGGTCTGGGGCTTCCTGTCCACACAGCAGTTTCTCCAGGGAGCCTCTCTGGACACAGGATTCTGTGTTTACCTATTACCTGTGTGAATTAGATCATTGTTTTCCTAGGAAAACTACCCTAACATGCACAAAGACACAGTTGTTTGCATTCCTTACTCCTGTCCCTCAACATGAGTGAATTACAGATTTCCTGAGGCACAATAGCTGAACATTTACATGAGTCCCAGATGCACTCCCTGTGCAGCCAGGACCACAAGCTCCCACAGGTCCCCATTATCTTCACCCAGCCCGTGTCCCAATCAAACAATGTGACACTTCCCTCCTGGCACTTTGCTACTCAGGACTTTAAATGAGCTACAGCTTTATTCAATTCCTCTAAACAAGCGATAAATCATCTGCATGTATTAGTCAGGATTCCCTCCAGCAACAGAACCCAAAGCACATTGGTTTCCATGACAAAATATGTTGAGAAGTCCCATGATCTACTGTCACAAGTTGGGGAGCCAGGAAAACCTGTGGTATAATTCTCGCCTGATTCTGAACTAGTGTGTAGTCTCAGAACCTGCAGAGCCTATGATGTAACTCTAAGAACAAGGGCGGAGGAGACCAATGTTCCAGTTCAAACAAGCACATGGGAAGTAAAAATGAGGGAAATCTTCCTCCCTCTGCATCGGATTCTACTCAGAACTATGATGGAATGGGTGATGCCCAGGCAGAAAGAAACCATGGATGGAAATGCCAATCTCTTCTGGAAACTCATCACAGACATACACAGAAACACTCGTGAATCTGGACACCCATGACGCAGTCAAGATGACACATAAACGTAATCATGACAAGTCAGCCTGCTGTAAATGTCGAGTTCAAAAACTGAAGATTTACAACTCCATGCCATCGCTGGGGTGGACCCTGGTGGTATAGCAGTGCTCCTGTGGAGAAGGAGCCCCGAGGTCCATAGGGACTGCTGCGGTTTGAGGATCCCCTGGGTCATATCGGGTGAGACAGTTACCTTCTTGGAGTGCATTTGGGAGACAGGGCATTGCCCCTCATGGGGCAGGAGAGCTGACAGGCACCATTGCACTGCCCTGGTCATTAGCATAGGAGCCTCTGCTGAGAGAAGCTAACTGAATGCTGCCTTCTTGTTCTTCCTCACCATGAACTCCAAGCTCCTAGTGTTCATGCAACTGCCCTTCTGGGATAACCAGCTCCAACCACATCACAGCAAGACACTGTCCCAGAGGATCAGTGGGTCCCTGTCACATTGAGTTCATACAATTTGGTGTACTCACACCCAGCTAGAGCTCCTGAGATAAAACAGAAGAGCCCTGAGCTGCCAGGTGTGCCAATGGATTGGACAAAGGCAGGGTGAAGGCCAGGTTCTGAAGGAAGCCTGGGACCCATGAGTACAGATTGTTCTATGTGGGGGCTTCCTGAACAGGGGTGGCTGGAAACTCCAACTGCAGGGACTAGAGAAGGAGCTGATGCCAATATTTCCTCCCACCAATTATCATGGACAGAATTCAGTGAGCAGCACAACACCCCCCAGTAGATACTGAGCCACTGACACCAAGACATACCCACCTTTCCTTCCTCAGGTGCTTCCTTACTAGGGAAAGAGTGCCTACAACCCAGACCACCATTGCACCCCTCCCTCCAAAGACCACCATATACCCCCACAGGCACCAAGTCTACTGACCATAGAGTGAGGCATAGCTTCACCTCTAGGGGAAATAGGAATTAGCCTCTTTTAATAAGGAGACCAAACTCACCTAGTTAAAACTCACACTATGGACAAAGTTGAAAAACTCTCCCCTGGAGGCAAGGAGAACTCTGTAGAGGACTGACCTGAGGGACAGAGCAGCCAATACATGACAGCACAGTGCACACAACACATGCAAGAAATGCTTCCAGAATGTCAGGTTGTCAACAGTATGTAAACATTTCTCAAAAAAGACACTACTCTAGAAGCAGAAAACATAACAGGATTTTACTAAAACACTTAAGAAAGCGGAGAGGGGCACCTGGGTGGCTCAGTCGGTTTAGCGGCCGACTTCGGCTCAGGTCATGATCTCGCGGTCCGTGAGTTCGAGCCCCGCGTCGGGCTCTGTGCTAACAGCTCAGAGCCTGGAGCCTGTTTCAGATTCTGTGTCTCCCTCTCTCTGACCCTCCCCCATTCATGCTCGGTCTCTCTCTGTCTCAAAAATAAAAATAAAACTTTAAAAAAAAAGAAAGCGGAGACATGGACATACAGAGTGATGGGGGAATTCATGCCAAAAGAAAAAGCCATAAAGGACATTGCCAGGGATATAATTAAAACACATATAAATAATAAGCCTCAAACAGAATTTAATACCTATCATAAGGAAACTGAACTTTTAAGAACTATCATAAGGATACTAGCTATGCTTGAGAAAGCCTAGAAGACATGAGGATACCCTGACTACAGATGGAAAAGACCTAAAACCCAGTCAGGATGAAATTTTTAAAATGCTATAACCGAGACGTGAACCTGATTGGATATAATGAACTCAAGGCAGAAAGAAGCAGATGAATGAGTAAGTGACATGGAAGATAAAATTTTGTGAGAAATGAAACAGGAAAGAAGAGGAAAATTAAAATATTGCATCACAAACGTATACTTAGGGAATCAGCAACTCCATAAAGTGTAATAAAATTATTTTCAAAGGAGTCCCAGAAGAAGAAGACAGGGAGAAAAAAGGGGAGAAGTTTTGTCTGAGCGCATTGGAGTGGAAAATTTCCACTAAATGGTGAAGGAAGACTACGTCCACATCTATGAGTCACAGAGAACTCCCATTAAAATTAAAAAAAAAAAAGCAGGCCGACTCTGAGACATAAAGTAAAATTCACAAAATACACATATTTAAAAAAAAAACACTATAAGCATGAAGACAGAAGAGTTTGCTAACGAATACAGGAAGATGAAAAAAGATTATGGCAGAAGTGTCCACAGAAACCTGCAGGAAAGAAGGGAGTGGCATAATATCCTCAAATGTTCAATTGAAAATTAGGCAGTCAATGGGGGAGGAGACAAGATGGCGGAAACAATGTGGAAGATTTTTGTGTGTCTCGCGTCCATGAAATACAGCCAGACCAACACTAAACCATCCTACACACCTAGAAAACTGATTGAGGATTAACACAACAATCTGCACAACCTGAACCACAGAATTCAACAGTACGTGGCGTGGAGAGGGGACCTTGGGGAGCACGAAGCTGCAGGAAGGGAGGTGCTTTTGCAGGCGGAGAGAGGACGGAGACTGGGGAGTGGGGGAGAATAAAGGAAAAGCACCCCTCCCCAAAAGCAGCTGGAGAGAAAGTGGAAAATTGGAAACACCCACAGGGACTCAACTAAAAAGGGAGAAAGGAGAAAGGAGAGTATGTAAATTCCACTAAGACTGTAAACAAGGGGAGTGCAAAGGCTGCAACTCCACAGCTCGATACCTGGAGGTGCTCTGGTGGGAAGGGAGAATCCCAGGAACAGAGTGGGGTCCGGGATGTTCTCAGGCCACACCGGGAGAGGCAGCTGCACTGCTGGAAGGACATTTGGAGGAGACTGCCAAGGCCATCTGGTCCCAGCAGACCCCCGAAAACGGCCACATTCGCTGGTGCTGGAACAAGGTCGTTTAGGGTGAAGCCTGGTGCCAGACGTGTGTTGTGATTTTCCATAATCCATGAAACGCTGCTGCTACACTCTCTCGCGAACTCTTTCTGGGGCGGGCTGGCACCTGGCCAAAGTCTCAGGTCACCAACAACAACAGGGTCCAGCAAGCATTCCTAGGTGTGGCTGATATTCGGCCATTGCTCATTCGGACATTGCTTGGTGAGACCCTCCCACAGAGGGGCAGAACAGGTCAAAGCCGCGGTCCTTTGGACATAAGGCACCGGGGAAAACAGCCGCATCTGTGACAAAACTTGGGAGAGAGGTGCGGCCTGGGGCCTGGTCACGGAGAGTGAAGGAGCACGGAGTGGACAAGGGCTGAAGACAGAGGATGGGTGCGCAATTGTTGATCCAGGAGAACAGACTGGGTAGCTGGGTGGTGCCATTTTCACCTCTCCCGCGCATGTGCATTCGCACCTACAACCACCGAAACTATCTACCCCAGGAGCATAAAAGCGCCATCTACTGGAGAGCGGAGCCATTACACTGAGCCCCCCCCCCCCCCCAAATGGGCCAACAGGGCTCTTCAGGAACACAAGTCTCACTGCCGCTTACTCATGGACTATAAAGAGCTAAATAGACTGACATCTGGGGGATAAGGAAGTAATTTCAGTCCTACATCAATCTGTTAGCCAGTACATCTAGTCAATTTTCTTTCTTTTTTTTTCTTTTTCTGTTTTAAACTTCTTTTCTTTTTCTTCAATGCAGAAACAGAAAAAATTATTTTTATTATCAATTATTATTAAAACTATTTTTCTTTAATTTTTATTACTATATTTTTTACATTTCTGTATTTTTTTTCAAATTCTATTTTACTTCCATCATTTTATTTTACTCTACCTCAGTGTATTCCCGTTTTCAAATTTCCGGTTTTCTTTTTATTTTTTCTTTCTTTTTTTTCTCTTCTTCGTTTCTGTAGTTTTTCTTGAATGCAGAATGAGAAAAACTTCATTTTACTTTCAATTTCTATTAATAATATTTTTCTTTAATTTTTTTACTATATTGATTGCTTTTATGTAAATTTTTTCAAATTCTATTTTACTTCCATCATTTTATTTTAGTCTACTATGGTGTATTCACTTCTTGAATTTTCAAATGATTTCCTTTTTTTCCTTTTTGTATCTTTTTTCTCTTTTTTGTTTCCTCTCTTTTTCTAGAATACAGAAAAAGAAAAAAATCACATTTATTTTTAATTTTTATTAAAAATATTTTTCTTTATTTTTTCTACTATATTCTTTACTTTTCTCTATATTTTTTCAAACTCTATTTTACTCCCATCGTCTCATTTTAGTCTACTTCAGTGTATTCATTTTTTCAAATTCTCAAATTATTTCCTTTTTTTCTCCCCCTCCCATTTTTTTCTCTAATCTGTCAATCCACTTTCCACACCTAGAACAAAACATACCTAGGATATAGCATATTCCATTCAATTTGTGTGTGTGTGATTAATTTTTAATTTTAATATTTCTGTAATTTTATCTTTTAATTTCAATTTTGTGACCTCATTAATTCCTTTTCTCCCTTCAAAATGACAAAACGAAGGAATTCACCCCAAAAGAAAGACCACAAAGAAACGACAGCCAGGGATTTAACCAACACAGATATAAGCAAGATGTCTGAACCAGAATTTAGAATCACAATAATAAGAATACTAGCTGCAGTCAAAAATAGATTAGAATCCTCTTCTGCAGAGATAGAAGTAAAAAATAGCCAGAATGAAATTTAAAATGCTATAACTGAGCTGCAATCACAGTTGGATGCAGCGGTGGCACAGATGGATGAGGCAGAACAGAGAATCAGTGTTATAGAGGACAACCTTATAGAGAATAATGAAGCAGAAAAAAAGAGGAGATTAAGGCAAAAGAGCAAGATTTAAGAATTACAGAAATCAGTGACTCATTAAAAAGGAACAACATGAGAATCATATGGGTCCCAGAAGTGGAAGAGAGAAATAGGGGTGGAAGGGTTATGTGAGCAAATCATAGCAGAAATCTTTCCTAACCTGGGCAAAGACACAGACATCAAAATCCAGGAAGCACGGAGGACACCCATTAGATTCAACCAAAACCGACCATCAACAAGGCACATCATAATCAAATTGACCAAGTACTCAGGCAAGGAGAGAATCATAAAACCAACAGGGAAACAAAGTCCATAACTTACAAGGGAAGACAGATCAGGTTAGCCGACCTATCCACAGAAACTTGGCAGGCCACAAAGGAGTGGCGGGATGTATTCAGTGTGCTAAATCAGAAAAATATGCAACCAAGAATTCTGTATCCAGCAAGGATGTCATTCAAAATAGAAGGTGAGATAAAAAGATTCCCATACAAACAAAAATTAAATGAGTTTGTGACCACTAAACCAGCCCTGCAAGAAATTTTAAGCGGGAATCTCTGAGGGGAGAAAAGATGAAAATATATCTGTATGTATAAATAAATAAATAAATAAATAAATAGATAGATAAATAAATAAATAAATAAATACCAAAATCAACAAATGTAGAAAGACCAAAGAACACCACCATAAACTCCAACTCTACAAGCATCATAATAGGAATAAACTCATATCTTTCAGTACTCGCTCTAAACGTCAATGGATTCGACGCCCCAATCAAAAGACATAGGGTAACAGAATGGAGAAGAAAACAAGATCCATCTATATGCTTTTTACAAGAGACCCACTTTAGACCTAAAGACGCCTCCAGATTGAAAATAAGGGGATGGAGAACCATCTATCATGCTAACGTTCAACAAAAGAAAGCCAGAGTAGCCATATTGATATTAGACAATCTAGACTTTAATATAAAGACTGCATCAAGAGATGCAGAATGGCATTATATCATTCATAATCAAAGGGTCTATCCACGAAGAAGACCTAACAATTGTAACCATTTATGCGCCAATTGTGAGAGCACCCAAATATAGAAATCAATTAATCACAAACATAAAGACACTCATCGATAAGAATCCCATAATAGTAGGAGACTTCAATACCCCATTCACAACAATGAACAGATCACCTGATCAAAAAATCAACAAGAAAACAATGGCTTTTAATGACACACTGGACCAGAAGGACTTAACAAATATATTCAGAACATTTCATCCTAAACCAACAGAATATGCCTCTTCTCCAGTGCACATAGAACTTTCTCCAGAAAAGATCATATACTGGGACACACATCAGCCCTAAGTAAGTACAAAAAGATCGAGATCATACCATGCATATTTTCAGACCACAATGCCATGAACTCAGAATCAACCACAAGAAAAAATTTGGAAAGGTAATAAATAATTAGAGACTGGAGAACCTACTAAAGAATGAATGGGCTAACCAAGCCGTTAAAGAAGAAAATAAAAAGTATATGGAAGTCAATGAAAATGATAACACCACAACGCAAACCTCTAGGATGCAGCAAAGGCGGTCATAAGAGGAAAGTATATAGCAATTCAGGCCTTCCTAAAGAAGGGACAAAGATCTCAGATACACAACCTAACCTTATGACTAAAGAGCTGGAAAAGGAACAGCAAATAAAACCCAAAACCAGAAGAAAGCAGGAAATACTAAAGATTAGAGCAGAAATTTGTGCTATCGAAACCAAAACACAGTAGAACACATCAATGAAACTAAAAGCTGGTTCTTTGAAAGAATTAACAAAATTGATAAACCACTATCCAGTTTTATCAAAAAGAAAAAGGAAAGGACCCAAATAAATAAAATCAAGAATGACAGAGGAGAGATCACAACCAACACAACAGAAATAAAAACAGTAATAAGAGAATGTTATGAGCAATTATATGCCAATAAAATGGGCAATCTGGAAGAAATGGACAAATTCCAAGAAACATATACACTACCAAAACTGAAATAGGAAGAAATAGAAAATTTGGACCGACCCTTAACTGGTAAGGAAATCGAATTAGTAATCAAAAATCTGCCAAAAGACAACAGTCCAGGACCAGATGGCTTTCCAGGGGAATTCTACCAAACATTTAAGGAAGAGTTAACACCTATTCTCTTGAAATTGTTCCCAAAAAATAGAAATGAAAGGAAAACTTCCAAACTCTTTCTATGAAGCCAGCATTACCTCGATTCCAAAAACAGACACAGACAACACTTAAAAAGAGAACTATACACCAATTTCCCTGATGAACATGGATGCAAAAATCCTCAACAAGATATTATCCAACCAGAAACAATAATACATTAAAAAATTATTCACCACGACCAAGTGGGATTTATACCTGGGATTCAGGGATGGCTCAACATCTGTAAAACAATTAATGTGATTCATCATATCAATAAAAGAAAGGACAGGAACCATATGATCCTCTCCATAGAGGCAGAGAAAGCATTTGACAAAATACAACATCCTTTCTTGATAAAAACCCTCAAGAAAGTAGGGATAGAAGGACCATACCTCGAGATCATAAAAGCCATCTATGAACGACCCAATGCTAATATCATCCTCAATGGGGAAAAAACTGAGATCTTTCTCCCTAAGGTCAGGAACAAGACAGGGATGTCCACTCTCGCCACTTTTATTCAACATAGTATTGGAAGTCTTAGCCTCTGCAGTCAGACAACACAAAGAAATAAAAGGCATCCAAATTGGCCGGGAGATGGTCAAACTTTCACTCTTCACAGATGACATGATACTCTATATGGAAAACCCAAAAGACCCCACCAAAAACTGCTAGAATTGATTCATGAATTCAGCAAAGTGGCAGGATATGAAATAAACGCAGAGATATCAGTTGCATTCCTATACACCAACAATGAAGCAACAGAAAGAGAAATCAAGGAATCTATCCCATTTACAGTAGCACCAAAACCATAAAATACCCAGGAATAAATCTAACCAAAGAGGTGAAAAATCTTTACACTGAAAACTATAGAAAGCTTATGAAAGAAATGGAAGAAGACAAAATATGGAAAAAGATTCCATGCTCCTGAATAGGAAGAACAAATATTGTTAAAATGCTGATAGTACCCAAAGCAATCTACATATTCAATGCAATCCCGATCAAAGTGACACCAGAATTCTTCACAGAGCTAGAAAAAATAATCCTAAAATTTGTATGGAACCAGAAAAGCAGCCGAATAGCCAAAGAAATCTTGAAAAAGAAAACCAAAGCAGGAGGCATCACAATCCCAGACTTCAAGCTATACTTCAAAGCTGTAATCATCAAGACAGTATGGTACTGGCACAAGAACAGACACTCAGGGGCATCTGAGTGGATCAGTCTGTTAAGCATCTGACTTTGACTCAGGTCATGATCTGGCAGTTCGTGAGTTAGAGTCCCACATCAGGCTGTGTGCTGACAGCTCAGAGCCTGAAGCCTGCTTGGAATTCTGTGTCTTCCTCTCTCTCTGACACTCCCTCACTCATGCTCTGTCTCTGTCTCTGAAAAGTAATAAATAAATGCCAAAAAAATTAAAAAAAATACAAGAACAGACACTCAGATCAATGGAACAGAATACAAAATCCAGAAATGGACCCACAAATATATGGCCAACAAATCTTTCACAAAGCAGGAAAGACTATCCAATGGAATAAAGACAGTGTCTTCAGCAAGTGGTGCTGGGAAAACTGGACAGCGACATGCAGAAGAATGAACCTGGACCACTTGCTTACACCATACACAAAAATAAACTCAAAATGGATGAAAGACCTCAATGTAAGTCAGGAAGCCAACAAAATCCTCGAGCAGAAAGCAGGCAAAAATATCTTTGATCTTGGCGACACCAACTTCCTACTCAACACGTCCCCAGAGGCAAGGGAAACAAAACCAAAATGAACTACTGGGACCTCATCAAAATCAAAAGTTTCTGCATAGTGGAGGCAACAATCAGCAAAACTAAAATTCAACTGACAGTATGGGAGAAGATATTTGCAAATGACATCTCAGATAAAGAGTTAGTATCCAAAATCTATAAAGAATTTATCAAACTCAACACCCAAAACACAATCCAGTGATGAAATGGGAAAAAGACATGAATAGACACTTCTCCAAAGAAGACATCCTGATGGCCAACCGACACATGAAAAAATGCTCCACATCACTCATCATCACGGAAATGCCAATCAAAACCCTAATGAGATACCACCTGACACCTGTCAGAATGGCTACATTAACAACTCAGGCAACAACAGACGTTGACGAGGATGCAGAGAGAGGATCTCTTTTGCATTTTTGGGGGCAATGCAAGTTGGTGCAGCCACTCTGAAAAACTGGAGATTCCTCAAAAAACTAAAAGTAGAACTCCCCTATGACCCAGCAATTGCACCACTAGGCATTTATCCACAGGACACAGGTGTTCAGTTTCAAAGGGACACAGGCACCCCCATGTTTATAGCAGCACTATCAACAATAGCCAAAGTATGGAATGAGCCAAATGTCCATTGATGGATGAATGGATAAAGAAGAAGTGGTAACTATACACAATGGAGTACTACTCGGCAATCAAAAGAGTGAAATCTTGCC